>NC_140768.1:147514293-148764293 GCF_044657685.1 Stegodyphus dumicola
GCGTCTTGATATGTTCTTGTATACATGTGAACTGTTATTTTGAATGTTTAGAAATAACGTGATATGGTAAAAGTGAAAGTAATGTTAAAAAATTTGTTATTCGTGTGACTGTAAAGATTAAATCATGGTGAATATGTGTTAAAGGTTGAATGATGTAGTTAGGCTCTCTGACGCTACACTTTAGAGTTAGCCACTTTCAGAATAGTACCTCAGGGTCTAGAGTTGAAATTAGGGTGTGTTAAGAGGTCTCGTATGTTGAATTTTAACACGTTAGTGTTTTGATTGTAGGAGGAAGTGTTGAACACATAGACAAAAACACATTCGTGTTTGGTGTTTTTACAACACATGTCAGAGAGCACGGGGAGAGATAATTAAAATAGTCATGAATGAAATAAGAATGTTAAGAAAAGTATATTCTATATGTTATTTACAATGTCATTCTGTAACATTTCATTAAACTAGTTTTCCTTCCAGATCTCTGGAAGGAACCAGAATTGAATAAAGCTCCTGTTTTGATGCAGTACAGATGAAAAAGAAAAAAGATTGTTGTATATTCCGGGAGCTGCTATTGTAACAAATTTCTTTCTTTTAAATTTTTCTAGTTTCTAGCGAAGCATTTTTTGTTAAAGGTTGGCCTCGCGTTAGTTTCTAGAGCTAAAAGTTTTCAACAAGGTCGTTTTAGACCTCAGTTTCAAACTAATTAACTCTGGCGGGAAGTATGTAAGGATCTTAAGTTTTACTAACGTTTATTTTATTTTAAATCTTTACTATCACTTCTTATTTTCTACTTCCGGCCAGAATTATAAGCGTGAAGGAGTTTATGCAAAGTTGTCTGGCGAACGCCAAGTATTTAAGTGTGGCCTTTTTGCCAAGCAGAAGAGAGGAAGCCGTGAGTTCGAAGCAGGCCGCTTACCTTAGAAGTTACGCAGTTGCTACTTTGCCTTCCAGGCCAGAGGTTTTAATCCTCTTGATAAATTAAACGTATTGTAGTGTTCACAGTCTCTGTGCTACATACGCTTTCTGTTATTATAAGGCCAATCTTATTCTAAAGTTAAATTAGAGTTTAGTTTTATTTTGATATCTTTTAAGTTAGACCCCGAGTGGAGGGTCATTGTATTCCGAAGTACGGAAGTCATTGTATATAAAGAAAAAAATAAAGGGTTTTGTATACCCTTCGTCTGTATCCTGTCCACTTACTACAATTAGTGAACATAGCTTTAGTAAGCTCTCTGTTCTAGTCAGGTCATTGTATGTTTCCGAAGAAAGTTAGAAGAAACATTGAACCTGATAAAATGAATAAGAGAAAAATAAATTTTTAATTTACTCATTCTTCGCCAAGCTGGCGGCACTGAAACTAAATTTCTCGTTAATACAAGAATACGAAGTTATTTTTATCTTCGGCCAAATTTTGGCTTTAACATAACAGAATTAGTATTTCGACCAACAGAAACTGCTTGTTCTTAGATTTTATACTTAAAGAAAATAATACTTTTGTCTTAGCTAAATAAAGTAAAACAAAACTAAGTCTCAACCGAGACAAATTGACTTCCGTCAAAACATATAACTTCGTATTTACGCATAACATTTCGGATCAAAAGAAAAATTTATAGAAGATTTTAACTTATCTTTGAGTTTTCGATGATTGGAACTCCGACATCCTCTTCTGGCAGAACTGCTCCCACGATATGGAATTCATCGAAGTCAGTCGTCTCCTTTGTGTCTTTCGAGTTTCGTCCATGTTGATTTTTCTCTTTCGCCCTCTTTATGCTGGCCTCTTGGAGTGGTAGTCGTCGGGCTGCTGTCTTTTCCGTTTTGCCCCTGGACGGCTGGTCTTGGCGTCCTCCGGTCTGGAATCGTGCTTGAATTTCTTCTGTTGGTGGTGGTCTTTTCGTTCCTCCTGCTGTCTTTTCGCTCCCGTGAACGGCGGCCTTGTTTGCTCCTCACTGTCTGTCCCTGGAAGTGTTTTCCTCGACGCAGAATTTCTACTGCGTTGTGTTGTAACTGGTCTTTTCCTCTTTACCAAAGATTCTTTACACGGCGGCGTTGTTTTCTTGTATTTCTTAAATGCTGGATTCTGAACGTTTTCATTTCTTCTTTTCGGTACCGTCGCATGACTTGTAGAAGGGCTAGGTTTCTCTACAGTTCTCTGCTTCTTGGGTGGTGGAGCGGATGACGTTACTTCTTGACCTTCCACTTCTTTTAAGCTTGAGTCCTGCAAGAAACTTTTAAGGATTTCAAAATCATTTTGATTATAATATTTTTTTCACCTGATCGGGACTTGCTTTACAGATTTCCCCTCTCTCGTTCTTAAGGTACAATACGACTCCCTTGATTTCCTGAATTACATAGGGGCCTTCAAATTTTGGAGCTAACTTTGCAGTAAAATTGTCTGGGGAACTTGATAGAGAAAATGCTTAATCGAAGCGAGGCTGGGATGACTGGTTTGTAATCGAGATTTTCGTTTGTTGTTTTCGTATAAAATAATAAATTATCTATTATTTCATAGTTTTCTGCTCTATTTCTTATCGCATCGATATCTGTGTGCTCAAAGCTTTCGGGGCCTTTCAAATATGCATAGATACTTCCAAATTCAGGATCAGCTTTCAATTCAGCAATAATTGTATCTCTAGAATCTAAAATTTTTGAAGTCAACACAGCGCATTTAAGTTCATTGCCTTCATCGTCCAGTTTTATACGAGAAAGTGCGTCAGCTACATTGTTTTCCTTACTCGGTTTATATTTGATTATGAGATTATATTCTTGGAGTTTTAAAGCCCATCTTATTAACCTGAGCGTTAGGTTTTCCCCGAGTAAAGTCTACCAACATCCGCATGATCCGAAAAGACTGTTACTGGCGCTTTGCCGAAATAAACTCGAAATTTGTGTACAGCCATTAATACGGCTAATGTTTCTCTCTCTGTAGCTGTATAATTACTTTGTGTATGATTCAACGTTTTACTAAAAAATGCCAAAGGATGGCCATTTTGCATAAGAATCGCACCCACAGCGTAGTTCGACGCATCTGCTGCAATTTCCAGGTTTTCGTCCCCCTCCGGGAAGTTCAAAACAGGGGCATTGATGAGCGCTTCTTTTAATCTTTCAAATGCGGTATTTGCTTCCGCTGTCCACGTGAATTTACTTTTCTTTCTTTTAATTACTAACAAGGGTTCAACAATATTAGCGAAATCTTTTATGAATGACCGATAGTAAGAACATAACCCAAGGAAAGAAGAAAGTTTCTTGGCGGTGTTGGAAGGTGGGAAATTCTTGATTGCTTTTATTTTTGAATCTTGAGTTTCTATACCCTTTTGCGAAATTTTATAACCCAGATATTTAAGTTCTTTAATTGCGAACTTGCATTTTGAGGCGTTAATTGTAAGACCGGCCTCTTTTAATAATTTAAAAACTTCTTCTAGATCTTTAATATGTTGTTCCAACGTACTACTCGTTATAATTATATCATCTAGATAGATTAAAGCCGATTTTCCTAGGACAGGCTTTAGAACAATGTCCATAGCTCTCTGGAATGTTGATGGGGCCCCACACAACCCAAAGGGCATGCGTAAAAATGCATATGTGCCCGATTTTGTTATAAACGCGGTTTTATGTATGTCTTCGGGTCTCATAGCTATTTGATAGTAACCAGACGTTAAGTTCAAAGTAGTCATGTATCTTGTAGATTTAATCTTTCTAATAATTTCCTCTATAACCGGCAAAGGGTAAACTGGGAATTTAGTAATACTATTAAGTTTTCTGTAATCGATAGCAAACCTCCAAGCCTTTTTATCCGAAGGAGGAAACTCGTTCTTTTTCTTACATAGTACGACTGGACTCGCGTACTCACTATTTATGTGTGTTATTATTTTGTTCTTTAACGTTTCCTGAATATGTTCTTCTATGATTTGCTCTTTTTGTTTATCATAGCGGTAAGGTTTTGTCCTGCAGGGTTTGTCGGCAGTTAACTGTATCTCATGCGTAACTATTTGACAGCTACCAGGCCGTTCTGAAAACAAGTTTGAAAAAGTACTCCCCACTTGCTGGATGGCTTGACTTTCATGGTCATTCAAATCGCTAAGGTCAACTTGCGGTTGTTCCACTGGTTCCACCACCCTCCGATCCATCTCCAGCACGATAGAACTTTCCTGAAAATTGAGTTTGGCCCTCGCGGCAGTTAAAAACTCCATACCTAAAATAAGTGGATTTTGCAAGTTTTTTTACTACAAAAATTAATACTTTAAGACTTTCGTTCTGAACTTGTATTTTTAAAGATAGTTTTCCAATACAATGACAAGTTTGTCCTTGCGCTGCTATGATTTCTGTGTTTTTATTTTTAAATAATCGAAACCTATTAAAATTCTTCTTAAAAAAATATCACTCATAAAATTACCTTCTGCTCCTGTATCGATGAGGGCTTCTACTGGTACATCGCCAACCAGGACTTGTATAATTGGTAACTGTGAGTTCTTTGCGATGACCGTATTTAAGTGTCTTCTTGAGGGTTTTTTCAAGACTTCCGAGGTCTGGACCCTCGCTTTCACAGGCCCCTCTACTCGTTTAAAGCTTTCCTTTCAACTTCTGCCTTCTGGGTACGCGGACGGTTGTTTTCAAATTTCCTTTTTGGGCCTTGACCTTCGAGGTTCGATGAATTAGCTTGATAGCTCTTTCCCCCATAAGAGCGGTTTGTATTTCTGGTCTGCTCATTTGAAGATTGCCTTCGGATACTTTGAGAATACGATGCCCCTCTAGCTTTTTCCGCTATTCTGCGATTTTGAAACTTGACCGCCAATTCGAAGAGCTCCCTCAATGTGCTTGGGTTTCTGATTTCGAAGTAGTCTTGAATAGCAGGTAACAATCTTGGTAAGATTATTTCAATAATCTCCGCGTCGGGTTTCTTCCCATACAGCATATCCGTCAGCTTAATTTTTCGCAGAATAAAGTCCGTCAACTCTTCTATATTCCGTTGATAAAAACTGTACAGTTCGGCTTCTAGCCTTGCTCGATCTTTCACTATGGGAAAGGCCTTTAATAACGATTTTTTGAAATTTTCAAATGTATATGTCTGGCCTCCGAATTCCCCTAATAAAAATTTGCTTATATTCTTCCACCATAGCGGGGCGTGTCCTCTCAGTGCAGATGTGGCGATGGCAACCTTTTGTCTTTCAGGCACAGGGTAGAGCTGGAAGTGATTTTCAAGGCCTTCTAGAAATATCGCCACCGAATTTTTTCCGTCGAAATTGACGTTTGGCTTGATTGACGCTCTCATCGTCTGGACCAGGTATCCAAATCCTTCCAATTGGCTTGCCATTTCTTGTTGTTGTCCAGAAGCTTCCATCCAATTTTCCGCCATTTCAGTTCGACAAGTGTTCGGGCGCCAATGTAATGTTGCGCGCTTCCAACCTGCACGCAACAATAGTGGTGACTGCTAAGAACTGGAAAGTAGACAAAGTCTTGAGAAGGGTTTAAATTCCTTTTTATTCAACTTAGAAATTACAAATGCGCGCTCTTGACGCTCACAAACTACGCCGACCCAGCGGTAAAATAAAAATAAGAAACTAAGAAAAGAATGGTAACAAGTGACTAACTACGAGGCTTTCTAAGCATAACTAACCTAACCGCGTTCTGAGATACCGCTGATAATTATGCAAACTTCTGAATATTACGTTAAAAGATTAACAATCTGCCGAGGCAAGCACACAGGCCGAAACGCGTGGTTCTTCAATTTCTAACTAGCCACCTCCACGCTCGTGAAGCAAGAAAGCACTCTTTCGAACTCGCTTCCCTTCTATTTAACTCAGATTACTTCCGCTGACAATTTGAATCCTTGCGCGTTCTACTAAAATTTACATACTCTGGCATTGGCAATTCCAGAGGAAAGTAAGGCTTGACAGGAAAGATAGTTTAAACTTAAAATAAATTTTAGTTAAAATAAATATAAACCCTACAAACGATTGGCAGGAATCTGGTACGTATTTAAAAGTCAAGAGCAAGCTCTGCCAGCAGAATTTTCTGAAACTGAAACTCATAAATTTTTGAGTAATACGGTTGAATAATAATAATATTTATACTCTATTCAAGGAATTTTATCTGATATGTCTTTATTTTCAGAAATAAAAGATGAATAAAAACTATGTAAAATAATTATTATGTATTCTGAATAAAGTCTGGAAAAAATTGAATTATTTTTTACTGAAAATTACTCCACATATTAGGAATTAGTCATATCTATGAAGCATAATATAAGTAGTGTATTTTAAAAGACATTGACTAATACATTATCCCAATTCCTTCTTAAATAAAATATATTTTCATTCTTTATTTATCATCCATGGTATCAATTGATTTTCATTGATTAAGATTAAAAAACATTATAGTCACTTAAAAATGTAGACACTTTTCTTTTCCTGGTAAATAAGAGTACTTGCATATTTGTTAAGTTTCAGTACGTAAAGCTGTATACAAATTAAACTTTCACACATTTCCAATAGCAAAAGAGGTCCAGCTACCAATAATTAGATATTTTAATTTTTCAACATTTAGAAACAAAGAAATACGAGTGAACTTGCTGCTAATCAAAAAGATGAATATACTGGTCTTATAATAATTATGAAAAATAAGTGCTAAAGTTACAGCCCATTTTTTAATTTTTTTACTATTTATTGCAAAATAAGGACGCTTAAAAGTTTGTGTGTCAGGCAAAGGGCTTGTGGTCTTTCACACAGAAGAGTGTAGCCAGACTTATATTAAAGCATTCAAGGAATTAAATATATTGTAATTTTAATTCTAGAATAAGTCTTATCATTACTTAATAGTTAGATAATGCCTATTATTATTTCCTGTCATTACAGAAGTACTTGCTGAAATTTCTTTGTTTCCCGTTTGCATGGATGGTTTCAAAGAGTTGAATTTTCTGCAGAACTCTAATATCCATAAATTGTTTGACACATTAAAAATAAGTGAATATTTTCTCTAAGCATATACATGTATTTCATTTAAATTTAATAATAATAGCATATACATAAAATCCAGATTTGATTTAAACATTCATAACTAAAGAACAAACATTGCTTTTACAAAGACCATGTTTTCTCCCATTTTGCATCAGTTACAGTTATTTTCATGCACATGAGTATATTTTGAAGTGTTAAATTAAGTAATTATCATTTCTATTCTTGGATGCTCTATGCCTGAGAAAATAAAACTTAATGCTAATCTGTATCCAAAATCTGATATCTAATTATTAATCTACTAAACCAAAATAATGAGGTTTTATAGTGCATGAATTGGGCAAAAGTGTGCAGTTAAATTCAAACTTGTAATATTCTGTAGCAACCATTTGAAGTCACATTTCCTAATTTTTTCATTAAACGGAAAACTTTACAATTCTAGCACATTCATAAATCTCTTAAATTTGTATCATAATATATTAGGAATCATTCTTGGAATTTAAGTGTTAATTATTTCATCAATGTTGAACTGTGCTGTTTTTCTCCCACAGCATGAATAAATGTGGCTGATTATAACAGCAACTAATATTGTGATATGCAGAATAGGGGTGTAAAAAGCCTAGAACAAGCAATTCTAAATATTGGGTCTAGTTGAGCACTATTACAGATTAAAAACATCAAAGTGTCAGAAGTATATCGAATAAAACCTGCATTTTTAGAAAATGAGAGGTTTCATAAATGAATACTGTAATGATATACGTAAGGAACCAAAAAATATTTTTTTGATACGAGATACTGTTCTGTATTGGTGTGTATGATTTATACTGAGAAACATGACACAAAAATTTAGATCATTTCAGATAGGATTTCACCAGAATTTTTTGTGTTATGGTATATCATTTGTGTATGTGATCTGTTCAAGATATAACTTTGTATTTTCATGCGAAAGATTACACCTACAGAACATGAGACATATCCTATGAACTTTGCAAGGTATGAGCGAAACAAAAATAAGAATTGGTTTTATTGGTGCAAATTAAATGCATTATACAGTATCAAATATATGCCAAATATTTTCCAGATTTTCTAAACTGGTAAGTAAAGACAAGAATACATCCAAGTACAGTTTTAAAATACTACTACATATAAATAAAATTGCTGTGAACTGTTGAAAAATCTACAGAAAAATTTTAGATTTTACTATGTTAAACCACATTGCTGTGTTTATGGAGTATAAAAATTAACCGTGGCTTTATCACAAACTTAATATATCTATAAAAAAGATTTTGTACTTTTTAAAAACGTTACCGTAGGTTCAATGCCATATAAGCTATTTAAAGTGGTGTTGTATTATACATAACAGCCAAACAGATGTGATTAGGGAACCTAGAAATATTTGTATAGACTGGGATATAATTATTATATTCTTGTCTGTATTCATAAAAATGCTACAGTTAATAACATGACTGTTATCTTTAATAAAATTCTGAAATAATTCAAAAGTTTCATATGTGCAGAGGGATATTTCTAGATCCTCCATTCAGGCATAATAATAGTTGTGTTACCTTTTGGACGTGAGATCCGAAGGCAGGAGTGCAGAATGGATGCATTTTGTACCAAGAATGGTAGTTACTAAGCACTGGACGATCAGATTTCTAAAAAATTTTGAAATCAAAGAGAACTTTTTGTACCTTGGGTGCAGTGACTGCTAGAAGCAAACCACGTCTGTGAATAGATATTCCAAATCTTCAGGTAATGTGAGGCTGTTTCCCTGAGAAAGGTAGACCATACATAATTTATAACATTCGATCCAAAAAAAGTTAAAGCTTGGTTGTCACTTGTTAACAAACAGATTCTCTAGTACAGAGTAGTGAACTAAATTTAAATAGCATTTTTAATTAAAATTATATTGAAGAACATAGATGCCTGCCAATGTTGTTCATCGCCAGAGACCTACAAGTTAAAGATCCCTGATATGTGATATTGCAGTAAAATTAGATACTTTTTTAAATTAAATCCAAGAATACTTGTACCCATGAAGATCACTACTGACCTATGAATTGGCAGCCAGTGGAGATGAACGCTTAACAGTGTAAGACAGTGGAAAAAAGACTGAACAGATTTTAAAACTAAACTAAAGAACAGCAGTGCCCATCAAAACTACTGATAGTTATTGGCAGTCAGCCAAAAGGTCACTGGTTTCGGACACTGCAGATAATTTAATAAGCTACGTGTTATAACGTAGCATAACACTCCAAAAATTTTGGAAAGAGTTAATGATTTAAAACAACAAAGTACCAGTTTTTATGAGAAACAGCCAGTCCTTCGAGAAATTTTTGTTTAAAAATTGGAAGGTCTGTGCAAACAACAATGAAGAGATTTTAGAGAACTCTAATTCATACACTTTTTTCTTTGTCACAAAAATATTGACATCAAGTGATTCGTCTTCAATAAAGCAGAACATATAGCACTGAACAGAAGTACATTTTCAGTACTGATCTCCTTTTCTAGAAAACCATTGTGATTAGGAAAGGTAATATCTATCATTTTCTTCTAAATAAAGATAAAGGCTGCAGTATGCCATCCTTCCCCAGAAGTTTGCGTAGGTGATTCGTTAGGGCAAAATTCTGGCGATTTCGTTCGTTTTGTTTGATTGCAGCTAAACACTCAAGGGCTATCTGACTAAAGGGAGGGATGCCTTCTTGGAGGACTATTTAAAGGAAACTGCCCCGTATATACGTTACACACGGGGAAAATCAAGAAAACACCCATGCAGCCAGCCCATTCTCCGAGATTCGAACCACGGGCAGAACTATCAGTGTTCAGTGATTTTACCGCTCGGCTGCTGATGAGCAAATATAGTAAAAAGTATTTTTTAATATATAACGGAACATTATTGAAATTCTGGCTTTTCCAAGTTTTGTTTTTTGGATTTCTCTATGCCAAACATTAAATGCCCTGCTACAACCTCTATTACAAAGAGTAAGAAGGGAAACTAATAAAAGACTTAGTCAACGAATGCTTCAGCATGGAATTGCTAATATTCTGAGACTAGGGTTTGCCTTATATGTCTTAACTAAAGTTCTCTTCATAGGGTTCTGTTATGATTTTAGATATGTATCTAGGAAGTCTGTCTGATGACGTAGGAATACAGATTTGTGGTTTCTGAACGCTTGGACAACACATCAGTAACGGCCTTCAGAGTATCATCTATTTTTACACACCTTACGTTTTCATTCGTAAGAAAAGCTAGAGATGGAAACAAGGTCAAGTCTCTCACTCTTAAAGAAATCTTGGAATTCTAAATATGTCCGAAACTCATATTCCTTTATAAGACGCAAATATTGGGAAATATTCTGTATTAAATGGATCACTCTATATTCTAAATGTATAAAATGATAGATGTAATGGCGTACATATAACCAGATCAGTGCTGTGAAGTAGCCTTTTAAGTTGGTAGATATGGGTTTGCTATCTATCGTTATGGAGGCATACGCAGTTACATACTTAGTAGCTCTGTTTATATATTTAAGTTTTTATCCTTACTTCCTCAAAGAGGATTGTCATGATTAAAATCATCGGTTAGAACGAACGATGCAGATAAGTGCTATCTTAAGCGTTTTCGGTTGATATTATCTATGAGTCCATTAGAAGGCAGGTAAAATCGATACCAGATATATAATATCAGTCTGTACAGGTTGAAGACAGTAGTGAGCCAAACACATAGATGTTCCAGAAGGAAAGCATTTTTTGGCGGACATCGAAATGCACAATGTACTGGCAGTCAGTCTGTCCAGTTCTGCAAGAATTGATAGGTAGTGTATCTGTGGAGCCTGCCTTAGCAACCATACAGAATATAGTAAATTAAAAAATTCGGGAATTCACAATGAATAAAATCCATTTATTTTTCAAATAATTCTTATACGTGAGTATACCGTCTTCGCGAGATGTCAGAAGACAGAGAGGGACGGTGAGGATGTCAAAAGGATTTGGAGTAGACATCTCATTTCGGAAAATGCACCACTATGAAATGGAAAGCAAAGGCGATGAACATAGGTCAATGAGAAAAAGGGAGTAGGCAAAGAGGTAATTAGGATACGTGTAAAACGGTACAAAATTCTTAGACTGATCCGGTCTACCTTTTGAAAAGCGACTTGCTGTGTCACACAATCACATGTGATGCTAATGCAGTTCAACTACCTGAGCAGTTTAGGGAAGATAAATACAGATTTCGGAAGCTTTTTGTAGGTCTTATAAGCTAGTCCATGAGAATCACATGCAAAACCACATTAAAACCTCTATCTTGGATGATTGGCCAGAAATGACTTCTAGCTTCTAAAACTTAAATTATGGCTGATTCTAAATTGTTATGGACTAATTTGTCTCTTTATGAAAACAAGAGGCATAAAGTAATAATATCAGACGGAACATGTTACTAAGAATTTCACTAAAACAGAGGGCGGGAAATTCGGATGAGGCGACAAAGGTGCTCATTTATTTCCACCTACACTTTGGAGGTTTTATGAGACTTTCACAGGTTGAATGATTAAGACTACTGAATACTAGTAGTATCACCCAAGTTTTAACCCATGCCAACGCTGGTTGCATGATAGGTTTTTCACAGTATTTACATCTGGAACATGAATTTGATCCAGTTTTCTTTAGAAAGTCCTCATTTCCCCTCAGCAGATAAGACTAGTATGCTTTTCCATATTCAAATAAGCTATCCTATTCCTCAGGAGGTCTGTCATCTCTTTTACATTATACAGATGGATCAGTGAATGCTCATGAATATTTCTGAATACACACAAATATTTTTCTGTAAGTACATGACCGGACAGACATGTTTATAAGATTACATTTCTGTGGTAGGTAAATAAATATTAATTGTTGCAAATTTCAAAAATATTTAAATTCATTTTATTCTTATATAGATATATTTCTTACATGCACTTGTAGATATTTCAATTCTGAGTTCAAAAATATTTAAACTGTAAAAATAGCTTAAATAATACGTTAAGTATGAACAAGTACGCTTCTAACGCGTCTTGCTGCTGACTTGCTTGCTTGCTTTTGAAGCCCTAAGACCAATTTTGTTACAGAACTCGTGCTGCACCATATACACTGGTTATTAAAATTAAAGGATAATGAGGAAAAAATATGCCCACTAAGTTAATGTTGCAACCAATGCCCGATGCTATAATTATTTACGTTAATTAACAGTGGCGCAGCTAGGGTGTGGCAAGGGGGACATCCGTTCCCGGGCGCAGCATCCAGGGGGCGGCAAATTGATGATATACATTTCAGAATGAAATGTTTTCCATTCTTGGAATACAGAAAGGGGCGCAAAATCTTTAGGTGTCCCCGGGCGCTGAAAACCTTAGCTACGCCTCTATTGGCCCAGAAGTTTTGCTAATGGATGAAAATTTGTGGCCTGGTCAAGTATATGTGGTGTAAGAATACTTGTAAACAGAAGATATCACTCAAATGTATTGACCACTTTACTCATCCGACTTGAGCATGTGTGGGATGCCTTAAAACGCCGAATTCGTCCACGGGCCTTCCAAGAACTGACAAATCCACTTTTAGATCATTGGCGTACAATTCTACAAGACTTCATCAACACTTTGGTAAAGTCTATGAAATCAAGATGTCAGATGTGCAAACTTGCCCTAGGTGACCATACACCATATTAATGAAAAAAATTTTCTGCAAGAGGGGCTTAATTTTCCTATCAATTTGCTTTTAATTTAAATATTTTGCGAATAATCAACTGCCAAATATTTTAATTTATGTTAACTAATGCTTTTGTACAAATTTCTATTAATAATTTTTAAGTATCAGCTACTTTTATTTCTGTCATTATCCTTAAATTTTGATGACAGTGTAAATACGGCTCTGAAAGACGAGACGAATTAGTTGTTAATCAGCTGTAAGACTTTAAGGTTTAAAATAATGTTAGCGTTTTGTAGTTGATTCATGAGTGATTTGGGAATATGTAATATTTCTTATGCACTAAGGGGGATAGCTTAATGTCCACATTCTCTTTCAACTATTTAATTTCTTGCTGCTCATCTGAAGTTACTGTTTAAAGAGACAACCATATGTATTCATATGTATATGACAAATGAGATTCTCGTATGTATTATGGCATATAAGACAGATGAGTATTGCCATATGTATATGACAAAAATCAGTTTCTTACAGTTGTTTATAGAGACAAGTAGTTAAAGCCACAAACACTTGTAATTTTTTCTGAGGTTTATTCTGGTGGCTGGAAGAAACTGCTTGCATGCATTTCTGTAGATTTTATCTTGTGTAATGATGTATCAGCTAGTTTTTCTTAGAAAAATCTTCACAAAGCCATTCTGCTTGATAAACAAATAACAATATATTTTGTCATACTAAAAAAAAAAAAAAAAAAAAAAAAAAAATTTAGCCTAATCAGTTCTTTCCTTTCGGACCCAGAAGTAAAAGCTGGGATCATAGTGTTTCCTACATACAACATGAATATGAGACAGTTTCTTTTAGAAATTCCTCCACGAAGGCATCCCTTCATTTAAGCAGATAGCTGTAATGTAATTTGCTATATTCGAACAAATAAAACAAACAATTTAATGACTTCTGTTTCTACAGCATCTAGTCCCTCTCAATAGTTAGAATTTGCTGAATATTTTTTTCATGATGCATTCAACAGTGTCTCTAGTTTCCTTACAAAGGTCATTTCAGAAATAGACATAGCGCATAGTACCTTTCAGCAATTCGCAGAAAACCATTTTTTTTTTTTTTTTTTTCATATTAATGATGAATTCTGAGATTTTTGCATTAGTCTGAATGAAGCAGGTGGATAGATAATTTATTGTGACAAATTATATAAAAGATATGCCTTTATGAGAAATTTTTTAAAGACAGTTAGCCTAAATTTCTCTAGGAATTAATGCAGCTTTTTTGAAGTTAAGTAATTTGTATTTTTATGGCAAAGCCTTGAAAACCATGTGTTTCCAATCTATTTATCTACTGGTTATTGAATCTGGAACAAACTAATAGCATTCCATGGCTTCAGACAACATTCTACCCATGATGAGCCTTTTTTTTTCTAATACAGTAAAACATGGGTAATTTTTTATTAATGGGTGATGATAAATGATGATCTTTCAGTAAATTTATGAAAATTAATACACGCATGTGTACAGTTGGTTGATTACAAAATGAAGAGCAAAATATTAATGTAATTTACTGTATACCATACACAAAATGTTATAGCTATTTCACAATAAAAAGGAATGGAAAAATTTATTTGAATAAACATTTTAATTTTAAAAATGCATAAGCCAGGCTATTTTCCATATAAACATTCATAGTATTGAGCAACTAATTGAAGTGGGAGACAAGAGTTCATATCTACTTTGTAACATTCTTCTGTCACCAGTCTATTGATTGAACAATAAGCAAGTGACAATCAAAATCATCCATTATCAGTCAATGATGTGTGCTAATTTAAGTTCTTATTTATATGAAGTGACACCTGCTTGATTTTTACTCGCTAGAAATACTCTTTCATGTGAAATTAAATATCAAATTACGGAAGTTTATGAAGTTGATCTGTTAACAATTCAAAATTGAGACAGTGACATGGAAAGTTCTTGGGTGAAAGAGATGACATGCATTTCTAAGGGAAACTCGCTCGTATACACATTACACATGGGGAAAACCACAAAAACACCCATGCAGCCAGCCTGTTTGCCTTTAATATAAGGTTAGGTACTTTTAATATAAAAAGATTTTACTAAACTAACAGTCTCTATCTTTTTCTTTTAAATATTTTATTCCTAAATGGATACTGCTTTTTGGATTTTTTCATGTATTCATGAATAAATATTGTTATGCTTCAGTTTTGCATGCTTGGATACTGAGCTGCCATTTTTCGAAGTTAATTAACTAAACTATAATTTTTTATCTTTAGGTATCTGACACATAAAATTCTAGTAAATTAAAAAAAAAAAAAAAACTCAACTTTTATAATTACAAGAAACGCATAGTGAACTTTACGAGAATCTGTGGTTATATCTAATCTAATATTATTATAGATTTGTTTAATGGCTAAAGTCATGAACAGGTTTAAGAAATAATTATGTCTATACTTCTCATAGTATATAAAAAAAATAAAAATCTATTAATCAGACCTTAATATAGAAAATGCATAATTTTTGTAAACATACCAAAGGTTCTTCACTAGTTGTTAAACAAATAAAATCTGTTCAGAATTTTAATTCAAAATTCAGAAAGAAAATTAAATTTTGTGTGGTTTCTGCATATATGTGATTCATGCATATTAATGATTCTAACTAAAACTTAAGAAAAGCCTCCATTAAGAATAATAATGATGAACTTTATCTCTTACAAGAATCTCAAAGATAAATTTTACTATTTTATTACAAAAGTGTTACTTTATAACAGCTGCACATTTAAATAACCCCTATGTTCTCAACAATTTTAGTACAGAAATTATCTTTAAAGTAAGAACCCCGAAATTAATCTCTAAGAATTGGTAATTCAATCCAGGTTAGACTATTGGCGCACAATTTGTCTTCATAATTTTTCCTATGTGCACAGTGAATATGAATGTTACATAATCTTTCACGAAGGAAAGATTCCTCTTAAGCAGATAGCCTTTGTGTGCTTTGCCATAAATTGACTAAAAAATACAGCTTCATAAAATAAGTAATTAGGGAAATATGAATAAAATAGCCATCAGTAAATTTTTTAATGAAGTTTTTCTTAAAAAATAATTATATTTTCAATTTTAGGACAAGTACATTTCTGAAAATATTGAATGAACTGAATATTGTAATGAAGGTTCATTGTGTTCTCAATGAAATTAAATAATGCAGAATTTTTAATGTAATACTACTATATTGAATGCTTTAAACTCTTTAATTAAGTTAGCATAAAAATATTCAAATTAATTGCATTTTTATTTGAAATTCCAACAAGCAAACTTAAAACTGTAGTTACTTAAACTGTTTTTAAGTGTTTTAAAATTTTAAATGCATTTATTTGCAAAAAATATTTTAATTGTAGTAATTAGCTTTATAAAATTGAATTTGATTCTTGTTTTTAATGGAAAATCAAAATCCTTAAATAAGTATAGAAACAGACAGCTATGTATAAATATTTACAGCACTAGAGAAAAGTACTCAAAGAAACTCTGTTTCACATTAAATTTACTGGGAGTTAATAAACAATAACTAAACTTTGACGAAACAAATAAATTTCCATTAATTGATGTAATAAATAAACAGAATATCAGAATGAAATGAGTAACAATGCAAAATTTACGAAAATATGCATATCAATACATGCAAATTATAAAAATAATGGGTAAAAGTTTACAATTGGGTGCAAACCCTTTGTTTTTTGGGGATTCTTTTTTGACGCCAAGATCGGTGCCAGGAAGGCACAATTTCAAGATGGCCGCTACACAAAACCAAAATAAGAAGTCAAAAAATTGCACAAACTCTGTGTCCATGTACACATCAATCTGTTTTCACTTAAAAAAAACATCTTAGAATTGCACAAACTAGGCATTGCACACTGCCTTAAATTTGTCCATGTACACATCAATCTATTTTCATTTAAATAAATTCAGGAAGCTAAAACACAGTTAAAACTATCATGGTAACCAGAAGTGAGGTTTCATCGGCAAAATTTTTTAAAAAATTGTCGCTAATCCATAGCTAGGATTTTCAGCGCCCAGGGACAACTGAAGATTTCGCGCCCCTACTGCTTGCCAAGGATGGAAAACATTTAATTCTAACATAAGTTTGGAGCCCCTTGGATTCTGCACCCGGGGACAGATGCCCCCTCTAGCTACGCCCCTGCACTAATCGAAGGGGCACCCAATTCTACACTAGAGCCAAATAATGAACAGTCAACGAGAAATATATACACTGCATGAATTAAAAAAGAGGGACAAGAAGAAGATGCATGAAATATGCTTTAGTTTCTTCCTTTATTTACCTTTAGTATTACAGCTTTTCAGTTATACAATGAATATTTAAACAATGTCTGGAAAGAATTAAAAAAGTCTAATTATCTGAGCCAAAATTGTTAGTATTGTGACAAGTAATATAAAATTATATAATCAAATTAAAATATCTGAATCAAGATAAGACAAATTATAATAAAAGAATATATAGAATTACAGGAAAATTAGTTTATTTGAAATATGAAAACAGCCTACAGTATAGCATCAGATTAAAACATTAGAAGGGTATCTTGGATTGTAAGAAGTTATTAATATAAATTAGAATATAGAGGAAAGGATGAAATGACAAGACTGGAATTTTAGAAAATTTGTTATTCAGTGACAGATTACATTCTTTTGATAAGATGGACAGAAAGCTATTTTGAAGTAAGATCTTATTTGTTCAAAATGTTTTCTAAATCTGGAACACTGCACCACTAGGTAAGGTTTGAGACTGTATATCCCAGAATGAAAATATTAATTAAAATGTAACTGAAATAATAATACAGTAATTTTATTATAATTCAATAAATGCACAAAAATGTGAGATAATTACTTCAAAGTACATCAAATTTAGAACTACAGTATACAAAAGTTTGGAATACAAAAGATCCCAAGTGTGAAAAATGTGAATGAAAAGAGTACCAGCTACACAAAATTCTTTGCTGAACCTAGATGTATACAGACATTTTATGATGAAAAAATGATTTTTAAAACATTCTGATAGAAAAATATGAAACTCTTTGATGATATCTAATGAAAATATCAACAGAATCAACTTGAAGATGTTTACAAGTTTTTGCAAAACAGTACGTTTTTTATGAAAAAATAAATAATATTTTTTAATTTCTTGTAGAGTTTTAATCCATAAAAATAAAAGTCAAATATTATTGTCCTAGCAGTTCGTACATGTGGTATATAAATATTGTTAAGAATTAGTTCGATTTTCTATTCCTTTTCATTCATTACAAATAACTGTTTTGCTAATAACCGAAATATGAAATATACTGTGACAAAAATGTTGTTCTATGCCGTTTAATTACTTTTTCTTACTGTTATTTATTTCACTTAGAGTGCAAGTAGATGCGTAGCAATACAATAACAACAGTATTCAAATTATAATAATTTAATTCAATATAAGACACAGAATATCATATGTAAATTTTCTGTTAAACATTGTGAATTATATGTAATAGGGAATGTTTACAAACTAAGAACAATATCTGTGAATTTAAAAATTTTCTGCCTAAAAAACACTCAAGATATATAGTTTTCCTATATCCTTAAAGTTCAAGTGCATACCATATAACAGCGATAGCAAATTGTTACCGATAACTGCTGTGCTTGTTTACGATTTTATTTACCTATTCTAATTGCCAAGCAGTGATAAATCAAAGAGTAGGGCAACCACCGTTAGAACTATATTAACCCTGCTCGTATGCCATTGGTCAGCAAAGATAATGTAACGATGACGTAGTACACTTCCGGTGATGACGTACAACACACTTCCGGGTTCCGATTTGCGGAATTGTAGCTCGTTCCGATTAAGGTAGTCCGTCACAATTATGTACAGACACACACCAAAGGTGTACGGAAAAGTGTACCGTGACGTCACGTCCTTCTGGATGGGTTACAATATTTGGCTTTTTATCATATTTCGCGGTGAATTATGGCAAAGATTAACAGTTTATCGTGCGATGTAAACAAACATCGAAGATTTCGTGTTAGGGTGCAAACGTTGTTGTAGTCAAAGAATATCTTAGATATTCGTTGTTTGTAGTGTTCCCTTATTAATAAATTTCTTCTGGTGATAATTCAGTTAAAATCACTGACAAAAGTTTGATAGAACATGTGAGAACTTCCATTGCAGTGTTCTTTGAATTAACATTTATTTCCTGCTAAACATATTATAAATAAAAGAGCAAAACAATCTCAATTTTTAATATCTCTGTTAGCACTTCATATAATTTTTTTAGTGGTGTTCTTGCCGAAGATAGCTCGAACTTATTTAATGATACTTAACTTCAGTAAGTGGACTGTAATATTAACAATAACAATTTTATTTTAACAAAAACAACATTATTGAATACTAGCACACGCATGTGCTTATAGTTACCTATGTAACTTAGCTAAAGAGCGAGCAACCATATGCTCTTACATCAAGTCAGAAATCATTCATACTAATAAAGCAAAAACGAAATAACTTTAGGATTACACCAAGGCCAACTTATACTCAAGGCCTGCCAGACTGAACGAAATTCCGGTTCCCAGTTTTCAGTGGCTTTCGCAAAATTCATCACTAGGTGGCGCTCGCATTCTGCTAGAATTTTGCTATACGCTCACTATTTGTAACGTGGTTCGTTATTAACAAAAAGTGTATTTTATGGCTAGCTGCTGTATATTTAAAAGCTGTACTTAACGAGCTTGGTTTTTTTGCGTAACTTTATATGCATATAGGTTTAAAATTGTGTATATACATCACTGAACTCAGTTCTGAAATTCCTCATTCTGCTTATTTAATTCTGAAATCTTTGTGCATCTAATGCTGTTATTTTCAAAACTTTGTTTGTAACTTTCTTCTGATTAATCTGGAATGGGAATAATACACATGGATTTATATCAGCTAGTTACATGTAGGTAATGTATCAAGATGGCACTCATGTATATGTGTGCTTAATAGTGATAATATTGTTTCGTGAAATTCAGTAATTTTATTTCATGGATACATTTTTCTTGATAATTTTTCTTGATTTTTCTTGATACTATATTAGTATCTCACGCTGCCAGCCATAAAATTTTGTACACATGTCATTCTGATTAATGTTGTATATGTGTAAAAAATGTCTAGCTGCTATATATTTAAGGGCTATACTTAATAAGCTTGTTTTTCGCCTAACTTTATATGCATATAGGTTTAAAATTGTGTATATACCTCATCGAACTCAGTTCTGAAATTCCTCATTCTGCTTATTTAATTCTGAAATCTTTCTGCATCTAATGCTGTTATTTTCAAAACTTTGTGTGGAACTTATTATTATCTTATTATTATACTATTAATCATCTTCTGATTAATCTGGAATGGGAATGCTACACATGGATTTATGTCATGTAGGTAATGTATCAAGATGGCACTCATGTGTATGTGTGCTTAATAGTGATAATATTGTTTTGTGAAATTCAATAATTTTATTTCATGTATACATTATTGTTGATAATGAACTATATCAGTATCTCACGCTGCCAGCGTGTAAATAAATAAATTTTGTAAATAAAATTTTGTACACATGTCATTCTGATAAATGTTGTATGTGTGTAAAAATGTCTATCTGCTGTATATTTAAGTGATGCATTTAATAAGCTTGTTTTTTTTTTGCCTAACTTTAAATACATATATATCTAAAATTGTGTATATACCTCATTCTACTTAGCATTGTGGGCATGTGTGATGGATATATTATTTATATTCAGCCATTGCAAGTTTTCAAATTTTATCCTTGATATACAGAACTGAACTTTTCTTAAGTATATATTGTGATTATGACAGTTATTATTTTTTTGTGTGCTGTTAAAATATATTTTATAATGCCTGTGTCTCTTTTATTTATAAAAAACAAATTGATTTGATCAATAGCTTTATCAAAAATGTCATTATTTTCATTTGATAAATTGAAGTTTCTCTAACACTGAAAATGTAAATTAATGCAGTGCACTTAATTCAGTTACTAGTTTCTTAATGTTAACATCAATGAAATTTAGAATACAAATGAAAGTGAAGAGAAACACACCTGTGTAATATTAAAATTAGTCAAAAAAGCAACTTTGGGTTTGAGTTTCATTCAAAATCTATGCCACAGTAAGACCCCCCCCCTTTTTTTTTTTTGACTAATAATTTTATAATGTCTTTGAATATCTGCAATGCAAATACTGCACAGAGATCAAAATCTGCATTATTTAAACTTTTATTGTTTAAGATTTCCTAAAAACAGGTATTTAATAATTTAAAAAAATTCTTCAGTATGTAAAATTTAATCTCTTTAAGTAATATTTTTACTCCAATGTCGTGGAAACAGATATACAAATTTTAGATCACAGTGTATTAATATGTTAATTACATCTTTGATAGGGGATACTAAATTATTTTTTGGCCCAGTACAGCCGATAGAAATATTTTGAAAATTTTTCACTGAAATAGTACATGATCTGAAGCTATCTGTTAACTTCTTACTATATACATAATTAAAAAATAAGGTGTATACTCTGAATTACCTTTAAATTAGAATAAGTAGTTGTAATGCGTACAATTCAGAATAGCGCATGTCTAGCTCAAAGCAGGAATTAAAATCGAGATCAAATAGCTGGTGTTTATGTGTGAAAACCAAAAGGTGAGATAGCTTAAAATTCCATGCTTTCCTTCTAACTGAAATATTTTTACTAATAAGAAATCAACAATTTCTGACTACTATGGTTTAATCGTTTTTAAACTTTGCATATAACAAGACAGAATTCGTTTTTGATACATTTCCGATCTTTGTAAACATCGCAAAGTGTAGCAGAATTGTAGCGCCATCTTGCGATCAGTAGGAATATCACTCAGGAAACCGAAAACACAAAAGAATATTTTCACACTGGCAGGCCTTGAGTATAAGTTGGCCTTGGTTCTGAGTGACAGATAGCTTCAGATCATGTACTATTTCAGTGAAAAATTTTCAAAATATTTCTATCGGCTGTACTGGGCCAAAAAATAACTTAGTATCCCCTATCAAAGATGTAATTAACATATTAATACACCGTGATCTAAAATTTGTATATCTGTTTCCACGACATTGGAGTAAAAATATTACTTAAAGAGATTAAATTTTACATACTGAAGAATTTTTTTAAATTATTAAATACCTGTTTTTAGGAAATCTTAAACAATAAAAGTTTAAATAATGCAGATTTTGATCTCTGTGCAGTATTTGCATTGCAGATATTCAAAGACATTATAAAATTATTAGTCAAAAAAAAAAAGGGGGGGTCTTACTGTGGCATAGATTTTGAATGAAACTCAAACCCAAAGTTGCTTTTTTGACTAATTTTAATATTACACAGGTGTGTTTCTCTTCACTTTCATTTGTATTCTAAATTTCATTGATGTTAACATTAAGAAACTAGTAACTGAATTAAGTGCACTGCATTAATTTACATTTTCAGTGTTAGAGAAACTTCAATTTATCAAATGAAAATAATGACATTTTTGATAAAGCTATTGATCAAATCAATTTGTTTTTTATAAATAAAAGAGACACAGGCATTATAAAATATATTTTAACAGCACACAAAAAAATAATAACTGTCATAATCACAATATATACTTAAGAAAAGTTCAGTTCTGTATATCAAGGATAAAATTTGAAAACTTGCAATGGCTGAATATAAATAATATATCCATCACACATGCCCACAATGCTAAGTAGAATGAGGTATATACACAATTTTAGATATATATGTATTTAAAGTTAGGCAAAAAAAAAAAAAAAAAAAAAAAAAAAACAAGCTTATTAAATGCATCACTTAAATATACAGCAGATAGACATTTTTACACACATACAACATTTATCAGAATAACATGTGTACAAAATTTTATTTACAAAATTTATTTATTTACACGCTGGCAGCGTGAGATACTGATATAGTTCATTATCAACAATAATGTATACATGAAATAAAATTATTGAATTTCACAAAACAATATTATCACTATTAAGCACACATACACATGAGTGCCATCTTGATACATTACCTACATGACATAAATCCATGTGTAGCATTCCCATTCCAGATTAATCAGAAGATGATTAATAGTATAATAATAAGATAATAATAAGTTCCACACAAAGTTTTAAAAATAACAGCATTAGATGCAGAAAGATTTCAGAATTAAATAAGCAGAATGAGGAATTTCAGAACTGAGTTCGATGAGGTATATACACAATTTTAAACCTATATGCATATAAAGTTAGGCGAAAAACAAGCTTATTAAGTATAGCCCTTAAATATATAGCAGCTAGACATTTTTTACACATATACAACATTAATCAGAATGACATGTGTACAAAATTTTATGGCTGGCAGCGTGAGATACTAATATAGTATCAAGAAAAATCAAGAAAAATTATCAAGAAAAATGTATCCATGAAATAAAATTACTGAATTTCACGAAACAATATTATCACTATTAAGCACACATATACATGAGTGCCATCTTGATACATTACCTACATGTAACTAGCTGATATAAATCCATGTGTATTATTCCCATTCCAGATTAATCAGAAGAAAGTTACAAACAAAGTTTTGAAAATAACAGCATTAGATGCACAAAGATTTCAGAATTAAATAAGCAGAATGAGGAATTTCAGAACTGAGTTCAGTGATGTATATACACAATTTTAAACCTATATGCATATAAAGTTACGCAAAAAAACCAAGCTCGTTAAGTACAGCTTTTAAATATACAGCAGCTAGCCATAAAATACACTTTTTGTTAATAACGAACCACGTTACAAATAGTGAGCGTATAGCAAAATTGTAGCAGAATGCGAGCGCCACCTAGTGATGAATTTTGCGAAAGCCACTGAAAACTGGGAACCGGAAATTCGTTCAGTCTGGCAGCCCTTGAGTATAAGTTTGCGGAGTTTGAACAATTATGTACAGCCAAACGCCAAATGTTTACGGAAAAGTGTACTTTGCTGTGATTGGTTGGAGGGTTATCTTTTTCACGCCAAACTGGACCTGGCGCCAAATACGTAAATCTAGTAAAAATAGAAATCGTATTCCGCCATTTTCGTCGGTGAGTGTTTTTTCTGCACGTGCTAATTCTTAATTTGATTTTGTTATTTGTATTATTTTTATTATGTCTTTGTCTAAGCAAACAGGAAAAGTGAAAATACTTATAATCGGACATTCGATGATAAAATATTTAAAAGAATATTTATTGCTGAATTTACTGGATTATGAAGTTCATTTTCATTGTTTTCCGGGTGCTACGATTGAAAGGTTGACACGCAAGATAACCTTGATAGACAATCAATTTGAGTTAGTTTTGGTTCACGTTGGTACCAGTAACTCTTGTGACACTTTGGATGATATTCATCATAAATATGATTGTCTGTATAAGGTTATTGAGCGTTTAAACCCGAAGATCATTCTCTTTTCAGGTATCCACCCGCGTGAACGAAATTTATTCGAGAATGGTTTCAACCCGTACAGTTTAAAGAAGCTGAACAGAAAATTAGCTCGGATAAACACTAATCTTTTCGAAGCATTCAAAGGCCGAGAAGCTTTTTCCTTTTGCAGATCTGGTGAGTACTATTGGAGTACTTGTCTGTCAAGAGACGGATTGCATCTGAACCGTAAGGGTAATGCACAGCTTGGGAGAATTTTTGTGAAGGACATAAAGAGCGTTTTGAGTGTGAAATCCCTTCCAAAGGTAAGTGCTACATCTTTTTCCTCTGTATCTGCTATTGAGTTTCCAGCTTTATCCACTGTTTCAGGAAAACATCCTTCTGTACCTATCACGATTTTGGATAATTATCCTCGTGCTTCTGTCTTTTCAGATACTTCAAGTAAACCTCTTTATTCAAGTGTTTTGAAACGGGTTTCTTCTGTTTGCAGCACTTTGGATAGTCATCCTGATACTTTAGGCTTATCAGATTCTAGTGTTTCAGTTTTGTGTGCTCCTTCAAGTGTTCCTTCGAAACCACTTTATTCAAGTGTTTTAAAACGGGTTTCGCATGTCTGCACTACATTGGATAGTGGTCCTAATGCTTTAACATTACCAGGTGTTTTGACTGATTTGGATAACCATCCCAGTATTTCAGTATTGTTGGATTCTCCTGATGTTCTTTCTAAACCTCTTTATTCAGATGTTTTAAAATATGGTTCTACCAACATGTCTTTGGATAATCATCCCAGTGGTTTCTTGTTATCGGATTTTCCAGTTCTTGAGCCTATAGCCAACACTGTTTCGAGTATTCTTGACATCACTGCACCAGTTTCTCAGAATTCCAGTACTCCATCTTTTTCTGCTGATCCAAGTGTATCTGTTTCTCAGCTTTCTGGTTCTTTGTATCCTGTTACAGTTGCTTCTGAGCTTGCAATTAATTCCATTTCATCTGCTTTATCAGATTTTCCATTTCTTGAAAGTGCTGTTAACATTGGTCCAAATAATGTTGATGCCACTGCATCTGTTCCTCAATTTTCTGTTGCTTCTGTGCTCGATTCTGAATCTTCTGGTTATTTAGGTTCTGCTTTTCATGTTCTCACCTATTCTAGTTCTCCTGTTTCAGACTCTGCTTCTTTCATCTCATCAGATCTTACAGTTGTTGATCTTCGATCTCTCGGCTGTTTTTCAACCATTTCATCGATTTCACTTTTTGAAGATGATAATGAATGTTCAAAAGTTTGGGGGTGCTAAGAGTCCAAATAAATCTGAAAATAACAATAAAATTGAACTCATGAGTAATTATGATAAAGAAAATTGTGCTTCTAATGGAAAATCTAAGATTTGCCCTAAATGTAAGAAACCTTTTTCTTCTAAACAGTCCTTATCTAATCATAAACGTAACTGTAAAGGTATTATAGAAATGAAATATTCCAGAGTGTGTGAAGTTTGCATGAAGTCGTACTCCACTAGACAATCATTTTCCAATCATAAAAAATGTTGCAAAGCACCATCAGCTGAATGTATTCCAAAGGCATATATTTGTGACCGGTGTGAGAGAGATTGTAAAAGCCGCAGTAACCTTTTTCATCATAAAAAGATCTGTAGTATTAAAAATCCTACATCTAATAATTCTAAGCCATGTGTTATTCCTGATTGTAAGGAAATATTTTGTTCTGATAATGAATGTAATAAACATTTGGCTGAATATCATGATTATGAGATGGCTATGCAAGAACTTACATTTTCATCAATAGGAGAATTTCAATTCTGGTTAGAATCGCATAGTAAGCAGACATTCAGTTCTTATAAAAAGTCTGCTGGAAGTAGATGTAGGAATGATAAAACTTTTCATTATTACTGTTGTCAATTTAATGTAATGCATAAAAAGAAAGTTCCTGTTTCCAGTAGAAAAAATCTAAAAGATACTTTACCTTCCAACTTTAAGTGTCCGTCAAAAATTTTAGTTTGTGAAGAATCGCACCTTGTCACAGCCATATTTTATTCGAATCATAATCATGAATTGTCTTTTGAAAATAGCAGGTTCCACCAACTTAGTCAGAGTTGCCGTAACAAAATTAAAGCTTATGCACAGTTAGGTGTATCCACGGATCAAATTCAAGAATTTATCAGAGATGGAAGTGGACTGCGGGATAATAGGGAGGGCATATATGATAAAGATGTATTTGTAACACGAAGAGTGAACACTTACAAAAAGCGGTTAGTATGTTCCTTTCCTGGTGATGATTCACTTTCAGTTGCCACAATAGTTGAAAAACTCAGGCAAGAATCATATGATCCAGTACTTATTTATAAACCACAAGGAAGGCCAACATTGTACGGTCCAAAAGGGCTTGATGAACTTTCTTCTACAAATGAGTCTTTTGCATTAGGATTGCAGACTAAACAGCAGAAAGATAAGATGATTAAAGGTTGCTCCAGGATTTTATGTATTGATTCTATTCACAAAACAAATCAATATGATTTTTATTTATTAAATTTAATCGTTCCTGATGAGTTTGGTAGTGGTTATCCTGTAGCGCATTTCATTACAAATCAGTTAGACCAGGATACAATGTATAATTTATTCCTTAGTATCAAATGTGTAATACCGGAACTTTATGTCAATTGTCTTATGACAGATGATGATAAGACTACCCATCCTGCATTTGATAAAGTATTTGGTCCTGGTATTACACATTTGTTATGTAAATGGCATGTGCATCGTGCTTGGCAACGTAATTTGTGCCGAATGGTTTCTAATCAAAAACTTAAAGATGAAATGTATTTTAATATGGTAGTATTACTTGAAGAAACCAATTCTGCTCGATTCGTAGTGATGATGGATAATTTCCTTCAGAAGTTTCGAACTATTGCACCATCTTTTATACAATATTTTGAAGAACATTACTATAGCCGTGCTATTCTTTGGTCAATGGCCCATAGAAACTTTCCTCGTGCGTTCACAGATACCAATATGTATTGTGAATCGTTTCATAATAAATTAAAAACTACATATTTTAGACGAAAATTTAACAGGCGTTTAGATAAATTAATTGAAGTACTTTTAAAAATTGAAGAGGATACATACATGGCTCACAGCTATAAAATTAAAACTAATTACAAGCAGAGTACGGTTGATCTTTACATTACGGTAACTTGGCGATTTTTTGGCGAAAATTTGACGACCAACTCTCCTACAGCAATCCTCTATTTTTTTTTCCCCGCCGCCATTTTGTCTTCACGAAGTAAAGACATGTTTCTTTTCTTTTTATCTCCTGAACACTTCTTCCAACAATCTACTATCCGAATTACACTTATGCTAGAAATTTTATCATACAAAACTGCTTAATCATGACAAATATTCACTGCAAAATTAGGAAAAACTGCACAATACCATCCTCTTACGCATTTTTCAAAATAACACATACACATAAACCATGTACACGCCGACTTATTTTTACTTAAAAAAACATCGCAGAATTGCACAAAAATGGCATTGCGCACACTCTTCACTATATCCATGTACACTGCTTTTTTCTCATAAATTACAAAAATTTCACGAAAATACACGACAATTTTCTCAATCTTTAAACCTGGTAAAAAGAACATATATGAAATTACCTGATCGCGAAAAAGTATTTACCCTTTGCAAATATGAACGTTTCCACATATAAAATAAATAAAATATCCAAAAACTTTTACCTCTAAATCATCTATTACATTATACACGTCACCAACGAATTCATACATGAAACATTACAAATATTTAGTATCAAATATTTAAATTATTTCCATGCACGTTTATTTCAACTTAAACGTAAACCAAATTCCTACAAGCATAAAATTCACAAAATAACTATCATTTCATTAAAATATCACTGAACCATGTACACGTCGACTTTTTTTTACTTAAAAAAACATCCCAGAATTGCACAAAAATGGCATTGCGCACACTCTTCACTATATCCATGTACACTGCTTTTATCTCATAAATTAAAAAAAATTCACGAAAATACATGATCTTTTTCTCAATCTTTAAACCCGGTAAAAAGAACATATGAAATTACATGATCGCGAAAAAGTATTTACCCTTTACAAATATGAACATTTCCACATATAAAATAAATAAAATATCCAAAAACTTTTACCTCTAAATCATCTATTACATTATACACGTCGCCAACGAATTCATACATGAAGCATTACAAATATTTATTATCAAATATTTAAATTATTTCCATGCACATTTATTTCAACTTAAACATACACCAAATTCCTACAAGTATAAAATTCACAAAATAACTATCATTTCATTAAAATATAATTAAATTCAAAAACACCACTTAAAATATACATGAGCACATACATTCAATTAATAAAAATTACCTTACAATCCTAATTACTTTAAACTAAATCATTGCTAATAACAATTTTCCCAATAATACCAAATTCCTTTCCACCTTACATTTCCAACAATGCATAAAAACAATTAAAAATACTAACTTTACCTAATCTCCTTCAGAATCTTCATTACGTGGCGGATACACTTTTCTTCATTCTCTTTCAGAATCTTTAAAATCACATTTATCTTTCAAAGCAAGATACCAGGTAAAATAAATAACATAATAAAACATGTTTATTTCTCTCTCACACAACCTTAAAAAACATTTCTTACTATCCTTTTCAATACCACTAAATACCCATTTCGAATTCACTTTACTTACGGCCATGGGATCCAAAAATTCACAAACACTATTTCACACAACACAGAATAAAGCCAAATACAAAATTTCCAGATTTTTTCCCGATTTCCCCCCCTTTTTCCGATTAAAGAACCGTAATTCGTCCATTAATATCACATGACATATCCCATGATCTCTCATTTCCCCTACACAAAATAATGCGTAATCGGAACTCAGTACTGCTCACATTATTACCAAAGTCCCAGGTAGTAACCTTTATCGCCTCCAAAATGTCGCCAAACTACCAGTTACCGTAATGTAAAGATCAACCCAGAGTACTTGTCCACCTACATATAATAAGCGACATGATTCGGGATTACTTACAAAAGCGAAAGCTGTTCATCAGCCATACAAACAGGTACAAAGTCTGTTATTTCGAATGCAGTAGCATGTAACTTAGAACATAAAATTGATAATTGTAAGACTTTAATATCTGAATTACAGGTTATGCTGCCTAATCCAACAGTTAAAAAAATATTGTTGCCTACTATAACAAAAAATTTGAAAGAAATTGTTTCTAATTGTAAAGGTGTAATAGAGTCGAACTATCTGAAAGAATTTCCTGACAAAATGCCATTTGTCAGTGTTCCCCCAAATTTAAAATTAGCACGTCAGACTTTGTTTCGTATAACTGCTTCAAAAAGTGCAAAGCGTAAAATTTCAACTTACCTGAATATTCAGAATAAAAAAACCGTTAAAGAAGATTTATTAGGCATTAATTTAGCGTGCACAATTAATAAAAGTACTTTTACTCCCAAGCTTATTGATGAGGATATTTCAAAATGCATTTTATATGTTGGAGAAACACCGCTAACATTTTTGGATGTAAAATCTCTGGATCCATACATTCCATGTGAGGAAATTCAAACATTAAAATCTGCATCTTTAAATTTTCAGCCTGGTTGGCTCAGTGACAATGTTATTGATGCTTTCCTTTTTATTAGTCTTTGTGGTTCTTCAGTAGCAGCGAAGTGTTATCGTACACCTTTCTTTCAATCAGGTAGTAAAGATCAAACTGTATGGCAAAAAGAGGATTTAGCTTCTGTTGATTTCTTTTTTATTCCAGTTCTTGTAAAAAATAATCATTGGGTTTTACTGGTAGCAAGAATTAAAGATAAAATGTTTCAATTTTATGATCCGCTTGGTTTTAACTCAGTTCAAAATTCAGTATCTTCATTAATTCAGCTGTGGCAAAGAGTCATAAATAGTATTTTAAACATTAGTGATAGTTGGTGTGTTTCATTTCCAAGTCACACTGTTCAAAATGATGGTACAAATTTTGGTGTATTTATATGCTATTTTGTGCATCAACTTAGCCGACATTTGGATATTGATCAGCCTTTTAATACATATGATTTCAGAAAGTTTATTTATACTAGTTTAGGTGGGAAGATAAATGTAGGAAAGTAAGTTCAGGAAATAATTTTGCATGTTTTAATGATAAGAAACAGAAGACCAAGATTTTTGAGTTTTTATTCCTGCACCAAAGTACGTTAGTCAGGTTATATGGTTTCATCTTACACAGTTTTAATCTGTTTCATTTTTAATACCTTCATTATGTTGAAATAACAGTGGCTTTCTGAAGCTTGCCAAAATCTTCTGCAGGTCATGATTTAAAATGTTTAATGATTTTTTTTAGTACAATTTAATATTCATGTAATAAAGTTTGTTTTAAGAAAATTTATTTTTGCTTTATTTGTATAAAAATACTGTGTCTGTATAAAAAAAACCATGAATCTGTTTAACCATAGTTCTATGGTTTGTAACCTTTGTTTATAAAATTTTAATTTTTTGTAATTTTTTGCCAAGCCATTGGAAATGATAAAAAAAAATTTTAAGATTGAAAACTCAAGTAAATGGATGTGTCTGAGATAATGAGAGCTAAAGTTTTAACTAGTCTGGTTTTGAATGATATATTTAGTATATTTGTTTTTTAAAAATTTTAATTCTCTTGTATTAAATTTATGTAAGTGATGTATTTTATCCTGTTTTTCATATTCAAAATAATTAATATGTCCTAAACTTATTTTTTTTATTAGTATTTTATATCATTTAAGTAAACACTTTTTAAAAAATTTAAACAGCTTAATTTTTTTTTTCTGAAACTTTCATTGTAATCCATCTCATGAAGTTAGTTTATTATAGGCCTTTAACAAACATTTTTACTTTGGCTAGCTACAAACTTTACTTTTAAAACCTAAATTATAGTAATTATGTAGAACTGAATGTAAAAATGCAAGTTTTGGGGAACCATTATGGTAACGAGCTGACACGGTACCTCCTGGGTGGCATGGAAACCTGTGTATTTTTATGCTATTTGTAAGATCTATCTACTTTTATACATACACTGACTTAGATCCTACGATGAACCTGGCAAATTGTCACAGGTGTGAAATAAATACCAGCACGGTAGAGGGGTGCAAAATAACCCTTTATTTACCTTCTAAAACTAGGCCGAAATTCTCATAATATAGCCTTCAGACCGGCGTGATCCGAAACAGTTTTGCCTCCTCTTTGACATTTTCCTAATGAGAAAAGTCGTTAGTCCCCCTCTATGGATACAATAAAATTTACATGTTTGTCGGACGCTGTCCCATAGTCTACTATGGGTTTCTAGATTTGCGATTTTTTCAATATTTATTTTGCTTTCATTTAAATGAAGTTCTAAATAAATATGCAGTACTGGATGCATATCTAGTGCACTATTTATTTAGAACAAAATGTATACAATGTTTATATTTCACTCACTATTTCTGATCAATCTCGTAAATAATTTGTGAATTTTTTAACTTTGTTTTCACTCTTCATTTATATTCGCGTATTTTCGTATTAGAAATAAGAAAACGAGAAAAATTTAACAAAACATAATAAATACAAACTAGCTTTGTAAGTCTGCAGGCTGGAATGTGATTTTTAATAACATAGTTTCGTTAACAAAATAATGGTAATGACTAATTTAATGAAATAATAATAATAATATTTATTACCATTAGACGATTAGAATGAGATTCAATACAGTTAGATTTTGAGATGAACTTACAGCAATAATAAAGCTTTATATAACAACTTTAAATCTGCTTTTTTTTCGATAATTTTGTTATTATAAATCACAGAATTCTAATCAGTGTGATACTAAACGGATGAGGCCAAAAGGCTTACTTGAGTGACCGCGAAATTACGAAACGTGTGCTAGGCTAGCAAAACACGCTCTGAATAAACTGATATAATCACACATTTAAATAGCACTTCACTTGATTTTAAATTTATGTCCTGGAGAGAATGTGAAGGGAAATTTGAGAAGTTGAGAACAGGAAAACTTAAAATAAATATGTTATGCAAATTAAGAAAAACCATACAATTTGATACATTCAGAATTTTATATCCCTCAGGGGGCTCACTTTTGTGAGTACGGGTGTGGCAATCCCGAGGTACCCTAGCCCTTCAGGGGATCATCTTCTTGGTGAGACGGGTGTCACGATCCTGGAGCCCCAGTGATCTATCCTCTTTTCCGTCTCCTCTCCTCTTGGCTGGATCTTTTTCCCTTCCCTTCTCCCTTGTGGTTTCTCTCTACGGAGTTTGGGGCTCGTCACGAGAGGCTGGAACAGACCTTGTTTCTAGTTTTCAAGTGGGGAGAAAACTGCCCACGTGTTTGCCGTGTGTGGAGACCCGTGTCGTTGGAAAGGAGGGTCCTGGTAGTTGAGGGGCGAGGTACTGTCCCCAACACACTGCTTTGGCCTCTGCTTCAGCTAAACGGGAGGCACCTTAGTCGTCCTCACGGGTGTCAATCGGCTGGTCACTAGTCCTTGTGTCAGTGGCTTGGGGTCAAGCTCTCGGGAAAGCCGACTGTGGGGCTTCAGTTTGCGTATAGGTCCGGCTAGCCCTAACACAGGAATCTGTGTTCCCTTGTTGGGCTCCGTGGTGGGCGGGGCCGTCGGACCCGAATCTTTATTCTTTCACTATGGCTTCTCATATTTACTTAATAAAAGATTTCGAGGTAACTCCAGTCACTCAAATCACTCCTGTCACTCAACCTAGTTCTGAAACTTCTACTCCTAAACCAGTCACTCAACCTAGTTCTGAAACATCTACTGTTAAACCAGTCATTCAACCTCTTTCTGAAACGTCTACTGCTAAACCACTCACTCAACCTACTTCTGAAAAGTCTACTGCAAAAAAATTACGTACAGATACAAATGAAAAAAATCATAACAATATTCCCCGTTTCCTAGTCATCTCTAGTCCTTCTGGCGAAATGCATAAGATGTCTCCTTTCGTAATAAACAAATACATCCAGTCCTGTATTGGTGAGCCGAGAAATATAAAGCATCTCCGCTCCGGAGACCTGCTTATTGATACAACCTCAGCCACCCAGTCTGCTTCTTTACTTCAGATAACTAAACTTGGGCAAGCGAATGTGACTGTAACACCACATAAGTCACTCAACTATTGTCGGGGTGTAATCTCAGAATTCGACCTTCTGTATGTTTCTGAAGAAGAGATCGCTTCTGAGCTCTCCGAACAAAATGTCTGCGGTGTAAGGCGGATCAAGATGCGTAAAGAAGGTAAGTTGATAGACACGAAACACGTGATCCTTACCTTCAACACGCCTGATCTGCCTAAGAATATTAAGGCCGGATATCTAAATATTCCTGTAAGACCTTATATTCCAAACCCTATGCGATGTTTCCAATGCCAGCGTTTCGGCCATTCTAAGACGTCTTGTCGTGGCAGCCTTACATGCGCCCGATGCTCACAGATTGGCCACGATTCTGAAAATTGTACGGCTGCGCCTCTTTGTATAAATTGCAAGGGTGAGCACCCAGCATTTTCACGCCTCTGCCCAAAATGGAAATTGGAAAAAGAAGTGCAGACTGCAAAGTTTACGAGGAACATCTCATATGCCGAAGCCAGAAGATTAGTCCAGAGCACACAGCTTCGACCAAATACATCATACGCCAGTGCTGTAAAATCATCTCGTACAGTCGCCACCCAAACATCAATAGGCACACAGACCCTAGCAAATAAAACCCATCCGTCTACATCCAACAAGCAAAAAGAAAATGCAACCCATATAGTACAAAAGAAAGAAACAGTTATTCAAAGTAAGCCCAAAACTTCTACACATAAAATATCCAATAAAAATAGAAGTCACAGCAATAGCTCTTTTGATGAGATGATTTCTGAATCTGCGGATTCAGACTTTATGGAAGTAGAAGAGGGTCTAGAAGTTCCCAGGCATCTACTTCCACGAAAAACAAAAGAACAGCACAGAAAAAACAAAAACCATTCATAATGGCCACCCTCATGTCATGGAACTGTCGCGGTTTCCACCGAAATTTCCTTGACATCAAATCTATAATAAATGTGTATCATCCTGTGTGCTTAGCAATACAGGAAACAAATTTGAAACCCGAACACCATGCAAAACTTCGGAGGTTTTCTTTCGTCAGGAAGGATAAAATTGCAGGTGAGCGTGCCAGTGGAGGTGTAGGTCTCCTCTCCTCACTGGATTATCCCTCAAATGTACTTCCTTTGACGACATCCCTCCAAGTTGTCGCTACTCAAATAAATTTTGATATTATTGTTTCATTTGTTTCTTTGTATTTGCCTCCAAATGAGCACATTTATCAGCAAGATTTAAATAATCTAATAGAGCAGCTGCCTGAGCCTTTTATCATAATAGGAGATTTTAACGGCCATAGTCCACTCTGGGGAAGTAAAGATACAAATTGCCGAGGAAGACAAATAGAGCAGATGATCGAAGATCATAGCCTTTGTCTCCTAAATAATGGGCAAGATACGTACTTCCATGAGCCTTCAAGGACATTCCACGCTCTCGATCTTGCCATCTGTTCACCATCTCTGTTGCCATTTTGCACTTTTAGTGTCGGAAATGACCTGTACAACAGCGATCATTATCCTATTTTTGTGTCTCTTGCACGAAGAGGAGCAAACCCCGTGTCGAGAGTCCCTCGTTTTATCCTGGACAGGGCAGACTGGGAACTCTTCTCTTCCGTTGCAGAGCTGACAGAGGAAATGGTAGAAGGTGTGCATATCGATGACGCTGTTGAAGCTGTTACTAATACTATTATTCAGGCAGCTATGCTTTCGATTCCTAGAACATCAGGAAAAACACTAAAATATTCGAAACCGTGGTGGAATCGCGACTGTCATGAAGCACTGAAAAAACAGAAAAAAGCATGGGGTATTTTTCGTAGATATCCTACTCTGCGAAACCTCATAGCTTTTAAAAGAGCCAAAGCAAATGCACGGAAAGTAAGAAGGCAGAGCCAGAGGGATTCCTGGATTTCATATGTGTCCTCAATAACATCCTCTACGCCTAATAAGCGGGTTTGGGAAAGAGTTCGAAAAGCATGCGGAATGTACAAAGACCACTCACTTTCCTTTCTGGAAAAAGATGGCCGAGTGATTAGCTCCATAGAAGAAATTGCAAATACAATTGGTGAGACATTTGCTGCCGTTTCTTCCAGCCGAAATTACTCACCTGCATTTCTTTCTATCAAGCAACGCTCTGAGAAAAATCCCATCGCTTTCAACTCTTCCAACTTTGAGCCGTACAATAGAGACTTTACTATGGTTGAAGTAAAGAGAGCTTTGTTGCAGACACATAGGTCTTGTCCGGGTCTGGATGGCGTATATTATGAAATGCTAAAGCATCTGTCCTGTAAGTCACTGAGTGCCCTTCTCACACTTTACAATAGAGTGTGGAAGGAGCGTACATTTCCCAGTGCATGGAGGAGAGCTATTGTCATTCCTATTGCGAAGCCAGGGAAAGACCCGAGGAATCCCTCGAACTATCGGCCAATTGCCCTTACCAGCTGTGTTTGCAAACTGTTTGAAAAGATGGTAAACAGCCGCCTAGTCTACTTCTTGGAAAAGAATAATATTATATCGCCTTATCAAAGTGGTTTTCGAAAGGGGAGAACAACCGTAGATAATATGCTCCTCTTAAAGACTTCCATTCGAAAAGCTTTTGTAAGAAGAAATCACCTTGCCTCAATTTTCTTCGATATAGAGAAAGCCTATAATAAGGCATGGAGATACGGTATAATTCGCGATCTTCACGAGAGTGGCTTGCGCGGCAACCTACCAAATTTCATTCAGAATTTCCTGAACGCTAGAACTTTTCAAGTAAGGATAGGCTCTGTTTTGTCTGATGTTTTTGAACAAGAAGAGGGTGTGCCTCAAGGCTGTGTGCTCAGTGTAACTCTTTTCAGCCTAACAATAAATTCTGTATTAAAACAACTTCCTCCCACCATTTCAGGTTCTTTATATGTTGATGATCTACAAATTAGCTGTAGAGGTGTGGATATGAGACATGTAGAGAGACAGCTCCAGATCGCTTTGAACAGGATCCAGGAATGGGCAAAAAGACAAGGATTTACGTTTTCGAAACAGAAGACTGTGTGCGTGCATTTTTGTAAAAAGCGAGGTCTCCATCCTGAGCCGGAATTATACCTCAATGGGTCTGTAATTCCAGTTGCACCTGAAGTAAAATTTTTAGGGGTGATGTTCGACCGAAAATTGACTTTCCTTCCTCATGTCTTAAACTTGAGAAAAAAGTGTACCAAAGTTCTAAATATCTTAAAAGTCCTGGCGAACACCTCCTGGGGTGCAGAGCGTTGCTCCATGCTTCGCATTTACAGAGCTCTAATTCGCTCTAAACTGGACTACGGCTCAGTTGTTTACGGATCTGCCCGGTCTTCAGTGTTGTTAAAACTAGATCCTGTTCATCATGAGGCTCTGCGGATTTGTTCTGGAGCCTTCAGGACATCTCCTGTGCAGAGCCTTTATGTTGACTGTCACGAGCCATCACTCCGTTTGAGGCGTGAGGAGTTGTCTCTTTTACGCTATTTTAATATTTTATCTCAACCTGACCATCCTTATAACTTGTGTATATGTGAAAATAGCTGTGACCTTTTATTTGAGGCACGTCCATCCTGTGTGCCTTCTTTTCCTGTTAGAGTTCGTCCCCTCATTGAAGAATTCTCCCTGTTTGATATTTCCCCACAGGCAGTACAGCATTTTGAAATTGCACCTTGGGAAAATGCACTAATCCACCTTCTTGACATTTTCCACAATTACGGAAAAACAACTACTGATGAGAGCATCTACAGACAAATTTTTGCTGATCACAGGCAGAGTTACAGGAGTTATGTTCCCATATATACGGATGGCTCTAAGTCAGCTTGCCATGTTGGCATGTCATGTATAATTGGTGACCACATGGAAGGCAGACGTTTACACGACGCTTCCTCTGTCTTAACCTCCGAACTGACTGCCATATATTATGCGCTTTTGTACATCTCAACGCTGCACCATCGAAAATTCATTGTATATACGGACTCCTACAGTGCATTGAAAGCTTTAGAATCCTTTTCTAGCACTGAGAATCCTGTGATAGTGGATGTTCTCAAGTTGAATATTAAATTGAAATGTCGTGGATTTGAACTTCTGTACTGCTGGGTCCCCGGACATACAGGAATAAAGGGCAATGAGCTGGCGGATATCGCAGCGAAATCTGCTGTTGAAATGTCCGGCCGCCTCATCCCTTTTAAAGATATCCGTTGTGTCATAAAAGAGAAGATCCGAAAGAAATGGCAGCAACTTTGGGACCTTCAACTTCATAACAAGTTGAGAAGGGTGAAGCCTAAAATAGAGCATTGGGATACTACTAGCAATCGCAGGGAGGAAGTTCTTTTGACTCGTCTTAGAATTGGTCACAGTAGAGTGACATATAACTACCTTCTGAAAGCTGAGAACGAGCCTATTTGTGCAACTTGTAATGTTTGTCTTTCAGTTTATCACATTTTAATTGAATGTTCATATTTTAATAATCTTCGTGAGAAGTATTTTAATAGCTGCGACCTGCCTCTCGACCGTTTAATCGGAAGAGAGGTCAATAATAATTTGTTTCACTACCTCAAGGAAACAGGTTTCTATTATTTAATTTGATTTTTGTCCTGAGATTTTATGTTGGAATTTTAATTAATCAGATGTTTTAGGATTTTATATCTATACTGCATCTCTCATTATCAAAGTTATAATCAGCATTTTCATCCCATCATTTAAATATCTTTTTACTTGCCTCGATTTTAAAAGTGTGCTGTTGTCTTTATATTTTTTGTTCCTTTAGTTTGTATGTTAAAAAAAAGAATCCTGTGTTTGGCGCATATGGCCTATTGAGCTTTGCGCCATAAAACTACTACTACTACTACTACTACAGAATTTTATATATTGAAATTTAATAATTAAATTGCTGTGATGAATCTTGTTTCGATTTCATATTTAGGCCTTGATGTCTTTCAGTGTTGGGACTATTTCTAATGTTAATAATTTTAAAGTCTCCTAAAACTAGTTTAAATTTTTGTTTCAGGAGGGATTTTTTTTATAATCAATTTCTTTTTCTCTGTTAGCCATTAAAATCTCTGCTGACATTTTTTTATTATTAATATTGAAATAAGAGCTTACATGATGTTTTTGTGTCTGTTTAAAGATATAAATGTAAATTAATTTACGTAGATTTCAATATAGTTTTGACCATATTTCATGAAATCCCAATGGCACTTGTTTTTATGATTGTCTATGTAGTACATTTGGATAGCTTTCAAAAAATAAGTGCTTTTAGGATATTTTCAGATTCCCCTTTTGTGAAAATTAGGACATCTTAGTTCTATGTCTGGTGTCTGGACCCTCCTTAGGATAGCAAGTTCACCTATGCTCAGTTTTGCTTTATTATAGTTTTTCTTGATTGTTATTTTATCATCTGTTGATTATTATATGAAATAAAAATATTTTTTTAATATAATGATATTTGTCAAACATCAGTTACACATGTGCATTTATTAGTAACAACTGTGTTTTATAATGAAATTTTGGTACTGTTTTGTTACCGGGACTGGATTCAGAAATGTACATACATTCATGTTTACATATATATATATATGCATACATGAACACATACATTTCTGAATCTGATCCTGATAACAGAACAGTACCGAAATTTTTGAAGGAATTGATTTTAACAAATGATAGACAAAAAAATATGTTAGTTTTTGCATGGGGTGAAAACAAAAAATGGAAATGTGTAATCACTACTTTCAATTAAAGTAGCACAAGGGAAACACTACATTTCAAGACATAAAAGAAATGGTAAGATTTATTTCATAATTATAATATGTTTTGAAAATTACATAATGTTTTTTTTTTTTTTTTTTTTTTTTTTTTTTTTTTTTTTTTTGACATTCTGACAAGGAATTGCAGATATTCCATTTTAAGTGAAGACAGTTTTTTTAAGATTGCTTGGATGTGATTTGCTGTAGATCTTTGAAAACCCTTTGGTAACAGCTGTTCTGACAAGAGAGATTGGATTAATGTGAAGGTGCTAAGATTCTTGGTGTAATGAAATGAATGGCTCAGGACATTATTAAGTAAGGAATAATTTTTGTTGTACTAAACAAGAGTTGCAATGTCCGAGTCTAGTTATGAAGAAAAAGTGAATCCTGTTGCAACTGTCGAATGTTGTATTGGTGATCAATATGATATTAATAGCCAGTCATCTAATTCGTGTAAAAGGTACAATGATGGCTTGCTGGTATGTGGCTGAACAGCTGCAACTAATCACATTTCCCTGCTTTCCAGTTGCAAATTGCTGTTCTACAACAAGGTAGTGAAATAGCATCTAATGGAAAATATTTGTAGGAATTAATAAATCTCAAAATGTCTGGCATACTTTCTGTATAATCTAGCAAATCACAATACATGCTTTTGATCAATTTGCATTAAAATCTGTCTTGTTCATTCACAAATGGTACATAATTTTTCCTTTTATTTCTTTCCTTTCTCTTTGAATAATTTTCCTCCTAAATTAATTAATTTTCTTGTTTTTAGAGCAGAAAATGCCTTAACTAACTACTCATTTTCCTATGCTATTATTTTTTGAAAGAACTTAGTTTTCGATCATTTGTTGAAAATCGTGAATATTTTTTTATTGGCTTCACAAAACTGCATTCTTCTGAGGCTTTATATATTGGGATGCACTGATACGCACCGGAGGAAAAGTTTCCCAAATTATTTTCATATTTGTAATGTAGTATAGTTAGACAGCTCCTGATAATTTATTGAAATATTGGGGAAAACAGCCTTAATTCATCTGCAAAATCTGATACATTTTGGTGCTATGTTTTTGTTTTTTGTCTTTTATGACCAGGGTTTAGTTTCTAAAATGCCGAAGCCCTATGCAAGACCATCAGGAAAGAGGAACAAAAGTAAATAAATAAATAAAATGGCTATGAGAAACTTTAATAATTTAAAAACCTAAGTAGTTATCATAATAATATAAAATAGCCTGGATAAGCTGGACCCAACCAGAATTTTTGGTTATAAACTTCGATAGAAAAACTATAAATAGTTTTGTGGAAATAATCCACGCCTCTCACCTGCACATCCATATCCATATTATTTGTCTATATCAAATTTGCGGCTCCGGGTGGTAAGAGTGGGATGACAACTATAATGAGTCTTACATCAGGAAGCAGGCAGATGAATTAGACTACAGACAGTACCTTACCAAATATGTAACACGACACAAACATTATAAATAAATAATGGAGTGTGGACTGCCAGAAAAACAAAACGATAGATTACTGTACTGGTTTGCAAGATAGCAGATAGTAGTGAATAAGGTAAATTATTAGTAGTAGTACTAGCAGAGCTACCCGTTCTGAGAATGGATTTTATAGTATTCATTTTTAAAAGTTTTTTTTAAGTATATATATTTCATAAAAGTATTGCTTCTTTTAATCTGGTTACAATAATTCCTTGTAAACTACATTTGTAATATGTTCTTTTGAATCTACGGGCAATGTGATTTTTAAATTGTATCTATTTCTTACTCTACTTAATGTGACAAAAGGTTCAGCTAAGTGTATACCTACACTTTTTTGAATGATTGTCCTTGTGCTTTATGTGTAGTCATAGCAAATGCTGGTATAATTATTATTATTATTATTATTTTTAAGAATACTGTTTATTTATATATATATTTTTACAATAAAAATTAAAATTTTGTTTCATTTGTTATCGCTCCTCCTTGGATCTGCCAGTGCCAAGGGGCCCCCTAGATCCTCTGCGCACAGCGCCGGAAATGAGCTTAAACCAGCACTGAAATGTACAGAGATGAATTAAAATTTAATAAGCAATTTTTAATATAATTTTATTGCTAAAAATAAAATTTTCGAGACCATATTTCTACTGAAATTATTGTTCAGTTACATAGAAGTGCCGGAGCGTTCTTATTTAGGACTCCGGTGCGCTCCGTCTAGAATTATGATTCATCTCAAAAAACCAAGCTTATACAATTTTAGGTCTGTTTATGACTATATACTGTTGGTTAGTTGGTGGATATTTTGGCACATGACTATAATGGGCCAAAAGCATGATAATCTATTCTCTCCTTTAGAAATGGTATGAAATTATAAAAATCAGCTAACACATGTTGAAAATGCATTATGTAATGAGAAAAATGCAAAACAACATAAAAGCAACAAAATAATGAAACGCCTCATAGTAAAACCGTGATGTGAAGGGATGCATAAAATTCACAAGATCAAATAAAATATAAAGCCAAGTAAAATCTCTAATTATTAAAGTACATTAAAACGCTTTACAACCACTTCAGATTAAGGAATAAAACCCAGTCTCCCTTAAAAACTTAAATGGATTAATATCTGTCTATTGTTTTCATTAAAGTTAGGGAGAAAACATGAAACCAGTACCTTTAGTGCGGGCAGTAATCACTTCCCAAATCTATGATTTTCTGCCAAAGTTTTGGTAGTTTTTCGGCATAGAAACTTGTTGGCCAAGAATCCAAAAAACATCACCCTCATTTCAGACGTCCTGTGCCGAATGGAAGATAGCACCAGCAAGATGTAACTGCAGATGTGAAAAAAGGTAGAAATCCGAAGCAGCAATGTCAGGGCTATGTGGGGTGTGTGACAAAAGATTCCATTCGAGTCCTTACAGAGTCCAGTCAGTGAAAGCAAACACATGTGGTCTTGTATTATCTTGATGGAACATTACCTCTTTGCTCCGGAACTCAATTCAACGTTTGCCCTTAATAGCAGCGTCAACACAGACTAGCATCTCGCTCTTTATCTTTTTCCAGATACATATTGCAGATAATACCCCGGCAATCCCATCAGATACAAAGCATTATCTTTTTGTTAGCCAAATTGCCCTTTGCGATGCTGCCGATGGGCTCGTCGGGTGCAGACCAACCCCTCTTTTTGGCCTGTGTTGTTGAAGTCCACTTTTCATGACAAGTGATGATCCGGTACAGAATTTTATTCTTGCGTTGATATTCGAGCAGATTAGTGCAGGCCCAAACACGTCCGTCCTTATCTGCTTGAATCATCTCATGTGGCACCCAGCGATTCAACTTTAACGTCAAGTGTATGAGATGCATACTGCGACAATTGGACATGGCACTAACTCATTAACAAGCTCTCAATTGGTTGCATACTGCACTTCTTCCACATACTCTCGCAGGCGGACCTCATCAACATCAGTAGGCCGACTCGAATGCTCTGCCTCTTGAATTAATGCTTGTTTTTGAAATTTCGATACCAAACCTTCACCAGCACCAGATTTAGATTTGACGAGAGCCTAAGCTATTTGAAATATGGGGCCCTTTATGAGGGATATCAGTCAATTTTTTTTATATGGGATATGCTACAATATTTCGGAGGGCCCTAAGCTATGTTCACCTTATACATAAATCCGGCACTGACCTTAACAATGTCAAACATTAGTAGTACCTAAAGCTATACGAGGTTCGAATCCCGCGAATGGGCTGGCTGCATGGGTGTTTTCGTGGTTTTCCCCATGTGTAACATGTTTACGAGACAGTTTCCCTTAGAAAGTCCTCCACGAAGGCATTCCTCCCCTTAGGCAGATAGCCCTCGAGGCTTTGCCATAGTCACACACACACCTAAAGCTATACACACGATTTGGTGACATTCTGTAGCTGACTTTTTGCAATAAAACTGGAAGTAAATGATAGTTTAAATCTCGTAGCGTGATAGTTCCATTTCAGACATCTTGTACATAATAATAATGATATTTTTTTTTTACAAATTTCACAATATAGTGTTCTAAAGCAAGTCTCTTCCTTTCAAACGCCAAAAATTGTTTGACAAAATATGATTCAACACGTCAACGCGAACTATTTGCTCAAACGATATTTGCGGTGGCAGGAAATTTTCGTGAGACCCGATTGGTTTTCCAATTAAAAGTCGAGAGAAGTACCTGAAAAAGTGAAATAGTATTTCCTGAAGTCTATCAAAACGTGAGCATTTCTAACAAAATCTGTCATACAGAACATTAACTCCGATTCGGGCAACATTACCTGGCTGCTTCTAGAGCGCCTTAACATGATACAGAGGCCTTCCTCAGTTGACTGCACTGGCGGGGCGCCAACCCACCGAACAGCCCGCAGGGACTTCTCATGTTCATCGCCATAATCCATCACACTGAGGGCTACGCGGGGAGCCGTCCTCCCCCCCTCGGCACAGCACTCAAAATCTACATGAGAGCGCCCCCACAGCAAAGGCAACGGATACGACAGTACCAGTACGGTCCCTGCCAAGCCTGCGCCTACCATAGGATGGACCTGTGGTTCTAGTCCTGTGAAGTCTGATTATTTGCCCAACAAATCGAAGCTGGCAGGACATAAGTCCAGCCAGTGGTCTGGGAGAACCCCGGGTCTCCTCCCATAAATGGTCGGTTCCGGAAATTCCCACCAGTCGATCCCCTGGGATTGGTTGCTTAGCGTCATTAGCCTATACGAGCAAAGGCTTGGACCAAGGCACAGCATAGTTTCCAGCGGGACCACGAGGAGGCTGACGCTAAGCTGTGGGAGACGCAAGCAGGCAAGCCTAAAGCCATTCCCACAGTCCCCGCCCATCGATCAAACGCCAGGTCTCCTGCCTTCCGCCACTGCCTACGACGATCTCAAGCGCACGGTTCACACCGCCTACAGTGGTTTCCAGCCGGTTTTGGACATTTGTCCTCGGGAGGCCAATCGCCACCCGCCAGTAATATAGGACAGATTAATATTACAACTGGAATATACTGGTTCACTATCCGCTTTTAAGAGATAATTGTGCGTAATTTGGAAGTGACCGTTTGTCAGACAGGTTCAAATGACTTCCTCCTACTCTGATTCCCAATATTTAATTCTAGGCATTATGCTTCTAATATTATTATTCACTTGCAGGTCCTTGCCATAGACTCAGGATTTTACCCTTGATAATCACTTTAATATTTCTCAAAGTAACAAGCTGATTTAAACAGTCCCACGGCAGATTTTGCTGTGATATCTGCCAGTTCGTTACCCAGGATCTCGTACTCACGGCTTATTAAGTTTTAAGGTAGTCAATAACACTTCTGTCACCATCGGTTTCTGGGTCTAGAGAAACTTTGAAAAGCTCTTTGTGCACTTAACAAATCGGTGTAAGTTGTACAGACATTAGGTTATTTCGAAGCAAGAGACAAGAAAAATGAGCAATGCTCTAGCCGGGACTCAAACCAAGGAATGATAGAAAGGCTGGAGAAATAACTTTATAAACTTTTTTTGGCTTAGATGAATATTTAACAGCGTCATACACCGAATTATTTAAGTTCGTAATACCGATACGTAAGTATCAAAGTAAATATGCGAAGTAACTTGAATGTATTGTAATACCGATACATTCAAGTTACTTCAGCTTTAAATAGTCAGCAAGCACATTGCAGCCTTCTTTTCTCTACGTGACATCGAAACGCAAATGATGCTTCCACATGACCTGCTGTTTTTGAGCCATTAATGTATATTGGAATGTAATTGCAGTGTTCGTTCCTTGTTCATAGAAAAGCTATTTGTAAGCTAACTCGTTCGTGTTTCTGTTATCATAATCGTAAATGTTTCTATGAGCCGAATTTCTGGACCATCTCACGGTAGGATATCACGTCATTCTGCTCGGGGCATGGTTATTCACATCAAGCACTGAATATTTTTCTATCAAAGGCTCAGCTCTTGCAGGGAACGTAGGAATGCAGAGAGGCCGTGCTGCAAATAATAAGCTATAGCAGTCATCAAGAGTACTCAGACAAGGATGTTTAGGTTGCGACATTATACGAAACTAGTGATGAAGGATCAATTGTTCACGTTTTAATTTAAATGATGATTCTAAGTAATAAATATACTGTTTTTATACAGGAGATATTCTAAAGGCTGTAGGGCAAATCCGCAGAGCTCAATGATGAATCGAATCAAGTTTCAATAATACAGAAGTCTCCACCGAATCATTAACTTCTGAGCCAGTCTAGACATCCCTGGTGGCTCTTGAGGCATCAACCACTAGGAGTTTTGACCTCTAGTTGGCGTTGTGCTCTGAGGCCTTTGGCTAGAAATAGAAGGATAAACGCTTTTGCGCGACTTAGATTAGTATCTAGATTAAGAGACTGTATTCTAGCGATGAGGATTGAAAATTATATTCAAAGTATATAAATGCGCTAACACTAGAATAATAAAATGTGTTGAGAGTAATAATATGGGTTGAAGTAAGGTACAAACAAAGACCTAATCACGTTTTATCGGGAGTCCAGTCTAGAGCGGATGAATGGCCTATATATGCGGACAATGATCCCATCCTCTGCACCCCAAAAGGTGTTCGCCAGGACCTTTGAGAAGGTAAAAGTTCTGAAACGTTTCTTCCTCAGGTACATCATTCGTGGAAGGAAAGTAAGTTTCCGATTGAACAATCACTCCTAGGAATTTCCCTTCGGGCGTAGTTGGAATTAATGACCCTTCAAGTTAAATCTCAGGATGCAGATTTCCCTTTCTGCAAAAGTGCTTGTGACAGCCTTCCGTTTTGAAGACGCAAATCCATTTTTCTTTGACTATATCTGGATCTTATTAATAGTGATCCGTAATTGCCTCTCCACATATCTCATATCTGCCCCTTGGTAACTTGAAGATGTCAATGTACAATTATCCTGAAACAGTAAGAGGAAGTTCCTTTAAGATACGGTTTATTTTTAGCGTGATTAAGATAACACTCAAAACACACCCATGAGCAAACCTCGTCTTGTTCAAAGTTATACAAACAAAAAAAAACAAAAAAAAAAAAAAAAAAACCCAGAGCCAATTCTAACTTGAAAACTTCTAGCCTTAAAAAAATTTTGAGTGAAAATTGGAATGTTTTCCACGTCACAGAGCATTTATTTAATTACGGATAAAAGTTAACAGACTAAATAGAGATATAACAGTTGTTTAGCGGCTCCTCGCGCTAGATAAACACAAGGAAATTTTTCATTTTTTTATACAGTCACTTCTTGCCCTCACGGAATCAGAACAAAATCGGAAGTCGATAGCCTCCACCTTCGCATAGTGTCTATCCTTGTCTGTCTCAGGTACGCAGGCGATGATCTGCCTATCAGGTTGTTGGCTGCAGAACTTAGCGTTCTTACACACACACACATTAAAAACAGTGTCACTTTCTGAAGATTTCCTGATGGATTACTAATTATCAGAAACTGCAGTTTATTTTTTATTCTTGTCAGAATTTGCATTTGTCTTAACTTTTATAGAAATAGGACAATTTTCATTTTGTTCATTTGTTTGTGTATTAGAAGCCATATTTAGTGAAATAAAAGATTCAGCCCCGGCAGCAGCCCAGCCCACCACAGAGTCCAACATAGGGATGCAAATTCCTGCGACAGGGTGAACTGACTTTATACGCAATCTGAAGCCCCACAGTAAGCTTTCCAAAAAGCGGAAACACCCGAAACCACTGATACCAAGGACTAGTGACCAACCGACTGACACTACAGGGGACAGCTAAGAGCCTCCTGTTTAATTATAGAAGCTCCTGCTTGTTTCTTCTGGCCTGTAAGGCAATATACCGGTCATCTGCGGGTGTGGCTCCTCGTGGACGACCACTACTAAACCCCTGGATAGCTGTTCTTGTAGTTTGAAATTGTCTCCAAAGTCGTGAAACGATGCTGTGAGCAATTCCGAACTCTGCAGCCACACTTGTCACACTGCGGCCTTCCTCCAACTTCCCAATGATTCGACCTCGGGTAAAAGCATCCAGATGTCGTCTAACAGATTGATTATTCGCCATTTCTCGCTGAGGCAGCAACTCGGTGTGATTTTAACTGCTATACGGCGTGCAATCTCTTTGCCAGAAATACTGATCTTACACCGACAACATGCTTTATACTACTCAGACACTCCCCCATTACGTCTACCTGCATATCTGCGCATGTGCTACTGTACATCAACTTAGTTAATCTCCTGATTGGTCTTTCTGTCCGCTCTGCCTCTTCGTTCAGCTGATATGCTAATTTTTCGACTTCGTCCTTAATTTTTGCACACCAGTGTACACAAAGCATCCCATGATTCTAAGCCTGCAGAGTATCCTATGATGGTATTGACAGTTCAAGAACACTGGCTACTTATATAAACGCAGTAACCCCAGATGGCCAGTCATTTCCAATGAAACAATGCAAAAATTTAGTTTCACATATAAATTAGTAACTGAGCTATAGGAAACTTGCATTAGCCCCTTATTAAATTTATATCTAAGCTATGATAGATACAACTTATTCTTTTTGTTTAGACTCCGAAAATGCTGCTGCTGAATCTACACATGCATGTATGTGGTTAACATTCATACCTATTTTTTTAAAACTATTTGAAGAAAGATTTAATTGCAGTTTGTTCACATACAGCTGGTGTGATATTAAGAAGGAAAAAAAAGTAGCTGTAATCAAACTTTTAGATATTTTTCTTAATATTGTAATTTATCCCTGTATACTGCTTAGCTTCTTATTTACAGTAGTATCACAAGATTCAGTAAGTAAAACCATTAAAGAAATCATTTTGAAATAGTTCTTGATACATTATATGCATTTTATCACCAATCAATGAGATTAATCTGAGACTGGTAATGGTAAATGTATTGAAATATTTAAAAATTGATATTTTGTGATTTATTGGTAAAAGATATTATGTTTTTCTCATTCATATACAATTATTAGTATTTTCTGTTTTTGTAAAAAATATAACAGTTCATTAGAATTGCATAAGTTGTTTATATAGAATAAAATGCAAACTCTTTGTCAAGTTTTTCATAGCTCAGCACTGCATGTAATCCACAAACAGGATAGGTCTACAAATTACATTAGTAGCAAATATGTGTTTTATAACCAAACATAGGGAAGATTTTGCAATGTTGATTACAACTAAAACCATATTATTTACAGATGCTGCAATATAAATTTTGCAATCGTATGCATGGAAGACAATTCTTCCACTATCTAGTGGTGAAGCATTTGTTGGATAGGTACGTTTGTGTACTGGACATGGAAAATTGTCATGCTGTTACTGAATAGAAATTATATTTACTTGAACATTTTATATGCCATTTCACTGATAAAGGTACATGGGTCCTTTTTTTCTACAGAAACACTGTAAAAGGTATGTCAGATTTTAATACGTTATAGTTGTTATTTCTCTAAATGAAATATGATTCAGAAAAATACACATTTCCTCTCTGAAAACTGTTGTATTACCTAATAATAAATTTCTGTCTTTTTTTTGGATTGATCAATATCAGAAGATGACTCAATGTTGTTCAGATGACCATGAGATCATTGACCATACACTCCGTAATCTTTTGCTTTTGGAATGTGCTTTAGACTATATTTATATGGTCCTATTGCTAATAATATCAAAACTCCAAGACTGCATTATAGCTCCTTTGATGACCATCAGCAGGGAAATTTTACTATGTTTGTGAATAGAATTGTGATACCCGGTCGATATGTGTCCTGTACCAACAGGAACACACAATGACCTTTATGGTATTATGTCAAATTTGATGAACTTTTATTTCATTTCATGTAGTAATCATTTTTTATCTGTAATATGTTACAGAATAAAACATTTTAAAACTTACAAATCGTGTAATTATTGTATATTTATTAATTTCATTGTACTATAGCTCACTGTATGACTCCCTCTTGAATTTTTGTAGTAATTTAATTAATTTGATTAAAAAAACTGCACCAAATCACAAGGCAAAAATAAAATCCAAATATTGTAATCTGTTTTAGCAGAGTGAATGTACCAAGAAAACAGATAATTCACCCATTTAAATTTTTCATTCAACTCATTTAAGAAATGAAATACGCTCTTAAGTTTGTGTACGATAATTTTAATATTCAATCCTCATACCTTACCTGATTTCACAAAGTAGTTTCAATCTGAAGTATACATGACTAATCATAATTTATCAACAATTCATATAAAAGAAAATAAAAATAGCAAATTATGTATCATATTAAATACATTTAGTGCAACTTTTTGAGTGAATTTGACATCTCGTGTAATTACTCATCCGTTTCCAATTCATCAGATCTGTTTTACTTTTCGTTTCGGAACCAGACAGCAAATTTCATTTTGTGAAATCACCAAGTCATTTATCTGAACATGATCAACCATTGACTACTTTTTGAAAATAAATAAATAAATAAACTGAAAGCTTTCAGATTTTATATTATGCCCTGAGGTTTTTTTTTTTTTTTTTTTTAACATTTTGTGTTATCTTTATTTATTAAATATCATGTTCTTCACACTTAAATCATAAAATTCAATTCAACAGCAATATCACAAATATTTAAAAGAGCATGTCTTTCGAATTCCCAGTACACAGTCTCGCACATTGGAGATAAAAATGTTCCCTCCTCCCATACAGAGTTGCTATTGCTCACTTTGAAATCATTGAGTTTCTTAATCAAAGACTTATAAATGCGTTACAAGATATGAAATAGATAATAAAACAAATTCCAAATTAGGGCTTCCAGATGCCCATATTCTAATGGAGACATACATTATTCAAAATTTGATGGCCCTAAACACAGTTGTTTTATCACAACGTGAGAAACATACATACATTTATGCAGATTCTTCATTATTTAACTTCTTTAAATATAGAACTCTAATATTTGGTGGCAACAATTAAAAAAGTGATTCACCATTTATAATGAATCAATGCAAAATGCCAAAACAAAATTAATAGCCTTTCTGGGGAAATTGCCCCTTTGAGCTAAAAAGATTATCTTCAAGAAAGCTGAAAATAAAAAAGCAGGAAAAAAAGATTGGGCCACTTTGAGAACAGCACGACACTTTAGGAGACATTAATTTTTCCTCCCAAAGACCCATCCTTTAAGGAGTTGGGGAAAAAAAAAAAAAAAAAAAAAAAAAAGAGGAAAAATATTTAAAATAGAAAGCAGATGTCAAATTAAGCATAGCAATGCATATCATAAAGATGAGGTAAATAAAGGTACAGTGAGGACTATACATGCTCTTAATAGAAAAGAAAATAATTATTGATAAAATATTGTAAGCAAAAGCTACAATATCATTTCATCAGAAGTATAGGCAATTATATAAAGCATCGGTTAGAATAGACTGAAGGGTACCCCTTGTATTATTGCGAAGATGTTGTTTCATTTATTGCCAAGTTGTTGTTTCATTTATGTTGATTGCTGAGTAGTTGAATGTTCTGTACATCCGTAAATATACTCAGTCAGTAAATAAAGTCAAGGGAGTGAACAATGCCAAGTTTCTGCAATTCTCTGGTGATTTTTTAAGTGAAAATAGGTCAACGTGTTCATGGATAAAGAAAGTCAAGGCAGTGCACAATGCCTAGTTTGTGCAATTCTGTGATGTTTTTTTCCATTAACAAATGTATTTGTTATACCAATGTTTTATTATAACTCTCTTGTTCTGATCATAATTTGTAATTTTTCGTGTCGCATTTATGTAGGTCAATGTGCCGCCAAAAATCACCAATGGGTACTCGTAAATATACTTTTACCAAAACATCACTGTGCAAGTAGTAATACTTTATTGATTATGCCAAAGCATTCAACTAGTTGATTTATACATGTATAATGGAGAGAAAATTTATGTGAAGAGGTCCTTTGCGAATGATTAGCATACTTGATATAAAATAAAATAATGGCTGATAATAGAACATCACTAATAGCACATTTCCTTAGATAACCACTCCCATAATACATATCTATTTAAGTAAGAGGTTATTCTCTTTGGAAAGTTCGATTGCATTTTCTACAAAAAAAGCACACACTGTTTTGCATATCATTACATTCGTCCATATCTGTGTTGATAGCAAAAACTGAATCATAATATTAAATGATGAGAAATATGCCCAAGGAAATTGCATTACAGTTTAACTAAATAAATGGTTGTATAATAGAAATATAAAATTGCATGTTTCCACAGGACTTTTATCAAGAAATAAGAGCTAAAAATTCAATAATAGTGGAGAGCATGCAGTTGTCATGAAAAATTTCATTCATACACAGTTTATGAGCACTGGGTGAGACAGTTTTGAGAAATAATAAATAAGAAAGTTTTCTCATCATCATATTCAAAGACATTTTTTTCATATTTTGTACTTGGATCTGTTTGGGAAAGTGACTGATTTTGCCATCAGTAAAAGTTATCCTGCTTAAAACAGTTTATTATTGTGTTTTCTGAAACATGGTTTCAAAATATGTATTTAGAAGATGCAGAAAATACACCAAGGAGGTTAGTCCTTATTAATTCATTTGCACTTTCATCCAAATTTTCCACATTATGAAGAATACAGCTCACCTCACGAAGATCATATTCTTTCATCGCTCTATAAAAATTCCTTAATCGCAAACTGGAATAATACATATCATGTTTTCTGCAAGGAATAAAATTCCAAATTTTCCTCATTATGAAGAATACAGCTCACCTCACGAAGATCATATTCTTTCATTGCTCTATAATAATTCTCTGATCACAAACTTGAATAATAGATATCATGTTTTTTGCAAGGAATAAAACTTCGGCATACTTTATGAAGTATGTTTTGTGACTTGCAGTTGTGAATCAGATCAAAGGTAAAATTCTTTTCATCTTACAGTTTCTAAATTCATTCATTAAAAATTTCTGTCATCATCTACACCATACGTTATTTTTTCATAATTTCAAATTCATCAAGAAAAAAATCAAATACATTGCAACATTTTGCTCACATTAAATGACATAATAATTACAACAAACGATGAGTCAATTTCCCATGTTTCTGCACAAGTGCCGATGGAACATTGACATTTTGATACACTTAAAAACTCGCAAAACATTAGAATAAATTTTTATTTCAGAGGCAGAAACAATTTAAAAAATCATCACATCTGAAATTTAGTGTCATTCACTTCACAAATGATGTTAAATTATGCGAAAGCACAGTCATTTTACGATTAACTAAATTATCAACAGAAAAAATGCGTTCAAAATTCAGTATTAAAATAGTATTTTTATAATCAAACAGTTTCAGTGCTTTCGTAAGAGGAAAAAAAACTCAGTTTTGTATCCCTGATGGTAATAGTTTTAAATCAATATGCACAAAATTTATTCATACCACTAAAAAAATTATATGAAGTGCTAAAAGAGATATTAAAAATTGAAATTGTTTTGCTCTTTTATTTATAATACGTTTAGCAGGAAATAAATGTTAATTCAAAGAACACTGCAATGGAAGTTCTCACATGTCCTATCAAACTTTTGTCAGTGATTTTAACTGAATTATCACCAGAAGAAATTTATTAATAAGCGAACACTACAACAACGAATATCTAAGATATTCTTTGACTACAACAACGTTTGCACCCTAACAAGAAATCTTCGATGTTTGTTTACATCGCACGATAAATTGTTAATCTTTGCCATAATTCACCGCGAAACATGATAAAAAGCCAAATATTGTAACCCATCCAGAAGCCCGTGACGTCACGGTAAACTTTTCCGTACACCTTTGGCGTGTGTCTGTATATAATTGTGACGGACTAATAAGTTGGCCTTGGTTACACTAAAGCCAAACTCTGCTTGGCGTAAAACCAAGGTTCTTTAATATACTAAGGTTAGGCCAGGAACGGAAAAAGCGTGCCATTGGTTGCTGGTAGTGACGTCACCCGGGAGACAAGACGCATCGGCCGACGCGACTGCTACATGATTTTGGTAATGGAAAAAATGTAAACTAAAGCAAAGTGATCATTTTATATGTGGTAGATACACCGGAAATACCGGGTTAATACTTTCCGATTAAGTATTTTGTTAAAGAAAATGTTTATTTTATGCACAGAATTCGTACGAATGCTGAAAATAATTGTAAACATTAAATTCTTTTCGTAAAGGAAAGCATTAGAAAATGAAAAACGTTATTTAAGTTAATTAAGGGAAATAAATATTGTAAAACAAGGTATTTTTCAATATATTTTCGTAGTATTGTTTGCACTAAATAAATCTTGTTGAACAGAACGCATGATGGCATAACTGCTAAGACCATGGCAAAAACATAATCAAAAAGTATTATTCTATTTATTTTCATTGCTCATGCACTTTTTTTAATACAAATGAACTTTGACATTCCATGAGAAATATATGATCGTGATTTTCAGTTTAAATTACTAATCTCAAGCAAAAATATATATAAAGAGATTTGACTTAACAAATTCATATTTAAATACCATAAAATTCTACAAATGTCTTAATATCCGTCATTATACTTTTAAATAGTATACTTATCACATTCTTTTTAAAGTGAAAAGTCACTTCATACTGATTCACTTCAGATTTTAGCAGAAGTGCGTATATTTTCAGTATAATCTAAAAGTACTTTTATAATCCCTTCACTCCCAAGATTTCTATATAACATTTATCTTGACGTGATTATTTGCTACAGTAAATAATCTTCGATATTGGCATCCTGTTCTTCCTTCCATACATTAAAAATGGAACAATTAAAATACATTTTCTTACACATATACGCACAATAATAATAATAATAAACTTGCCCTACATCTTAGTTTCGGCCCACCAGCGGCCGAGCGGTAAAGTCGCTGAACACTGGTAGTTCGGTTCGAATTCCGCGAACGGGCTGGCTGCATGGGTGTTTTCGTGGTTTTCCTCATGTGTAACGTGTATACGAGCCAGTTTCCCTGAGAAAGTCCTCCACGAAGGCATCACAACGCAGATAGCCCTAGTGTGCTTTGCCATAATTAAATACACCACCACATCTTAATTTCAATTCAGCCTGTACATAAATTAAATATTTTTAATTATTAATGAATTTTTATCAGGTTGTTTCTTAAAATACTTTTGTTATACTCGAAATATGCGTTCAATATTGAATTATTTTTCTTTCTCTTATAATTAAAAACAAGTTATAGAGAATCAAAATTAAAACATATGCAGCAGTTAAATAACACTGAACAGAATATCTTACTTACTCTTTCGCTATTTGTATTGTAGCATTATACACGGATTTGTTTTCGTTCAGGTTCAAGTATGTGTAAGTTATATCAATTAAATTACATCACACATACCTGTATGCATCAGTTAAAGAACACTGAAGGAAATATGTCACTCACTCATTCGATGTTTGCATCATAGTGTGGTCGAGAAATTGTTCTTTCGTCACGGTGAGGCATGTATCAGTTTAATTAGTTCGCAAAGCTTAACCCAGACGCTGCTTCAATACATAGAATTACGTTTGGGATGTAAAGAAAGTAACCAAAACATGTGAATGAAGTTGGATACGCGAATTTATTAACTAATCATTCAGGTACTCAGTATTGGTAAACATGACACTGAGTTTAAATATCTCACTACGATGTAAGTCTCATACACAAAATGAAGATTATGATAAAAAAAATGATTTAAAATGAAAAATTTTTCAATTTAAATGTAAAATAGGAGTAAAATAAAAAATAAATGTAAAATTACATCACAGTTATGTATGAAAACTACATAACTTCATTAAAAAAATAGTTATTTTATCTGGTTGTAAAGAGTGTTTTCCGCTAAAAAACGTATTAACGTGTATAATTCTGACACAACGCTATAGCACAATTTGCCACTTCCGCCTAGGTATAATAGCAAATTAACAACACAAATCAAATCAAACTGTTAATGCAACGAAAGTAAACAAACGCCAAGAACTAACGCTGTCACCCACATGACGTCATGCGTATGTGGCTTAACTTTCTCCCTGCACTGCGCATCGCTCTTGGGCCCCCCCTGGCGTAAAACAATGCTGCCAAGCAATACTCTTTCAGACACCGAACAAGTGGTATGAAAAAATTTTGTGCATGTTGATTTAAAACTATTAAAATCAGATACAAAACTGAGTTTTTTTTTTTTTTTTTTTTTTTTTTTATTCCTTGCAAAAGCACTGAAACTGTTTAATTATAAAAATACTATTTTAATACTGAATTTTGAACGGATTTTTTCTGTTGATTATTTAGTTAATCGTAAAATGACTGTGCTTTCGCATAATTTAACATCATTTGGGAAGTGAATGACACTAAATTTCAGATGTGATAATTTTTTAAATTGTTTCTGCCTCTGAAATAAAAATTTATTCTAATGTTTTGCGAGTTTTTAAGTGTATCAAAATGTCAATGTTCCATCGGCACTTGTGCAGAAACATGGGAAATTGACTCATCGTTTGTTGTAATTATTATGTCATTTAATGTGAGCAAAATGTTGCAATGTATTTGATTTTTTCCTTGATGAATTTGAAATTATGAAAAAATAACGTATGGTGTAAATGATGACAGAAATTTTTAATGAATGAATTTAGAAACTGTAAGATAAAAAGAATTTTACCTTTGATCTGATTCACAACTGCATGTCACAAAACATACTTCATAAAGTATGCCGAAGTTTTATTCCTTGCAAAAAACATGATATCTATTATTCAAGTTTGTGATCAGAGAATTATTATAGAGCGATGAAAGAATATAATCTTCGTGAGGTGAGCTGTAATCTTCATAATGAGGAAAATTTGGAGTTTTATTCCTTGCAGAAAACATATCTGTTATTCCAGTTTGTGATTAAGGAATTTTTATAGAGCGATGAAAGAATATGATATTCGTGAGGTGAGCTGTATTCTTCATAATGTGGAAAATTTGGATGAAAGTGCAAATGAATTAATAAGCACTAACCTCCTTGGTGCATTTTCTGCATCTTCTAAATACATATTTTGAAACCATGTTTCAGAAAACACAATAATAAACTGTTTTAAGCAGGATAACTTTTACTGATGGCAAAATCAGTCACTTCCCCAAACAGATCCAAGTACCAAATATGAAAAAAATGTCTTTGAATATGATGATGAGAAAACTTTCTTACTTATTATTCCTCAAAACTGTCTCACCCAGTGCTCATAAACTGTGTATGAATGAAATTTTTCATGACAACTGCATGCTGTCCACTATTATTGAATTTTTAGCTCTTATTTCTTAATGAAAGTCCTGTGGAAACATACAGTTTTATATTTCTATTATTCATTCATTTTATATTTCTATTATACATTCATCATTTCTATTATACATTTATTTAGTTAAACTGTATTGCAATTTCCTTGGGTATATTTCTCATCATTTAATATTATGATTCAGTTTTTGCTATCAACACAGATATGGACAAATGTAATGATATGCAAAACAGTGTGTGCTTTTTTTGTAGAAAATGCAATCGAACTTCCCAAAGAGAATAACCTCTTACTTAAATAGATTTGTCTTATGGGAGTGGTTATCTAAGAAAATCTGCTATTAGTGATGTTCTATTATCAGCCATTATTTTATTTTATATCAAGTATGCTAATCATTTGCAAAGGACCTCTTCACATAAATTTTCTCTCCATTATAAATGTATAAATCAACTATGAATGCTTTGGCACAATCAATAAAGTATTACTACTTGCAGAGTGATGTTTTGGTAAAAGCATATTTACGAGTACCCAAAAGTGATTTTTGGCGGCACATGGATACCGAGTTTGTGCACATTGACCTACATAAATGCGACATGAAAAATTACAAATTATGATCAGAACAAGAGAGTTATAATAAAACATTGGTATAACAAATACATTTGTTAATGGAAAAAAACATCACAGAATTGCACAAACTAGGCATTGTGCACTCCATTGACTTTATCCATGTATACGTTGACCTATTTTCACTTAAAAAATCATCAGAGAATAGCAGAAACTTGGCATTGTTCACTCCCTTTATTTACTGACTGAGTATATTTACGGATGTACAGAACATTCAACTACTCAACAATCAACATAAATGAAACAACATCTTCGCAATAATACAAGGGGTACCCTTCAGTCTACTCTAACCGATGCTTTATATAATTGCCTGTACTTCTGATGAAATGATATTGTAGCTTTTGCTTACAATATTTTATCAATAATTATTTTCTTTTCTATTAAGAGCATGTATAGTCCTCACTGTACCTTTATTTACCTCATCTTTATGATATGCATTGCTATGCTTAATTTGACATCTGCTTTCTATTTTAAATATTTTTCCTCTTTTTTTTTTTTTTTTTTTTTTTCCCCAACTCCTTAAAGGATGGGTCTTTGGGAGGAAAAATTAATGTCTCCTAAAGTGTCGTGCTGTTCTCAAAGTCGCCCAATCTTTTTTTCCTGCTTTTTTATTTTCAGCTTTCTTGCAGATAATCTTTTTAGCTCAAAGGGGCAATTTACCCAGAAGGGCTATTAATTTTGTTTTGGCATTTTGCATTGATTCATTATAAATGGTAATTCACCTTTTTCAATTGTTGCCACCAAATATTAGAGTATTATATTTAAAGAAGTTAAATAATGAAGAATCTGCATAAATGTATGTATGTTTCTCACATTGTGATAAAACAACTGTTTTTAGGGCCATCAAATTTTGAATAATGTATGTCTCCACCAGAATATGGGCATCTGGAAGCCCTAATTTAGAATTTGTTTTATTATCTATTTCATATCTTGTAACGCATTTATAAGTCTTTGATTAAGAAACTCAATGATTTCAAAGTGAGCAATTGCAGCTTTGTATGGGGGGAGGGAACATTTTTATCTCCAATGTACAAGACTATGTACCGGGAATTCGAAAGACATGCTCTTTTAAATATTTGTGATATTGCTGTTGAATTGAATTTTGTGATTTAAGTGTGAAGAACGTGATATTTAATAAATAAAGATAACACAAAATGTTAAAAAAAAAACCTCAGGGCATAATATAAAATCTGAAAGCTTTCACTTTATTTATTTATTTATTTTCAAAAAGTAGTCAATGGTTGATCATGTTAAGATAAATGACTTGGTGGTTTCACAAAATGAAATTTGCTGTCTGGTTCCGAAACGAAACGTAAAACAGATCTGATGAATTGGAAACGGATGAGTAATTACACGAGATGTCACTCAAAAAGTTGCACTAAATGTATTTAATATGATACATAATTTCTATTTTTATTTTCTTTTATATGAACTGTTGATAAATTATGATTAGTCATGTATACTTCAGATTGAAACTGCTTTGTGAAATCAGGTAAGGTATGAGGATTGAATATTAAAATTATCATACACAAACTTAAGAGCATATTTCATTTCTTAAATGAGTTGAATGAAAATTTTAAATGGGTGAATTATCTGTTTTCTTGGTACATTCATTCTGCTAAAACATATTACAATGTTTGGATTTTATTTTTACCTTGTGATTTGGTGCAGTTTTTTTAATCAAATCAATTAAATTACTACAAAAACTCAAGAGGGAGTCATACAGTGAGCTATAGTACAAAGAAATTAATAAATACACAGATATTACATGATGTGTAATTTTTAAAATGTTTTATTCTTTAACATATTACAGATAAAAAATGATTACTACATGAAATGAAATAAAAGTTCATCAAATTTGACATAATACTATAAAGGTCATTGTGTGTTCCTGTTGGTACAGGACACATATCCACCGGGTATCACAATTCTATCCATAAACATAGCAAATTTCCCTGCTGATGGTCACCAAAGGAGCTATAATTCAGTCTTGGAGTTTTAATATTATTAGCAATAGGAGCATATAAATATAGTCTAAAGCATATTCCAAAAGCAAAAGATTACGGAGTGTTTGGTCAATCTCATGGTCATCTGAACAACATTGAGTCATCTTCTGATATTGATCAATCCAAAAAAAGATAGAAATTTATTATTAGGTAATGATGTACAACAGTCTTTCAGAGAGGAAATGTGTATTTTTCTGAATCATATTTCATTTAGAGAAATAACAACAACTATAACGTATTAAAATCTGGCATACCTTTTACAGTGTTTCTGTAGAAAAAAAGGACCCATGTACCTTTATCAGTGAAATGACATATAAAATGTTCAAGTAAATATAATTTCTATTCAGTAACAGCATGACAATTTTCCATGTCCAGTATACAAACGTACCTATCCAACAAATGCTTCACCTCTAGATAGTGGAAGAATTGTCTTCCATGCATATGATTGCAAAATTTATATTACAGCATCTGTAAATAATATGGTTTTAGTTGTAATTGACATTGCAAAATCTTCCCTATGTTTGGTTCCCTATGTTCCCTATGTTTGGAATGCATATTTGCTACTAATGTAATTTGTAGACCTATCCTGTTTGTGGATTACATGCAGTGGTGAGCTATGAAAAACTTGACAAAGAGTTTGAATTTTATTCTATATAAACAACTTATGCAATTCTAATGAACTGTTATATTTTTTACAAAAACAGAAAATACTAATAATTGTATATGAATGAGAAAAACATAATATCTTTTACCAATAAATCACAAAATATCAATTTTTAAATATTTCAATACATTTACCATTACCAGTCTCAGATTAATCTCATTGATTGGTGATAAAATGCATATAATGTATCAAGAACTATTTCAAAATGATTTCTTTAATGGTTTTACTTACTGAATCTTGTGATACTACTGTAAATAAGAAGCTAAGCAGTATACAGGGATAAATTACAATATTAAGAAAAATATCTAAAAGTTTGATTACAGCTACTTTTTTTTCCTTCTTAATATCACACCAGCTGTATGTGAACAAACTGCAATTAAATCTTTCTTAAAATAGTTTTAAAAAAATAGGTATGAATGTTAACCACATACATGCATGTGTAGATTCAGCAGCAGCATTTTCGGAGTCTAAACAAAAAGAATAAGTTGTATCTATCATAGCTTAGATATAAATTTAATAAGGGGCTAATGCAAGTTTCCTATAGCTCAGTTACTAATTTATATGTGAAACTAAATTTTTGCATTGTTTCATTGGAAATGACTGGCCGTCTGGGGTTACTGCCTTTATATAAGTAGCCAGTGTTCTTGAACTGTCAATACCATCATAGGATACTCTGCAGGCTTAGAATCATGGGATGCTTTGTGTACACTGGTGTGCAAAAATTAAGGACGAAGTCGAAAAATTAACATATCAGCTGAACGAAGAGGCAGAGCGGACAGAAAGACCAATCAGGAGATTAACTAAGGTGATGTACAGTAGCACATGCGCAGATATGCAGGTAGACGTAATGGGGGAGTGTCTGAGTAGTATAAAGCATGTTGTCGGTGTAAGATCAGTATTTCTGGCAAAGAGATTGCATGCCGTATAGCAGTTAAAATCACACCGAGTTGCTGCCTCAGCGAGAAATGGCGAATAATCAATCTGTTAGACGACATCTGGATGCTTTTACCCGAGGTCGAATCATTGGGAAGTTGGAGAAAGGCCGCAATGTGACAAGTGTGGCTGCAGAGCTCAGAATTGCTCACAGCATCGTTTCACGACTTTGGAGACAATTTCAAACTACAGGAACAGCTATCCGGGGGGTTTAGTAGTGGTCGTCCACGAGGAACCACACCCGCAGATGACTGGTATATTGCCTTACAGGCCAGAAGAAACAGGCGGCAGACAGCGGGAGAAATCGCTAGACACACGACACAGGCGACTGGACGACCGATATCGCGTTTTACCGTGGCCAGAAGACCGCACGGTGGTGGTCTGTTTGCACGACGCCCTGTACGGTGTGTACCTCTAAAGCCTGCCCATCGGAGAAGGCGTTCTCTGTGGTGCCGGGAACACTGGAATTAGAGAGACAATGAATGGGGACGAGTACTCTTTACAGATGAGAGCAGATTCAGTCTGAGTAGCGATTCTCATCGCATAATCATCTGGAGAGAGCGGGAAAGCCGCAATCATCCCTCGAACATCATTGAAAGGGACAGGTATGGAGGTGGCGGTGTTCTCGTTTGGGGAGGCATCATGCTTGGTAGTCGTACAGACCTTCACATCTTCGACGCAGGTTCAGTCAACGGTACCTGTTATTGTAACGAGATTCTTCTTCCATATGAGCGTCTTTTTAGAGGCGCTATGGGTCCGCAGTTCCTTTTCATGGACGACAATGCACCATGTCATCGCACAGTAGCTGCCGAACAGCTCTTAGAGAGTGAGGATATTGAATGTATGGATTGGCCGGCACGATCTCCGGATGTCAATCCCATCGAGCATGTATGGGATTTTCTAGGCAGACGCTTGGCAGCTCGTACCTTACCACCAGTAACGATTTCGAAGCTTCGATTGGCGCTGCAAGACGAATGGGCAGCAATGCCTCAACAACTCATTGACACCCTCATTCTCAACATGGGCAGATGCTGTGAAACCTGCCTAGCAGTCAGGGGAGATCATATCCCCTATTAAAGACCGGATGTTTCTTGCTGGACACCCATCACAGGGATGTTTCGGCCTTCAGTTGCATTGCGCTCCATGCTACTTTTTTAATAAAGCTGCTTTTTATCCCTCCGATTTCTCTTTTAGTAAGTGTTGCTTACATTACTCATGTCCTTACGTATTGGGGATCTTACGGTATTAAATGTGTTGATTTGGAAAGCTTTTGTACAAAGTTATATTGAAAAAACCGTCTCGTCCTTAATTTTTGCGCACCAGTGTATATCAATCATGCTTGTCTTTGACATATGTGTTGCATAGTAAAAATTTATAATTATTTTGCTTTTACTAATACAAAAGCTTTTCTCTACTGTAACTTCACATTTTAAAAATAGAGCATATATTTTTGCTACATATCACAAGCAAGTTTCCATGCACAAATTTTGAAGTTTAAGACTTTTTTCATTACTTGAATATCAAGAATGTATGAGTCATCGATCACATAGTCTTGATTACTTACAGAATCTTACAACCTAATGAACCATTTGTATTTTCTCCCTCCTTCCAGCATGCCTTTGTGGTGTAACAGTTAGCACAGTCGGTGCATTGAAAAGTCCAGATTTGAGTGCCCGGTGAGAGCAGTGCTTATTTCTCACGTCTCCTGCTTGAAAATATCCTAATGACTCTACATTAAGACTGTACGATGATAGATAGAACTGAAAGTTTCTAGATCAATAGTTCCCCCCCCCCAAAAAAAAGGAGCATGTGATTGATAACACTTTTCGTAGGCATTGTAGAGACATTAGGATTTTGTTTGGAAGCAGGCAAGATGAAAAATGAGCAAACGCCTTCGCCGGGATTCGAACCGCGGACCTCTGGAATACCGGCCCAGCATGAAGAACCACGAAGGCGGGAGAAATACCTTATATACTACCCCCTTTTAAAGGGCGACTGGGGTTTTTAGGGGACAATCGTCAAATCCTGGGTATGGAGAGTCATCATCCACAACCCTTTTAGTTTGGGCGCCACTGTAGAGACATTGGGATTTTTTTTGGAGGCTGGAGAAATGAAAAATTAGCAACCGCCTTCGCCGGGAATCGAACCGCGGACCTCTGGAATACAGGCCCAGCATGAAGAAACACTACACCACGAAAGCACGCTAGGTAGGCGGGAGAAATACCTTATAGTGTAACTTAATTTTGAGATTCTACATATATGACATGTAGAACTCTCTAAAGGCATTTCTTTAAGAAAAGCGGAGATATGCCTATTTTAGGCAAGAAAATCATCAATGAGTAAACGTTTTTACCTTTTATATCTTGGAGATAGAAGCTTGAACAATATAAGTCATCCTATGTTGTGCTGGGAATCATTTGATACAATAAGAAATTCACAGTGAACAAGTTATGAACAGCAGTTGACACCCACCAATGGCTGGATGGATAGGACCACCGAATACCAGGAGTTTGACCTGGTTTGGATGTTTATGATTTTCGTGTTTTCCCATGTCTCACCAGTCCCTTTTAAAGTCCTCTACAAAGTTAAATCTTTTGGAGAAATAGCCTCTTGTGCTTTGTCTTAATCAATTTGTAGAGACATTAGGTATTTTCTGGAGGTCAGAGAGATGAAAAATTAGCAGCCGTCTCCGCCTGGATTCGAACCACGGCCCTCTGGAATACCAGCCCAGCGTGCAGAACCACTACACCACGAAGGCACGCTAGGAAAGCGGGAGAAAGCGGAAGGTGATGTATGGTAGCACATGCGCAGATATGCAGGTAGACGTAATGGGGAAGTGTCTGAGTATTATACAGCATGTTGTCGGTGTAAGATCGGTATTTCTGGCAAAGAGATTGCATGCCGTATAGCAGTTAAAATCACACAGAGTTGCTGCCTCAGTGAGAAATGGCGAATAATCAATCTGTTAGACGACATCTGGATGCTTTTACCCGAGATCGAATCATTGGGAAGTTGGAGGAAGGCCGCAGTGTGACAAGTGTGGCTGCAGAGTTCGGAATTGCTCACAGCATCGTTTCACGACTTTGGAGACAATTTCAAACTACAAGAACAGCTATCCGGGGGTTTAGTAGTGGTCGTCCACGAGGAGCCACACCCGCAGATGACCGGTATATTGCCTTACAGGCCAGAAGAAACAAGCAGGAGCTTCTATAATTAAACAGGAGGCTCTTAGCTGTCCCCTGTAGTGTCAGTCGGTTGGTCACTAGTCCTTGGTATCAGTGGTTTCGGGTGTTTCCGCTTTTTGGAAAGCTTACTGTGGGGCTTCAGATTGCGTATAAAGTCAGTTCACCCTGTCGCAGGAATTTGCATCCCTATGTTGGACTCTGTGGTGGGCTGGGCTGCTGCCGGGGCTGAATCTTTTATTTCACTAAATATGGCTTCTAATACACAAACAAATGAACAAAATGAAAATTGTCCTATTTCTATAAAAGTTAAGACAAATGCAAATTCTGACAAGAATAAAAAATAAACTGCAGTTTCTGATAATTAGTAATCCATCAGGAAATCTTCAGAAAGTGACACTGTTTTTAATGTGTGTGTGTGTAAGAACGCTAAGTTCTGCAGCCAACAACCTGATAGGCAGATCATCGCCTGCGTACCTGAGACAGACAAGGATAGACACTATGCGAAGGTAATGGCTATCGACTTCCGATTTTGTTCTGATTCCGTGAGGGCAAGAAGTGACTGTATAAAAAAATGAAAAATTTCCTTGTGTTTATCTAGCGCGAGGAGCCGCTAAACAACTGTTATATCTCTATTTAGTCTGTTAACTTTTATCCGTAATTAAATAAATGCTCTGTGACGTGGAAAACATTCCAATTTTCACTCAAAATTTTTTTAAGGCTAGAAGTTTTCAAGTTAGAATTGGCTCTGGGTTTTTTTTTTTTTTTTTTTGTATAACTTTGAACAAGACGAGGTTTGCTCATGGGTGTGTTTTGAGTGTTATCTTAATCACGCTAAAAATAAACCGTATCTTAAAGGAACTTCCTCTTACTGTTTCAGGATAATTGTACATTGACATCTTCAAGTTACCAAGGGGCAGATATGAGATATGTGGAGAGGCAATTACGGATCACTATTAATAAGATCCAGATATAGTCAAAGAAAAATGGATTTGCGTCTTCAAAACGGAAGGCTGTCACAAGCACTTTTGCAGAAAGGGAAATCTGCATCCTGAGATTTAACTTGAAGGGTCATTAATTCCAACTACGCCCGAAGGGAAATTCCTAGGAGTGATTGTTCAATCGGAAACTTACTTTCCTTCCACGAATGATGTACCTGAGGAAGAAACGTTTCAGAACTTTTACCTTCTCAAAGGTCCTGGCGAACACCTTTTGGGGTGCAGAGGATGGGATCATTGTCCGCATATATAGGCCATTCATCCGCTCTAGACTGGACTCCCGATAAAACGTGATTAGGTCTTTGTTTGTACCTTACTTCAACCCATATTATTACTCTCAACACATTTTATTATTCTAGTGTTAGCGCATTTATATATTTTGCATATAATTTTCAATCCTCATCGCTAGAATACAGTGTCTTAATCTAGATACTAATCTAAGTCGCGCAAAAGCGTTTATCCTTCTATTTCTAGCCAAAGGCCTCAGAGCACAACGCCAACTAGAGGTCAAAACTCCTAGTGGTTGATGCCTCAAGAGCCACCAGCGATGTCTAGACTGGCTCAGAAGTTAATGATTCGGTAGAGACTTCTGTATTATTGAAACTTGATTCGATTCATCATTGAGCTCTGCGGATTTTCCCTAGAGCCTTTAGAATATCTCCTGTATAAAAACAGTATATTTATTGCTTAGAATCATCGTTTAAATTAAAACGTGAACAATTGACCCTTCATCACTAGTTTCGTATAATGTCGCAACCTAAACATCCTTGTCTGAGTACTCTTGATGACTGCTATAGCTTATTATTTGCAGCACGGCCTCTCTGCATTCCTACGTTCCCTGCAAGAGCTGAGCCTTTGATAGAAAAATATTCAGTGCTTGATGTGAATAACCATGCCCCGAGCAGAATGACGTGATATCCTACCGTGAGATGGTCCAGAAATTCGGCTCATAGAAACTTTTACGATTATGATAACAGAAACACAAACGAGTTAGCTTACAAATAGCTTTTCTATGAACAAGGAACGAACACTGCAATTACATTCCAATATACATTAATGGCAACAAAACAGCAGGTCATGTGAAAGCATCATTTCCGTTTCGACGTCACGTAGAGAAAAGAAGGCTGCAATGTGCTTGCTGACTATTTAAAGCTGAAGTAACTTGAATGTATCGGTATTACAATACATTCAAATTACTTCGTATATTTACTTTGATACTTACGTATCGGTATTACGAACTTAAATAATTCGGTGTATGACGCTGTTAAATATTCATCTAAGCCAAAAAAAGTTTATAAAGTTATTTCTTCGGCCTTTATATCATTCCTTGGTTTGAGTCCCGGCTAGAGCATTGCTCATTTTTCTTGTCTCTTGCTTCGAAATAACCTAATGTCTGTAAAACTTACACCGATTTGTTAAGTGCACAAAAAGCTTTTCAAAGTTTCTCTAGACCCAGAAACCGATGGTGACAGAAGTGTTATTGACTACCTTAAAACTTAATAAGCCGTGAGTATGAGATCCTTTACTGCTGGGTTCTTGGACACATACAGATAACGGGTAACGAACTGGCAGATATCACAGCAAAATCTCCCATGGGACTGTTTAAATCAGCTTGTTACTTTGAGAAATATTAAAGTGATTATCAAGGGTAAAATCCTGAGTCTATGGCAAGGACCTGCAAGTGAATAATAAAATTAGAAGCATAATGCCTAGAATTAAATATTGGGAATCAGAGTAGGAGGAAGTCATTTGAACCTGTCTGACAAACGGTCACTTTCAAATTACGCACAATTATCTCTTAAAAGCGGATAGTGAACCAGTATATTCCAGTTGTAATATTAATCTGTCCTATATTACTGGCGGGTGGCGATTGGCCTCCCGAGGACAAATGTCCAAAACCGGCTGGAAACCACTGTAGGCGGTGTGAACCGTGCGCTTGAGATCGTCGTAGGCAGTGGCGGAAGGCAGGAGACCTGGCGTTTGATCGATGGGCGGGGACTGTGGGAATGGCTTTAGGCTTGCCTGCTTGCGTCTCCCACAGCTTAGCGTCAGCCTCCTCGTGGTCCCGCTGGAAACTATGCTGTGCCTTGGTCCAAGCCTTTGCTCGTATAGGCTAATGACGCTAAGCAACCAATCCCAGGGGATCGACTGGTGGGAATTTCCGGAACCGACCATTTATGGGAGGAGACCCGGGGTTATCCCAGACCACTGGCTGGACTTGTGTCCTGCCAGCTTCGATTTGTTGGGTAAATAATCAGACTTCACAGGACTAGAACCACAGGTCCATCCTACGGTAGGCGCGGGCTTGGCAGGGACCGTACTGGTACTGTCGTATCCGTTGCCTTTGCTGTGGGGGCGCTCTCATGTAGATTTTGAGTGCTGTGCCGAGGGGGGGAGGACGGCTCCCCGCGTAGCCCTCAGTGTGATGGATTATGGCGATGAACATGAGAAGTCCCTGCGGGCTGTTCGGTGGGTTGGCGCCCCGCCAGTGCAGTCAACTGAGGAAGGCCTCTGTATCATGTTAAGGCGCTCTAGAAGCAGCCAGGTAATGTTGCCCGAATCGGAGTTAATGTTCTGTATGACAGATTTTGTTAGAAATGCTCATGTTTTGATAGACTTCAGGAAATACTATTTCACTTTTTCAGGTACTTCTCTCGACTTTTAATTGGAAAACCAATCGGGTCTCACGAAAATTTCCTGCCACCGCAAATATCGTTTGAGCAAATAGTTCGCGTTGACGTGTTGAATCATATTTTGTCAAACAATTTTTGGCGTTTGAAAGGAAGAGACTTGCTTTAGAACACTATATTGTGAAATTTGTAAAAAAAAAAATCATTATTATTATGTACAAGTTGTCTGAAATGGAACTATCACGCTACGAGATTTAAACTATCATTTACTTCCAGTTTTATTGCAAAAAGTCAGCTACAGAATGTCACCAAATCGTGTGTACAGCTTTAGGTGTGTGTGTGACTATGGCAAAGCCTCGAGGGCTATCTGCCTAAGGGGAGGAATGCCTTCGTCGAGGACTTTCTAAGGGAAACTGTCTCGTAAACATGTTACACATGGGGAAAACCACGAAAACACCCATGCAGCCAGCCCATTCGCGGGATTCGAACCTCGTATAGCTTTAGGTACTATTAATGTTTGACGTTGTTAAGGTCAGTGCCAGATTTATGTATAAGGTGAACATAGCTTAGGGCCCTCCGAAATATTGTAGCATATCCCATATAAAAAAAATTGATTGATATCCCTCATAAAGGGCCCCATATTTCAAATAGCTTAGGCTCTCGTCAAATCTAAATCTGGTGCTGGTGAAGGTTTGGTATCGAAATTTCAAAAACAAGCATTAATTCAAGAGGCAGAGCATTCGAGTCGGCCTACTGATGTTGATGAGGTCTGCCTGCGAGAGTATGTGGAAGAAGTGCAGTATGCAACCAATTGAGAGCTTGTTAATGAGTTAGTGCCATGTCCATTGGTCGCAGTATGCATCTCATACACTTGACGTTAAAGTTGAATCGCTGGGTGCCACATGAGATGATTCAAGCAGATAAGGACGGACGTGTTTGGGCCTGCACTAATCTGCTCGAATATCAACGCAAGGATAAAATTCTGTACCGGATCATCACTTGTCATGAAAAGTGGACTTCAACAACACAGGCCAAAAAGAGGGGTTGGTCTGCACCCGACGAGCCCATCGGCAGCATTGCAAAGGGCAATTTGGCTAACAAAAAGATAATGCTTTGTATCTGATGGGATTGCCGGGGTATTATCTGCAATATGTATCTGGAAAAAGATAAAGAGCGAGATGCTAGTCTGTGTTGACGCTGCTATTAAGGGCAAACGTTGAATTGAGTTCCGGAGCAAAGAGGTAATGTTCCATCAAGATAATACAAGACCACATGTGTTTGCTTTCACTGACTGGACTCTGTAAGGACTCGAATGGAATCTTTTGTCACACACCCCATATGGCCCTGACATTGCTGCTTCGGATTTGTACCTTTTTTCACATCTGCAGTTACATCTTGCTGGTGCTATCTTCCATTCAGCACAGGACGTCTGAAATGAGGGTGATGTTTTTTGGATTCTTGGCCAACAAGTTTCTATGCCGAAAAACTACCAAAACTTTGGCAGAAAATCATAGATTTGGGAAGTGATTACTGCCCGCACTAAAGGTACTGGTTTCATGTTTTCTCCCTAACTTTAATGAAAACAATAAACAGATATTAATCCATTTAAGTTTTTAAGGGAGACTGGGTTTTATTCCTTAATCTGAAGTGGTTGTAAAGCGTTTTAATGTACTTTAATAATTAGAGATTTTACTTGGCTTTATATTTTATTTGATCTTGTGAATTTTATGCATCCCTTCACATCACGGTTTTACTATGAGGCGTTTCATTATTTTGTTGCTTTTATGTTGTTTTGCATTTTTCTCATTACATAATGCATTTTCAACATGTGTTAGCTGATTTTTATAATTTCATACCATTTCTAAAGGAGAGAATAGATTATCATGCTTTTGGCCCATTATAGTCATGTGCCAAAATATCAAGCAACTAACCAACAGTATATAGTCATAAACAGACCTAAAATTGTATAAGCTTGGTTTTTTGAGATGAATCATAATTCTAGACGGAGCGCACCGGAGTCCTAAATAAGAACGCTCCGGCACTTCTATGTAACTGAACAATAATTTCAGTAGAAATATGGTCTCGAAAATTTTATTTTTAGCAATAAAATTATATTAAAAATTGCTTATTAAATTTTAATTCATCTCTGTACATTTCAGTGCTGGTTTAAGCTCATTTCCGGCGCTGTGCGCAGAGGATCTAGGGGGCCCCTTGGCACTGGCAGATCCAAGGAGGAGCGATAACAAATGAAACAAAATTTTAATTTTTATTGTAAAAATATATATATAAATAAACAGTATTCTTAAAAATAATAATAATAATAATAATTATACCAGCATTTGCTATGACTACACATAAAGCACAAGGACAATCATTCAAAAAAGTGTAGGTATACACTTAGCTGAACCTTTTGTCACATTAAGTAGAGTAAGAAATAGATACAATTTAAAAATCGCATTGCCCGTAGATTCAAAAGAACATATTACAAATGTAGTTTACAAGGAGTTATTGTAACCAGATTAAAAGAAGCAATACTTTTATGAAATATATATACTTAAAAAAAACTTTTAAAGATGAATACTATAAAATCCATTCTCAGAACGGGTAGCTCTGCTAGTACTACTACTAATAATTTACCTTATTCACTACTATCTGCTATCTTGCAAACCAGTACAGTAATCTATCGTTTTGTTTTTCTGGCAGTCCACACTCCATTATTTATTTATAATGTTTGTGTCGTGTTACATATTTGGTAAGGTACTGTCTGTAGTCTAATTCATCTGCCTGTTCCTGATGTAAGACTCATTATAGTTGTCATCCCACTCTTACCACCCGGAGCCGCAAATTTGATATAGACAAATAATATGGACATGGATGTGCAGGTGAGAGGCGTGGATTATTTCCACAAAACTATTTATAGTTTTTCTATCGAAGTTTATAACCAAAAATTCTGGTTGGGTCCAGCTTATCCAGGCTATTTTATATTATTATGATAACTACTTAGGTTTTTAAATTATTAAAGTTTCTCATAGCCATTTTATTTATTTATTTACTTTTGTTCCTCTTTCCTGATGGTCTTGCATAGGGCTTCGGCATTTTAGAAACTAAACCCTGGTCATAAAAGACAAAAAACAAAAACATAGCACCAAAATGTATCAGATTTTGCAGATGAATTAAGGCTGTTTTCCCCAATATTTCAATAAATTATCAGCAGCTGTCTAACTATACTACATTACAAATATGAAAATAATTTGGGAAACTTTTCCTCTGGTGCGTATCAGTGCATCCCAATATATAAAGCCTCAGATGAATGCAGTTTTGTGAAGCCAATAAAAAAATATTCACGATTTTCAACAAATGATGGAAAACTAACAGTTGGTCCGAAAATCACAATTTTTCTGCTGCCAAAATTATTCAAAAAACATCTTCCATTGGAGAACTGGATTTTCTAGAGGCATTTCACATTCATAAAAATCTTTCTGTTCTAGTTAACGATCCTAATTCCAATCCAAATTTGCCTTCGGCTTTTAGAGAAATTATGTTTTAGTTCTGGTTTCGCCAACAGATGGCGCCACTTGCTTATTCTTGTCCAGGCTTTCTTATCTTATCTAAACATTATTTCCTATCTTGTTCATTTGCGGTTTTGCAGCTGAAGATGATGGTTCGGTAAAACCATCGAAACTAGTCCTGTGAAAATTTTGTGAATTAACGCTGATTTTTGTTGTTTGACTTCTGAATCAGTAACTAACAGTTCTTTCAAAAAATAATAGCATAGGAAAATGAGTAGTTAGTTAAGGCATTTTCTGCTCTAAAAACAAGAAAATTAATTAATTTAGGAGGAAAATTATTCAAAGAGAAAGGAAAGAAATAAAAGGAAAAATTATGTACCATTTGTGAATGAACAAGACAGATTTTAATGCAAATTGATCAAAAGCATGTATTGTGATTTGCTAGATTATACAGAAAGTATGCCAGACATTTTGAGATTTATTAATTCCTACAAATATTTTCCATTAGATGCTATTTCACTACCTTGTTGTAGAACAGCAATTTGCAACTGGAAAGCAGGGAAATGTGATTAGTTGCAGCTGTTCAGCCACATACCAGCAAGCCATCATTGTACCTTTTACACGAATTAGATGACTGGCTATTAATATCATATTGATCACCAATACAACATTCGACAGTTGCAACAGGATTCACTTTTTCTTCATAACTAGACTCGGACATTGCAACTCTTGTTTAGTACAACAAAAATTATTCCTTACTTAATAATGTCCTGAGCCATTCATTTCATTACACCAAGAATCTTAGCACCTTCACATTAATCCAATCTCTCTTGTCAGAACAGCTGTTACCAAAGGGTTTTCAAAGATCTACAGCAAATCACATCCAAGCAATCTTAAAAAAACTGTCTTCACTTAAAATGGAATATCTGCAATTCCTTGTCAGAATGTCAAAAAAAAAAAAAAAAAAAAAAAAAAAAAAAAAACATTATGTAATTTTCAAAACATATTATAATTATGAAATAAATCTTACCATTTCTTTTATGTCTTGAAATGTAGTGTTTCCCTTGTGCTACTTTAATTGAAAGTAGTGATTACACATTTCCATTTTTTGTTTTCACCCCATGCAAAAACTAACATATTTTTTTGTCTATCATTTGTTAAAATCAATTCCTTCAAAAATTTCGGTACTGTTCTGTTATCAGGATCAGATTCAGAAATGTATGTGTTCATGTATGCATATATATATATATGTAAACATGAATGTATGTACATTTCTGAATCCAGTCCCGGTAACAAAACAGTACCAAAATTTCATTATAAAACACAGTTGTTACTAATAAATGCACATGTGTAACTGATGTTTGACAAATATCATTATATTAAAAAAATATTTTTATTTCATATAATAATCAACAGATGATAAAATAACAATCAAGAAAAACTATAATAAAGCAAAACTGAGCATAGGTGAACTTGCTATCCTAAGGAGGGTCCAGACACCAGACATAGAACTAAGATGTCCTAATTTTCACAAAAGGGGAATCTGAAAATATCCTAAAAGCACTTATTTTTTGAAAGCTATCCAAATGTACTACATAGACAATCATAAAAACAAGTGCCATTGGGATTTCATGAAATATGGTCAAAACTATATTGAAATCTACGTAAATTAATTTACATTTATATCTTTAAACAGACACAAAAACATCATGTAAGCTCTTATTTCAATATTAATAATAAAAAAATGTCAGCAGAGATTTTAATGGCTAACAGAGAAAAAGAAATTGATTATAAAAAAAATCCCTCCTGAAACAAAAATTTAAACTAGTTTTAGGAGACTTTAAAATTATTAACATTAGAAACAGTCCCAACACTGACAGACATCAAGGTCTAAATATGAAATCGAAACAAGATTCATCACAGCAATTTAATTATTAAATTTCAATATATAAAATTTTGAATGTATCAAATTGTATGGTTTTTCTTAATTTGCATAACATATTTATTTTAAGTTTTCCTGTTCTCAACTTCTCAAATTTCCCTTCACATTCTCTCCAGGACATAAATTTAAAATTAAGTGAAGTGCTATTTAAATGTGTGATTATATCAGTTTATTCAGAGCGTGTTTCGCTAGCCTAGCACACGTTTCGTAATTTCGCGGTCACTCGAGTAAGCCTTTTGGCCTCATCCGTTTAGTATCACACTGATTAGAATTCTGTGATTTATAATAACAAAATTATCGAAAAAAAGCAGATTTAAAGTTGTTATATAAAGCTTTATTATTGCTGTAAGTTCATCTCAAAATCTAATTGTATTGAATTTCATTCTAATCGTCTAATGGTAATAAATATTATTATTATTATTTCATTAAATTAGTCATTACCATTATTTTGTTAACAAAAATATGTTATTAAAAATCACATTCCAGCCTGCAGACTTACAAAGCTAGTTTGTATTTATTATGTTTTGTTAAATTTTTCTCTTGTTTTCTTATTTCTAATACGAAAATACGCGAATATAAATGAAGAGTGAAAACAAAGTTAAAAAATTCACAAATTATTTACGAGATTGATCAGAAATAAGTGAGTGAAATATAAACATTGTATACATTTTGTTCTAAATAAATAGTGCACTAGATATGCATCCAGTACTGCATATTTATTTAGAACTTCATTTAAATGAAAGCAAAATAAATATTGAAAAAATCGCAAATCTAGAAACCCATAGTAGACTATGGGACAGCGTCCGACAAACATGTAAATTTTATTGTATCCATAGAGGGGGACTAACGACTTTTCTCATTAGGAAAATGTCAAAGAGGAGGCAAAACTGTTTCGGATCACGCCGGTCTGAAGGCTATATTATGAGAATTTCGGCCTAGTTTTAGAAGGTAAATAAAGGGTTATTTTGCACCCTTCTACTGTGCTGGTATTTATTTCACGCCTGTGCAAGAATTTGCCAGGTTCATTGTAGGATCTAAGTCAGTGTCTGTAGAAAAGTAGATAGATCTTACAAAATTTAATGTTTAGAAATAGCATAGCATAAAAAGACACAGGTTTCCATGCGACCCAGGAGGTACTGTGTCAGCTCGTTACCATAATGGTTCCCCAAAACTTGCATTTTTACATTCAGTTCTACATAATTACTATACTTTAGGTTTTAAAAGTAAAGTTTGTAGCTAGCCAAAGTAAAAATGTTTGTTAAAGGCCTATAATAAACTAACTTCATAAGATGGATTACAATGGAAGTTTCAGAAAAAAAAAAATTAAGCTGTTTAAATTTTTTAAAAAGTGTTTACTTAAATGATATAAAATACTAATCAAAAAATAAGTTTAGGACATATTAGTTATTTTGAATATGAAAAACAGGATAAAATACATAACTTACATAAATTTAATACTACAAGAGAATTAAAATTTTTAAAAAACAAATATACTAAATATATCATTCAAAACCAGACTAGTTAAAACTTTAGCTCTCATTATCTCAGACACATCCATTTACTTGAGTTTTCATTCTTTAAATTTTTTTTATCATTTCCAATGGCTTGGCAAAAAATTACAAAAAACTAAAATCTTATAAACAAAGGTTACAAACAATAGAACTACGGTTAAACAGATTCATGGTTTTTTATACACAATATTTTTATACAAATAAAGCAAAAATAAATTTTCTTAAAACAAACTTTATTACATGAATATTAAATTGTACTAAAAAAATCAGTAAACATTTTAAATCATGACCTGCAGAAGATTTTGGCAAGCTTCAGAAAGCCACTGTTATTTCAACATAATGAAGGTATTAAAAATGAAACAGATTAAAACTGTGTAAGATGAAACCATATAACCTGACTAACGTACTTTGGTGCAGGAATAAAAACTCAAAAATCTTGGTCTTCTGTTTCTTATCATTAAAACATGCAAAATTATTTCCTGAACTTACTTTCCTACATTTATCTTCCCACCTAAACTAGTATAAATAAACTTTCTGAAATCATATGTATTAAAAGGCTGATCAATATCCAAATGTCGGCTAAGTTGATGCACAAAATAGCATATAAATACCCCACAACTCATACCATCATTTTGAACAGTGCGACTTGGAAATGAAACACACCAACTATCACTAATGTTTAAAATACTATTTATGACTTTTTGCCACAGCTGAATTAATGAAGATACTGAATTTTGAACCGAGTTAAAACCAAGCAGATCATAAAATTGAAACATTTTATCTCTAATTCTTGCTACCAGTAAAACCCAATGATTATTTTTTACAAGAACTGGAATAAAAAAGAAATCAACAGAAGCTAAATCCTCTTTTTGCCATACAGTTTAATCTTTACTACCTGACTGAAAGAAAGGTGTATGATAACACTTGGCTGCTACTGAAGAAGAACCACAAAGACTAATAAAAAGGAAAGCATCAATAACATTGTCAATGAGCCAACCAGGCTGAAAATTTAAAGATGCAGATTTTAATGTTTGAATTTCCTCACATGGAATGTATGGATCCTGAGATTTTACATCCAAAAATGTTAGAGGTGTTTCTCCAACATATAAAATGCATTTTGAAATATCCTCATCAATAAGCTTGGGAGTAAAAGTACTTTTATTAATTGTGCACGCTAAATTAATGCCTAATAAATCTTCTTTAACGGTTTTTTTATTCTGAATATTCAGGTAAGTTGAAATTTTACGCTTTGCACTTTTTGAAGCAGTTGTACGAAACAAAGTCTGACGTGCTAATTTTAAATTTGGGGGAACACTGACAAATGGCATTTTGTCAGGAAATTCTTTCAGATAGTTCGACTCTATTACACCTTTACAATTAGAAACAATTTCTTTCAAATTTTTTGTTATAGTAGGCAACAATATTTTTTTAACTGTTGGATTAGGCAGCATAACCTGTAATTCAGATATTAAAGTCTTACAATTATCAATTTTATGTTCTAAGTTACATGCTACTGCATTCGAAATAACAGACTTTGTACCTGTTTGTATGGCTGATGAACAGCTTTCGCTTTTATGAGTATCTGTTACGAAGAAGGATGGATCTCTTTGTCTGACTGAATGTACTTTATGAATGTGTTTACATAATGGACTGAAATCTGGACAATTACAATTATATAAATGACTACACAAATTAAGGCAAGATAAGCTAATACATTTAGAGTAACAGTGATCAGTTTGAGGACATAACTCATATAAGCATTTAACTGTATACTGAATATTAGAAGTCTGTGATTTTAGAATCCACAACAAAAAACCAGCCCCTGTTACATCACTATCTAAAATTTTTATTCCCGAATCATGTCGCTTATTATATGTAGGTGGACAAGTACTCTGGGTTGATCTTTACATTACGGTAACTGGTAGTTTGGCGACATTTTGGAGGCGATAAAGGTTACTACCTGGGACTTTGGTAATAATGTGAGCAGTACTGAGTTCCGATTACGCATTATTTTGTGTAGGGGAAATGAGAGATCATGGGATATGTCATGTGATATTAATGGACGAATTACGGTTCTTTAATCGGAAAAAGGGGGGAAATCGGGAAAAAATCTGGAAATTTTGTATTTGGCTTTATTCTGTGTTGTGTGAAATAGTGTTTGTGAATTTTTGGATCCCATGGCCGTAAGTAAAGTGAATTCGAAATGGGTATTTAGTGGTATTGAAAAGGATAGTAAGAAATGTTTTTTAAGGTTGTGTGAGAGAGAAATAAACATGTTTTATTATGTTATTTATTTTACCTGGTATCTTGCTTTGAAAGATAAATATGATTTTAAAGATTCTGAAAGAGAATGAAGAAAAGTGTATCCGCCACGTAATGAAGATTCTGAAGGAGATTAGGTAAGTTAGTATTTTTAATTATTTTTATGCATTGTTGGAAATGTAAGGTGGAAAGGAATTTGGTATTATTGGGAAAATTGTTATTAGCAATGATTTAGTTTAAAGTAATTAGGATTGTAAGGTAATTTTTATTAATTGAATGTATGTGCTCATGTATATTTTAAGTGGTGTTTTTGAATTTAATTATATTTTAATGAAATGATAGTTATTTTGTGAATTTTATACTTGTAGGAATTTGGTGTATGTTTAAGTTGAAATAAATGTGCATGGAAATAATTTAAATATTTGATAATAAATATTTGTAATGCTTCATGTATGAATTCGTTGGTGACGTGTATAATGTAATAGATGATTTAGAGGTAAAAGTTTTTGGATATTTTATTTATTTTATATGTGGAAATGTTCATATTTGTAAAGGGTAAATACTTTTTCGCGATCATGTAATTTCATATATGTTCTTTTTACTGGGTTTAAAGATTGAGAAAAAGATCATGTATTTTCGTGAAATTTTTTTAATTTATGAGATAAAAGCAATGTACATGGATATAGTGAAGAGTGTGCGCAATGCCATTTTTGTGCAATTCTGGGATGTTTTTTTAAGTAAAAATAAGTCGACGTGTACATGGTTCAGTGATATTTTAATGAAATGATAGTTATTTTGTGAATTTTATGCTTGTAGGAATTTGGTTTACGTTTAAGTTGAAATAAACGTGCATGAAATAAACGTGCATTGCATTCGAAATAACAGACTTTGTACCTGTTTGTATGGCTGATGAACAGCTTTCGCTTTTATGAGTATCTGTTACGAAGAAGGATGGATCTCTTTGTCTGACTGAATGTACTTTATGAATGTGTTTACATAATGAACTGAAATCTGGACAATTACAATTATATAAATGACTACACAAATTAAGGCAAGATAAGCTAATACATTTAATTTAGAGTAACAGTGATCAGTTTGAGGACATAACTCATATAAGCATTTAACTGTATACTGGATATTAGAAGTCTGTGATTTTACAGTACACAATAAAAAAATAGCCCCTGTTACATCACTATCTAAAATTTTTAATCCCGAATCATGTCGCTTATTATATGTTGGTGGACAAGTACTCTGCTTGTAATTAGTTTTAATTTTATAGCTGTGAGCCATGTATGTATCCTCTTCAATTTTTAAAAGTACTTCGATTAATTTATCTAAACGCCTGTTAAATTTTCGTCTAATTTATATTGATTTTAATTTATTATGAAACGATTCACAATACATATTGGTATCTGTGAACGCACGAGGAAAGTTTCTAGGGGCCATTGACCAAAGAATAGCACGGCTATAGTAATGTTCTTCAAAATATTGTATAAAAATGGTGCAATAGTTCGAAACTTCTGAAGGAAATTATCCATCATCACTACGAATCGAGCAGAATTGGTTTCTTCAAGTAATACTACCATATTAAAATAGATTTCATCTTTAAGTTTTTGATTAGAAACCATTCGGCACAAATTACGTTGCCAAGCACGATGCACATGCCATTTACATAACAAATGTCTTACAATACCAGGACCAAATACTTTATCAAATGCAGGATGGGTAGTCTTATCATCATCTGTCATAAGACAATTGACATACAGTTCAGGTATTACACATTTGATACTAAGGAATAAATTATACATTGTATCCTGGTTTAACTGATTTGTAATGAAATGCGCTACAGGATAACCACCACCAAACTCATCAGGAACGATTAAATTTAATAAATAAAAATCATATTGATTTGTTTTGTGAGTAGAATCAATACATAAAATCCTGGAGCAACCTTTAATCATCATATCTTTCTGCTGTTTAGTCTGCAATCTTAATGCAAAAAACTCATTTGTAGAAGAAAGTTCATCAAACCCTTTTGGACCGTACAATGTTGGCTTTCCTTGTGGTTTATGAATAAGTACTGGATCATATGATTCTTGCCCGAGTTTTTCAACTATTGTGGCAACTGAAAGTGAATCATCACCAGGAAAGGAACATACTAACCGCTTTTTGTAACTGTTTATCACTCTTCGTGTTACAAAGACATCTTTATCATATATGCCCTCCCTATTGTCGCGCAGTCCACTTCCATCTCTGATAAATTCTTGAATTTGATCTGTGGATACATCTAACTGTGCATAAGCTGTAATTTTATTACGGCAACTCTGACTAAGTTGGAGGAACCTGCTATTTTCAAAAGACAATTCATGATTATGATTCGAATAAAATATGGCTGTGACAGGGTGTGATTCTTCACAAACTAAAATTTTTGACGTACACTTAAAGTTGGAAGGTAAAGTATCTTTTAAATTTTTTCTACTAGAAACAGGAACTTTCTTTTTATGCATTACGTTAAATTGACAACAGTAATAATGAAAAGTTTTATCATTCCTACATCTACTTCCAGCAGACTTTTTATAAGAACTCAATGTCTGCTTACTATGGGATTCTAACCAGAATTGAAATTCTCCTATTGATGAGAATGTAAGTTCGGTTGAGCTTTAGATTATGGTAACTTGGCGATTTTTTGGCGAAAATTTGGCGACCAACTCTCCTACAGCAACCCTCTATTTTTTTTTTCCCGCCGCCATTTTGTCTTCACAAAGTAAAGACGTGTTTCTTTTCTTTTTATCTACTGAACACTTCTTCCAACAATCTACTAGCCGAATTACACTTATGCTAGAAATTTTATCTAACAAAACTGCTTAATCATGACAAATATTCACTGCAAAATTGGGAAAAAGTGCACAATACCATACTCCTTACGCATTTTTCAAAATAACACATACACATAAACCATGTACACGTCAACTTATTTTTACTTAAAAAAAATCCCAGAATTACACAAAAATGGCATTGCGCACACTCTTCACTATATCCATGTACACTGCTTTTTTCTCATAAATTAGAAAAATTTCACGAAAATACATGGCAATTTTCTGAATCTTTAAACCCGGTAAAAAGAACATATATGAAATTACCTGATCGCGAAAAAGTATATACCCTTTCCAAATATGAACATTTCCACATATAATTGTGTGTATAAAGTGGTTTCGAAGGAACACTTGAAGGAGCACACAAAACTGAAACACTAGAATCTGATAAGCCTAAAGTATCAGGATGACTCTCCAAAGTGCTGCAAACAGAAGAAACCTGTTTCAAAACACTTGAATAAAGAGGTTTACTTGAAGTATCTGAAATGACAGAAGCACGAGGATAATTATCCAAAATCGTGATAGGTACAGAAGGATGTTTTCCTGAAACAGTGGATAAAGCTGGAAACTCAATAGCAGATACAGAGGAAAAAGATGTAGCACTTACCTTTGGAAGGGATTTCACATTCAAAACGCTCTTTATGTCCTTCACAAAAATTCTCCCAAGCTGTGCATTACCCTTACGGTTCAGATGCAATCCGTCTCCTGACAGACAAGTACCCCAATAGTACTCACCAGATCTGCAAAAAGAAAAAGCTTCTCGGTCTTTGAATGCTTCGAAGTGTTTATCCGAGCTAATTTTCTGTTCAGCTTCTTTAAACTGTACGGGTTGAAACCATTCTCGAATAAATTTCGTTCACGCGGGTGGATACCTGAATCCCAGAATTACAGAAAAATGGCATTGCGCACACTCTTCACTATATCCATGTACACTGCTTTTTTCTCATAAATTAGAAAAATCTCACGAAAATACATGACAATTTTCTGAATCTTTAAACCCGGTAAAAAGAACATATATGAAATTACCTGATCGCGAAAAAGTATATACCCTTTCCAAATATGAACATTTCCACATATAAAATAAATAAAATATCAAAAAACTTTTACCTCTAAATCATCTATTATATTATAAACGTCACCAACGAATTCATACAGCAAGCATTACAAATACTTAGTGTCAAATATTTAAATTATTTCCATGCACGTTTACTTCAACTAAAACGTACACCAAATTCCTACAAACATAAAATTCACAAAATAACTATCATTTAATTAAAATATCACTAAACCATGTACACGTTGACTTATTTTTACTTAAAAAAAAAATCCCAGAATTGCACAAAAATGGCATTGCACACACTCTTCACCATATCCATGTACACTGCCTTTTTCTCATAAATTAGAAAAATTTCACGAAAATACATGACAATTTTCTGAATCTTTAAACCCGGTAAAAAGAACATATATGAAATTACCTAATAACGAAAAAGTGTATACCCTTTCTAAATATGAACATTTCCACGTATAAAATAAATAAAATATCCAAAAACTTTTACCTCTAAATTATCTATTATATTATAAACGTCACCAACGAATTCATACCACAAACATTACAAATACTTAGTGTCAAATATTTAAATTATTTCCATGCACATTTTCTTCAACTAAAACGTATACCAAATTCCTACAAACATAAAATTCACAAAATAACTATCATTTAATTAAAATATAATTAAATTCAAAAACACTACTTAAAATATAAATAAGCACATACATTAAATTAATAAAAATTAGCTTACAATCCTAATTACTTTAAACTAAATCATTGTTAATAACAATTTTCGCAATAATACCAAATTACTTTACTTCCACCTTACATTTAGAACAATGCATAAAAATAATATCCTCAAATAATTAAAAATACTAACTTACCTAATCTTCTTCAGAATCTTGCTTACATGGTGGATACACTTTTATTATGTATTCAATAAAATTATTGAACGACTTTTCCTGCGAATTTTTCCTCCGCTAAATAAAAAGCAAAATTCTCTTTATCACAATGCCTCGGAATGTCGCTTTTTATAGCACTCCACGTGCCCTCTATTGTATTGGTATGTGCACCTGTTTCCGGATCTTTAAAATAATAATTGTGGTTCACAGCAAGATGTTTAAAACCTTCATCTTCCAAACATTCATACGATTTTTCACTTTAGACAGCGCCATACAATTCCAAATTTATTCAACCCTACTTCACACAACACACTATGAAGCTTAATACAAAATAATATACAGCTACAGATATTTTTCCAAATTCCCCCCTTTTCCGATTAAAGAACCGTAATTCGTCCATTAATATCACATGACATATCCCATGATCTGTCATTTCCCTCACACAAAATAATGCGTAATCAGAACTGAGTACTGCTCACATTATTACCAAAGTCCCAGGTAGTAACCTTTATCGCCTCCAAAATGTCGCTAAACTACCAGTTACCATATTCTAAAGATCAGCCGTAAGTTCTTGCACAGCCATCTCATAATCATGATATTCAGCCAATGTTTATTACGTTCATTATCAGAACAAAATGTTTCCTTACAATCAGGAATAACACATGGCTTAGAATTATTATACAGATCTTTTTATGATGAAAAAGGTTACTGCGGCTTTTACAATCTCTCTCACACCGGTCACAAATATATGCCTTTGGAATACATTTAGCTGATGGTGCTTTGCAACATTTTTTATGATTGGAAAATGATTGTCTAGTGGAGTACGACTTCATGCAAACTTCACACACTCTGGGATATTTCATTTCTACAATACCTTTACAGTTACGTTTATGATTAGATAAGGACTGTTTAGAAGAAAAAAGTTTCTTACATTTAGGGCAAATCTTAGATTTTCCATTAGAAGCACAATTTTCTTTATCATAATTACTCACGAGTTCAATTTTATTGTTATTTTCAGAGTTATTTGGACTCTTAGCACCCACAAACTTAATGTTTGAACATTCATTATCATCTTCAAAAAGTGAAATGGTTGAAAAACAGCCGACAGATCGAAGATCAACAACTGTAAGATCTGATGAGATGAAAGAAGCCAAGTCTGAAACAGGAGAACTAGAATAGGTGAGAACATGAAAAGCAGAACCTAAATAACCAGAAGATTCAGAATTGAGCACAGAAGCAACAGAAAATTGAGGAACAGATGCAATGGCATCAACATTATTTGGACCAATGTTAACAGCACTTTCAAGAAATGGAAAATCTGATAAAGCAGATGAAATGGAATTAATTGCAAGCTCAGAAGCAACTGTAACAGGATACAAAGAACCAGAAAGCTGAGAAACAGATACACTTGGATCAGCAGAAAAAGATGGAGTACTGGAATTCTGAGAAACTGGTGCAGTGATGTCAAGAATACTCGAAACAGTGTTGGCTATAGGCTCAAGAACTGGAAAATCCGATAACAAGAAACCACTGGGATGATTATCCAAAGACATGTTGGTAGAACCATATTTTAAAACATCTGAATAAAGAGGTTTAGAAAGAACATCAGGAGAATCCAACAATACTGAAATACTGGGATGGTTATCCAAATCAGTCAAAACACCTGGTAATGTTAAAGCATTAGGACCACTATCCAATGTAGTGCAGACATGCGAAACCCGTTTTAAAACACTTGAATAAAGTGGTTTCGAAGGAACACTTGAAGGAGCACACAAAACTGAAACACTAGAATCTGATAAGCCTAAAGTATCAGGATGACTATCCAAAGTGCTGCAAACAGAAGAAACCCGTTTCAAAACACTTGAATAAAGAGGTTTACTTGAAGTATCTGAAAAGACAGAAGCACGAGGATAATTATCCAAAATCGTGATAGGTACAGAAGGATGTTTTCCTGAAACAGTGGATAAAGCTGGAAACTCAATAGCAGATACAGAGGAAAAAGATGTAGCACTTACCTTTGGAAGGGATTTCACACTCAAAACGCTCTTTATGTCCTTCACAAAAATTCTCCCAAGCTGTGCATTACCCTTACGGTTCAGATGCAATCCGTCTCTTGACAGACAAGTACTCCAATAGTACTCACCAGATCTGCAAAAGGAAAAAGCTTCTCGGCCTTTGAATGCTTCGAAAAGATTAGTGTTTATCCGAGCTAATTTTCTGTTCAGCTTCTTTAAACTGTACGGGTTGAAACCATTCTCGAATAAATTTCGTTCACGCGGGTGGATACCTGAAAAGAGAATGATCTTCGGGTTTAAACGCTCAATAACCTTATACAGACAATCATATTTATGATGAATATCATCCAAAGTGTCACAAGAGTTATTGGTACCACTAGCGTCTACATCCCAAAACGGCAGCCTATGAAACAGGCGATTCTATTATTTTCATCAGGGAGTACCTAAGTTAGAATGGTTTTTTTGAGGAACGCCAACGGCTGTGCGCGATGTTTGTTTACATTAGGAAGTTCAGAAAATTGCAAAGGTGGATTGCCTTAGTTTCTGCGGTTACTTTCAGGGAAATATTAAACAGTTTTTTTGGTTTGCTGATAGATGGCAAATAGATAATTTATCTTTATAAATCCGCGTTTATCTACTTAAACTTCAGAAGATTTAAGATGAAGTGAATATATTTAACACAACAGAATGCTAGAGCTACTAGAGATACAGGCTGACTCGTCAGCCATTTTGAATCTAAGCTTTAGGGTTGCAATTTAGGTGTGGAGCGGCAACTTTGGCTCTTTAGCGCTGTCCGCTAAAATTTAACATTCTAGAGAATCCGAATTTCAGCTTTTTTCTGCACTCCTATAAAGATGTGTGGCTTTTTCCCCTTCTTTTGTCTGCAGTACAGATTCTTTCTCGTATTTTTTTTTTTTTTTTTTAAATTGCCAAATTTCTCGTATGATTCAAGTTATTTTAAAAGTTTCTAAAACATTTTCACATATCATATTTCAAATTTGTATTTTTAGTTAAAAATGCTTTCTTTTTGAATTCCTTTATTGAATTTTCAATTTTTTCTTTTAAATACACGCATAATGTTATTTATCTCAAAATGTATTTTTTGACAAGAGCTTTCCCTCAACCACATTCTTAATATGGTTGAGGGAAATCCCTCAACCTCCATTAATTTAGGATAAGGTTTAATCTTTAATTTTTGTTTTTTATTTTTAATATGTTATTTGAATTTTGCCCACATGGAATCAAACGTCTATTACTGTAGCAAATTTGTTAAAAATGTTATTTTGTGTGTGTTTCCAGAAAAAGCTGCTAAACACTTTATGATTTTAAATACTGATTCAAGATATACACCTTTAAATTATAATGCTTTTAGAATGAAGTGCAGAATGCTATAAAAATTACTTCAATGCTCAGATGACTGTGGGATTCATAGATTTAATAGAGTAAAAAATTCCATTTAATTTTTTTTTTTCTTTATTTAGCTATAAACAATATTAAAATAATACACACACAAATAAATAAAAATAAAAATAATACCTTTACATACAGAATTTACAGATAATATTTACTTATAAGTTTATTTGTTGTTGATGGTTACTTTTTATTATACTTGGAAAATTATACTTACATACATATGCTCTTAATATTACACATATCTGAATATTTAAATGATAATTCCATAACATAATAAGATTCAATCTATATCACAGCAAAGACAATACTTAAATCACAGTTCTTTTTATTAATTAATTTGCATAAGTAAAAACATAAAAATATTATTTAGCTTCAAATCTATAAAATAAGTCCTCTAGTAACAAACATATGACAAACACATATAGTGAAAATAAAGATAAATAAATAAAAATGTTTTGCTTTTTGGTCTAATGTAGTGCAATTCAGTCTATTATATTCAAATTTTATTAAAACATACTGCAGTAATTGAATTTTTTCCATTATACATCAAACAGCTTTATATAGAATGATATTATATTAGTTTTACTTTTAAAACTAATATAATATAATTAATTCACATTTATATGCGGAGATGTTTGAATAAATGCAAAAAACCATCTGAATAAATTTTAGCCAACACTATTCACATAGTATTCTTGTTTTCAAGGTATATCATTTTTATTTTGTTCTTTTTCCATTAAAGGAGCTAACCTAAGACCACAAAGGTTCGATAATATTCAGGTCTGGTGACTGTGGTGGCCAGGGGAGATGGGACAACTCATCCTCGTGCTCAGAAAACCAGTCCTGGACAATGTGAGCTGTGTGAACAGGGGCTTTGTCGTCTTGGAAGACACCATCACCATCGGGGAACAAAGTTTGTACCATGGGATGAACTTGATCGGCCAAAATGTTCACATAAGTCTTGGCAGTCATGTGCCCTGACACAGTTCATTTGGGGCTAGCAGAGAACCATGATATGGCTGCCCAAACCAGAACAGAACCCCCGCCATGTTTCACTCTTGGCAACAAACAGTCTGTATTATAGGCTTGAGATGGCGTTCTCCAGACGTAAACTCGGCTAGAAGTGGGAAACAATGTGAAAGAAGACTCGTCAGACCATATTACTCGCTTCCACTGCTCTATAGTCCAGGCTTTATGACTTAAACACCACCTTTTCCTGTTACGGGCATTAGCGTCACTGATGAGTGGCTTCTCAATTGCAGCACAGCCAGCAATTCCCTGTTTATGAAGCTCCCTTCTAATTGTTTTGGTACTCACAGGGTTCGGTAACACAACATTCATTTCAGCAGTAACTTTTGCAGCTGTGCTCTTCTTATTTTTCGTCACAATTGCCCTTAATGATCGTCTGTCACGATCACTCAGGACACACTTTCGTCCGCCCTGTGATTTAGCAGATGATGTTTTTCCGCTTTTCAAATATTCTGAATAAATCTTCGATACAGTACCTCTTGAAACACTAAACACCTCGGCTACCTTGCTTACGGAAGCACCTACCATACGTGCTCCAACAATTTGCCCACGTTCGAAGTCTGTTAACTCTGACATAATGCAATGACAACCTCACATAACAGTACTCTGACAACAACTGAACTGTTTAGCACATTTACGAAGTTGTATAGGTGGCGTCAGTAGTCAAAAACGCCAGCGCCACCTACATTTCATTAAAATCAATCTTTCTTTTCAAACATGCATTTCACAAGGTGTTTCCATATTTTTGTCCATCCACTGTATCTCATTGATATATTATAAATATAGCTTAAACATGTTTTATGTGCATACCCAAAGGGGGTGGGAAGTAAACCTTGATTCAAAATCTGTTTTAAAGCAATAAGTAAATAAATAAAATACACTGGTTCTATTAGAATGTCAAAAAATACTGTTATGTATTCTATAAACAAATCCAAATTATCACATCATACTATATAACCCTGGTACAAAAGAAGAGATGTCTGATTAGGAACATACTCTATTTATTTGGTAAAAAAGAAGAGTAAAACATATGCAACATCCCATTATGAAAAATCCTGCAAGCCATTACAATGCTATAAGACATTGATTAGTAAGGTAAACATCAGTTGATCATTCTTTCACAACAGCAATAAATGTTTCATTTAAAATTCCTAATAACATGCCAAAACAGATTCACAATTGATGCCTCATTTAAGGTCACACAAAAGTAAATCCGATTTAGCTGACTATGAGATCTTCTATTGTAGAGGACTTTCTAAGGAGAACTGGCTTGTATTCACATTACACATGGGGAAAAACCACAAAAAAACCAATCATGCAGCCAGCCTGTTCGGAAATAGAACAGAAGATGGAACTCCCAGCATTCAGTAACTTTAACCATTCAGCTGTTGGTGGGCCTAATTATTATTCGAAGAGACAAACAGCAATTTTTCAGTGACAACTACTCTACTTTTTTACAGACAGAATTGAACAGCAAAAACTTCTTAAACTCTTGATTAGATTCTAGTTTACTTTCTTCCTTTTAAAAGCAGGAGATGCAAAACTTTGCCGCTGCTGCCTTTTATTTTGAAGAAGCTTCTTGAGACCAATTCCACGGGCAGTCAAATAATATTTTATTATCTTTGTTTTGGTATTGCAACAGGAGGGAATATTTACCTCGCCTGCTTTCTTACAAATCATATTAACAAATTCCACATCCACAGTTACATTTCCATGTATTATTTCGTCTCGAAAATTTTGAATTATTTTTTCACACAGAAGGCACAATTTAAAAATTTCTGGAGAAGGACATTTAAGCCCACCTAAATTTGCAAAATTAATTATGTACTGCTTATTTTCATCAATGGAAGGAGTATTTTGCTCACAAACTAAGAGAAACTGTGAGCATGAATTACAAGCATTTTTCAAAACAGAATATATTGCAGCTCCTGCAATATAACAGACGTTATTTTCCTCACTAAGGGTGAGATTCTGTAGAGATACATCAGAAACTTCTGGTATGGTAACAGGCTCTAAAGCTTTTTTCTCCTTCAGAAATTCAAATTCATCTTTCGCATAGTTTAATAAGTAAATATCTGAATCAGTAGCATAACTGGAGTTCTTAATGTCAGATATAAACTGAGATAAACAGATAAGCTTTAATGCTTTCACAGCTTGCAAAGCACTTGGCCTCAAACCAGCTTTTCTGCGTATCTGAGAAAATACATTTTCTAGAGCATCTTGTGTCAATCTGCTCGTCAAAATAAACTGAAAATCATTCAGAAAACATGCCTCTGCTAACTGTATGGCTGATAAAGCAGAAAGAATCAAACCAGTATGTAATGGTTTCCACCCTTTACCAATTTCTATAAGCTGTATAACATTAATAAATTAAAAAAGTAACTCAATTTTTTTGCTTTTATTTGTCACAGAAATTGAGTTCTTTCTACATCTAGAGGATAGCATTTGAAACCACTGACATATAAATCTTATCCACCATGCTGTTGTAAGAGCATTAGGGCTTATCTCTTTTAAAGCTACTGCTTTCTCCAATCCCACAGCTGTTTTAATTGGAAAAAACCTCACAGCAGAAGCAACATTCATTTTATCAAAATGTGAGGGGAAGAGGTCTTCTTTGCTGAGATGATGCATAGTTCTCAAACCACAATTTTGGTTTGTTTCAGTAATCCAGATATCTTTTATAAATCCTGCAGATACATGCAAAGTAACCAAATTTTCTTTATTATTGGAAACATAACTGGGCAGTTTTATACTATGATTAAGAGTTGCAGACCACAGATTTTTTAAAAGATGTGGCACATCTGCAAATACATAAATAATTTTGCCCTTAATTTCAGTAGTGAAATTATTTGTTTGGCTTCGAGAAACAGATATTCCCAAAGAATTCCACAGGCTTCTATTTACTGTTGCCATATCACTAACAATACCAACAACATTAAATCCAACAGAATTGACAGCTTCGATAACATTGACAACAAGTTGTTTGAGCTGGCATCCTGTTACATGTCCAGTTATCTCATGGGCAACCACTTGCTTCCATTTCAGCTTCAAACCTCTTAGTAAAATAACTAAATAGTGATTTCCTGCACCCTTTTGATTTCCTAATGTACATTTACCAATAAATTTACGTTTTGAAATATCAAAATCAGGATTGCCAGAAATCTCCATTTCATCCAATGATAAAATACAGTCTTTATCACTAGCATTCATTTTTTCTCCTTTAATTTTCAAAGGTTCAATCATCTCACTGATGACTCCAAAATTCATTTCAAGACCTTGAAGTCTTTTATTTAAAGTGCTGTATGAAGGCACGGAAAACCTATTCTGTGCAAGTAATTATAACCATGCTTGCCCAAGGCAAATCTAACTTTGAGGCCTTTTATTATTCCCTCATTAGACCATTTTGCAATGCTTCTACGAGGAATTTTCAACATTGCTATTTGTTCATCTGAAAGAAATGTTTTCACTCCTTTCAGCAATTCCTCATGCTGTACTTGAAGGTCATGAAGTTGAATTTCAGTGCTATGCCATTTTTTTAAAACATTAATTTCATTTTTTTTGGTTGCTGTAAGTTCTTTCAGTAATATTTTGTTCTGGCATTGCAGAAGCGAGATCAATTCAGTCTGCTGTTTTATAAAATTCCTTAAAAGAACATCCTGGAATAAAGAAAAAATCTATATGAATAATCATCAAAGAAGGGGGGGAACACAACAAACAAACAAAAAAGATCTGAAAGGTTTCAGATTTTAAATTACACCCAAAGGGCCCTTTTTTTAACATTTTGTGTTTTACCTTTATTTATTAAATATCAAGTTTTTCACACTTAAACTATAAAATTCAGTTCAACAGCAATATTGCAAGATAATTTTAAAATGAACATATCTTCAGAATTCCCGATTCATTGTCTCACACGCTGGAGATAAAAGTGTCTTTTCTGTACAACATTGCCATTGCTCGCTTTGAAATCCTCAAGTTTGTTAATCAAAAATTCGTTAAAGTTTTACAACATATAAAATATATATTAAAACAAATTCCGAATTTCAAATTCGGTCTTCCAGATGTCCATATTCACAGTAGAATTAAGTCATTCAAAATTTGATGGCTCTAGGTACCATTGTTTTATCAGAATGCAAAAAACATACATGCATTTATGCAGATTCTTCACTATATAATTTCTTTAAATATAGTACAGGGTGATAATATTTGGTGGCAACAATTTGAAAAGTGATGCAGCCGTTTATAGTGTTTCAATACAAAACGAAAACAATAGTCCTTCAGGGACAAAGCCCCTTTGGATTAAATGTCAAACTTAAACAGATAATAAATCCACAAAATAAAAATGCAAGTTCCAGGTCTCTTTTCCTATACTGTGGTGGGTTTTTAAATTTGACTCTATTGTTTTCAGCATTTTCTAGATTATTTTTGTTTTATTTTCTAATATTTAAAATTTATTTCACTTAAAAATAGATTTTTAAAATTTATTTCCAGCTTTTCAAGGGATCGATTATCTCCATAATCATGAGCAATTTAATAACACAAATTATCAACTTATATCACAGCCTTCACAAATGCTGATGAAATTAATTAAAATTAATTACAATTTGGTTGCAAGATGAATCTAAAGGTTGTTTTTGCAAACAAAACTGAAATTTACATAGAGAATTTGCAACTATTGATGAAATTAATTACATTCCTTTTACCAAAAAATTACTTTATAGAACATTTTAAATGCATATAAGGAAGTAATTTAATTATACATTAGTTATCAACTTACATCAGAGCCTTCACAAATAGATGGTATTTCATTGCAAAATGAGGCTAAAGGCTGTTCTTGCAAACAAACCTGAAATGTACACAAAGAATTTGTAAATGCTGATGAAATTAATTACATTCCTTTTACCCCCCCCCCAAAAAAAGTTAATAGAAACGTTTTCTATAAGCAAGCAATTTAATAATACACTAATTATCTTACATGAGATCCTTCACAAATAGATGGCATTTTATCACAAGATGAAGTTGAAGCTTGTTCTTGCAAACAAACCTGAAATATATATATAAGAAATTTAGAAATACAGATAATATAAACTACATTCATTTTAAGAAATAATTATTTTACATAACATTTTATAATTCATAAATAGATAATAAATTGTTAACACTCAAAATTCAAAAATAATTCCATAGCACAACAACCAGATATAGTACAGCTGTTTAGCAACCATAAGACAAACAATTTCATATTTCAGAAATCGTATAAAAATTCATTAATATATGTAAAACATATGACATTTAATAGCTGCTCAAATGAAAACATAGAATAGATTCTTTACTAGCAGCTGTTATTTAATCAGAAGGTAATGCTAAATGTTGTTGCAAACACACCTGAGATGTACTGTAATGTACACATTTGCAACCACTGGTGAAATGAAATAAAGTGCATGATTATGAAGATGGAAACATTTAAAAAAACATAGTACAGTTTACGAATAGATGTTAAAAAATATTAAAATTTTTTAGAAGTGCAAAATGGCAATTTACATCAGATACTTCGGCAGCAAAATTTATTTCTCCAAAATATGAAGCTGAAGGTTGTGGCAAATGAACCTAAAAGAAATTATAGTATATGAAATATGTGGAAGTGAAAGAAATTATAAACTCTGATCGGATAAAAATAAATACAAATAATCATTACCATTTTCAAAGTAACTCAACTTATAAAAAAGCATAAATACATTGGACTGTTCATAGCATTCATACTTCTTAAACATAAGTAAATATTACGTTAGTATATTTTTTAATTTTAGAAACAGTGTTAATACTTTTTAGAAAAAGTTTATAATACTAAATATTTAATAACTGTTCAAATGAAGACTTACAACAGATGGTTCAGCAACAGAAATCGCTTCAGTTGATAACGGTAAACCGTGCAGCAAGCCACCCTGAAGATGCAAAAATTATGAAACACATATAAGTAAGGATACCTGAAAATGCTGATAAATAAAATATACTTAATGTAATTTTAATAATAAATAATATAAATAATCCTAATAAGTTTTGTAAATCTTTAAACAAAAAATAACAACATTCAGACAAGACATATAAGACATTAAAATATACATTTAAATCAATGTATTATAACTATATTATTGTATTACTCAAGATTAAAGTTATTAATTTCAATATTATTTCTTTTACTTACTCCATACATATTTCTCTCTATTTATCTGGAATTTAAAATTAAGCAAAAAAGCAACTTTAGTTTAATACAAATTTTGATTTAAACTCTTTTGACTTTGAAGGCAATCAGATACCGGTTTCTTTCTTTTAGAAGCAAATTTGAAGAAACCAGACCCATGTATGACCGTCCTCGAAAAACTACAAAAACTTTATCCAAAAACTACATCAAATTGAGGTTTTATGCTTAATTTTCAATATATGATTATAATAAAGTACATACTTAATTATATATATAACAACAGCAAAATTTTAATTTTTTAATCTAATCTTAGGGACTGTAATTACAGCTTTATCACATAATGCCTTAATTTCAATATTTTGATTCTTTTATAAAGCAATTTAGTCCATTTGTAATAAAAACATATTTTTTTATGAAAAACCATAAAAATAAAAAACACATACATTACAAAAATTGGATGTAAATGAACGGTGCTTTGGTAAACCAATGCCTTTTAGACGCTGTGGGGTCAACAGTTGTGGGGGATTAGGCACAGTGAAAAGAGTTGGCACAGCATTGGGCTTGAGTTTTTTATGCCCATCTTGCCTAGAGCATTCAAATTGATTTTCTTCAAAATGTACCTGCATATTTAACAAAAGCATGCATGAAATTTAACATTAAAATCAAAAGCACTAGTATTAAATTACAGTTACATATATTATAATAATTTAAGAATGTAATTTTCTGATAAATTTAAATTTTTTTATGAAAATAGAACAAAATTTTTAAAAAGTAATCATGTTTGTAAAACTACTTAAAACATATTTCCTGCTTACACACTAAAAATAAATTTAAAGTACCTATAGTTAAAAATACAACATTAAGATTTACTACTACAATAAAGGATAATAATGGGATCAAAACGATTCATCGAATATTTAAATTAATATTTAACTTCTTAAAAATGTCTAAAAATACAGAATATATTTATCTTACTATAAAGAAAAAACAAAATCATTTATTATTTGGATCATACCATCCAGTTTTTAACATTGGCGCCAACTATCCGATTTGGCGACAATACATCAGAATCAAAACATAGAATGCTACTTTAAATCACCAATCGTACAGTAAAATTAAAGAAAAGAAAAAGGCACATCACATTTCTAACTGAGCACAAAGTTTACATGAAATGTATGATACAAATTTTACAAACGGTATAAACTTTTCACGATAACAAAAGAAACAACGATATTTTACTGCACAAACACATACACATTCCGCAGTTGATTTTGTACTTATAAAATCAGTTGATTGTCAATAAGTGACAGTTAAATGAAAATAAATATTTTAAAGTACCAAGAAGAGTAATTTTTCTAACATTCTATGGAAAAATACGAAGCTGAACTTACCTCACAAAGATACGCTCCTGGGCCCGGGATCCATTGATCTCGACGAGAATTAACTATCCATTTTCTTCGTCTTTCTTCATTTCTAGGGAAACGAAACATCCTAAAGTTATTTTTAGACTGATTCGAACAATTTGGTGCAACACAACCACCCATTTTTCTGAAAATTAGGTCGAAATCGATCCACAAATATGTCAAGAAATCAGTGCTAATCCAATAGCGAATACCAACAAGTTAGCTTCAAAATGGATGATGATTCAGCTCCCCTTTATAGTAGCCTTACAGAATGCAAGCTTAAGACTTGTAAATCTTTTAAAAAACAATACATCGATAATTAAAAATATTATTTATAGTTCATTATTAAAAACTTTTTATAAATGCATAGTTATCATATAATTAACAATTCATCCATGCGTTATCTCATTATTTATTATAATTAAAAGAGAAGATATTTTTTACAGTAATGTTTAAAAATTTGCTGTTGTCTTTTAAAAGATTTACAAGTCTTAAGATTGTGTTCTGTTGTGTTAAATATATTCGCTTCATCTTAAATCTTCTGAAGTTTAAATAGATAAACAAGAATTATAAAGGTAATTTGTCTATTTGCCCTCTATCAGCAAACCGAAAAAACTGTCTAATATTTCCCTGTAAGTAACCGTAGAAACTAAGGCAATCCAACTTAGCAATTTTTTGAACTTCCAAATGTAAGCAAACATATAGTCCACTGCCAGGGGGGCCCAAGAGCGATGCGCAGTGCAGGGAGAAAGTTAAGCCACATACGCATGACGTCATGTGGGTGACAGCGTTAGTTCTTGGCGTTTGTTTACTTTCGTTGCATTAACAGTTTGATTTGATTTGTGTTGTTAATTTGCTATTATACCTAGGCGGAAGTGGCAAATTGTGCTATAGCGTTGTGTCAGAATTATATACGTTAATACGTTTTTTAGCGGAAAACACTCTTTACAACCAGATAAAATAACTATTTTTTTAATGAAGTTATGTAGTTTTCATACATAACTGTGATGTAATTTTACATTTATTTTTCATTTTACTCCTATTTTACATTTAAATTGAAAAATTTTTCATTTTAAATCATTTTTTTATCATAATCTTCATTTTGTGTATGAGACTTACATCGTAGTGAGATATTTAAACTCAGTGTCATGTTTACCAATACTGAGTACCTGAATGATTAGTTAATAAATTCGCGTATCCAACTTCATTCACATGTTTTGGTTACTTTCTTTACATCCCAAACGTAATTCTATGTATTGAAGCAGCGTCTGGGTTAAGCTTTGCGAACTAATTAAACTGATACATGCCTCACCGTGACGAAAGAACAATTTCTCGACCACACTATGATGCAAACATCGAATGAGTGAGTGACATATTTCCTTCAGTGTTCTTTAACTGATGCATACAGGTATGTGTGATGTAATTTAATTGATATAACTTACACATACTTGAACCTGAACGAAAACAAATCCGTGTATAATGCTACAATACAAATAGCGAAAGAGTAAGTAAGATATTCTGTTCAGTGTTATTTAACTGCTGCATATGTTTTAATTTTGATTCTCTATAACTTGTTTTTAATTATAAGAGAAAGAAAAATAATTCAATATTGAACGCATATTTCGAGTATAACAAAAGTATTTTAAGAAACAACCTGATAAAAATTCATTAATAATTAAAAATATTTAATTTATGTACAGGCTGAATTGAAATTAAGATGTGGTGGTGTATTTAATTATGGCAAAGCACACTAGGGCTATCTGCGTTGTGATGCCTTCGTGGAGGACTTTCTCAGGGAAACTGGCTCGTATACACGTTACACATGAGGAAAACCACGAAAACACCCATGCAGCCAGCCCGTTCGCGAAATTCGAACCGAACTACCAGTGTTCAGCGACTTTACCGCTCGGCCGCTGGTGGGCCGAAACTAAGATGTAGGGCAAGTTTATTATTATTATTATTGTGCGTATATGTGTAAGAAAATGTATTTTAATTGTTCCATTTTTAATGTATGGAAGGAAGAACAGGATGCCAATATCGAAGATTATTTACTGTAGCAAATAATCACGTCAAGATAAATGTTATATAGAAATCTTGGGAGTGAAGGGATTATAAGAGTACTTTTAGATTATACTGAAAATATACGCACTTCTGCTAAAATCTGAAGTGAATCAGTATGAAGTGACTTTTCACTTTAAAAAGAATGTGATAAGTATACTATTTAAAAGTATAATGACGGATATTAAGACATTTGTAGAATTTTATGGTATTTAAATATGAATTTGTTAAGTCAAATCTCTTTATATATATTTTTGCTTGAGATTAGTAATTTAAACTGAAAATCACGATCATATATTTCTCATGGAATGTCAAAGTTCATTTGTATTAAAAAAAGTGCATGAGCAATGAAAATAAATAGAATAATACTTTTTGATTATGTTTTTGCCATGGTCTTAGCAGTTATGCCATCATGCGTTCTGTTCAACAAGATTTATTTAGTGCAAACAATACTACGAAAATATATTGAAAAATACCTTGTTTTACAATATTTATTTCCCTTAATTAACTTAAATAACGTTTTTCATTTTCTAATGCTTTCCTTTACGAAAAGAATTTAATGTTTACAATTATTTTCAGCATTCGTACGAATTCTGTGCATAAAATAAACATTTTCTTTAACAAAATACTTAATCGGAAATTATTAACCCGGTATTTCCGGTGTATCTACCACATATAAAATGATCACTTTGCTTTAGTTTACATTTTTTCCATTACCAAAATCATGTAGCAGTCGCGTCGGCCGATGCGTCTTGTCTCCCGGGTGACGTCACTACCAGCAACCAATGGCACGCTTTTTCCGTTCCTGGCCTAACCTTAGTATATTAAAGAACCTTGGTCCACTGCCGTTGCATTCCTCAGAAAACCATTCTAACTCTCCTACTCCCCGATGAAAATAATAGAATCGCCTCTCTCATAGGCTGCCGTTTTGGGATGTAGACGCTAGTTATTGGTACCAACGTGAACCCAAACTAACTCAAATTGATTGTCTATCAAGTAGAGCTGGAGCAAACCGCATGTATTCGTTACTGAGTAACGGGCACATCGGTTGACTCGAAGTACCGATTCGGTACTCACAAATTCATTTCGTTACTCGCATCTGTCATACGATGCGGTTTGTTCGAGTACGAATGATGCGGTTGCTATACGAATACGAATGATGCGGTTTCTATGCGAATACGAATGATGCGGTTGCTGTTCTAATACGAATGATACGGTTGCGTCACAATGCGTTCATATTTTTCATAGATAATTTTGAATTTTTTTGGGCATAGGGCAAACTCTTGTTTACATTATGTGTTTTAGTTGAAATACTATTTAGTTGTTGATATTTAAGAAAATGAGCAATTTTGATAGCGTGAAGCGTTATTTTCTAGTTGCTTTTTACTATTGCTATTTATGTTTCTAATTTGAAAATTTAGATGATTCATCTTTTTTTTTTCTTTCTTCTTCTTCTTCTTTTTTTTTTTTCCTCCCCTTGAGCGTGCCATAGTCAGATTTTATTGATTTGAAATATTTATATACTGCACTTAGGTATTGTTTATATAAGAATATGTAGGTTAATATAGGTTCTTTACTTCCTTGTATCAAATAAAATGGTAGTAATTATTGATTTCGAGAAAACTTTTGGGTATCATATTTTAACGGAAATATCCGTTTTTGACGATTACGTAATCCATGTGAATTATTTTTTGGGCTGACGCCTGTACGTACGAACACAATGAAGAACTCTCTCTCTCTCTCTCTTTTTTTTTTTTTTTTTTTCAAAAAACTTTTTGTTAAATGTAATCCTATTTACTCTAAGCTGATACTTATGACTAATGATTATGACTCTAAGTTGATACTTGAAAGGGATTTTTTTCGTGATGTGTAAGTACGTATGTATGCATTTTGCATAACTCAAAAACGGTTAGTTATAGAACGTTGAAATTTTGTATATGGGTCCGTTATAACATCTAGATGTGCACCTCCCTTTTTATTGCAATCGGTAATACTACCAAACGTATATATGTGTATATATATCAAATAAATTATAATTAAATGTAAAGTACATATATATATGTCCTTATAAATTAAATGTAAAGTACACACACACACACACACACACACACACATAGATATATATATATATATATATATATATGTATATATATATAATAAAAGCCAAGTAAGGCGAAAATAAAAGCTTTGGCTTTTATTTTATTTAATTATCACTAAATAAGTTACTTGACTTTTATTTTCGCAATCATTGGTTGTAGTCAGGACTTAATTTTTAAAATTAGAATTGCTGGAGCTCTATGGAAGGCCATCAGGAAAGATGAATAAATAAATAAATAAATAAATAATAAATAAAATAACTATTACAATAATAAAATAATTAGCAACTAGAATATTAAATGATTATTATTATAATTCAATAAAAATTTAAAGACAAATGAAAATTTAATTAATTCTTAAATTAAAGATGAATAACTAAGTAATGAAATAAAATACCACACATCGTCTTGTTTGGGGGCTGTGGCTAAAATTGGAATTTAAGAACTAAGCCGAGCATTCGCTAAATTTAGGCTTTTGATGAGCAAATAATGTACTGTTTACTAGAGTATAGATAGAAATTTGGTTATGTAGCCCATTCTTCTAAAACGACGTTTCGTAGCTGCCTTCCACCACCAATTGCCTTTTTTTTTTTTTTCCGCTTTCGGTTTATTTGGTTACAGCAAAGCACACTAGGGCTATTGCCTACGGGGAGGGAGGCCTTCGTGTAGGATTTTTTAAAGGGAACTGACTCATATGCAAGTTACACACGGGAATAATAATGAAAACGCCCGTGCAGCTAGCCGTTAGCCGTTAGCCGGGAATTGAACCCCGGACCGAACTATTAGTGCTCAGTGACTTTACCGCTCGAGCTCTGGTGGGCTCTTTTTTTCTTTTCATTCGCTGTTTGAAAAACGGGTGCTCACTTTACGATAAAGTAAGCACCTGTTTACTTCAATTAAAATGGGTTAGACGATGTGACTCTTCCTACTTTAATCTCACTTAGCTTTTGATTTCTAATATCGATTCAATGTTTTCTGTAGACAAAGTATTCTGATTAGAATAATAGATTTCAAACATGTTCAAAAGGTGTGTATCTGAATATAATTAGGTTTTTATAACATAGGGCACATTTTATTAGTTTCACATAGTTCTAAAGCAATTGAACCACAGCATCGTTGTTTTGAAAGAAAGTAAAAATGTGAGAAATGTATAATGAACATTAATATACAAGCTTTATTAAAAGTAGTCAGCCATTTAAAACGTGACCGTCTATGCTTTTAGAGGATTTTTGGAGCTCTGTGCATTTGCTCTGGCATCTTAAAAAAGTGATGTTCAATATCAACGTATGTTTATGTTCTCAAAAATACAGGTTTCTTTCAGAAAGCGACCTCTTAGAAGTCGTCAATAAATGATTCAGTATAATTATTTTCTAATAGACCATAGAATAAATTTATTTTAACGTCAATTTAAAAATGGCTGCTTGTACTAAGAGTTAAGAGCAATAAGACTCTAATTTTTCTTTCGCAATTAGCTATCATGCCAGCTGAATTGTTTTCTGCATAACCTTTATTGTGTATAATTGAAATATTTAGCTATGCATTCAACAAATATACAACAAATGTAAGACAAATCATTAAAAAAATTAAAATTTGGAACATTAATAATAATTTTTTGTTATACATAAAATATTATTAATGAATGATGAATTTATATCATATTATATATAAATCAAAATTTAAACTCCTATTCCTTTATAATAAATTGAAGAAAAGCTATAAAGTGAATTAATTTTTAAAAACAAAACGAAAATTTAAAAAAAAAATTATTATATACCTAGAATCTAAAAATGACGAATACTGAATTTTACGACTCATGTGTGTATGGGTGTATTTAATTATGGCAAGGCACACTATGGCTATCTGCCTAAGGGGGGATGACTTCGTGAAGGACTTTCTAAGGGAAACTGGCTCGTATGCACGTTACACATGGGGAAAACCACGAAAACACCCATGTAGCCGGACCGTTCGCGGGATTCGAACCTCGGACCGAACTACCAGTGTTCAGCGACTTTACCGCTCGGCCGCTGGTGGGCCGTTTTACGACTCATATAATAATAAATGCATATTCATATTGTAACAGAAATTTTGTTAGAAGTCTAGCATATGCATAGTTATTTGTGATCTTTTAAAACTGTCGTAACATGATGCATATTTATCATTATCGTGAACCAAAACAGTATGCTTTACATCCTTACAAATATACGTGATAGATTTTAATATTTATTTCTGCATATACTTACGTTTCCCAAAGACACGAAAGCAAGTCAAGCAGATTGTTTTTGTATTAAGCAGACTTAAGCTCTCTGTTAGCTAGTGTAACATAATTTCGGATGTTAGTGTAACATAATTTCGGATGTTAGTGTAACATAATTTCGGACTCTATGAGCCTTCCAAAATTATTAGCAAAATAGTGGAAACGTCTTTACAAAGTGTTTTTATAAGCAAACAGCAGATGTACACTGAGCAGTGATCAACTGATATATTTCTTAAATGATTTGGTTTAGTTGATTATGACAAAACACACTGGGGCTATGTGCCTAAAAGGAAAAATGCCTTCGTAGAGCACTTTCTTAGGAAAGCTGGCTCGTATGGTACGTGGTAAGCTGGCTTGTAAGCTGGTACGGGAAAAAAACCACGAAACGCTTATGAAGCCAACCCGTTTGCCTGAGATCGAACTCAGGTCGGAACTACCAGTGTTCAGCGATTTTACCGCTCGACCGCTGGTGGGCCATTTTTTAAATGAATAAAGGTATACTCATAGCATTATGAAATATTTAGTGCTTCACTATTATCTCTAATAAAGTAACATAAAACTTTCCTTACCTTTTATAGATTTCTAAATTTCTTTTAAGTTCTTATTCTTACTTAACCTATACATTTGCGAATGTTTTTATCGATTTTATTGTTAAGTGTAAAAAGCAAGTTGACATTTATACTATAGCATTCCTTGTCTCAAGAAATAACAGTCTCAACAAGGAGTTTTTGGAGAGGGGATGAATCGGGGAAATTTCACCCTTTCGTCATTAGCGGTTCTGATGAAGGGAATGGGTGAAGCAGCAAAATAAATAACGAATAACGAAAGCTAATCTGTAATGCGGTCTCCCAGTTTCTGTATTTGTATTTGGGAAAGTTTTATGGTCATTATGAAAAAGTGAAAATTTGATATGGATTCCGCATGACTTCCTTCTACGACTATTTAAATTATGCTATTTTTTCTGCACGCACTTCATTTAAACTTATTTCCTCGAATTATTCTAACTCAACTAAGCGATACCCGAAGGCAAGTTACAAATGGCAACAAAAATTGCAAATTTTGAAACTAAATTTCCCGGTCAATCTTTGTCCTACGAGACTCAAACTTCTTGTATTTTTATTTTTTCATAATGAGTATAAAACTTTGCCAGATATAAATATAGAAACCAGAAGACGACATTAAAAGTTAGATTTCATAATTTGTTCAAAATTAATTCTTTTTTAAATTTGACATTGACAAAAGATGAATATTTTCGTCATTTAAAATACTTCTGTATTTTTGTTGCACCGTATTTAAACTTGCTTCCTCGAGTTATTGACATTAAATTACATTAATTCCATTATCTATTGGAAAATAATTATAGCAAATCATCTATTTACGACATGTCTAAGAGGTCACCTTTTAAGAGATCTCTATTTTTGGGAACATAAACAAACATTGGTAGTGAACATCATCTATTTAAGACCACCACATGTAAAATCCTCTAAAAGAATGAATGGTTGCATTTAATGAGGACCCATTACTTTTAATAAGGAATGTAACATTAATCTTAATTATACATGTTTTTGATGTGTGTGCCAAAATAGTGATAACGTACTTCTGTTGCTTTAGAAATGTGTGAAATTAAAAAAATGGATACTATACAACAAAAATGTTATTATATTCAGATATTTGTCTGCATAAAATATTAAATAATATTAAAAAATCAAAAGCTAAGTCGAAGTAGAAACAGTTATCTCTTCTAAACCATTTTAATTGAAGTAAACAGACGTTCGCCTTATCGTAAAGTAAACACCTATTTTTCAAACAGCGGATGAAACGGGAAAGAGGGAATTGGTGGGAGAAGGCAGCGAACGAAATAACACTTTTTGGAGCTGGGGATGAAATGAGAAAGGACAAAACGATACTAAGCCAATAAGACAAGATCTGGTATTTTACTTTATTATTTAATTAGTCATCATAAATTTAAAAATTATTTTAACTTTTATTTGTTTTTACATTTTTATTAAATTGTACTTATAAGTATTTTATTTTTCAGTTGCTAATTATTATGTACTTTAATTATTCATTATTTTAATCACTATTTTTTGTTATTTTAATTATTAAGTTTTTTAATAAGTAATTTTTTTGTTATTTTAATTACTAATTAATGCTATTATTGTAATATTTATTTCCTTTCTTTATTTTTTATTTTATTTTTTCCTGTTTTCCTGACGGCCTTCCGTAGGCCCTTCTGACTTTAGAAACTAAGCCCTGACAGCAATAGAAAAATTAATAATGAATCCAGTGCACCAAAAAATAATAGCCAAAATAAAGTTAATTATTTTTACCCAAAAATGCGATGCAAAACTCCCTATCGCAGCACTACCCAGTTCCCGCGGGATAGAATAGCTCACGTGATTCAATGCAATGCGACGTTTCAAGGCCCTTTTTAGGGCCGTAGACCGATAAAATAGGCTCAGGATACGGATAACGATCGATTTTACCGAAAGTAACGAGTAACGATACGATAGTAACGAGTACTGGTTCACCAAGTAACGAATACATACGGGTACACAATTTCTCGTTACTTCTACAGCACTACTATCAAGGTTATCTTGCGTGTCAACCTTTCAATCGTAGCACCCGGAAAACAATGAAAATGAACTTCATAATCCAGTAAATTGGTAAAAGCGCAGAATAGGCTGCATCAACAAAGTTCAGTAGGAGGAGCTGCGTGACGTCATTAAATGGGTGGGACTAAGCTTATGACGTCACAATGTAATCTCGCATTTACACTACGTGTACTTTCTATTTTCTTTTAAAAATAACAATAATAAATTGTTTATTATTGTAAATTAATATCAAATTCTTTACTTTTAATTTACATTTATGACATTTAAGCTTAGGCGTTACTGATAATAAGTATAATAAATTGTTTATATTTAAAATTACCATGATTCAGTGAGCGAATTCTACCAATTATTAAAACGATAAACAACGTCGCAGTCTCTAATAGTTGTAGAGCTTCAATATTTTCAAAGATTTTTATTAAATTATTATTATTCTTTTATTAATTTTTTTATTTATACAAATAAACTATTTTTTTTTAATTTAAATTCATATTGTGGAACATTTCAATTTTATCATTTTTACAAATTACCTTCTTGCTACGTAACGACATAATTCCTTACATACCAATAATTAGACAATTTTCATTATTTCTAAAAATTTTAAACTTTACATTAATAAAAAAAGAAGAATATTTTTTATTGCATATGAACATCATTACACAGCTTTCATATCAGTTTCTAGAATTCCTAAATCACGCCATATTCTGTGTAGGCATGCTAGAATTCTACGCATTAATAAATAAAATAAATCTAATTTCTCAGAATGAAAGAAAATAATATAATAAAATAAATACTACAAACTTGAAACACTAAGCAATGCTTCACATACGCACACACACACATATTATCAATGAACTCATATTATCAAGTGCAACTACGATACCAAACACTACGTATTAAAATATGAGGTAAACGTTACTTCAAGGGTTAAAGTTTACAGATTTGCTACTGTTGAGTCGTCGGACTATCCATATATATCGTAAGTTGGAAAGCGTTATAAACATATCAAAAAACAAAAAATTAAAAATACAATTTAAATGAAAAATTATGTCTTAAATATAATTCACAATTAAAACAACAATACAAATTTAAAATACACAAACGATATGTTAAACATTGCACATAAATAAAGTTACATTACTCCTCGACATCACGCACAACCTCGTTTCCCTTTTACACAACGATCAGTATTAGCTCAAAAAACATCAAAGAATTCCACAAACTCGGTGTCCATGTGCTCATTTATCTATTTTCACTTAAAGAAATATCAGAGAATTGTTCAAACTCGGCATTGCGCACCACATTGGCTTTGCCCATGTGCACATCGACCTATTTTCACTTAAAATAACATCCCAGAATTGCACAAACTCGGCATTGCCCACCACATTGGCTTTCCCCATGTGCACATCGACCTATTTTCACTTAAAAAAAATCCCAGAATTGCACAAACTCGGCATTGCGCACCACATTGGCTTTGACATGTGCACATCGATCTATTTTCACTTAAAAAACATCCCAGAGTTGCACAAACTCGGCATTGCACACCACATTGGCTTTGCCCATGTGCACATCGACCTATTTTCACTTAAAAAAACATCCCAGAATTGCACAAACTCGGCATTCCGCACCACATTCGCTTTGCCCATGTGCACATCGACCTATTTTCACTTAAAAAACATCCCAGAATTGCACAAACTCGGCATTGCGCACCACATTGGCTTTGCCCATGTGCACATCGATCTATTTTCACTAAAAAAACATCTCAGAATTGCACAAACTCGGCATCGCGCACAACCTCGGCATTGCGCACCACATTGGCTTTGCCCATGTGAACATCGATCTATTTTACTTAACAAAATCAGACATTAAATAAATTCTCCATTGCTCATATACTCAGAAATTTGCTTTCACTTAAAGAAACCAGAGAATTTCGCAAAAAATGTGTCCAGAAAAATGATACAAAACAAAAATAAAGCTGCCAGAATAAAGCAACTACCAAACATCCAAACTGCCATATTAGAAAAGCACACAATATTTTACTTAAGTCAATAATAATAAATGAAACTTACCTTCTGTCTTCCCCTTTTGCAGAATATATGGCTGTGATCTCACTGAGAAATATACGCATCAGTTGGCTGGCGTCGGATTTCTTGTGTTTCCTTCTCCAAATATATTCCGCAAGATAGGAATCAAACTGTATTTTTGCCTTAGTAGAACCACGGAAACCTTTTGATTGCCGCCCAAGTTCCTTCAATACTATTGGTATGCGCACCTGTTTCTGGATCTTTAAAACTCAAGCTATGATTGACTTTCAGGTGCGCATACCCTTCGAACTCGAGACAGTTGTACGCTTTCCAACAATCGGATATAATAATCGATCCTGGTAGAACATTCTCTTTAATGATTTCTAGCAATGTTTCGGCACCTCTGTTTTCAACAACTCTAAAGACGCATTTATCTGTTCCTCTCTCAACCAAACCAAAAACCCATTTTCCTTCGACTCTTTTCCCTCTATGATACTTTTGCTTGCCAAACTTGCTTTCCGACTTGCAATGACACCTTCCCCACCCAACTTAACATTCTCCTTCAAACATAACTCCATGCATACTTCTCTACAAAAACTTTTCCAATCTGTCACCGTATTTTTAGCAATACGTAATTCCATTCGTATAAAATCATTCCCGCACTTACCCAACCACATATAGGTAACTCGCAAAACATCATACATGCTCAATTTACTCTTCGCAAACCAGGAGTTCTTTCGAACTGACCTTGAAATTCGATGCCTACATTCGCCTCCAATAACTCTGCACATCCACTCAAAACCGTCTATACGGTTTTTTCGCCCTAGTAGTTTCATATTTGTTCCATAAATCGGGCACTTATACGATATTGCAATCAAACCTTTCTCCATACACCACTCAATAACGCATTTTTTATCTCTTCGCTCCAACTGATAAAAGAAATCCAGATTCAAATACTCATCCATTCTGCAGTAAGCACCGAATTAGACACACTCATGAATAATCAAAACAATTTTTAAGCAAAAGAATTCTTTTCTGTATTTTCAGAAGTTACGGTTATAATTTTTAATTCATGCATTCAATATTTTCAATCGTTTACTAATGATCGTTTTCAATCGTTTGGTATCTTAATAATACATTTGTGAGAGATAATTCGTTGTGTTAAATGCTAACAATACCACACAACACACAAAAGTAGATTTATAATTTTAAAAAAATCTCGCACAGAACATCATAAACCTAACATTTCAACTCAGTTAAAATATAATTTAAGTTTTCTTTAAATACGAAGCTATAGCATACTTATAACTTGTTTTGAAGAAGAGGCGTAACCAATAATACGTCATAAAAAGGCGTGTCCAAGCATAAGAGAAGTAAACACAGCATCGACTGATGCAGCATTATTTTAAATATTTTATTATCGAATCTCCGATTATAAATATTTTCATTTTTCCTGTTTGCTTAGACAAAGACATAATAAAAATAATACAAATAACAAAATCAAATTAAGAATATTAAGAATAAACACGTGCAGTAAAAACACTCACCGACGAAAATGGCGGAATACGATTTCTATTTTTACTAGATTTACGTACTAGTAAAAAGATTTAAAAGATTTACGTAAGGCTCCTACGTGCTCCTACGTGTTACATTGTGATTGTACGTGTATTATACCACAATAATATTGTGGTATAAAATAAGTGATTATAATTACAACACTTATTTTATACCACAATAATATTGTGGTATAAAATAAGTGATTATAATTACAATTTAGGTATTGTATCTGTGAACTCTTAATTTCATTACTTTATGCAATTATGTTGTAAGTGCATAATCTAATTGCAATAATATAATCTATTCGCAATTACAAAATAATTATAAATGCAGTTACATCTTAAATAGAGCCCATTTTATTACTTTTAAATTTTCGCAAGATAACTTCCCATTAAGGTTCATTTGGAGGAAACTATGCAAATACTAAAAAAGAAGTTATGCTAAATTTACATATTTTGTACAGTACTTTCTTGTTATAATGCTGTTCAATATATTTTCAATACTTTTGTAAATTTAACGACATTCTTTGCAATCACTGTGGTGCTTTAAAAAGAAGTTTCTTAGTTATGCTTTCTAATAAGAATGGGTTTAAAATTAAGTATTATGTATAATAACTAGCAGTTAAAAAAACTTGACTGCATGAAAATGCTGTTGCTGTGTAAAATAAAAAATAAGCTTTCTTTTATGCTTTGAAATGAATTACATGTGGTTAAGTCGTCCTTTTACAATTTAAGAATGTGATTAACACACATTCTTAAATTGGACAGGTTTTATCTAAATTATTAGTATAAAATATATAAACTATGACTTATTTTGTAACATAACTCAAATTACAAAATTCATTCTATATACGTTCAAAGTTATTATCTTTTATGGAATAACTGTTTTTTAATTTAGGTAAAAATTGGATTTTTAGAAGTATTACAAATACAATGCAACACAAAGGTGATCTGATTGAAGAGGAAGGACTTTTTATTACGGTTTCTAGTTCGTATTTATATTACATTTGATGAAAAGCATCCAAAACACAGAATGCTGTACTTTCTTCTTCCATATATGTTATGAAATATTTCACACATTTAAAAGAAAGTGTTTCTTCAGAATCTTGCACAATTATTTCCATATACCTCAGACTTAAATGACAACATATTCTTAAGTTATTTTTTTAGTATGAATTTAGAGTGTTTTTATGGAAATTTTTGTTAAAATGTCATTAAGATAAAGTTATTTGCACACTCTACGCTTTAACTATTTCCCCATTTGACACTATTGAAAGTTTTTATTCATATCTTATTTATTATAGTCTGCTAACGAAACTGAAACATCTAAAGAATAAGTTATTTTGAATATGTTTACAAAATATACGCGAAATTTTTATTTAGGTGAAAACGTCTATATACTATTCGAGAATTAATAAATTATCCGAAAAGTTTATATGCGCTGAATGCCGGGCGTCTATAAAATAAATCTTTAAAAAAACAGCAGACATTCAGCCAGCGTGTACGATAAACGCGCCAAAATTGGCAGCGCGTTCACTCCCTCGCCAAGAGAGAAAAGTTGGTGATTCAGCCTAGTTTAGAGGAGCCTTAGATTTACGTATTTGGCGCCAGTGTCCAGTTTGACGTGAAAAAGATAACCCTCCAACCAATCACAGCAAAGTACACTTTCCCGTAAACATTTGGCGTTTGTCTGTACATAATTGTTCAAACTCCTTACCATCGGAGAGTGTGGATCGAAGAAGCTCGCAGGCAGCAGTGGTGGCGGCTGAAGGCTGAATGAGTTGAAGACTAGCGTCTACGGAGAGAAGGCAACTTTTGGGATCATGATCTGATCCTCCCGTGCGCATCTCAATTTGCGCATATATTTCCCCGCTCTTCGAGAAAATCTGTTTATTTACGTATAGTACCGTGTTGCTCGGAAATTTGTCCCATGTGTTCAGAGTGCATGCATTTGTATTATGTATTTGTATTAAATCTGCATTACGCATCTGTATATGATTTACAGTTGAATGAATAAATAATAAATCGGTGTTTGTTTCAAAAAAGTAATTTATGTTTGGAGATAAAAAAATAAAATTTTTGCTACTGCAATATGCTAGTTTAATTCTTAGCAGGTAGGACTATGACAGAGAGTGCCTATTATTTGTTCCAGAAATTTCTTTATTGCAGTTATATGCTAAGCGTATGCGTTAAGGGGTATTAAACCGCTTATTTATGACACATATGAGCACATTCTGATGCATCAGCACATAGCTGAGCTTGTGGCACCTGAACAATGAATTGAACTATTGACATTTCATCATCTGTACAAAAGCAATGAAGTGCACTGTTTTTCATATATGCTGCCTATACTGTTAAATCAGTAAGTCGTGCATGTGAGACAAATGCATTAAATTGCTATTGCGATGGTGTGAAAACATGAATATTAATGTGACTTTTGAAAAAATACTTTAAACGTTCATTTTCATCATGTTTTTCTCTATACATTTACAATGTCAAGCTATGTTGGTAACTTACCTAGGTATTTGTAATAATATATCATTTTGAAAAAAGTATATTATATGTCAAGGACCAGGTTGACAAAGAACTGAAAAGAATTCTTTCTGTAGCTGCCAATGAATCGACTATCTGTGCAACAGCTGGAAAACAAAGTTCTCAGAATTATTAATGCTCTGTGTTTTGTCTTAAAACATACATCGACCTTGATTTGCAAATTAAAATTAATAAACTAAGAGGCTTAAATAGAAGTATCTAATTTTACAAGAACTGTATGAACCATAGCTGCAGTTTGCTTAATAACTCAGATGTCTGCGATTTTATAATTGAGCAGCCTTTAAATGGCTAAGGAGTATATAACATAACATTAAGCAATAAACTACAGTTAGCAAATTTTTAAAATTTTTATTGCTAGTTGTAAAGTTTATAATAAAGATGTTAGTGATGACCAATCCAGGTAGAATGTTAACTATAACTACTTACATTACTTCAATCTTGCATGTATTTTTACTTACTGTTGCCAGAGGGGTTGTTTTTTTGTTTAGATCCAGAGCTTTGATAATGTTTGCATACATGACAGTTCCACACAAATCGAAAAGTGAGGACACTTTCGCATAAAAGAAACATTCATTGCTGAATGGATAATAGCAATTTATATAGTTATCTAAAAATCATATCTTGGTTATTTTTCGATAACTTGTAACAGTGATATTTATTATAAATTTGTTTTATAAAATTCTAAGTTACTGGACAACAAAAATATAGATTTTAGCAAAATGTTTATCTTATGTATAAAGAATGAAAAATAACTTAAGTTGCTTTTAAAATGTGAAAATATCGCAAAAATATAACAATCTTTAAACCTCAGTTTCCTTACAGTTGAGTAATATAAGCATGAAAATTTGTATAATTTATATATTTTTAATTATTTGTAATAATTATGTATTTGTGAGTTTAGATCAATTAGTTGTTTTAACTGTTTTAAAAAATGAAGCAATATTATGCAGAGAAAGGCAGTGAAGATTGTGATCCAATGACAATGAGATTAATGTTTAAATACGAAATGAAAATTTGTTATTTATTATATTATCAGAGGACTATTAAACTGGGCATAATTGCTATTGGAGGTATTGAATGCTTTGCCAAAATATGCTTACTAGAAAATAAGTTGATAATCAATGTGACGAAACACATGTTTTAAGTGAAAAGTTTGAAACTTGATGGCTAAGTGTAAATATAAAATTATGGATGTTTAAATACTTGTAATTAGGCACATAGATGAGGTCAAGCTTTTTAAATAAGGTAATGCATGCAAGAACTATATGCCTAAAGAAAGAGGTGCCTTCGTGGAGGAATTTCGAAGCAAAACTGACTTTTGAGTGCATATTAAAAATAATGCATCTAATTTCCATTTATTTTATACAAATTTCTTATGTAAAAAATTCTGCTATATGTTAAGTGATTGTTAATTACTTTAGTCGAAAAATATAGTGAATATACAGAAATTAAAGATTTGTGCATTCCATAAATAAAAAGTATTAAATATATGAGTATGCATATCCTTGTGAAAAGCATGTATTTGCCTTTAGGAAAATGCATAAATATTTATTAAATTATTTATAAATGTATTTGGAAATGAAGGATTTATTCATTCATAAATTCCTGTAAATGTTATTGTGAAGAAATCTGGTTATTAAATAGTATCTAAATATATAATAATAACCTTACCATTTAATTGTAAACATAAATTGAAATTCTGTTGATGAATATATTTATAAAATTTTTTAAGCAAGAATTGTTCGTACTGGAAAGCAATCTGATAATCTGATAAAAAGTGCTGTAAAGCATAGTTTACGAGATGTGTACTTAATTTTATTTATCAAATGCCTGGCCATTGACCATTAGGTCATTAGGCAAAAAACTCTCAAATATTTTTTACAATACAGTCCAAACTCTTAAGTGCAGAGCACATGTCCAGATGAGCAGCATCCATGACTTGTCCAGAATCACATAAAGCACATCAAGGTGAGGCAGTCAGATGTGTACTTAAGGAATTAGTAAAGAAGAATTTTTAGAATATGTATTGTTCAAATTAAGGATATAAAAATTTATAATAAGTATTAAAAGAATTACTTCCTTACATTTTATAATAAATCAGTTACAAGTTTTAAATAACATTAAAAAACATTTTTAATCGCTTTCAAAAATACTCATAAGAAGTTAAGTACATGGAAATCAGCAGCAATATTTAATGTATTTCACTCTTGAAATGCAAGCTCTAATTTGAAATGAACCGAACAGAGCATTAATTATAAAGTGGCTTTTTATTTAAAGGATGCCTAAAGCTAAAAGAATAATTTTCTATTTGAGAATAATTATCTATTATTATATTTGAGAATAATTTTCTATTTATTACTTCTATTAAGTATAGGAAGAAGCTCTGTAAATTGGAAAGGAATATTGTGTAATTTTGATATTAATAATATAATAAACTTTGATCTTAATTTTTGTAATCATTAACCAAATAAAATCAAATTACCTTAAAATTTCTTTCTGATGTAATTAAAAAAAACTTGTGAAAATATTTTATTCAAATTACATTCAAAGTATATAATTTAATTCTGTTCAGAATTAAACCTTGTTTAAAAACATTTTCTTTCTACATACTTACAACTCTAAAGTATTATAAAAAAAGAAATTTACAGTATAATTACAAAATGTTTACCTCTGATCATGTCAAAACCTATTGATTTTAATAATTAAACAAAATTCTCCATCTATTATTTTTCCCTAACTGGGCCATATATTTTTCTCAGTATTTTTCTCTCAAAGAGTGAGTGAGTGAGTGAGTGAGTGATTATGGCGCAAAAACCAGAGATGGTTATGACGCGCCAAACACAAGATGGGATGATTACAATTGATGACATTAAAATTCAATCAATAAAAACAAGTAGATAAATGTACCAAATCCAGAGGATGAAGTCATATAAACACAAGTTAAAAAGCACATATTAAAATTCAAGACACAGTCTTCAAAACAAATTACATTTGGTAATAAAAGCCAATCTCTTTTAAATAATAAAATAAATTACAATTCACCTCTCTTCCGATTAAACGGTCGAGAGGTAAGTCACAGCTATTAAAATATTTCTGGCGAAGACTATTAAAACATGGACACTCAATTAAAATATGACGAACAGATAAACAAACATTACAATTAAAACAAACAGGCTCATTTTCAGCTTTGAGAAGATAGTTATGTGAGACTCGAGTGTGACCAATTCTGAGGCGAGTCAAAAGAACGTCCTCCTTACGATTTCCAACAATATCCCAATGCTCAATTCTAGGCTTGACGTTTCTCAACTTGTTGTGATGCTGAACATCCCAAAATTGCTGCCATTTTTTTCGGACCTTTCCCTTGATGACATATATATCAGATATCTCTAAAAGGGATAAGGCGACTGGACAGTTCAACAGCAGATTTGGCTGCGATATCTGCAAGCTCATTTCCTTTTATTCCAACATGTCCAGGAACCCAGCAGTACAGGACTTCATAACCTCGAATCGTTAAATTTATATGAATTTTGAGAACATCCACTACCACAGGATTCTGCGTGTTGGGAAAAGCTTCCAAGGATTTAAGAGCACTATACGAGTCTGTGTAAACTATGAACTTTTTGTGGCAGAGCTTTGAGATATACAAAAGACCATAATATATAGCAGTCAGTTCAGATGTTAGGACTGAGAAAGCATGGTGCAGGCATCTGCCCTCTATGTAATTTTCAAATACAAAAGCCATCCCAACATGATCATTTGTCTTTGATCAATCTGTGTATATCGGATAATAACTGCTATATTTGTGCCTGTGCTCAGCAAAGAGTTGTCTATAAACGATCTCGTTAGTGCTTGCCTTCACGTGATGTTTGAAAACATCAAGAAGCTGAATCCGTGAATTTTCCCAAGGTGGGATTTCAAAGTTCTGTACTGCTTGGGGGCGCATATCAGAGAGGGAAAGTTCCTCAATGATAGGGCGAAGTCTTAAAGGAAAGGTAGGAACGCAGGATGGACGTGTTTCAAATAAAGTGTTACACTCATTATCAAGTAAGCACAGCTTATTGGGACGTTCAGGTTGGGATAAGATATTAAAATATTGTAAAAGGGACAATTGCTCACGCCTCAGATAAAGTGATGGTTCGTTACAGTCAACATATAGGCTCTGCACAGGAGAAGTCCTGAATGCTCCTGAACAAATCCGCAGACCTTGATGGTGAACAGGATCCAGTTTTAACAAAACAGATGACCGAGCGGATCCATACACAACTGAGCCATAGTCCAGTTTAGAGCGGACGAGCGCTCTGTAAATGCGAAGCATGGAGCAACGCTCTGCACCCCAGGAGGTGTTCGCCAACACTTTTAAAATATTTAGTGTTTTTAGACACTTCTTTCTCAGGTTTAAAACATGAGAAAGGAAAGTCAATTTTCGGTCGAAAGTCACTCCTAAAAATTTTACTTCAGGCGCAACTGGAATAATTGTACCATTCAAATATAACTCAGGTTCAGGATGGAGACCTCGCTTCCTACAAAAGTGCACGCACACAGTTTTCTGTTTCGAAAATGTAAATCCCTGTTTGTCTGACCATTCTTGGATCTTATTCAGAGCCATCTGCAGTTGCCTCTCTACATATCTCATGTCTGCTCCTCGACAGCTAATCTGCAGATCATCAACATATAGAGATCCCAAGATGGTGGGAGGAAGTTCTTTTAGTACAGAATTTATTTTTAAACTAAACAGGGTTACACTGAGCACACAGCCTTGAGGCACACCCTCTTCCTGTTTAAAAACATCCGAAAAAACAGAGCCAATTCTTACTTGTAAAGTTCTAGTGTTCAAGAAATTTTGAATGAAAATTGGTAGGTTGCCGCGCAAGCCACTCTCGTGAAGATCCCGGAGTATACCGTATCTCCATGCCTTATCATAAGCTTTTTCAATGTCGAAGAATATCGAGACAAGGTGGCTTCTTCTTACAAATGCTTTTCGAATAGATGTCTCTAAGAGGAGCATGTTATCTACAGTTGTTCTTCCCTTTCGAAAACCACTCTGATAAGGCGATATAATATCATTCTTTTCCAAGAAGTAGACTAGGCGGCTGTTTACCATCTTTTCAAACAGTTTGCAGAGGCAACTCGTAAGGGCAATTGGCCGATAGTTGGAGGGATTCCTTGGATCTTTCCCTGGCTTAGGAATAGGAATGACAATAGCTCTCCTCCATGCACTGGGAAAGGCATGCTCCTTCCACACCCTATTGTAAAGAGTGAGAAGGGCATTCAGTGACTTACAGGACAGATGCTTTAGCATTTCATAATTCACTCCATCAAGACCCGGAGAAGACCTATGTGTCTGCAATAAAGCACTCCTTAATTCAAGCATAGTAAAGGCTCTATTGTAAGGCTCAGATTTGGAAGAGTTGAATGCGATGGGATTTATTTCAGAGTGCTGCTTCATAGAAAGAAATGCAGGTGTATAGTTTCTGCTGGAAGAAACGGAAGCAAATGTCTCACCGATAGTATTCGCAATTTCTTCTATGGAGCTAATCACTCGGCCATCTTTTTCCAAAAAGGAAAGTGAGTGGTCTTTATATATGCCGCATGCTTTTCGAACTCTTTCCCAAACCCGCTTGCTAGGCGTGGAGGATGTTATTGACGACACATATGAAATCCAGGAATCCCTCTGGCTCTGCCTTCTTACTTTTCGTGCATTTGCTTTGGCTCTTTTAAAGGCTATGAGGTTTCGCAGAGTAGGATATCTACGAAAAATACCCCATGCTTTTTTCTGTTTTTTCAGTGCTTCATGACAGTCGCTATTCCACCATGGTTTTGAATATTTTTGTAGTTTTCCTGATGTTCTAGGAATGTAGAGCATAGCTGCCTGAATAATAGTATTAGTAACAGCTTCAACAGCGTCATCGATATGCGCATCTTCTACCATTTCATCTGTGAGCTCTGCAATGGAAGAGAAGAGTTCCCAGTCTGCCCTGTCCAGTATGAATCGAGGGGATCTCGACATGGGGTTTGCTCCTCTTCGTGCAAGAGACACAAGAATGGGATAATGATCACTGTTGTAAAGATCTTTACCCACATTAAAAGTGCAAAAAGGCAACAGAGATGGTGAACAGATGGCAAGGTCGAGAGCATGGAATGTTTTTGAAGGCTCATGGAAGTAAGTATCTTGCCCATTATTGAGGAGACAAAGGCTATGATCTTCGATCATCTGCTCAATTTGTCTTCCTCGGCAATTAGTATCCTTACTACCCCAGAGCGGACTATGGCCGTTAAAATCTCCTATTATGATGAAAGGCTCAGGCAGCTGCTCTAAAAGACCATTTAAATCTTGCTGATCAATATGCTCATTTGGAGGCAAATACAGAGAAACGACTGTAGCAACAAAATCAAAATTTGTTTGAGTAGCGACAACTTGGATGTCGTCAAAGAAAGCACATTTGAGGGATAATCCAGTGAGGTGAGGAGACCTACACCTCCACTGGCACGCTCACCTGCAATGTTGTCTTTCCTGACGAAAGAAAACCTCCGAAGTTTTGCTTGTTGTTCCGGTTTTTGATTTGTTTCCTGTATTGCGAAGCATAAAGGTTGATGAACATTGATTATAGCTTTGATGTCGAGCAGATTTCGGTGGAAACCACGACAGTTCCATGATACGAGGGTGGCCATTATGAATAGTTTTTGTTCTTTCTGTGCTCTTGTTTGGTTTTTCGTGGAAGTAGATGCTTGGGAACTTCCAGACCCTCTTCTACTTCCATACCGTCTGAATCCGCAGATTCAGAAACCATTCCATCAAGAGAGCTATTGCTGGAACTTCTATTTTTATTTGTTTCTTTTCGTGTGGTAGTTTTGGGTTTGCTTTGAATTACTATTTCTTTATTTTGTACTGTATGGGTTGGGTTTTCTTTCTTCTTGTTGTTTGTAGTCTGTTGAGTTTTGTTTGGTGGCGTCTGCATACTAACTGATGTTTGGGTAGCAACTGAGCGAGATTTTTTAAGAGCATTGGCGTAAGATGTATTTGGTCGTAGCTGTGTGCTTTGGACTAATCTTCTGGCTTCGGCATATGAGATGTTCCTCGTAACCTTTGCAGTCTGCACTTCTTTTTCCAATTTCCATTTTGGACAGAGGCGTGAAAATGCTGGGGGCTCACCCTTGCAATTTATACAAAGAGGCGCAGCGGTACAATTTTCAGAATCGTGGCCAATCTGTGAGCATCGGGTGCATGTGAGGCTGCCACGACAAGACGTCTTAGAATGGCCGAAACGCTGGCATTGGAAGCATCGCATAGGGTTGGGAATATAGGGTCTTACGGGACAATTTAAATATCCGGCCTTAATATTCTTAGGCAGATCAGGCGTGTTGAAGGTAAGGATCACGTGTTTCGTATCGATCAACTTACCTTCCTTACGCATCTTGATCCGCCTAGCACCGCAGACATTTTGGTCGGATAGCTCGGAAGCGATCTCTTCTTCAGGAACATACAGAAGGTCGAATTCCGATATAACGCCACGACAATAATTCAGTGTCTTATGTGCTGTTACATTGACATTCGCTTGCCCAAGTTTAGTTATTTGAAGTAAAGAAGCAGACTGGGTGGCTGAGATTGTATCAATAAGGAAGTCTCCGGAGCGGAGACGCTTTATATTTCTCGGCTCACCAATACAAGACTGGATGTATTTGTTAATCACGAAAGGAGACATCTTATGCATTTCGCCAGAAGGACTAGAGATGACTAGGAAACGGGGACTATTGTTATGATTTTTTTTATTTGCATCTGTCCGTAATTTTTTTGCAGAATTTTCAGAACTAGATTGAGTGACTGGTTTAGTAGTAGACTTTTCAGAACTAGGTTGAATGATTGGTTTATTAGTAGGTGGTTCAGAGCTAGGTTGAGTGACTGGTTTAGTAGTGGACGTTTCAGAACTAGGTTGAGAGACTGGAGTGACTTCGAAGTCTTTGATCAGAAAAATTTGAGAATTAGCCATATTGAAATAAGAAAAGATTCGGGTCCGACGGCCCCGCCGACCACGGAGCCCAACAAGGGAACACAGATTCCTGTGTTAGGGCTAGCCGGACCTATACGCAAACTGAAGCCCCACAGTCGGCTTTCCCGAAAGCAGGTACTCCCGAGAGCTTGACCCCAAGCCACTGACACAAGGACTAGTGACCAGCCGATTGACACCCGTGAGGACGACTAAGGTGCCTCCCGTTTAGCTGAAGCAGAGGCCAAAGCAGTGTGTTGGGGACAGTACCTCGCCCCTCAACTACCAGGACCCTCCTTTCCAGCGACACGGGTCCCCACGCACGGCAAACACGTGGGCAGTTTTCTCGCCACTCGAGAACTAGAGACAAGGTCTGTTCCAGCCTCTCGTGACAAGCCCCAAACTCCGTAGAGAGAAACCACAAGGGAGAAGGGAAGGGAAAAAGATCCAGCCAAGAGGAGAGGAGACGGAAAAGAGGATAGATCACTGGGGCTCCAGGATCGTGACACCCGTCTCACCAAGAAGATGATCCCCTGAAGGGCTAGGGTACCTCGGGATTGCCACACCCGTACTCACAAAAGTGAGCCCCTGAGGGCTTTTCTCTCAAAGATTAGAAGTTTTTCTTTATCTGTTTTTGTTAATGGCCAGCATTCACTGTCATACAATATAATAATGTCTAATAAAAGTTGAATAAAGGTTTATTTTTGTCTTGAAGTTTAATAATTTAGACACTAATAAATTCTTTAAACCATCAAAACATCTATTAGCTCTAAATAATGCATTGAGAATTTCAATTTTTATATTGCTATCGAGAGATGATAGTACCAAGATACATAAACCGAGAAATGCCGTCAAAAGTATTAGCTCTAAATAATGTATTGAGAATTTCAAGTTTTATATTGTTATCGAGAGATGATAGTACCGAGATATATAAACTGAGAAAAAATGAAAGTATAAGAATTTATTCGCAGTGGGAGAAGATTATGTACTCTTCTAATTACTGCCATAAATTTTTTTAACATTCATAAAACCGTCTGGTCCTGCAGCTCTGTTTTTATTAAGACTTTCAATAGCTTTCTACACGTCACATAAGGATGGTGCATCAGGTTTCTGAGTTTGATCATTTTCAACAACATTCAACTCGACAGAGCAAACAGCACGTTATAAACAGCACCTTATAAACGTTTTTCTACTGGAGTTGATGTATTTGGTAAATGGATAGCACATCCTACCATTTTAAAAGTATTTCTGATTTCTGAAGCTGATATCAAGATGTAACATAATATAGCTAGTATAATAAAGATGTACCATAAATGTATATGTAAATAACTTAGGTAATATATTTGGATATCAAAAACTTCAACTATGATATATGATAAATATTATATGTAAGTTTAAGCACATATTTATTCCCATGAAATGTAGTTCATATAAAAATATTTTATGTAATAAAGAACTGTCATCCAGCTTATGCCTGTATAATTTTGCATTACATAGCATATTTATTATCACAGGGGCCAGATCTTGCAAGCGTTCAAGCCTGCACCTCCTATTCACTAACACTAACCTCTCTGAAAATGAAACTAAATCCAAGATGTCAGACATAGGCAGTGGACTTTTTTTTAAACCAAGGGCATCTTTGTCGCTTGCCTCATCATTTAGGAACATGAGCATAGGCCGCAGTAATGTCAGGGGCGTAGCTAGAGGGGGGCATCTGTTCCCGGGCGCCAAATTGATGTTACGACATTTTAGAATTAAATGTTTTCCATCCTTGGCAAGCAGTAGGGGGCGCGAAACCTTCAGTTGTCCCTGGACGCTGAAAACCTAGCTACGACTCTGAGTAATGTTATTTTTATTTTTCCAGGCAAGAGGTGACCTCTTTCAATGTGAATTATTTTTGAAACCATGGACACTGCTTTCAAATTTCACATATTGGTACAAAAAAGTACAGTACTTCATTCTTATATTATGGCTAATTCATTAGCTGGGTAAAGTTTGTTAGACAACAGAAATATAATACAAATATTTTCCACACTGAAGTCTTCAAATTATTAATCCAATATTTTTTTTAAATCCCATTGTCCTAAATTTTAGATTTATAGCTTCAAAAATGCAATTATTTTGATATTGCTGGTTGCAAGGGTTTAAAGCTTTACTGTTGAGTTGGTCAGGATGGAAATTGATGTTCTTTTTACAAGAATCTTGTAAAATTTCACAAATTGGTAGCAGATTTCTTATAGACAAATATAATACTATTGATTTAATTTGAGCTTCATGTTCTTTTTCACAAGAATAACATGACACAGTATCCAGAGGCAACTGATCTTTGTTATAATTAATGATAACATATCATGATTAGTAATTTGTTATCTGAAATTCTGCAAGTTTTGTAGGGGTGGACGATCCTTCTTCAGGAGGATTTATAATATTTGCAGGCACATGTAGCATCTTCATGAGGTCAGAAATTTGGCATCATGAACCGTATAAGAGATAGACTAACCCAGTGGGCGGAGCGTGCGTCTCTTACATGTCCGCAAGAAAGAGAAGGAACGATCTGACTTACTTTAACACTGAAACCTATGGGGTTTGCATCACATAACTGTTTTTAATTATTAAATGTGATACGTTGTATAAGTGATGAGATTATGAAAGTCACAGTTTTTGCAAATAAGATTTAATATAGCTTATTAAAGCACTTTTTATTGCATTTTGCACATTTTTTCATACGTAATTCTTGTACAAACTTTACTTTGGTAAAACGATAAAAATTCTAAATGCAAAACTTATGGACTTATTTCTGTGTACAAATAAAGTAAAATTAAATAATATTGATAGCACATGATGCTTTGAAACAAATAAGGTAAAATTAAACAAAATCTGATAGTTTTTGATTTTATGAGTATTTCAGGTAGTAGTTTTTAAAATTATTATAGCATAACAAGATGATCATTTATTTGATTATATGATCATTAATTATTAACATTACAAGATGATTATTTATTTTAGTACTTCATAAAATTCGGAGCATAAACTTTTCTAAGTGTAACAAGGGGGAAAAAAAAGATAAACTCGGATTTTATTTTATATTACATCCAAAGGAGCGTTTTTGTAATGTTTTATGTGTTGTAGAGACATTAGGTATATTTTTCGTAGCAGGAAAAATGAAAAATAGCAACCGCCTTCGCCAGGAATCGAACTACGGACCTCTGGAATACCGGCCCAGCGTGCAGAATCATGAAGGCATGCTAAGAAAGTGGGAGAAATACCTTATAGTATTACCTTTATTTATTAAATATCATGTTCTTCGCAAGTAAACCACATAAAATTCAATTCAAGAGCAATATCTCAAAATATTTGAAAATGGCATATCTTTAGAATTTCCACGCTGGAGATAAAAATGTTATTTTCTGTGCAGGGTTGCTATTGCTGTCTTTGAACTAGTTGAGTTTGCTAATCAAAACTTTGTTAAAGTTACAAAATATGAAATGGATTAAAACCAATTCCAAATTAGACCAGGTGCTTATGTTTGGGCAGACGATTACGTTATTCAAAATTTGATGGCTCTAAATTCTGTCGTTTTTTCGCTGTGCAAGAAACATACATGCATTCATGCAGATTCTTCGTTATTTAATTTCTTTAAATATAATACAGAGCGATAATATTTGGTGGCCACAGTTTGCAAAGTGAAACGGACATTTATAGTGAAACAAAGCAAAATGCCGTTTCAAAGCTAATAGCCTTTCTGAGCTGCTGCCCTTTTGGGCTAATAAAAGAAATTCACAATAAATAAGAAAGCTTATGCAGAACTAGAAATAAATTTAAAAAAATAATCACTATAATATACTAGCACAAGTTAATTATTGCAGTTAAATACAATTTTTAACATTAGAATAAATGCATAAAAATTATTAAAATGTTTATCACTATGATGTATTATGAAATATTATTGAAACAAAACTCCTTTGTAGATTATCATGCTATAATATTCACCTATAATTTTAAAAAAGCACTACAATTAAGAATTTTAAACAAAAACTTTCAAAAATCCATTTTTTTGTATTGTAGTATTTTTTCTTATTTACACCAATAAAAAAGCATAAAAATTGTAAGAGAAAATTGTTTGTTTGAATTTTTCTATTAGTTCAGATTTAAAATATTATTTTTTAAAAGAAGCAGATACAAATTTCCCATGTTGCTGTATATTCATATAATGAGAAATAAAGTAAAATTATTATATTTTGGAATCGTAAATTTCTGAAAATATATTCATGTCTATAAATCTGAATTACTTCTTAACCAGGCAAGCCATAAGCAAATGGTACATAAAATATGATACATTATTTAAGTAACTGGTTTTATTTCATTTCACTGATGAGATTACTTATGAAAATTTTAAAAGATACGTGAATTTACTACAGAAGTATAAGCTATCTACTAAACATAATAATTAAAATCAATATATATATATTAATATATTGATTTTAATTATGACATTATGTTGTTAATAATTAATATGTTGTTAATATGTCACTAAAATATTATAGCCATTATAATTCAGGAGGACCTACAACTGTAATTTTTAAATGTTGAAAATATGGAATTTTTTTTTTCACTTTCATATTAATAAGCACTTTTTCTTAAATTTCAAAATATTTATATAAAGCAAAAAGCAGCAGAACACATACATGTAAAACTAGAATATTTGTTAGAACATTTACAGAAATTTTGTCATTTTTTATTTTCATATCTTGGATATTGAATTAGGCCTAATGCAGTATCCTGAGCTTCTATCGCTGTCAGCTTTGGAAGATAAGTTGCTTTCCTTTTTCTCTTCGTTGAAAACAATCTTCTTTGAGTGTCAATATTTTTATTTGAAGGTATATTTTTTGGCATATCAGATGGATTTTTATTTAAACGTATTGCACCTAATTTTGCTTTTAATGATATAATATTTTTTTGAAGCAATTCATATTCTTCTGATGAAGAAAGCGAGGCAATTAGCATTGCATATTCTTTTTGCAGATTATCTTTAAGTTTCGATGGTGATACACATGATTGTTTATTTTTTTTAAATCCTTCAAGCAAAATATCAGATTCTTCATAAGCTAAATCAATTTGAAAAGAATGCTCATGATTATTATCTTCATTTGATTCTGGAAGTTTACTTTTATTTTTTAAACAAACTGAATGAATATGCTTACACATATTCCAGCGGATTGCAGAATCAACACAACTGCAAGTATATCTATGAATACAAGCATTGCATTCTTTGCATAATAGCGGACAGTCGCATTCTTTTGTTATCTCCTGTACATGATACAATTCTGTATTTTTGGAAGAAGATATTACCCACCCATCCTCCTGCTCCAAAATTTCTGCTTTTAACAGCATGCTTGCTTTATGCCTTTTCCTCAGTTCCTTTAGTTTACTAGTTACTTTGCCTTTGTGAAGAATGATCAGTCTGTCTATTAGTTTGTCCCTGACAAACTTCATTATAGCATGCACTGCTTTGTCGAGCCTTTTGACATTTTTGCCATGCAAATATATATATTAAGTGTTCTGTGCATGCGCTCTATGTGCATATTTGTGTTTAATCCACTGTGCAATCGGTAGCAATATGCCCAAGAATTTGTATTGTTTCCATAATTGTTTCTGAAATAAACTGCAAAATCTTGTGTATCTTTGTCTTCAGAAAATTTTTTAATTGCACTTCCTATCATTATTTTAAAAGTGTGGATATCACACTCTTGCAATAGTGTTCTTAGAATTTTATACGCTTCAATTTGTTTTTCTTTTCCATTTATTTTTTTTAAGTTATTCCTCCATGCCCTGTCTACGTGCCATGTACAATACAAACGCATTTCAGGCACATTCATTTGTCTGACCCATGCATTAAAAAAGCATTCTGCCATGTCAGACATAAATACCTTAGGTGTTAATTGCCCTACTTTATCCTTCAGATGTGCAAAGAACACTGACAAAACTTCCTGGTCAGTTCTGTTTGTGGTGATCCATGGTTTGAAAATGGTTTCTGAATCAGAAGAGATTCGTGCACTAACCTAGTGCTTCGCATTAGAGAGTAAAGAACATCTATGATATAAAAATATACTTTTATTTACACAGCGAAAACGCGCAGCAACATTATTAACGAAAGCTCATTCTCCTAATAACATAATTCTTTTTACACTCCACTTGCGCATGCGCAATGACAATTACCAAAGGAGCTTGGCAGATACTGCCATCTGTTGGATAAACTATTCGCTACATATTCCTCCCACCTGAATTTACTGGGAGGTAAATTCACACATCTGTTAAGTATAATATATGCATAATAGTACAGTATACAATATTGAAGTATAAAATTATGCCTACCAAGATGTTCTAATTAAATTGAAATACAAATTTACCTGGAGATGTAGCATTCCATAATTTTCTAGACATATTAACAGATAATACTAAACCTAGAAAAATAAAAATAAATCAAATTATTAAAAAGTATTCAAACAAGTACAAAACATTTCACAGACGTATCACTGGTTTCACAGTTCTACCACTGCTGGTAGTCATAGGAATATTTTCAGTCATATCCTTTTTGGACTGGGTTATCCAGCTCAAGTCTGTACAGTCTTTGCACTGGTCTCAGAAACTCAAAAGTCTCTGTTTTTATGACAGCAAGTCTTATTTGTCCATCACGACCAGGTAGCAGCTTTATGACACGCGCCAGGTTCCAAAAAGCACGTTTTTTGTTGTTATCTTCAAGTAGAACAATTTCACCCACCTGGAGAGGTTTAGCTATAGAGTTTTTAATGGACTGCTGACGTAACTGTCCTAGATATTCCACACGGAATCTTACTCTAAGTTGTTCTCTCACCTTTTGTAGATACTTAGCTCGTTTACTCAGTTTTTCCTTATCCACTGTATCGATATCAGGTACTCCTGATTTGGAAATCTCCCGCAAGAACATTTCTGGAGTTAATGGGGATGAATCTTCAACGTCTTTCGACACGTAGGTAAGTGGCCTAGTATTGATTACTCTCTCACAGTCGCATAGTACTGTAAGCAACTCCTCGTAATTCAGGGCAGCACGACCTAGAACTTTTCTCAGAATCTGTTTCACCATTTGAACTAAACGTTCCCACCAACCGCCCCACCAAGGTGCGGAAGGAGGAATAAATTTCCACTGAATTCTTTGCTCAGCGGCTTTTGTTCGCAGACTCTCCCAATCAATTGTATGCAGAAGGCTCTCCGCTCCTTTAAAATTACTGCCATTGTCTGAGTATATTATAGATGGTCTTCCGCGACGAGAAATGAAACGTCTCAATGACTGGAAAAAAGCTTCAGTTGTCAAGGATGTTACTGACTCCAGATGAATGGCCCTATAGACCGCACATGTGTAAAGAACAATATAAGCTTTTCGACCATCTTTAAGGTAGAGGGGTCCTGCCAGATCGACACCCACTATCTCAAAAACATTTGCATCACGTACTCTATCTTTCGGCAAAATTCCTGGAGTTACATCACAATTTTTGGATTTAAATCTTTGACATTTAACACATTTTCTAATGCAGTTTCGTACTGTCTTACGAGTTTTGAGGATCCAATACTTTTCCCGCAAATGAGACACCACCATAGAAGTACCAGCATGCAGCAGCTCATTATGTGCATTCATTATTAGTAAGTTTACTACTGCATGATCAGATGGCAAAATGACAGGAAACTTAAAGTCATCAGTATCGTCGCGATAAGAAATATTGGTTTTAGCTCTGATCAAACCATCACGATCAACTATAGGTCTGAGGTCTTTAATTTTATCATCGTTCACACTCTTAAATGATTCTCTTTGAACCAATAACATAAGAGTTATCTCAGCTCTTTTAATTTCCGAAACTGACAAAATTTTGGAGGTTTCATTTGTAATTCTTCGTAATTTAAAGTAAAACCTAAGAATCCAACTTAACATGCGTACAATTTTCTTTATGGATGAAAAGTACCTGTAATACCAATTGTCGGGTTTAGAATCTTTGTTAAGAGTTGTCAATACTGATTTACGCCTTTCTGAATTTATGATCTCTTCGTCCGGCAAATCGGTGCCTCTTGACCATGACGATTCTGGTTCTAACAGCCATGATGGGCCCTCCCACCATTTCGACAGCAAAAACTGTTTAACTGAACAGCCTCTAGAAGGGAGATCGGCGGCATTCAGCTCCGAAGGGATGTAATGCCAATCTTCTATTTTTGTAAGTGTTCTGATTTCTTGGACACGATTCCAAACGAAAGTTCCCCACCGTACGTCTCGCTGGATCCAGCACAAAGCGGTTGTTGAGTCAGTCCAGAAGAATGTTCTTAAATTTGGCATGTTCAAATCTGAAAAGACCATACTTCCCAAGCGTGCTCCGATTAAGCATGATAATAATTCCAAACGAGGAATGGATATACTCTTTAAAGGCTTAACTCTAGTGCGTGCTTGCACAAAATTTAAATAAACCTTATTTTCGGTCTTCACTCTTAAGAAAATGCAGGTAGCATAGGCATGCTTGCTGGCATCGCTGAAAACATGAAGACTTCATCTTCGTTAACCGATCTGTCAATATTAAGCCATCTAGGAATTTTGACATCAGACAGCAGTTTCATTTCCTTTACCCATTGTATGGACTTCTTTTCTAAATGTTCTGGCAATTTTTGATCCCAATTTAATCGTAATTTCCAACACTCTTGCAATATCACCTTTGGGAACAGGGTAACGGGAGAAAGGAAGCCTACTGGGTCAAATAACTTATGCGCGCAAGAAAGGAGTGTTCGTTTACTCGCGACAATCTCCTCTTTCTTTAGTGACTCAATTTTACAAGAAAGAGTATCATCCTTCAAATCCCAATTTAACCCTAGAACGCAAACGAATGTATCTAATTTAGAGTTGGGAATTATTTCGGTTTCACAATTCGACTGCCATCCTCTAAGATTAAACTTTCCCAGTGATAATAACATTCTCGATTCTAGTACAAATCTATTCAATTCTTCAACATTCTTAAAACTAGTCAGGCAATTATCAACATAGAAGGACTCCTTCAAAATGTTGGCTGTAACTGCAAACTGATCAGGGGCACGATTTAAATGATAGTTCAACGTAGCGGCTAACAAAAATGGACTACAGTTAAGCCCAAAAACCACGCGACAATGTCTGTAAATTTTAGTATTCTCTTCTTCTGCACCTTTCCAAAAGAAACGCAAATAATCTCTATCCTTCTCTCTTATACCAATCTGCAAGAAAGCTTTCTCAATGTCTGAAATTACTGCAAGAGGGTATTTCCGAAAACGATTCAACAATGTTGGAATTATTTCTATTAGGTTGGGACCTTTCTCAAGACAATCATTTAAGGAAAGTTCTCCTTTGGCGTGTGCCGAAGCATCAAAAACTGGCCTTACTCGCGTAGTTTCACTAGATTCTTTAAAAACCGGCCTATGAGGCAAATAGTGCTCTCTATCTACTTCGCCTTCATTTACCTCTTCAATAATTCGTTCCTTCAACCAAGTTCAATTGGAACATATTTTTAACTTTTGATTTTACTTCCCCCCCTCCCCCCATTTTCCTTTGCTACTGCTGTTTGATAAGAGGTTCTAGTAAAGTTTTGTGTTAAAATTATTTTGAACTTTCAAAGATTTTCCACTGCAGGATTTTAATTTTTTCTACATTTTTAAGGGCATGTTTTCTTTTTTTTTTTTTTGGTGAACTATTAAGATAAAAAAATATATTGAAATGGTTCATCAGCTGATTCTGGATACAGAGAAGCAAGGATTTTGTTTTAGAAGGGGAAATGTAATTAAATTCGACATACCTCCTCTTGATGATATTATGTTAAAGTTGGTTGGATTCCTCACCTTTCTTGTTCTTTTTATACTACTTTTTTGGTTTTTCTTGTGATGGTTTATTTTAACATGTTGACTGCCGTAGGGGTCACCGGTAACCTGCACTTGACTTGGCTACAGCGCCGTGGGTGCCACTGGCAACGCGACCAATAGTAAAATACATAACTAGAATAAATATTGATACTGATAAATTTTTAAATATTACCATTGTTACTATAATGGTTTGAAGAATAATAAATCGTAAAAATTTAAATTATAAATCACAAAAATGGTCTACAGATGTTTGGAGGTCGCTGGTGACCCCCAGCATGAAGCACAATTATATAACATTATTTTCTGTAGATAATATTTCGACATAATATATATCGCATAATAAAAATTTCAAGTTGCCGTCATGGGCAAAACACGTAAAATGCGCGTGACAGTCAACGTGTTAATTTTTACATTTTAAAGTATTCTTGTTCTACATTTATAAGATTTTATGAAGATCATTTGAACTTCAATTTTTAAGTCTTTGTGAAAAGTTGGTTCCAAATTTCTTTATATACTATATATAAGAACTCCTACACTCCTAGAAAAAACTAATTTATAAATTTATTTATCCCACATTTTCATTTTGAAACATTTTAGTACATGCTTTTCCTCAATATTTTAAAAGTTGATTTTTTGTTGAACTGAAATATGTAATATGGAAAAATTCTATTAAAAAACATAACTCAGAATCAAAATAGGAGATAAATAGAGATAATAGTAATGTGGTTTATTTGATTCTCTTTCCCTAATAGTCATTTGAAACATTTTAGCGTGTTTTTCCATTCAGCTGAAACAGTAAAAATATAGAAAAATTCCCATAGAAACATAATTCGGCTGAGAAACAAAACAGGCAAAAAATTGGGTTGGCATCAGGAAACTGATTGGTCTAAAACAGAGCTAAACGTTTTTTCAGTCGTGAGCCTTTTTTATCATAGATTTTTTTCACAACCCCAAAATATTTATGAAAATTTTGTGGGACCCTATAAGCATTGCGAAAATCTGACACACGTGCGAGTGAAACTGTCAATTTTTTCACTTGTAAGATAGTATTGCAGTTTTAGGTCATATCTTTAATTTCTCATTTTAAGACAAAGAACAATGTGAAAATTTTAATTAATTAACAGACGAAATGACGGCGTCACATGCAAAGCAAGTAAAGTGAACATTTATATTATAAACAGAATGTGTTGAAACATTTTTGTTTTTTCTTTGTCTTCATGGTCTTATCTTTATCTATTTTCAGATACATTGTGTAAAAATATTGGGTAATTGTAAAATTATTATATTAAGTTTAAGAAATACCAAAACTACTGAAATTTTTTGCGACTCCCTGCTGTAGATGGGGGTTGTGATCTACAGTTTAAGAGAGTCTGGTCTAAAATAACGTTACAATATTTGATTTTGTTGGAACATTGGATAACTGAGGCAACTGTTGGAACATTGGATAACCCAGTGCAGTTATGGCAGGTGTGCAAATTTTGGAATTTACAGAGATATCAAGTTGCAAAATTTTTGGAATTTAGGAGTGGAAACGTTTTTAGAATTTAGGACCCACAGAGATTGCATAGCACAACAAAATGTATCTGCTGGAGCTAGGACTCCAGTACATGGTTATATTTTTATAAAGAGTGTATGCCTGAATGCAAAGATGCATTTTGAGTCATCATCGCTAGATCAGCAGCCTACACAGCATTGTGCTATACATCCTTCATGTAAATAAGAAATAAAATTGACAGCACTTTAGTTAAATAACGTAACTCATTCCTTGTCAGTATTATGGAAGAGTATTGTAATTGTTGAATACGAATACAACACTTGCTTTCTGTTCATCTGAAATGGGATAGATATTCTAGCAGTTATTCCAGCAGAAATTTGCAAGAACGGATCATTCTTTATTTAGTTAGATAATCAAAATACACAAGTTATGAACATAACATATTAAACCGTAATTCACTTTTCACATTAGACAGCCAATGTTTATCAATTTTCACATAAGTCGTACTTTCCCGTAAATTTGAAAATACTCTATTGTATGCTGTTCTGTTCAAGACAAGCCTGAAATCATTTTTTTTTTCAAAATGCAATTGATAACTTGTTTTTTTACAAAATTTTAACCTGGGAGTTATGAACAAATTTGTGGGGGGTCACCAAATTCAAAGAAATTTATTTGACAATAAAAGATATACGGAATTTGGAGAGAATTTTGGATGTTTTTTAACATTTGCCAGGAATTTTAAATTAAACATTTCCATATTTTAATTCTGATTTTATTGCTTTTCACTTGATTTATGTGTTATGTTTGATGATTTCCAAACAGCTCGAATCAAATTTCAAAGCAACTGCAGACGCGCAGCTAAGATTTAGTTTTTTCGGCTATCTTAGCAATGTCTTGCATGCAATTTGTAATTGTAATACGCATCATTTATAAACTATGTTTCTTATTTCTAATCAAATTTGTTGTCAAGTAAGCGCATAACATTTCCTAAGCATAGGAAAATTCAGTAGTGTCTCAAAGGATAATAAAAACAATTTTGTTTTCGTTGCAATTTTGTTCATGATGGTTAAATGGCCCAAAATCTCTTGTAAGAGAAATGGGGTGGATGCACCAACATCAAATAAACTTAGAGAAAAACTATTAATGAAAATGCAAACAAAAATGTAACCATTGGCTCTCTTTCTACTTCTAAAAAAAAATTGAGTAAATATCAAGAAGAGTTTATTTTATACTGTTTTACATGTTGCATTATCAATGGAAAAAGAATATCCATTGTGTGTTAAATGCAGTGAAAACTTGGCACATGAAAAGCATGAAACCTGCGAAATTAAAAATACATTTAGAAACGGTACATTTCCCGCCACAAACAGTAAAGTCGCCAACAACGGTACTACTGATGCCAAATGGAATATCTTTGCTGCCAACGTTTTACACCTCATTTTCGAAAAGTCGCAGCCATTTCTTATCAGATTGTTTCTTTCAATACTGGCATACAACTACATAGAATTTTTACAAGATAATTAAAATTTATGCCCTAAGACCATTCGCGGTAATTAAGACAATTACACTGGTGTGCAAAAATTAAGAACGAAGTTGAAAAATTAGCATATCAGCTGAACAAAGAGGCAGAACGGACAGAAAGACCCATCAGGAGATTAAGTAAGGTGATGTACGGTAGTACATGCGCAGATCTGCAGGTAGACATAATGGGGGAGTGTCTGAGTAGTATAAAGCATGTTGTCGGTGTAAGATCAGTATTTCTGGCAAAGAGAATGCATGCCGTATAGCAGTTAAAATCACACAGAGTTGCTGCCTCAGCGAGAAATGGCGAATAATCAATCTGTTAGACGACATCTGGATGCTTTTACCCGAGGTCAAATCATTGGGAAGTTGGAGAAAGGCCGCAATGTGACAAGTGTGGCTGCAGAGCTCAGAATTGCTCACAGCATCGTTTCACGACTTTGGAGACAATTTCAAACTACAGGAACAGCTATCCGGGGGGTTTAGTAGTGGTCGTCCACGAGGAACCACACCCGCAGATGACTGGTATATTGCCTTACAGGCCAGAAAAAACAGGCGGCAGACAGAAATCGCTAGACACATGACACAGGCGATTGGACGACCGATATCGCATTTTACCGTGGCCAGAAGACTGCACAGTGGTGGTCTGTTTGCACGACGCCCTGTACGGTGTGTACCTCTAACGCCTGCCCATCGGAGAAGGCGTCCTTTGTGGTGCCGGGAACACCGGAATTGGAGAGACAATGAATCGGGACGAGTACTATTTACAAATGAGAGCAGATTCAGTCCGAGTATCGATTCTCATCGCATACTCATCTGGAGAGAGTGGGGAAGCTGCAATCATCCCTCGAACATCATTGAAAGGGACAGGTATGGAGGTGGCGGTGTTCTCGTTTGGGGAGGCATCATGCTTGGTAGTCCTACAGACCTTCACATCTTCGACGCAGGTTCAGTCAACGGGACCCGTTATTGTAACGAGATTCTTCTTCCATATGTGCGTCTTTTTAGAGGTGCTATGGGTCTGCAGTTCCTTTTTATGGACGACAATGCACCATGTCATCACACAGTAGCTGCCGAACAGCTCTTAGAGAACGAGGATATTGAACGTATGGATTGGCCGGCACGATCTCCGGATTTCAATCCCATCGAGCATGTATGGGATTTTCTAGGCAGACGCTTGGCAGCTCGTACCTTACCACCAGTAACGATTCCGGAGCTTCGATTGGCGCTGCAAGACGAATGGGCAGCAATGCGTCAATAACTCATTGACACCCTCATTCTCAGCATGGGCAGACGCTGTGAAACTTCCCTAGCAGTCAGGGGAGATCATATTTCCTATTAAAGGCCAGATGTTTCTTGCTGGACACCCATCACAGGGATGTTTTGGCTTTCAGTAGCATTGCGCTTCATGCTACTTTTTCAATAACGCTTCTTTTTATTCCTCTGATTTCTCTTTTAGTAAGTGTTGCTTACATTACTCATGTCCTTACGTATTGGGGATCTTACGGTATTAAATGTGTTGATTTGGAAAGCTTTTGTACAAAGTCTCGTCCTTAATTTTTGCACACCAGTGTAGACTGCAATCACACCACTCACCTGAAAGCAAAAATAAAGAAAAGGCAAAATCAAGGGTTAAATTCAGCAATTATAATGAGAATGCAGTAGCGAAGTAAAGCACTGCGGTTTTTACATAATTTCTGAGTAAGCTATTTGTACGAGTTGAAATAATTCTTGCATTTAAACTTGTATTCCAAATTAAGATTTAACTTGAAATTAATGTGGATAATTACTGTGAGAATTAGATTTTTGTAGCGTAATTTACGTGCGATGAGATCACGTGATACGAACCGGCAAATCAGGATGTTGAACCATGAAAACATAGTAAATTCTTAATGTCTTTTTACAAATTTATTATCTTTATTTATTGGCTTTTTACAAAATTTTAAAAGATATTAAAATGTTTGTGCCTTCAAAATAAAAAATTCTTAGAACTAACAGTTGTTAAAATTTTTTATGTGTATATTGTATGTTGTCATCAACAAAGTCTGCTTGGCGAGATTTGCGCCAGTGAAACTGAAAAGTACTTCAGAAACTAAACATAAAGATTAAATAAATAAATTTGAAGAATTTTTTAAGGAATGAGCTGAGAGCATGAAAAATTAAAATGTGTTTTTGAAAAAATATACAACAGTTTCTGAGAAGGATTTACAGGCATCCTTAAAAGTTTCGTATTTAATTGCAAAAAATTTAAAACCTCATACAATTGGAGAATCACTCATTCTTCCTTCAGCAATTAAAATGACATCATTTATGCATGCAGAAAAATATAGTAACGATTTAAAAACAATAGCATTAAAAAGATACTGTTTCTCACCAAATTTTTTTCATATCAGACACTATAGAATACAAAATTCAGTCTACTATAAAACTTGAAACTAGCGACATTACTAAAATGTTTCAATTTATCGTTTATGTGAGATATGTTTTTGAAAACAACGCAGTAGAATATATTTTATGTTGTAATATTTGGGAAGGAAAAGCAACTGGAGAGAAAATATTTGAAATTATTAACAGACATTTTGAAACAATGTTACCTAGACACACTGTGTCACAGTTTGTACTAATGTAAGCTTTTAAAACTAAGACAATACTTTGGCAAGGAGAATTGAACAACAAAAAAACAAAACAAAAAAAACAGAAACATGCTTTTCACAATTTACTAAAGAAAATAATACAGATTTCTTGTTTGAAACGACATATGATAAAATTGACAGAAAGTTTTTTGAAAAATTTCCAAATAAGGAATTAGGTTGGATCTGTGACCCATTTTGCCTTTGGTGTTTTCAATTCCAATGTATCTCTAAATGAAAAAGAACAATTAATTGACATTTTAAGTGACGGAATACTGTATGTTAAGTCTCTAACTTACCAAAAATTTTAGTTGATTGGAAACTAATATGCCGATTTAAAAGGAATGAAAGTAAATTATTACGTTTCTTACGTAAAATTGTACAGTAAACCTTTAGCTTCTATTTAAAACTTCTAAAATGCTTATGTTACATTTTTCTGTTATATAAGCATTGAAAGTGGATTTCTCACTGAAATAGAAATAATTTTGCTATTGAATTAACATGGAGAACTTTTTTATTGAAATATTTTTTCTCTGTGACATTAGTTGCATCTACTACAAAATAAAGATGAACTGTTTTTAAAACATTTTGAATTCGTTGTCATATTGATCTATGAAGCACTAGATTAGTGAGTTTTTATTACATTATTGACAAATATAGTTTTTAAACAATCAAAAAATTTAAAGCGGAGATAATTATTTGTCAAATATGAATGTGTTTTCAAAGAGGAAATAAATAATAAGTGATAAAAAGAAAATTCAGTCAGAACATTCACATCTCTAACAAAGTAAGTTGCTTTGATTTAATCTTTATAATACAATTTATTTTAAAATGATAAGGCAAAATCCAATGTGAAAGGTTATGCGAAGATTACGATAGTACTTAGAGTATTCAGCATTTCGTATAATCCAATAACCAGATAATAATAATATTAAAATAAATTTTATCTGAATGAAGTGTTCTTATTACAGAAACAGTAAAATTATGCAATTACATAAACGAATACACTTTCGGACAATATACTTAATACTGTTTACAAGCGCAAGCCCAAGTTCTGTTTATGTTACATCTCGCCCTTCAGCGCATGCTCAAGAATTACCATCCAGGCGAAACTAGTCGATTTGACCATGACGTCAAAAATTCGAAAAGTGGGGTAGGGTTTGGAAATACGCGGGAGGGAGGGGGGAACCTGTTTACAGTTCGAAAAAGTAGTTCTGTCAGTGATCAGCTGGGAGGGAGAAGTTTCATTTTTGACCGCTATTCAGTGCGGTTTTTAAAAGCCAAAAGGACGCTGTTAAGCGCCTAAGAAAGTTCCTTTTTAAAGGAAGAGAGAAGTTAAAGTTTAAAGAATCTTTTTCAGTTTTATTGCAGTTGATAGATTAAAGTATGTTAAATCAGTCCTATTTGACTGTGATGTTTCTTATTAAAGAAACGTTAAGGAGGTTCCTCGAGTTAATGCCGTGTGCATTAAAGAACTTTAGAGGCGGGGGGGGGGTTAAGGAACGAGAGGTAGTTATTCACGTGGCTATCAGTGTGCTCATATCTAGCCCGTTTAAATGGCAGAGCTGAATATTCCCTGTTAAGAACCGCTCTGGGTCTTTTTCGGGAAGAAGCAACAGCAGGATCGTATACGGGTAGCATATGAAGCACAGGATTTGCAACACGTTGAATATTTTTGAAAAATTTTTCCGAAAGTCGCTGTATATAGCGATTAATGGGCATAATTTTGAGGTCGTTATGAATCTCTTCGTTCCGTACAAACCACGGAGCTTTTAGAATTTGCCGAAGCATTTTAGATTGAAAAATTTGGACATGTTTTCTGTTAGTCAGTGCACATGGGCCCCGTACGGGACACGCATACGTAAGAATCGGCCTAATCATTGATTTGTAGAGCAAGATTTTGTTATCAGTTGACAGGTCGCTATGACTAGCTAAGAGGGGGCGTAGGGCGGTTTTGACAACTGTCGCACCCGCTATGATTTTGCGGATGTGAGGCTGCCAAGTTAATTTTGAGTCTAGTAAAACACCTAGATATTTGTAAGAAGAGACCCAGGGAATGGGTTCACCGAAGAGCATTAAGTTAGGTAAATTTGGGATGTTTCTTCGGATGAACATAGTGGCAGCACATTTTGCGACATTAATTTTGATTTTATACAGACCGAGCCAGAGTTCTAAGGTCGAAAGGTAACTCTGCAATTGTGAGATTACCTGGAGGGTGTTGGAGTGTTGTGAAATGATGGCTGTATCGTCTGCGTATAATGCAAGATCGATATTTGGGGCCTTAGGAATATCATTTACATAAAGGTTAAAGATTGCGGGGGCGAGCAGACTTCCTTGAGCCACCCCAGCATAGATTGAGCGGGGAGAGGAGAATTCGTGGTTAACTCGCACGCGGAAACTGTGTCCGGTCAAGTACGAGTTAATAATTTTAATGAGATGAGCCGAAAAACCAAGCCGCATGAGCTTGTAAATAATCCCGTCATGCCAAGTCCTGTCAAAGGCTTTGGCAACGTCTAGATAGACAATTCCAGTTTTCTCTCGCTTACGAAAGCCTTCATGAATGAATTCCACTACACGGAATAACTGGTGTACCGTGGAGTGTTTAGGTCGGAAGCCGAATTGTTCCGGGATTAGTAAATTTTGATCCCGACAGAATTCATTCAGGCGATTAAGTAAGACAAATTCATAGATCTTAGAGAGAGAAGATTACAGACTGATGGGTCTGTAATTGACGGGCAGGTTTAAATTTTGTCCCGGTTTTGGAATGGGGACGACTGCTGCAATTTTCCAGCTGTCGGGGAAATAGCTTCTCCTGAGCATTAAATTTATGAGTACCGTGATCCATACGATAAACATAGGGGGGAAGTTTTTGATCATGCGATTCGAAATAGAATCTATGCCAGGTGCCTTGTCAGGTTTCAGTTTGTCTATGAAAACCATGACTTCAGAAGGGTCCGTCGGCCTGAGTTCAGATGTGGTAGGTTGTGTTAAAAAATCTTTAACCCGTGCTTGTATGCGCCCCTGTGTAACCGGGCGGTTACAGTAGGAGTCGTGGTTTGTTGTGAATTGAGTTGCAAGGCTGTCAGCTATGACATTCGCCTTTTCTGAGTCAGTGTAGGCCACCTGCGCGGCATCGGCCGATTGAAGGGGCGGAATGTGTGTTTTATGTTTGCGTAATCGGGCGGCTGCGCGCCAAATCGAGTTGTCTTCAGTCGTTAGGGACTCAATGAATGTTTTCCACTCCGCTTGTTTTAATAAGCGGGTTTCGGTCCTTATCTCGTTCTGTATCTTGCGAAATTGGGCACGGATATTGGGATCTCGTGACCTTTGCCAAATTCTTCGCAAGTAATTTCGCTGCTTAATTTTGAATTTAGTCTCAGGTGGGAGCATAGCACCTGGATGTTTGCGTGATTTTGAAGCCGCAGCTCTCGCTTCTTGCAGTAAAGACTCCAGACTTTTGATATGCCTGTCAAAGTCCGAATTGCTGGAAATTTTGATGGGAGGGAGTGAAGTTTTTTCCAAAATAAATCTAAAGTCGTCCCAATTTGTTGAGACTTGCTCCTCTAATTTTGAGTATCGATTTTGAATATCTAGGGATATCAAAACGGGGTAGTGATCAGAGTCCAATTCCTGAATCACTTTTATCTCATGCCGAAAAAATATATTATAAAAGGCAGCCAGATCAAGAACTGCAGGGGACCCTCTAACAGGGTAAAAAGTCGGGAGGGTAGGAGCTATGATCTGTACATGGTTACTCTGGCACCATGAATTTAGACTAATACCATACCTGTTCCTATTAGAACAAAACCATGCGGTATGGCGTGAATTTAGATCACCAGCAATTATTAGGTGATTTGAAATATTCAAAAGTTTATCAAAATCACTGACAGGAAAAGCTGGCCTTCCACGTGCTGTAGACAGTGGAGGTAGATAAGCTGCTGAGACTATTGTCAGCGGGGAGGAATTTTGAAGGAAAATTTTGATGATTGTCGCTTCCAAAAAATTTAAATCAGGGGACGGTATCATGTGGTGCTTTAGCGAACGCTTCACATAGATACAAGTGCCACCACAGGGATTTCTGCCCTGTGACACCCTGTCAGTACAATAAATGTCATAATTCCCAATTTTGGGAGTATTCCCTGGGGTAAGGTGAGTCTCTTGGACTAAAAACACGTCAATATCGTGCTCTACTACAAAATCACGAACTTCGTGAATTTTTGATGTTAATCCATTGGCATTCCACGTGCAAATGGTCAGTTCTCTGGTGGTATTTGAACTGTTATTCATAAAATTGAATTTTAAGCCGTTATTAAAGGTTCATCACTGAAAAACAGGGAAGACTCAGATAACCGGCACTTGGCGCAATTTTTTCCGCCATCTTGAATCGGCGAAAATCGCCAAATCCTCGGAAGGATTTTTTTGACGCCAAGAGGGAAATGACGTCAAAAGACGCTTTCCAAAATTTCCCTCCTGAGCCGGACATAGGGGAGAAACCGGTGCTAGGCGAAAATCGCGTGAGGCTAAATACTAAGGCTCCTGTAAACCAGGCTGAATCACCAACGTTTCTCTCTTGGCAAGGGAGTGAACGCGCTGCCAATTTTGGCGCGTTTATCGCACACGCTGGCTGAATGTCTGCTGTTTTTTTAAAGATTTATTTTATAGACGCGCGGTATTCAGCGCATATAAACTTTTCGGATAATTTATTAATTCTCGAATAGTATATAGACGTTTTCACTTAAATAAAAATTTCGCGTATATTTTGTAAACATATTCAAAATAACTTATTCTTTAGATGTTTCAGTTTCGTTAGCAGACTATAATAAATAAGATATGAATAAAAACTTTCAATAGTGTCAAATGGGGAAATAGTTAAAGCGTAGAGTGTGCAAATAAATTTATCTTAATGACATTTTAACAAAAATTTCCATAAAAACACTGTAAATTCATACTAAAAAAATAACTTAAGAATATGTTGTCATTTAAGTCTGAGGTACATGGAAATAATTGTGCAAGATTCTGAAGAAACACTTTCTTTTAAATGTGTGAAATATTTCATAACATAATATAGAAGAAGAAAGTACAGCATTCTGTGTTTTGGATGCTTTTCATCAAATGTAATATAAATACGAACTAGAAACCGTAATAAAAAGTCCTTCCTCTTCAATCAGATCACCTTTGTGTTGCATTGTATTTGTAATACTTCTAAAAATCCAGTTTTTACCTAAATTAAAAAAACAGTTATTCCATAAAAGATAATAACTTTGAACGTATATAGAATGAATTTTGTAATTTGAGTTATGTTACAAAATAATTCATAGTTTATATATTTTATACTAATAATTTAGATAAAACCTGTCCAATTTAAGAATGTGTGTTAACCACCTTCCTAAATTGTAAAAGGACGACTTAACCACATGTAATTCATTTCAAAGCATAAAAGAAAGCTTATTTTTTATTTTACACAGCAACAGCATTTTCATGCAGTCAAGTTTTTTTAACTGCTAGTTATTATACATAATACTTAATTTTAAACCCATTCTTATTAGAAAGCATAACTAAGAAACTTCTTTTTAAAGCACCACAGTGATTGCAAAGAATGTCGTTAAATTTACAAAAGTATTGAAGATATATTGAACAGCATTATAACAAGAAAGTACTGTACAAAATATGTAAATTTAGCATAACTTCTTTTTTAATATTTGCATAGTTTCCTCCAAATGAACCTTAATGGGAAGTTATCTTGCAAAAATTTAAAAGTATTAAAATGGCCTCTATTTAAGATGTAACTGCATTTATAATTATTTTGTAATTGCGAATAGATTATATTATTGCAATTAGATTATGCACTTACAACATAATTGCATAAAGTAATGAAATTAAGAGTTCACAGATACAATGTAATATAATTACAATGCAATTACCTAAATTGTAATTATAATCACTTATTTCATACCACAATATTATTACAATCACAATGTAATTTAAATTGGGTACTATATTTGCATACCCTCCACTCAAAAGGAGGTACTGATAAGCCTGGAAGTTATTATCAACAAAAAGCCTGTTCAGGACAGTTTGATGACAATTTCCACCGGGCGAAAAGTACATTCTTAAGCCCAGGCAAATCATGACAATAAAAATCATTTAGTTTTATGATTCACTATATTTTAAACCCTAAATTTGAATTCTGCACCAAATTATTTACCTATATTTTAACATACTTTATGAATTATTAGAAGCGATATGGCAAATATCTTCTAAAAATAACTGTAAAATATTTGTATCCATTAATTGATTCAGATACACACTTTTATTATTTAAGTATATCAAAATAACAGTTTCATGTTCCTGAAATACAAAAATTATGGAAAAAGTTAAAGTAATATTCTTAGAAGCATATGATATTAGTCACCAGATGCAAAATTATAGTTAATTTTTTGCCCTAAATACAATTTTATTACACAGTAGTCAAATGTGTAACTTAATAACATGTTATATAAAAAATTAATGATAATAAGTTTATCAGAAATGAATTAATTCTGCAAATAAACTTTCTGCACTTGAAAATTTTCTACACCTGAGGGGAGGGAGAGATCTAGTAAAATTAGATTTATTATAACTTCAGTTGGACCAAACACCTTCTCTCTATATATATGCATCACTAAAGAAATAAATAAAATTATCATGCTTAAAAAACAGATATACCATACCAGTTTTTTTTCCCCTTGTTACACTTTACATTGAAAAATAACAAACCGTACAACACTGAAAAATACTATCCTTGAAATTTTGTTTAAATGAAGAAACACACACCATCTTTTTATTTAAGCATTACACTTCAAAAACAGATACACATACCAATTTATTTTCACTAGCCTTTATACTGATAACATGCCATATAAAAATGAAAAGAATTATCCTTGAAATTTAGATAAAATGAAGTAACACAATGGGAAAATTTATGCACACGGACATCTTTTTTCTATTGCATGTTGTCTGACATGATCCACAAGTGCCTAAAAATGTACCCAAAGAAACACATTTCAATATTAACAAAAAATTGTTTACAGATTAAAATTCATTCATTTCATACCAGTATTATAAAGATCATGCATGAAACAAATCTGCTTTCCCATACTTTTAAGTAAAACTTTTATACTGGAAAATAGACTATATTTCTATAATTAGAAACAAGAAAATACTAATTTGAATTTTTGCATTCATTTCTAAATCTTTACTCCATTGCCAAATTGTATAATACTGTGATTATAAATAAACTTGCACAATCCTTGCAATTATTGAAGTCAGATTATATATATTTTGTCTCACACTATTCAATTTATTCTATTGACTTCAGATGTCAATGTCAAAATTCTGGAAGTTATTTTAACCAAGAAACAGTAGTGGGCACCGTGCATAAACAACTCATCTAACTTTTTAACAATAGTGACTATAAAATAAAAAAAAATTATATATCATTCCAACGATATTGCAACTATAGTATAATGTTACATATATCTTTAGCAAACATTCAGATTTTATCTTGACTTTCCAAATTATTATTTATTTTTTAATAAATTTCAATATGCTAATGATTTTCATGTTACATTAGTATAAATTCCACAATTAGCACAGGAAAACAAAATCCGCGCTTTATATTAGAAGAGAAATTTCTTTTCCATATTCAAAACACCTACATTGGCGATGTTTGGCGACGGGTACGTTAACCCTAGACTAATTTAATTATAGCTATTATTACAGAAATTAGCAGATACTCAGGTTATTGTACACAAGAATTTCACTTTACTTGCACATTATAAACATCAGAGAAGATATAAACTCTAAATGAAGGCGTAATTAACATTATACTTACTAAGCAAAGTTCAGCGCCTGGACCAGGTTTCCAATTGTCTCTTCGGCAATTATTTACCCATATTTTTCTTCTTTCTTCATTTTTAGGAAATTTTACCAATGTATGACCTTTCCGTGAATGATTTGAACAATTAATAGCTGTACATCCGCCTATTTTACACAAGAAAAACACAAAAAATTGTTGCACCTTAACCACTCAGCCGCCATTAAATCTCCCACTTGGGAGCGCGAATGCCTGATGATTCAGCCTGGTTTATAGGAGCCTTACTAAATACAATAACGCGTTTGCGTTAAAAAGGTAAACAATGTACATAAAATTAATTTAGTTGTTGATATGTTAAAGTTAATCTACATACATTTTTTCACCTTAGTATTTTAGATGAAGGTATATATAACTCCAACATTATTACCCTTAATACTTTTCTTTTTTAATTCTGACCATTAATTTCTACACTTATCTATAATAATAGTTAAATATGTTTGAAAACATGTTCTTCATATAAATGCAGTAAAGATTATGCAAATGGAATATTTATCCCGTAAGTAACGTTAAAAATTTTAAAAGATAAAATATACATGAGTATATTATTTGGAGATACTCAGATAACTCGGATGACATTTTATTTTGATGAACTAAACCGTTCATTATAGATTTACTTTTACTCTCTATATTAAAATAAACTTATGTTAGCATTTTATAAAGAATAAATATCTTATATAAAATTATCCATTCATATTATATTACCAACAAATTTATAATAAAATATATGAATGAATGAATGCAAAAATAGGTACAGGAATTTTAACTTAACCCCATTGCAGTTGTGCATAACGTATTTATATCCTTTTATTATATTCTTGTTGATATTTGCAGTTCTTCTAAAAAACAGTTTCTTGAAATATTAACATCTGAGGTTCGTGTTTCGAAATAATTAATCCAAATCACTTTGTTGTACACTTATGAAATGTTCACACTGCATGCAACACAAATCTAGTAGTTATAACCCCTGTCTTGCACTATCCTCCTCATATCAGGTCACACACTCAGAGTCATACTTAACATTCTTAAAAACTGACTGGCTTCAGCATCTGTTTAAAATATTCCATAATTAAAAAGGTGGGGATAAATAGATTCCATTTCCACATCACCTTAGAAGTAGGTTTGCACTTGCTTTAAAAAAACAGAAACTGTAAAATACTCTTAAAGAAGCATGCTAAATATTTCAATTGTTACTTTTAAGTATTAATTTCAGTTTTAAGGAAATGAAAGTTGAATTATAATCATGAAGAAATTGGTTATTGCGAAGCATGACATGCATAACAAATTAAGCAATATGATACGTTAAATATTTAAAAATTTTGAAAGTAATTATGTCTGTACATCAAGTGCAAACCTACATCAGGAGGTAGGAATCGTGATGCGTTTTTTTTTTTTACGGAGGTGTCGCCAAGAGCCATAATCCTCCGAACCTGAAAAATTCAAAAACCAAGGAAGGCAAAAAATGTTTTTTTAAGTATAACAGTCAAGATATTATAAAAATGAAATCACTGTTACAAGAAAAATAAGATACATAATAAAGAAATAATATACAAATAGGGTGTTTACATATTTTTAGAATAATTTTGATCAGAATTTTAAAAAAAATCACACGTGGACTGTTGTGCCTTTTATCTCATAAAGAGCTAAGCTTCCTAAGTGCAAAGCCATCACAACAGATGGAATCTGGAAAGTTATGGATGAGGAATAAAAATCAATACCCATGGAAATATTATGAAAAGCCCTTCTTTCGGAGAAATCATGGGCATTTTCTGGGCAGGCTTGCCGGAAAAAAAGCTATCATATTGAACATATAAAAAATACTCTTTACATTTTAAACATAATTAAATGGCCCCCAAATTGTTCTAAAAATGTGTAAATGCCTTCTTTTGTATATATTTACATTTAGTGCTTACCAAAAATACTTAGGAAATAAATTACATTTTCGAACCTGTAATTCTGCTGTATTTATTTATGAAAGGGCTGCAGGATTTTTAATTTCCATACTCTGAAATGCAATTGAAAAACATGCACTTATTACTTTTTTTGCAAAGCTCTTTCTATATATATATACAGGGCGTAACAGAATTTATATCACAAGTTTAAGGGATGACAGAACATGGCAAACTTAATAATTTTCAGTATACATTGTCAAATGTCATCACAGGAACACAATAGTATGGAGGATGAAAGATTTTCTTATTGATGGTTATTTACAAGAATTGTTAAAATTAAAAATGGTAAACTGCAATATATAAATCACAACACTGAAGAACCAAGGCATAGACTGGCATAGACTTTAAAAGATGCCCACATCAAGTACTCTTGAATTAACACCAATTGTGCTGATACATTTTTCAAGAGAATCAATATATGTCTCTTAAAAGAAATCCGTCATAGTTGTGGTGCATGTATCACCGTGCAGTTGCTACTTGTACTTTTGAACAGCTGTTGTTAATACCAAATGCTATTTTTAGTAATTATCTGCTTTTAAAAAGCTGTCTGACTTCTGCATTTACATTGCATTGTTTTATGCAAACTGTCTTTTTTGCCATGGTTTATCAGCCTTTAAAGCTGTCATATTTATTGCTAAATGTAAGCAGATAATAATAAAAATGCTATATCTTATTGTTTACTTTTTATGATGCATTTTAGAAAAAGAATCAAGTTCTTAAAATAAATTAAAATGAAAAATTGCTTATTCTTACCCCACATATCATCACCATCTTCAATAAACTGCATTTCATCATCTTGACGGGCAGCTTTTTTCGGTGGCATTAAATCTTCAATATCCTCACTTTGTACTGTTGGCTCATTTATAAATTTCAACTCTAAACCATTTTTTCCATAGCCAGGATATACAGTTTTAATATCTTGTAGGAACTGGTAAATTTTTTCGCCCGGATATTGAAATTGCTTCAAACGAAAACACTTGTAATAATGAAGGGCCATATACTGTATCAGACTTTGATCATTGCGTCTATTAACAATTGTTCTTTTAAAAATTTTGTTTTCATTTTCTAACTGATTTATCGTATTGAATTTATCCTTTTTAGCTACAAATTCACCTGTAATGGAAATATGTCAATAAGCTTTTGTGTAGATTCTTGAGGAAATTATTTAACATTAGAAAATTTCTTCATAAACATATTTTTTTAACAAGCTGACTGTAACCGATTAACCAATCATGACCTGTAAAATAATTATTCACAAATTGTTAATTTATTAATATATTCAGATATGAAAACAAAGTGATTTAATTACCTCTGCTGTGATTTGTTGTCTTGTGAACAGCTCCAGAGAACATGCTTTCTACATTTTTATACTGTTTAGCTGAATCGGTACAAATGACTGAAGTTTCTGGATGAACATGACGCTTTATATATGGCCATATATCTCGCTTGCTTTTCCCATTAACTCTAAAAAACAGCCCTTCTTTGTCTTCTCGACAATATATTCCTAAAACAGTTATTGTCATGTTTTTGGTAACCCGCCCTCTGTTATACTTACACTTGGTAAGAAATGTCTCATCAACTAAAATGGTTTTACCTGCAAGGCAAATAAAAGGTAAATGAAACATATTATCACAATTTTGCAATAAAATGGCGTCTACCAGGCGAGCAAACTATTTTCATAATCTTCACCATGTGTAAATTGATTATAAGCCAGTTTCCCTCAAAACGTCCTTCACAATGGCATTCCTCCTTTTACACAGATAGCCCTTTTGACTTTAATATGTTAAAATGTCCTAACTTAACCTGCAGCTTTCGTTCACACGAATTCTCCTGCATAACTAGGCAAGCAACTTTCCACCAACCAATTCCCAGCTCAATTACATCTTGAACAGTCGATAACATTTCCATTATATGATTTCTATCATCTGCAATTTGAAGCATTGCAACTGGAATATTTGCTGTTCTTCGGCAAACTGAAAATTAAATAAAAATGTTTATTATATTTTAACAATTGGCATCTTTCTGGAACTATTATTTCGGAACATCTGCAGTATTCTAAAGAAAGCATCACTGCAGTGTATTGTTAGCAGTGCATCTGTAAGTATTGGCTAATACATAAGTACCCTGAAATATAACTAATTATTATTTACATTATAGGAATGCAATAAAGGGCTATTTGCCTAAAAGGAGAGGTGCCTCCATGGAGTACTTTTTAGGGGAACTTACTTGTATTCATGTTTCCTGGAATTGGCATTCATCTTATGACCACATTTTGGGCAAGGTGGGGGCCTCCTCTTTTTTCGGAAGCAAGCCAGCTTCTGTTGCTAAAATAACTGCCTTTTCTTCATCATTAATCAATGACATTCCTGTCATCATGTTGAAGTATTTCAATTTCTGCATTAATGATGAAGTAGCCATAGCAAAGAAAAAATAGAACCTAACAAAATGAAATTAAATAAATCAAATCAAATATTAAATTAAATGTATTATTTTTAAATTAAAAAATATGTTAAATTTAAGCTAACAATATATCAAACTAAAACACTGATAACATACAGGAATAAAGGCTTAGTAGTACAGGGAAAATATGCAGAAATAAATATTAATAACTTCTGAAATATGAAGAAATTATAAATATTCCTAAGTTACAGAAATAAAAATTTTAATATAAATAAAAATTAGTAATTCAAATATGCAAATATCAATAGATGCAAATAGATAAAAATTTAATTGAAAAAATACTTGCTTTGGCAGGTGATTCCTTTTGAAGTGATACACACAGAGCACTCAACCAAAATGATGTAGGTTCAGAGTTGAGAGGTCAAAATTCGCGGGCTTTTGCGCCTACGTCATTTCGCGAAAAATCGATTCCATGTTAATAATCGATATTTCGTTGATCAAAATTACTTGCATAAACAGTAAAAATGTATATAAACGTATTTTATATTTTTATTACGTATATAAACGTATTTTATAATTTTGCATTGATAAGTAGCAGATATTTTTTTCAATAATAAAAGTTTTTGCAAAAATTAAATTTGATAGACGACTGTGTGAAAAAAAAGGCTTCCTTTTTTAATATGTGTCTTTAATGTTGTTTATAAATGAACTGAATGAAAAGGTTATCTGAATTTTGTAACTAAATCGGCAATAAATTGGATACCACTGTGGCGACATCATTCGTGTTAATGAAGCCTTAATGCAAATACTGTACCAACCCGATGACTGATTTTTTGTCTGTGTGATTCTATATCTAAAAAATGTAAACAAATATTAATCTTATTGGAGTAAGAGCAATGTTTAACATTTCCTATGTTCAAGACATGCACAACCACAAAGCGAATCCAGTGCAGCTTAACCGTAACCGTTCATTGAAATAATCTTGACTTAACCAACGTGCAATAAGACATCTGTCTCTCTCTCCCCCTCCTTTTTTTAATTTTCGCGTATTTTTTACAGGTTTTTCAAAAACCAGCATCTTTTGAATTTATTAGCACGGACGCAGAATTTTTTCCCCTTCATCTTGAAACAAGAAAATAGTTTTAATGTAGGTAAACAAAGAAATGTAATCCTGAATTGCATACTGCAGGGAAACAAGATTTCTAACAATATATTTCGGTTATGTATTTGTTGCAAATACGGTGATGCAAAAATTTCAATATATATATTCATTACCATTAAAAACTAACATGAGTAACAACACAGCAGAAAAAACTATGAAGATAAATCGTATTCAAAGGTTTGAAGATATAAATTTAATTAACTTTTATTTGTTTATCTAAGAAAGAATTTTGCTCATGTTTTGTTTAATAGTTTAAATTTTTTACTGATACACCGAATTTTAATCCGCAAAATCCTCTATGTAAAGAAATCAGTGAAATATCCTTGACATAGAAAAGTAGCAGAATATTGTTTCTTTAATATTTTACATTAACTTATTAGCATTTCAAAAGTTTTTTATTTTGATATAAACTTGATGAGAAGGGATTAAAAAATTGCTTGTATGATACAGAGTGTCTGTCAGCGAGATAGCGGTAAAACTGTTGCATCCTAGTAGTTCGTCTTGGAGTTAAGTTCCGACTAACGGATTTCCGCCATCTTGTGCAAATAACCCGCGAGTGCTTTTCTTATTCTAAATAATTCGTGTTAGGAGTACAATTAATTTATTTAGAAATTAATTCCAGTTTGTTATAGCTAGATAAATAACATATACTTAAATATTAAGTAAATAATTTTAAAAAATGTGTCAATGCGAACGATAAGTTAGGAAAAGACCATATGTTATCTACTTTGTTTTATTAGGATAATTAATTTATAAGGTCATTAAGTTGTTTAGAAAATAATTTATAAGGTAATTAAACGACAACTGGGAGCCCGTCTCCTCAACTTCTTAGTTTCTGGGATAAACCACAATTCATATTTAATTTAATAATAATTATTAATGAAATATAATAAATTAATCATGATTAATTACTTATATTTCATTAATAATTATTATTCCGCAAAATCCTCTATGTAAAGAAGTCAGTGAAATATACTTGACATAGAAAAGTAGCAGAATATTGTTTCTTTAATATTTTACATTAACTTATTAGCATTTCAAAGTCTTATAAGTTTTTTATTTTGATATAAACTTGATTAGAAGGGATTAAAAAATTGCTTGTATGATACAGAGTGTCTGTCAGCGAGATAGCGGTAAAACTGTTGCACCCTAGTAGTTCGTCTTGGAGATAAGTTCCGACTAACGGATTTCCGCCATCTTGTGCAAATAACCCGCGAGTGCTTTTCTTATTCTAAATAATTCGTGTTAGGAGTACAATTAATTTATTTAGAAATTAATTCCAGTTTGTTATAGCTAGATAAATAACATATACTTAAATATTAAGTAAATAATTTTAAAAAATGTGTCAATGCGAACGATAAGTTAGGAAAAGACCATGTGTTATCTACTTTGTTTTCTTAGGATAATTAATTTATAAGGTCATTAAGTTGTTTAGAAAATAATTTATAAGGTAATTAAACGACAACTGGGAGCCCGTCTCCTGAACTTCTAAGTTTCTGGGATAAACCACAATTCATATTTAATTTAATAATAATTATTAATGAAATATAATTAATTAATCATATTTAATTTCTTAATTATTAATGAAATATAATTAAATAATCATTTTAATTTGATAATTATTAACATTTTTAATTTGATTGATTATTTAATTTTTAAGTCATTAATAATTTTAATAGTAATCTAAAATTTTGCTAAGTTCTTTATTTTGTTCTAACAAAATAATTAAACAGCTAATGATCACATGTAACAACAAACAGCTTATGAGCGTATTCACCACGTCTACTGACAAAGTCACGTGATCAGCACGAAGATTCATCTGCAGAGTCGCATGACAGCCGAAGTAAGGCGTAAGAAAATATCCCTTCCCTTTTCCCTTTCTCCCTAGCTTAGTGAACGTTTAAACTTGCAACGTGAACTGTCCTCCCACTGTTTGGCGCCTATCGCTCAAGTAGGTGAACGCGATTTCTGGAAGTTCTCCAAGTGCCGGTTATCTGAGTATCCCCGAAAAACAGAAGACATGGGTCTAATAAAGCCAGATTAGGTTGAAAGCTCAACATAGCTTTCATAAATGTAAAATGCCCTCATTAAAGCATCTGCTTGCCTGAGTTTAGGCATTGCTTTTTTGAAGGCAAGGAGCAGAATATGCTTGTCTACCGCTGGATCGCGGGAGATTTCAATTAAGCATTTTAGTGTAGATGCAAAGACACCGTCTGAATCAATGCTACACTCTGCTGTGGCTGACACTGCTGGGGCTGCAGGGGCTTCTGCAACCGGCAGTCTTGGATTCGTGGATTTGAATCCGTGCTCGGTTGTGTTCTTCACCATCTGTGCATAAGATGGTGAACTGACGTTGCTTGGGGGAGCAGGCATGGGACGTCTTGTCTCAGCAGTTGCTGGGGGCTTAGAAGAACCCTGCGGGGGGGCTGTCTGAGCAGCTGCCCTAGTCCTAGGCGCGGAATTTTTACCGCGAGCCCGTTTATTACCTGGGTATCGGGGACAAGATTTATATGAAGCAGGATGATCTCCACCGCAGTTGCAGCAAGTGGCAGGTACGTCTAAGCCTTTGGTACACTCACGTGCCCAATGGGGTCCAGAGCATCTGACACAACGGATTGGAAGGGTGCAGAGTTCCGAAGAATGGAAAAAGCCCTGGCACCGAAAGCACTGAGTAGGGCCCTTGCGGCCGCGGTAACGCTCAATGCTGATCTCTGTGCCCCACATGTCAGTGACGGCAAACAGATGATCGAGGAAGGGGTGTGGGATAACTTGTAAATAAACAAGTGGCATTGGGTGTCTGGAGCCAGGCTGAGTAAGCCGAACGATGCGATGCACTTTAAATCCCATCGCCTCAACTTCCTCTTTGATATCCCCGATATCAGTTTCAACAGGGAGGCCTCTGATGACAATTTTGACTGGCCGGTCCTGCTTTAGATCGAAAGTTTTGAACTGGATGCCGGCTTGCTTCATCCAGCGGGTGACCTCCCTGAACTCCAGCTCTGTCTGAACAAAAATTTTGAGATAGGGTTCAGTCAGGATGCTCCGTAAATTAGGGGCAATTTCTCTCATGAAAGACACTTGTGTCTTCCAGTTTTTGCTGCTTTTGAGATGTATTGCCGGAATCTCAGACTGCGGTGTGGGGGGGTACGTTCCGTGCCTGCTCGGAATTAACTCCCTCACTAGTACTTGCAGTAGCAATTTCTGCGTCATTGGATTGATCGCTGATTAATGAATTTTTGATTTTTTCATACTTGTTAGTATTCCTCTCCTTTTTAGGAGTAGCATTTTTTGAAGTGGCTGTCAATTTAGAATTTGGAATAATAGTATTTGCATCTTTAGCATTTAGAGCCAAATCATCTATTGTGAGATCCACAATAGGCGCCTTCCCTTGCTTTCGAGCCGCAGGGGTGATAAACCCGTCAGAGTCGATAGTCTGCGTCTTTCGCTTCCGCGATGACGTCGACTGGACCAGTTTCCCACGCACGAGGTGCGGGGGAATAGATGCCTCGTGCTTTCTAGGATCTTCTGCGGATTGAGCGGCAGCCATCTTGGCTAAGCGCTCGCTCTCCAATATATTTAGAAATTCCTCTCTGGTTGAGGGAAGGTAAAAAATGGGTACATCTAGAGCATTAGCAATGTCATTAATCTTATGGAAAAGTGACTTACCCGCCCGGTCGAGCTGGTCGTATCCATTTTGATCCAGTGGCATTGGCGTCTTCTTCATGAAATTCTTCTGACGCTGTATGGCCTCAAACTGCTGTTTCATGTCATAAAACTTGATAACCAGGTCCATGCGTTCGTCATCTGGCGACGCTGATTGCACAGAGGGAGCTTGATCCCTGATTTCACTCATATCTTGGTCAATAATATCACTATTATCGCAAAAATTCGGAGAATTGCCCTGCGTTGGCGGGAGCTCGTTACACGAGCGACCGTCACCCTCGCCGTCCATCCTCGGAATCACGTGTGCTAGGGGGAGGGGCAAAGGCTCTTTCCAGTCCATACGAAATTTTGCAGGAAAGGCCAAAAAGTAATGGGGGAGGGGGTTAAAATTGAGGAAAGCCTGCTAGACTTAGAAAATAATTTGGGCTGAAAAAAAATTATTTCTAACGTTCATTTTGTCTGAGGAGGAATATTTCCTTTAAGCATTACTTTGAAATCACATAAGCGTTTGTAGTTGGTTGACAGTGCATTTAAGTTATAATTATTTAAAGATTTTAATTATTTTTATTTATTTATTTTATTTTTTATTATATATATATATATTTTTTTATAATTACTAATTAGTGATAGTTTCTTAATAAGGCACCTGGGCGTAATGGCAAACCGCACATTGAGTTGAACAGTGTTAAACTAATGTCGCATACTGCGCATGCCCAGAAACAAATTTGGCGTAATTATTATGTTGGCGCGATTTGAAAAGAGGATAAATACGGTATGTGGTAGATGTACCGCCATCTGATTGTAAACAAATCCGGCGTTTAAGTCTTCGTAGAGTATATGTGCACAGGGATAAATAGAAGGGCTAGCTCTTTTCTTTGTTCGACTCCTCGCCGACGCGAGCCTAATGGGGGGACGTAACAGGCAATAATCTGACGTCACTGTGATGCCACCTGTCCTGATTTCCCGCGTTTAAAACAGTAGTTTCATTGAGCTGCGAGACGATTTTCTAGAGGTTACATTATCAGGTTCAATGTTCCGTCTTACTTTCTTCGGGAACATGCAAGGACCTGACTCGGAACAGAGAGCTTACTAAAGCTATGTTCAATAATTGTGGGAAGTAGACAGGATACACAAGAAGGGTATACAAAACCCTTTATTTTTCTCTATTTACAATAATTTCCGTACTTCGGAATACAAAGACCCACTTCTTGGGGTCTAAACGTAAGAATATAAAAATATAACTAAATGCTAACTTAACTTTGAAATAATAAACGTGGAAGATTGGCCTTATATTAACAGGAAGCCGTATGTAGTACAGAGAACTGTGAACACTACAATACGTTTAAAATTATCAAGAGGATTAAACCTCTGGCCTGGAAGGCAACCAGCAACTGAGTAAAACTTCTAAGGTAAGCGGCCTGCTTCGACTACTCCTTCCTCTCTCTCGCTTGGCAAAAAGCCACAACTTAAATACTTGGCGTTCGCCAGACAAACTTTGCATAAATACGTTAACGCTTATAATTCTGGCCGGAAGTAGAAAATAAGAAGTGATAGTAAAGATTTAAAATAAAATAAACGTTAGTAAAACTTAAGATCCTTACAACATATTCCAAATTAATTTTAATAATATATATATTTGTTTTCTAATAATGTATATATTTAAAATAATTTAAATATATGTAATTTTAGTCAGTTTTTATTTTAAATTCTATATTGTAAAGTATCGTTTACGTAATATGGCTTTTTGCGCTGCAGTAACGTGTCGTAGCACTTACAGAAGTATGAAAGGATGAGATATTTTATTTCATGGGACCAAAGGATCCAAATGAGAGTTTGCTTTTGACGAAAGAATGGATACACAAATGTCAAAGAGAAGATTCTATTAATGTGAAGAGCTGAAAAATCTGCAGCGAACATTTTCTATGCAGTGTTTATGAAGATGATATAAAAAATCGCTTGTTTGGATAGCCACAGAAAGAAACTGTTGAAATGGAATGCTGTGCCGAAAGTAAATTATGATGACAATAATAAATTGAAATTGATGATGACAATAATAAATCGAAATTGATGATGACAATAATAAATCAAATTTTAATGATTTTGAAATAAAACTCACAAATGAAAATGTAGATCATCCTGAATGTTTAAGGATAAACAAGAATGCATTGATAATTTGAAGAACAAAATAATATCCTTAGAAAATTGTATTAAAGTACTGAAAAATAGAGAAAAGAAAAATTTTAGAATGTTTGTTCAGCGACAAAGAAGGTGGACGACATCTAGACAGAAATTAAAATCTCAAATAGCGAAATTTGGGGCGGGGGAACACAAATCGGAGAATTTGGAAAAATGTCTAAAGCCTATTATTATAAAGACGCAGATTAATGCATTACTGAAAAAGAAGAAAAAATCAGGTGGACTAGTGAAAATATTTCACGTTGCATCGTCATAAGAGCTCTGTCATCTTAAAGCTATGATTTTTGGAAAGAAAATAAATTAAGAAAAAATTGGAATATCTTTACCTAGTATTATCAAATTAAAGAAATGGTGTTTATTTTATTTTTTAGTGTTTTCTAAATTTTAGTATAGTCCAAGAATTCAAAGTCATGTTCTTACTCTAAAGAAGGAAAGAGGCGAATATTTGTATTCTGTAGAAAAAATATGCGTTCTCAGTTTCGACGAAATGCATATAGATTGAAAATTGTGCTATGACTCTAAACTGGACTAAGTTGGTTTTTTCAAAATGTGCAGTTTGTTTTAATCAGAGGTCTCATTTCGCGCTCTGCCTCAAATTACTGAGAAACCGCGTTTTAGATAGAGGATTTGTTTTAGAAGATGTAACTGTTTTAAATTTTGATATTATTAAAGAGGTTTTTAAATAGAGATTGAGTTACTAATTTTGTTAAGTACTTGTTAAAGTTATTCTTATTGTATCCTTTGTAACTAATTATTGATTAGATTTTGTGCTAGATTAGCATTCTAGATAAAATATAATAGTATAAAACATCAAAGTAATTGGCATAAAAAGACCTGCTTCCTTTACTCACACTTTTGAAAAATTAAATAACTGATTTAGGTACTCTGAATAAAGCTATTTTGTCAAAATTAAGGTAACAATCTTATATACATTTATTTAATTGTAATATAGATATAAGTATAAATTACAAAATTATTTAAAAAATATCTATTATATTGAATCGGAAGAGAATTATAACAATGTAAAATTTACAATTAGGCAAAAAATCAAACGTAGGTTAGCAGAAATGTTGCCATATATGTCATGTATGTTTAAACCTATGTCAATGTAAAGTTGTTTTTTGAGTAAATTTAAATAGCTGCTATTATAGTTATCTTAGAAGCAGTATAAAAATTCTCTCAGTTAGCATGCAAATAAAGAAATGATTAGAAATAAACGTGCATTAAATAAAAAAAATCTGCAAATAAAAATTTAAAAAAAAAAAAAACCACTGAACTTTATGTTAAAAAAGAGTAGCACATTTTATCTATTATTTTAAAATTGAGTAAGCATTATTAAATTTTTTAATGGTCCAGTCTAAAATGCATAAAGCAGTAACATTGCCTCTTCCAAGTTATAGCTATCTTTCACGCACAGCTCGTTTTAAACGCTGGTTCAAAAACGCTAATTGCCAAGCTGTGAATTATATTGGCGTGCTCAGTGTCATCATGGCTACGTCATCACTTCTCACTTTCTGCTTCAGGGGGAAAAGCTCTATGAGCTAGCCCTTCTCTTCTAAGTCCTGATATGTGCAATGTAAAGTAATTACTGTGTAAAATTTGATTTTTTTCCTGTACTGCTCCAACAACTGGAAAGTTAAACGATACGATCAAGTTTAAATTCGATTGAAGAGTGCACAAAATGGGTAAAGGAAGTAGCGTAAATGCAGATGCTCCAGTGGATAGCGCGAGCTTCAAACCAAATGCTATTGCGAGATTGCTTTCAGGTATGTATATATTTTCCCATTTCAGTAAATTTGATATGTTATATGTGCAATATGTGATATATTGTATTTTAACGCATATACAGTTCATTAACATTTTTTAACATTTCCTAAATTTCTATATAATGTAGCATTAAGAAAGATGTTTTAAGAAATTTGTTTCCTTACTGTTTTAATTTTTTCGAAAAGAAACATCATTTTCGAGAAACTTCAAGAAGAAAGTTATTAGCGTAATTTTATTACAGCTAAAACTGATGCAAGGTACTTGAGTCTTTTATCTCAAAATGTGCTGAAATGTTTTGGTTGAAGTTAATATAAAATAATGTAATGAATTGTGGTATAACTGTAAAGAATTGGTAAAAATAAAATATAATTAGCTCAAATTTACTTAACTCCTTATATTATCAAATATCTATTGAATAGAAAAACCTGTTGAAATATTAAATGTAACAAGTTCTATTTTTAAAAGGCAGATGATTGTACAGCATGTAGGAATTGATGATGATTTTTAATACTCCTAAAGTAATAGTAAAGTCAACAATAAAGTATATTTTGATGTATGTAATTTTCATCAATGATTACATAAAATTGCACTTTGATATAAAGTATGCTTGGATTGTTTTCATGTATGCTATATATTATTGCAAATTAGTTCTTCATAAAATTGTATATTTCTGCTGTGAAAAAGTATGTATGCAATCATGCAAGTTGTAGGAAAACATGTACGTGTACTGCACATGTACCAGGACGACAAGATAACAATTATGACTGTCAATCATTATTTGCTGACTGTATCTGTCAAGCTGACTACACAGACTATAGTAGCCAAAGATAAGTTGTAGAAAGTGTGTTTCAGAGTTGAATATATGAATTAAAGTTAGTAGGATAATTATTCTTAACTAAATAATAAAATTTAAATAAAACCCCTTATTTCATTTTTTAAAAATTCTCTTATTATTATGATGTGATTTCACAACCATTGACCCTCTCCTATTGTTAAATAATTCATTCAGCACTGAACAACATATTATTTTATTGGTATAAAAAATAATATATTTTGTGTGTATGACCAAGTTATGATCTAAGATTTCTCAATACTTGAATTATCCTTTTAAAGATTTTTATAAAATGATTTTTTTAATTTCAGGCATTGGCACAGTGAATGGCAGCTGAAAAATTTTGACCCTTGTTTCTGGAAGTGAAATGTTAGATGTAAGTAATGATGTTTGAGACCCTTATCACACGGCATTTGTTTCACATGAACAACTTGTTTCGGACAATTTTTCTGCCTGGTTTACTATTGAAAGAAAGACATGCAACGTTTTCCTTCCTTTCTAAAAAAATTGCAAATTGTTCGTTTTCAATCAATCAACTATCAGCTTGTTTGTAATGGGGAACCAGTTTCCCATGTTAACCCCAAAGTGATCTATGATAATTGGCTGTTGTGACAAAGCAGAAAAATTGTGCCAAACAGTTATTCTTCCGAAACAAACTGACGTGTGATAGCATCCTTACTGTTAATAATACTGTGAAGCACTTAATTGTATGCTTTGCTAATGAATATGTACTAGGCAATTGTGGTTATTATGAAAGACGTGAAATTTCAAATACAATTGTTTCAGTTACAATTATTACAGATATTATTTAATTTTGTAATAATGCTAATTAAAAATATGAATTAAGAAAATGCAAAAATTAGTGTATAAGCATACTAAATAGTTCAGAGTAAGACTTGTACTTAATTTATAGTACGCACTCATTCACACATATGATGACTCGTACACTGATATAAATTTGATATGCTTTTATACTGTTTACATGTCTTCTATATTCAGATTTGAATCATCATCTGCCAACAAATTCAGTTAATCAGGCATTGTTGACCTTATTAGTTTCTTGCAGATGTGTGAACTTTGGAAACATTTTTAGATTTAGTGTAGTTTTTGTTTGCTTTTCAGGTTTTCACATAATATCAACTAGAAACATTACCTCTTCATTTTAAAGGTCAAAAAGATAAAATAAAATAAAAAAAAAACAATTAATTAGTTAATATCAAACCTAAAATGTTCTTTTATTATACAATTATTATTTAAGCCATCCAAATGGGCGCAATATTTTTATAATACTTTTATTTAATTTTCCAGTATATGTTATTGAAGCCATTCAAATCCCACTTGGGCATTTTCAAGCATATTAGTTATTGAATATTATGTCTGACTGTAAACACACAGGCAAAGTATGTATAATTATTATGTAATTTAACCTATCTTTCCTTCAACTATTTCTTTAAAATTACACGAGACAGGCATACATTTGAGCTTTGATTAACAGACTTAGTGTAGTCGCCATGACGGATAAGAAAACAGATGAATAATAGACCACCCATAATCACCAACATATAATGCAAGGATTTGAGAATAAAGATTGCTTATTAGCATAATAGTGCACTGAATATTAGATATAAAAATTATAGAACTGAAAGATTTGTCACGTATCATCTTTGCTTATTATTATATATATTGAAAATAAACAGTTTGCTTCTGCAACAGAATAAATATCAAGTGTCTTGAAATGTACCTGGAGCTTTACAGTTCAGTACATTATACAAAGAGCAGTATATATAATGATTATCAGGTCTGTACAGAAATTTTTAATGGAAAATTGTGTATAGATTTAGTTGATATTTCTTATCTTGTGTACAGATTTAGTTGATATTTTGCAAGACATGGCAATATTTCAGACTTTTATTGTAATTACTGTGACAAAACAATCATTAGAAAATTATACACGTATGAAAATTATTAATATTACATTATGTAGCTTATATTAATAATTTTCATACGTGTATATGTAATATTTTGGCAGGCAGAGGAATGACCAAAGCTTGACAATATAACTACATCATAGGCCAGGCATTGTTATGGCTGGATAGAAGGTTGCAAAATGACGACAAAGAAGGATTTAGCTTTTTAGATCCCACATCTTTATTCAATTCTCTCAGCAGATCATTTTGCCTTTAGATGAAATTCTCAAAATTATATATTCAATATTGATTTAAACTAAGTAAGATTAAATTTAGACTTTACGTCATATCTGCTTTAACAAAGGAAAGAACAAGATGGGAGGAGCAGCTGCAAGGTCTTGTAGCAGCGGTAGAAGAAAGCAGTCTGACGAAAAATGGCACGTATTCAGTATGTGTACTAGCGGTTATATAACATGCCAGAATGTTCTCGAAAGTACTGGTCTAGGATAAGATCCTGAAACTGCAGTAAGTTAATTATAGGTTGCATGCTCGCGCAGAGCAAAGCCACTGTATTTTCTATATTTTACATGTATATAATATATATTCTTTGTGTCTTGGTGAATACATTCTACCTCGCTGGCAGGTAACAGAAACTGACGATCAAAAGATTGATGAATATTTAATAATTTTGATGAGATTATCTAGGAAAGTAAAATAGTTTAAAACGTATAAACGTATTAAATATGGTTTTCCAGAATGTTTCCTAGCATAGTTTTTAATCTCAGACTAAATGATACACATTATCTGGAAGTTCATATTCTTGTGTCATAAAGTATGCTTTATTGTAATTAGTCTTAGATTGTAAAGTTAAATTTATGAAAATATGATGAGTTAAAAATGTATTGCAGATATTAAACTAGATTTTTATATGCAATTTTGAAATTTTAGAGATCTTGCTTCATGTAATTATTTTTAATGTTTTTATTAAATTCTTAATTAATGCTATTATGCATGCATTAGAAAGTGAAATGAAATAATACTTAGAGATATCATTTGGCTGCATTCTGTTGTTTCTCAGTTAAACTATTCTGCATTCAAAAAATTACTCAAGGATTCTCACGAATACCAGCTCAAACAGTTCCAAAGTATTTCTGCAAAATATACATAATTACTTAAGAATTGTATCTTTTTGATAATATTATTTAGCCTTTACAAGTTACTGCCAAAATTATTTTGTAAATCAGAAATCTTCGAGGGGATTAGTGTGTCTCGCATAGTTACCCTGGTGCCACACTATAACACTGAAATTGATAAATGTATAATTGAATGTTTAATCAAAAATGTCTAATTCCTCTTTTATGATATTTCAATAATTGATACTACTGAAACAAGAAATATTGGTACATTAACATTTTCTTAATATTCATTGTGTATTTGTTATGATGCATGTATTAATGTCATTACAAGTTAGCATTTGATAATGTTTGTTTCAACAATTTAGGGTTTGATGAAGTGCCACAGAGATTATCGCTTAAAGAATGCATGCAGGCCAACCACCAACACAAGATATTAAAAGAGCAATGAAAATGAAGATTTAACTATAAAGAAAAATCTGACTAATATTATTACTCATAACACTTAATTGTTTCGTATTATTGTAAATTTATGCGAGTTTTCCTGTATTCTGTTTATTTTGCAACTTATGTTATTGTAAATTCATGTATGTTTTCATTCTTGCTCTGTCACGCATTTCATACTAATTGTTTGTTGTGCATATTAATTATATGTGTATATTACTTCATTGAATTACTGTATTTGAATTTTAATAAACCTTTTTACCATTCAGTAGTACTTTTCCATAAAACCCTGAACATTCTAAACATCCCATATCACTAATCCTCAATTCTAAATAATACTCGAGTTTACTTAATTCATGTATTAATAACGAATTTGAAAAATAATACAATAGTGACATATTTTGAGGTAAAATAAATACTGCTCAATTGGACAATTTAAAATGTTTTTCCTTGTAATAGAGGAACATTGTTTAAGGATTTAATTATTAGTATTTGAATATTGTATTAATATATGATTAATTAGTATATGAATATACTGTGTGTAATGAATAAGTAAGGCAGTGAATAAATTTTGAACAATAATTTCATATGAAGAAATATGATCTGCCTGGGTTAAAAAATTAATCTTTAAATCCTATTTATGAGATTATATGGCTGGAATCTGTAGCCCAAAAGCAGTTAAAGCAACCCACCTCCAAAAAAGAAGACATTTTAAATAGTTTCTTCCAAAACTTGAAATATTTAAACATTACACGACCCTAAATTTCTAGTGAATTTAAATACTCATTTCATTCAGTTCAGCTACTAGCCATTATATGAAATTTTCCTATATTATTAAAATGTTCCTCATGATTTTGCAAGGTGAAGACCACAGATCTTCTGCCCTCATAAGTAATGATGATATAATCAGCATGAAGTAGACTTCAGCATAAGGAATATGGAACTATATATTTTGCTCTTTGTTTATTAATTAGCTCACTTTTAAAAAATTCATATCATATAGTAAGTAGTATTCATAATTTTTCTCATTTTCTTAATATTTCATTGAAGTATTTAAATGTTAATTTAATTAGCAATACCTAATAATGTCAAATGCATATATTATTATACAGAATGGGATTCTGACCATAACACTCAGGCAAAGTGATATACATGTTAATTTGTCAACAAGTTTCTGCGTTATGCTTTTTACTCTCTACACAATGTTTAATTTTTAATTATTATTTTTTATTATTTGTAGGACCTAATAATAAAAAATAATAGTAATACCAGAAAGTGTGACTTTATCCAACAGGAGACCTATGTTCACATCTTATATTTTGAATTTACAGTTTTCTTTTGTAGATGACAGACACCATATATTCAAAAGAAATTAACATGCTGCTGAATATATGCATGTGTTTTTCATATTTACAGCTGTTGCATGTGATGTTATGTAATCGGGTAAAAAATGAAAGAATTAAGTTTATTGACACCAAAACAAATGCATACTTCGATATAAAGGCTGCATAAAAATGAAAATGGCTAAATTAAAATAGTGAATTGAGGTTGTAGAGTTCTCATTTATTTTTATTAACCAGCTATTTTATGATAATTAGCTTTTCTTTCTTCCTTTCCATTTTACTTCCAGGATGCTAATTTTGAGTGTATTCAAATGAGGTGAATTCATTTCCTTACTTTTGATTTACGCCATAAATGCTAGCTGATTCTGTATGAACAAGCTGTGCACTCTGTTAATTTGTCCGAGTCTATAAAAGGTTTTTTTTACACCTATTCCAAACCTCTATTGTAATTTCCAAAACATAACAAAAAGTCGCTTAAGTTTTCCAGAGTTCTCACACAGTATATATTACCAAAGTGGGTAAAACTCGTATAAGGTGTAAGAAAGACCAAAAGGAGATTTATTAAATCAAGAAAAGTAATCGGTGGAAAAGGCATTTAATCTTAATAATGAAAAATCGAATTTTACACCAAATATTCAGACTTTTGTAACTGTTTTATATTTAATTAGCGAGAGTTTAAAATAAAAATTACCTTTATATTCATAACATAGGTTACATTCTGTTAATTTCCCATAAATAAACATAAAGAATACATTGACAAAATCATTGTACTAAGCTATTTTCATTGTACTTCAAATTTAGGTTGTTTTCATGAAATTCTTTTATTAAACATTAACTTATACCTGATAATCAATCTTCAAGTTCGAAAATAAGTTAACTGTAATTGCATTTGTTTTATGATCAAATATTTTAATTTGGCATTTGAGCATTTCTAATGGCATTTCTTTTTCTGTTTGACATCTCTGCTCTGTTAAGGTTATAACCAGTTAAATTGTTGCTGTATCTCTGAAAAATCAACAGCATTCTTAAACACCATTTTAAAAATATTCTGTGCGTCTTATTTCTGTGTGTAGTATTTTATCAGTAGAATTTTTCCTAAATAAATACAGAAGTTGTTATGAAAACATTTGAGAGTACATGTCTTGAAAGAGAAACAGTATTCGTAGTGTTTAGTCAATTATGATATATTAACAGCTATCATAATTGCATGTATGTTGTATGCATTATACATATATATATGCATAAAGAGCCAATTTTGGCAATAAGTAGAGCTGTTACAAAATAATCATGAAGTCTAATGGAACGTACTCGTCACACATACTGGGGAGGAATCAAATTTATGTACGTATTTGCCACTCTTAAAGAATTTTTGGGGGGAATTACAAATGTACCAATTTCTTATTAATATATAATCATTTGTTAATATTAAAGAAAAATTTATTTCTTAACTTAACTAAGCCAGCTAAGTCATAGACCGAAATATGTGTTTCTGCAGATATTCAGAACTTCCGGAACTACGAATAAATTCACAGTTACAAAATATGTAAAATATATTTCTTTTAAATGCTTGGAATATTCGGAAAAATATCTAAATTCAAAGAAATGGTAAAATACGTTTCACTTGCAGATTCTTTGTTATTTATTTGATTATATCACCATTAATAACAATGTTCACCCCCCAGAATAAAAAATATATTGTTTATGTAATGAAGTCTTGGTTTGTTTCCCTTGACAAGTCAATTAATCTATCATCAATGACAATAGCTACTTTTTAAGTACTTTTAATTTTGGCACTTAAAATGTTTGCATTTCAAAATAATATTTCTATGCAGCTTTTAAATAATTTTTAATGCAACAGAAAAATCTAAATAACTTCAAATGCTGGCTAAAATTCATTCCAATAATCCATCGCTTTAAATTTCTGTTCCTTGCAGACGATACAGGAAAAACCTTTTCTAATAATATATTTCTAATTCTACCAGAAATTATTGATAAATAACCCGATGAAAAAATTGATACAGGCATAGATGGAGAAGATGTAAATAATTATTACGAAATAATGTGAAGCAGTGTTTGCATTCAAAATGTAAGATGTTACACTTATGAAATTCTGCACTTCACTTTGGAACTGTACGAATTTTCGCTCAGAAAAAGACTGAAATTCAGGATATATTAGTTACACTTTTAAGGAATAAAAACAATTCAGAATTTACCATACGTTACATTCGTACATACGCAAAGAAACACGGACATACGTAAAAAATATAGCAAGTGTTTGCAAATAACATTGAAGAAATTTTACAATTCCTTAATGCTGTTTATTTAATTCTTTTAAATAACAAATAAAAGCGCGAATATACGTTAACAAACTAAGCGGGAAAATTCAGTTTACATTACTGAGAATTACATGTAAACAAATTACATCTAAATAACGAATTATTAAGCACAATATATGGTAACAATTATTAAATGCACTGTTAGACAAATTAAAATTAAACATATACAGTCAAAAGTCGTTAATTCGGACACCCATAATTCGGAATGATCTATAATCCGGACCTCAAAACTAAAAACTTTCTGCGCATGCGCCGCGTTGACACATGCGCATAGGCGTTTACGCGTGCGCGTAAGACCTTTTACGACTTCGCATATGAGTGTGCGCAAGTGCAGAATACGTTTTCGCGTGCGCGTTTTATGTATAATGGACGTATAAGCTAAAATTATCTAATTATCTATTTCAGTTAATGTTGATGATTGCGTGGTTCCTTAATTTTCGAATTGGATCCGGCTTATTATTTTTTGCAGACTGTAAGAGCAATTTTATAAAAGTAAGCTTAAACTTTCGATTATATCAAATAGAATTTCCGATATATATTTGTTAATACGTAAAGGATCTAAAGCGAAAGTATGTTTTGAAATCCGAAATCTGTTTATCAATTTCAAGCTGCTCGGCGGGGGGATCGCCGCGGCGGGCGCGTAATGAATTGGAAGTTGATCTGTCAACACTATCCTTATCTTCAGCGCAGATGTTTTTATTTTATTTGGCTTATAATTCCTTACCAAATGTAGTATTTCATCTCGATATACTCCGTCTTTGATATGATTTAAAACAAGTTCCTCGTCATTATAATTCGCTTTCGATAGCGAAGACAGTGACAGAGGTTATTGAAAACGAAAAAATTTCGATTGACAAATTAATCGGTGTTCTAGACACAGCAATTATAGGACTTGAACAGCGGAACTTTGTAACTGAACAAGAAATTATGTCTGTTTAATAGAATTAAAGAGAAAGTATTATCACATGAAACGAAGCAAAACTTAAACAACTTACATTGAAAGAAATGTTTAATAAAGTAAACAAATAAATATTAAGCTTTTTCTTTTTGCAAATTTTGATACCCTTTAGATCATAATAGTTCTTTATTTCATAAATTACGGTTTCATATTTTTAATTTTAGAATTTCTGCATGCCATCTTACGAGATTTAAACTGATGATCCGGAAAAATCGATAATCCGGAATCGCCGAAGTCCCGACGAGTCCGGATTAACGACTTTTGACTGTATTAGAAAAATAAGCAAGTGCAATCGGTATGAACGTTAAAATAACTAATAAACAAAGTTCCACAACATTGCAGTTGTACACATCACTCGACAGTCATGGAGATCACGCATGAGCTAGCGTAGGGTTGCTTTTAGTCGCCAATATTTCTTCCCGCGCCAAAGGTACACCATCAAGCATGCGCAGTAAGCGAAATTCGCCTGTTCAACTCAATGTGCGGTCTGCCATTACGCGGCACCTGGCCTTCTTCTGTTGCGCTGGTCATTAACGTTATACTGTAATGAGGGAATGGTAGGATTGTTAACGTTAATGATGTTTGCAAGGAATCGCTTTGCGATTTTAATCATAATCTCAACTAGTTGCGGTGTGTTTGTTTCTCTGTGTAAGGCTTCATTTCTTATGTAATATGTGCTGTTGGTGATTTGTCTTAATGTGATGTTTTGAAGTCGTTGTAGTCTTATCAGTGTAGTATTACAGACATAGCCCCAAACTGGGCAGGCATAAGTAATTATTGGAACGAGCATGGCTTTATAAATGAGTAGTTTTTGGTCTAGTGCTAAAATGCTGTTTCGAGAGATTAGGGGGTGAAGTATTATTTTACTGACTCGAAACTTTGTAATTATGTGTTTAATGTGAGGCTTCCATGTGAGTCTCTGGTCAAGTACAACGCCTAGGTATTTGACTTCTTTGGCCCAAGGAATGGGAGTATTGTAGAACACTAAATTTCCTTCAATTTTCCTTTTCTTGGAAAACATGACAGCAACAGTTTTGTTGATGTTTACTTTAATTTTCCATTGAGAGAGCCAGAGTTCAAGTGCATGTATGTGTGTTTGTAGCTGTTGGATAGCTGAGCTAGGAGATGCATTTTGTGCGAGGATCGCTGTATCGTCCGCGTACATAGCGAGTGTTGTGTTATGCATGTGTGGAATATCGTTCATATATAAATTAAATATAAAGGGAGCGACGAGCGAGCCCTGAGGCGTGCCCGCGCGGATAATTCGTTTAGTGGAGAGTGTTTGATTGATACAAACGATAAAATATCTATCGGTTAGATAGGAGCGAAGTGTTGTTATGATGAATTCTGGGAATCCCAGAATGATTAATTTGTGGATAAGGCCATCGAGCCAAACACGGTCGAATGCCTTGGTTATGTCTAGGAAGATAGAAGCTGTGCAGAGTTTATTTTGAAATCCAGATGAAATTAATTCAGTCACTCTGAATAATTGATGAACTGTAGAATGTTTGCTGCGAAAACCATATTGCTGAGGGATGATGATTCTTCTGTTTTCGGCAAATTTCTTTATTTCCAGGAGGATGATATGTTCAGCAATTTTGCTACATGATGGCAGGAGGCTGATTGGCCGATATGATTCCGGTTCATGAGGAGATTTTCCAGGCTTTGTGATCGGTGAGATAATGGCAGTTTTCCAGCATGAAGGAAAGTAGCGTAAGCCGATGATGAGTTGAATGATTTTAATGAGGCGACAAATCATCAGGAGTCCCATTTTTTTAATCATAATGTTGGTAATGTTATCATATCCAGGGCTCTTTTTCGTCTTTAATTTTTCAATATAGCCAAGAACATCCGATGGGTTGACTGCGATGCTGTTGTTAGCGTGTGTTTTTGAGAAAAATTGGGTAATGGTACTTGTGACTAAGTTTTCAGTGTATGGGTCAGAAATGTTGTTTGTGACAAACTGAGTAGCATAGTAATCTGCTAGAGACTGAGCTTTCTCAGTTTCTGTGTATGCGATCCTGTTTTTGGCCTTTAAGGGGCGGAATAGTTTTGTAGCATCTTTTTAATTTAGCAGCGGCTTTCCAAATGGAGTAATCATCTGATGTAAGCCCTTCTAAATATTTAGCCCAGCGTTTTTGTGTGTGTAAGCGAGTTTGAACTCTGACTTCCTGATGTAATTTATTTAGAAGTTTTTTGTCATCTGAGTGTCTAGTTCTTTGCCAGGATTTTCTTGCATGATTTCTTCTTTTTATTAAGTCTTTTATGTCAGCATTCTAAGTGAGGTTTTTCACAGGAATTATTTTGGTATTATTCTGGTATGCTGTGGTGAGGTCATTAGTGAATTTTTTGACTAAGTCGTCTAACTCATCACTCGTATGTATTGTGGGGTAGAGTACTGGGTGTTGTTTAGGGCTTTGGTATAATTTGACCAATTCGTGATAACGGCTCTTCTGTCTGGTGTGCTATGGCAACTTATGTCTAATTCAATTTCGGCTGGGTTGTGGTCCGAGGAAAGCTCATCTAATGTTTGAATTTTAGATGGAGCTTGGATATTTTTTAAAATGAAGAAGTCGAGGGTAGAAGCATAAGTAGATCCATAGCGTGTTGGGGTGGGTGGGGCTGCAATATGAAGGTTGGCTGTATTAGCAAATTTTCGTAGTGTGGTGCCTAAGAAATTAGTAGAACTGCAGTTCCAGGCTCGGTGTTTGGCGTTAAAGTCTCCTCCAACAATGATTCGATTGTTGAGTTTGAATATCATGCTTAAATCTGCAATGATATCGGTAGTAGGTTAGGATGGTGGTACGTAGAGAGAGACTAAAGTGTATGGTTATGTGGGTGGTATGATGGTGATAGCTTCTGCCTCGGTGGCTAAAAGCTGTGGAATTGTGATTCGGTAATGAGTGATGGAGCGCTTAATCAAAATGATGACACCTCCAGCTGTACGATTCGTGCGTGGTCTGTCATAACTATGTAATCCATAGTTTGCAACGTGAAAAGTGAAGTTTGGACCAAGGATGTGTTCCTGTATGAGGAGTGCATCAGGGTTATACTCATTTATAAATTCTTTTAGTTCTGAAATTTTCGTGTTGAGGCCTTGAGCGTTCCAAGTAATTATTCTCGTATCTCTGGTGTGATTATTCATGATCGGGTTCGTTAAGCTCTTCTATTATCAGAAATAAAATGTACATTTTTTCCATTTGTGTTTGTGCTGATCTGAGGTTGTTGAGGTTTTTCTTGAGTAAGTTTGTTAGTTTAGTGATTTGCCTTTGGCCAAAGATGGATTCAATTTCTTTCATTATTTGAAAAAGTTCTAAAAATACAGACGTGTTTAAATTTTGATTTCCTTTGGAGTTAATTTGTCCTGTGGTTTTATTTGAGCGATTATGTTCAATTTTTGTTACTGTTGGGGGTGTGTGTATCCGGAGCTGTGTTCTGATTGGTTGATGTGTCAAACTGTATATTTTCTTGTGTTTTTTGAGTTTTTGGATTTAGAGTTTCGGAATAAAGTTTTCTGGGGCCTTGTGAATTAATGTTTCGGGGTTTGGGAAATTTTTCGCATCCTCTGTAGGAAGCAGGGTGTGAATTTTGGCAATTGGCACATACTGGATTTTCAATGAATCCTTTTATTGGACATGAAATAGATTTGTGATCCCCTGCGCATTTGACACAACGGGGTGTAAGGAAGCAATTTTCGGATGAGTGATGCCATTTCTGGCAGTTGTGACATTGTGGTATGAGGTTTTGTTAACATATTTTTCAATTTGTACTATGAATAGTGGATATGTGTGTAATGTTGTAAATTTCTTCAATGTTGGGTGTAGGTATGAGTTGTGTTTGAAATAGAGGCATGGGCTGTCGTGTACGATTTCGTGTCATCTGAGTAATTTTATGTACTTTGAATCCTTGTTCTGTGAGAATGTCATGAATTTCATCCGTGTCCATGTCTATGGGGAGTCCTCTGATTACAACCTTCACAGGTTTAAGATGTCGTGCGTTTATGATGTAGTGTTCTATGTTTTTGTCTTTAAGGAATTGTGTGAGTATTCGGTGATCTTCGGGTGAGTTTGGGTGTATTTTTAGAAATTCGCCTTTGATACGGCCAAAGAACTTTGCTTTGGATTGGTCCGCTAACTGTTTTAAATAGTTGTTGTATTTTGTGTTATTTGGTGGTTTCACCATGACTGAGGGTACCGATTTGTGTTGTGGAGGTGTAATTGTTTGTTGAGTGTCAGAATCATTTTGTGTTTCTGAATTGTTGTCATTTTGGGAAATAGTGCCGTCATTATTGTTATCCAGGGGGCTAAATCTATTTTTGGTGGCAATGTAGTTTGATGCGTCTTTTAAATTGGCAAATTTTTTGGTCTTTTTGCTAGTTCTGGTTGGTTTAACAAATCCTACATTCTGCTCATTGCAGTCATCTGAGTTTTCAGAAATGTCATGCTGTTTTCTTTTTTGATTCATGCTACAAGTATTAGCGTTAGAATTATCTAAGTTTTCCGCAGGTGAACAATGATTTGGGTTATTTACGGGGGTCCTAGAACACAATGACATAAAATGTTCGCACTTACCCCTAAGGTGCTCCATTTCCAATTTCATCTGTCGTATATTTGTTGCCATTAGAGGAGTATACTGGTCCGGATCCGAAACAGCACGAACGGCGTCCATTTGCTTCTTCAGGGATTTGGTCATTTCGATCTTGGCTTCGAGTGCGTGAATTTGGTTCTTTATATGCATAACGATGAGTTCGGGTTTTATATCCAGTTGTTCGGTTTCCGATGCGGTCGAGGTGTCCATGGAATCTTGATCAGCAGTATTAGCCATACTCCAGTCGCTACTAGGTTTGTCCGGCGGTATAGCGGCGCAAACCGGCGTCGGATCATGGGCTGATGCCATAAGCAAAAAGAGCGTCCTTCACCCACGAAGGTTGAAGGCAAACCCAAAAATCAGATGCCCTCCACGCAGTCCAAGTGAAGCCAAAAAAAGGGGGGAAGCATGCCCTTAGTAGTCGTGGTTTTGAAAGATTGACGTGCTCTAACCACACCCAATTTTGTTCCTGGTAGTCGTAAAGGATCGCAGATTCTTCACGTCCTCTTTCCCTTACTTTTCTCGCCATTTCATTTTATTTCTACATTATGTAATTGCAATAATTTCTACATTATGTAATTGCATCCTGTAATTAATGAATGCTAGCATTAAAAGTATTGTGAACACAGAACAGTAACTACGTACTCAACTATTATAATTTACTTATTCTAAGTATATATAATTCTCAACTTTTTCATGTTATAAATATTACTTATGTTTCGAAAAAACTTAATTTGAATAAACAATGATAGAAATATGTAAACTTTACGTTGTTATTTTAAAACTCACACAACAAATGTGACTAAAAATCAAATCCTGTTATTATATATCTACTTGAGCACAAAATAAAATGTAGTTAAACACATAAAAGGAAAGACCTGTAATGTAATTATGATCAGACATTAAAGTAGACAACTGTTTTCTTTTCCATGGAGAGCTAGCCACTCCCCCTCCCCTTGTTTACTTATCGTTTTGCTATCACATATAAGTTAATTACGAATATCGCTTTTATTATTATTATGAAAAGGTAAATCTGAGAACTATATATGTTTCTTCGTGTACTTTACACAAAGAAAATACTCAAACTCTTTCTTGAAGGCCATTGAAACACACGTTTCGATTATTCTACTTGTTTATGCACGTTCTAAAACATTCTTTTATATGGACATGAAGTCGGAAATGTAGACATTATTTCGCTGTAACAATTCAGTGCCTTTTAGGCCTTTCAGATCTACGCATACAAAATCAGAAAACACACTGAGAACTTGAAACCATTGGCCTTTTACCTCATTTCCCTTAGTAAGGTAATCGTTTCCTTGCCCTCACGTGGCGTGGCTTATTTCCTTCCCCCTGGCTTCACTTTCTTCGTACTGCAATAGCAGAGACGCCATATCCATATATTCTAACCTCCTTGAGTGGAATGCAGCAATATTTCTACAAGAAATAAATAAATAAACCTATAATGGAGAAGCATATCAAATAATTATTTCCTTATAGTATTACAATCAAACAGAGTCATTGCAGAAGTACTGGATGTCCCAGGCCAAAGCAGTTTAACTGTATTATATGATTATCAAGAGAGGTTTTATTGCATTTTTGTTTAAAAGGTATATATTATACTTATTGAACATTAAAAATATTTTTCTTAAACATAAGACTTTAAAATGTATTAGTGATCTATTATTTCTTTACTGAACTAGAACACACCATTTAATTAAAGATAATTTTAATGCTCATTCTAGAAAGTTATGAATTAATGCAACTTACCTTGGCACGGTTTGGTGATTTTTTTTACAAACGAAAATCTAAAAGTTATTTATCAGGCACAAGTTGGTGGTATTTGCGACTTCTTTTAAACAGATTCCCAAACTATAGATATTTATCTTGACTTGGCAAACATTGTCAACATATGAAAAATCTAGCAATTTCAATTACAAATTTTAATTATTAAGTAAGGATTTTGAGGTACATGAAAGAAATAATACACATTCTTTACCAATGTTTCTGTAATTTGTTTGTGCTATTCTTCTACCTAAGTACACTGTGATCTGTTTTTGTTAAAAAAAAAAAATATTGCAGAGATTCAGCATTGCACAAACTTCGACAGTACCAGCTTTGAACTAAAAGCATCTTATTGTTCCCTTAGAGATTTTATGGCAAAAGTAACTCACGTTAGAAAGAAATGTTTCAGACATTGCTCTCCATAATATTTCTTCTTAAAACCAATTATGTTTTTATGACTTCTTAAAAGAAAAAAAAAAGTGCATGTTAGTTCTTGAATGATTTAAATCAGTTCTTGCTTGAATTTGATTCTTGTCGACTGAATGAGCTGATTGCATTAAGTTTGCATCTTTTGAAAAATGATTAATCTCAGTTATTAAATAATAAAGAATTTGTGTATTTGTCCTTTACATTATGAGAAAAAAACGTTTTCTGAAAAAAATTTCTGTTTTCATATTTTTTACACATTATTTAGAAATCTCTTTACAGCAGCATGAGAAAGTAAATTGAATAATTACTCGTTTTTCTTTTTCTGTATTTATCTACAATTCATAGAAGGTTTTCCTCCCCCCTCCTATTCTTTGGTAAAATGAATATTCCGTTGGTGCTTGCGGACTCCGAATTCAGCTATCTAGGAGTCAAATTCCGATTTCACAGTTTTAAATAGAAATTGATTTTAAGAAATAGTTCCCCCCCATCTGAGATCATATTTTGTCATCCTAGCAACAATTCCAAATTCTCTCAGTGGTTTCCAGAAGGCAGAGATTTTCCTCTGTTGGAATATTGAAAATTTCTCTGCAGTTTCTTTATTTCAGCAAAAAATGCTGCTCAATATTTGTCTGCAGTACACTAAAGTGGCTGATAGCTTTCCTTTGGAACTTTAAAATAATACTTCAGTGCTATAAAAAATGTTTCTAACTCAGTAACAAAGTGTTTAAAAAAACCCCACAAACTTCAGGAATTTGCATGGATTTTATGTGAAGAGTGCTTGCCAAAGCTTTGTATGGTATGTAATTATGCCTTTGTTTATTCTATGAGAAAGAGATTGATCAAATTGAATTGTATAATAGTAACAAATTTGTTTTTGTTCATTGCATGAAAAATAATCAAATGTTTTACTATTTTTTGGAATATCATTGTTTTTCTGCATGCAAAGCAAATTTTGGATGCAGATGTAGTTCATTCTCCTTTAAATATATATCTCATTGTAGGTGTACAACTTCTACACAGCTGTTTGCCTGTCAACGCAGCTGTAACAATTTCTGGACCTAAAGTTTTTATGACGGATGGGGATTTGAAAGAAAAAAATGCATTGAGCAGCGTCTGGCGAAATGCAACGTACTTATTGTGTGAGTTCCATGTATTGAAGGCAATGGGGAGCTGGCTGTACAATGTTAAAAATGAAATACCTGCGTGTAACCTCCAGGAAATTTTCTTTCGTTTTAAAGATGCAATGTATGTCAAAACAGAAACTGAATTTGAACAAAAAATATCAATTGTAGAAAAAATAGATATATTTCAAAAATCAAAAAAATTACAAACATATTTTTCCACCTTACTGGGTAAAAAAACTTTTTAGGCAAGCTGCTTCAGAAATGGCTTGCCAATACGAGGTAATAACACTAATAATTACATAGAAGTTGTTTTCAGAGTGTTGAAGAACACTTTAAACCGAGTAAAAGCGTATGAACCGAGTAAAAGCGTATTCTGTAATTCAATTAGTCGACTTCATCGTAACAGGCTATGCAAATTATCTACATCGCGGGTATTTGGATTTCAGCTATGGCAGATATACTAAAAGCCTACTGAAGAAATTTATTGCCACTGATGATTCAAATGACAGTTATAATATATCATTTGATTCAAAAGAGCAGCATTTTTTGGTGGAAAGAAGTGGACAAACATATTTTGTTGATGCACAATCTTCATACTGTACATGCTATATTGGAGCTACTGGGCAGTATATAGCTGCAGTAGCAAAAGAAAGCAATATCAGCAATGCTTTCGTGTATTCAGAAATGAGCCGATCACTTATGTACGAAATTGCTACAGAAAATCCACTTCCATCTGAAAGCTTCTTGAAGCCGTTAACGTCTAATCCAAATTCTTTAGAGTCGATAAAATCTCACTCCTCTATTGATGCAGGTACGTCATCAATACCAGATATGCTTAACTTTAGTGCACCATTTACTTAAAATAACCAATCTGATGATGAATTAAATGATGAAGAAGAATTTTTAATAATTATAGATATATTTAATAAAAATTAAAGAAGACAGAGAAAAAAACCCAGAAATATTTATACGTGCAGTTAAAAAAATGGCCGCAAATTATAAAAAGTATGCAAAAACAGAAACAGGTTTAGTTGCTGCAATGCACAATTTTGCCAAATATTCAGGCCCGAAATCTGTTTTAAATCCTAAAAGGAAAGGTACTCAAATACCTGTTCAGCCAACTGCAATTGGACGCAGAGTAACTCTTTTTACTGGGAAGCGAAAGAAGGAAGCTGGGAAGCCTCCAGGAATGAAAAAAGTTGATGTTGCTCTGAGGGACTATATTTCTTGTGTAATGCCTGTTTCCAAGCGTAAGGCTCCACATAATCTGGTGTCTTGTGTAGACAAAAATGTCTCATTAGGAAGAGATTGTTCTGCTAAATAAAATATATTCAAAAAGTGTTTATGTGTTTTTAATATGTAATTTAAATGTTTCCAAAATGATCATATATGATTCAGATTATTCTGATTTTCTTTGAAGGTGGTACTGCAGTCTCAAATCCCAACCAGATCTTTTGATGCTTGCTGCCTGGTACAGTCGTCACCATCGAGATAGATAAGGCTAAGGCTCCTGTAAACCAGGCTGAATCACCAACGTTTCTCTCTTGGCGAGGGAGTGAACGCGCTGCCAATTTTGGCGCGTTTATCGCACACGCTGGCTGAATGTCTGCTGTTTTTTTAAAGATTTATTTTATAGACGCGCGGTATTCAGCGCATATAAATTTTTCGGATAATTTATTAATTCTCGAATAGTATATAGACGTTTTCACTTAAATAAAAATTTCGCGTATATTTTGTAAACATATTCAAAATAACTTATTCTTTAGATGTTTCAGTTTCGTTAGCAGACTATAATAAATAAGATATGAATAAAAACTTTCAATAGTGTCAAATGGGGAAATAGTTAAAGCGTAGAGTGTGCAAATAAATTTATCTTAATGACATTTTAACAAAAATTTCCATAAAAACACTGTAAATTCATACTAAAAATATAACTTAAGAATATGTTGTCATTTAAGTCTGAGGTACATGGAAATAATTGTGCAAGATTCTGAAGAAACACTTTCTTTTAAATGTGTGAAATATTTCATAACATAATATAGAAGAAGAAAGTACAGCATTCTGTGTTTTGGATGCTTTTCATCAAATGTAATATAAATACGAACTAGAAACCGTAATAAAAAGTCCTTCCTCTTCAATCAGATCACCTTTGTGTTGCATTGTATTTGTAATACTTCTAAAAATCCAGTTTTTACCTAAATTAAAAAAACAGTTATTCCATAAAAGATAATAACTTTGAACGTATATAGAATGAATTTTGTAATTTGAGTTATGTTACAAAATAATTCATAGTTTATATATTTTATACTAATAATTTAGATAAAACCTGTCCAATTTAAGAATGTGTGTTAACCACCTTCCTAAATTGTAAAAGGACGACTTAACCACATGTAATTCATTTCAAAGCATAAAAGAAAGCTTATTTTTTATTTTACACAGCAACAGCATTTTCATGCAGTCAAGTTTTTTTAACTGCTAGTTATTATACATAATACTTAATTTTAAACCCATTCTTATTAGAAAGCATAACTAAGAAACTTCTTTTTAAAGCACCACAGTGATTGCAAAGAATGTCGTTAAATTTACAAAAGTATTGAAGATATATTGAACAGCATTATAACAAGAAAGTACTGTACAAAATATGTAAATTTAGCATAACTTCTTTTTTAATATTTGCATAGTTTCCTCCAAATGAACCTTAATGGGAAGTTATCTTGCAAAAATTTAAAAGTATTAAAATGGCCTCTATTTAAGATGTAACTGCATTTATAATTATTTTGTAATTGCGAATAGATTATATTATTGCAATTAGATTATGCACTTACAACATAATTGCATAAAGTAATGAAATTAAGAGTTCACAGATACAATGTAATATAATTACAATGCAATTACCTAAATTGTAATTATAATCACTTATTTCATACCACAATATTATTACAATCACAATGTAATTTAAATTGGGTACTATATTTGCATACCCTCCACTCAAAAGGAGGTACTGATAAGCCTGGAAGTTATTATCAACAAAAAGCCTGTTCAGGACAGTTTGATGACAATTTCCACCGGGCGAAAAGTACATTCTTAAGCCCAGGCAAATCATGACAATAAAAATCATTTAGTTTTATGATTCACTATATTTTAAACCCTAAATTTGAATTCTGCACCAAATTATTTACCTATATTTTAACATACTTTATGAATTATTAGAAGCGATATGGCAAATATCTTCTAAAAATAACTGTAAAATATTTGTATCCATTAATTGATTCAGATACACACTTTTATTATTTAAGTATATCAAAATAACAGTTTCATGTTCCTGAAATACAAAAATTATGGAAAAAGTTAAAGTAATATTCTTAGAAGCATATGATATTAGTCACCAGATGCAAAATTATAGTTAATTTTTTGCCCTAAATACAATTTTATTACACAGTAGTCAAATGTGTAACTTAATAACATGTTATATAAAAAATTAATGATAATAAGTTTATCAGAAATGAATTAATTCTGCAAATAAACTTTCTGCACTTGAAAATTTTCTACACCTGAGGGGAGGGAGAGATCTAGTAAAATTAGATTTATTATAACTTCAGTTGGACCAAACACCTTCTCTCTATATATATGCATCACTAAAGAAATAAATAAAATTATCATGCTTAAAAAACAGATATACCATACCAGTTTTTTTTCCCCTTGTTACACTTTACATTGAAAAATAACAAACCGTACAACACTGAAAAATACTATCCTTGAAATTTTGTTTAAATGAAGAAACACACACCATCTTTTTATTTAAGCATTACACTTCAAAAACAGATACACATACCAATTTATTTTCACTAGCCTTTATACTGATAACATGCCATATAAAAATGAAAAGAATTATCCTTGAAATTTAGATAAAATGAAGTAACACAATGGGAAAATTTATGCACACGGACATCTTTTTTCTATTGCATGTTGTCTGACATGATCCACAAGTGCCTAAAAATGTACCCAAAGAAACGCATTTCAATATTAACAAAAAATTGTTTACAGATTAAAATTCATTCATTTCATACCAGTATTATAAAGATCATGCATGAAACAAATCTGCTTTCCCATACTTTTAAGTAAAACTTTTATACTGGAAAATAGACTATATTTCTATAATTAGAAACAAGAAAATACTAATTTGAATTTTTGCATTCATTTCTAAATCTTTACTCCATTGCCAAATTGTATAATACTGTGATTATAAATAAACTTGCACAATCCTTGCAATTATTGAAGTCAGATTATATATATTTTGTCTCACACTATTCAATTTATTCTATTGACTTCAGATGTCAATGTCAAAATTCTGGAAGTTATTTTAACCAAGAAACAGTAGTGGGCACCGTGCATAAACAACTCATCTAACTTTTTAACAATAGTGATTATAAAATAAAAAAAAAATTATATATCATTCCAACGATATTGCAACTATAGTATAATGTTACATATATCTTTAGCAAACATTCAGATTTTATCTTGACTTTCCAAATTATTATTTATTTTTTAATAAATTTCAATATGCTAATGATTTTCATGTTACATTAGTATAAATTCCACAATTAGCACAGGAAAACAAAATCCGCGCTTTATATTAGAAGAGAAATTTCTTTTCCATATTCAAAACACCTACATTGGCGATGTTTGGCGACGGGTACGTTAACCCTAGACTAATTTAATTATAGCTATTATTACAGAAATTAGCAGATACTCAGGTTATTGTACACAAGAATTTCACTTTACTTGCACATTATAAACAGAGAAGATATAAACTCTAAATGAAGGCGTAATTAACATTATACTTACTAAGCAAAGTTCAGCGCCTGGACCAGGTTTCCAATTGTCTCTTCGGCAATTATTTACCCATATTTTTCTTCTTTCTTCATTTTTAGGAAATTTTACCAATGTATGACCTTTCCGTGAATGATTTGAACAATTAATAGCTGTACATCCGCCCATTTTACACAAAAAAAAACACAAAAAATTGTTGCACCTTAACCACTCAGCCGCCATTAAATCTCCCACTTGGGAGCGCGAATGCCTGATGATTCAGCCTGGTTTATAGGAGCCTTAGATAAGGCCTGCGCGCTGAGTTACTACGTCACTGCTAGGGGACCGGTCTTCGCGCAGTTTAGCTTCCTCGCTAAACACCCGTTTTTCTAAACCTATTCTATGAAATTGGTATCTCATACTATAAAATCAGTCTAAAACAAAATTACAAGCGGCAATTTAATGTTTTACAAAGTATATACGAATATGAAATATTTTCACTTTCTTTTGTTGGTATTTATTTTCAAAACAAAATTATTTGAGAATGGTGTGGTGCTTTTAAAAGCAAATCATTTCTTTGAAGAAAAATTGGTTTTAAAATTCAAGTAGCTAAAATTTTTACTTTGATTTTTCTGCGCTGTCTTTGTGTCTCTCGTTGATTCTCATCACCGCATCAAATTTTTTTGTTTCACCCACTACTTTAACAAAATGTTTGCCAGTGGGAACACATGTTATCTCTCATTCTATAATTATTGCATATTTTTTATATCTATCATATTAATGTAGCAGGATTATAAAACATCAAACGAATGCAAGAGACTACTTAATATTTAGACTAACATTTAAATGCCTTATATCAGTCAGAAAATTTTTCTGAATGTAATAAATTACTAAATAGTCTAGTTTTAAAATTATTTATTACTTACATATTGTATGTTAATCTGTATTACAGTTAATGTTTTCCTCTTAATGCTACATAATTATTCGACAGAATATGTAGTTAAATTGAGATAATGTTTATTACATAGCTATACTATCAATATTAAAATTCGAAATAAGACAGGAAAAAAGTTTTTTAAATAAAGTTATACACAATTTTTTTGAAAATATTTTAAAAATATACGAAATAAATACTTAAAAAAACTTTTAGAAACTGAAATTTCTTGCAAATATTTACATCATACCTATTTAACTATAAGCGTTACCTCTGTTCTGAAAATATTTTTTCTATTAATATCCACATGAAAAGAAAATATAAATCCTAACATCATGTTCAAAACTTTTCTGTATAATGTAAGCAATTTTTTTTAACTTAACTTACATAGCTTTTGGTGGGGCCACGTACTCAAATTAAAAATTGTAATTTAAAAGATAATTAAAAAAAAATGTTTTTAAAATTGCATTGAGTTGAAATACAATGAAAACAAGTATGTCTACATATGAATTAAATTACTACTGCTTCGTCAATAACTGTACATTTTTAAAATTTCATTTTGCAGTCTCGCAATTTAATTACCTTAATATGAATCTTACATACATTACTTTAGAAACTTTTCTATCATTCTCAGAAAGGTTTATATTGCATAACAAATTTTAAACAAACTGATTGCATGATAATAACATATATAAAAGTGAACAGAAGCTATGTTAGCTAAACATATGCATTTAAGTTTCATCATGATAAAATGATATTTAATTATTTGCAAAAAACATTGATATTTAAATTTAAGAACACAGTACTCTGTCAAGAATCAAATTTACTCTGCATTTGATATTCTACATACTATGTAATGAAATAAGTGTTATGCTTTTAACCCCTTAGGACAGTTATTTCATATAAAATTAGGTTCCAATTAAAATAAATAATCATAAATTTTGCTGACAATTTTTATATTACTAGTATTAGTAATCATTGCAAGGGATGATGCTTCAGGTGTCAAAAGTAAATATAAATTCAATTCTTAAAACATAATGAATAAAAAATTACAACTTATAAAAGCCAACAAAAAGTTTGCTGAGGGTCCCTTAACCGTGACGTCACAAGCCAGTTTCGTGTCAGAGCGCAGGCCTTATCTATCTCGATGGTGACGGTACAGTCCACTGAAAAGAGCGGGTGTGGTAGAAAGATGGTGGAAGTGGGCTTAAGTGACAGGGATCGAGTTTGATATTCGAACAGGTTCATTCTTCCTCATGACATTGTAGAGTCTGGTTGGATTGGTGAACCTTAAGATTTTCTTTGCTTATTTTTTAACTGTTATTTAAGAATTTTATTGCAGTACAAATTCCGAGATCCAGATGTCCAATATCTGGAATGATTAAGACACAATAACACGCCGAATAAATACTAATTCAGAATTCAAACAACAAAAATCAGCGTTAATTTACAAAATTTTCACAGGACTAGTTTCGATGGTTTTACCGAACCATCATCTTCAGCTGCAAAACCGCAAAACCTTCAGCTGCAAACCATTTGCGGTTTTGCAGCTGAAGATGATGGTTCGGTAAAACCATCGAAACTAGTCCTGTGAAAATTTTGTAAATTAACGCTGATTTTTGTTGTTTGAATTCTGAATCTGGAATGATCTAAAATCTAGATCTTAAAGCCACCAACAAACTTTTTTTTTCATACTTTACGCATGCACATTTGATATTTTCCCCTGTAAGAAAACGTGGAGAATCCCGATTTTTAATTTCTTTTTGCACTAAATCAAATACCTCATTATTGAAGAAACAATTATTGTAACATTTAGCTCCGTAGCTGCATATCTGCTTAGCATACATCTCTAACCGAAACATTCTACATAGAAACATCGTTGATGACGGGAACTTGGCGAGTCATTATTTATTATATTTTGCTTTCACAGAATGTTTATCAACATATGACAACTTAATGCAATTTGTAGCTTAATTTGCATGTACCATATAAAATTTAAATTGATTTGGAGACCGTTATGTATGTAAGCAAAAAGGGAGGGCGCTTCCCTTTTCTCTTGCATGTGCTACTGGGGCCAAAACACCCAGTTCAGCTTGAGGGGCGAAATACAGTTTATGCTTGTGCATGATAATTTAATACTTGTATACAAATATTTTAATAAAAATGTGTACAAGTTAGCCATAGTTAAATACATTAGTATGATGGTTGAGACTGAATTTTATCAACAATTTTTATATGTTTGGTTGAAGGTTAGTTGTTGATATTCTTAAAACACATTGCAAGTGTTGATGTGTTAGTATATTTCTTAATTGTGATTTATTCATATAAGTACTACCAAACATGGTAGCACATCTGCTTGCATTATTTTTCAAGTGCAAAAATTTTGCAGGTAGAGTTCTATTAAAGTCTAGAATATCTAAATCACGAAATCTGGATTTGTATACGTCAGACAAAAAATGTGGAGCTGCGGTAATAAGTGAAGATAATGTAATAGAAGTTTTTCATTGCGATGACAATGCTCTATCTAATCATCAATCAGCCAGTTAACGGCCGACGAAATCTGTAGTACGGTTCTCAATCCAGAAAATACTGCTAATGATAGTGAAGAATGTGACAAGGAGGTTATTAAAAAAGAAAAAAATTCGATTGGGGAGTTAGTCGAAATTCTCGACACAGCAACTACTACAGAACTTGAACAGTAAAACTTTGTAACTGAACGAGAAATTAAGTCTGTCAATAGAATTGAAGAAAAAGTATTAGCACAAAAAAGGAAGCAACTTGAACAACTTACATTGAAAGAAATGTTTAATAAAGTCAGAAAATAAATATTCAGCTTTTTTATATAATTTTAATCATAAATGCTTCATTATTTCATAAATCACAATTTCATATTTTTAATGCAATCTTACTAGATTTAAACTGATGATCTAATATCCGGAAATCGCCGAAGTCCCAAGGAGCCCATATCTTGACTTAATATTTCAGAATCGATTGAATCAAATATTAATTGTGTTCCTGTAAGTCAAAACTGTTCTTCAGTATTGGTTTTGAGTACGAGTTTATTTTTATAGAGTAAACCAAAAAAATACAGTTTGCAATGTTTTTATTCGTTGTTAATGTTTTTGGTTACAAAAGCAATTCAAAAGTAATCAAATATTTTTTCTGTGCAGTAATTCTGCTATTATGGTGTTAAATGTCATTTATAAAGCTTATATAATGTGTATCGTTTTTATTCTTGGTTTTATTGTAATTACTTGGTATTATTGTAATTACTTGGTATTATTGTAATTACTTGGTATTATTGAAGTATTCCAGTTTATTTTGGTATTATTATTTTGGTTCTTGTGTTTCTACTAAGAATGCTATTTTTACTTTTCGCATAACTGAAGTCTTTCGAGAACAAATTGAATAGCACTGTTTTTTTATGTGTAAAAACTTTAGTTTGGGGATATCTACTTTCAGACCCAGATTTTATTTATCACAGAGATTGTATAGTATAAACTCAAAAAGCATTTTTTTTTTTTTTTCAGAACTGTTTTTTAAGCTTGGATAATTTTTTGTGTTACTGAAGCATTTAAAAACTAATACAGAGTACTGATATTTCTATATGAAAACTGCTGAAACATTGTAAATTAATGTTCATATATTGTCATTTTGTTCAAAACCATCAATTTTACCTGTGAAGAACTAAACTTTTCATTTACTTATTTTGTCATGCTCCAAAATGTCTTTGTTATATTTTGATTTTCAGTGTCCTACTTATATCATCTAGTATTGCAAAATATGTTTTTAATCTTGCTTATATTCAACTTTCCTTTTGCATTTTACTTCAATAATTTTTCTCTTTCAGGGATGTTCCTGTTGGTATGCATATAGTGATGGACTGTCGCCAATAGCGCGATAAACTGTGTGAACTGGAAACCCTGAAAAAGAATTTAATTGTGTAACACACTTATTCTTTACACCTACTTTTCTCACTCCTTCAGGATAGGACAGTGATATGACACTCTCTATAATATAACTCCCTTTTTCAATATGTATTTGGAATACTAACGAATTTTTATCTATTTTTATGTATTAATAAAGAATGTGTTTTGTGATCTTACAATTTCCGTCTACACCTATTTTTGGATTATAAGTTAATTAGGCATGATCTCGCTTGATGCTGCGCTGGATACAAGGTAAGAAGAATCATTTTGCACTCTATTTTTTTTTTTTTAATTTGTTGTGAAACTTCGAGGCTATAAAAATGTTTTACAACAAAAGATTATGAGACTGATGAAAAGATCATAGCTAATTTAATAACAATAAAGAAAAAAAAATTGTAAAAGCTAAACTGTAGTTTCATATTAAAACCAAAAATAAATTTTTCGACCATACAAAAATGTTGAATTCAAGTCAAATGCAAATTTCAAAACTGAATTCCAGCAATTACTCAACATGGAAATTCAAAATGCAAATGCTACTAATAAAGGAGGATCTTTACGATGTAATCGAAGATGTACCTCCAAGCCCCATTACAGAACAATGGAGTAAACGGGATCTGCAAAGTCGTGCTATGATAAATTTATTTATCGAAGAGAGCCAAATAATTCACATTAAACATGAAACTACTGCTAAAGCCACCTGGGAAAAACTCAGGCAGGTACATGAAAGGTCTAATCTTTCAAGTAAACTATTTCTTTTGCGAAAGCTTTACAGTTTGAAGCTTGAAGAAGACGGAAATATGCAAACACATATAAATACATTACTGGAGTTAGTCGATAAACTCAAATCAATAGGTGAGAACATAAAAGACGAACACGTTTCGGTACTTTTGCTTTGTTCAATGCCTAGTTCTTACGATACGCTCATTTCGGCTCTTGAAGCCAGAGCAGAATCGGAACTGAATCCAGAATTCTTAAAAGGGAAATTAAAAGGGAATCGACGAATTTAACAAGAGAGATGAAAATAATTCATCAGATTCAAAAAAAGGTTCAAAGGCATTTAAAGCCTCATTTCAAAACAAGACAAAGAGAGAAAAGTTTTGGTCATATTGTCATAAAAATAACCATTTTAGATCAGAGTGTTATCATCTGAAATCGAAACAAAGAAATGAACCGCGCCAAAACTCAAAGAAAACATACGCGGATTCTAAAACACGCCAAGCAAAGAATGTCGGTAACCTCGCGATGAATCAACAACAAACAAAAATTAAAACACCGGAAGTCGAATCCAGATGTGACAGCAGCGTCGCTCTGTCTATCAACTACACCGTACATCAGGGATGTCAAACTCATATGTACTTTTGGGCCAAACAAACAAAGTTTAACTTTAGGCGGGCCGCAAAAAAAAAAAAAAAAAAAAAAAAAAAAAAAAAAAAAAAATCAATATTCATAGAAACGTAGATTTATTTCGAATAATACAATAATAAACATATTTATATAGAAAAGAACAAGAAAAATTTAATGTTTACGTCCTGATACTTGACATCTCTTCTCTGCTATTATCTTTCCTATTTCGGAAGAAATTTTGTTTGCAGTGATAACTTTCAACGCTGACCCAAGGTGAGCATCATTAATACGGTTTCTAATAGGAGACTTATTACCTTTCATGACTGAAAATAACTGCTCGCACCGATAAGAGCTACCAAACATGGAAATAATTTCATATGCGAATTTTCGAGTATTTTCAAACCTGGCTGGTAAATATTTGTAAAATTCAGGCACGCCCACTTCAATCAATTTTGCTTTCAAATTTGAGTTGCATTGAATCTCGATCACCTCCATTTGCATATAGCTGGATACTGAGTCAATACTTATTGAGAAAATCGAAGAAAACAACAACAAAACAAAAAAAAATTGTCTTCGAGGGAACTAAAATCATTAAACCTCGTTTCAAATTCAGTTGTTAAATTTTCAATTTTTTCTGCGTATTTTTGATACGAAAAAGTATCATCTAAACTTGATTTGTTCATGCTGCACGTCGGGAAGTGCGTCAAATCTTCATTTTTAAGTTGTTTTTCCCAAAGAACTAGTTGACATTTGAATGCTTTAATTATTTCAAACATGTTCGTAATGATATGATCTTTTCCTTGTAACGATACATTTAAATCGGCTAAGTGTTTGGTTATATCAACCAAGAAAGATAAATCTTGTATCCATATTGGATCGTAAAACAAACTTACGTCTTGATTTTTCGTTTTTAAAAACTGACATATCTTCTTTCAAATCCCAGAATTGTTTGTGAATCTTGGAGCAAGATAACCAACGTACCTCGGTATAGTAGGACAAACCCGAATATTCACTATCTAACTCACTTAAGAAAGCAGTGAATTGACGCTGATTTAAACCTCGAGATCTTATAAAATTTATAACTTTTTTAATATATGACAAAACATTCTCCATATTTATTACTTTCGGGCCTAGAACTTCTTGATGTATAATACGATGCATATGATGAATGTTTGAACCGTGAATTTCACTAAGTTTTTTTCTTAGTAATGCTACGAAGCCCTTGTTTTTCCCGGTCATTGATGGAGCGCCATCTGTAGCTACAGAATTTAATTTTGCCAAAGGTAGATTGTATTTCTGCAGAAGTCCAAAAACACAACTAAATATATCTTCTCCTGTGGTAGTACCAGGCATCGGTATTAGTTCCAGAATTCTTCAAAAATGTTAAAATTCTTGTCACAAGAACGAAGAAACACTGCTAATTGAGCTTTGCCACTAATGTCCGTGCTCTCGTCACAGGCAATGGGGAAACTTTCGAAACTAGATGATTTTGCTTTGATCTGATCACTTAAATTCGCGGCTAAATCAGTAACTCTTTCCGCAACTGTATTTCGAGACAATGAAATTGATTGAAAAGCCTTCACATTTCCAGGACGAACAATTTCTCCAGCTTTCATTAGGCATTGATGAAATCACCGTCAGTAAAAGGCTTCGAATGTTTAGCTATCAACTTGGACAAGACGTAGCTTGCATGTACCGCCGTTTCACTTTCTTGCAATACTTTACTAAACATGGACTGTTGCTTTTTCACTCCTAACTTGAGCTCTTTCAACTTTTCTTCTCTCATTAATCCTTCGTAATTGTTATATTTCGATTTGTGTTGTTCGTAATAACGTTTAATATTATATAACTTTGGTACATTAATAGTATTATTACATATCAAGCAGATTATTTTATCTTTTATTTCACAGCAAAAATATTCTAATTCCCATTTTACTTGGAATATTCTATGTTCGTCAGCGATTTTTCGTTTAATTTTACTACCACTTGGTTTTGATATAGACATACTGAATACAAAGGGCTGGAATAAACACGGTTAACGTTAAAAAGTTAACAAAAATTTATTCTTTCCACAAGAGATAAATCAAAATGCTGAAATATTTCTTCAAAAATATTCTAACAATATCACAAAATGTCAAACGTTTAGCAAAAATCAATTCAAAACAGAGAAACTAATTCTATCTCACAGCGAAATCGCTACAAATCAATCACAGCATTAAGTAAACAAACAGTTCGCTAGAACTACAGCTACTACTGAGATGAGTTGTTTGTTCTCGGCTTTTATAAGCTTTATAATTAATTTTTCGAATATACTGGAAACATCTATAAATATCCGGATTTTTGTGGATGGCAACAGCAATTACGAGATATTTATTTATTAGGTATTAAATGCACGCGCTAATGTATTTTTAACCTTCCAACGCAGCTGTCTTTTCAAAAATCGTCTGCGTTGCTAAGGCAACATGAAGCAAATCTAATTACAATTCTAAATAAAAAAAACTAAATAAATAAATAACTATGAAATCCGTAACAATATGAATTAAGTAATAATTAATAATAAAGCAAAGTGCATGCACATGCATGCACCAATATATCGTACAAAACTATGATTGGAAAACTGAGACCATGAGTTCAAGTAGTGTGTGTGTCAGCTCGCTGTGAGTAATCTAACAACACTGAATAAATTATCGTTAATTACTTAGCAGTAAACATTTCATTTTTTTCTTCGTCGATATGTTATTTTATTATTATATATTATTATTTGCCGATATATTGGCCGGGCCGCTAAAATATTTGTTGTGGGCCGCATGCGGCCCGCGGGCCGCGAGTTTGACATCCTTGCCGTACATCAATCATCCGAGAGTTTTATTTTCGAAAGCGGAGCAAGTAATCACCTGGTAAATAATAAGAAATACTTCACGGAATGTAAACCCATAAATCCGTCAGATATTATAACTGCGAATGGGCAATGTATTAAATCAACGGCGATAGGAACTGTCCGTTTTAAAACATTAAATGCTAAACAAAAAATAACTGAAGTTCTCTTATCAGAAGTTTTATACGCTCCTGAATTAGAAACGAATTTAATCTCAATTAAGAAAATAATGGAAAAAGGACTTTCGGTTCTGTTTGAAGGAAATAAATGTATTATCGCGAAAGGAGATCAGATTATTCTAGAATGTCATGCAACTAATAATCTTTACCAAATTAAACCAATAGACAGGAATAATGAACCATCAGCTCATGTAGCATTTCAGTGCAAAAATGAGAACTGTGTTCAACTTTGGCATAGACGCCTTGGTCACAAAAACGATGACGCAATCAAGCAACTTGTAAACAAAGAACTCGCTGAACGAATTAAACTAGATAATTGTAAACATGATACCAAATGCATTCAGTGCATAAAATGTAAACTAACTGATTTTCCGTATCCTAAAGAATCGAAATTCAGAGCATCTAAACCGCTAGAACTCGTTCACACTGATGTTTTAGGACCAGTACAAACACCGTCTGTCAGTGAATACCTATACTTCGTAACTTTTATTGATGATTACAGCAGGTTCACAATGATTTACCTAATGAAAAAGAAAAATGAAGTAATTTCTAAACTAAAACAATTCATTGCTCTTACAAACAATAAATTCGGGTGAAAGGTAAAAACGCTAAGAAGTGATAACGGTAGTGAGTACACAAGTAAGGAACTTGAAGAATATCTTACAAAACATGGTATAAATCACCAGCTTACTTTACCGTATTGTCCAGCACAAAATGGAGTCAGTGAACGCAAAAATAGGTCTTTGATGGAGATGAAAAGATGTCTTTTAGCTGACTCAGGTCAACCTCACAGATACTGGGCCGAAGCAGTGCTGACTGAAAATTATTTACAGAATCGTATGCCTACAAAACCAAATGCAAAAACTCCATACGAATTATGGAATAACAAGAAACCCAATCTCTCTCATCTGAGGACTTTCGGATGCAAAGCTTTTGCTTACATCCATAAATCTAAAAGAGGTAAATTGGATGATACTGCTATAGAAGGAATACTCGTCGGCTACCACAGCAGAAGTAAAGGCTACAGAATTTTAATTCCTGGAGACAAAATTATAATAAGTCGATCTGTACGATTTACTGAAGACACTGAAACGAACGAGCCTGTAAGCATCTCTTTAAGCCAGGATGAAGAAAACTCTAAGGAAGAAAGCTCAGAACGGGAAGAAATAAAAATAGAAGAACCCGCAGAGGAAGAAATATCAGAACATGAAGAAGAACCTTTGGAACTCAGAAGATCGAACAGACTCACAAAAGGTAAACCTCCTGATCGCTACGGATTCCATGCCAAATATCCAATCTCCTCCAGACCCAAAACTTGGAAGGAAATTCAAAGTTTGGAAGAAAATGGCTAACAGCTGTTCGAGAAGAAATTAATTCACTGGAAGAAAACAACACTTGGGAATTAGTTGATTTACCAAAAGGAAGAAAACCAATAGGATGCAAATGGTCTTTCAAGACAAAGCTCAATGCAGAAGGAAAAATTGAAAGATACAAAGCCAGATTAGTCGCAAAATGATTTAGCCAGAAGTTTGGATCTGACTATGATGAAACCTTTGCTCTGTAGTAAAATACACAACGCTACGAGCCTTCCTATGTGCAGCTTCGTATAAAAACATGTCTGTCAGACATATCGATGTCAAAACAGTTTTCCTTCATGGAGAACTAGAAGAAGAAATTTACATGACTCAACCCGAAGGATACTCAAAAGCTGGAAATGAAAATAAAGTTTGCAAGCTGAAGAAATCTATATATGGTTTAAAACAAGCAGCTAGAGCATGGAATCTGAAAATTGGAAAAATACTTCTAAACATGTCATTTAAACAAAGTAAAGCGGGCCCATGCTTGTTTTTCAAAAACATCAATGGAACATTCACGTATATAATATTATATGTAGATGATATGCTTGTAGGAAGTGAAAGAGAAGAAGATGTAATGGAAACAATCCAACAATTGAACGCTAAATTCAAAAACCTAGGAGAAGTCACCTACTACCTCCATAAACATTGAAAGATTTAAAGATGGAACTTTTGCCATAAACCAAAAGAATAAAATCGAAGAAATACACTCATGTCAATAAATTAAGGATAATGCAAAATCAGGCAAAGGAAGAGTTAGAAGCAAAACAAATTTGAATTATTTGTAAAGCTTATTTATTAAACAAAAGGTAAAGAGCAAAAAAAGATGCTATATGTTTGATATTATTAAAAAAATTAGCGATTTTTCTCCCTGGAGCAAATTACAAAAAAAAAAAAAAAATAAAATAAAAATAAAAACCTGTTTACAAAACACCAACATTACATGGTTGGTATGATTGTTAATACATTGTATGTCTCCCAGACGATGCAATACAGTCCGTACAACGCTTAGGCATGCTGAGTATCAAATTATCGATCTGATCTTGGGGGATATTACGCCACTCAAAAAGCAATTATCTCCGAAGTTCCGGTAAACATGTAGGAGGAGGTTGACGGGCTGCAACTCGTCGGCCAAGCATGTCCCACACGTGCTCTACTGGAAGTAGGCTCTACAAGTCCGGTGAGAATGCTGGCCAGTCCATATGTGTGATATCTCCGATCGAAGGCATTCGCTTACGATGTTTGCACGGTGAGGACGGGCGTTGTCATCCATAAACACAAATTGTGCGCCCATGGCGCCCCCGAAACAAACGTACATGTTGTTCCAGAATGACGTCCCGATAGATTTGGCTTGTCATGGTTCCAATTTGAACATGCAGGTCAGTTCTGAAACCCAAAATAATTCCACCCCAAACGAGCACTCCTGCACCACCGTAACGGTGTCGTTCAATGATGTTTTCTTGGTGGTAACGGGTACCTGGAGCTCTCCATATGAAAGTATGGCGAGAATCAGACTGCAAGCTAAACCTGGACTCGTTGGGAAACATCACACAAGCCCACTGTTGCGGTGTCCACAATGCATGCACTCTACTCCAGACTAACCGCAAGCGACAGTGAGTTGCAGTAAGTGGAACGCATCTGACAGGTCTACGAGCATATAGACCAATCTGCCCTAAGCGTCTGTACACGGTCTGCCTTGAAATTGTCGTACCAGTGGCTGAATAGAGCTGACGAGACCGGTCTGAGGCTGTGCTCCGCCTGTTTCTTTCGGCAGTAACTGCCAAATACCGGTCCTCATTCGGCGTTGTAACTCTGGGGCGACCTGAGCTGTAACGTCTACTCACATTACCATCATCTTGGAATCGTTGCCAAAGCTTGGAGATGACACTCTGGGCTATTCCAAGTTCGTCTGATACTTCCAGTTGGGTACCCCCAAATTTCAGACGGCCGATATTTCTACCACGTAAAAAATCATCCAAATGCGTCCTTTGTGTCATAACTATTCGGTTATTGCACTGAAATGCTTATAAAGCGCCTGCGAACAATTTTGCTTCTTTGCCTGTATTCCTTATATATCACTCTCTTACATTCTCGTCTTTGTGACGTACCATCGGTGTCATCTGGTTACTTCCTGAAATTTGCATATGATTCTTGAAGATGTGTGTAGTGATTTTACAGGTGATATATTTATTTTAGAGTTCGATTTCCGCTTGACTCCGAATTATCCTTAATTTATGGACATAGTGTAGTTCAAAAGTTTGGACTTCAAAACGAAAAACCAACATATACGCCAATGGAAACAAACTACTGCAAACTAGAAGCTGAAGATGACCTTCTAGAGGATAATACAGAATATAGACAAGCAGTAGGGGCATTATTATATATTGCAACAATCAGCAGACCAGATATAGCATGTGCAGTCAATGTACTGAGTAGAAGAAACGAAAAACCTCGAAACACAGATTGGAATGCTGTCAAGAAAGTCATTCGATACTTGCATACAACTAAAGACTTTAAGTTGGTCTTTAACAAAATTCAAGAACCTATACTAACTGCATATTCGGATGCAGATTGGGCAAATGACAGAACAACGAGAAAATCCATTAGCGGATACATATTCAAACTAGGAAATAACTGCATTTCATGGAGCAGCAAACGTCAAAACTGCACTGCACTATCTTCAACTGAAGCAGAATATATTGCGGCAGCTAATACAGCACAAGAAGCACAGTGGCTGTTAAATTTGCTTAAAGATCTAGGACTAAAACAAAATCTGCCGATTACTCTCTATGAAGATAACAAATCATGCATCAAACTATCACAAACGGAGAAAAATAGCTCCAGAACAAAACATATAGACGTACGTGAACTTCAAGAAAACGGGATCCTGTGTCTAGACTACTGCAGAAGCTCCGACATGATTGCGGATCTACTCAAGGTTCTTTAATATACTAAGGTTAGGCCAGGAACGGAAAAAGCGTGCCATTGGTTGCTGGTAGTGACGTTACCCGGGAGACAAGACGCATCGGCCGACGCGTCTGCTACATGATTTTCGTAATGGAAGTAATGTAAACTAAAGCAAAATAATCATTTTAAATGTGGTAGATACACCGGAAATACCGGGTATATACTTTCCGATAAAGTATTTTGTTAAAGCAATGTTTATTTTATGCACAGAATTCGTTCGAATGCTGAAAATAATTGTAAACATTGAATTCTTATCATAAAGGAAAGCATTAGAAAATGAAAAACGATATTTAAGTTAATTAAGGGAAATAAATATTGTAAAACAAGCTATTTTTCAATATATTTCGTAGTATTGTTTGCACTAAAGAAATTTTGTTGAACAGAACACATGATGGCATAACTGCTAAGACCATGGTAAAAACATAATCAAAAAGTATTATTCTATTTAATTTCATTGCTCATGCATTTTTTTTTAATAGAAGTGAACTTTGACATTCCATGAGAAATATATGATCGTGATTTTCAGTTTAATTTACATATCTCAAGCAAAAATATATATAAAAAGATTTGACTTAACAAATTCATATTTAAATACCATAAAATTCTACAAATTTCTTAATATTCGTCATTTATACTTTTAAATAGTATACTTATCACATTATTTTTAAAGTCACTTCATACTGATTCACTTCAGATTTTAGCAGAAGTGCATATATTTTCAGTATAATCTAAAAGTACTCTTATAATCCCTTACACTCCCAAGATTTCTATATAACATTTATCCTGACGTGATTATTTGCTATAGTAAATAATCTTCGATATTGGCATCCTATTCTTCCTTCCATACAATAAAAATGGAACAATTAAAATACATTTTCTTACACACAATATACGCACAATAATACACTTGCCCTACACCTTAGTTTCGGCCCACCAGCAGCCGAGCAGTAAAGTCGCTGAACACTGGTAGTTCGGTCCGAATCCCGCGAACGGGCTGGCTGCATGGGCATTTTTGTGGTTTTCCTCATGTGGAATGTGTATACGAGCCAGTTTCCTTGAGAAAGTCCTCCGCGAAGGCATCACACCTATTACGCAGATAGCCCTAGTGTGCTTTGCCATAATTAAATACACCACCACATCTTAGTTTCAATTCAGCATGTACACAAATTAAATATTTTTAATGTATTTTCAACAGGTTGTTTCTTAAAATACTTTTGTTATACTCAAAATATGTGTTCAATATTGAATTATTTTTCTTTCTCTTATAATGAAAAAAAAGTTATATGGAATCAAAATTAAAACATATGCAGCAGTTAAATAACACTGAACAGAATATCTTACTTACTCTTTCGCTATTTGTATTCCAGCATTATACACAGATTTGTTTTCCTTCAGGGTCAGGTATGTGTAAGTTCACTTAGTTATATCAATTAAATTACATCAGACATATGCATCAGTTAAACAACATTGAAGGAAATATGTCGCTCGCTCATCGATGTTTGCATCATAGTGTGGTCGATAAATTGTTCTTTCTTCTGAAGCTTGTATCAGTTTACTATGTCTCAATGCTTAACCCAGACATTGCTTCAATACATAGAATTACTTTTGGGATGTAAAGAAAGTAACCAAAGCATGTGAATTAACTTAGATAAGCAAATTTATCAACTAATCATTCAGGTAGTCACTATTGGTAAACACGACACTGAGATTAAATATCTCGCTATAAGTCTACTTCATAAAAGGAAAATTATGATAAAAAATTAAAATAGAAGTAAAATGAAAAATAAATGTAAAATTACATAAAAGTTATGTATGAAAACTACATAAATTCATTTAAAAAATAGTCAGTTATTTTATCTGGTTGTAAAGAAAGTTTTCCACCAAAAACGTTCTTCATAAAGCTAGGAAAAAACAACAACATGAAGGTAGTATATATAGCACGGGTACAAATCACCAGACAAATCTATGATTTTCTGTCAACATTTTGGTAGTTTTTCAAAATCATCAACACATAAACTTGGTGGCCACGAGTTCAAAAGCAGTTCAACTACATTTTGGACATCCTGCGCAGAATGGAAGATAGCACCAGCAAGATGTGGCTGCAGGTGTGATTAAGTAATCTCATGCAGTACCCAGTAATTGAACTTGTGCGTCAAATCTACGAGATACTTAGCGCAACTAATGGACATGGCACTAATGTCTAACTCTTCAGCTTTCACTCTCTCGAGAGCATACGCAAGCCCTTGAGTGGTTACATATTGATATTCAACAAGTTCTCGTAGGTGGGCCTCATCAACATCAGTAGGTTGGCCAGAGTGATCTGCTTCTTCAGTATCATAAGCCTTGTTTTTGAACTTTAGGTACCAAACCTTCAGTGTCATTTGATATAACATTAGCACATAAAGTTGTACACATGATTTGGCGAAATTTTGTAGCTGACATTTTGCAAAAGAACTGGAAGAAAATTATAGTTCTAATCTGGTAGTGTGATAGTTCCATTTCACACACCTTGTACTTAATGGTATTTTTTTTATAAATTTAAGAGCACACCGTTCTAAAGCAAGTCTCTCTTTTTCAAATACATTTTGCAATACAGTGTTCTAAAGCACGTTTCTTTCTTTAAAATGCATAATCTTTAATCATATATACAAAATATGATTCGAATTTCAAATCTTTCTTTAATCCTATATACGGAATATGATTAAATATCCCAATGTGAAATTTCGCGAAGAGGATATTTGAAGTGGCAGGATACTTTCATTAAAACTCGAAAGCTTACTTTAATTGTTGGGAAAGACATTTCATGTCATAAGAAAACACACATCTTTTTAATGCATGAAAAATATTTTCTGGTTCTCTGCTCCTTGAATGTCATAATCCTTGTTTTTGCATTTTCGGTACTAAACCTTCACAGTTTCATATGACATTACATTAATACCTAAAGTTTTACACGCGATTTGGTGACATTCTGTAACTGACTTTTTGCAACACAAATGGAAGTAAATGATGATTCTATTCTGTAGTAGTTAAAATAGATGTAGTAGTTAAGTAAATGATTCTATTTTGGAGTAGTTAAGTAGATGATTCTAATCTGTAGTAGAAATAGTTTTATTTCAGAGACCTTGTATTCGATAACATATTTGTTTTATACATTTCACAATACAAAACTCTCACAGTTTCATATGACATAACAGTAGTACCTAAAGTTGTACACATGATTTGGTGACATACTGTAGCTGACTTTTTGTAACACAACTATAGTAGAAATGGTTTCATTTCAGACACCTTGTACTCAATGATAAATGATATTTCTTTTACACATTTCACAACACAGTGTTTTAAAGCAAGTTTCTTTCAAACACCAAAATTGTTTGATAAAATATGATTAAATATGTCAATGTGACATGTTTGCGAAGAGGATTTTTGCAGTGGTAGGATACTTTCATTAAAACACGAAAGCTTGTTTTGATTGTTGGGAAAGACATTTCATGTCGTAAGAAGTCTCACATCTTTGTAATGCATAGAAAATGTTTTTTGGTACACTATTTTCTAGTACTATGCTTCTTGAGTGTAATAGTCCTTATTTTTGAATTTTCGGTACCAAACCTTCACAGTGTCATATGATATAACATTAGTACCTAAAGCTGTACATATGATTTGTTGACATTTTGTAGCTTACTTTTTGCTACATATCTGGAAGTAAGTGGTGGTTCTAATCCGGTAGTGTGATAGTTCTATTTCTGATACCTTTTACACAATGATATTTTAATACAATTCACAACACACTGTTCTAAAGCAAATCTCTGTCTTTGCTAAAAATTGTTTGAGAAAATATTATTAATCCTTGTTTTGAGTCCTTGTTTGAGCCATAGTCCTTGTTTTTGAACTTTCAATATCAAACATTCACAGTCTCATATGATGCAACATTAGTACCTAAAGTTGTATGCATGTTTTGTTGACATTCTGTAGCTCCCTTTTTGTAACATATCTGGAAGTAAATGATGGTTCTAATCTGGTAGCATTACAGTTCCATTTCAGACATCTTGTACTTAATGTTAATGGTATTCACTTATAAATTTTACAACACAGTCTTCTAAAGCAAGTTTCTTTCTTTAAAATGCCGAAAATTGTTTGACAAAATATTATTAAATTTGCCAATGTGAAATGTTTGCGAAGAGGATATTTGCAGTGGCAGAATACTTTCCCTAAAACACGAAAGCTTGTTTTGATTGTTGGGATCATGTCATAAGAAGCCTCACATCTTTGTAAATGCATGGGAAATGTTTTCTGGTACACTATCTTCAAACTCGACACTGTGTAGTAAAGAATCATATGCATTTGACTTAACTGGCAATGATTTTTTACACTCATTTTCATTAACATTTTTAACTTCTTCATCATCATCAATCGCTGTCCTGGCTGCTGTTGAAAAGTATCTTCATATATGAGTAGGATGTAATATGAGGAGGAGTTATAAAGATGATGCAATCCACTTCTGTGCCTTTTTCATATCAGCCTTATTTCTTTTCTTCTTTTTCATTTCTGCATTCAAATACATCAAGCGTATAAATGTTCGTGTCTTAACATATATTTTAATGATTTCATTATGCACATCAGGAAACTTTTGTGCAATTTTTTTTACACATAGTTTGCATAATGTTATTTTTTCTTGAAAGACCATCTTTCCCATGTTCACTTACAAACTACTTCAAATTGACTTATTTTTTTTAACCATTCCTCAGATGGAACAAGTAAACCACCACGAGAAAGCGTTTCTATCCAACCAACGTGTTCATCTGAAGGCAGATGGAGCAATTGTTCTGTAGGTGTTCCCAAAGAATGGTCATATTTTCTTCCACGGTAGGCTATGTAGCCTGCAAGGTACGGAAAACCCTATACAGAGCAGTCAGCTGCAGGTTCACTTGCAAGGGTCAATCTAGAATTATCAAAAACAATATCCCTCATCTCAGTTTCACTTTCTAACATCTTCAGAGCTTCAGTCATGTCAGGTAAAATATTACCAAAAAAGTTGGAAGTAATGTATGCATCTTCCTCCTCATCAGGAGCAACAGAAGATGTGTTAGAAAGTGAAATCTGGTAGGAATTATTAGTTAACAATAAAAGACGCATTCGATACTTCACGTCTACGGGCAGTGGATGATCATAGAAATGGCCAAGACCGCGGATTCGGGAAAAAAAATTTTCCAGGCAATCTTGATTTAGTCTGGAAGTTAAAAGGTATTTAACTCCTAATTGTTTCAAATCAGAAAATAACCCAGCAGCGATGTAATCGACATCATAAATCCTTTCTGAAATGGTAATAGGTGCTTTGCCTTGCCCACTCTCATGTCTTCACAAAAAGCATAAAATTTCTTTAATGTTCTCTCCTGGATTTCTTCATGTATCCCATACGCACAAGATAACACTGTATCAGAGACAGGTTTCCTGGAGTTAAGAATATCAAATGAATTATTCACTAATTCAAAAAAAAATTGCAGTTTCCTCTTCTTGTGGTATAAGATAGCGGATACCTTGTGCAGTATGGTTTGAAAATAACTGCGCAGCTAAATGCACACGCTGGCGTTCATTACCTTTAACAGAAATGTGACTTACGGACAACTTTGGGCAAATTTTCACTTCTTTGCAATCCATCGATATCAATCTTTCGATAGGTTTTTTGTAATTAATTTATTTCCCGGAAGCGTTAATCCGTCATCCAAAAAGTGATTACGAAGAAGTTTCAAAAGGTGTGGCACATCAGCAAACACCCATACACGTTTACTAGAGTCCTGGGGATGTGAAAAGCTGCTGTTAAGATGAGTAATCTGAAGTTTTGTCCACACAGCACGATTTCTACCACCCAAGTCAGCTACAGCTGCAACTACATAATATCCAATTTCTGCTAATGTTATTATTATATCTTTCAATATTTCTGCCGTCATTTGCGTATCAAAGTCGAAATATATTGGCTGCTTCCAGCTTGCAAGAAGTCCTCGCACCATTACTACTTGAACATTTCTATGTGGGCCAACAATCTTATCTTCTGCTTGGTCATAACAGATTCTACTATCCACGTTCATTTCATCAAATGAAAGAACACACATACATTCTTGGTCTGTCATTTGTAATGCCCCAGCACGCATAACATGAATTACATCGTGTAACAAACCAGGAGAACAGCGAAATGAACAAGATACCCATCTCTTCAAAGTCGAAATGCTAGGAAATGGAAATCCCATTTTTTGTCTGAGATAGTTATAGCATCTTTTGGATACTGCCCTAAGTGTTGCAGATGTCATCTGCATTCCACTTAACATATTTTTTATTTGACATGAGAAAGCGAATTTGATTGTCCGTAAAAATTTTCCCTAAAAATTTTTTAACTGCACTATGTACTTGTTTGCTTGTTACTTTCCTGCTCATTTTCTGATAGCTTCGCAATTTTCTACGAGAAGCAGCAAGTTCAGTAAAAATAATTTTCTTTTGCATTTTCAATTGACTGCACAACACATTTAATCTCTATTTTCCTTTTCTAAGATTTGCACACGCTCAACTAAATGAGATGTGTCACTGGATGTAAACTGAGTTGCACAGTCTATCTTATCAGCTTGTAGTTTTTTCTTTTTGGGGGAAAGGGAAGCTAAATTTTCCAATGCTCGTTTCCTTGTTCCCCGAGCCTGACACCTGCTTGCTCTATCCCTTTTTAGCATAAATTTAGATGACTCATTCATGTTAGAAAACGTTCTCTCCAGATTAGGTTCAGTTTTTGAAGCACAACATATATACTTTATTGATGAGTTATTTTCACATGATGATGACGGAAGATGTAAAGTGGGAACAGCATTGGCTTTCAGCACCCTTTTAGGAGTTGAACCAAGCAATTCTGCCTTTAGATCTCGTACGTAGTCATCAGGTGTAAAATGAAGAGCACATATTCTGGGATTTTCGATGTTGAAATTATCTGCTCTTTTGCAGCGATTAGTCCATAACTTACGAAGTTCTGGATCACTTGGAAAACGATGGTATGTGATGCCTTGACTTTTAGTTTTCCTTCTATAATTCTGACACAACGCTATAGCACAACTTGCCATTTCCGACTACTTATAAAAGCAAATTAACAACATAAATCAAATGTATCACAGATCAAATGCAACGAATGTAAACAAACGCCGAGAACTAACGACTGTCACCCACATGATGCCATGCGCAGGTGGCATAATTTTCTCCCTGAACTACGCATCGCTCGTGGGCCCCCCTGGGATCTACTCACCAAACCACTAGGCAAACCTGTATTCGAGAAACTTCGAGAATCGCTGCAAATGGCGATCCTGCCCATCAAGTAGAGGTGTTGGTATGCATATAGTGATGGACTGTCGCCAATAGCGCGATAAACTGTGTGAACTGGAAACCCTGAAAAAGAATTTAATTGTGTAACACACTTATTCTTTACACCTACTTTTCTCACTCCTTCAGGATAGGACAGTGATATGACACTCTCTATAATATAACTCCCTTTTTCAATATGTATTTGGAATACTAACGAATTTTTATCTATTTTTATGTATTAATAAAGAATATGTTTTGTGATCTTACAATTTCCGTCTACACCTATTTTTGGATTACAAGTTAATTAGGCATGATCTCGCTTGATGCTGCGCTGGGTACAAGGTAAGAAGAATCATTTTGCTCTCTATTTTTATTAATTTGTTGTGAAACTTCGAGGTTGTAAAAATGTTTTACAACAGTTCCAATATGCTTCAATAATCAGTCTGTTTTTCTACCAATATAAATTTGTACCTTTGGAAGTAGTAAGTATCCTAACATAATGGAATTTCCTAGAATTTCAGTTTGATAATCTTTTTATTTACATTTACACTTCAAACATTTAAGACTTTTTATCAGCTTAACTTTAAGTGTTTATTTGAATCATTTACTGCATAAAAGTATTTGACAGTTGTTCTGAGAAAGTATCTGCCATATTGCTCCTAATAATCCATAAAATATCTTAAAATATCAATAAATAATTTAGTGCAGTATTCAGATTTAGGCTGTGTGATTTACATGGAAAAATGTATAGAAAATACAGTTAATCATGAGAATAAATTATTTTTATTGTCATGATATGCCCATCTTGAAGAATGTTACTTTCAGCTCCGTGGAAATTCTCATCAAATTGTCCTCAACAGGCTTTTTGTTGATAATGACTTTCAGTCTTATCAATGTTCAACTAAATAAAGTTAAATATTCCATTTTCTCTCAAATGAATATTCAATATAACTGTATGGCTCTGCAATGCAATTTTAATGTCTAATCTGTAGACTACATTGCTTTAATTATTATTATATATATGTGTTATTTTTCTATCTTTGAGAAGTCCTTAATTTTGTCTACATCTATTGAATAGTTGAATTATAAAGTAATAAATACACTATCTTGAAAACAGCTCACATATTTTCTCTTCTCAGGGGCCCATTCGTGCCTAAGTGGTAAAGTCACCGAACGCTGATACTTGAAATCCTGGCTGCATGGGTTTTTTTTTGTGGTTTCCTATTTACAACATGGATATGAGCCAATTTTCCCCAGAAAGTCTTCCAGGAAGGCATCCCTCCCCTTAGGCAGGTAGCCCTTGCATGCTTTTCCATAATCAAATAATACCAAAGAAAGGTTCTCTTTAAAGAATATAAATTTCTGTAACATTTTGAATATTTTATATATATGATATATTAAACCAGAGACTGCAAATTTCAGACAGACAACTTCAGCAGTAGCCATATATAGAGGAGAAATGTTTTAAAAAGACAAAGAATTGTCTTTATATAGTAAAACCAGAAATTACTTAAACTTACAATGTAACCGAATAGTAAATGGCAACACATTCAGTGAAATAAACTCTGTATTTTGTATGATTTATTCTGATAAGTTTTCGTGGATTTTTTTTTATTTTATATCTTTATTTTTTGTTCAGCATTACAAGCAGACTATCATTTTTCATCAACTGTAAAAAGCAAGAAAATTTGGTATTTTTCCCATTATGCATTTTAGTTGGGTTTTTTCATAAATAATATCTAGTAATAAATAAGAGTAGTTGATAGATAGCACATGCACACAATATTTTCTGTCATGCAGATACACACAGTATTTTTCCATTATTGCACATACATGCCAAAATGTGTGGCAGATGTTAACGGAAAAGTAACAAATGTTTAAACTCCCTTATGCACATATGAAATTTTTGAAGATAAAGGGTTTATTTTCCAGTAGTGCTCAGGATATTGTTTAGGTCCAAATGCCAACTATTTGGAAGCAAATAAGTTTCACGTAAATTCTACTGAAGGAAGTAATGGTAATTAAAAAAAATATTAATTATATAAAAATTTGTCAATTTCATTCTTAGCACTGTGTTATGAGTTTCGCATAAAGCTTTGCTACATTAATTTAAACCACAGCTTTCTAAAATTAGAGGTGCTGAAGCCCTATGGAAGACTATCAGGAAAGAGGAACAAAAATAAATAAAATAACCAATAGAGTAATTAATAAATTAATTATTAAAATAATTAAATAATTAATGGTTAAAGTAAATAAAGAATTAAAATTTAAAAAAATGTAAAAAGATAAATTAAAGTTTAATAAGCAATTTTGAATACAACTTTATTACAAAAAATAAAAATTTTCAAGGTCAATTTTCTACTGCAACTATTGTTCAGTTACAAAACAGAAGTGCCGAAGTCTTCTTATTTAAAGCTCCAGCACAATTTAAGCTCTGATTTAAACAGAAGAAATAAATGCAAAATGGGCAGAAAGGCCAACAAAATTCTGGAGCTGCTGGATGGCGAAACAAAACTAGCACTACCACTAAAAACAGGTACACCTTTGGGGGTCCCATCTATTATGTATTTACTGGTTTATTAAAAATTCAGTGTTTGAGGTAGGTGTGTCTTTGTCTGCTATTTTTTTTTTTTTTTTTTAACTTTTCTTATGAACAAGACTGAAATTAGATGTCAAACTGATACTTTAGTTCCTTTTTTTTATCACTAAACTGTTTTCTATACAGTTTCACTTACACGTGTAATAAATGTATTTTAGTTCAAAACAAATGTTTTTAAAACATATTTTTATTTTAAACAAATTTTCGTTTACATCAGTTCAACTTTGATTTTATGAACTCTTAAGATATATAATCTAAATGCAAAACTGCCCTATATTTAGTTAATCAGAGTAAGAATAATAAACTGCTTTTCATGAATACTTAATAAATACATAACAGTTAATACTTCTTTTGCCAACTCCGGTGCAGATTCCGAATTATAAGATTGAATATTTATATCAAACAAACTTGCACCTTGCATCATTACTGAATGCTGTAGTTAATGTATACATTTAATTTTCAAGAATGAACTTTGGAATACGTTAAGATATCAAGATTATTTTGCAAGAAGCAACAGGCACATTTTTTACACTTAACCACTAGGATTTTCATAACAAGAAAAGTGAAAACTCAATTCTACTTTTCCCAGATTACATACCACAAATTTTCCAGTTATGGAGAAATGTATTCAATTTGATGAATGATAGTATTTAATCTTTAACTTTCTTATGTATGCAATTAGAAATTATCTAGAACTGTATACAATATGCCTTATAAATGTATTATGTGCTCATCTCCATCATTAAGCATTGAACAGATCTGATATATATGCTATGTTAGTGGGACAGACTTCTCATAGTCACTATGAGATAATGTAAAATATAAAATATCATGATAAGGTTCACTTACTTTTCAAAAATAAAACATCATAACACATAATGAGCTGCTAGCAGACTTACCATTTTATTTACTTCTTACAGAGTCCAGAGATTTATAAATAACCTTAACTTTGTGAGAACACTTAATTTACAATAAATTTATTTAAACAATATGCTATGTTGAAAAATTATACATTAATTCATATATTTTAATATACTATCTTAATATGCCTAATGCTATAAACAAAATCTTGATATATTTGCATAACTAAATTCATTTGACAGATCTGTTATTTTATTACTGTAAGCTTTGCTTGTATGAAATAATACATTATGTTTTTGTGCCACTCCCAGTTGAAGGAATAAGAATGATTTCAATATCACTACTTTAAACTGGGTTACATTTTAACATAACATTCTATGTTTAGTGTAATTTTTGTATACATAGTAAAATCTCTCTGTTCAAAGAAAAACAATGTAAAGTATTATTATTCATACATAGTGGTTAAACAAGCATAATCAACGATAATAATGTTTTACATGCAGTATCGTTAAGAATTTATTTGAAATTTGATGAAAATGGCTGGTCAGTAGTAAAGTAATTACAAAATACCTATATATGATGACAATACAGTATTACACTGAAAAAATATATACTAAAAAGTTAGCAGAAACCAAATTAAAAAAAATAATAATTTAATAATGCACTACGCTTTGTTCTCATCCACACGCCGTAAAACCTACCAGGTTTGCTTGGCGTCCTTAACAAAGCCTACCAGGTGAAACGCAGGGCGATTACTCGCCAAACCAAATATAACTGCCATTTGAGCAGTGCCATCCAATCAGAGCAAAGCATATAAGGTAAGGTCTGTAGGCTTTGTGAATATGTGTATCACGCTAGAAAATACGACATATCATCACGATAGTTCATCCATCTCTGCGCATGCGCTAGCCACACAATTTCGCCAAGACCTGATAAATCGCCAAATTTAGTTGCGAGTTGCGTTTCCTAGGGAGAAAGTAAAAATACGCGTCCAGGGATTGTACTGCCCAGGACGAGCAGTCCTTGGGAAGGAGCAGTGTTACGGATTTGGTATTTAAATAGCTAATGTTAGTTGAATTTTAAATTAAATGGTTTTATTTCCCGCACAGGGCAGCGCATGACGAATATTAAAGGAAAGCTAAGCTGGAAAATTAAGAATACAAGAGTGCGTGCATTTAACATTTAATAAATATCTCTTTTTGATTTCGAGAAAGTACTAGAAAATTCTAGCACGCGATTTTTAAAATCTTATAAAAGAAGAAAAACCTCGCAGTTCGTAGTAATTACTTAGTTTGTTGTTGTTTAGAAAACTGCTCTTGTTGATTGTAGCAAATTTGCGGATTAGCTTTCTTTAGCTGTTTTGGAATTAAGTTCCATTGAACATTTGAGTAGTTAAAAGATAACTACTGTGAGATATTGTAATAATGCATGAATATTTTAGGAAATTTAAGCACATTTGTTGTGATAATAATAAATTTTTGTTCATTTTTCATCGGACTTGTGCATTCATTTCGTAACGAACCCGTACGCATGCAACAATATTATCGCATATACACACTACAAAAAGGAAATATCGACTAACCACATTTTGAAATTTCTGCGTCTTTAGTCTGTGACACACAAATTTTTTTAAAAGTATCCAAACACTTTCTAAAATTATCTGAACTAGAATATGCATACTACCATCACCACATAAATTTAGAAAATATCATCCGTAGTGCCAGACTGTCAGTGGCATTTCTTCTGAAAATCGCTTTTTATTACACTCCACATACCTTCGATAGTGTTGATATGAGCTCCGGTTTCCGGATCCTTAAATGTCACTATGTGATTTACCGAGAAGTGAATGAAGCCATTATCAGAAAGACAATCATACGACTTCCAGCAGATGGAAAGGATCAATGTTCCAGGTAAAATATTCCGTGGACTTACATATAACAAAATCTCTTTTCTTCCGTTATCAACCACTTAAAAAAAAACACCTTCCACTCTCTTGTTCTATACCACCAAACACCCAGTTTACCACCAGCAGACATTTTACAATGCAAAGCACACAATACACAACATACTTCCTAACTGACATCAAACACAGAAATGAGCCCTTAGAAATATTTTTCCATCAGTCAAATTCAATCATAACATAACCGATCACGTCATAATAGGGTTTCCATTACATTCAACTACTCAGATTACCATAAATAAAACAACGATTTGGAGATAATCCAAGGGGCACCCTAAATTATAGACTATCTCACATATTATACATGCGTGGCATGCGGACATAGTCACACATGCATATTATGCACATAACAGCATGCTATAGCTGCAGTATACTTTTTATTAAAAATCCTTATATTAAATCTAGCGGTTAGTGTAGACTTTAAGATACCCCTTGTATTATGGCGAAGTGGTTGTTTCATTTATGGTAGCCTGAGTAGTTGAATGTTATAAAAACCCTATTGTGATGTAATCGGGTGCATGATTTTGGGAAATTTTGAATCATGGGATATTTTGTAAGCGCTTTTGTGATGTGTGCTGGCTTTATTGTTTAGATGGTAGAATGGCTGAATGTAGTAAGATTAATTTGAAGTTTCTGTAAGATTTGGAACGAAAGGGGAAAAGAGCATTAATTGATTATTGTGTAAATGAAGGTTTACTTAGTAGCCATTATAAGTGTTCTCCTGTAGGTAGGAAAGATATGCGTCTAGTCGAACATAAAAACCGTTTAGATAAATTTGAATGGGCTTGCAGGAAGAAAGATTCGGATGTGGCAATGCCGATATACGGATTCGAGTTGAGATAATTTTAGGAAGTTTTTGAATGCTGTTAAGGAATTTTTTGTGCCCCAGACTAAAGACAAAGGAACTTCTAAATACGTAAGTGGATATTTGCTTTTTTTAGTACTTAAACGTATAACATGTTTTTCCTTTTTTATGTTATTTTATTGTTTGGTTTAAAATGTAGTTTATTGAGATTATGTATGTTTTGTTTGTCTGTATTATAGAATTGAGTGCTACTTTTTAGGAGAAAATATATGGATGTGTCCATGGACAAAGTGAAGGGAGTGCGCAATGTAAGTTTGTGCAATTCTTGGATTTTTTTTTAAGTGAAAATAGATCGATGTGTACATGGATACTGAGTTTGTGCAATTCTATGTCTTGTTATTTTGGCTTTGCGTAGTGGCGATTTTTGGTGCAAAAATCAAAAATCACCGTTATGAAAGTCAAAGAATTGCACAAACTCGGTATCCATGTACTGCCAAAAATCGCCAAGTTTCGCCAAGGAGTACCCTAAAATATACTTTTACCAATCTCGCATACATGAAATTTAAACTCAGTGCATATCCTTACTATACTTTCCTTAAATTGCACCTTACATAATGTAAAACTTATAGAAAATGTACATGTCAACTTCACATAAAGGACAGATATGCACATGAAGACTTGCGATTTTAAAAATTATCGCCAACACCAAAATTACAGAATGTGAAACTTATAGAAAACATACATGTCAATTTCCCATTAAAGACAGATATGTACATGAAGACTTCATAAATTACTGAATAACAGCCTAGAATGGTAAAACCCTAGTATATGGTACGGCCTTGGCACGATTTTAAAAACTGTCGCCAACACCAAAATTATTCATTTACTGATTATCATAATGTTGCCAGATCCCGTGTGTACTTCTAATAGGATTAAACTACCTAGAATATTAGGGCTAAGTGCAGATACCTGGAAGAGCTATTTCAAAGGAAGGCATTATTGTACCATATTATATGTAACTTATGGAATAAATATTAAAAAAGTCAATAACTACAATATTTCATTTATTGGAAATGAACCCTGGTGGCAAACTATAGTGTTCACATCTCCAAACATTATACTACTAAATTACTTTATTAAACATTACACATACTTATAAATGCACCAAAAACAAAAACAAAAAAAATGAATAAATGAAACTTAAAAATGAATTTTATCACCTTGTAAAGTTTCCATATAGCATCATATATTCCAAATGAATGAAAATCATTTAAATATACTGACAGCATGAGAATTCGGTACTATTCGGTTTTGAGGACCGTCAAAAATCGCCAAACTATTGTTGATGCCAGCGCTGCCAAAAATAATTACGGCAACCCTAACACAAAAAAGGAAGTATAATAGTAAATATCTATCTAAGATTGATGATTTAATTTAGATGAAATGTTAATTTCGTATAATACTTTTTTATAATTACAATTTATATAACAAAGGCTAAACATGACTGAATGGAAGCATAAGAGTAAATAACTATTTCAGATCATTTTCGTAATTTATATAAAAACTGCTAAACATAACTGAATGGATGCCTGCATCGCTATTTCACTACCGAGTAAAAAAAAAAATGCATAAGCATAATTTCGCTAAAGCATAATTTCATCTCGTTGGTTGTTCAAACATAATTCTCTATAATGAATGATGCCTTTTCTATGAAAATATTCTCGGTAAAATGCAGAATCGCTCACTTATTTGTTTGCCGCTTTTTACAAGGGTACAAACAATTGCATTTTTGTCAATTTTCTTTTACGTTTTAAGTGAAAATAGGTCGATGTGTACATACATAAAGTCAAGGGTGTGCGCAGTGCTATTTTTGTGGAATTCTGGGATTTTTTTTTTAAGTGAAAATAGATCGATGTGTACATGCATAGAGTATGTGCAATTCTTAAAAATGCGTCAAGCAGTGGGGGATTCTGCACTTTACTCAAAATTCTACAGACTTTTCGTCATGGGCAATTCCCAAATTGTTAAATCCATAGGATATCAAAAAAGGATTTAAAAATTAAACTAATATTTCAATGGCATCTTAAGAAATATAGGTGCTACTTTGGTAGACGGTTGCACGGATTTTTGGCGATTTACGTTGGCGCCATTTCTACAAACGTCAGCCATCTTGAAAAATGCTGTTTTTACGCATAGTAAAGTATTCGAAACTTAAAAAAAAAAAAAAATAATAAATATTGTTAGAAATAATGGATTAATTTTTTTGTTGAAAATGTCGTTTTTTAAGATGGCAGGCAAGTGTAAATAAATACATTTACTATGAGTATAAAATACTAAAGTAAGGTTATTATTACTATCATATAGCAAAGAAGACAATAAAAACACCGCTATAAAAACATTGTGCCAACGTTTAATTAGATTAAAATATTACTGAAATTGAATATCGAAATAAAAAACATCATCCAACATTTAAAAGAATTAGAATATTATTAAATTTAAATACTTTAAAATACGTTATATAGAATAAATACATTTACTATGAGTATAAAATACTAAAGAAAGGTTAAATTATTACTTTCATATAGCACAGAAATAGAATAAAAATAACACTATAAAAACATTGCGCCAACATTTAATTGGATTAAAATATTACGTAAATTGAATATCGAATTAGAAACCATCATACCAACGTTTAAAAGAATTAAAATATTGCTTAAATTAAATACTTTAAAATAAGTAAATAAGAACGCTTCGTACACTAGAGCTAAAATGACAGCAATTAGTTTATTGTCGGTAAAAAAGGAGGAATGTCTAATAATTTTCTTACCGTTACAGCGGTTATTTCTTCCAACATGACCACAATATCATATACGGCCGTCTCAGAATCGGCTCTTCTAACGATCTTCATCTGTGATCTACATTTTCGCACTTCATTGAAGGAGCAATTAGCGCGTTTCCTCCAAAAATTTAAAATAAATTTCGGTTGATCTTTACATTACGGTAACTGGTAGTTTGGCGACATTTTGGAGGCGATAAAGGTTACTACCTGGGACTTTGGTAATAATGTGAGCAGTACTGAGTTCCGATTACGCATTATTTTGTGTGGGGGAAATGCGAGATCATGGGATATGTCATGTGATATTAATGGACGAATTACGGTTCCTTAATCGGAAAAGGGGGGAAATCGGGAAAAAATCTGGAAATTTTGTATTTGGCTTTATTCTGTGTTGTGTGAAATAGTGTTTGTGAATTTTTGGATCCCATGGCCGTAAGTAAAGTGAATTCGAAATGGGTATTTAGTGGTATTGAAAAGGATAGTAAGAAATGTTTTTTAAGGTTGTGTGAGAGAAAAATAAACATGTTTTATTATGTTATTTATTTTACCTGGTATCTTGCTTTGAAAGATAAGTATGATTTTAAAGATTCTGAAAGAGAATGAAGAAAAGTGTATCCGCCACGTAATGAAGATTCTGAAGGAGATTAGGTAAGTTAGTATTTTTAATTATTTTTATGCATTGTTGGAAATGTAAGGTGGAAAGGAATTTGGTATTATTGGGAAAATTGTTATTAGCAATGATTTAGTTTAAAGTAATTAGGATTGTAAGGTAATTTTTATTAATTGAATGTATGTGCTCATGTATATTTTAAGTGGTGTTTTTGAATTTAATTATATTTTAATGAAATGATAGTTATTTTGTGAATTTTATACTTGTAGGAATTTGGTGTATGTTTAAGTTGAAATAAATGTGCATGGAAATAATTTAAATATTTGATAATAAATATTTGTAATGCTTCATGTATGAATTCGTTGGTGACGTGTATAACGTAATAGATGATTTAGAGGTAAAAGTTTTTGGATATTTTATTTATTTTATATGTGGAAATGTTCATATTTGTAAAGGGTAAATACTTTTTCGCGATCATGTAATTTCATATATGTTCTTTTTACCGGGTTTAAAGATTGAGAAAATTGTCATGTATTTTCGTGAAATTTTTTTAATTTATGAGATAAAAGCAGTGTACATGGATATAGTGAAGAGTGTGCGCAATGCCATTTTTGTGCAATTCTGGGATGTTTTTTTAAGTAAAAATAAGTCGACGTGTACATGGTTCAGTGATATTTTAATGAAATGATAGTTATTTTGTGAATTTTATGCTTGTAGGAATTTGGTTTACGTTTAAGTTGAAATAAACGTGCATGGAAATTATTTAAATATTTGATACTAAATATTTGTAATGCTTCATGTATGAATTCGTTGGTGACGTGTATAATGTAATAGATGATTTAGAGGTAAAAGTTTTTGGATATTTTATTTATTTTATATGTGGAAATGTTCATATTTGTAAAGGGTAAATACTTTTTCGCGATCAGGTAATTTCATATATGTTCTTTTTACCGGGTTTAAAGATTGAGAAAATTGTCATGTATTATCGTGAAATTTTTCGAATTTATGAGAAAAAAGCAGTGTACATGGATATAGTGAAGAGTGTGCGCAATGCCATTTTTGTGCAATTCTGGGATGTTTTTTTAAGTAAAAATAAGTCGGCGTGTACATGGTTTATGTGTATGTGTTATTTTGAAAAACGTGTAAGGTGTATGGTATTGTGCACTTTTTCTGAATTTTGCAGTGAATATTTGTCATGATTAAGCAGTTTTGTTTGATAAAATTTCTAGCATAAGTGTAATTCGGCTAGTAGATTGTTGGAAGAAGTGTTCAGTAGATAAGAAGAAAAGAAACATGTCTTTACTTCGTGAAGACAAAATGGCGGCGGGGAAAAAAAAAATAGAGGGTTGCTGTAGGGGAGTTGGTCGCCAAATTTTCGCCAAAAAATAGCCAAGTTACCGTAATGTAAAGATCAACCTAAATTTCCTCTGACCCTTGTAAGAATTTATAAATAAATCTTTGATTAGGAAAGCCAGGCTGGAGAAAATAAGGTCTCAAAGGACAATTTTTTGATTCCGAAACCAAAAATTCTTGGTACTTATCAAAAACAACATTCATCTTTGAAGGAATTCGAAGATATGAATTAAATTTTAAAATGGCGCGGTAATGCACAAATTTTCAGCAACCTATCAGGGAGCTGATTACGGCTCATTAATGCACAAATATTCTATAACCAATCAGAGAGCTGATTATATCACGCCTAGAATTAAAATTATTTAAATAATCATACATAATAAAATCATTTTTAAATTGTATTTTAATATTTAACAGCCATAAATAATGTTTAAAACATTAGATTAAATTTATAAATATTAAAAGCAATTACTTTTAAAGTAAGGTGCTGTCACTGATTACATCATCCACAGCATAAAATTTCATAAAATATGATAAAGAATAAAATTTTTATTTCAAATAAAAATGCAAAATTAAATTTATTTTTAATATTTAGAAGCCATAAATAATATTTAAAACACGGAATTTATGCATAATAACACGCATTATTTTTTAAATAAAATGTCAACAAAGTATCCGTTACCATAAATAACTTATCCAGCAATGGGTTTACCATAAGTCGTATTACTCGCCAAAATCCGTGCAACCGTCTACCAAAGTAGCACCGAAATATAGAACTATATAAACTTACGCAATCTTAAATCAGCGCGTACGCTAGATTTGGCGCGCTGTTAAATGGGCGCATTTGCTAGATTTGGCGCTTTTGCCCATACATTTTCGCTGCAATTTTTTTACAGCGAGGAAGGAAGAAAGGACTTATCTTTGGAATATGGTAACAGGTAGTTTGGCGACATTTTGGTAAGGCAATAAAGGTTACTAGCTAGGATTTTAGCAGTGTAAATGGATAAAGTCAAGAGTGTGCGCAATGCCATTTTTGTGCAATTCTGGGATGATTTTTTAAGTGACAATAGGTCGACGTGTACATGGATGATACTGTGTATGTGCAATTCTTAAAAAACGCGACAAGCAGTGGGCGATTCTGCACTTTCTCCCAATTTCGCACCTAATGTTCATCATGATTAAGCACTTTTGCTCCATAAAAATTCTAGCATAAGCGTAATTCGGCTAACAAATTGTTGAGTAAAAAAAAAAAAAGCCTTTACTTTGTGAAAACAAAAACTAGCAGGTTGCTGTAGCAGGGTTGGTCGCCAAAATATCGCCAAGTTACCATAATCCAAAGATTAACCAAAAAATGCTTCCGTGCAAATGACACATTACACATATTTTACAGAGAAAGTACCTATGCCATGTGAATACGTTTATGAAGCAGTAAATCATGCTTTCGTGGGAATGCCTTGTTACACGTATCACATACATGAGGTTTGTCACCTGTATGACTATACCTATGTGCTATTAAAGCACTCTTTTGTCTGTATCCTTTGCCACATATATCACATACATATGGTTTTTCTCCTGTGTGAATACGCATGTGTTCCACTAAATTCTGCTTTCGAGTGAATGAATTGTTACATATATCACATAAATGAGGTTTCTTCCCAGTATGGCTACACATATGTGCCACTAAAACATGCTTTTGTGTATATCCTTTGTTACATATATCACAAACATAAGGTTTCTCCCCTGTATGAATACGCACATGTTCCAGTAACTTCTGCTTTCGTGGGAATGTCTTATTACAGGTATCACATGTATGAGGTTGTCCTCTTGTGTGAATATACCCATGCTCTGCCAAAGCTTGCTTTCCTCTAAATCTCTCATTACATATATCACAAACATAAGGTTTTTCCCCAGTGTGAATACGCACATGTTCCAGTAAAGTATGCTTCCGTGTAAATGACTTGTTACACGTATCACATACATGAGGTTTCATTCCTGTGTGGATATACATATGATGCATTAAAGCTTGTTTTCCTGTGTATCTCTTGTTGCATTTATCACACACGTAAGGTTTTTCTCCAGTGTGAACACGCATATGTGCCACTAAGTTCTGCTTCAACGTGAAAGAATTGTTACATATATCACATATATAAGATTTCTGTCCTATATGGTTATGTTGCGAAGTTGGAAAGAAATTGCATTCGGTTAACTCCTCGGGTAAGAGGCAACTCTGCTGGCGTTCCGTATACATTAGTTCTTTCAGAAGTCAAACGAAAAACTGATTGGCATTTGCAATTATATTTCTGTATTAAATTCTACATTTATCTAACAAATCTACTTCACATACTCAACACTTATGTCAGACGCATAGAATATATCGTGACGTAATTCATTTAATATTCCAGAACACTTCCTCAGATGTATAATCCAGCGGTTAGATTACTTAATAATGAGAATCATAGCTTCTGAACTCGGTAATTCAATTTCAAAACAAACTGAATTAATCAATGTTGCCATTTTGTAACTTGTAACTTTATCAGCATTCGGACTTGGACTAAGGCCAACTAGATCTATCTAATTCAAGGATAGCTAATGCAGTTTTTTCCCGAATATAAGAACTAATTAGAAAATAAGCTTTAGGACGATTTTTCAGGCTACTCCTAATGTAAGCCTTAGTTAAGATCGTCAGCCAGACAGGTGTATGTCTTATGCCTTACCAACAATAAGAGGCAATCGGCCTTTACCAATATATTTCATATTATTATTAATGGCGTAATAATCGCAGTAGTGCAATACTTTGATACAAAGGAACAGGGATTCTACTACTTTTGCGGTACTTCCCTGTAAACCTGAAAGAAGTCCACGATGGGCATGGTGATAAAAGTTCCTGAGTGAATCCCATGGAGGGAACAGGGAGAGGGAGGAAAAAAGATGAAAAATTCCTCACTTTGCCCTTTGAAACTGGCGAGGAAATAGAAAAACGAGCGCCTGGCCCCAGCAACCACCCCAAGCTCTTATTGAAAAAGTTGGAAAAGCATTTTCGCGGCATTTTTGCGCACCAAAAGCTTGAGCCCGAGTCCATTTTAGCGCTAAAACCGACAGAGCGATGGGCGAGGGTAGAATAATTTGCCATATTTGCGAAAAAAATTACAAAAATAGAAAGCAGCTTCAAAAACATATTGTTAATATACATGGGATTAAAAAAAAAAGGTGCGATTCGATGTGCAGTCGATAACTGTTTAGCAGTATTTTTTGTCATTAGGTGAATATCGAAGTCATTTGTCAATAAGCACTTTTTATAGGATATAAAAGTTAAACAAAACAATAATGCATTAGAAAAGCATAACTCCAATCGACAAAATTAAATAAACGATTTTATAAGTACTCTCAAAATATCTTATAACTTTATCTAATTTTTAACCATAAATGAAGAGAAATTATTGCCTAGATATATTATTGCCTCTTTTGAAAGAAAAAAATTAATCTGACTACGAACAATTTTGATTCCGTACAATCTTTATATAACAAACAATTAATAAATGAAGGGAAGGTTATTTAACAAACGGTTCATTTTTATGAAGAAACTAGCAACTTCGCTGCCAGCCTTCGTCTGGCTTTTAAATGTATCGGAAAAATGGCTGAAGGGAACAACCAAACGTTAAATTTAAAAACTGCATAGAATTTTACTCTGCAGAAAAACTTCATAAGAAAAAATGTTATTACGTATGACAAAATTACAATGAAATAAGCAATATCCCTTAATACAAATATTAATTATTCTAATAAATAAATTAACCATCTTCCTTTTGCAAAATCTTAAGAACTAAAATGGTATAAAGGAGGTTAAGAACTTTGTTTCCTAAAAAAATCACTCAAAACTTTTGAATATCTTAAAAACAGTGAAATGAGCAATAAATAACATAAAAGAATACAAAAAAACAAAAAAATTCTGAAAAGCAAAGTATAATTAATGAAATTTTATCTTATATTTTCAAGAGAAAAAATTAGATGGTACTTTGGTAGACGGTTGAACGGATTTTTGGCGATTTACACTGGCGCAATTGTTGGCGCGGTTTTTACAGTCATCAACCATCTTGAAACATGCTGTTTTTACGTATTTTACGCATATAGTACAGTATTAGAAACTTTAAAAAAATAAATATCATTAAAAATGATGGACTAATTTTTTGTTGAAAACGTGGTTTTTTAAGATGGCTGGCAAATGTAAATAAATACATTTACTAAGAGTATAAAATGTTAAAGTAAAGTATTATTACTGTCATACAATAGAATAAAAACACCGCTATAAAAACATTGCGCCAACATTTAATTTTATTAAAATATTACTTAAATTGAATATCGAATTAAAAACACCATACCAACGTTTAAAAGAATCAAAATATAACTTAAATACTTTAAAATAAGTTTTATAGCATTTAATTTTTTAACATTAAAACATATGTGGCAATAAATATATCAAGAATTTTTGAAAACATTATATTAATTTTTTAATAAAAGTTGATGTGTTCAATTATAAAGTAAAAGAAAATTATGTACTTACATTTTTTAAAAGTATTTTACCTGTCATATACTGATAAGTACAAAAAAAAGTCTTCTAACGATCTTCATCTGTGATCCACATCTCCCGCACTTCATTGAAGAAGCAATTAGCGAGGTTTTCTCCAAAAATTTAAAATAAATTTCTTCTGACGCTATTAACAATTTATAAATAAATCTTTGATTAGGAAAGCCAGGTTGGCCAAAATAAGGTCTCAAAGGGCATTTTTTTTATTCCGATACCAATAATTCTTGGTAATTAACAATAACAACATTGATCTTCGAAACGGACATATCCATTCCATTTGAAATCTGAGGGATTCGAAGAGATGAATAATAAAATTTTAAAATGGCGCGGTAATGCACAAATATTCAGTAACCAATCAGGGAGCTGATTACATCACGAATAGAATTAAAATTATTTAAATAATTACTCATAATAAAATCTTTTTTAAAACAAATGCAAAATTAAATTGTATTTTAATATTTAACAGCCATAAGTTTAATAAACAAAAACTTACTCATATTGCTGATACAAAAGTATTGATATGATGTGTTCAGTTCTCTTGTTAATAAAAAACAGCAATTGTGCATGTAATGACAGTAAAAAATAGTGAAAGTTTATATATGTCTGTATTGTTGCTGTTGACTCCAAAGGCGCCATCTGTGAAAAATATGTAATATTTGTGTTCTAAAACCATGACGCTGATGTTTTTATAGTGCCAGCTTGCGACCACTTGTATTGAGTTTTGAGTGTGTTCTGAGACGCCGCCGAGAGATGTGAACTAACTATGCGGCTTTTTGAGCAGGACTTATCGCAGGATTTTTCATTGCTTAATATTGTGTATTTTTAATGAGATGTATTAAGAGTGTATTTTTAATAAGATTTTCTTTCATAAGAATTTTTTGGAGCATGATATGATGCTCATTGGGATTGATTGCATAGTTATGATCTTGCTTTTTTTAAGAGAACTTGAAATATATTTTTGAATATTCTGTGTAATGGTTTTGCTATAAAACATCTTTAGAATGAATATTTTTTCAATATGCAGACTAAACTTCAGATATACTTTTAATATATTAATGTATTAATAAGATTTATGTATTTCACTTAATGTCCACATGTGTATTTATTATTAAAAAGCATCTTAGGATCTCTGATTGAATCTTGAAAAATCTTTATGGGAATAAAGAAAAGAAAGAGTTCATTTTGCTTCAATATCATTGCACCAAAAACAATTATAAAACAGTATTTTATTATATTAGAATTAATGAATTGATATTAATTTTATTATGAAATACTATATGTGTTTGTTTAGTATTCAAGCAGTATAAATCAGTCTTCATAATTTAAGCAATATAAAATCATCTGAGAGCTTTAACATATTTTTTCTTTTTATTACAAAATGAAAACATCTCATGTTTAGTTCATTACATATGTTATATTTTCATTGATATTATCATACCGTATAATTTTTATAAATAATTTTTGTGTCCATTTTATTTCCGTATAAAAGTTCAGATATGTTTCAGTTTAATTTAAATCAGCTCTGCTAAATTTACAATATCACTCAAATCTTATTTTTATTTTCTGTTTAATAAATCGGTATTTAGTATTTAAATATCATTACGATATAACATAGTACGTTATTATTCTTAAAATTCGAAATATTAGTTGTAAAAATTAATTTAACTTGACTTTTGTGTTTGAAAAAAAAACGCTGCGCACTACATAAATGAAACAGTCTGCTGCGTCTACCGTGGGAACGATCGCCTTCGATTGTGACGTCACAAATTGGTGGAGCAGGCCTGTAGATATCTAGTTGGCTTTGGATGGCGCCTTTGGCGTCAACATCCAGCCCGGCCTTGAATGTTACATTCAACAATAAATTTAGAACACAAGTTATAAAATACAAACACAACACTCCAAGATAATAATAATGATGGTTATAACAATTATACAAACTCAAACTTGATAATTAACTACAAATACAATTTAAGTAACTGAAACTTTTTCATTAACAAAAGGAAAAGGTACAATTTTTGTCATTGGCCTTTTATAGATTCCATTTTTATCTTTAAGTGTCACAACTCGAATAATATTATCTTGACCTGGATGGGTTTTAATAATTCGTGCTAAATGCCACTTTAAAGGAGAGTAATTATCCGAATCTTTTACTAAAACTAAATCTCCTTGCTTCATTTCTACTTTTCCTTTATACCATTTAGGTCTATTTAAAAGTTTGTTTAAATATTCAGACGACCATTTTTTCCAAAAATTTTGATTTAATTTTTGAACCATTTGCCATCTAGTTATCCGATTTATAGGAATCTCTGTAAAATTAGGTTCAGACAATGCAATTAAAGATGAACCAATAAGAAAGTGAGCAGGTGTCAATGCCTCTACATCATTTGGATCATTTGATATGGGACACAGAGGGCGAGAATTAAGTACAGATTCAATTTGAACAATCAGAGTAAAAAATTCTTCATAAGTTAGAATTGTTTTTCCCACCACACGTTTTAAGTGATATTTAAGGGATTTCACACTAGCTTCCCATAAACCTCCAAAGTGAGGAGTAGAGGAAGGATTAAAAGGCCAATTTATGCCTTCATTAGCCAAATAACCTTCGATTTCTTCCTCACTTTTATCCCTAAATAATGATTTTAAAATCGCTCTTAATTCTCTATGAACACCCACAAAATTTCTGCCATTATCACTAAAAATATCTGAGGGTTTACCTCGCCTGGCAATAAAGCGTTTAAGTGCTGCTATAAATGCTGCACTTGTTAAACCATTAACAATTTCAAAGTGCAAGGCCTTCGTAGTGAAACATACAAAATACATACAAATACTTTTCTTAACTGTTTACTTCTACCTACAACATTTTTTACCAGAAATGGACTACAGAAATCGAGTCCTGTTTTCGCAAAAACTCTTGATATGGTCACTCTCGCAGCTGGTAAGTCAGCCATCTGTTGCTGCACAGACCTAGAATTTACCTTTTTACAAATCATACAATTAAATATAATTTTTCTAATTAAATTTCTTGCAGAAACAATCCAAAATTTACTCCTTGTAAGTGATAGGGTTGTTTCAGCACCTGCATGAAAATAAAGAACATGAAAATGATTAATCACAATTATAGTAAAATTATGTTTAGTTGGCAGAATCATAGGATGTTTTCTCATTTCACTTAAGTCACTGTTTTTCAGTCTGCCACCCACTCTGAGTACTCCTTCATGATCTAAAAAGGGACACAAATTCAATAGTTTACTTATATAAGGAATAGGAGAACCCTTTTCTAAGCACTGGATTTCTGTCACAAATGAAGTCATTTGAACGTTTTTCACAATACACAATAACGCACTAGAAAGTTCACTGGTTGTCAACGTTCCGCGTGTAGCATGCAATGGATGCCTGGTGTTATGCAAGAATCTCTTGCACCAAGCCACTACTCTTAGCAATTTGTTGTAAGATGACCAATTATTGATGACATCTAATGGCTCATAAGTGTTAATAAGTGCACATATTTCACTTACTGCTGGTGGTTTTAATTCGCGAAGATACAGTTCTTCGGACTCCTCAGGGATATCATCTTGGCACTTAGTCATCACAGGTTGAAGAAGAAATAGGGGATCACTCCACCACAGTTCACACAGTTGAAGTTTGACCGGATCAGCACCTCTTGATATGAGATCCACATGGTTCTGTTTAGATGGGACGTGATGCCACTGTCGCACCTCCGTCATTTCTTGAACCACCGCAACTCGATTAGCAACAAACGTTTTCAATCAACAGGGCTCCTTTTTCAGCCAAGCCAAAACTATCAAAGAGTCACTCCAGAAAAATACATTATTCACATTAAGTTTCAGAGCAGATATTACTCGAGTCATTAACTTCGCAAGCAATACAGCTGCGCATAACTCTAATCTTGGTATAGTAACTTGCTTTATAGGAGAAACTTTTGATTTACTTGTTACCAGCTTTATCACCACTCACCATATTGGGAGATGGATTTACAATAAACTACAGCTCCATAAGCTTAAATCGGAGGCATCACAAAATCCGTGTAACTCAATAACAATTGCTTCTACGACAAGAATGCGTCTGTTAATTTCTAATTTACATATTTGTGGTAGTTCAGAGAAAACCCGTTGATATTCTTTGGCTTCTTTATCAGGTAGATGATCGTCCCAATTGAGCTTCAAAACCTATAGTCTCTGAAGAAATATTTTAGCTTTAGCTATCACGGGACCCAATAAACCAAGTGGGTCAAAGATTCTCGCTATTGTTGACAAAACCTGCCTTTTAGTAATTTTAGACTCATTTTCTAGTTTCACTTTAAAATTAAAACAATCTTTATCTGCTTTCCAGGAAACACCAAGGGCTGACACTTCATTCGCGCACTGAAATGTGTATTCATCATCTACGTTAACTGCAAGCTCCGTATTGTTGCTACACCATTTGTGTAGAGTCATAGTTGCACTTTTTAAAATCTCAATTAATTCACGCTGTAGCTCTTTTGCCGAACTCAATGAACTGGACCCTGTTAGAACATCCTCCATGTAAAAATCACTCTGTAGAACTGCAGCTGCTAATGGAAAATTTGTGAACTCATCTATAGCAAGCTGACGTAATGTTCTCATGGCTAAAAAAGGTGCACTTACTGTGCCATAGGTGACTGTGTTCAACTCAAAAGTTTTAACTGGACCATTAGTTGACTCTTTCCACAAAATTCTCTGGAGCTGCCTTTGAGTAGGATGAATCGATATCATTCGGTACATCTTTTTGATATCCGCTGTAAAAGCATAAATATGTTTTCGGAAACGTACCATAATTGAAAACAAGTCCTCTTGAATTACACCACCATTATACTGAATTGAATTCAGTGAGTTATCTTTTGACGTTGAAGTTGAAGCATTGAACACTACTCTCAAAGGTGTCGAACTTTTCTCAGGGCGATAAATGCCAAGGTGTGGAATATAATACTTCCCCTCTTGCTCATCTTCATCTTTTACTTCAGTCATGTGACCTAGTTCACTGTATTCATGTAGAAAATCAGAGTACAATAATAAGTAATTTTCATCCTTACTTAAACGAGTCCACAACGAGTTCAACCTCTTAAGCGCGATTTGTTTCGAATTCCCTAAACACATTGGATCTTCCTTAAACGGTATCTTGACTACATATTTTCCGGTTTCAGTCCTAGAATAGTTTTTGAGAAAATGCTGTTCACAAATTCCTGCTTCTTTACTCTTAGAAATCTCAGACTCTCTTTCTACGTTTTCGATTTCCCAAAACTTTCTTACTGCTCTTTCTAACTCAAAATTATCTGTAATAACCCCACAATGTAATTTACTTTCCCCTTTAGCAGGAAGAGTCCCACTTACAACATAGCCGAAAACACTATTTTATAATCTTAAATTTGAATCCTGAAGGGAAATTTGACCTGGTTTTTAAAGCTCATAGAAATGTTCTCACCTATCAGAAATTCAATTGGGCCTGGCTCAAAAAATTTGTCATCTGCTAAATTGATATTATCTAAAGATGAAACATTAATTTCAAGAGGCCTAGAGGGCGTATATTCTGTTATTTTAGGAACCACCAAAAAATTTAAACTTAAATCGAAACTCTTGTCTCTATTTAAAATAGTTGCACTAACTCTAGATTTTATATTCAAAGACAAATTATTTATTCCTGAAACAGAAATGTTAGTCTTTTCTCCCTTTAATTGAAGCAAATCTGCTAATATTTTGCTGATAAAATTTGAATTAGCGCCGACATCTAACAAACCTCTAACCCTAAAAAAGTTACCCGATGCATCTTTAATTAAACAAACAAAAGTGCTGAGTAAGACAACTTTTAATTCATTCGCGAGATTGCACGTTGTTGATAATAAATTTTGATCAGTACTCGTTTTAGCTTGCAGAGGGTCAAATGATGGCGCCATAGCGTCCAAATTCGAAGAAATATTTTTATTTTCATGACTCACCACCTGCTCAACTATGTTTATTTTTTGTTCGCGAGGGAAATGGAGTGTCACGTTTTGCAAATACCGCAAGAGAATTTATTGCTGCAATTAATCACTTTATGATTTCTTAAACAGTTGAAACACAGCTGTTTCGATTTCACTAGCCCAACTCTATCGCTAACTGTCATGTTTTTATAAACAGGGCATTTGGACAAAGGATGAATTTCATTGCATGATAAAATACATTTTGAATTTTTTATATCAGTTAGAAAACCCTTTGACATATTTTTTAGGATAACTGCTTTTATTACTCAACCTAGTATTATCCACTACAGGTTTTCCCTTTGATGTATAATATAAATCTATCTCCTTCGCCAATTCTACAGGTTTAAACCAAGAATTTCCTTGCCTTACATTTATAAAACACATAACCTCTTTATCAAGTGTTTGACATATTTTATCAGAAATCATTAATTGTTTTAATGTTTCAAAGTCATTTACCTTTCTCAGTTTCAAATAATAATCCCAACTCGTGGTTAATCTAGACGCGAACTGCACATAAGTTTCATTCGTCATTCGTTGAGTCTTCCTAAAATTTTCTAAACAAATTTGGGGGGATGGTTCGAACTCTCTCAGTACTATTTCTTTAACCTTAGAATAATCTCCTAATTCGTCGTCTTTAATGTATGTAATAACATTAGTGGCTTTATCTCCCAACAAATTTAGAAGAATTTCCGATTTAAATTTCTCTGGAACACTTTTTGAAATGAACGCCCTTTCTAACGATGAAAAGAAATAACCCCAGCCTTCCGGTCTAATTGGAATTTTAGTTGTTAATGTGCGTATACTTTTAATAAGAGAGTCAAGAGATTCTACATTTTCTCTTTTCTCATATTCTATGAGGTTTTTACTCTTTGATTCTACTTGCAACTTCGCGAGTTCTAGTTCCGATTTCGCTCGTTCCGTTTTCAATTTCTCAAGTTCGAGCAAACGGCTCTCGTCACTTTTCCTTTCATCGATAATATTATTAGCTATACCTTCAACTAATATAGGATCCTTCTTATAGCTTTCACTGTTTTTTATTACATCAGTTAAATCTGATATAGTTTTCGCTTCTGAAATGTCTAAATTCAGCTCTACAGCAATACGTCGATAATCTTCTTTTTTTGCACTTTTAAACATTTTGAATCTACTTTTTCAATTACACAGTTATTACAATTAAGGCCACGTACCTTCTATTTAAGAGTAATCCACAAGTTTTCTTCCATAACACTTATCTAAGTAGTAATAATGCATGATTATAAAATAAATATTAGAATCTACTGAAGTAATAATTACATATGTTAGAACACAAGAAAAGAATCTAAATTTTTATTTATTTTAGTGATCTGTATTTTATTTTTTTAATTATGTTCACAGAGTTTTATTTTAAGTTTCCACCAAACAGCAGAGATGGATGTCCTAAATTTTGTACTGAAAAACACAAAATTATGTTCAAAGAAAATAAATTCATAAATTCTGCATTGCCTACGACTGCTAGTTAAAAAAATCATGTTTTCCATTTCTCCACATCAAAAAATTAAGCTGGGGGGATGAGACACCACTGCATTTGACATTTGATGTTTTATATCAATAAAAATCCCATGGTTTTAACCATTGAGTCTAATTTTAATCCCTCTTCATTGTTAGCTTTTAAGGAAATTTGCTTCTTATTTGCATTTTGGTCTCTCTCTGTCAATAGTGGTACTAAGGATTTGGTTTTTATCATTTAACCAAATTCTCCAGTTTCTTCTGTTGCTTCTCTTTCCTTACACCCAGTGTGCGTGCCATGCTGAATGCCTTATTTCAGATTCAAAATGTATAGACAGAGAACAGTACCAGGACGACAAAAGTGGTAATTTAACAACATAAATAACGTTGGCATCAATTATCCTCTCCCTAAGACAACCACTTCCATAGAAAAAATTTTATAGCAGCTGTGCCTGGCTGTCTTACAGACGGTTCACTGTATTTTATGATTTAAAATTAATTAGCTCGTTATAATACTGTGGAGAACTCTTTATTATTATTATTTGTCCGCTGCCCCGAGAGAGGGCGCTACCAGCTTTCTCCCTCTTGCTCTCTGAAGGAAAATTCGAACTGGTTACTCGGTTCCTGGCTGCCGTCGGTGAAGCACGCACTCACCTCTCTTTCCCTCCGTGATGTTATCGTAGCTGTAATATGACTTTCTTGATTTTTATTCATGCGGACTTGCGAACTGAAAAATGCTCATCTTGTAACTACATGCAATGTGATTGTATATAAGTGAATATATGTTAAAATATATATCATCCTAGAATTAAATATAAATGTTAATATTACCGAGTCCGATTTTGTTAACATTCAACGTGCAATCAAAAATGGCATCCATTAACAACTGCCATAAATGGTGACTCGTCGAGTTAGTGAACACGTGCCTCCTGTAACCTGCTTGCGTCCTCAAGTTCTGTGATTATAATGTGCTATAAAGTGAAAATTATTTCTGTGCATGCAAACTACTAGCGTAATCCATCATTATTTTCGTGTCATCAGCAATATAGTGTGAAAAACAGTTGTGCCTGCTTAACAACGTGCTTGTGAATTATCATGTGTCTCATGCAAATCGTCAAAGAGCTTTGAAGTGATCTCCATATAAATCGTACAACGTGGTTACATATCATAAAATAAGTATTTCCGGAATATGTTTTCTATAAGTGAATTGTGTTGTGCTGAATCTGCTGCTGACTGAGCAAATATTTCTCGTATAATTCGGAGGTATGCCACGCAAGTTCTTTGTATTACTTATGCTTATATTCGGATAGCTTACCTGCAAAAGTGTTTCTCTCACGTTAATGTTTACATTATTTATTTTGCACTAGTGTCGTATGTGAACTTATTAGTGACTGATTATTGTGTATTTATTTGTGTCATATTGGCAATATATATTTGTTTTTGTGAATCATGGCTCCACCACAACCCATCGCAGACGATCTTAATATTTCACGTGTTTCCGTCAAACCTCCCCCATTTTGAAAGGTCAACCCTACTTTGTGGTTTGCACAACTAGAGGCCCAGTTTGATATCGCCGGAATCACTGTTGACTCCACGAAATTCAATCATGTGATATCTGCAATCGAATCTGATGTTCCCAATAGCGTTTGTGATATCGTTTTACACCCACCTATGACTGGCAAATATGATACACTAAAAACACGCTTAATTGAATTGCATTCTGAAAGTGAGGAGTCAAAGATATGTACACTTCTTCAAGGGCTAGAACTTGGCGATCAACGCCCATCACAATTACTTTGCCGTATGCGAAACCTCGCTGGAGAGACCATTGGAGAACCTTTGTTGAAATCCCTATGGATATCTCGTCTCCCGCAAACTACACAAAGTATTCTTGCTGCCTTAAGTGATGATCTTCCAAAGCTAGCAGTTGTAGCTGATAAAATTACAGATCTCACAACTCTCCCGCACATAAATAGTGCTGCTACGGCATCTACCTCTCCCTTTGAACAGCAAGTTGCAGAGCTGACAAAGCAGGTAAATGAACTTTCGCTAGCCCTCAAAAACAGCCGTGAGCGTTCCTGTGAACGAAGAGACTATTCCCAACGCAACAGTAGGCGTAATAGATCTAGTAGACGCTATCGACAGTATAAAGAACCGTGCAACAACATCTGTTTCTACCATACTAATTTTGGTTCCAAGGCACGAAAATGTGTTTCTCCGTGCAATTTCCGGCAGTCGGAAAACTAGATCGTTGCGACCGCCACATCAATCGAATTCTTTTGGCCGATTCATCCTCAAAGCTGACTTTTTTAATTGACACCGGAGCCGATTTATCTGTCATTCCCAAGAGTTACAGTCAACATGCCAAAATACTAGCTGCACTGGAACTTTTTGCCGCTAACGGCACTAAAATTGCAACGTATGGCACCAAACTTTTGACCATCAATTTAAACTTACGTTGCTCATTTACTTGGCCTTTTATCCTGGCAGACGTCAATCAACCCATCATAGGTGTTGACTTTTTCACAAAGTTCAACTTACTCATAGACGTTAAAAACAACCGTTTAATTGATGGACAAACAAAACTATATTCTTGCGGTATACTTCCTAATGTGACCCCGCTCAATACTAGCATTCATATTTTGATGGGTAACTCAAAATTTGACAAAATTCTTGACGATTACCCTAGCTTGACGAATCCTTCGCAAACTTTTGAGAGGCCACCAATGTCAACGATTTTCCATCACATTGAAACTAAAGGACCTCCTATTTTCTCCAAACCTAGAAGATTACCGCCAGAATTACTTCAAGCTGCACGTCAAGAGTTTGATTTTCTCCTTTTTTGATTTGATCAAAAGGCATCATTCGGCCTTCAAAAAGTCCTTCGGCAAGCCCCCTGCACATGGTTCGTAAGGCTAATGGCGACTGGCGATCGTGCGGGGATTATCGTCGCTTAAATGCCGTTACGATTCCGAATCGCTACCCCGTACCCCATATTCAGGATTGCACTCAAATGTTTTCAGGAAAGAACATATTCTCAACACTTGATTTAGCACGTGCCTATCACCAAATTCCTGTTAACCCTGCAGACATTCCGAAAACTGCCGTCACAAATCCTTTTGGTCTTTTTGAATTTTTGGCTATGCCGTTTGGTTTACGAAATTCAGGCCAAACTTCCCAACGTTTTATACATGAAGTTTTATTTGGATTGGATTTTTGCATCCCTTATTTTGACGACATCCTTATTGCATCAATTAGCGAAGAATAGCACATCCGTCATCTTCGTCAAGTGTTTGATCGTTTGAATAAACATGATTTGACATTAAACCCTAACAAATGTGTACTCGGAAAACCATCTGTTTCATTTTTAGGTTGCCTCATTACTGCCTCAGGTGTAAAACCCCTGCTTGAGAAAACAAAAGCAATTGCCGACTTCCCAAAACCTACCACTATTGTCGAGCTCAGACGTTTTTTAGCCATGATAAACTTTTATCGCCGCTTCTTACCAAAGGCAGCCGAGACCCAAGCTTCACTGAATGAACTCTTAAAAGACTCACGTAAAAATGATAAACGCCCTGTTCCTCGGAACGACGAACTTAATCAGGCATTTGAAAAATGTAAACACGACCTTAGTAAAGCTGCAACCCTCTCCTATCACTCTCCTAACCAAAAGCTGAGTGTTATGGTCGACGCTTCTGACATTTCAATCGGAGCTGTCTTAAACGTTCGACATTCTAATGACTACCAGCCGCTAGGATTTTTCTCACGTAAGCTGTCCCCTACAGAACAAAAATACAGCACGTATGACAGAGAATTATTAGCTATTTACGCAGCTATTAAGTATTTCAGCATAATCTTGAAGGTCAACACTTCACTATATTTCTTTACACTTTACTCTAACTTAAGCATTCACATCAAAATCAAATTCTGCTTCCCCGAGACAAATTCGGCATTTAAATTATATAGCTCAATTCAGCACTGATATTCAGCATATATCAGGTTCCAGCAATGTCGTCGCGGATATTCTCTCAACGTATTCCGGGCATCGATGCCAATGCACCACTGGATTTCACGCTTATTGCTCACTCGCAAGCCACTGATGAGGAGCTAAAACGTCTGAGTGAAGACCCAAACTGCTCGCTGAAATTCCAGTCATTACAACTTACTCGGGACCTCCAACTATTGTGCGATACCTCCAACAACAGACTGCGACCTTATGTACCACTTGAGTTCAGGAAAAAAGTTTTTGACTGTTTTCACAACCTATCGCACCCAGGTATCCGGGCTTCCAAAAAGCTCATACAAGAAAGATTCGTTTGGCCATCCATGCTAAAGGACATTGCCAACTGGACTTGTTCCTGCATCATGTGCCAAAGTTCAAAAGTTACTCGGCACACACATAGCCCTTTGAAAAAGTTGCGATGCCATCCGAACGATTCGACCATGTCCATATAGACATCGTCGGTCCTCTGCCACCATCTGACGGTTATCGATAGCTACTCACCTGCATTGACAGATTTACTCGTTGGCCTGAAGCTTTTCCCATTCAGGACATCTCTGCTGACTCTGTGGCTCGACAATTCATCACCGGTTGGATTGCAAGATTTGGTGTACCATCAGTTGTGGCTACTGATCAAGGTCGACAATTCCAGTCACACCTTTTCGCTTCTCTGACATCTATGCTTGGAATACGCCGAATTCGCACTTCACCATACCATCCTTCCGCCAACGGCTTAGTGGAACGCTTACATCGCGACCTGAAAGCAGCCTTGAAGTGCCGTAATGACACCCGTTGGACTACTTCACTTCCTCTTATGCTTCTGGGTTTGCATTCTTCTTTCAAGCAAGACCTCACAGGTACATTCGCTGAACTTGTCTACGGCACACCCCTTCGATTACCATCTGAGTTCTTTCAGCCATCCTCTGCTCCAGTCGATCCAGCATCCTTTGTCCAGACTTTCCGAGAGGCGATGAAGCAGCTGTCTCCGATTCCTACTTCGTGCCACAACAAATCTGCCCCTTTCGTGCACCATGCACTGAGCACTTGCACTCACGTGTTTGTGCGAAACGACGCGGTCAAACCACCACTCACTCCTCCATACGATGGACCCTTCAAGGGCTGTGCACGTAACAATAAGCATTTCACCGTTCTCGTGCGCGACAAGGAAACCGTCCTAAGCATAGATCGTCTGAAGCCTGCTTTCTTCGAAGCTTCAAACACTCAGGTTCCTGTGACCAGCGATCCTCCTGACTCCCCGGTTCCAACTGCTACTCCGGATACTCCTCCTTCGACCGGCCTTACGCTTCCTCCCAGTGCTCCACCAGTCGTCACACGATCGGGAAGACGTGTGCGCTTCAACACCAGATATTTGTGAACTAATTTTTTTCATCGTACCTTTGATACTCGGGGGGGGGAATACTGTGGAGAACTCTTTATTATTATTATTTGTCCGCTGCCCCGAGAGAGGGCGCTACCAGCTTTCTCGCTCTTCCTCTCTGGAGGAAAATTCGAACTGGTTACTCGGTTCCTGGCTGCCGTCGGTGAAGCACGCACTCACCTCTCTTTCCCTCCGTGATGTTATCGTAGCTGTAATATGACTTTCTTGATTTTTACACATGCGGACTTGCGAACTGAAAAATGCTCATCTTGTAACTACATGCAATAGTGATTGAGTATAAGTGAATATATGTTAAAATATATATCATCCTAGAATTAAATATAAATGTTAATATTACCGAGTCAGATTTTGTTAACATTCAACGTGCAATCAAAAATGGCATCCATTAACAACTGCCATAATACTGATGCAATTTAAAGTTTTTTCTTAGTCCAAACAACCCATGTTACTGATCAAAAAGTAGTATCTTATGATTATTACTAATATTATTAAAAATTTCAAAATGGCTTTTGGAAATTTACCTCCTTACACAATGATTTGCAGTTTGGCAAAAAATGTTTCACAAGTTGGTCTTACTATGGGCAAGTATTACTTACTATGGGCAAGTATTGAATTTTGTTTCCGAAATGATAACCAGTAATTTTATTTAGAGTTAAAAATCATTTTTATGGTATATGTACATCTTTTTAGTTCTTAATATACTTCAGAAGTTCTTTTTCTTATGCCATAAGGCATGTGTAAAATAAGCTTATTTCGTCGTATTATTATTAAGCCATCCAGAAGAAACCTTTCTGACAATTGATCACTGAAACTTATGCCGTACCTTTCTGTTAATTCGAAAATAATTTTGTATAATAAAATAAATATATTAGAAAAGTATTATATTATTAAAATATTTTTTAAATATATTAAATTAATATATTAGAAATCTCTGTAATTTAAAGCAAGCTTTGATTCTTCAACTACATGTCCATTTCCGATACCCAAAGGCTAATTCCATCATAATAACTTATCTTTTAACCAGTCATTATTCAGCGAAACCTTTCTATTTGAAAATTCTGTGATCATCCTTTGTTATAAAGGCCCAAGATACAACCTTCACCACCTGCGAAATGCATAGCTCTCTTTGTACAGGATCTCTGTGGCTGTTACTAGAAGGCACTAAATAGTATGTTCAAGCACTAAATAGGCTTCCTTATTCTCTGTTTGAAATTTATTGAAATATTTACATTTATTACTTTTTTCCATTAGATAATCCAAGAATTTTATATATGGTACAATTTATGGTATAGGCTTGTATATATGCAATATGAATATATTTTTTTTAATTTTCCAGAAGTAAAAAATTCTTATCTTCTATTTGTGATCTTATTATCGGATTGTGTTGTAAGGTATTTCTCTTGCCTTCGTAGCATGTCTGCATGATCAGCACACTCGGCACATATTCGAGAGATCCACGGTTCGAGTCGCGGGGAGGGCATTGCTCGTTTTTCACGTCTCTCAGTTTAAAAAAAAAAAAAAAATTCTAATGTCTCTACAGTGTCTTCTTCAAAATAAACAATCTGATGGAATGAAAATATTTTGGTGATTAAAACTTTTTAATCGCTGCTGTTTACATCTACATTTCTTTTTTTCATATAATTTGAAGTTTGCAAGTAGTTTGTTTGAAAGTTTTCAAACTGTGTTTCAGAGAAATTTTAGATCTCATGCAGCTAATCTGGGGCATCTGCAAGTCAAAATCAAAATTTAAAACTATTTTTAATATTGTAAAGTTGCGCGCTTCCAACCTGCACGCAACAAACTGGTGACTGCTGAAAACTGGAAATTAGACAGAGTCTTGAGAAGGGTTTAAGTTCCTTTTTATTCAACTTTAGAAATTACAAATGCGTGCTCTTGACGCCCACAAACTACGCCGACCCGGCGGTAAAATAAAAATGAGAAACTGAAAAGAGATAATAACAAGTGACTAACTACGAGGCTCTCTAAACGTAACTAACCTCACCGCGTTCTACAATACCGCTGATAATTCAGCAAACTCTGAATATTACGTTGAAAGATAAACAATTTGCCGAGACAAGCACACAGGCCGAAAGGCGTGTTTCTTCAATTTCTAACTAGCCACCTCCACACTCGTGTAGCAAGAAAGCACTCTTTCAAACTCGTTTCCTTTCTATTTAACTCAGAATACTTCCGCTGATAATTTGAATCCTTGCGCGTTCTACTAAAATTTACATACTCTGGCATTGGCAATTCCAGGGAAAAGTAAGGCTTGACAGGAAAGATAGTTTAAACTTAAAATAAATGTTAGTTAAAATAAATATAAACCCTACATTTGCCGCTGCCAGAATTTGGAAAACTTGGAAGCAGGTCCTACAAACGACCTGTTGAGAAGTTTCTACAATTCTGAACTAAATTTTAAGAGCCCCGTTTACATAAAAAAAATCTTATCTCACAAAAGGTATAATAAATTTCTGTGTATACTTATTTAAATCTCTCTTCTTACAGCAACTTTTCCTGGACTTTAGCAATCAATCTTGTTCTTTTCCTTCCAGCATCTGGAAGGAATAAGTATCAGTATCTTTCTAAATACATTATAATTTACACTTTCTTGACACTGAATAAATTTTTGTTTTTAAACGATTTATTTTCCTTAGTTATTGCTTAATTCACATTCATTCAAGTATTCAAACATGAATTTAACTTTACCCTGGCTCTCCACCATGTGTGGTGTCAAACGGGAATATTCGTGTTTTAGTATTGCAATTGATTTGTTAGAATTGAACGACCAAATAGACACACCTTACTCGACATTCTACAACTCGATGGGCTATTTTAACAATCTTAAAATTCAAGTGTAGGTGAGAACCCTACAAAACACATTCATTCTAACTTCCCCCTCATTCATCTTTAGACATGCAGGCTTTCGCTCTAAAGCATGATTTTATCTACAGTTTAATACTTAAATTTGAATTCATTTCTTTTGAGCATTTACTTTTAGCATCTAAAATTTTATGCTTCTAGACTAAATTCTACTTTTACATAACTTTGAAGTATTTACGTATATTTACAAAATTCTAATACATATGATTTTTACAATTTACCATAAAATGAATAAGAGAATTCTTTTTTTTTTACTTTACTCATTCTTCGCCAAGCTGGCGGCACTGAAACTAAAGTTCTTATTAATACAAGAATACGAAGTTATTTTTATCTTCGGCCAAATTTTGGCTTTAACATAACAGAATTAGTCTTTCGACCAACAGAAACTGCTTGTTCTTAGATTTTATACTTAAAGAAAATAATACTTTTGCCTTAGCTAAATAAAGTAAAACAAAACTAAGTCTCAACCGAGACACATTGACTTCCGTCAAAACATAGAACTTCGTATTTACGCATAACATTTCGGCACAAAAGAAAAAAAAAATTATAGAAGATTTTAACTTATCTTTGAGTTTTCGATAATTGGAACTCCGTCATTCTTTTCTTGCAGAACTGCTCCCACGTTATAGGTTTCATGGACGTCAGTCTTCTCCTTAATGTCCTCCGAGTGTCGTCCACGTTAGTTTTTCTTTTTCGCCCTCTGCATGCTGGCCTCTTGGAGTGGTAGTCGCCGGGTTGCTGCCTTTTCCGTTTTTCCCCTGGACGGCTGGTCTTTGCGTCCTCCGGTCTGGAGTCATGCTTGAATTTCTTCTGTTGGTGGTGGTCTTTTCGTTCCTCCTGCTGTCTTTTTATTTTCGGGAACGGCGGCCTTGTTTGCAGCTGACTCTCTGGCTCTGGGAGCGTTCTCCTTGATGTATAATTTCTACTGCGATACGTTGTAAGTGGTGTTTTCCTCTTTACGAAGGTTTCTTTAAGCGGCGGCTTTGCTTTCTTGTTTTTCTTAAATGCTGGAGTCTGAAAGTTTTCGTTTCTTCTTTTCGGTACCGTCGCATGGGTTGTAGAAGGACTAGGTTTCTCTTCAGTTCTCTGCTTCTTAGATGGTTGAGCGGGTGACGTTACTTCTGGACCTTCTACTTCTTTTACGCTTGAGTCCTGCAAGAAACTTTTAAGGATTTCAAAATCATTTTGATTATAATATTTTTTCACCTGGTCGGGACTTGCTTTACAGACCTCCCCTCTCTCGTTCTTAAGGTACAATACGACTCCCTTGATTTCCTGAATTACATAGGGGCCTTCAAATTTTGGAGCTAACTTTGCAGTAAAATTGTCTGGGGCACTTGATAAAGAAAATTTCCGCTTCAATACTTTATCTCCAACTTTAAAATCTGCTTCACGGCGTTTTCTATCATAATATACTTTTTGCCTACTTCTTGCCGTATCCGAGCTTTTAACCGCCTGGTCAATAAGCGTTTTCGCGTCTTTCTGTTTAAATTCTTGCTCTCTTTGTTGCACCAAGAATAATTTATCTAAAGGCGTAATTAACTTTCGGCCTAAAAATAATTCTGCTGGGGTTTTTCCCGTAGTATCGTGCTTTGCCGTTCTTAAAGCATAAGCTAACTCATTTATGTAGCCATCCCAGCGCTTGTGATGTGTGCTAATATAACTTCTAATTATTTTTACTATGTTTTATTAACTCTTTCTGCTATGTTAGCCTGTGGTCTATACGGAACCATTTTGATATGGCGTATGCCAAGTCCATTGCATATGTTTTCAAATACTTGACTAATGAATTGTTTACCGTTATCGCTAATGACTTTTATCGGTGCACCGTATTTTAAAATGTATCTGTGTAAGAATGCATCTGCGACTGTTTTGGCTGACGCGCGTTTAAGTGGAACAATTTCTGTCCATTTTGAAAAATGATCTACAATTACTAAAAGAAAACGATTTTTATTTAACTCAATTTGGGGGAAAGGACCAAGAAGATCTATGCCTAAAATTTCATTCGGAAAAGTAGCGCGAATGCTATTTAAGTACCCGGCCGGGCTGTAATTAATATCATTTATTAACTGACATTGATTGCAGGACATGACATACGCAGTTACTATTTTGTATAATTGCGTGAAATATACCGCCTCGCGTACCCTTTTTAAAGTCTTTCTGACCCCTAAATGACCCGCTGTTTTCGCGTCGTGTAATTCCTTCAAAATGCTTAATCGAAGCGAGGCTGGGATGACTGGTTTGTACTCGAGATTTTCGTTTGTTGTTTTCGTATAAAATAATAAATTATCTATTATTTCATAGTTTTCTGCTCTATTTCTTATCGCATCGATATCTGTGTGCTCAAAGCTTTCGGGGTCTTTCAAATATGCATAGATACTTCCAAATTCAGGATCAGCTTTCAGTTCAGCGATAATTGTATCTCTAGAATCTAAAATTTTTGAAGTCAACACAGCGCATTTAAGCTCATTACCATCATCGTCCAGTTTTATACGAGAAAGTGCGTCAGCTACATTGTTTTCCTTACGCGGTTTATATTTTATTATTAGATTATATTCTTGGAGTTTTAAAGCCCATCTTATTAACCTGGGCGTTAGGTTTTTCCCCGAGTAAAGTCTACCAACAGCCGCATTATCCGAAAAGACTGTTACTGGCGCTTTGCCGAAATAAACTCGAAATTTGTGTACAGCCATTAATACGGCTAATGTTTCTCTCTCTGTAGCTGTATAATTCCTTTGTGTACGATTCAACGTTTTACTATAAAATGCCAAAGGATGGTTATTTTGCATAAGAACCGAACCCACAGCATAGTCGGACGCATCTGCTGCAATTTCCAGGTTTTCGTCCCCCTCCGGGAATTTCAAAACAGGGGCATTGATGAGCGCTTCTTTTAATCTTTCAAATGCGGTATTTGCTTCCGCTGTCCACGTGAATTTACTTTTCTTTCTTTTAATTACTAACAAGGGTTCAACAATATTAGCGAAATCTTTTATGAATGACCGATAGTAAGAACATAACCCAAGGAAAGAAGAAAGTTTCTTGGCGGTGTTGGAAGGTGGGAAATTCTTGATTGCTTTTATTTTTGAATCTTGAGTTTCTATACCCTTTTGCGAAATTTTATAACCCAGATATTTAAGTTCTTTAATTGCGAACTTGCATTTTGAGGCGTTAATTGTAAGACCGGCCTCTTTTAATAATTTAAAAACTTCTTCTAGATCTTTAATATGTTGTTCCAACGTACTACTCGTTATAATTATATCATCTAGATAGATTAAAGTCGATTTTCCTAGGACAGGCTTTAGAACAATGTCCATAGCTTTCTGGAATGTTGACGGGCCCCGCACAACCCAAAGGGCATGCGTAAAAATGCATAAGTGCCCGATTTTGTTATAAACGCGGTTTTATGTATGTCTTCGGGTCTCATAGCTATTTGATAGTAGCCAGACGTAAAGTCCAAAGTAGTCATGTATCTAGTAGATTTAATCTTTCTAATAATTTCCTTTATAACCGGCAAAGGGTAAACTGGGAATTTAGTAATACTATTCAGTTTTCTGTAATCGATTGCAAACCTCCAAGCCCTTTTATCCGAAGGAGGAAACTCGTTCTTTTTCCTACATAGTACGACTGGACTCGCGTACTCACTATTTATGGGCGTTATTATTTTGTTCTTTAACATTTCCTGAATATGTTCTTCTATAATTAGGTCTTTCTGTTTATCATAGTGTAGAATCGGAACTTACTGTCTAGGAATATGATGTTTGTAAACTTACTTCTTAGGTGGCTGTCTAGGGGCTAATAAACTAGTCCGATTTACAAATAACCTGAATATTTAATGAAACATGAATAGTTGCAACAAACTACAAAGTAATTACATACGTAGAAGGAAACAGGTGAGATTATTTACAGATGAAGAGAAGGAATCATCTTTACATTCAAACATCTTTTAATCGCGTCATCGTCTTAATGGCGGAATCGTCTGACTTCTATCATCGGAAAAGTAAAAGATTTATTTTCACAGCTTGTCGCGTCATCCGATTATAATGAACGATGCCATCCCACAACTGCTCGTCCATCCTGATGGAATGCGGCCTCGCATTCTCGTAGCACCACCATCTCATCTAGGGATCTGAAAAATAAAATTAAAAAAAAAAAAAAAGTTTTTTAGTTACTATTGAGGGAAAAGTCTTAAATGGTTTATTTCGGCCATCTTTCTTTATTATCTTAACATCCTCAGAAATAACGGCGTTAGCTCTTCTTAAATGCTCTTTCAGTGTTCGTTCATCTTGAACAATCTATCTGAATATATATATTTCCCAAACACGTCTTCCTTTCATGTTGTCTGGTACAATTCGTCTGGATACGTCTTCTTAGATACCGTCTGGATACGTCTTCTGAATGCGTCTTAGATATCTTCAAGATCCGTCATTCGAATGCGTCTTCTCAAAATCATCTTCTTTAAGCCGTCTTCCTTCACACATTTCATCCTCAGACATCATCTTCAGTCCTCTTAAATTAGTTCACGTCTTTAAAATAATAGTCCATTAGTTAAATCGGGAGAAACTTGTCTAGTCGGGGAAAACGTCTAAATCAGGAATTATCAAAATCGTTATTTCATTATCAAAGATTTTCAGTTTTCTTCCTGGATCTTCTGAATCTGCTTTTTCGCTTCTTTTTTCTCACCTTCTCTAATTTCTTTTGTTTCATCTCTGCTTCAGCGTCGTTGTAATCAGGTTTTCTGCCTGACTTCTGCTTTTCAATCTTCTCTTCTTCTTCGGTGGTCTCTGTAGTTTCTTCGTCTCCAGTGGCTTCTTTTGCTTCTCTATTCCAAGGTATTTTACTGAAATTGTTCTAGTAGAATTCGCATTTGATTCATCACCTTTAGCAAATAACTCTTCTTCGGGGAAATTCTTCTCTTCAGAATGTCCTTCTGCAGTGACGTTTCTCCTCGTTGGCTTCAGAGCTAATTGCATTGTGCTTGAGTTTCCTTTTTGCACTAATTCATCTTCAATAATATCATTTTTATTTACATCAGAATCTGAATCACTCAGGACGTCGTCAGAATTTACAATCAGGGAATCAATGCCACCTGCTTTGATTGTAGATGAAGTGTCCAGTTTGATCACATTCTGTACTGTAACAGGAACTATACTAACAGGATCAGTTTCTGGTTTTGGAAGTAAAACACCATAATTAACAACTTTTCCATATCCTTCTTCAGAACCATTTCCATTGCAATGAGCATTTTTATGCTCTTCAGAATAATTCTCAGATTTCTTGTTTTCTGCGATAACGCAAATATTTGATTTAAATAAAGAACCAGCGATTTGGAATTCACCTTCAAATCTCTCTATAGGTTTGTTGTCAAATTCCGTTAACTGTAGCTCTGCCGACTTCAGTTCAGGAGAACCTATCTTCTTATGTATATCTTCTCGGATTAACGTTACCTGACTACCAGTATCTATTAAAGCATCAGTTTGCAAATTACTTAAATTAACAGTTTTATGCATTTCTTTCTGGCAAGTCTGAGTTATTGGAGTAACAGCTTTGGCATCTTGGATATTTTTAGATGATGGTTTCGAACAATCTACGGCTTTGTGTCCAAACAAATCGCATTTAAAACACTTAAACCCTTTACTCTTATTGTTACAGAAATTCGACTTATGGCCTAAATTTCCACAATTGTAACACCTTGGCTCTTTAATCTTACTAGGTACAGTGCGTGTTTTAGTACTTGAATAACCCTTATTCTTCGTATCTGGAACACGAATTGTCTCATATATTTTTAATTTCTCTTGGATTTCAGAAATAGTTTTATACCCATACAAAACAATTTTGTTACTACTCTGATCTGGTATCCCATTGATTACATAATCAAGAATTGATGAATCATCAACAGAACCGCGACTGGCTATTTCACGCATGGCAATTAAATATTCGGAAAGTGATTCACCAGGTTTTAAGTGTCGTTTCTGTAACAAATTATGAAGTTGTGCACTGTTTGTTTTAGAACCAAATTCAGATAAAAGATTTTCTTTTAATTTGTCCCATGATATTATACCCTTCAAAGACCCAATAAATACCTTAGCAGAACCAGTAAGCAATTTTTTAGCAAACACAATTTTCTGTAATTCCGATAACTTAAATAATTTAAAAGATTCTTCTAAATCACCAATGAAGGATTCAACTGGATATGTATCAGTGCCATTAAATTCAGAAACAGTTTCTAAAATATCTCGAAAATGTAAGGAAATATTGCTAGGCATTATAATGTTTTCATTCACTGAGTTATTTATGGGAGGTGATTCTGACCGAACAGAATTAATATCATCATTTTTATCAGAATCATAAACACTTTCGTTTTCAGATAACTCATCATCGTCATCACTTTCGGATTTTAAAAGCTTAAAATCACAAAGACTATTCAATATTAAATCACAGTTTTTATCAGGATTTGAATCATAATTAAGATGTAACAAATTACACACAGAAATAAAATCATTTGCGGTAAGAGTTTTAAGTAATTTTTGTTTTGTTTCTTCAATATTAAAATCAGATGGAAAACCACAAAAGTTACGCAATCTAGCTCTATTTTTTCGATCACCCAAAGTTCCAAACACAATTTGATGTAAAAGTTTAATTGACTTAGTAGGCCCAGTCTTTAAAGAATTTGAAATTCTAGGAATAGAATTTAAGGTAGTCATCTTAATTCACAGTATCATAGAACACTATTCTTAGAAGTAACAATGTGGAAATAATCGAAACAAAACTTACTTCTCTTATTTTGTAATATTCATAATGCTTCTTCCTAGGCTCATCCCGGCCTGAGAGCCCAAATCTGTAGAATCGGAACTTACTGTCTAGGAATATGATGTTTGTAAACTTACTTCTTAGGTGGCTGTCTAGGGGCTAATAAACTAGTCCGATTTACAAATAACTTGAATATTTAATGAAACATGAATAGTTGCAACAAACTACAAAGTAATTACATACGTAGAAGGAAATAGGTGAGATTATTTACAGATGAAGAGAAGGAATCATCTTTACATTTAAACATCTTTTAATCGCGTCATCGTCTTAATGGCGGAATCGTCTGACTTCTATCATCGGAAAAGTAAAAGATTTATTTTCACAGCTTGTCGCGTCATCCGATTATAATGAACGATGCCATCCCACAATTGCGATAAGGTTTAGTCCTACAGGGTTTGTCGGCAGTTAACTGTATCTCATGCGTAACTATTTGACAGCTGCCAGGCTGTTCTGAAAACAAGTTTGAAAATCTACTCACCACTTGCTGGATGGCTTGACTTTCATGGTCATTCAAATGGCTAAGGTCAACTTGCGGTTGTTCCACTGGTTCCACCACCCTCTGGTCCATCTCCAGCACAATAGAACTGTCCTGCAAATTCAATTTGGTCCTCGCGGCCCTTGAAAAGTCCATACCTAAAATAAGTGGATTTTGCAAATGTTTTACTACAAAAATTAATACTTTGAGGCTTTCATCTTTTACCTGTATGTTTAATGATAATTTCCCGATACATTGATAGATATTTCCCGATACATTGACATTAATGATAATTTCCCGATACATTCATCTTTTACCTGTATGTTTAATGATAATTTCCCGATACATTGACAGGTGTTTCCTTGCGCCGCTATAATTTCTGTGTTTTTGTTTTTAAATAATCGTAACCTATAAAATATCTTCTTGAAATATATATCACTCATAAAATTATCTTCTGCTCCTGTATCAATGAGGGCTTCTACTGGTACATCGGCAACCAGGACTTGTATAATTGGTAGATGTGAGTTCTTTACGATGACCGTATTTAAGTGTCTTCTTGAGGGTTTTTTCAAGACTTCCGGGGTCTGGACCCTCGCTTTCACAGGCCCCTCTACTCGTTTAAAGCTTTCCTTTCAACTTCTGCCTTCTGGGTACGCGGACGTTTGTTTTCAAATTTCCTTTTTGGGCCTTGACCTTCGAGGTTCGATGAGTTAGCTTGATAGCTCTTTCCCCCATAAGAGCGGTGTGCATTTCTGGTCTGCTCAATTGAAGATTGCCTTCGGATACTTTGAGAATACGATGCCCCTCTAGCTTTTTCCGCTATTCTGCGATTTTGAAACTTGGCAGTAGTAATCTTGGTAAGATTATTTCAATAATCTCCGCATCGGGTTTCTTCCCATACAGCATATCCGTCAGCTTAATTTTTCGCAGAATAAAGTCCGTCAACTCTTCTATATCCCGTTGATAAAAACTATATAGTTCGGCTTCTAGCCTTGCTCGATCTTTCACTATGGGGAAGGCCTTTAATAACGATTTTTTGAAATTTTCAAATGTATATGTCTGGCCTCCGAATTCCCCTAATAAAAATTTGCCTATATTCTTCCACCATAGCGAGCCCTGTCCTTTTAGTGCAGATGTGGCGATAGCAACTTTTTGTCTTTCAGGCACAGGGTAGAGCTGGAAGTGATTTTCAAGGCCTTCTAGAAATATCGCCACCGAATTTTTTCCGTTGAAATTGACGTTTGGCTTGATTGACGCTCTCAACGTCTGGACCAGGTATCCAAATCCTTCCAATTGGCTTGTCATTTCTTGTTGTTGTCCAGCGGCTTTCATCCAATTTTCGGCCATTTCAGTTCGACAAGTGTTCGGGCGCCAATGTAAAGTTGCTCGCTTCCAACCTGCACGCAACAAAGTGGTGACTGCTAAAAACTAGAAATTAGAGTCTTGAGAAGGGTTTAAGTCCCTTTTTATTCAACTTTAGAAATTACAAATGCGTGCTCTTGACGCTCACAAACTACGCCGACCCGGCGGTAAAATAAAACTGAGAACTGAAAAGAGACCTTCACCAATTTCAGGATAATCTATTTGGAAAAGCAAGCTCTGCTGACTCTTTCTCTTTGTTTGGTTACTCTGTAACCTGGACGTCCAATCTTCGCAAATTTCTTTATGTTGTAATGCTGCGCGCTTCCAACCTGCACCCAAAAGAAGTGGTGACTGCTAAGAACTGGAAAGTACCCAAAGTCTTGAGAAGGGTTTAAATCCCTTTTTATTCAACTTTAGAAATTACAGATGCGTGTTCTTAACGCTCACAAACTACGCCGACCCGGTGGTAAAATAAAAATAAGAAACTAAAAAAGAAATAATAACAAGTGACTAACTACGAGGCTCTCTAAACGTAACTAACCTAACCGCGTTCTGAGATACCGCTGATAATTCAGCAAACTTCTGAATATTACGTTGAAAGATTAACAATTTGCCGAGGCAAGCACACAGGCCGAAACGCGTGGTTCTTCAATTTCTAACTAGCCACCTCCACACTTGTGAAGCAAGAAAGCACTTTTTCGAACTCGTTTCCTTTCTATTTAACTCAGAATACTTCCGCTGATAATTTGAATCCTTGCGCGTTCTACTAAAATTTACATACTCTGGCATTGGCAATTCCAGGGAAAAGTAAGGCTTGACAGGAAAGATAGTTTAAACTTAAAATAAATGTTAGTTAAAATAAATATAAACCCTACAATATAACTGGACATACTTAAAGAAATATTTTTTTATTCTATTGTTATTGTTACGAAAAATAATATTAAGCAGATCTGTTTTTATGATTAAAATTAGAATGAAATAATGATTTTCTTTTCACTTTCTTCATATAATCCACAAAGTTAGTATTTCAATTCTTTTTTAACATTAATTTTTCTGAGGATGGAAATGCTTCTCTGGAAAAAATTACAATTTTAGACTTTTTTCTGATTTCACAGATTTGACGACAGTTGGATAGAAAAGCCACAATTTTTGAAATGGATGAATAAATACAGCCCTGGCTTTTGTTACGTTTTATGCATTTAATAAATTTCCGCCCGACTGTTTATTCTTTAATTCTAGCTAACACAATTAATCGATACTTGTTTCTAATATGGAATTTTAGCATCAATTCTGCATAATAACATGAATAATCCTTTTTAATTGAATTTATCATTATTAACAAAATACTTTGGCACTATAAACTGAGAATGTTTTCCTTGACTTTTATGTTTCAATACTTTAGGAACTGGTCATTGATTTACATCTATAATAAAAGAAATAAATGTTTGTATGAGTTTTAACATATTGTTAAAAGTGCAATAAACCTCAGCTCCTTTGTTGCACGAATAATGTTCAACTCCCTGTTAAGTATTTTTTTAGCATCTTGTATGTAACAGTATAGACTCCATGATTATTCCTTAAAATTGGAAGTATCAAAAATAGATGTAAATATGTATTGTCTTCTGCATTAACTTACAAAAATAAAAGTGTGAATATCTGAATGGAATTATATAGAAAGAGCTACAGGACGCTATGTTTTCATGATGGTCATTCCACTATACTGGAAATATTAAATCAAACAATAAGTGCAGGAAAAGATTCAGTAAGAGGATATACTCTCTTCTGAAACAATACATTTGACTGTAGTTGTTCCATATGATATTTCTATACAACATCCGAAAATCTTGGTAAATAACTTTGTAAACCAAGTTTACAGTGTAAAAAAAGTAGTGGAAAAATGTTGTAGTCATGTAACTGGGCTACCATACATCAAAATTAAGCAGTGTTAAAAGTGTTTTTATCTTAATTGCCTGTTACAACGAAATAACTAGATATGAGAAAGAACATGCAGTGTCAGTACAGCTAGATGATCCCTTTTACAGAGTTGCTAATTTGAAAACAAGTTTACCTGTAACACTGCCCTTCATACTGGTTTGCTTTAGAATTATTTGGTAACAAATATGCCATTAAAGTCTGTACCAATCAATGAATAAACCTTGTTACAAGCAAGTTTTTGTTTGCAGGATGGTGTTCATAATTGGTTTTCTTTTGGTGGTATAGCAACAGCGAAGGAAGAAAGATTCTGGGTAATTTAAATTCAACTAACATAGCAAATTCCATTCTTCTGTAACTTTATAATTTGATACAGCTTTATTTTTTCAAAATTTTATTCATACTACTATTTCATCCATTGCAGACAAATTCCACAAGTGCATATTTTAAAATTAATTTCACATTTAAAAAAGTACGATTTGTTTATAAATGATTTGTTATAAAAATAAAAATGAGTTATAAAAATCATTGTAACTCGGACAAATACACACACACACACACACACACAAAAAAAAAAAAAAAAAAAAAAAAAAAACGTACAAAAATGGTGATGCTGTTTATTAAAAACTGAAGAATTGTTATATGCACATACACATGGTTGACACAGTTTGGTGCATCCTGCGAAATTTGTTGTGATAATATGGTAGCAAAAAAATTTTTTTTTGTCATTTTGTATTAAAATTATTAAGATGTTGATGGCTATGCTAAGTTACACAAAGCAAGGTAACGTACAGTAAGAGCTATGTACCTTAGGTAAAGGGAAGCCTTTGAGAAGGTTTCTTCTATGAGAAATTGACTTGTATTCACATAATACATGAGGAGAAACAGGAAAATTCCCATGCAGCTATCCCATTCACCAGTATTTGTATCTGGATCAAACATCCAGTGTTCAGCTATCTTATCTGCTAGTTTACTGGTGCCAGTCAAAATACACAGTAATGTAATATTATGCAAGTTAAGTAGCATTGACTTATACATCACTAAAGAAATAAATACACTTCAGAAAACTTTCCTGTTTTCCGAAAGTGTCAATATCTTCATTATTATAACTTCCTGATATTTCAATGCATGTAATTTTATGGCGAACTATTAACTTAAAACAGAATATTTTTTTGAATTGGTTGTGTTTAATTATAAGATTATTTTGAAAACCACTGTTCATGATAAAACTAAAGAATGAATTTTCTTTACACACTGACTGTTAAATTATTATATTTCATATCAACAGATTGCAATTATACAATAAGACAAGATGAAAACTACAGTAGTCATTGAGGCAATTGTTGAGTTTCTGAAGAAACAGTAAAAATTTTCAAATCTAACACAGTATATCCAGTTTAATGTTTAATATAGTATGGAAGGTTTTGTAAAGCATCTGCTATTTAAAAAAAAAAAAAAAAAAAGCATGCAGTAGCTGACAGTGAAACCAAATAAAAATCAAACAGAACTCTATTACACGTTATGCAACAAAACTAATGAATATGAACGTCTACAAAAATTTTTTTTAACTTGGATCAGATCTCGAAACATCAACTAGATCTTAGGCAATAAAATTAATAGAAATTTATGTTGGTAAGTACTTAAGAACAAATACAACAAAATGGCCAAACTTTCAACTAGATAACCAAATAAAGCACTTGCGTTCTAGAGGATTTTATTTACTTCACATACATACATACATTATCTTTACATTTACTTTCATAACTCGTATCATACATAACATACTTCATAACATACTCTTATCATCGAATGATTATGATTTTCTATAGTAGTAAGCAAATTTTTTTAACAGTTTCTACTTCGTGTCTGCAAAGTATTCCTTTAAATTGGAAGGTTTCGCGTTATTCATTTTCCTTCTGACAAAGTTCATACATGAATCCAAAACATTAAAACCTTCGCAATCGATAAACTACGGCCATTTCATAATCGATAGTAAAAGGAAAGTCTGGGCCATCTGAGAAAGCGGTGACCACATTTTTAACTCATTCTCTTTACAATTTAATATCATTGTTGCCAAAATATTAAAACTTAAAATTGTACTTTATAAACAAATACTATCATATTTTACCAATTTGCTAAGCCAAGATCTTACCATCAATGATGGTAATGCATTTTTCAATAAACAGCATTACACATCTGTCAAATAAACTGCATTAATCTGCAAAACAAGGTATTAAAATAATACAACTAATTAACATATTGGCTCAAAAAGGCATAACGAAGAGCAACTTCTACACAAATTCAGTAATAATGTCACATTTACTTGAAATATCCCCAATCAAAAGTTTACTAGTAAAGCTTTTACATGTGTAAGAAATTTCGTGGTTACTTAAAAAAATGGAAACAGTAATCTCTACACGAGCTAAATGAAAATGGCGCATTTATCTAAAAACACGGTAATCGGCCAGGAATCTACCAGCACATAAAACAGAAAATTGGCATGAAAAAATATACACATGCAAAAATTACTTTTCATATTTTATAATAAATGTAAGATATAAAGCAAACACTTACCAGAGAAATAAAAAAACTTGGTTATATTACGAAAAACCTGAAATTTGCCAATATTGCTATTGCGCACATCTAAAACAAACAACTTCAAATTAATCAGGCAAAATGTGTAAATTTGGAAAAACGTATTAAAAATATTAAAAATTTATGGGAGAATTATAGCATACTTACGGATCAAAAAGACGCCACTCTTCAAGCACAGTTCCAGAAATAAGAATGATCCGATGACAAAGAATATGTATTGTACTATGTATTGTGGTGTGCGGAAAAAATGTCACCCGGAAAAAAGGGAAACGGAAAGAATGTCACTCGGAAAATAAGGAACGGAAAAAAGGAACTCTGAAATCTCGCCAAATAATATCGCCGATTGGAGTTGGGGAAACCTGCCAAATTCTAATTTAACGGGCGGGGTTATAGCGGGCTCTCTTGAAGGATGTTTTAAGGGTAAGACGTTGAGCTGTGTAGCATCTGATTTCGAGAGTATCAGTACTCTTATACCAGAGAACCTCTGTGAACGAGAGTAGAGTAGAATGTAATGTAACTGCGTAAATAGCGCATCGCTGCTGTCTTATGAGTTAGAAATAAATGTTTGTGCCGTGAACTAGTCTGTTTTGGTTGCGTCATGCACTTCACTGAACCCACACCGCTAGACACAAGAAGTTGGCGACAAGGATGTGTGAGAAGCAAATCGTTCCCGATTCGGCCCATTGGGTTACATGCGTAAAAAAGTAGTAGCAAAACCGAAACTTGGATTTAGGGGATTCCCCGAAAACTGCAAAAGGTAAGAAAGTTATTTGATTTTTATTTTGAAAGGATGCTGAAGTTAATTGAAGAATTAATAAAGCAGAATGAAGCTTTAATGGTCGCATTGCAAGAGAAATCGGAACATAAACAAGACAAAATTTCTGTTTCTTTCTATAAGTTCGATGAAACGGTAGAAAATTTTGATTCGTTCATAGAACGATTTGAGGCTTTTTTGGACATTCAAAATGTTCCAGAGGCAAAACGTGGGAAAGTTCTGATCTCAAGCTTGAATGCGAAATTGTATAATTTGTTGAAAAATTTACTCTCTCCGGATAATCCTTCAGATAAAAATTTTACCGAACTATAAAAGGTTCTTAAGGATCATTTAAATCCTAAAGCTTTAATAATACCTAGTCGGCACATGTTTATTAACAGAAAACAGCATGAGGGGGAATCAATTAGTAGTTATGTCACTGAATTACGCTCGTTAGCGATTCCTTGTGAATATAAAGAGGATATGCTAAATACCATGTTAAGGGATGTTTTCGTTAGCGGTCTACGAGATTGTAATATTTTAGATCGATTATTTCAGGAAAATGATATCGATTTAGAGAAAACATTAAAGATAGCCTTGGCGATGGAAAAGGCGGTTAAGGGTGCAAATGAGATTATAGGAAATTCCGTAGAACTGAAGGTACTTAAAACCAAGAAAAATGAGTCCAAACCGCGGAAACAAAACTTTGTTGCTAAGAACAATAATGGTAAAAATGAAACTTGTTCGCGTTGCTTAGGAGATAATCACAATAAAAACAACTGTAGATTTGCAACAAGTGAATGCCGCTTTTGTAAAAAAATTGGACTTATCGAAAAGGCATGTTATTGGTCTAGGAAAAACCGACAGGTTAAACAAAAGAAAGTTGAGGCAAATAATGATTATGTTTCGAAAAATGAGGTCCCCATCTATGGATTTAACTCCAGAACGCACATGTTAAGAGAGGAAGAGCCAAAAAGACCGCCAATAATGGTTCAAGTTAAAATTGAAATCAAACCAGTTAGCATGGAACTTGATACTGGGGGAACAGTTTCGGTAATGTCTATAAATGAATTTAGAAAAATTTCCAGTAAAAAGACTCAGCCTACAAATTTAGTTTTTAAAACTTACAGGGGTGATAAGGTGGTACCTTTAGGATATGTTCCTGTTAAAGTTGAATACCAAGGTCAAAAATTAGTTTTAAATCTATACATTGTGAAAGAAAATTTGGACACAATATTCGGCCGAGAATGGCTGTATAAAATCAATCTCGATTGGAATGCCATCAAAACATTGAAAACTTCCAGTGAATTGAATTTAAAAAAATTGCTTGAGGAGTATAAGGAAATTTTTTACGGTAAATTAGGTGAAATTAGCAATAACGAAGTAAAACTAAATTTGAAATCTAATACTCAACCAATATTTTGTAGGTCACGACCGGTACCTTTCGCATTAAAAAATAGAGTTGAATCAGAAATTGATGCTTGAGAAAGAAGGTATCATAGAGAGGGTTGAGACTTCAGAATGGGCAACACCAGTTGTGCCAATTGTTAAATCTGATGGTTTCATTAGGCTTTGTGCTGATTATTCTGTCACTCTGAATCTGAATCCTAATTTGGAAGTGCCACAGCATACATTACCAAAACTCGAAGAAATATTTTCATGCCTTAATGGAGGTAAAACTTTTTCGAAACTTGATTTCAGTCATGCTTATCTACAAATGAAGGTGCATCCGGAGAGCCAACGGTTATTAACAATAAACATGCATAAGGGGTTGTATATTTGTAAGCGCTTAATGTATGGATTAAATGCTGTCCCAGCTATTTTGCAGCGCTATGTTGAGGGATTATTTCAGGGGATTGAAGGAATTAAAATTTTTATGGATGATGCTCGAGTGACAGGACCGGATGATCAGTCTCATTTAAAAGCACTGGAAATATTTTTCAAAAAATGCAAGGAGCACGACCTAAAATTAAACTTAACTAAAAGTAAATTTTTTTCAAAACGAGATTAAATTTTTAGGGCATAAAATTGATGCCACTGGATTGCATAAAACGGATGAAAAGATTTCGCCAATTGCTAATGCCTCTACGCCGAAAGGCGTTCAAGACATCAAAAGCTTTTTGGGATTAGTGAATTTTTATGCCAAATTTTGCCCTAATCTGGCAACTTTGGCACATCCCTTAAGTAATTTAACAAAAAAAGATGTTAAATGGAGTTGGTCAAAAAACTGCCAAATCGCTTTTTAAAAAATAAAAAAGGAAATTTGTTCAGACAGAGTTTTAATGCATTACGATCCCACATTACCGTTAATGCTAGCTACTGATGCATCTCCGGTAGGTCTTGGGGCAGTGCTCTCGCATGTTTTGTCTGATGGAACAGAAAGGCCTATAGCATTCGCATCGAGGACACTGACTAACACGGAGCAGAAATACGCCCAAATCGATAAAGAAGCACTGCCAATTGTTTGGGCTGTCAAAAAGTTTTATCTATATATAAAGGGAAGACGCTTTTCTCTGGTGACAGATCATAAACCTTTAGTGGTTATTTTCAAATCGAAAAGAGGACTTCGTATCCTCACAGCCACCCGACTCTTACATTATGCACTGATATTGCAAGCATATCAATTTGATATTGTGCATCGAAATACCAAGGAACACGGTAATGCTGACTGCCTGTCGCGCCTACCTCTTAAGTCCGAAGATTTAAGCATTAAGGATGATGTTGAAATATTCCAACTCTCCCAAATTGAAACTCTTCCGGTAACAGCTAGGGAAATAGCTCGGGAAACGCCAGCTGATGAAGAATTAGTCTTTATATCAAATTAAAATCTGGAGAAAGTTTGAAAGGTAGGGAAGCCGAGTACACCTTATAAGACGACTGTATAATGAGTGGTCAAAGGGTAGTTCTTCCGAAAAAACTCCGAGTTAAAATTCTTGAAGAGTTACACCAAGCACATTTAGGAATCGTTAAAATGAAGGCTATCGCCAGATCCTACGTCTTTTGGAAGGGAATTGATCATGATATTGAAGAAGTTTGTAGGAACTGTGTCGATTGTATTAAGTTCAAATCAGATCCAGTGAGGGCAAGGGTCTATCACTGGGAATATCCAAGTGCGCCTTGGGAACGCATTCACGTAGATTTTGCAGGCGCTATTTTTGAACGAATGTTCTTCATTATCGTTGACGCACATTCTAAATGGTTAGAAGTGTATACCTTAAAGTCAGCAAATTCCTTTCAGACAATTGAATGTTTGAGAGACTGTTTTGCAAGATACGGACTGCCTTTAGTAGTAGTGAGTGATAATGGTCCTCAGTTTACATCGGGGAAATTTGAAACTTTTATAAGGAATAACGGAATTAAACACAAAACATGTTCTCCATTTAAACCGGCAAGTAATGGGCAAGCAGAGCGGTACGTTTACACCGTTAAACAAGCATTACGTGCAATGCAAGGTTATCCAGGAAATATTAAGCAAAAACTCGCCATATTCCTCATGAATTATAGAAAGGCACCGAACATGACAACCTTGTTAAGTCCAGCAATGTTATTCTTAAAAAGAGAAATTAGAACTCGAATTGATTTAGTTCTTCCGAATCTTAAACGAAGAGTGGAAGAACGCATCGGAAGGAATACTTATGATTTCAAAGACAGAAATTTTGAGATCGGAGAAAAGGTTGCCATTCGGGATTACAGATCGGCAAATTCTCGATGGAAAATTGGGAGAGTGACAAATAAGGATGGAGCGCTACATTATACCATTGACGTTCAAGGAACTTTACTGCGCCGGCACGTCGATCAGATCAGATCGGTAGGGAGCGAGGTTCCGTCTGCACCGATAATCTATGAACCTCGTATGACTGCTACTTCAGATGGAAACGTGAAGCCACAGGCTCCGGACAAGGACATTGAACAAAGAAGTGAAGTTGTGCAAACTTCAGCCGGACTTGAAACATCGTCAGTTCCAAGGAAAACTGAGCCAGTCATTCCAGTGGATCCCGATAAAGATTTCCAGCAACCTCAGCCAGGACTTAGACGATCTTCGCGCATCTGCAAAACTCCTCAGAGATTAAATCTCTAAATAAGTGGGGAGGGATGTAGCATCTGATTTCGAGAGTGTCAGTACTCTTATACCCGAGAACCTCTGTGAACGAGAGTAGAGTAGAATGTAATGTAACTGCGTAAATAGCGCATCGCTGCTGTCTTATGAGTTAGTTAGAAATAAATGTTTGTGCCGTGAACTAGTCTGTTTTGGTTGCGTCATGCACTTCACTGAACCCACACCGCTAGACACAACAAACTGGCTGCAGTTGAGGAAGGTCATTTCGACAGCAGGTTTTTTTCAACTTCCCTGCGGGAAAATGGTATGTTCTCCCCCGCGTTTGCTTCATGGAGGTAGGAAAGGGAGGAGGGGCCATTCCGCGCTAGAAGTGAAGCACTGCTTTGAAGCTTGGGTCACCAGACGGGGTGTTCTTTGTTTACATTCAGAAGCTCGCTTGACAAGATTCTGATAGTATTTCGACACACGACAGTTCCATAGAAATCGAAAAAGGGACTCTGTCGCATGAAAGAAACATTCATAGTGTAATGGATAATAGCAATTTGTATAGTTTACTGACATTTACGCAAAAATCACATCTTGGTTATTTTTCGATAACTAACAACAGCGATTTTGATTATGAATTTGTTTTGTAAAATTCTAAGCTGTTGCACTACAAAAATATAGATTTTAAGAAAATTGCTAAAAGAGATCTGCAAAATTTATTTTCTAGAAGATTTGAAAAGTTTGAAACTTGATGGCTAAATGTAAATATAAAATTATGTATGTTAAAATATTTGTAATTAGGCACATAGGTCAGATTAAGTTTTTATTAAATAGAGTAACGTATGCAAGGGCTATCTGCCTAAAGAGAGAGATGCCATCGTGGAGGAATTTTGAAGAAAAACTGACCTTTGAGTGAGTATTAAAAATGATGCTTATAATTTTCATTCAAATTATATTCATATATATTTTTTATGTAAAACTTTCGGGTGTATGCTAAATTAGTGTAAATTACTTTACACGAAAGATTTGCACATGCCGGAAATGATAAATAGGAAATATGTATGGGTATTTATGCATGTGCTTGCAAAAAGCATGTATCTGCCTTTGACAAATTACTTAAATATTCATTAAATTATTTATAAATGTATTTGAAATGAAGAATTTATTCACTTATAAACAACTGTGAAAGTACTGTGAAGAAATCTAATGATTAAATGTATCTAATTTATAATGATTATAAATGTTATCTAAATATATAATAACCTTAATACTGAATTGTAAACATAAATTGAAATCCTGTTGACAAATACGTTATAAAAAGCAAGAATTGTTCGTATTGGAAAGCAATCTGTTAAAAGGTATTGTAAAGCAAATGCTATGAGATGCGCACTTAAGAACGAAATAAAGAGTTTTGGAATATGTATTGTTGAAATGAAAAAAAAAATCTGATAAGTATAATTAAAAGAAGTATTCCCTTTACATTTTATAATAACTCAGTTACAAGTTTTAAATAATACTTAAAAAAAAAAAAAAAAAAAAAAAACCTTATTTTATTTTCTTTCAGAAATGTTCAGAGAAAGTCAAATATTATTTAATACCTATTTAATTATTAGGAATTAGCGAAATACTTATTTAAAGTATTTCGCTAATTCCTAATAATTCTCTAATTTAAAATGAACCGAATAGAGCATTAATTATAAATTGACTTACATTTTTCGATTTAAAAGAAGCCAAAAAATTATGTCATATTTAAGAAAGTATTTTAGGAAGAAGCTGTATAAATAGAAAAGAAATAATACATAATTTTAATATTAATAATACAATAAACTTTGATCTTAATTTTTGTACCTTAATCGAATAAAATCGAATTACCTTAATTTTTTTTTCTAATGTAATTAACGGAAACTTGTGAAAATATTTCATTCAAATTAAACCATTGTGAGAAAACGGTCCTGTGAAAAGTACAGCATTTAATTCCGTTCAGAATGAAATGTTGTTTAAAAATATGTTGTTTTCACATACTTAGGACTCTGAAGTGTTGTAGAAAAAGAAAATATATACATTTATATGTATATTTGCGACGTAATTACAAAATATTTACACCCGAACGCGTCAAATCCCATAGAACTCAATGATAAATGACTCAATGTTTTGGTCACCACGTAGGGATCGCCGATGCTTCAGAGCAGGGTACGGAGAAACTTGTTTAGGGCAACTCCATCTTACTTCCTACCTCCATGGTTTGCTTCACCCGTTTCCTTTAAAAACCGAACCACGTCATCCGGAAGGCAAGAATTCACGGGGAGCAAATGTTTCTCTTCTGTTAAATATCAATGATTGCCGTCCTTAAAACTAAATTTCATCCATTTCTAACTGGAAGCCAACAGTTTGTTCACATTAAAGTGCTGATAAATGACGAATTGTCAGTAAAGACGGCACGCGAAAGCTGCTTGTTTGCAGGACTAAATAGCTTAATAATTTGACAAGTTGTAAAAATTTAAACAGAACTATTGGCGTAGTATAGTCTGTTATTTTTTATTACGGTTTAACGAATATAGCAATAATATTATATTATGCATTCCTTTACTATTAATCTATGCGTTATATGAAATATAATTTTCTAAATACTAAAGATTTATCATCAGTTAATTTGTAAAACGACAGATATTTTATAGTATCAACTTTTTTTAAACTTAAACGATTTATCATTAGTTTTTTTTTTTTTTTTTTTTTTTTTTTTTTAAGTCCAGAGATACTTTGTTCCTGGATGCCGATGACGCCAAATCACTTGTGCGGTGTAGAAACTGTATTGCACCAGATGGCGCTGTGTGCGCTTGAATTCTTCGGACTAGTTCAGAACCTTGATGATTGCGAAAGAAGTAACACCAACGCGAAACATTAACCAAAGTTTATCTGTGCCTCTCTTTGTTGTAAATGTATTTAATTGTGTCGTCAATAAAATATAGAGAAAATGATAAAAGTGGTGAATGCGTCTGACAGGTAAGTGAGATTTCTTTATATATTGAATTGAATTGAGTTTTAGCGACAAAGAATGTATATGCGTATGTACATATCTTTTAGGTGCCGATAATCCGGAAGAGACCTTTAGATAAAGTAAATTGCGAATTGAATACTGAAAAACATATTTAGCGAATTTAATAATTTAGATTGTTATGATGGATATTGAAGCTTTAAAAAAGATTAGAGCACCTGTCAGACGCGCGGCAACTGACACTATGAAACTGTTAGAAATTGAAATAAACAAACAGGAAAGATCAGTTGATTTAATTGATGAACTTTTAGCGAAACTTTTAGATAAAGAAGCTAATTTAAAGTATCTTAACGAGGAAATTCTAAAACTGTGCAAAACGGAAGAAATAGAAAAGGAAATTGAAAAACAGCAAGACTATAAAGATAATATTAATACCTGGAAAATTCGCGCGAATAGAATCCTGAAAATGAAAGCAAGCGAAGTTGCTCGCGAAACTGAAAGAGCGAATGTTGTAGAAACCAGAAGTGAGCAGCAGAATACAGTAAAACTTCCTCGCTTGCAGATACCTCAATACGATGGCAATATATTAAGGTTTAACGAATTTTATTCTCAGTTTGAGGTAGCTATCATAAAAATGTGAATCTTAGTAATGTAGAGAAGTTTAGTTATTTAAAATCGTACTTAACAGACGAAGCTGAGGTAGCTCTACGTGGTTTAGCATTAAGCTCAAAACTATGAAATTGCCTTGAACATATTAAAAGAACGCTTTGGTTGAAAAGATATTATTATCGACGCGCATATGGCAAGACTTTTAAACTTAAGTCCAGTACGAAAATCATATGACATTGTAGCGTTGCGTAGACTTTACTCAGAATGCGAAACACATATTCGAGGATTAGAAAATAACGGAATTAATCCTAATAGTTACAGTTGTCTATTGTATCCAGTGTTGTTAAAATCGATACCTAAAGATTTGTCCTTAGAATTTTCTCGTAAAACACATTCGGAAGAGGAAAACAAAATATCTGATTTAGAAATTTTTAAATCTGATTTAGATTCTAGAAACACATTTTTTTTTGAATTTACTTAAGCTTCTATGGAATTAGTGATGTTCATAATATGCATTATAACCTTACTTATGTAAAAATTGCTAGCGTACTTTACTTTCGCAGTTCATAAGCTGAAATAAAAATTTCCAATAACATGGAATTTAGTAAACAAAACTTTTCTGCGTTTTACGTCAGGATCCATATCAAATCCAAAACAAACAATACTCGCTTAAGCGGGAAAAATTCAGATGTTCAGCGTCTTAACTCGCGAACTGCTTGTTTGGCGCGAAAATATTACAGTGACACCTAGCGGTGGAAAATGAAAATATTTTACGGATACGCAGCAGTGGAAACGCTTGTACGGATGCCGTAGGCGTGTCTTCAATTGACGCAACGCGTTCGTACGCAGTAGTGGAAACGAGCCTTTATGGTCTTATCTGCTACAGTAATTACCATCTATGACTAACGTGAATGGGGCATTTGGCAATAGTCACACAATTTACTTTTTTGTAGATTTGATCATGCTCTTAACTACAGCAGCTGCTTTAGTCCTTCCATATAGTCTTTTAATTATGGAAAACTTCACAAAAGAACGAATTTGCACAATTAGTGTATACAATTGGAAAATTTTATTCCACCAAACATGATAAGAAAGTTTTCATCCGCAACAGAAATGTCATTGCATTTTAAGGAAAACAGTGACACTGCCTTCACAATTTAGAATTAATTTTACTTTCATCGCAAGAAAATAAATGGCAGTTTTCATTTGCCATACGTAGTCATTGCGACTGTAAGAACATAACTGCATACAGAATACAACGTGGTTTTCTGAAAACTCTGAAGCATGTAAACATAGTTTATATAGTATGATTTGAGAACATTTGAGTCAATATGGTACCTAATTGTGACATCAGTGCATCTGTCAGAAATGATGGTATATTGATCATGAACATCAGTACAATTGAAGATGTTGATCTTTCATTCTCACTCATATACAGCAGACATATGATACAAACTTCCTGCAACAATTTTTGTCACATCTAATTCTATAAAAGGGATTAGGAATCAGTAATTATAGCTGACATCTCTAGATAATTAATGCCATATTTTATCAAAAAGATAACATATAGATGTGCCTAATAAATATGAGAAAATGTAATTATATATTATATCCACATATGTTCAGTAATGATAAAATCACCTTTGATTCCTGTAGCAGTAAAATATTTTTTAAGTTACAGCAACTAATTTTGTTTTTGGTCTTATTGAGACTTTTATTAATAGTAGTATCTTACATATTAACAAAGCACCCTGGTTTTGCTTTAATTAGAAACTGATATCAAATGCATACATATTTGATATCCATTGCCCCATAAAAACAGAATATTTTTTTTTATTTCTTGTTTTTTTTAATATTTTACTTCCTTCAATCTTTAGCAGATTATAAACAAAATTATTTGTTTGAACTATAAAATATCGTTACTCATTTATAATGCTCTACTATTTGAATACAAAGATAAAACAAATTAGAAGTTCAGGGCAAATATTACAGACAAGAAGGGAAAAAATAAATTCATTTTATTTATTAAAGTATCACAATCTATTTACAACATAAGTGACATTAATTTTCCCTATCTGATAATGGAGGTGAAGGGGGAGAGACTGGAGAAGATTCCACACGTGGTGGCATTGGGGGATTTCCTGAGACTGAGGGAGGTGGATTTGGTTGAGTTGCTGGCAGCGCTGGAGGAGGAGGAGCTGTGAATTTAGGCAATGGAGCTGGAGGAGGTGGTGGAGCAGGGCCACTTGTAGCGGTGGTGGAGGATCTCGTGAACGCATCATAGAAGGTCGAGGTGGCGGGACAAAATTCATATTCATTGGTGGAGGAGGTCTTGTTTGCATATGCTGAAACTGATTTATTGGTGGTGGAGGCATGGAAGGAAAATTAGGAGGTATACCACTTAGTGGAGGTGGTGGTGGGGGCATTTCCATTGGTCTGGGAGGAGGATGCATCATTGGCGCAGGAGGTGGAGGAGGCATATGTTGAGGAGGGGCACTTGGACGCTGTGCTGGCACTGGCCCTGATGGAGCACTAGGTGGTGGTGGTGGTGGTGGTAGTGGTGGAGGAGGAAGCTTGATAACGTTTGGCTCTACTTTAAAACTAAACTGAAGGAAAAATTGTTTAGTTTCTTTATTCCACATAACCCAAAACTTCCCTTCACTTTTATCAACTTCACGACTTGGAAATTTAAACGCAATTGTTTCATATGGCTCAGCAGCAAACAACAAATATTGCCAACGACGATCTGGAGGTTCAACCTTCTGTTCATAAGCAGACATGAAACGGTGCCTTGGAGCTATACCTTCACCAATTTCAGGATAATCTATTTGGAAAAGCAAGCTCTGCTGACTCTTTCTCTTTGTTTGGTTACTCTGTAACCTGGACGTCCAATCTTCGCAAATTTCTTTATGTTGTAATGTTGCGCGCTTCCAACCTGCACCCAACAAAAGTGGTGACTGCTAAGAACTGGAAAGTACCCAAAGTCTTGAGAAGGGTTTAAATCCCTTTTTATTCAACTTTAGAAATTACAGATGCGTGTTCTTGACGCTCACAAACTACGCCGACATTTATGTAGCCATCCCAGCGCTTGTGATGTGTGCTAATATAACTTCTAATTATTTTTACTATGTTTTATTAACTCTTTCTGCTATGTTAGCCTGTGGTCTATACGGAACCATTTTGATATGGCATATGCCAAGTCCAGTGCAAATATTTTCAAATATTTGGCTAACGAATTGTTTACCGTTATCGCTAATGACTTTTATCGGTGCACCGTATTTTAAAATGTATCTGTGTAAGAATGCATCTGCGACTGTTTTGGCTGACGCGCGTTTAAGTGGAACAATTTCTGTCCATTTTGAAAAATGATCTACAATTACTAAAAGAAAACGATTTTTATTTAACTCACTCTGGGGGAAAGGACCAAGAAGTTCTATGCCTAAAATTTCATTCGGAAATGTAGCGCGAATGCTATTTAAGTACTTGGCTGTAATTAATATCATTTATTAACTGACACTGATTGCAGGACCTGACATACGCAGTTACTTTTTTGGATAACTGCGGAAATATAATGCCTTGCGTACCCTTTTTAAAGTCTTTCTGATCCGTAAATGACCCGCTGTTTTCGCGTCGTATAATTCCTTCAAAATGCTTAATCGAAGCGAGGCTGGGATGACTGGTTTGTACTCGAGATTTTCGTTTGTTGTTTTCGTATAAAATAATAAATTATCTATTATTTCATAGTTTTCTGCTCTATTTCTTATCGCATCGATATCTGTGTGCTCAAAGCTTTCGGGGTCTTTCAAATATGCATAGATACTTCCAAATTCAGGATCAGCTTTCAATTCAACAATAATTGTATCTCTAGAATCTAAAATTTTTGAAGTCAACACAGCGCATTTAAGTTCATTGCCTTCATCGTCCAGTTTTATACGAGAAAGTGCGTCAGCTACATTGTTTTCCTTACCCGGTTTATATTTGATTATGAGATTATATTCTTGGAGTTTTAAAGCCCATCTTATTAACCTGGGCGTTAGGTTTTTCCCCGAGTAAAGTCTACCAACAGCCGCATGATCCGAAAAGACTGTTACTGGCGCTTTGCCGAAATAAACTCGAAATTTGTGTACAGCCATTAATACGACTAATGTTTCTCTCTCTGTAGCTGTATAATTACTTTGTGTATGATTCAACGTTTTACTAAAAAATGCCAAAGGATGGCCATTTTGCATAAGAATCGCACCCACAGCGTAGTCCGACGCATCTGCTGCAATTTCCAGGTTTTCGTCCCCCTCCGGGAAGTTCAAAACAGGGGCATTGATGAGCGCTTCTTTTAACCTTTCAAAAGCGGTATTTGCTTCCGCAGTCCACGTGAATTTACTTTTCTTTCTTTTAATTACTAACAAGGGTTCAACAATATTAGCAAAATCTTTTATGAATGATCCATAATAAGAACACAACCCAAGGAAAGAAGAAAGTTTCTTGGCAGTGTTGGGAGGTGGGAAATTCTTGATTGCTTTTATTTTTGAATCTTGAGTTTCTATACCCTTTTGCGAAATTTTATAACCCACATATTTAAGTTCTTTAGTTGCGAACTTGCATTTTGAGGCGTTAATTGTAAGACCGGCCTCTTTTAATAATTTAAAAACTTCTTCTAGATCTTTAACATTTGTTCCAACGTACTACTCGTTATAAATATATCATCTACATAGACTAAAGTCGATTTTCCTACGACAGGCTTTAGAACAATGTCCATAGCTCTCTGGAATGTTGACGGGGCCCCACACAACCCAAATGACATGCGTAAAAATGCATAACTGCCCGATTTTGTTATAAACGCGGTTTTATGTATGTCTTCGGGTCTCATAGCTCTTTGATAGTAGCCAGACGTTAAGTCCAACGTAGTCATGTATCTTGTAGATTTAATCTTTCTAATAATTTTCTCTATAACCGGCAAAGGGTAAACTGGGAATTTAGTAACAATATTAAGTTTTCTGTAATCGATAGCAAACCTCCAAGCCCTTTTATCCGAAGGAGGAAACTCGTTCTTTTTCCTACATAAGTACGACTGGACTCGCGTACTCACTATTTATGGGCGTTATTATTTGGTTCTTTAACATTTCCTGAATATGTTCTTCTATGATTTGTTCTTTCTGTTTATCATAGCGGTAAGGTTTAGTCCTACAGGGTTTGTCGGCAGTTAACTGTATCTCATGCGTAACTATTTGACAACTACCAGGCCGTTCTGAAAACAAGTTTGAAAAAGTAGTCACCACTTGCTGGATGGCTTGGCTTTCATGGTCATTCAAATGGCTAAGTTCGACTTGCGGTTGTTCCACTGGTTCCTCCACCCTCCGATCTATCTCCAGCACGATAGAACTTTCCTGAAAATTCAGTTTGGCCTTCGCGGCTTTTAAAAACACCATACCTAAAATAAGTGGAATTTGCAAGTTTTTTCCTACAAAAATTAATACTTTAAGGGTTTCGTTTTGAAACTGTATCTTTAAAGATAGTTTTCCGATACACTGACAAGTTTGTCCTTGCGCTGCTATGATTTCTGTGTTTATATTATTAAATAATCGTAACCTATAAAATTTCTTCTTAAAAAAATATCACTCATAAAATTACCTTCTGCTCCTGTATCGATGAGGGCTTCTACTGGTACATCGCCAACCACGAGTTATATAATTGGTAAATGTGAGTTTTTTACGACGACCGTATTAAGTGTCTTTTTGAGGGTTTTTTCAAAACTTCCGGGGTCTGGACCCTCGCTTTCACAGGCCCCTCTATTCGTTTAAAGCTTTCCTTTCAACTTCTGCCTTCTGGGTACGCGGACGGTTCTTTTCAAATTTCTTTTTTAGGCCTTGACCTTCGAGGTTCGATGAGTTAGCTTGATAGCTCTTTCCCCCATAAGAGCGGTTTGCATTACTGGTCTGCTCATTTGAAGATTGCCTTCGGATACTTTGAGAATACGATGCCCCTCTAACTTTTTCCGCTATTCTGCGATTTTGAAACTTGGCCGCCGATTCGAAGAGCTCCTGTAATGTGCTTGGGTTTCTAATTTCAAAGTAATCTTGAACCGCAGGTAGCAATCTTGGTAAGATTATTTCAATAATCTCCGCGTCGGGTTTCTTCCCATACAGCATATCCGTCAGCTTAATTTTTCGCAGAATAAAGTCCGTCAACTCTTCTATATCCCGTTGATAAAAACTATATAGTTCGGCTTCTAGCCTTGCTCGATCTTTCACTATGGGGAAGGCCTTTAATAACGATTTTTTGAAATTTTCAAATGTATATGTCTGGCCTCCGAATTCCCCTAATAAAAATTTGCCTATATTCTTCCACCATAGCGAGCCCTGTCCTTTTAGTGCAGATGTGGCGATAGCAACTTTTTGTCTTTCAGGCACAGGGTAGAGCTGGAAGTGATTTTCAAGGCCTTCTAGAAATATCGCCACCGAATTTTTTCCGTTGAAATTGACGTTTGGCTTGATTGACGCTCTCAACGTCTGGACCAGGTACCCAAATCCTTCCAATTGGCTTGCCATTTCTTGTTGTTGTCCAGCGGCTTTCATCCAATTTTCGGCCATTTCAGTTCGACAAGTGTTCGGGCGCCAATGTAAAGTTGCTCGCTTCCAACCTGCACGCAACAAAAGTGGTGACTGCTAAGAACTGGAAAGTACCCAAAGTCTTGAGAAGGGTTTAAATCCCTTTTTATTCAACTTTAGAAATTACAGATGCGTGTTCTTGACGCTCACAAACTACGCCGACCCGGCGGTAAAATAAAAATAAGAAACTAAAAAAGAAATAATAACAAGTGACTAACTACGAGGCTCTCTAAACGTAACTAACCCAACCGCGTTCTGAGATACCGCTGATAATTCAGCAAACTTCTGAATATTACAATGAAAGATTCGACTATTTGCCGAGGCAAGCACACAGGCCGAAACGCGCGGCTCTTGAATTTCTAACTAGCCACCTCCACGCTCGTGAAGCAAGAAAGCACACCTTCGAACTCGTTTCCCTTCTATTTAACTCAGATTACTTCCGCTGACAATTTGAATCCTTGCGCGTTCTACTAAAATTTACATACTCTGGCATTGGCAATTCCAGGGGAAAGTAAGACTTCACAGGAAAGATAGTTTAAACTTAAAATAAATGTTAGTTAAAATAAATATAAACCCTACAATGTCAACACGGGGTTTAGCAGGTGCAGGCTGTTGGGGTGATTCTTTTGCTTCTTTAGCTGCTCTCCGAGCTAAATTTGCCTGATGTTTCTTCCCTTGAGTGTGGGCTAAATAACTCCCTTCATTGTTATGCAAAGTTAAACAAAGTTTGCACTCATAAGAACCTATAAAATAGAGTAAATTTTAATAAGAAAGCAATAAAATTAATACAAACAAATATATATATATATATATATATATATAAACTATGTTTCACCAATCTTATAGGATTGTAATTTTGAGCTTTGTATTATTGCTGCATTTAAAGGTCTCCACTGCTAGTTTATGCTGCCAAAGAAAGTCAAACTATTCAATCAATTAGCTCAATGTTGAATTTTAATTAAACTTTGGTCAAGATGAAAAAATTAAAAGCACTAACTGCCTAACTTTTAGGTCATATATGATGAAAACTCAAAATAAATTATCAAAAATTAAAATAGCTTGCTAAATATTATAATTATTAACCAAATCATTTCTGTACAGTCAAAAGTTGTTAATCCGGACTCGTCGGAACTTCGGCGAATCCGGATTATCTATTTTTCCGAATTATAGATCATCAGTTTAAATTTGGTAAGATGGCATCCAGAAATTATAAAATTAAAAATATGAAACCATAATTTATGAAATAAAGAACAATTATGATCCAAAGGGTTATCAAAATTTACAAAAAAAAAAAAAAAAAAAAAAAAAAGCTTAATGTTTATTTGTTTACTTTATTAAACATTTCTTTCAATGTAAGTTGTTTAAGTTGCTTCGTTTTATGTGATAATACTTTCTCTTTAATTCTATAAACAGACATAATTTCTTGTTCAGTTACAAAGTTCCGCTGTTCAAGTCCTATAATTGCTGTGTCGAGAATACCGACTAATTTGTCAATTGAAATTTTTTCGTTTTCAATAACCTCTGTGTCACTTTCTTCACTATCGGAAACGAATTATAATGACAAGGAATTTGATTTAAATCATATCAAAGACGGAGTACATCGAGATGAAATACTACATTTAGTAAGGAATTATAAGCCAAATAAAATAAAAACATCTGCCCTGAAGATAAGGATAATTCTGACAGATCAACTTCCAATTCATTGCGCGACGCGGCGTCACCCCCCGCCGCAGAGCAGCGTGAAATTGATAAACAGATTTCGGAATGGTTAGAGAAACAAAGGATATGCCTTTATCCATTTTTTGCAGCAATTCCACTTTTTGTTTAATGGACTTCGAAACATACTTTCGCTTTGTAGATCCTTTACATATTAGTAAATATATATCGGAAATTCTATTTGACATAATCGAAAGTTCAAGCTTACTTTTATAAAATTGCTGTAACAGTCTGCAAAAAATAATAAGCCGGATCCAATTCAAAGATTAAGGAACAGCGCAATCTGCAACATTAACTGAAATAGATAATTAGATAATTTTAGCTTATACCGTCCGTTATACATTAAACGCGTATGCGTAAGCGTATTATGCGCATGCGCACACGCATATTCGCAGCCGTAAAGGTCTTAGGTCGTCAGCACGACGCATGCGCAGAAAGTTTGTAGCTTTGAGGTCCGGATTATAGATTATTCCGGATTATGGGTGTCCGAATTAACGACTTTTGACTGTATATATCTTATTTGCAAGTTCTCAGCTTCAAAAATAAAGTAACCTGAAATAAACTGATTGAAAGTCATTTACTTTAAAGTGAAAGGTCACTGCACAAGACATTAATGCTCTTGGATAAATACTACATCCTCAAATAATATGTGCATTTATATAACTCAGGGGTCAACTGGGGGGGATGCAGTCTATTATCTATTATTTATCTATTAAATATTTAGTTTATGAGTATAAAAAATACTTTTATTCAAGTTTTGGTGTTTATCAACACTTTGTGTACTTTTTGTTTAATTTATAAAACACGTTTAAAAATAATCTAAATTTAAAAAAAAAGTAATTGTAATTTTCAAATTTTGGAAAGGAGAGTGGGGAGAAATAAACCTCTAGCAATGGTGAAAGGAATGCACCAGGCAAAAAAAAGAAGTTAAGGACTACTGACATAGCTTATTTTTCTAAAAGATATAAAAGAATTCTAGATTACCATATCAAGTTCAGAAGTAACTGTGCACAGAAAGATAATGTTTCTTGGAATGAAAGTGCTTCAATGATTTTTAAACTGTTGAAATGCTTAACTTAAAATATATAAAAACTATCCACAATTTAATATCATAAAAGATAATTTTACATACTTTTTTATATTATGAAAATAAAATATTTACGGAATTTAAGAAATGAGACCAAAAGTAAAATTAACTAACTTGACCTAATTTTAATGCAGATAACTTTAGTAGCGCAATGACTTTTGGTTGCAACCGTTTTCAAACAAGTACTTCACTAAAAGTCACTAAACTTACATCAACTGAAGATCCTCCCGTGTTGTTTCAGTTGAATATGATTACAGTAATTGGAATGTTATTATATTCCATTAATGAAGCAACAAACAAAATGTTAACAAGTGCACGAGAGATACAAGTGCCTTAAACCTTAAATCATGCCACACTTTGATTCAACTTATTTTGGATCCAAACATTTTTTTCCCTTGCGTATAAGAGAGAGAGAGAGAATGTGTGTGAAATTTTGATAAATTGACATGGATTTTATGAGTTGTCAATAGCTGGCTCTGTTCTTCTCTCAGCCTTTAAAAAATATATATATATATTAAAATTTGGGATCTTTCTTCCACAGAACAGCAAACAGTGGTGTATTTTCAAAGTTGCGAGAGTGGTTATACTGATATGCATGCTCAAAGCATTACAAGATTTTTGAGTTTGTAACATAACAGCATAATGACACTTATTTAAATGAATTTAAGGTACTGCAGAGTTAAGAGGGTGATAATTTTGTTATTATTTCGCATTATCTTATGCAGGGTTCGTACACATTTCTGCACAAGGAAATTAAGTACTTTTAAGGACCATTAATGAAAAAAAAAATTAAGGACCTATGAGCAAATGGGAACTGAATAAATTCAATTTAAAATATTATATCTATGACTGAATGTGAGTAGGATGCATTATTATTAAACATAACTTTATCAGGTTCAATGTTCCGTCTTACTTTCTTTGGGAACATGCAAGGACCTGACTCGGAACAGGGAGCTTACTAAAGCTATGTTCAATAACTGTGGGAAGTAGACAGGATACACAAGAAGGGTATACAAAACCCTTTATTTTTCACTCTTTACAATAATTTCCGTACTTCGGAATACAGAAACCAACTACTTGTGGTCTGAACGTAAGAATATAAAAATATAACTAAACTCTAACTTAAATTTGGAATTATAAACGTGGAAGATTGGCCTTATATTAACAGGAAGCCGTATGTAGTACATAGAACTGTTAACACTACAATACGTTTAAAATTATCAAGAGGATTAAACCTCTGGCCTGGAAGGGAACCAACAACCGAGTAAAACTTCTAAGGCAAGCGGCTTGCTTCGACTAACTCCTTCCTCTCTCTCGCTTTGCAAAAAGCCACAACTTAAGTACTTGGCGTTCGCCAGACAAATTTTGCATAAATGAGTTAACGCTTTTAATTCTGGCCGGAAGTAGAAAATAAGAAGTGATAGTAAAGATTTAAAATAAAAGAAACGTTAGTAAAACTTAAGATCCTTACATACTTCCCGCCAGAGTTAATTAGTTTGAAACTGAGGTCTAAAAGGACCTTGTTGAAAACTTTTAGCTCTAGAATCTAACGCGAGGCCAATCTTTTACAAACATTTCTCACTAGAAACTAGAAATTTAAAAAAAAAAATTCGTTTTTACAATAGCAGCTCCATGGACACCCAATTTTTCATCTGTACTGCATCTAAACAGGAGCTTTTATTCAAATCTGGTTCCTTCCAGAGATCTGGAAGGAAAACTAGTTTAATGAAATGTTACACAATGACATTGCAAATAACATATAGAATATACTTCTCTTAACATTCTTATTTCATTCATGACTATTTTAATTATCTCTCCCCGTGCTCTCTGACATGTGTTGTAAAAGAACACCAAACACGAATTTGTTTATGTATACGTGTTCAACACTGCCTCCTACAATCAAAACACTAACGTGTTAAAATTCAACATGACAAGACCTCGTAACACACCCTATCTTCAACTCTAAACCCTGAGGTACTATTCTGAAAGTGGCTAACTCTGAAGTGTAGCGTCAGAGAGCCTAACTACATTCATTCAACATTCAACACATATTCACCATAATTTGGTCTTTTTTCAGTCACACGAATAAGTTTAAAATTTTTGGCATTACTTTCACTTTTACCATATCACAGTATTTCTTAACATTTAAAATAACAGTTCACATTGTATATAAGAACATATTAACATGCCGTTAATTTTACGCATTTGAAAACATACATTAGTAGTACATTGTTAACTTCTATTCTTCTCGAAGCAAGTGCCAATTCTTCTACATTGAAATACTACATTTCAAAAAGTCTTTCAGACTAAAACTTCTTTCTTGCCAGAATGTTTTAAATAAAATTTATACAATAACTTTTACAATATTTAAGTATTTACAAATTCCTATTATACATCAACTTTAGTTTTACGCGCGAGTAATTGAAAAACATAATACCAAAATCGGTAACAACTCATTTCTCGCCTTTTTGGCGATAAAGGTAGACCTCACATGAGGTAAAACTTTTTGAAATCTGCCACTTGCAGTAAGAATGAAAGATTAACTTAAGTTTGCAAAGTAACATAAAATTTTACTTAGCTTTGTTATATTCGGACATTCTTTTCTGAGCCCAGTCCTGGAAGGTAGCGCAGATTCTGGTTTGATTTATCCTCCTTCTTGTACGGGCTCGCCCTTCAGTGCCTTCCTCTAGAAACTTTCTTTTTTCTCCAGTTCGGTCACCCTTGAATACCTTCTTTTTCGCCTCTGCCTGTGGTCTTGGCCGTTTGATGGCAGCTGGTCTTGGCGGAACCGGGACACTTCTTTCGCGTTCCTGCTTGGACCTCGTTGCTGGCCGTTCAAATTTTCCTTGTAACTTTTCCTCCGCCGCTGGTGGCCCTTCCGCAGTTCGGCGACATTTGCCGCGGAGAGTCCTGTCCGATGAGTTGATCTTCCGTTTGGGAAGCCGGGTTATAGTTGCCGTTATTTCTCCTGGCTTTCTTTGCATTCGTCTTACTTCTCCCTTCTTCATTCTGGGGGTGTTCGTGAGCTCTCTTTTCTGGACGGTGGAACGGCTTCTCTTTCTTGTTACCTTCAATTTTCCAACGGGGAAACTTTCTTTTCAATTGCTCCTGCCTCCTAATGGCTTGTCCTTGTGCTTGACGTTGTTCCACCTCTGGAGCTTGTGCCTGCCGTGTCTGCCGTGCCGGATCCTGCAAAAGATCTTTGAAAATTTGCATTTTATTACGATCATAATAGGGTTTTATTTGATCAATGTTTGCGGAGCACGTTTCACCATTTCTGGCTTTTAACACCACTACAGCGTGAGTTATTTTTTCTATGACATATGGTCCTTCAAATCGCGGAAAAAATTTGGCAGTTTTATCTTCTGGTGCTGAAGAAAGTGAATGCTTAATTTTTAACACTTCATCCCCTACTTTATAAGTTACCCGTCGTTTCATGTCATAATAAAGCTTCTGTTTTCTCTGTGCTACTTCAGTATTCTTTTTTGCTTCTTTAATTAATTTTTCTACATCACGCATTTTAAATTCTGGGGCTCTTTGTTGCACATAAAATAATTTATCTAACGGCGTTATAATCTTTCTGCCTAAAAATAACTCAGCAGGAGTTTTGCCCGTTGTATCATGTTTTGCGGTCCTAAGGGCGAAAGCAAATTCATTGACATAGTTATCCCAGCTTTTATGAAAATTTTTAACATAACTACGGATAATTTTCCTTTCCGGGGGTATGCTTGATTACCAGATTATATTCTTGTAGCTTGAGTGCCCATCTTATTAACCTTGGGGATAAGTTTTCCCCTGAGTACAATCTAGTTACCGCCGCATGATCCGAGTACACTGTTATTGGCGCCTTTTCAAAATAGACTCGGAACTTTTGCACTGCTAACAGAACTGCAAGTGCCTCTCTCTCGGTCGCGGAATAGTTTCTTTGTGTTTGATTTAAAGTTCGGCTAAAAAATGCCACGGGCTGCTGATTTTGTGAAAGTACCAGGTTCAATTGTTCCTTCTAACCTTCTTCGGGAACATACAAGGACCTGACTAGGAACAGAGAGCTTACTAAAGCTATGTTCACTAATTGTAGTAAGTAGACAGGATACAGACGAAGGGTATACAAAACCCTTTATTTTTCTCTATATACAATGACTTCCGTACTTCGGAATACAATGACCCTCCACTCGGGGTCTAACGTAAAAAAGTATAAAAAAAATAAAACTAAACTCTAATTTAACTTTAGAATAATACACGTGGAAGATTGGCCTTATAATAACAGGAAGCGTATGTAGCACAGAGACTGCGAACACTACAATACGTTTAATTTATCAAGAGGAATAAAACCTCTGGCCTGGAAGGCAAATAGCAACTGCGTAACTTCTAAGGTAAGCGGCCTGCTTCGAACTCAATGCTTCCTCTCTTCGGCTTGGCAAAAAGGCCACACTTAAGTACTTGGCGTTCGCCAGACAACTTTGCATAAAAACCTTCACGCTTATAATTCTGGCCGGAAGTAGAAAATAAGAATGATAGTAAAGATTTAAAATAAAATAAACTTTAGTAAAACTTAAGATCCTTACATACTTCCCGCCAGAGTTAATTAGTTTGAAACTGAGGTCTAAAACGACCTTGTTGAAAACTTTTAGCTCTAGAATATAACGCGAGGCCAACCTTTTACAAACACAACTTCGTTAGAAACTAGAAATTTAAAAGAAAGAAATTTGTTACAATATCAGCTCCCAGGATATACAACAATCTTTTTTTCATCTGTACTGCATCTAACCAGGAGCTTTATTCAATTCTGGTTCCTTCCAGAGATCTGGAAGGAAAACTAGTTTAATGAAATGTTACACAATGACATTGCAAATAACATATAGAATATACTTCTCTTAACATTCTTATTTCATTCATGACTATTTTAATTATCTCTCCCCGTGCTCTCTGACATGTGTTGTAAAAGAACACCAAACACGAATGTGTTTCTGTCTACGTGTGCCACACTTCCTCCTACAATCAAAACACTAACGTGTTAAAATTCAACATAACGAGACCTCTTAACACACCCTACTTTCAACTCTAAACCCTGAGGTACTATTCTAAAAGTGGCTAACTCTAAAGTGTAGCGTCAGAGAGCCTAACTACATCATTCAACCTTTACCACATATTCGCCATGATTTAATCTTTACAGTCACACGAATAACAAATTTTTAACATTACTTTCACTTTTACCATATCTCGGTATTTCTTAACATTTAAAATAACAGTTCACATGTATATAAGAACATATCAACATGCCGTTAATTTTACACATTTGAAAACATACATTAGTAGTACATTGTTAACTTCTATTCTTTTCAAAGCAAGTGCCAATTCTTTCTACATTGAAATAATACTACATTTCAAAAAGTCTTTCAGACTAAAACTTCTTTCTTGCTAGAATGTTTTAAATAAAATTTATACAATAACTTTTTACAATATTTAAGTCTTTACACAACGCTATTATACATCAACTTTAGTTTTACGCACGAGTAATTTAAAAACATAATACGAAAATCGGTCACAACTCATTTCTCGCCCTTTTGGCGATAAAGGTAGACCTCGCATGAGGTAAAACTTCTTGAAATCTGCCACTTGCAGTAAGAATGAAAGATAAACTTAAGTTTGCAAGGTAACATAAAATTTTACTTATCTTTCTAATATTCGGACATCCTTTTCTGGGCCCATTCTTTAAAGGTACTGCAGATAGTAGCTTGGTTTATCCTCCTTCTTGTACGGGCTCGCCCTTCAGTGCTTTCCTCTGGAAGCTTCCTTTTTTCACCAGTACGGCCACCCTTGAATACTTTCCATTTCTCCTCTGCTTGTGGTCTTTGCCGTTTGATGGCAGCTGGTCTTGGCGGAACCGGGAAACTTCTGTCGTGATCCTGCTTGGACCTCGTTGTTGGCCGTTCAAATTTTTCTTGTACTTTTTCCTTCGCCGCTGATGGCCCTTCCGCAATTCGGCGACTTATGCTGCGGAGAGTTCTGTCGGATGAGTAGATCTTCCGTTTTAAAGCCGGGTTATAGTTGCCGTCATTTCTCCTGGTCCTCTTCACATACGTCGTCCTTCTCCCTTCTTCATTCTGGGGGTGTTCGTGAACTTTGTTTTCTGGACGGTGGAACGGCTTCTTTTTCTTGTTACCTTCCATTTTTCCGCGGGGCAATTTTCTTTTCACTTGCTTCTGTCTCTCATTGGCTTGCCCTTGTACTTGTCGTTTTTTCACCTCTGGAACTTGTACCTGCGGTGTCTGCCGTGCCGGATCCTGCAAAAGATCTGAAAAGATTTGCATTTTATTACGATCGAAGTAGGGCTTGATTTGATCAATGTTTGCGGAACAGGTTTCACCATTTCTGGCTTTTAACACTACAACAGCGTGAGTTATTTTTTCTATAACATATGGTCCTTCAAATCGTGGAAAAAATTTGGCAGTTTTATCTTCTGGTGCTGAAGAAAGTGAATGCTTAATTTTTAAAACTTCATCCCCTACTTTATAAGTTACTCCCCGTCGTTTCAAATCATAATATAATTTCTGTTTTCTTTGTGCTACTTCCGTATTCTTTTTTGCTTCTTTTATTAGTTTTTCTATATCACCCATTTTAAATTCTGGGGCTCTTTGTTGCACATAAAATAGTTTATCTAACGGTGTTATAATCTTTCTGCCTAGAAATAACTCAGCAGGAGTTTTGCCCGTTGTATCATGTTTTGCGGTCCTAAGGGCGAAAGCAAATTCATTGACATAGTTATCCCAGCTTTTATGAAAATTTTTAACATAACTACGGATAATTTTCACTATATTTCTGTTGACCCGTTCCGCTATATTTGATTGCGGCCGATACGGGACCATTTTTAAATGACGTATGCCCAGTTTTTGGCACATGTCTTCAAATATATTACTTACAAATTGAGGACCATTATCCGATATAACTTTTAGGGGCGCCCCGTATTTTAAAATATATTTATTTAAAATAGAATCGGTAACCAATTTCGCGGAGGCTCGTTTTAAGGGAACAATTTCGGTCCATTTACTAAAATGATCAACCATAACAAGGAGATAGCGACTTTTATTTAACTGACTTTTTGGGAAAGGGCCCAATAAATCGATGCCAATTATTTCATTTGGAAATTCGGATTTAATACTATTTAGAAACCCGGCCGGGCGGAAATTAATATAATTAACGGCTTGACATGTTGGGCAGGACTGGACATACCCCTTGTTAACTTTTGCAGTTCAGGAAAGTAGACTGCCTCCCGTACGCGTTGGATAGTTTTTCGAATACCAGCATGAGAAGCTAAAGGGCTGTCATGGAGCTCATGAAGGATATTTAATCTAAGACTAGCTGGGATAACAGGTCGAAATTCGTTGTTGGAATTCGTAGTTTTTGTGTAGAATAATAGACCATCTATTAGTTCGTAATGGGCCGCCCTATTTCTTATCGCCACAATATCTTGGTGGCTAAAATTTTCAGGATCCTTCAAATACTCATAAATACTTCCAAACTCAGGATCCTTACCCAGTTCTGTTATAACAGTTTCTCGGGAATTTATTGTACACGCTGTAAGCATTGCAACTTTTACGGTATTACCCTGTTCGTCTAATTTAATTCGTGATAGGGCATCTGCTACGATATTTTCCTTTCCGGGGGTATGCTTGATTACCAGATTATATTCTTGCAGCTTGAGTGCCCATCTTATTAACCTTGGGGATAAATTTTTTCCTGAGTACAATCTAGTTACCGCCGCATGATCAGAGTATACTGTTATCGGCGCCTTTCCAAAATAGACTCGGAACTTTTGCACTGCTAACAGAACTGCAAGTGCCTCTCTCTCGGTCGCGGAATAGTTTCTTTGTGTTTGATTTAAAGTTCGGCTAAAAAATGCCACGGGCTGCTGATTTTGCGAAAGTACCGCTCCTACCGCATAATCCGAAGCATCCGCTGAAATTTCTAAATTTTCATCCTTTTCAGGAAATTTCAACACAGGGGCTTGCGTTAATGCTTGTTTTAATTTTTCGAAAGCACTATTGGCTTCGGCCGTCCACGAGAATCTTGCCTTTTTCCTTTTTAATTTTAACAATGGCTCAGCGATAGCCGCAAAATCTTTTATAAAGGACCTATAATATGAACAAAGTCCTAGAAAAGAAGAGTTCTTTGCCGTGTTTGGAGTCGGATACTTTTGTACAGCGATTATTTTTGATTCATCTGTCTCGATCCCTTTTTGCGATATTTTGTAACCTAAATATTTTAATTCAGGGGCTGCAAATTTGCACTTTTCGACATTAACTTTTAGACCGGCCTCATTTAATAAAGAAAACACCTGTCTTAAATCCTGTAAATGTTGGTCGAGATAATCACTAGTAATAATGATATCGTCTAAATAGATAAATGTGGACTTTCCAAGAACAGGTCTTAACACAATGTCCATGCATCGCTGAAATGTTGCTGGGGCCCCTGAAAGGCCAAACGGCATACGCAAAAATGCATAAGTGCCAGACTTGGTTATAAAAGCAGTCTTAGGCACGTCCTCAGGCCTCACCCCTATTTGAAAATAACCAGTCGTTAAGTCTAAAGTCGTCATAAATTTGGTTGATTTTATGTTCCTTAAAATTTCTTCTATGATCGGCAACGGATATACCGGAGATTTCGTTATGGAATTTAATTTACGGTAATCAATAGCGAATCTCCACCTTTTTGGATGCTCCAAAGGATAATCATTATTTTTCTTACATAAAACCACCGGGCTAGCATAACTACTTGAGATGGGCGTTATGATCTTTTTACGTAGCATATCGGTAATATGCCATTCTATAATTTTTTCCTTATTCTTATCATACCGGTATGGTTTTTGACGAACTGGCAATGCATCTCCGGTGTCAATACTATGACTAGTAACCTGAGTAAATCCTGGAATATCACTAAATAACGAAGCAAATTCACTTACCACTTGTCGGATTCTACCTTGCTCGTCATTAGGCAGGTGGTCAAGATTTAACCTTGGCGGTTCAACCTTTTCTACACGCACTGGTTTCATTGTCAGCTTAAGGGACGCTTCATTAAAATCCAGTGTAGCTTGTGCGCCTGAAAGAAAGTCTATTCCTAAGATCAAATGTGCTTGCAGATTCTTTACTATAAAAAACATCACCTTTACTTGTTCGTCCTTGATACGGATATACAAAGGTACTTTACCTACGCACTTACATTGTTCTCCTTGCGCCGCTAATACTGTCGTATTATCCGCATTATATATGCGGTATTTGCGAAAATACTTTCTAAAAAAGACTTCTGCCACACAGGAACTCTGCGCGCCGGTATCCAGGAGTGCGGTGGCCGGGATATTATTCACCAAGACTTCAATCTTCGGAAGAGTCAAATTTTTCACCATTACTGTATTTAACTTGTAGGAAGAGGGGTTTTCGTGGCCTTCGGATTTCCGCACCCTCTCGTGAGCAGAAATCCGTTTTAGTTTAAATTATTTTTCCTTCCCGTGCTTTCCTTCTTTTTCCCCTGGCCTTGAGACTTTTTTCCTGGGTTGCTATTGAACAATCGACGTTCGCCGGCTGTGTTTGAATGCTCGGGTTTCCTTGCCCACTGATTCGCTTTTTCTCCGTAGCCGTATGCTTGAGTTTGCTGTAGTCTTGGCGTACCAAATTGGTTTCGCTGTTGATATTGGCGTCTTCTTTCGACGTCCGCCGTTCTTCTACTTTCAAACTGGATTGCTAGCTCAAATAACTTTTCCAGTGTAGTCGGATTTCTTAATTCAATAAAGTCTTGCACTTGGGGTAGTAACCTCGGCAAAATCACTTGAATTATTTCAGGATCCGGACGGTTTCCATACAAGAGCTTGAAAACGTGAATTTTTCTTAAAATAAAACTCGAGAGGTTTTCGATTCTTTGTTGATATATACTAAAAAGTTCCGTTTCTAATTTCGCACGATCCCTTACAACAGGGAAGGCTTTTAGTAGGGCAGTCTTGAAATTTTCGTAAGTATAGGTGGAACTTCCTGCTTGACCCAAGAGACTTCTGCCGATACATTTGAACCAGTTAAGCGCTTGGCCCCTCAAAGCGCTGGTAGCTAAGGTAACTTTTTGAAACTCGTGCACGGGGTAGAGCATGAAGTGGTCATCCAATTTTTCCAAAAAACTGGTTACCGGTGAGTTTCCATTAAACGTTGCTTCTGGTTTCATCGAAGCGCGCATGGTCTGGACGATGTAACCGAATCCTTCCAGGGCGGCAGCTGGCATTTCTGGATTCTGAGCCGTTTCTGCAGGCAGCACAGGTTCTTCTTGAAACTCGGCCATGGTTATTCTTCTTCGTTGGGCGCCACTATCAGGCTCAATTGTTCCTTCTAACCTTCTTCGGGAACATACAAGGACCTGACTAGGAACAGAGAGCTTACTAAAGCTATGTTCACTAATTGTAGTAAGTAGACAGGATACAGACGAAGGGTATACAAAACCCTTTATTTTTCTCTATATACAATGACTTCCGTACTTCGGAATACAATGACCCTCCACTCGGGGTCTAACGTAAAAAAGTATAAAAAAAAATAAAACTAAACTCTAATTTAACTTTAGAATAATACACGTGGAAGATTGGCCTTATAATAACAGGAAGCGTATATAGTACAGAGACTGTGAACACTACAATACGTTTAATTTATCAAGAGGATTAAAACCTCTGGCCTGGAAGGCAAATAGCAACTGCGTAACTTCTAAGGTAAGCGGCCTGCTTCGAACTCACTGCTTCCTCTCTTCGGCTTGGCAAAAAGGCCACACTTAAGTACTTGGCGTTCGCCAGACAACTTTGCATAAAAACCTTCACGCTTATAATTCTGGCCGGAAGTAGAAAATAAGAAGTGATAGTAAAGATTTAAAATAAAATAAACGTTAGTAAAACTTAAGATCCTTACAAAAGTACCGCTCCTACCGCATAATCCGAAGCATCCGCTGAAATTTCTAAATTCTCATCCTTTTCAGGAAATTTCAACACAGGGGCTTGCGTTAATGCTTGCTTTAATTTTTCGAACGCACTATTGGCTTAGGCCGTCCACGAGAATCTTGCCTTTTTCCTTTTTAATTTTAACAATGGTTTAGCAATAGCTGCAAAATCTTTTATAAAGGACCTATAATATGAACAAAGTCCTAGAAAAGAAGAGAGCTTCTTCGGCGTGTTTGGAGTCGGATACTTTTGTACAGCAATTATTTTTGATTCGTCTGTCTCGATTCCTTTCTCAGATATTTTGTAACCTAAATATTTTAATTCAGGGGCTGCAAATTTGCACTTTTAGACATTAACTTTTAGACCGGCCTCATTTAATAAAGAAAACACCTGTCTTAAATCCTGTACATGTTGGTCGAGATAATCACTAGTAATAATGATATCGTCTAAATAGATAAATGTGGACTTTCCAAGAACAGGCCTTAACACAATGTCCATACATCGCTGAAATGTTGCCGGTGCCCCTGAAAGGCCAAACGGCATACGCAGAAATGCATAAGTGCCAGACTTGGTTATAAAAGTAGTCTTAGGTACGTCCTCAGGCCTAACACCTATTTGAAAATAACCAGTCGTTAAGTCTAAAATCGTCATATATTTGGTTGATGTTATGTTCCTTAGAATTTCTTCAATAATAGGTAACGGATATACCGGATATTTAGTTATGGAGTTTAATTTACGGTAGTCAATCGCGAATCTCCACCTTTTTGGATGTGTCAATGGATAGTCATTATTTTTCTTACATAAAACCACCGGGCTAGCATAACTACTTGAGATGGACGTTATGATCTTTTTACGTAGCATATCGGTGATATGCCATTCTATAATTTTTTCCTTATTCTTATCATACCGGTATGCTTTGTGGCGAACTGGCATTGAATCTCCGGTGTCAATACTATGGTTAGTAACCTGAGTAAATCCTGGAATATCACTAAATAACGAAGCAAATTCACGTACCACTTGTCGAATTCTTCGTTGCTCTTCATTAGGCAGGTGGTCAAGGTTTAACATCGGCGGTTCAGCCTTTTCTTCTCGAACTGGTTTCATCGTCAGCTTAAGGGACGCTTCATTAAAATCCAGCGTTGCTTGTGCCTCTGAAAGAAAATCTATTCCTAAGATAATATGTGCTTGCAGATTCTTTACTATGAAAAACATAACCTTTACTTGTTCGTCCTTGATACGGATGTATAGTGGTAATTTACCTATGCACTTACATCTTTCTCCTTGCGCAGCTAACACTGTCGTATTATCCGAATTATATATGCGATATTTACGAAAATACTTCCTAAAAAAATTTTCTGCCACACAGGAACACTGCGCGCCTGTATCCAGAAGTGCGGTGGCTGGGATATTATTCACCAACACTTCAATCTTCGGTCAAATTTTTCACCATTACTGTATTTAACTTGAAGGAAGAGGGGTTTTCTTGGCCTTCGGATTTCCGCACCCTCCCGTCAGAAGAAATCCGTTTTAGTTTAAATCATTTTTCATTTCCATGCTTTCCTTCTTTTTCCACTGGCCTTCAGACTTTTTTCCTGGATTGCTATTGAACTGTCGACGTTCGCCGGCTGTTTTTGAATGCTCGGGTTTCCTTTCCCACTGATTTGCTTTGCTTCCGTAGCCGTGTGCTTGACTTTGCTGTGGTCTTGGCGCACCAAATTGGTTTCGTTGTTGATATTGGCGTCTTCTTTCAATGTCCGCCGTTCTTCTACTTTCAAACTGGATATCTAGCTCAAATAAGTTTTCGAGTGTAGTCGGATTCCTAAATTCAATAAAGTCTTGCACTTGGGGAAGTAACCTCGTCAAAATCACTTGAATTATCTCAGGATCCGGACGGTTTCCATACAAGAGTTTGAAGACGTGAATTTTTCTTAAAATAAAGCTTGAGAGATTTTCGATTCTTTGCTGATATATGCTGAAATGTTCCGTTTCTAATTTCGCACGATCCCTTACGACAGGGAAGGCTTTTACTAGGGCAGTCTTGAAATTCTCGTAAGTATAGGTGGGACTTCCTGCTTGACCCAAGAGACTTCTGCCTATACATTTGAACCAGTTAAGCGCTTGGCCCCTCAAAGCGCTGGTAGCTAAGGTAACTTTTTGAAACTCGTGCACGGGGTAGAGCATGAAGTGGTCATCCAATTTTTCCAAAAAACTGGTTACCGGTGAGTTTCCATTAAATGTTGCTTCTGGTTTCATCAAAGCGCGCATGGTCTGGACGATGTAACCAAATCCTTCCAGGGCGGCAGCTGGCATTTCTGGATTCTGAGCCGCTTCTTCAGGCAGCACAGGTTCTTCTTGAAACTCGGCCATGGTTATTTTTCTTCGTTGGGCGCCACTATCAGGTTCAATGTTCCGTCTTACTTTCTTTGGGAACATGCAAGGACCTGACTCGGAACAGGGAGCTTACTAAAGCTATGTTCAATAACTGTGGGAAGTAGACAGGATACACAAGAAGGGTATACAAAACCCTTTATTTTTCACTCTTTACAATAATTTCCGTACTTCGGAATACAGCGACCAACTACTTGTGGTCTGAACGTAAGAATATAAAAATATAACTAAACTCTAACTTAAATTTGGAATAATAAACGTGGAAGATTGGCCTTATATTAACAGGAAGCCGTATGTAGTACAGAGAACTGTTAACACTACAATACGCTTAAAATTATCAAGAGGATTAAACCTCTGGCCTGGAAGGCAACTAGCAACCGAGTAAAACTTCTAAGGCAAGCGGCCTGCTTCGACTAACTCCTTCCTCTCTCTCGCTTGGCAAAAAAGCCACAACAAGTACTTGGAGTTCGCCAGACAAATTTTGCATAAATAAGTTAACGCTTTTAATTCTGGCCGGAAGTAGAAAATAAGAAGTGATAGTAAAGATTTAAAATAAAATAAACATTAGTAAAACTTAAGATCCTTACAACTTAATAATTATTAATATGTTTGAGAATAAAATTAATTTTACGAAATTTATCAAGTAGCATTAAATAGTATTTTACACTCATAATAACTGGACATATTTTTGAAAGAAGATAAGTGACATTTTAGTTACGTTTTACTAACAGCTTTTTTCTGATGTCTCATTTTGTTACATACTTGCTCAGTCTAGAGGTTTAGTAAATAGTAGTAAGTAGACTTTATGTCAAGCAGCATAGGTTAAAATGAGCATTAAAATCATAATCAGCATGATTTATAACAAAAGACTGGCTGTTGTCACCACTCCTGTTTGCCTATACAGAAGCCTCCTGATCAGAACAAACCTGAAAGGCCTGATATAGGCACAGTTAGCAAGTTTGGAAAGTTAGCTGACCTCTGTCTGACACTGTTAGTGTCATAGATTCGTGTAGAGTTCCAGAGGTTGGAACTCAATTAATATACTTTAAGGTTCTATTAAGCCACTAGAGCATTAGCGGTGATAAATTGTTTTGCAATAAGTCTCACTAGATGCAAAGAATAAGTTTCACATGAAGTTTTATATTTTTGTGTTTCACCTTGTGACCACAGTAGAGGTTTAGCATGCCAAGCCCGACCCCGAATTTGCTATCCCTTCCGTTCTGCCGGCAGGATGAGCCGGCGGCAATATTGCGGTCAAGCGGTGCAATATTGCCGACTTAAATTATTCATAAATTATACAAAAAGGAAGGAGACGCATATAAAGTCCGAAATTATTGTTCGAAATGTTATGATGACAATTCAAAACTATTTGAATGCAAGATAGCCAAAAATTAAGGACCTATGAGCAAATAGGAACTGAATAAATTCAATTAAAAATATTATATCTATGCCTGAACGTCCTGAACGTGAGTAGGATGCATTATTATTAAACATGACTTAATTAATATAATTATTAATATATTTGAGAATAAAATTAATTATCTCTCTATATTAAATCACAATAGTTGTTTCATATTGTAATATGTGTAAAGCTAAGCCGTATTTCTGTTTAGAATGTTTCAATAAATTTCATTAAAACTACATTTGATCACATTTCATTTAGACTATACCTATTTTTTAACTTTAATACTGTCCCGCGGACCGATGCCAGCCTAACGAAAATTCCAGGGACCGAAGCCGGGCTCAGCGTATTAACAAAAGGCAATAACTTGCTTTAATATAGAGAGATAATTTTTAAGAGAATGCATTTAGTTATAATTAAATTAGGTATTAGATAACCTTAGTTATTATGGATTTACATGGCCACTATTAAATTAAATTTATTTTTTAATAATATTTGTTAAAAAAACCCTATTAATATCACAATCTCATAAAATTTCACAGTTTAAAATACATGCAATTTATGACATTGGTTTTTAAACAATATTAGGATGATTACACAGTAAAAGCTACAAAACATAAAACTCAACAAAATAATTATGCGTCTTTTTAACTTGAAGGCCTGCCCCAACATTTTGGCTAATTTATATCGATTTCCTTCTCCAAACAATGTTCTCATTAGTTTCTGTGTGTTTTATCTCCTAACTGCCAACCACAATTTTCTACTTATGAGGGTTTACTTGATATGGTAAAAGTTAAATAGTCCGAACACCCTCCCCCCGACAGACGTGAAACAAATTATCACTCTGTCTGAAAGTAACTATAAATCAGATAATAATATAAATAAAGGTTTAAATAAGCTTCTTATTCAAAAAAAAAACTTGGAGGCCTGTTCTTATGCTAACAAAATCAATTACAGTTTGTGGTGATATAATTAGACAAGAAGAGTTAAATTCAAACTAAAAATATGGATTAGTGGTCAAAGACAATTTACTTAAAATTTAATCTGGTTCAGTAACTCTTGTCATAATAAACTCAAATGTCAGCAGCAGTAATGGAAAGGCTAATAATTACAAATTATCAGAGCTGACAGAACTAATGCAGGGAGCAAGTGGAGGTTAGAAACACACTCGTCTTACACTTCAAAAACCTCAGCTTAAAAACTGTCTAAGTGATTTGCATTCTGGTGGAAATAGAAGTGTGAAATTAAAGGCTGAAACTGTAAATAACTGGGTAATTTACGTAATAATAACTCTACATATCTTTGAAGAATAATTTTCTTTCTCTTTAAATATTTAGTCCCTTAGAAAGTCCTCCACGAAGGCATCAATCCCATTAGGCAGATAGCCCTCGTGTGCTTTGCCATAATTAAATACACCACACCACTTTAAATATTTAGTTTCTTTTTTCAACACATTTCCTTTTCACTTGAAATTTTTGGGATTTAATTAAAGACTTCTGTTATTCTAAAAGACTAAATGCATTTAGAATGTATGGAAACAGTGCTAATTTTATTTCTTTAGTAATACGAATATTCAGAAGAAATATGAAATACATATGGTAAAGTCTGGTCACAAAGGTGGTATGGCAAAAGCAGAGCAGGCATTGAAAGCAGAATTTAGAAAGGCACCAAGCAGCAGAATTTTGGATCAACAGAGACTGCGTCAGGTGGCAAAATGTCTAGCACCAGCTCTGTGTACGATGCATTAAGACATATTAGATGAATCTTTTGAATTGTCAGTTTTCAATTGCTTTATTAATAAAAAAATTCCTTTCTATAATGCCTGTCCATGTGATAAGATTAGAAGTACTTTTGATATTTTCCATGCTTGTACCTAGTGAAAAGTAGAGAAAATAAAGGGAAGCTAAAAATGTTAAGAAAGCGATTCTAGAATCAGAAGTAAAACATACAACTACATGTTTTCATTGTTCTTCCAGATGCTCTCCAATATGTAAGAAACTGTGTGTTAATACCATGGAGACATTTTTCATTTTATCACATTTCTCTGCAATCTTTTAGAATCGTGGGTCTATAAATTTGCCTTAAAATCTTTCTAAACTTTCCAAGCTTCAATATCTAAAATCCTAAAGAAAAATTACCCCTACCAATTCTGTAACAGCAAAAAGCCAGAAATGTTTTTTAAAAAAATCGGAGGAAAAAAGTGTGAAATTAATTTTATAAAGAAAACTGATGCATTTCATGAGAATTCTGATCATTCTGAGAAATGGGAAAGATTCTTACCATGAAAAAATTAAAAAGACATTTTTAATTAATTACACAGCTACTTTACTTTTGCTAAAAACTGTTTTGTAAACTGTGCTTTATAGCATTATTCCTTGCTTATTTTTCAGATTCAAAAAATTGTATAATATGTGGCCAAAATGGAACTTTATAATATGACAGTAAAAAACAAAAATGCTTTATTTTAATGTTATTTATAAAATATAATTCCAATATATTACCATTACAGTCAAAAGTCGTTAATCCGGACTCGTCGGGACTTCGGCGATTCCGGATTATCGATTTTTCCGGATTATAGATCATCAGTTTAAATCTGGTAAGATGGCATGCAGAAATTACAAAATTAAAAATATGAAACCGTAATTTATGAAATAAAGAACAATTATGATCTAAAGGGTATCAAAATTTACAAAAAGAAAAAGCTTAATATTTATTTGTTTACTTTATTAATGATTTCTTTCAATTTAAGTTGTTTCGTTTCATGTGATAATACTTTCTCTTTAATTCTATTAAACAGACATAATTTCTTGTTTAGTTACAAAGTTCCGCTGTTCAAGTCCTATAATTGCTGTGTCGAGAATACCGACTAATTTGCCAATCGAAATTTTTTCGTTTTCAGTAACCTCTGTCACTTTCTTCACTATCGGAAGCGAATTATAATGACGAGGAACTTGTTTTAAATCATATCAAAGACGGAGTACATCGAGATGAAATACTACATTTAGTAAGGAATTATAAGCCAAATAAAATAAAAACATCTGCCCTGAAGATAAGGATAGTGCTGACAGATCAACTTCCAATTCATTGCGCGCCGCGGCGTTCCCCCCGCCGAGCAGCGTGAAATTGATAAACAGATTTCGGATTTCGAAACATACTTTCGCTTTAGATCCTTTACATATTAGCAAATATATATCGGGAATTCTATTTGATATAATCGAAAGTTCAAGCTTACTTTTATAAAATTGCTCTAACAGTCTGCAAAAAATAATAAGCCGGATCCAATTCGAAGATTAACGAACAACAAAATCTGCAACATTAACTGAATTAGATAATTTTAGCTTAGCTTATACCATCTGTTATACATTAAACGCGCATATGTAAACGTTTTATGCGCACGCGCACACACATATTCGCAGCCGTAAAGGTCTTACGCGCACACGTAAACGCCTATGCGCATGCGTCAACGCGACGCATGCGCAGAAAGTTTGTAGCTTTGAGATCTGGATTATGGGTGTCCGAATTAACGACTTTTGACTGTATTTTAATGAAATTTATCAATGTTAGAATGTTCTAAAAAAATCATCAAAAAATTCTCAGATCTCGGAATTAAAATTTTTCTATAGAAATTAATCTTAAAATCGCCAAATTTAGAACCGTTTAATAAAAGTATTCCCATCCCCAAAAGTGGAAAGTTGTTTGAGAGCTCTTCATTACAAAAAATGAAATAATTTTGAAATGCTTATGTTTCACTTCTTGCTCAGAAACTCGAATATCCCACCATTAATTATATTACAAATAGGAACAGATTATAACTCATGAACCCATTCAAAAAAAAGCCATATTTTTCAGTGAATCGCCAAAAATATACCCGCAAAATTCTAATTCACACTCAAAATGGCAGTCGTTAAAACAGACAAGAATTTCAGATGATTAAAATTAAGGACCTTCTGCTGATTTTGGCCAAAATTAAGGACTTTTAAGGACCAAAAAATTAATTCCAAAACACTTAAGGACTCTTAAGGACCGTTCAAATCCTGCTTATGGGTTTTTCACTGCCATAATAACTGGTACTAGTTTTAATGAAATTTCTTGCCAAATAATCTCAAAGCTTATAGTTATGTATTTCTAATATGCTATATTTGTAACCTACCTCTCTAATCTTAATTTTAAGTGTAATCTATCATCATTTATGTAAATAACAGTCTGTCAGTAGTCTTCCATTAAACTTGCACTGGAATCATTGGTGCAATCATTGAATCTTTGATACCTTCACCAACTTTCAAGATTGATAGCAAAGTATGTACGCACCAAAAATTGTCAATACTTTGATCAGTAATTCTAAAGATACAAAAATATATTTATTCATTTTTTATTCATTCATATCATCACATTTTTACCAAAATATTAACTTAAAAATAATTTTAAATATTAAAAAAAAAATGAAAATTAATCTTCATTGGCTTATTTTTTTCTGCACCAATTAGATATGCATTATAAATGCACAAATTATAATCAATGAGCTACAGTTTATTTTTCAAACACAGATGTCCTACACATTTCAGAATTACAGTAGAACTTGATTATCTGGTGTAGTTGGGACCATAAGCAGCTCGGATGATCATAAACTTTGTCAATAAGGACTAAATTTGAAATGTTCTAATTTTTCTTTCAACAGTATTTTCTAAAACTCCTTATTGAAATTTTAAAAATAAGTGCAGAAGCACTATTATGAACAATTTAACAAACGCTTTCATTTATAAATAAAATTTCTTCAATTAAATAAATAATATATGAGATTTTATTCTATGACAAAAATATTCATAGTTCTACCAACTGAAGAGTTCTACCAAAAGAATCAGGACACTATTCTAAATATTACAGAGTTCTGTTTAAAGCTTCCACGCTACTAATGGATGAGCTACAAATCCTTGTACCTTGGTCGAACAATGATAGTTCGTTCCATGTAGAAATTGCAGCTAATAGGCTGGTGCATGGGAGTTTTATGATTTTTCGCATATGAAATCTAAATACGAGCTAGTTTTCCTTAGAAGGATTGTAATAAAGGTTTTCCTTCCCTTTAAGCAATCATTCTTGCGTCTGTTGACATAGTTAAATAAATAAAAATCAATGTTTAATGTTTAGCTAATTAATTAATGTTTAGCTAGTTAATTGACATAGTTAAATAAATGAAAATCAATGTTAATGTTAATCAATGTTTAGCTAATTTTATCATTGCCCGTTTCTGCCCCATCACCATCTTCAGCATTACTGCAATTTTCATTGTTCTTCAGATATATGCCATAAAAAATAACTTCATCATTTAAAACTTGTTATTTACGGCTTCCTATACTTATTGATTCTAAATTATCATCCTTTTCTCATCCGAAACTTGTCTACAAATTCATTGCGAGTTCAGAGTATTGCTTCCATCTTTAACACATGTACCAGAATGAACAACAGTAAAGCTGTTAAAGGTCAAAAGATGAATCACTGATAAAAGAATTTCTGAATGTTACCGATTTTTGGTGTACCATTTCTAATACTCCTACATTTTCTCACAGATTTCTTTACACTGATTGCTGTCTTGCTTAACTAGGTTGACTTAACCATTTTATTAAACAAGGAAATTTGAATTGCATTGTTCAAATCTGTTAATACTCTTATGGCTACTTCTATAGATAATAGGCCAACAAATACCAAAACAGTCCCAGCTTTCATGTTGTGTGCTGTTATAAAGTTATGCTTTATGTATTCAGAAGGCCACAAACATGCAAAGATTGAAGATTGTATCAAATTTCTCAAAAAAAAAAAAAAAAAAAAAAAAAAAAAAGATTTCTAGAAGGCCAAGCACGAGAATGTAATACAGTCAAAAGTCGTTAATTCGGACACCCATAATCCGGAATGATGTATAATCCGGACCTCAAAGCTACGACGCATGCACCTAAGACCTTTACGGCTGCGAATTTGCGTGTGCGCATGCACATAATACGCTTACGCATACGCGTTTAATGTATAACGGATGGTATAAGCTAAGGTAAATTATCTAATTCAGTTAATGTTGCAGATTGCGTTGTTCTTTAATCTTCGAATTGGATCCGGCTTATTATTTTTTGCAGACTGTTGGAGCAATTTTATAAAAGTAAGCTTGAACTTTCGATTATGTTAAATAGAATTTCCGATATATATTTACTAATATGTAAAGGATCTACAAAGCGAAAGCATGTTTCGAAGTCCATTAAATAAAAAGTGGAATTGCTGCAAAAAATGGATAAAGGCATATCCTTTTAACCATTCCGAAATCTGTTTATCAATTTCACGCTGCTCTGCGGCGGGGGGACGCCACGGCGCTCAATGAATTGGAAGTTGATCTGTCAGCACTATCCTTACCTTCAGGGCATATGTTTTTATTTTATTTGGCTTATAATTCCTTACTAAATGTAGTATTTCATCTCGATGTACTCCGTCTTTGTATGATTTAAATGAAATTCCTCGTCATTATAATTCGCTTCCGTTAGCGAAGAAAGTAAAGTAAACAAATAAATATTAAGCATTTTTTTGTAAATTTTGATACCCTTTAGATCATAATTGTTCTTTATTCCATAATTTATGGTTTCATATTTTTAATTTTATAATTTCTGCATGCCATCTTACCAGATTTAAACTGATGATCTATAATCCGGAATCACCGAAGTCCCGACGAGTCCGGATTAACGACTTTTGACTGTATATAAAAATTAGGTATATTTTTATATATTAACAAATTTACATCGTGTTGATCTGTTCATGGTAAATAGTGAAGCAATAATTTTTGTTTGTAAATTTAACAAAAATTCTCCACATAATTATTGTTTTACATAGAGTAACAGTAAATTTGTTAGACAGGGTTCATAGCCACATTTTAGTTAAAAAAATAAGCACCTATAAGCACTTTTCAAGCACATTTTAAGAAAAAAATAAGCACCTGTCTAATTACATTATACACAACTGCATATCCTTAAAAATTATACTTGTAATTTAAAATATGAGAAATGCAGTATTTATTAAGAGAGAATAAGCATTACCTCAACCATGGAAAATAATTACTTTTTTTTTTTTAATTTTAAATAAGAGTTCAATTTACAGAACCAGTTTACAATGAGAGGGGAAAAAAACTATGCAGAACTAAACTATATTAGAAGATTTAATGATGAAATTTCAGTTCAAAATAGAGAAAATAAATAATAATAAGGCATATTTATTGTATTCACTTGGAACCTAATAATAAATACAATTTTATTTTTCCACTCATATTGATATTTAAATAATTTAAATCTAAATTCTGAACATTTTCTAAATTTTCATTGTATATCAGTTTTCCCTTAACAGATATTGCAAGCAAAGTAATTTAAGTAAAAAAGAGTAACATTTCTGAAATCAGAAGACAGAAATTTGCTTCATGCAGTCATTCTTTAACAGTAAAAGCTTAACTAACCCGCATACTTGGAAATTGGCGAATATTCGGACAGTCGAGCGTAACTTGAAAAAGAGGAGCGGAGGGGTAGACTGTAGCCGCTCTTTAAATTTTTCCGGTAAATAAATGCTTTTGACTTTTCGATATGCGCATCATATAAAAATAAACCAATGGAACTGAAAAATATTCTGCTTAGCAAGCACAGTAAATGTCTTTTAAGTGTTCATAAACCAATCTCGGACAGAAGATCAAAATTAATTATCTCTGCAAAATATCGCAAACGTTATTGCGCAATACATGTGCTGTAATTCTTCCCTACGTGATATTACGCAATCGGAATCAACAGCTGCCGGTATTGGGAGAATAAAGAACTAAATCACTGGGGTGTTTTTCATTCTAATTTTCAACAGACGGCGTTAAATTTCCGAAATGGAATAGAATCATTCTTCCCTTGGGTTGGTAGACCGCAAAACGTTTAGAAGGGACAAAAATAAAAAAAGGTCCGTTGCTTGTTTTGCAGCGAACTGTAACAGTTTCAATATTCGAGATTTTGTGGAGAAAGGGGAGAACCTCCCAATCTTCGTACTGTATAATGTATTGGCCAAAAAAACAAAATTATTTTGACTATTCGATTACTTTCCCTTTATTTAAGCAATTCCGGATATTATTCCTTAGAAAGCTAATCTGTGTTAAAACACAACGATTTTTGAAAGTTTACTATACTTCAGCAGTTACTGCAACTATGTTATTATAAACATTCATACATATGCTCATAATATAAGCATAACGATCATAATAAACACGAATATGAACTAACCAAGCGGAACGAGAATGCAAATTATTAAGATCTTGATAGAAATTCAAACGTGTGTAGTATTTGAGTGAGAGGAAAAGAATGCCGAATGTATCGGAATTTTCTACTGCTTTCGCAATTCTTTGACCAATAGAAGGACGGGCACCTGTCTGTAGTCTTCGTGCACACCAAAGGTTATGTTAATGCAGAGAAAGGGCAAAAGCTATTTCCGGGAGTATGATTCACCATCTGACATTCCATATTAGGAAGAAAAGTTGTTTATTTAGTTTTGGCTTTGGTACGGGAAAAAATACCGCGTTCATTAAAAAAAAAAGAAAAAAAAAAAAAAAAAAAACCACTAAAAGCAAAAAAATGAGCACTAAAAACGAAAAAATAAGGGCTTTAAAGAAAAAGTAAGCACCTATAAGGGCCTTTATATTTTATTTTCAAATATAAGGACCGCTACGAACCCTGTTAGATATCAGATTAATTTGCACTGCCAATTATGATTAATATACACAATATATTCCTCAAATAATGAAATTACAATTTGTACATAATTTGGTCTAATATTTTTGTTATTAAAATTTTTAAAAATCAATACTCTTTTTACTTATATCAAAAAGGATGTTGAATGATAACTATGCCGGAAGCAGGAAATTATTTTCTTCTATTTGGGGATAAGTCATATTGACATCGAAGTACCTAATTTTCAAATTATATGTGCTATATTTCTTCTTCCTTCCAACACGTCTTCATGGTATAATGGTAGCATACACGTCGTGTATTTGAGAGGTCCAGGTTCGAGTCCTGGCAAGAACATTGCACATTTTTCACATCTACTTCGGGGGGGGGGAAGAACCTAATGCTTCTACAGTGGCATCCGCACTAAGAGGTGGTGGATGATAATTCATCACCGCCAGGATTTGGTGATTGGGACCTTTAATCTCCACTTGCCCTTCAAAAAGGGGAGTGTATAAGGTTTTTTTCTCCCTCCTTTCAGCATGCCTTTGAGGTGTAATGGTAGCACACTTGGGGGTATTGTAAAGGTCCAGATACGGGTTTTGGGGAAGGCAGTGCAGATTTTTCACGTTTCCTGCTTTAAAAAAAACCTAATGACTTTACGGTGCATTTACATTAATATAAACATTTCATTATACAGAATTTAAAACACATTCTACACGTAAAAATACAGAGAATTAATTTTAACAGTTGTTATAATAACGAGATGCTTCATATTTTTGGCCACTATTTGTATCTTAGGTAATCTCAATTTTGGAAATTCATAATTAAGCAGCATAAACACAAAACAATGATAAACACAAAAACATATGAAAATTTTACTGAATAGCATAAACACCACACGCTTCAAGGACTTTTTGTAATCTCCCAGGCAGCTGGGAAATTACTTTTTCAAAAAGTGATTAGGTTTATTTGTAAAGAAGTTGTAGAACTGCTGCTTGACAGTCTACAAAGAAGTGAACTCCAGCCATTCACAGAATTCTGAAGTGATCTGAAGGTAAGAAAACAAGATGGTGAATATGAGGGGCGGCGAGGCAAAACATCCTAGCCATATTCAATAAATCATTGTCTGGCATTCACTGAAATATGGGGCCCCAACACTGACACCATAGAAGTCAACATCTTTATCACTCGTCAGCTGCACAAACTTTGGTTTGAATTCTATTTCTAAAACACCCGTTTGGGAAGAATATTTTTCCAAATGGTATTACTCTTACATACGCCCTCAGGTTGCCAAATGTGGCGGTGTGTGCTCTGCACTGGCTTTTGGTGCGATTGCGTGTTCTGCGATGGTTTTGGGGGCGATGTTGTTTGTATGGCAACCAAAATGTTGTTGAAGAATGCATGTTGTTTGTATGGCATTTTTGTGTTTAACATTGGCGTGGGAACCTGATTTCACTGTAGTGGTTTTATTTGCTGGTTGGTTCATGCGGTGGGCGTTTCGAAATGGCAATATTAAAATGTTGCAATGAAAGACGTCGAAGCAAAATTTTAGTAACGTGCCTAGTACAACTATTTTTTCAGATGGCTGAAAATTTTACAAAGATTTAGGAAAAGATGGTTTTGAACATTTATTTGTGAATGACAGTATTAATTTTGAGGATAGTGAGTCTGGCTGTCATATAAATACGATAGAGAGTATGTGGTGGCATGCCAAAGCTACGTTGCCTACTTATAATCAGAAATGGGATTTTGAGTTTACGTTTTTCCATTACTGTTCTGAAACGGGAGAAGATCCTTTCAAGAAATTTGTGAAATTGTAAGAACTGTTGAGTGGGATAAATTGAAAATTTGTTTGTAGAATATTTGAAGTGTTTGTGTTTTTTGTTTTGAATTGTTGTTTTGGTGATGTTTGAAATTGATATTTCTGCTGTTCGAAAAAGCATTCACAATGGTAAGTGCATTTTATTTTATTGTTGTTCTTATTTTGTAAAATGTTATGTTCATTTTTTTTCCCTGTGAATTTCTGTCATTTTTGTTTTGAAATTTTAGCATCAACTGTGTGTTAAAAATGTGGTTCTTGAACGTGAGAAAACCGTGTTTTTGCAGACATTTTAGGCTTAAAGTTCGAAATGTAGACAAAAAATTTAGATAGTAATATGGCGGCATGGAGTTTCTTGCCAGAAACGTTTGGTGAAAAATTTGTCACCAAGCGAGCGTGTACATCCCTCGCTTGGGCAGTTCCTTCCAAATTTGTCTACTTCTATCATACGCAAAGCATTACTTTCTCAAGATACCATACTACTAAAAGAAGAAGTTCTGGCTTACCCTATAAGCATTTTCTTCCAACATAATTATGTGGTATCCACTTCTCATACCCAGTAATGAGGCATTTAAATAAAAGGTACTTCTTTATTTCTTTTCAGTACAGAATTGCATTGTGAAATTTGAGCAAGCGTACTATTATTTTAAAGGTATCCATACATCATACTGTCTGACATACCCAATCTTTTTCAAATGATCATGTACTGTACTTTTCAGAATAAATAGTTTGTCTGATAGTTCTTGAACTGCATAGCAAAGATTTTCAGAAATATATTATTTTAATTTGTATACAGAAAATGGCCATTCAGAGTGGATGTAATCTTTGAGGCTAAAATTTTCACAATTAAACTATGCAAATTACCTTTAAAAACGACTGTTAGAAACAGCACTTCGTACATACAAAGTACAGATTTTATAAGTAGCCTGATTAACACTTTTGGGATGAAAGTGCAAACGCTAGGGCCAGCTGTTTCTTTGATAAGCATCTCTTCAGGGCTGCAGAGTTTTAAACTACTAAGCCAAAATCCACAAAATTGTGAAAAGATGAGTGCTTTGCTTAAAAATATTATGTAGGGCATATAAGTCGTATATGCTTTATATGTCTTTTTATTTACATACTTCACATGCTTTTAAGTTTTTTGTTTAACTATTTTTATTTTGCATCTTAATGTTTTCTCAGTATTTACTTCTCTGTTATTGATTTTTGACATTATACAACTGACAACAAGTATTTTACTTAAGATTCATTATTAGGGTGATAAATTTCAAAACATGTATCTACACACACAGTTACAATCCTTACATTCATAACAGCTCATTTGCCTTTTTCAAGGATTTAAGAGAAAGTGTGAACAAAGGAAGCATCCCTATCGCAGATATAACCAATATGTTACACGTACAACTCAATTCAAATTCACATAATCTGACCAGATTTTCAATGTTTCAACAATGTTAAAACATTCAAAATTAGTTAAAACAGATTTTCAGCACTTCAACATTGTATAATGCTCAAAACAAATATTTCACATATGCAAGATATGAATTTCAAGTAGAAACTTAACTGCAAAACCAAACACCAAATGTTCGAGCAAAATACTAATTTTTATCAATAGATATCACAGGTGCATTTAAAGAAACAACTAATACTTTAGCCCAAAAAAAAAAAAAATCTCATACAACATCCCTCAGGAAGCCTGTTGGTCAAGAACGTGCCTTTTGCCTTATGTTTATAGAATCAAAATTCAAGTGTACATGAGTCATCGGCGTCTCATTTTAAGTAAAAGATACATGTAGAAGATTAAATCTACAAATACATGAATATATAAAGCAATCTTGTGCCAAAAATATTAGTTTCCAAAACTCTGATCAAATGCATGGTGAGTCAGGCTGAATGATAAAATGTCATGTCATACCACCACAACAAGCAGGAAAACAGCTTGCTTCATGCTGGCACATCTGTATGACAAGCAGGGCTGTGGGGTCGGGCAGATTTTTGGATAAAAGGAGTTGGAGCTGGAGTCGCTAAAAATAAGTCGACTTCGACTCCAGTTTTTGTTGGAAAGTTTGAGTTTGAAATGAAATTGAAATGAATTGAAAAAACAATTAATGATAAGCCGAGTTATTACTTTTATTTATAAACTATATACATTAATAAATAGTTATTTTCTACTTTATTGACATATTAATAAAAAAATATAAGGCAGGAGGATGGATATGATATTTGGCATTAGTGATTAAACTGATTCATTTAGTTACAAATCTCCCTGGTAATTTAGGTAAGCAGCAATAGCAGCAAGAACTCCCAAAATTCATGCTATTCTTAGGAAGCGAGCAGGAAAAGGAGAAATTATTGATCTAGCAACGCAATAAGGAAGTACATATTTGATGATAAAGAGGTTTTTAGAATTAAGAACTTTTTTAGAAGATGTAGACAACCCTAATGTTTCACTAACAGAAAGACTGTGGAATGATCTTGCAGAATTGGAAACTCTTCTTTTTACACCATATTATAGTAAAAAAAAAATGCTGCAATCTGAAAAATTGACAGGAGGTGATAATGAAGGAATGTGATGTTTGTTCTTTCTGAAATGGAGGGCTTATTGCAGAAGGAATCATTTCTTCAATGAAGAAAAGAGAAACTAGTTTGCTAGACAATAGATCCTGCTGGGTTCAATATATGTAAATCCGAAACACCGAATTTTTTTAGATGACGAACAAATTAAAACCACAAAGAAAGCCATATATGAACTTTCATTAAGAATGAAATTATTCTGAGAACAATTGGAGAATTCGAATCAGGACAGTCAAACTGCAGACATTGCAATTGGGTCTCTATTATCCTCTTCCAGTGATGAATTAGATTTTGAGAAATATTTTTGGATAATATTGAAAAGGCTAGGGCAAAGCGGATGAAAATAAAGAACCAAGAGCCTTTAGATATAAAAATGGAAAAATACAAACAAGATTTCTGCATGGCCTTTGAAGAAATAGAGAAATATGATTGCGCTTGCAAGACACCTCTTTTAGAACATATAAAAATCTACCCTGAAAAGTTAAAAGAATAGTAACAGCTCTTCCTCCTACTCAAGTAAGTGTGGAAAGACTCTTCTCAGCTCTGAAGTTTATTAAACTGGATCTATGGCCCTCCAACAAAGAAGATCTTGCCGAAACTATACTGTTTCTTAGAAATAACTAATGCAAGTTTTTCCATTTCATAATAAATTTCATAATTTCATAATAAATGTTAATTAATATAAATAATTTGCTATGCCATTAATTTTTTTCTGTAGCATCTATTACTTCTTTTATATTAATAAAATAAGCTGTAACCCACGCGTATATGTTTACACATATATAGGGTAAAAAGAATATTTTTCATTCTTTTGCTTTATAGCAAATGTGATACTGTGCTTCCGGTGAATAATTTTAACACTAAGTTAAAATAAATTGAAATTAAAAGTGTAAATACAAGATAAATGAAATTATCACAAGAATACTTATAAATAAAAAGCAAATTTAAATTTTGATTAAAGTTAAAACTATCCTAAAACATATGAATAGAAATACAAAAGTTATTTAAGACATAAGCAAAAATACAAAGATATAAAGAAGTGGTAAATGGTAAATTAGCCTAATTCGAATCTCATTATGGACTCTTCAGGAGAAATGCACAGTGGTTTTCGAATCCAGCTAATTCCACATCGCATTTTGTCAAAACAGAAGAATCGAGACTGTCACAAAACTTTTATTGATTATTTAATTGACTAAATAACCCAGATAAAAACTTAAGTCTCAATTTCTCTGCTTCATTTCCCCACGCGTCCACTTGTTAAAAGTAAATGAAAAACACATTAATGGTGTAAGAAAAAACTATACAAACTAGCCAGTTTAGGCAAATGTACAAAATAAAATAAATTAGTCAAGATTTTTAGGGAGGACCTACTAGCTTAAAGAATTTAAACTTTGTAAAGGAAAGAAAAAATTTTAAAATTAAAACTAAAAACGTACCAATTTGGGTCTTGCTATGACCAAAATTGAAACAAGGGAAAGAAAAAATTCTTTTAAAACAGACCTTGATCGGTGACTTCTATTGCAAAAAGTTACGTGTTAAAAATGGTCGTATGCCTCCTGAAAAGATAAGAATGAAGCTCACCAACGAGGTGGAATGATGTAAAAGGGGAAGAACAGTCATGAAGCTACTGCCAATGAAACGTGAGAGACAGTTGGCAAAACCTGACTCAGATAGTATGTGGGTGGGGGAGGGGTGTTAACGGTTGAAGAAGGAAGAAATTTGTTCAAAATGGCGTCTTGCTCGACGTAAATTCTAGAAAGTTAGGATGAGGAGAATTTTAAAATGGCTAATTCCAAAAAATGGTAAAAAATTGGCTAAAAAGCAGTAGAAATTGAGAAAATACAGTAAATTATTAATTAAAATCGGAATTCTTTAAAGCTAGAGGGCTTTCAAGCTGCTAGAAACGAAAAAGGCTCATAAAATCAATAAAAGGATAGGAACGGCCAGAAAAAACTTAAACATCTATTCAAGAATAGAATTTGAAGTACTGAGCTAAACGTGGAGAGTAAAATTGAAGTTGTGAGAGGAATTATCTTCACATTTTTACATTAGATCATTTGAATTAGCCATCCATTAATCCTCTTCCCTAAGGGATTTAAGTAAATAATTTCATTATCTAACTCAAAAATCTAAAAAAACAGGTAAATGCCAGCTTTTTTTAATGAATTTTTTATGACTGTTTTTGAATAAGATTGCTTTGTAAGATATTAACAAAGTAGAGTACTTCTTGGAGGTGTTTTGTATTATTACAGATTCCTTAAATTCTTAGAAGTTGTGCAGTAATTGTATTGACGATGACCCTTTTAGAAATATTAGAATTCCAGTTAGTTAATTTTAGTGTAAGGAAGTTGAAGTCTCTGCGTTTGTTGAAGATTTTTAAAAGATTGTAATCCAGAATATGTAAATCAAGGTAAACAACATCATTTTGAACTGTATTAGTAGTATTAAGCTTGAGGCAAGACGGGTAAATATTCGCTTTTTCAATTCTGTTGAAGTTGTTAAAGGCAATTACATCATCTATATAACGGAATATGTGTTGATCTTCAATTTTAAGTGAACGTACGAAAGTAAATTCTTGTGTGAATAGCAATAGTTCACAGATTGCGGTTGAAAAGCTGCCGCCCATAGGTATACCTTGTACTTGTTTAAAGATGTTGTTATTAAATTGAATACAATTGTTAAAAAGTACTCTTGTAAGAAAAAGTTGCCAACCTTCGGTAGATAAATATTGTAGTGATCTTTGGAAATAAATTAGGGAGAGTAAGCAAGCTACTATGAGTTTCTTCAAGTGGTGAAGTAGTATAAAGGTTCTCAAAATCGTAGCATTGGATATGTTCTATTGTTAGTGAAGTCTTAAGAATTTATTCGCTGCTTGAAATCATCCAGTTTCAATGTTGACTTTTAAAATCAAAATTATTGATATCTTGAATGAGTTGAAGTATTTGTGCAAAGAGATAATATATTTCCTTTAAATAACTTCTGGTACTGTTAGCTATGAATCTAAATTTAACTGGAGTTTATGAAACTTTGGAAGTGCATACAGATTTGCAAACCTGTTATTAAATTTGTTGGGACAGATTTTAAGTCTTTTATGAAGTGTTTTAAATTTATTGAAAAGTATTTTAGTGCTGGTAGAGACTTGTTGATAGGTGCAGGTGCTATGTAACTCCTTATGCAGAATGTCGTAATAATTTTTTTTTTTTCATATGACACTGAAATTTTTACTAGCTTTGTCGATTTTGGTGACGATAAAACTTTCTTGTAGTATAATTAAGACACAATAACACGCCGAATAAATACTAATTCAGAAGTCAAACAACAAAAATCAGCGTTATATTCACAAAATTTTGTAGTATATTAATATGAGATTCTATATGCCTCTTATTGTGTATTTTACTGCAACTAGGTAGCTTAGAAAGCATAATTTTAAAATCTTTAATTAAAGTTGCTTTCCATTCAAGAAATGTTGTCGTAGGTAAGTTAATGCGATTACTAGCCAAAACAATGGATTTATTAAGATCATTGCTGAACTGTTTTAAGCAATAGTGTTTATTAAGACTGAAAGTTGGACGAAATTTGGTACCTAGTTGCATGAGTTTTCAAAGTTGCTCATCTTGAATGATGCTAAGATCTCCTGTGATAATATGTTGGTGAAAAGGATCTATAAATTTATTCTAATTAAAAAGCTGGCAATTTCAAATGCTATTAGCTACTACACCGTGGTGGTTAATTACCATGTTACCTAAAGTCTTTTCAAATTTAAAATAGGGTGTATTTCATAGCTGTTGGTAAGGGAGCAGATGTTGACATTTTTTTAACATGTTTGGAAATTTTATTTGATTATAAAATGGTTGCTTGAATTGTACTGTGCAGAAAATTTTCTTGCGGAAAAAATAATTTTTTTTTCAATTTATAAGTGCAAAAGTCAACTATTAGATCTTTGACTATTGGGTTACATTGAAATTGTTGATTAAGATTCCATAATGTAACATCTTTGAAGGTATGCAAAAGGTTAATGGCATTTTTTGCGAAAGCTTTCTTTCCTAGGAAGGAATTTAGATTTTGAATAATTAATTCCAGATCCCGTGTGGAAAATTATTTTTTTGTGGCTTGAATTTCCTCCTCTTATTCCTCTGGGAGTAATAGTACTAAAAAATCTAAATTATCCATAAATAGATTCTTCTGCTTGTCTATCAGTGGCATTCTTGAGTTCATTCATTCGTTAAGTCCGAAAGGATAAAGTGTCCTTTTTTGAAGTATGTAGATAGACTCTTTAAAGAGTCTCAATTTTTTAAGTCAGGTACAATATCAAGCACACTTATTTCAATTTTATCAAAATTAAGAATTTCAAAATGCTCAAGAATTGCAGGTGTTTTTCTTTGGTGTTATTTGTGCCAGAATGTTTTAATTTTTTGATATGAGATCCATGGTTATTAATTCTGAGGTTGAGAGGGTTTTGAGTTTGACGTACATATGTGAGGGCAGAATCCTTTCATGTAATTTGGTAGTTACAGTTGTAAGTTTTTATAGTGTTTGTTGACAAAGAACTATAGAAGCGGGAAGCGTGGCATTTAACCTACAACATTTACAAAGCATATTGCTTCATTTAATAATTTCTAAGTTTTACTGAGCAAGTAATAAAAGTTAAGAGGAAGCTAGCCTACTTTACAGTGTTTTTTGAAAGGAAGACTAACCTAACGTAAAACTGGAACTGTAAACAGTATCATGTTACTAATCAGCTTAAGCTAAAAGAATTAAATCCAAAAACATTTTGCGATTAAAGCTGCGAAAAAGGTAAGATAATTTAAGAAAGGAGAACAAACTAAAAAAAGACCTTTGTGGTCAAGAATTTTTTGCATTGAGCTGAAAAATTAGAAAACAGGGTAAAAAGAATATTATTCATGATTTTGCTTTATAGCAGATGTGATACTGTGCTTCCGGTGAATAATTTTAACACTAAGTTAAAATAAATTGCAATTAAAAGTGTAAATACAAGATAAATGAAATTATCACAAGAATACTTAAATAAAAAGCGAATTTAAACTCAAATCAAATTGAAAGTAGAATGTTGATTAAAGTTAAAACTATCCTAAAACATATGAATAGAAATACAAAAGTTATTTAAGACATAAGCAAAAATACAAAATTAGTATAAAGAAGCGGTAAATGGTAAATTAGCCTAATTCGAATCTCCTTATGGACTCCTCAGGGGAAATGCGCAATGGTTTTCGAATCCAGCTAATTCGATTAGATAAACTGCAGAACTTTCCAGGTGACCCAATATGAAAAAACAAAAACAAATTCTTTTTTTTTTTTTTTACCTAAATGGTTCTTCATAAAATATGGGTCTTTATTTAAATCAATAGTTTCTAGAGCTAGCTTCCTAAGCCGCTCTCTTCTATCTCGATTTGTTTCCGACCATGATGCAACACCTCCAGTACCCGTTTTACCTCCGGCCCGATGTTGGAAATCCATATTTTGATTTGAGAATTCTAAAAAATTATAATTAAATACTACATCATTTTTAGTCAAAAAACAAAACATGAAGGAATGTAAAGCTATAACTGACAAAAGTATATATGATTATTAATATTCACATAAAAATTTCCAAGCCGGGTATACAAACACTTATACTAGGATACATTTTACACAGAAAATAAGGAGCTAATCTCAAATATTGAGAATATCATTAAAAATCAGTGTAGTGATGGGGAAAATACCTCAAGATATTTGAACACTCTTTATATTTTTATTACAGATCTGAGTTGGAGGGCTGTAGTATAACATTTCATGAACTCCAGTTTATTAACAGCTGGTCAATAGAATTAACATCTACAGAAAGTGGGAAAAACAGCTGGATATGGAAAGAGCAGCTTTCCCCCCCCAGTTAGTTTTTGTTAGCATAGATAAAAAAATGGATTAAAAAAATCACCTGCAAGAAGCTTGTTATCATAACGTTGCAAACAGAGCTTTCAATAAAATCACCTGCAAGAAGCTTGTTATCATAACGTTGCAAACAGAGCTTTCAATAAAATCTAAAATCGGAGGGTTTAACAGAATAATAGTAATTGATGAAAGCATTTTTTACTAAGCATAAAAATGAAGCATGTTGAATACTTCTAAAGCAATGGCTATTTGGTAGATTATGTAGAAAGACTGATATTTTATTGTAAAAGCTGAAAAAAAGGGCTGCAGCTTAAAGTTTCACAGAAACCATTAGTGCAACTTTGGAGAGATCTCTTTCAACTTCCATGATCAACAGGATATAACATAAGCACCAAAGTAAAAAATTAAGGTACTTTTCCATTTTCCCAAAGTCGCCAAAAATGGTACAACTGATGACACTTTTTCCTCCTGGTAACCTTTTGTGTCTCATTTTCAAAACAAGTGGCAGCCATTTCTTATCAGATTGTTTCTTTCAATACTGGCAAACAATTACATAGAATTTTTACCAGATAGTTCAATTTTATGCCCTCTTGGTAATTAAGTCAATTAGGATGGAATCACACTGCTCACCCAAAGGCGAAAATATAGAAAAGACAAAGTGAAGGGTTAAATTCATCAATTCTAATGAGAATGCACTGCAGTTTTACATAACTTCTGACTAAGCTAATCTTACGAACTGAAATAATTCTTGCATTTAAACTTGTATTACAAATTATAATTTAACTTGAAATTAATGTAGATAATTACTGAGAGAATTAGATTTTTGTAGCATAGTTTACGCGAGATGAGATTAATTGGGGTCACGTGATATCAACCGGTGAATCAGGATGTTGTATGATGAAAGCATAATAAATTCTTAAATTAATGTCTTTTTACAAATTTATTGTCTTATAACAAAATTTTAAACGACATTAAAATATTTATACCTTTAAAATAAAAAAGAACTAACATTTGTCAACACTTTTTATGTGTATACTGTACGTTTTCGCCAATAAAGTCTACTTGGCAAGATTTGCGACGGCGAAACAGAAAAGTACCACATTTTTTATGTATATACTGTGTGTTGTCGTCAATAAAGTCTGCTTGGCGAGATTTGCGCCGGCAAAATGGAAATGTACCAAAATTAATCTGGTATAACTATACGAAAGTTAGCAACAAAATTTGGCATTTCATGTAACATTACAAAATTCATTTTAACTTTGAAAATGTAAGAAAATTTGGTACTTTCCAATTACAGGCCTAGTCGCCAAAATATCTAATCCATGACATCCCCAAAATATATTTATGTAGCAGGGTACATGATAGTCGTAGTAGTTGTTATTGTACTTAATACATTGTCTTCCTAGTAAGAATGCGTAATGGACTAAGAAATTTGCCAAATGATAGAAAAGAAGTTGCTGCATTTCTTCAGAAATATGGCATTTTGTCTAACTGTAGAGCAGGGTGTTTTAGACTTTTTTTCAGTCGCGACCCCTTTTTATAAACAAGATTTTTTTTTCGTGACCCCATAAGTATTGCGCAATTTCCGACACGCGCGTGAGTGAAACTTGTTGCAAAATATAACTTATTGTAAACCTTTTACTGCATCATCTCTCCTCCTTGAAATGTTTATTTAGTTTAGTTCTTATTTTTAATGTATATAGTAGTTACTTCTACTTCTTTTTCTTACTGCCACTGTTTACGTTGAGAACGGACTGTTTCAACCTAACTGAGATGCAAAAACGAAAGTGATGTTACGTCATCTGGAAAGCCGATTCGTGCCGATAGCTGATTGGTTGCCGTGAGATGACGTCATGCCTACTTCTGCTATAAGTATCTCGCGTCGCTCTGGCTCAGCCCTCAGAAAAATAGGAAAATACGACTACACAGTATCTCAGCCCTTTAAACGGCCAAGAACAATCCATCATAACAGCAATTGGTGATAATTCAACAAGCGACCGGTAGCTTAGCGGGATAAACCCCTACCACTGTGCATCCTAAGATCAACGGTTCGACCCTCAGCGGAACCTTAAAACGCAAAGGACTTGTATATATTTTAAGAAAAAATTTTGCATATAATCAAGAAAAATAAATATCAGGAAAATAAATGTACATAAAATTAAGAAATTCTGTACATAGAAACCCAAGCAGAAAAATATTACTATACATATATGATAATAGAAATTATCTTTAATGTTTTAAAAAAATATTGTAGGGAAAAAATTAAGTGAAAATTCATGAACTTGTATATATTTTGAAAGGACTTGTAGATATTTTGAAAATTTAGCATATAATCAAGAAAACTACTTAGGAAAATAAATGTACATAAAATCGCAAATTATACTATATAGAGAATTACAGAAAAGAAACAAGATGCAGAAAATATATCATTCAAATATGCAAATAAAAAATTATTTTAATGTTCTAAAAAATATTGTAGGGCAGAAATTAGATGAAAATTCACACACAAAAATAGAATCCACAGCTGCTTAGTACATGACATAGATAATTTCTTTCAGCCCTGATTATTTAGGTATTTTACTTCAGATGACTTTGTCCATACGGAAACAAAAATAGATTGGTAAAGGCCCTCACAGGTCGTACACCTCTTATAAACGCGATGGTCTATGGTCTATGGTCTATGGCTCAGCCCTTCCCTCTAGTTCCTGCTTTCATGGCACTTGAGTGTGCGGTTTCCAGCCCCTTCAGAAGGATGCATGCAGTCCGGTGAATAAAGTTCCTTGGTTCCTGTTCACAAGATGACTGTTCCTGAATAAAGTTCCTTGGTACCTGTCCACAAGAGGATTGTTCCGGAATAAGTTCCTTGGTTCATATCCACAAGATGATTGTTCCAGAATAAATTCCTTGGTTCCAGAGGCTACCATGTGAGTGACTGCCGTGGGCGGCATCCATGTTCTTCAATAAAGGCGGCATTTAAAATACGTGAGCGGCGATTCCTCGTGTTCAACTAATGCAAAAGGAGTTAGGCCGGTTTCGAGTGCTTTCAAGAACTTGATTTAAATTTCAGGTGTTTTCTTGACCATTGATCATGGACTTTTTGAATGTGTAGCCAACTTCATTTTGAGGCCGCATAATTACTGTTTAGGACATTTTTGTTTGTATTGAATGCCAGTGTTTTTGAAGACCAGGTAAAAATATTATTTGATGAATGATAGTTACATTATATTTTTCCTAAGACTCTGATATTGTTTAAATTTATTTTCTGTGTTTTTATTTTTTATTATATTGTTAATAAATTGGTTAAATTTGAAACCTTTTTATTGTCTTCAATGTCTGCACAACATAGTATCTCAGGGAGCTTTTATTGCTACTACTGCTAAATGTTTAATTTTTTTTTAAACTTTGCTTTAGCATCATTTTGGTTATGGGCCACAGCCCCTGAGTTATTTTTAGTGCAGACTTTTGAAGTTTAAAGTTAATTTAGGACTTAAGAGATTGGGGGTCGGTTTTTGTTAAAATTCAAATATGGCTACTGTTAGTGTCATGCATAATATTGCTAAACTTGATGCATGTAATTATTTTACATGGTCTAAAGATATGAAGTTTGTCTTGAATGAAAAAAATGCATGGCTTTTGGTTAAAGGTATTGAAAAATGTCCTGATTTAAATCATGTTAAGGGTATTACAAAAGAAATTATTGCCGACTGTCAAAATAGAAGTCGATTGGCATTATCGTTAATTTATATGAATGTAAGCCCTGAATATAGAAACTTGATATGTGAAATTGATGACCCGGTAGTGGCATGGAATACGCTTGCCAAATACTTCCAGCCAGATTATCGGTCTAGACATATGTCCCTGTTTTCAGAGTTCTTAAATTGTAAAATTAAGCCAAATGAAAGTATTAGTTTCTTTTCTTCTCGATTAAAGCGCGTAACTGAACAATTAGCTGATATTAATCAGGCTGAAAAGTTCATATTTAAAAATGTTGAACTTGAAATACTAGCAGAGGAAACGCGTCTTAACTTAAGAGAGATAGATAGCGAAAACTCCAATAAGACTATATAAGTTCAAAGTACTCACTGTGAACCCAAATTTAAGCAGATTAAAGGGCTCAAGTGTTATAAATGTGGCCGTCCAGGTCATATTCAAAAATACTGTAGAATGAAAGGTAATTTTTCCAGATCACCCTCACCTGCTTCTTCTGTTTCCTCAGCTGTATCTAGTAGTAATAAAACATCTCCTAAGTGTAAGAATAAACCCAAGTTGAGTAAAGGTAAAAATAATCCCATGCTCAGTCCCATTTTATAGTTCAAGCTAATGTTAACAATTTGGAGGAAAATGATGATAGTTGGATATTTGATACTGCTGCATCTCATCATTTTTGTAAAAATCGTGAATTGTTTGATACTTTTTCTCCTGTGAAAAATGAGAATATGCTAGTAGCTATTGATGGGGTAACTTTTCCATTTCATGGGAAGGGTACTGTTAAAATGAAATTTGGGGATACGGTTATTTTGCTTAAAGATGTGTTGTACTCACCTGAACTGAGACGAAATTTAATATCTGGACCTAGGGTGGATATCAATGGAGCGCGATTTTATGGTAAAAATGGGCAAATTAAAGTTACTGATGATGAAAATGAAACCTTGTACAAAGCTAAGTTGATAGGAAGTAACTATCACGTATTCCCGAAAATAGTGAAAAAGGGGGGCAAATCTGTAAAATTTGAGGCATCCACAGTTCAGCATAACAATAGTGAATTATGGCATGGTCGGTTTGGTCATGTAAATTATGGTGCTATTGTCAGGACTAGTAAGAGACATTCAGTTCGAGGTCTTCCTGTGTTAAAGCACTCACCTAATTTGTTTTGTGAACATTGCCAAATCAATAAGCAAAGACGAATCTCCTATAGACCCTTAGAAGGTATTTAAGTAAAGAGGCCGCTTGAAAGGGTTTTTTCTGATGTATGGGGACCTATTAACATTCCAGGTAGGAATAGTGAACGTTATTTCGTTTCCTTTATTGACGAATATTCTCGTTATGTGGTAGTGTACCCCATTGTGGAGAAAAGTCAGGTGTTTGAAGTATTTGAAAGGCATATAGCACGTGCGGAAAGATCTTTGAAGCTTAAGTTGAAATACTTTAGGACTGACAATGGGCGAGAATATGATAATGATCAATTCAAGTCATATTGTAATAAAAATGGTATAAAGCACGAATTTACAGATGTATACACTCCAGAACAGAATGGAGTTTGTGAGAGATTTAATCAGACAGCTCTCAACAATGTACGTGCAATCTTACATGATAGTGGAATGAGTTCTGAATTTTGGTCAGATGCAGTAATGTATTTTGCATATTCATTTAATAGAATTTGTCATAAGGGCCAAGATAGAACCCCATTCGAATTGTACACTAAGCGGAAACTATCAGTACGTCACCTTAAGGCATTTGGAACGATTGCCTATGTGGGAATTCCAAAGGCTAAAAGGAATTCTAAGCTTGATCCAAAGGCAACGAAGGGCCGATTGATTGGGTACAGTGTACGAACAAAAGGGTACAAGATTTGGTTGGAAAATGAGCAAAAGGTAGTAGAAACCCTAAATGCTACTTTTAAAGAGTCAATTGGAATGCAGAAAAGTGGCATTGGAGCTGTACTGGGCACCCTTCCTGATTTGGAATCTGAAGAAAGGGTAGAGTTCCAATCTACTGATACTCCAGTTGGCTATTTTCCTGAAATAGAGGAAAGAACCGATACCAATGTACCTTCTTCTACAATTGGCACTGACACTCAATCTACATTGAGACAAGTAACTTGGCTTCGTAAACCTGTTCCAAGGCCAGGCGGCACTCGTACGGATGTGTATTATTTTGAGAGGGGGTCTAATCAAAGACTACGATCGCCAAATGATCTAGAAAGGTATTGCACTGAACATAATATTCAGTATGATCCTACCTTGTTTGATTTCAAGGGAAGCAATACTTATAGTGGTGAAATTGACCCAACTGGCACTCCTTCAACGTCATATACCCGAGATAGCTGACTAGAGGTTTCAATTCCAAACACTTATAACCAGGCATGACAACAAGACAATACAAATGTAAAAAGATGCATTGAGAGACCGACCAGACAAAGACTGCCAGGGATTTAGTTGTTGAGAGACATATTATACCTTGTGAATAACTCATACCTTCTTCCTCAAAACTCATAATATGCACACAGAACTTTCAAGAGGTTTTACGAAAGAATAAATAAATTAATATATAAATAAATACAATAAAATAATATAAATAATAAAAAAACATGATTATCTATCAAACGTACGTTTAACAGAGTAGAATTAAAATTACTTGGTTATCATACACTATAATGATCCGAATACACCGGTCAACGACTCATATCAAAAGGGAATTCGTTGTTGACAGGTTATCTTCACGAGAGAAAAAAGGAAAAAATGGGAGGACTTACGAGATTCTGTGGGTTGTATGAAGATCCCCAGATCTACTAATAACTTTCCCGCCCCGCATGTACATACGCATATACATTCTTTGTCGCTAAAACTCAATTCAATTCAATATATAAAGAAATCTGCGTGCGTACGGGTTCGTTATGAAATGAATGCACAAGTCTGATGAAAAATGAACAAATATTTATTATTATCACAACAATAATGCTTAAATTTTCTCAAATTATCATGCAGTATTACAATATCTCACAGTAGTAATCTTTTAACCACTCAAATGTCCAATAGAACGTAATTCAAAACAGCTAAAGAAAGCTAATCCGCGAATTCACTACAATCAACAAGAGCAGTTTCCTAAACAACAACAAACTAAGCAACTACTACAAACTGAGATGTTTTCCTCCTTTTATAACATTTTAAAATCACGCGCTAGAATTTTCCAGTACTTTCTCGAAATCAAAAAGAGATATTTATTTATTTAATAACGCGCTCTTGTATTTTCAATTTTCCGGCTTAGCTTCCTTTTAATATTCATCACGCGCTACACTGCGCGAGAAATAAAACCATTTAATTTATAATTGAACTAACATTAGCTTTTTAAATACCAAATTCGTAACACTGCCCCCTTCCCAAGGACTGCACGTCCCGGGCAGTACAATCCCTGGACAGGAAGCTAAATTTACAACTGTGGCATAAATGCATTAATAAACATTACATTACAATAACAAACAACATGAACAATAAATGCAATAAATAAAACAAATCAAATGCTATCAAATACAAATCAAATACTAAATGCAAATCAAATACTAAATACAAATCAAATCAAATACACATTTAAAAACAAAATGGACCATGGTCTTATACTATTTACAATTATTTACATTATGTACTATGGCCATAGTAATGAACTAACCTGTCGTAATGAACGACTTTAGGTTTAGAGTTCGAAGACTTACGGATCCGAACCACGTAGTCATTCCGTCTGTTTAGCACTGTATATGGACCATCCGAAGGTGACTGTAATTTAGGACTAAGTCCTTTTCGTTGAATCGGCTTCCACAACCACACCTTGTCTCCTTTGTTGGATCTATGTCTAGTAGCTCTCCTGTTGTATCTGGACTTCACTTTCTCCATCGCCAGGCTGACTCGCTTTCGTACATCACTTCAAAATGGGCCTGGACATCTTGGATGTATTCCTCAGGCGATGAAGGCGCATCCGTATGGCGATCAAACAGGCGGTCACAAGGCAGACGAAGGTCACTACCGAAGAGCATTTGTGATGGAGAACAGTTGGTAGTCTTGCGTTTCTTTTCGACCCTAGTATGATTTCGACAGCTTCCCGAGCTGGGTCTTTCGGACAAGGCGTCGGCATTTCCAGGTGAGGATCCCTTCTGAGGATGGATAGTCATGTCTTCAGATCCTGAAAGCAGTTTATTGTTTTTGAAGTCTAAGGAAAAATTGTATTTCCTTAAAAAGTCCAGTCCGAGTATGCATGGATCTGTAATATCCGCCACATATGCCGTGTGATGGCAGGCGGCACTTCCAAACGTGATGTTCACGTTTAACTTCCCAGCTATGTCGATCTTGTCACCACACGTAGTCTGAAGGGTAACACAGGATGGCGTCCAAATAAGTTTATCTTTAAACTGTTGAGCAAAATCTCTCCGAATGATGGTAACATTAGCTTCTGTGTCAATTATCATATTGCAAGGAACTCCATCGACATGGCCATTGATGGACAGTCCGTTACTGTTGCCACTCACTGTAGAAATCTTGAGCGCTTTAAAACAAGGTTTTTCATTCTCTGGCAACCTCCGTTCCTCGATATGGTCATTCATTTGTTTCCTCCGTCGTCGCTGGGAAATGGTCTCAATTTCCGTGCTTCGGGGTATTCTGCAGTTCCTTCGCACGTGGCCTTCTGCTCCGCAGTTCCAGCACTTTGGTTTCTTGTCAGTCCTTTTCCTTCCCGTGACATTTAATTGTCTGTTTAAATCGTATGCCTTATTTTCCGTGCTCTGGGGTGTTTTGCAGTTCCTTCGTAGGTGGCCTTCAACACCTCAATTCCAGCACTTTAGGGTCGGTTTCTTTTCACCACTATTCCGTCTTAAAGCATTCACTGGTCTTGTCAACTCATCCGTTTTATTATCCGTGCCCTGGGGTGTTCTGCAATGCCGTCGTAGGTGACCTTCAGAACGACATCTCCAACACCTTACAGCCACTTTGTTCCCACTGCTACTCCGTATCAAAGCATCGACTTGTCTGGATAAATCATCTAAACGAGCCATCAATTGGTCCCCTGGCTCGTGGACTCGCACAACTTTGACTGGGTAGCGATCTCTACGAGTTGCTTGCTGGGCTGCCTCCAATTTCACGGCGTACAACAGAGCGCTTTTTACATCTTTAACATCCGCCATTCGCAGTGCTTTCTGTATTTCAGGCTCCCGGATGCCATCGATGAAATATTGCAGGGACAGGATTTCTCTTGTTTTTGTCGGGCACTCCGAAAAGGCGTGATGTGACAGCCTTTCAACATCCGTGGCGAGCTCCTGAAGTGTTTCGGTAAGCTTCTGTTGGAGCCTACTGTAGTCTTTTAAACATTTCTCGCCGAAGCGCAGCTCCAAAGCGTCGGATAGAGCTTCGAAATCTAGCCTTTGATTTTCGGGAAGCGTCTGCAGGATATCCGCTGCGTCTGCTCTCAGAGAAGCGGCGAGATGACAGGCCTTAGCTTGAGAATCCTATCCATTCGCATCCGCAACGATAGAAAATTGTGTTTTATACACCTGCCAGGAGGTCTTCCCATCATATGTAGATAACTTCAGAGAGGGACGAGCAGACATGGGTAGAAATTTAAAGCCATCACTATTGTTCCCTGCCGTCGATACGAATTTATTTAAAATATCCACTTCTTTGGCTACTGCAGAAACCCTATCATCAATTTGTTGTTCGATTTGGTGTTGGACGGCACAAACTCTTCCTTCAATTCGTTCCTCCACAGCAGAAACTCTCCCGTCTATTTGTTCTTTAACGGAGGAGACTCTTTCTTCAATTTCTCCAACCTTACTTTCGACTTTAGTCTATTCTACCTTCTATAGCCTCGAATTTGTTTTCTATTACGCAGGTAATTTCTCTTTTCATTTCCTCTTGACCTGCTTTCATATCGTCTTTAATAGATTTCATCTCGTCTTTAACGGATTCCTGTCCCGCTTCAATCTTTTCCTGATTAGATTTCATCTCCTCTTTCATTTCTTCTTGACCTGTTTCATTTCCTCTTTAAATGCAGCAAAGGCTGATATCAGCTGTCTTAACTGCTCTTCCATCGCTCTTGTGATTAGCATTCAAATCCCACTTCTGACACCAAAAATTGTTGCATGCGTACGGGTTCGTTATGAAATGAATGCACAAGTCCGATGAAAAATGAACAAAAATTATTATTATCACAACAATAATGCTTAAATTTTCTCAAATTATCATGCAGTATTACAATATCTCACAGTAGTAATCTTTTAACTACTCAAATGTCCAATAGAACGTAATTCAAAACAGCTAAAGAACGCTAATCCGCGAATTCGCTACAATTAACAAGAACAGTTTTCTAAACAACAACAAACTAAGCAACTACTACGAACTGAGATGTTTTCCTCCTTTTATAAGATTTTAAAAATCACGCGCTAGAATTTTTCAGTAGTTTCTCGAAATCAAAAAGAGATATTTATTTATTTAATGTACGCGGTCTTGTATTTTCAATTTTCCGGTTTAGCTTTCTTTTAATATTCGTCACGCGCTGCATTGCGCGAAAAATAAAACCATTTAATTTATAATTGAACTAACATTAGCTTTTTAAATACCAAATTCGTAACAATACATTTACAACAAAGAGAAGCACAGATAAACTTTGGTTAATGTTTCGCGTTGGTGTTACTTCTTTCGCAATCATCAAAGTTCTGAACTAATCCGAAGAATTCAAGCGCACACAGCGCCATCTGGTGCAATACAGTTTCTACAGACTGCCCCCCGAATGACCAGGGGTTCATTCAAACACTTACATTAATACAAATTTAACAAAAGAAACTTTTACAATGTAAAGTTCAATCAGTTCACATATTATAGAAACTACACTTATTTACTATATAAATAAATCATTCATCTTTAAACAATTTGTAAAGTTACCTGCAATAAAGTATAATAAAGATAATAAGCTGGCAACTCAATACCTGTACATACATTAAACTTTCATCACATATATGGAATAGTCCTGTAACAATAATACAGATTAATAAACATATAATAAACAATTAAATTTATTCATTTATTTCAAAGCTACACAGGTCTTTTAATAACTGATGTACCTGTTTTAATTTCACAAGACCTTACTTTTCCATCTCTGCCAGGAAATACTGTTACAACTCTTCCTAATTTCCAAAAATGTCTAGGTAGCTTTTCATCATGAATTAATACAATATCATTACCTTTAAATTCAGTAATTTTACCTGAAGGTTTAACACAATGAACAGATCTCAGCATGAATAAGTATTCATGTTTCCATTTATTCCAAAACATACTTACCAATCTTTCTCGATAATTAAATCTTTTAATTAGCATTTTCCTATTAACTAAATTAGAATCAAAATGAAGCCTGGCAGGAGACAAACTATTCAACCTGCACCCCAATAGCATATGAGCTGGAGTTAGAGGCATAGGTTCCTGTAATTCATAATAAACATAAGTAGGACGAGAGTTAAGAACACCTTCAATTTCAATAATTAGAGTTTCTAATTCGTCTCGAGATAAAATCGTTTTTCTTAGAGTTTTTCGTAAAGCAAGTTTCACAGATTTAATTAGTCTTTCATAGAAGCCATCCCACCACGCAGCTTTCTCAGCGATGTAGCACCATTAGATTTTGTGGGAGGCGTAAAAGTCTTTTACTGTTGGATGACTAATGACAGTCCACAAATTTTTAAGTTCAAGTTCTGATCGTTTGAAAGTTTTGGCATTGTCCGTCAAAATTTGAGAACATAGACCTCTACGAGCAATGTATCGTCGAAAAGCAAGAAGAAATGTTTCTGTGGTCATGCTTCCAACAAACTCTAAATGAAGAGCTCGCGTTACTCCACAAGTAAACAACACGAAGTAGTTTTTCTCATCACTGTCTTTGGTATAAAGTGGTCCACCGAAATCTATACCTACTACAGAAAAAGGAAGTAATTCTTCTGTTCTATTTACTGGTAAAGGAGCAGTAACTTGCACACCAGGAGAAGAATTAAATCGTTTACAAAGATTACATTTTCTTAAGATATTTTTAACAGTTTGTCTTCCTTTAATTATCCAGTATCTTTCGCGTATTTTTTATCAAAGTTTCAGAAATTCCACCGTGAAACACTTTGCTGTGTGTATCCCACACTAATAAATTCACAAAGTGATGTTTTGAGGGCATAATAATTGGGTGTCTTTGAAGGTAAGAAAGTCTTGACTTCTGAAGTCTTCCACCAACATGCATTATCCCGTCATTATTAAGAAAGGGATTCAGTTCTAGAATAGAGGAAGTCTTAGGAATCGTTTTACCCTGTCTCAAAGAGGACAGCTCTTCCGCAAAAGCTTCACTTTGAACAGTTTTTGTCCAGATAATTTCAGCCTCGTTAAGTTCTTCAGTGCTTAGTTCACCACATCGTTTAGTTTTAAATTTAAGGTTGTATATAAATCGTAGTATCCAACTTGTAACACGGTATAATTTTCTTAAACTACTATATCTATTCAAATCCATTAAATGAGTCAAATTCGATTGCACTTCGCACACAAAAGACGATACTTCTTCCAGTTTACTTCTTTTTTCGCAATATACTTCTGGAGAAATCTCTAGACAAATTTCATAATTAGAGCCTTTTGGCCAATCCCTTTTCTTCAACCGAAGCCATACTGGACCTTGCATCCAAGTCGAACTGGACATAAAACTTTTCAACGGTAGCTCCTCGAGATACGAAATCTGCAGGATTATCCTGCCCACTACAGTGATTCCAATCAGCAGGATCAGTTTTAGACTGGATTTCGGATACACGGTTCGATACAAAAGGTTTCCATTTTGAAGCTTTCCCTTTAATCCAATGAAGAGCGATTAAGGAATCTGTCCACATATATACCCTAGGCACAGGAAATTTAAAATTTGTTTTCAAATATTGGAAAAATCTAGAAGAAATAACAGCTCCCACAAGTTCAAGCCTCGGTAATGTCAACCTTTTAAGCGGTGCAATTCTAGATTTCGCAGTGATAAAACTTGTATAAATACAGTCATCACTTGACACGTAACGGAAGTACGCAACTGCTCCGAAAGCTTTAGGAGAAGCGTCAGAAAATATGTGTGGTTCTAATTCTTTCACCAACTTCCATGGTATGGAGAAATATTTTCTTTCGATTGTCAAATCTTTCAACAGATAAATCTGAGAGCACCAATTATCCCATTTTTTCTTTAAGTTAGTTGATAGCTCATCATCCCATCCTAAACCAAGTTCCCATATTTCTTGCATTAATAACTTTATGAGAACAATAAAAGGTGATGCAATTCCCATAGGATCAAATAACTTCGAAGCTGTCTGAAGTACACTACGTTTTGATTTCTTCCTATCACAGGTTATGTCCAGTAGAGGTTTTATATCTAACTTAAAAGTATCTTCTTCGGTGTTCCATATTATGCCTAAAACCTTCGAAAGACGTTCTTTAATTACTGTCAAATCAGACAAACCTCGTTCACTCCATAAATTTCTCACCTCATCCGAATTAGTATTAAATTTTCTTAAATTCATGTTCGCATCTTTAAGAATTTTTATACCGCTCTGTGAAAGTCTAAAGTTTCCTCTATTGTATTTGCTCCGTAAAAAAGATCATCTACATAAAGTTCCGAGTCAAGCATTTCACAAGTTTCGCTTTGTTCAAGTTTATATTTTCTAATGTGGTATTTAATAGTCGCAGCAAGGATAAATGGGCTTGATGTCACTCCAAAGGGAACGCGAGTCATTCGTAAAATTTTGTAAGTTTTTTAATCACTTTCATCTGGAAACCAGAAAAAACGTAAATAGTCTCTATCCTCTTCCGCTATTCCTATGGTCAAAAATGCTCCCTGAATATCACAGCTGAATGCATATTCATATTCGCGTAATCGCAAGATTACATCCAAAATTCTAGGATTCAACGGTGGCCCAGGATTCAAGCATTCATTAAAAGATGTGCACCCATTACCTTTTGACGATGCATCGAAAACCAATCTGACTTTCGTAGTGTCCCTATCCGATCTTACTACAGCTGAATGAGGCATATAATAAGAATTCTCTTCTAAGCCGAAAGGACATTCTTCAACGATATTTAGTTTTAATTGCTCCTTAACTATATTCTTATATTCATTATAAACCCAATCATTTTCTTTCATTTTTACACTTAAGTTACGAAATCTTCGTTTTGCTACCACGAAATTGTTAGACAAGTTTTCTGGTTTACCGTCCCAGAATAATTTAGTTGTATACATTCCATTTTCATATTTTAAATTACTTTTGAATTGAGAAATAAATTCCTCTTTAAATTTAAAATCTCCACTGTGGGTATCATTTATCCCCATTGAATCTAACTGCCAAAACTGCGTTAGTTTTTCATTTAATGCGGCGCAACATTCAATTTTCATAATAGAAATATCCCGATTCGCATTTAAATCTGATGGAGGGATTCGACCTTGAACAACCCTTCCAAGCAGAGTATCAATCAAATACAATGATTTATTTAATCGCTGTTTTTCTCCCGTATGAATATCCCAAAAATACTGTGCTCCAATAAGCAGAGACAATTCATTTCCTGACGATTTACTTAAGTTTGACAACTGAATGTTCTTCTTCGAATGTATTTGCATTAATTTGTTATGTGATACTTTAAACTGCGATCCAGAAATACAGTCAGTCAAAAGTGCTTCAATCGTTATTTTCTTGTTCGAATCACATAAATTACAAAGTGAAATCCGAACTACGTCATACGTTTTTTGTATTGGCACTCTAGAGCCGAAAGTGTAAACAGCTAGACTTTCTTGTCTAATTATGGGTAGTTTCATTTCTATGGCTACTTCTTTTCTCAAAAACATCTCTGTGACGCATTATCTAACAAAATATTAATCTCTTTACTTTTATTATTGCCTATTAATACTGCCGAGCAAGTTTCAAGCAGTATGTCGCAATCATCGGATTCATTCACACATGCTACGGAAGACACAACATTTAATTTATTCGCGTCGACGGTCTGACGAGACTCGAGAAGGGGGGGGAAGAGGAATAAACATTGGGTTGATCGCAAATCAATTCGTGATGCATAAAACGTTTACAAATTCCACAAATAGATTTCTTTTGACACTGCTTATATACGTGCCCCTTCGAAAGGCAAGCGTAACATATACCATATTTTCTAAGAACTAATTTTCTCTGTTCTACAGATAAGGGGCAAGAGGTAGAATCGTGTTCTATTTTCGGTTTTGTACAACATATACATTTTTTCACATCAACAATAAATGCAGTAGTAGTAGGAATGTTCGAATTTAATTTATTTTCCCCCTTACAATCAATTTTGGTTTTATTAAATCTCCCATACTTTTCATTAGGTTTTTGTAAAGGATTAAATTTAGTTTCCAATCTCGAATCTGAAGTGTTCAAATTAAAGTCTCTACTTAAGTACTCGTTACGCTCACGACACTGAATTTCAATCTTTAAAAATTCCAATAAATCAGATATTTTGTTTTCCTCTTCCGAATGTGTTTTACGAGAAAATTCTAAGGACAAATCTTTAGGTATCGATTTTAACAACACTGGATACAATAGACAACTGTAACTATTAGGATTAATTCCGTTATTTTCTAATCCTCGAATATGTGTTTCGCATTCTGAGTAAAGTCTACGCAACGCTACAATGTCATATGATTTTCGTACTGGACTTAAGTTTAAAAGTCTTGCCATATGCGCGTCGATAATATCTTTTCAACCAAAGCGTTCTTTTAATATGTTCAAGGCAATTTCATAGTTTTGAGCTTAATGCTAAACCACGTAGAGCTACCTCAGCTTCGTCTGTTAAGTACGATTTTAAATAACTAAACTTCTCTACATTACTAAGATTCACATTTTTATGATAGCTACCTCAAACTGAGAATAAAATTCGTTAAACCTTAATATATTGCCATCGTATTGAGGTATCTGCAAGCGAGGAAGTTTTACTGTATTCTGCTGCTCACTTCTGGTTTCTACAACATTCGCTCTTTCAGTTTCGCGAGCAACTTCGCTTGCTTTCATTTTCAGGATTCTATTCGCGCGAATTTTCCAAGTATTAATATTATCTTTATATTCTTGCTGTTTTTCAATTTCCTTTTCTATTTCTTCCGTTTTGCACAGTTTTAGAATTTCCTCGTTAAGATACTTTAAATTAGCTTCTTTATCTAAAAGTTTCGCTAAAAGTTCATCAATTAAATCAACTGATCTTTCCTGTTTGTTTATTTCAATTTCTAACAGTTTCATAGTGTCAGTTGCCGCGCGTCTGACAGGTGCTCTAATCTTTTTTAAAGCTTCAATATCCATCATAACAATCTAAATTATTAAATTCGCTAAATATGTTTTTCAGTATTCAATTCGCAATTTACTTATCTAAAGGTCTCTTCCGGATTATCGGCACCTAAAAGATATGTACATACGCATATACATTCTTTGTCGCTAAAACTCAATTCAATTCAATATATAAAGAAATCTCACTTACCTGTCAGACGCATTCACCACTTTTATCATTTTCTCTATATTTTATTGACGACACAATTAAATACATTTACAACAAAGAGAGGCACAGATAAACTTTGGTTAATGTTTCGCGTTGGTGTTACTTCTTTCGCAATCATCAAGGTTCTGAACTAGTCCGAAGAATTCAAGCGCACACAGCGCCATCTGGTGCAATACAGTTTCTACACCGCACAAGTGATTTGGCGTCATCGGCATCCAGGAACAAAGTATCTCTGGACTTAAAAAAAAAAAAAAAAAAAAAAAAAAAACTAATGATAAATCGTTTAAGTTTAAAAAAAGTTGATACTATAAAATATCTGTCGTTTTACAAATTAACTGATGATAAATCTTTAGTATTTAGAAAATTATATTTCATATAACGCATAGATTAATAGTAAAGGAATGCATAATATAATATTATTGCTATATTCGTTAAACCGTAATAAAAAATAACAGACTATACTACGCCAATAGTTCTGTTTAAATTTTTACAACTTGTCAAATTATTAAGCTATTTAGTCCTGCAAACAAGCAGCTTTCGCGTGCCGTCTTTACTGACAATTCGTCATTTATCAGCACTTTAATGTGAACAAACTGTTGGCTTCCAGTTAGAAATGGATGAAATTTAGTTTTAAGGACGGCAATCATTGATATTTAACAGAAGAGAAACATTTGCTCCCCGTGAATTCTTGCCTTCCGGATGACGTGGGTCGGTTTTTAAAGGAAACGGGTGAAGCAAACCATGGAGGTAGGAAGTAAGATGGAGTTGCCCTAAACAAGTTTCTCCGTACCCTGCTCTGAAGCATCGGCGATCCCTACGTGGTGACCAAAACATTGGGTCATTTATCATTGAGTTCTATGGGATTTGACGCGTTCGGGTGTAAATATTTTGTAATTACGTCGCAAATATACATATAAATGTGTATATTTTCTTTTTCTACAACACTTCAGAGTCCTAAGTATGTGAAAACAACATATTTTTAAACAACATTTCATTCTGAACGGAATTAAATGCTGTACTTTTCACAGGACCGTTTTCTCAGAATGGTTTAATTTGAATGAAATATTTTCACAAGTTTCCGTTAATTACATTAGAAAAAAAAATTAAGGTAATTCGATTTTATTCGATGAAGGTACAAAAATTAAGATCAAAGTTTATTGTATTATTAATATTAAAATTATGTATTATTTCTTTTCTATTTATACAGCTTCTTCCTAAAATACTTTCTTAAATATGACATGATTTTTTGGCTTCTTTTAAATCGAAAAATGTAAGTCAATTTATAATTAATGCTCTATTCGGTTCATTTTAAAATAGAGAATTATTAGGAATTAGCGAAATACTTTAAATAAGTATTTCGCTAATTCCTAATAATTAAATAGGTATTAAATAATATTTGACTTTCTCTGAACATTTCTGAAAGGGAATAAAATAAGGTTTTTTTTTTTTTTTTTAAGTATTATTTAAAACTTGTAACTGAGTTATTATAAAATGTAAAGGGAATAATTCTTTTAATTATACTTATCAGATTTTTTTTTTTCATTTCAACAATACATATTCCAAAACTCTTTATTTCGTTCTTAAGTGCGCATCTCATAGCATTTGCTTTACAATACCTTTTAACAGATTGCTTTCCAATACGAACAATTCTTGCTTTTTATAACGTATTTGTCAACAGGATTTCAATTTATGTTTACAATTCAGTATTAAGGTTATTATATATTTAGATAACATTTATAATCATTATAAATTAGATACATTTAATCATTAGATTTCTTCACAGTACTTTCACAGTTGTTTATAAGTGAATAAATTCTTCATTTCAAATACATTTATAAATAATTTAATGAATATTTAAGTAATTTGTCAAAGGCAGATACATGCTTTTTGCAAGCACATGCATAAATACCCATACATATTTCCTATTTATCATTTCCGGCATGTGCAAATCTTTCGTGTAAAGTAATTTACACTAATTTAGCATACACCCGAAAGTTTTACATAAAAAATATATATGAATATAATTTGAATGAAAATTATAAGCATCATTTTTAATACTCACTCAAAGGTCAGTTTTTCTTCAAAATTCCTCCACGATGGCATCTCTCTCTTTAGGCAGATAGCCCTTGCATACGTTACTCTATTTAATAAAAACTTAATCTGACCTATGTGCCTAATTACAAATATTTTAACATACATAATTTTATATTTACATTTAGCCATCAAGTTTCAAACTTTTCAAATCTTCTAGAAAATAAATTTTGCAGATCTCTTTTAGCAATTTTCTTAAAATCTATATTTTTGTAGTGCAACAGCTTAGAATTTTACAAAACAAATTCATAATCAAAATCGCTGTTGTTAGTTATCGAAAAATAACCAAGATGTGATTTTTGCGTAAATGTCAGTAAACTATACAAATTGCTATTATCCATTACACTATGAATGTTTCTTTCATGCGACAGAGTCCCTTTTTCGATTTCTATGGAACTGTCGTGTGTCGAAATACTATCAGAATCTTGTCAAGCGAGCTTCTGAATGTAAACAAAGAACACCCCGTCTGGTGACCCAAGCTTCAAAGCAGTGCTTCACTTCTAGCGCGGAATGGCCCCTCCTCCCTTTCCTACCTCCATGAAGCAAACGCGGGGGAGAACATACCATTTTCCCGCAGGCAAGTTGAAAAAAACCTGCTGTCGAAATGACCTTCCTCAACTGCAGCCAGTTTGTTGTGTCTAGCGGTGTGGGTTCAGTGAAGTGCATGACGCAACCAAAACAGACTAGTTCACGGCACAAACATTTATTTCTAACTAACTCATAAGACAGCAGCGATGCGCTATTTACGCAGTTACATTACATTCTACTCTACTCTCGTTCACAGAGGTTCTCGGGTATAAGAGTACTGACACTCTCGAAATCAGATGCTACATCCCTCCCCACTTATTTAGAGATTTAATCTCTGAGGAGTTTTGCAGATGCGCGAAGATCGTCTAAGTCCTGGCTGAGGTTGCTGGAAATCTTTATCGGGATCCACTGGAATGACTGGCTCAGTTTTCCTTGGAACTGACGATGTTTCAAGTCCGGCTGAAGTTTGCACAACTTCACTTCTTTGTTCAATGTCCTTGTCCGGAGCCTGTGGCTTCACGTTTCCATCTGAAGTAGCAGTCATACGAGGTTCATAGATTATCGGTGCAGACGGAACCTCGCTCCCTACCGATCTGATCTGATCGACGTGCCGGCGCAGTAAAGTTCCTTGAACGTCAATGGTATAATGTAGCGCTCCATCCTTATTTGTCACTCTCCCAATTTTCCATCGAGAATTTGCCGATCTGTAATCCCGAATGGCAACCTTTTCTCCGATCTCAAAATTTCTGTCTTTGAAATCATAAGTATTCCTTCCGATGCGTTCTTCCACTCTTCGTTTAAGATTCGGAAGAACTAAATCAATTCGAGTTCTAATTTCTCTTTTTAAGAATAACATTGCTGGACTTAACAAGGTTGTCATGTTCGGTGCCTTTCTATAATTCATGAGGAATATGGCGAGTTTTTGCTTAATATTTCCTGGATAACCTTGCATTGCACGTAATGCTTGTTTAACGGTGTAAACGTACCGCTCTGCTTGCCCATTACTTGCCGGTTTAAATGGAGAACATGTTTTGTGTTTAATTCCGTTATTCCTTATAAAAGTTTCAAATTTCCCCGATGTAAACTGAGGACCATTATCACTCACTACTACTAAAGGCAGTCCGTATCTTGCAAAACAGTCTCTCAAACATTCAATTGTCTGAAAGGAATTTGCTGACTTTAAGGTATACACTTCTAACCATTTAGAATGTGCGTCAACGATAATGAAGAACATTCGTTCAAAAATAGCGCCTGCAAAATCTACGTGAATGCGTTCCCAAGGCGCACTTGGATATTCCCAGTGATAGACCCTTGCCCTCACTGGATCTGATTTGAACTTAATACAATCGACACAGTTCCTACAAACTTCTTCAATATCATGATCAATTCCCTTCCAAAAGACGTAGGATCTGGCGATAGCCTTCATTTTAACGATTCCTAAATGTGCTTGGTGTAACTCTTCAAGAATTTTAACTCGGAGTTTTTTCGGAAGAACTACCCTTTGACCACTCATTATACAGTCGTCTTATAAGGTGTACTCGGCTTCCCTACCTTTCAAACTTTCTCCAGATTTTAATTTGATATAAAGACTAATTCTTCATCAGCTGGCGTTTCCCGAGCTATTTCCCTAGCTGTTACCGGAAGAGTTTCAATTTGGGAGAGTTGGAATATTTCAACATCATCCTTAATGCTTAAATCTTCGGACTTAAGAGGTAGGCGCGACAGGCAGTCAGCATTACCGTGTTCCTTGGTATTTCGATGCACAATATCAAATTGATATGCTTGCAATATCAGTGCATAATGTAAGAGTCGGGTGGCTGTGAGGATACGAAGTCCTCTTTTCGATTTGAAAATAACCACTAAAGGTTTATGATCTGTCACCAGAGAAAAGCGTCTTCCCTTTATATATAGATAAAACTTTTTGACAGCCCAAACAATTGGCAGTGCTTCTTTATCGATTTGGGCGTATTTCTGCTCCGTGTTAGTCAGTGTCCTCGATGCGAATGCTATAGGCCTTTCTGTTCCATCAGACAAAACATGCGAGAGCACTGCCCCAAGACCTACCGGAGATGCATCAGTAGCTAGCATTAACGGTAATGTGGGATCGTAATGCATTAAAACTCTGTCTGAACAAATTTCCTTTTTTATTTTTTAAAAAGCGATTTGGCAGTTTTTTGACCAACTCCATTTAACATCTTTTTTTGTTAAATTACTTAAGGGATGTGCCAAAGTTGCCAGATTAGGGCAAAATTTGGCATAAAAATTCACTAATCCCAAAAAGCTTTTGATGTCTTGAACGCCTTTCGGCGTAGAGGCATTAGCAATTGGCGAAATCTTTTCATCCGTTTTATGCAATCCAGTGGCATCAATTTTATGCCCTAAAAATTTAATCTCGTTTTGAAAAAAATTTACTTTTAGTTAAGTTTAATTTTAGGTCGTGCTCCTTGCATTTTTTGAAAAATATTTCCAGTGCTTTTAAATGAGACTGATCATCCGGTCCTGTCACTCGAGCATCATCCATAAAAATTTTAATTCCTTCAATCCCCTGAAATAATCCCTCAACATAGCGCTGCAAAATAGCTGGGACAGCATTTAATCCATACATTAAGCGCTTACAAATATACAACCCCTTATGCATGTTTATTGTTAATAACCGTTGGCTCTCCGGATGCACCTTCATTTGTAGATAAGCATGACTGAAATCAAGTTTCGAAAAAGTTTTACCTCCATTAAGGCATGAAAATATTTCTTCGAGTTTTGGTAATGTATGCTGTGGCACTTCCAAATTAGGATTCAGATTCAGAGTGACAGAATAATCAGCACAAAGCCTAATGAAACCATCAGATTTAACAATTGGCACAACTGGTGTTGCCCATTCTGAAGTCTCAACCCTCTCTATGATACCTTCTTTCTCAAGCATCAATTTCTGATTCAACTCTATTTTTTAATGCGAAAGGTACCGGTCGTGACCTACAAAATATTGGTTGAGTATTAGATTTCAAATTTAGTTTTACTTCGTTATTGCTAATTTCACCTAATTTACCGTAAAAAATTTCCTTATACTCCTCAAGCAATTTTTTTAAATTCAATTCACTGGAAGTTTTCAATGTTTTGATGGCATTCCAATCGAGATTGATTTTATACAGCCATTCTCGGCCGAATATTGTGTCCAAATTTTCTTTCACAATGTATAGATTTAAAACTAATTTTTGACCTTGGTATTCAACTTTAACAGGAACATATCCTAAAGGTACCACCTTATCACCCCTGTAAGTTTTAAAAACTAAATTTGTAGGCTGAGTCTTTTTACTGGAAATTTTTCTAAATTCATTTATAGACATTACCGAAACTGTTCCCCCAGTATCAAGTTCCATGCTAACTGGTTTGATTTCAATTTTAACTTGAACCATTATTGGCGGTCTTTTTGGCTCTTCCTCTCTTAACATGTGCGTTCTGGAGTTAAATCCATAGATGGGGACCTCATTTTTCGAAACATAATCATTATTTGCCTCAACTTTCTTTTGTTTAACCTGTCGGTTTTTCCTAGACCAATAACATGCCTTTTCGATAAGTCCAATTTTTTTACAAAAGCGGCATTCACTTGTTGCAAATCTACAGTTGTTTTTATTGTGATTATCTCCTAAGCAACGCGAACAAGTTTCATTTTTACCATTATTGTTCTTAGCAACAAAGTTTTGTTTCCGCGGTTTGGACTCATTTTTCTTGGTTTTAAGTACCTTCAGTTCTACGGAATTTCCTATAATCTCATTTGCACCCTTAACCGCCTTTTCCATCGCCAAGGCTATCTTTAATGTTTTCTCTAAATCGATATCATTTTCCTGAAATAATCGATCTAAAATATTACAATCTCGTAGACCGCTAACGAAAACATCCCTTAACATGGTATTTAGCATATCCTCTTTATATTCACAAGGAATCGCTAACGAGCGTAATTCAGTGACATAACTACTAATTGATTCCCCCTCATGCTGTTTTCTGTTAATAAACATGTGCCGACTAGGTATTATTAAAGCTTTAGGATTTAAATGATCCTTAAGAACCTTTTATAGTTCGGTAAAATTTTTATCTGAAGGATTATCCGGAGAGAGTAAATTTTTCAACAAATTATACAATTTCGCATTCAAGCTTGAGATCAGAACTTTCCCACGTTTTGCCTCTGGAACATTTTGAATGTCCAAAAAAGCCTCAAATCGTTCTATGAACGAATCAAAATTTTCTACCGTTTCATCGAACTTATAGAAAGAAACAGAAATTTTGTCTTGTTTATGTTCCGATTTCTCTTGCAATGCGACCATTAAAGCTTCATTCTGCTTTATTAATTCTTCAATTAACTTCAGCATCCTTTCAAAATAAAAATCAAATAACTTTCTTACCTTTTGCAGTTTTCGGGGAATCCCCTAAATCCAAGTTTCGGTTTTGCTACTACTTTTTTACGCATGTAACCCAATGGGCCGAATCGGGAACGATTTGCTTCTCACACATCCTTGTCGCCAACTTCTTGTGTCTAGCGGTGTGGGTCCAGTGAAGTGCATGACGCAACCAAAACAGACTAGTTCACGGCACAAACATTTATTTCTAACTCATAAGACAGCAGCGATGCGCTATTTACGCAGTTACATTACATTCTACTCTACTCTCGTTCACAGAGGTTCTCTGGAATAAGAGTACTGATACTCTCGAAATCAGATGCTACACAGCTCAACGTCTTACCCTTAAAACATCCTTCAAGAGAGCCCGCTATAACCCCGCCCGTTAAATTAGAATTTGGCAGGTTTCCCCAACTCCAATCGGCGATATTATTTGGCGAGATTTCAGAGTTCCTTTTTTCCGTTCCTTATTTTCCGAGTGACATTCTTTCCGTTTCCCTTTTTTCCGGGTGACATTTTTTCCGCACACCACAATACATAGTACAATACATATTCTTTGTCATCGGATCATTCTTATTTCTGGAACTGTGCTTGAAGAGTGGCGTCTTTTTGATCCGTAAGTATGCTATAATTCTCCCATAAATTTTTAATATTTTTAATACGTTTTTCCAAATTTACACATTTTGCCTGATTAATTTGAAGTTGTTTGTTTTAGATGTGCGCAATAGCAATATTGGCAAATTTCAGGTTTTTCGTAATATAACCAAGTTTTTTTATTTCTCTGGTAAGTGTTTGCTTTATATCTTACATTTATTATAAAATATGAAAAGTAATTTTTGCATGTGTATATTTTTTCATGCCAATTTTCTGTTTTATGTGCTGGTAGATTCCTGGCCGATTACCGTGTTTTTAGATAAATGCGCCATTTTCATTTAGCTCGTGTAGAGATTACTGTTTCCATTTTTTTAAGTAACCACGAAATTTCTTACACATGTAAAAGCTTTACTAGTAAACTTTTGATTGGGGATATTTCAAGTAAATGTGACATTATTACTGAATTTGTGTAGAAGTTGCTCTTCGTTATGCCTTTTTGAGCCAATATGTTAATTAGTTGTATTATTTTAATACCTTGTTTTGCAGATTAATGCAGTTTATTTGACAGATGTGTAATGCTGTTTATTGAAAAATGCATTACCATCATTGATGGTAAGATCTTGGCTTAGCAAATTGGTAAAATATGATAGTATTTGTTTATAAAGTACAATTTTAAGTTTTAATATTTTGGCAACAATGATATTAAATTGTAAAGAGAATGAGTTAAAAATGTGGTCACCGCTTTCTCAGATGGCCCAGACTTTCCTTTTACTATCGATTATGAAATGGCCGTAGTTTATCGATTGCGAAGGTTTTAATGTTTTGGATTCATGTATGAACTTTGTCAGAAGGAAAATGAATAACGCGAAACCTTCCAATTTAAAGGAATACTTTGCAGACACGAAGTAGAAACTGTTAAAAAAATTTGCTTACTACTATAGAAAATCATAATCATTCGATGATAAGAGTATGTTATGAAGTATGTTATGTATGATACGAGTTATGAAAGTAAATGTAAAGATAATGTATGTATGTATGTGAAGTAAATAAAATCCTCTAGAACGCAAGTGCTTTATTTGGTTATCTAGTTGAAAGTTTGGCCATTTTGTTGTATTTGTTCTTAAGTACTTACCAACATAAATTTCTATTAATTTTATTGCCTAAGATCTAGTTGATGTTTCGAGATCTGATCCAAGTTAAAAAAAATTTTTGTAGACGTTCATATTCATTAGTTTTGTTGCATAACGTGTAATAGAGTTCTGTTTGATTTTTATTTGGTTTCACTGTCAGCTACTGCATGCTTTTTTTTTTTTTTTTTTTTTAAATAGCAGATGCTTTACAAAACCTTCCATACTATATTAAACATTAAACTGGATATACTGTGTTAGATTTGAAAATTTTTACTGTTTCTTCAGAAACTCAACAATTGCCTCAATGACTACTGTAGTTTTCATCTTGTCTTATTGTATAATTGCAATCTGTTGATATGAAATATAATAATTTAACAGTCAGTGTGTAAAGAAAATTCATTCTTTAGTTTTATCATGAACAGTGGTTTTCAAAATAATCTTATAATTAAACACAACCAATTCAAAAAAATATTCTGTTTTAAGTTAATAGTTCACCATAAAATTACATGCATTGAAATATCAGGAAGTTATAATAATGAAGATATTGACACTTTCGGAAAACAGGAAAGTTTTCTGAAGTGTATTTATTTCTTTAGTGATGTATAAGTCAATGCTACTTAACTTGCATAATATTACATTACTGTGTATTTTGACTGGCACCAGTAAACTAGCAGATAAGATAGCTGAACACTGGATGTTTGATCCAGATACAAATACTGGTGAATGGGATAGCTGCATGGGAATTTTCCTGTTTCTCCTCATGTATTATGTGAATACAAGTCAATTTCTCATAGAAGAAACCTTCTCAAAGGCTTTCCTTTACCTAAGGTACATAGCTCTTACTGTACGTTACCTTGCTTTGTGTAACTTAGCATAGCCATCAACATCTTAATAATTTTAATACAAAATGACAAAAAAAAATTTTTTTGCTACCATATTATCACAACAAATTTCGCAGGATGCACCAAACTGTGTCAACCATGTGTATGTGCATATAACAATTCTTCAGTTTTTAATAAACAGCATCACCATTTTTGTACGTTTTTTTTTTTTTTTTTTTTTTTTTTTTTTTTTTTTTTTTTTGTGTGTGTGTGTGTGTGTGTGTGTATTTGTCCGAGTTACAATGATTTTTATAACTCATTTTTATTTTTATAACAAATCATTTATAAACAAATCGTACTTTTTTAAATGTGAAATTAATTTTAAAATATGCACTTGTGGAATTTGTCTGCAATGGATGAAATAGTAGTATGAATAAAATTTTGAAAAATTAAAGCTGTATCAAATTATATAGTCACAGAAGAATGGAATTTGCTATGTTAGTTGAATTTAAATTACCCAGAATCTTTCTTCCTTCGCTGTTGCTATACCACCAAAAGAAAACCAATTATGAACACCATCCTGCAAACAAAAACTTGCTTGTAACAAGGTTTATTCATTGATTGGTACAGACTTTAATGGCATATTTGTTACCAAATAATTCTAAAGCAAACCAGTATGAAGGGCAGTGTTACAGGTAAACTTGTTTTCAAATTAGCAACTCTGTAAAAGGGATCATCTAGCTGTACTGACACTGCATGTTCTTTCTCATATCTAGTTATTTCGTTGTAACAGGCAATTAAGATAAAAACACTTTTAACACTGCTTAATTTTGATGTATGGTAGCCCAGTTACATGACTACAACATTTTTCCACTACTTTTTTTACACTGTAAACTTGGTTTACAAAGTTATTTACCAAGATTTTCGGATGTTGTATAGAAATATCATATGGAACAACTACAGTCAAATGTATTGTTTCAGAAGAGAGTATATCCTCTTACTGAATCTTTTCCTGCACTTATTGTTTGATTTAATATTTCCAGTATAGTGGAATGACCATCATGAAAACATAGCGTCCTGTAGCTCTTTCTATATAATTCCATTCAGATATTCACACTTTTATTTTTGTAAGTTAATGCAGAAGACAATACATATTTACATCTATTTTTGATACTTCCAATTTTAAGGAATAATCATGGAGTCTATACTGTTACATACAAGATGCTAAAAAAATACTTAACAGGGAGTTGAACATTATTCGTGCAACAAAGGAGCTGAGGTTTATTGCACTTTTAACAATATGTTAAAACTCATACAAACATTTATTTCTTTTATTATAGATGTAAATCAATGACCAGTTCCTAAAGTATTGAAACATAAAAGTCAAGGAAAACATTCTCAGTTTATAGTGCCAAAGTATTTTGTTAATAATGATAAATTCAATTAAAAAGGATTATTCATGTTATTATGCAGAATTGATGCTAAAATTCCATATTAGAAACAAGTATCGATTAATTGTGTTAGCTAGAATTAAAGAATAAACAGTCGGGCGGAAATTTATTAAATGCATAAAACGTAACAAAAGCCAGGGCTGTATTTATTCATCCATTTCAAAAATTGTGGCTTTTCTATCCAACTGTCGTCAAATCTGTGAAATCAGAAAAAAGTCTAAAATTGTAATTTTTTCCAGAGAAGCATTTCCATCCTCAGAAAAATTAATGTTAAAAAAGAATTGAAATACTAACTTTGTGGATTATATGAAGAAAGTGAAAAGAAAATCATTATTTCATTATAATTTTAATCATAAAAACAGATCTGCTTAATATTATTTTTCGTAACAATAACAATAGAATAAAAAAATATTTCTTTAAGTATGTCCAGTTATATTGTAGGGTTTATATTTATTTTAACTAACATTTATTTTAAGTTTAAACTATCTTTCCTGTCAAGCCTTACTTTTCCCTGGAATTGCCAATGCCAGAGTATGTAAATTTTAGTAGAACGCGCAAGGATTCAAATTATCAGCGGAAGTATTCTGAGTTAAATAGAAAGGAAACGAGTTCGAAAAAGTGTTTTCTTGCTTCACAAGTGTGGAGGTGGCTAGTTAGAAATTGAAGAACCACGCGTTTCGGCCTGTGTGCTTGCCTCGGCAAATTGTTAATCTTTCAACGTAATATTCAGAAGTTTGCTGAATTATCAGCGGTATCTCAGAACGCGGTTAGGTTAGTTACGTTTAGAGAGCCTCGTAGTTAGTCACTTGTTATTATTTCTTTTTTAGTTTCTTATTTTTATTTTACCACCGGGTCGGCGTAGTTTGTGAGCGTTAAGAACACGCATCTGTAATTTCTAAAGTTGAATAAAAAGGGATTTAAACCCTTCTCAAGACTTTGGGTACTTTCCAGTTCTTAGCAGTCACCACTTTTGTTGGGTGCAGGTTGGAAGCGCGCAGCATTACAACATAAAGAAATTTGCGAAGATTGGACGTCCAGGTTACAGAGTAACCAAACAAAGAGAAAGAGTCAGCAGAGCTTGCTTTTCCAAATAGATTATCCTGAAATTGGTGAAGGTCTCTTTTCAGTTCTCAGTTTTATTTTACCGCCGGGTCGGCGTAGTTTGTGAGCGTCAAGAGCACGCATTTGTAATTTCTAAAGTTGAATAAAAAGGGACTTAAACCCTTCTCAAGACTCTGTCTAATTTCTAGTTTTTAGCAGTCACCACTTTGTTGCGTGCAGGTTGGAAGCGAGCAACTTTACATTGGCGCCCGAACACTTGTCGAACTGAAATGGCCGAAAATTGGATGAAAGCCGCTGGACAACAACAAGAAATGGCAAGCCAATTGGAAGGATTTGGGTACCTGGTCCAGACGTTGAGAGCGTCAATCAAGCCAAACGTCAATTTCAACGGAAAAAATTCGGTGGCGATATTTCTAGAAGGCCTTGAAAATCACTTCCAGCTCTACCCTGTGCCTGAAAGACAAAAAGTTGCTATCGCCACATCTGCACTAAAAGGACAGGGCTCGCTATGGTGGAAGAATATAGGCAAATTTTTATTAGGGGAATTCGGAGGCCAGACATATACATTTGAAAATTTCAAAAAATCGTTATTAAAGGCCTTCCCCATAGTGAAAGATCGAGCAAGGCTAGAAGCCGAACTATATAGTTTTTATCAACGGGATATAGAAGAGTTGACGGACTTTATTCTGCGAAAAATTAAGCTGACGGATATGCTGTATGGGAAGAAACCCGACGCGGAGATTATTGAAATAATCTTACCAAGATTGCTACCTGCGGTTCAAGATTACTTTGAAATTAGAAACCCAAGCACATTACAGGAGCTCTTCGAATCGGCGGCCAAGTTTCAAAATCGCAGAATAGCGGAAAAAGTTAGAGGGGCATCGTATTCTCAAAGTATCCGAAGGCAATCTTCAAATGAGCAGACCAGTAATGCAAACCGCTCTTATGGGGGAAAGAGCTATCAAGCTAACTCATCGAACCTCGAAGGTCAAGGCCTAAAAAAGAAATTTGAAAAGAACCGTCCGCGTACCCAGAAGGCAGAAGTTGAAAGGAAAGCTTTAAACGAATAGAGGGGCCTGTGAAAGCGAGGGTCCAGACCCCGGAAGTTTTGAAAAAACCCTCAAAAAGACACTTAATACGGTCGTCGTAAAAAACTCACATTTACCAATTATATAACTCGTGGTTGGCGATGTACCAGTAGAAGCCCTCATCGATACAGGAGCAGAAGGTAATTTTATGAGTGATATTTTTTTAAGAAGAAATTTTATAGGTTACGATTATTTAATAATATAAACACAGAAATCATAGCAGCGCAAGGACAAACTTGTCAGTGTATCGGAAAACTATCTTTAAAGATACAGTTTCAAAACGAAACCCTTAAAGTATTAATTTTTGTAGGAAAAAACTTGCAAATTCCACTTATTTTAGGTATGGTGTTTTTAAAAGCCGCGAAGGCCAAACTGAATTTTCAGGAAAGTTCTATCGTGCTGGAGATAGATTGGAGGGTGGAGGAACCAGTGGAACAACCGCAAGTCGAACTTAGCCATTTGAATGACCATGAAAGCCAAGCCATCCAGCAAGTGGTGACTACTTTTTCAAACTTGTTTTCAGAACGGCCTGGTAGTTGTCAAATAGTTACGCATGAGATACAGTTAACTGCCGACAAACCCTGTAGGACTAAACCTTACCGCTATGATAAACAGAAAGAACAAATCATAGAAGAACATATTCAGGAAATGTTAAAGAACCAAATAATAACGCCCATAAATAGTGAGTACGCGAGTCCAGTCGTACTTATGTAGGAAAAAGAACGAGTTTCCTCCTTCGGATAAAAGGGCTTGGAGGTTTGCTATCGATTACAGAAAACTTAATATTGTTACTAAATTCCCAGTTTACCCTTTGCCGGTTATAGAGAAAATTATTAGAAAGATTAAATCTACAAGATACATGACTACGTTGGACTTAACGTCTGGCTACTATCAAAGAGCTATGAGACCCGAAGACATACATAAAACCGCGTTTATAACAAAATCGGGCAGTTATGCATTTTTACGCATGTCATTTGGGTTGTGTGGGGCCCCGTCAACATTCCAGAGAGCTATGGACATTGTTCTAAAGCCTGTCGTAGGAAAATCGACTTTAGTCTATGTAGATGATATATTTATAACGAGTAGTACGTTGGAACAAATGTTAAAGATCTAGAAGAAGTTTTTAAATTATTAAAAGAGGCCGGTCTTACAATTAACGCCTCAAAATGCAAGTTCGCAACTAAAGAACTTAAATATGTGGGTTATAAAATTTCGCAAAAGGGTATAGAAACTCAAGATTCAAAAATAAAAGCAATCAAGAATTTCCCACCTCCCAACACTGCCAAGAAACTTTCTTCTTTCCTTGGGTTGTGTTCTTATTATGGATCATTCATAAAAGATTTTGCTAATATTGTTGAACCCTTGTTAGTAATTAAAAGAAAGAAAAGTAAATTCACGTGGACTGCGGAAGCAAATACCGCTTTTGAAAGGTTAAAAGAAGCGCTCATCAATGCCCCTGTTTTGAACTTCCCGGAGGGGGACGAAAACCTGGAAATTGCAGCAGATGCGTCGGACTACGCTGTGGGTGCGATTCTTATGCAAAATGGCCATCCTTTGGCATTTTTTAGTAAAACGTTGAATCATACACAAAGTAATTATACAGCTACAGAGAGAGAAACATTAGTCGTATTAATGGCTGTACACAAATTTCGAGTTTATTTCGGCAAAGCGCCAGTAACAGTCTTTTCGGATCATGCGGCTGTTGGTAGACTTTACTCGGGGAAAAACCTAACGCCCAGGTTAATAAGATGGGCTTTAAAACTCCAAGAATATAATCTCATAATCAAATATAAACCGGGTAAGGAAAACAATGTAGCTGACGCACTTTCTCGTATAAAACTGGACGATGAAGGCAATGAACTTAAATGCGCTGTGTTGACTTCAAAAATTTTAGATTCTAGAGATACAATTATTGTTGAATTGAAAGCTGATCCTGAATTTGGAAGTATCTATGCATATTTGAAAGACCCCGAAAGCTTTGAGCACACAGATATCGATGCGATAAGAAATAGAGCAGAAAACTATGAAATAATAGATAATTTATTATTTTATACGAAAACAACAAACGAAAATCTCGAGTACAAACCAGTCATCCCAGCCTCGCTTCGATTAAGCATTTTGAAGGAATTATACGACGCGAAAACAGCGGGTCATTTACGGATCAGAAAGACTTTAAAAAGGGTACGCAAGGCATTATATTTCCGCAGTTATCCAAAAAAGTAACTGCGTATGTCAGGTCCTGCAATCAGTGTCAGTTAATAAATGATATTAATTACAGCCAAGTACTTAAATAGCATTCGCGCTACATTTCCGAATGAAATTTTAGGCATAGAACTTCTTGGTCCTTTCCCCCAGAGTGAGTTAAATAAAAATCGTTTTCTTTTAGTAATTGTAGATCATTTTTCAAAATGGACAGAAATTGTTCCACTTAAACGCGCGTCAGCCAAAACAGTCGCAGATGCATTCTTACACAGATACATTTTAAAATACGGTGCACCGATAAAAGTCATTAGCGATAACGGTAAACAATTCGTTAGCCAAATATTTGAAAATATTTGCACTGGACTTGGCATATGCCATATCAAAATGGTTCCGTATAGACCACAGGCAAACATCGCCGAAAGAGTTAATAAAAATATTGTAAAAATAATTCGAAGTTATGTTAGCACACATCACAAGCGCTGGGATGGCTACATAAATGAGTTAGCTTTTGCTTTAAGAACGGCAAATCACGATACTACGGGAAAAACTCCAGCAGAATTATTTTTAGGACGGAAGTTAATTACGCCATTAGATAAATTAGTCTTTGTGCAACAAAGAGAGCAAGAATTTAAACAGATAGACGTGCAAACACTTATTGACCAGGCGGTTAAAAGCTCAGATACGGCAAGAAATAGACAAAAATTATACTATGATAGAAAACGCCGTGAAGCAGATTTTAAAGTTGGAGATAAAGTGTTGAAGCGGAAATTTTCTTTATCAAGTGCCCCAGACAATTTTACTGCAAAGTTAGCTCCAAAATTTGAAGGCCACTATGTAATTCAGGAAATCAAGGGAGCCGTATTGTACCTTAAGAACGATAGAGGGGAAATCTGTAAAGCAAGTCCCGACCAGGTGAAAAAATATTATAATCAAAATGATTTTGAAATCCTTAAAAGTTTCTTGCAGGACTCAAGCGTAAAAGAAGTGGAAGGTCAAGAAGTAACTTAACCCGCTCCACCACCCAAGAAGCAGAGAACTGTAGAGAAACCTAGCCCTTCTACAAGTCATGCGACAGTACCGAAAAGAAGAAATGAAAACGTTCAGACTCCAACATTTAAGAGACGCAAGAAAGCAACGCCGCCGCGTAAAGAAGCTTTGGCAAAGAGGAAAAGACCACCTACAACGTATCGCAGTAGAAATTCTGCATCGAGGAGAACGCCTCCAGGGCCAGAGTGTCAGGTGCAAACAAGGCCGCCGTTCCCGAGAACGAAAAGACAGCAGGAGGAACGAAAAGACCACCACCAACAGAAGAAATTCAAGCATGATTCCAGACCGGAGAACGCCAAGACCAGCCGTCCAGAGGCAAAACGGAAAAGACAGCAACCCGAAGACTACCACTCCAAGAGGCCAGCATGCAGAGGGCGAAAAAGAAAAGGCAACGTGGACGACACTCGAAGGACACTAAGGAGACGACTGACGTCGATGAAATCTATAACGTGGGAGCAGTTCTGCCAGAACAGGATGTCGGAGTTCCAATCATCGAAAACTCAAAGATAAGTTAAAATCTTCTATAATTTTTTTTTTCTTTTGTTCCGAAATGTTATGCGTAAATACGAAGTTCTATGTTTTGACGGAAGTCAATGTGTCTCGGTTGAGACTTAGTTTTGTTTTACTTTATTTAGCTAAGACAAAAGTATTATTTTCTATAAGTATAAAATCTAAGAACAAGCAGTTCCTGTTGGTCGAAATACTAATTCTGTTATGTTAAAACCAAAATTTGGCCGAAGATAAAAATAACTTCGTATTCTTGTACTAACGAGAAATTTAGTTTCAGTGCCGCCAGCTTGGCGAAGAATGCGTAAAGTAAAAATTTATTTTTCTCTTATTCATTTTATGGTAAATTGTAAAAATCATATGTATTAAAATTTTGTAAATATACGTAAATACTTGAAAGTTATGTAAAAGTAGAATTTAGTCTAGAAGCATAAAATTTTAGATGCTAAAAGTAAATGCTCAAAAGAAATGAATTCAAATTTAAGTATTAAACTGTAGATAAAATCATGCTTTAGAGCGAAAGCCTGCATGTCTAAAGATGAATGAGGGGGAAGTTAGAATGAATGTGTTTTGTAGGGTTCTCCACCTACACTTGAATTTTAAGATTGTTAAAATAGCCCATCGAGTTGTAGAATGTCGAGTAAGGTGTGTCTATTTGGTCGTTGAATTCTAACAAATCATTGTGGTTAGGGGAAGTGTTGCAATACTAAAACACGAATATTCCCGTTTGACACCACACATGGTGGAGAGCCAGGGTAAAGTTAAATTCATGTTTGAATACTTGAATGAATGTGAATTAAGCAGTAACTAAAAATAAATCGATCAAAAACAAAAACTTATTCTGTGTCAAAAAAGTGTAAATTATAATGTATTTAGAAAGATACTGATACTTATGCCTTATTATATGGTGGAAGGAAGAGAACAGATTGATTGCTGAAGTCCTGGAAAGTTTGCTGTAAGAAGAGAGAGTTAAACAAGTATCTTCAGAAATTTATTCTACCTTTTGTGAAAAAACAGTTTTCTTATGTAAACGAGGCTCTTAAAATTTAGTTCAGAATTGTGGAAACTTTTCAACAGGTCGTTTCTAGGACCTGCTTCCAAGTTTACCAAATTCTGGCAGCGGCAAATGTAGGGTTTATATTTATTTCAACTAACATTTATTTTAAGTTTAAACTATCTTTCCTGTGAAGCCTTACTTTCCCCTGGAATTGCCAATGCCAGAGTATGTAAATTTTAGTAGAACGCGCAAGGATTCAAATTGTCAGCGGAAGTAATCTGAGTTAAATAGAAGGGAAACGAGTTCGAAGGTGTGCTTTCTTGCTTCACGAGCGTGGAGGTGGCTAGTTAGAAATTCAAGAGCCGCGCGTTTCGGCCTGTGTGCTTGCCTCGGCAAATAGTCGAATCTTTCATTGTAATATTCAGAAGTTTGCTGAATTATCAGCGGTATCTCAGAACGCGGTTGGGTTAGTTACGTTTAGAGAGCCTCGTAGTTAGTCACTTGTTATTATTTCTTTTTTAGTTTCTTATTTTTATTTTACCGCCGGGTCGGCGTAGTTTGTGAGCGTCAAGAACACGCATCTGTAATTTCTAAAGTTGAATAAAAAGGGATTTAAACCCTTCTCAAGACTTTGGGTACTTTCCAGTTCTTAGCAGTCACCACTTTTGTTGGGTGCAGGTTGGAAGCGCGCAACATTACAACATAAAGAAATTTGCGAAGATTGGACGTCCAGGTTACAGAGTAACCAAACAAAGAGAAAGAGTCAGCAGAGCTTGCTTTTCCAAATAGATTATCCTGAAATTGGTGAAGGTATAGCTCCAAGGCACCGTTTCATGTCTGCTTATGAACAGAAGGTTGAACCTCCAGATCGTCGTTGGCAATATTTGTTGTTTGCTGCTGAGCCATATGAAACAATTGCGTTTAAATTTCCAAGTCGTGAAGTTGATAAAAGTGAAGGGAAGTTTTGGGTTATGTGGAATAAAGAAACTAAACAATTTTTCCTTCAGTTTAGTTTTAAAGTAGAGCCAAACGTTATCAAGCTTCCTCCTCCACCACTACCACCACCACCACCACCACCTAGTGCTCCATCAGGGCCAGTGCCAGCACAGCGTCCAAGTGCCCCTCCTCAACATATGCCTCCTCCACCTCCTGCGCCAATGATGCATCCTCCTCCCAGACCAATGGAAATGCCCCCACCACCACCTCCACTAAGTGGTATACCTCCTAATTTTCCTTCCATGCCTCCACCACCAATAAATCAGTTTCAGCATATGCAAACAAGACCTCCTCCACCAATGAATATGAATTTTGTCCCGCCACCTCGACCTTCTATGATGCGTTCACGAGATCCTCCACCACCGCTACAAGTGGCCCTGCTCCACCACCTCCTCCAGCTCCATTGCCTAAATTCACAGCTCCTCCTCCTCCAGCGCTGCCAGCAACTCAACCAAATCCACCTCCCTCAGTCTCAGGAAATCCCCCAATGCCACCACGTGTGGAATCTTCTCCAGTCTCTCCCCCTTCACCTCCATTATCAGATAGGGAAAATTAATGTCACTTATGTTGTAAATAGATTGTGATACTTTAATAAATAAAATGAATTTATTTTTTCCCTTCTTGTCTGTAATATTTGCCCTGAACTTCTAATTTGTTTTATCTTTGTATTCAAATAGTAGAGCATTATAAATGAGTAACGATATTTTATAGTTCAAACAAATAATTTTGTTTATAATCTGCTAAAGATTGAAGGAAGTAAAATATTAAAAAAAACAAGAAATAAAAAAAAATATTCTGTTTTTATGGGGCAATGGATATCAAATATGTATGCATTTGATATCAGTTTCTAATTAAAGCAAAACCAGGGTGCTTTGTTAATATGTAAGATACTACTATTAATAAAAGTCTCAATAAGACCAAAAACAAAATTAGTTGCTGTAACTTAAAAAATATTTTACTGCTACAGGAATCAAAGGTGATTTTATCATTACTGAACATATGTGGATATAATATATAATTACATTTTCTCATATTTATTAGGCACATCTATATGTTATCTTTTTGATAAAATATGGCATTAATTATCTAGAGATGTCAGCTATAATTACTGATTCCTAATCCCTTTTATAGAATTACATGTGACAAAAATTGTTGCAGGAAGTTTGTATCATATGTCTGCTGTATATGAGTGAGAATGAAAGATCAACATCTTCAATTGTACTGATGTTCATGATCAATATACCATCATTTCTGACAGATGCACTGATGTCACAATTAGGTACCATATTGACTCAAATGTTCTCAAATCATACTATATAAACTATGTTTACATGCTTCAGAGTTTTCAGAAAACCACGTTGTATTCTGTATGCAGTTATGTTCTTACAGTCGCAATGACTACATATGGCAAATGAAAACTGCCATTTATTTTCTTGCGATGAAAGTAAAATTAATTCTAAATTGTGAAGGCAGTGTCACTGTTTTCCTTAAAATGCAATGACATTTCTGTTGCGGATGAAAACTTTCTTATCATGTTTGGTGGAATAAAATTTTCCAATTGTATACACTAATTGTGCAAATTCGTTCTTTTGTGAAGTTTTCCATAATTAAAAGACTATATGGAAGGACTAAAGCAGCTGCTGTAGTTAAGAGCATGATCAAATCTACAAAAAAGTAAATTGTGTGACTATTGCCAAATGCCCCATTCACGTTAGTCATAGATGGTAATTCAGATTCAATATCGGTTCGGTAGAAGAGCATCTTATTGCTGTTTCATACTACTGTAGCAGATAAGACCATAAAGGCTCGTTTCCACTACTGCGTACGAACGCGTTGCGTCAATTGAAGACACGCCTACGGCATCCGTACAAGCGTTTCCACTGCTGCGTATCCGTAAAATATTTTCATTTTCCACCGCTAGGTGTCACTGTAATATTTTCGCGCCAAACAAGCAGTTCGCGAGTTAAGACGCTGAACATCTGAATTTTTCCCGCTTAAGCGAGTATTGTTTGTTTTGGATTTGATATGGATCCTGACGTAAAACGCAGAAAAGTTTTGTTTACTAAATTCCATGTTATTGGAAATTTTTATTTCAGCTTATGAACTGCGAAAGTAAAGTACGCTAGCAATTTTTACATAAGTAAGGTTATAATGCATATTATGAACATCACTAATTCCATAGAAGCTTAAGTAAATTCAAAAAAAAAAAATGTGTTTCTAGAAGCCTTAAATATTATGAAATAATATATATATATTATTAAAACTAAAATGTACTGTTAGTGAAAAAGTAAACAAATAAATAAATAAAATTAAATTAAAGGGATTAAAAAATAGTTGGTACTTTAAAAGTACAGAGCAACTGTAAAGAAAGGTTCACGATATTTACGCAAAATTTGCTATGCTTGTATACCGCTGACTTCAGGGTCATAGCTGGATAATTTATTAGAAATCTCGTTTGTTTTAAAATGCACTATGGGCAGTTATATTTTATGCATAATCCATAAAATATTATTTTTAATTTAAACATTTTTAATTCATATCTCTTTTTATAGAAGTTATAAAAATAAGATTTTTCTCTTTATATATGCACACATTAGGTAAAGAAAATGGAAATATTTAATTAATTAATTACTGCGCTTCTGCTGGAGAGGACTGAATTTAAAAGCAATTATTATAGTAATTTTTTGTTAAAAAAAATGTTTAGGGCATTAATATTGTCTCATGTTAATTGGAATGAAAGTTTAGAGTCGTAAACATCCCAAAGTCTGAGCACATGTATATACATTCACATAAAAGTGAAACGAAAATATATATATATATCTGCAGGGTTTCAAAATAAATTAAATTTAAATAATTCTCTTGCGCCATTGCTGCAAGGAATGAAATTTGAATTTAACAAACATTTTCTATTCGTAAAAAGCAAATTAAAAGTTAATTAAATTTAAATGAAATTTAATGCAAACAAATAAAGGATTAATTATTGTTGCGAACTAATATACAATATCATTTAAATTCTGAGAACATATGTAAATCAAGTGCAAGTATCAAAATCCATGAATAAATGTATAATTCCAAAAATTTATTAATCCTAAAAAATTTATAAAAATGTATAAGTGAATAATAGGATAGCTTATTAATCCTAAAAAATTTATAAAAATGCATAAGTGAATAATAGGATAAATAATTATTAATCCTAACAAATTTATAAAAATGTATAAGTGAATAATAGGATAGCTTATTAATCCTAAAAAATTTATAAAAATGCATAAGTGAATAATAGGATAAATAAATTTTTGGAATTATATATTTATTCATGGATTTTGATACTTGCACTTGATTTACATATGCTCTCAGAATTTAAATGATATTGTAGATTAGTTCGCAGCAATAATTAATCATTTCTTTGTTTGCATTAAATTTCATTTAAATTTAATTCACTTTAAATTTGCTTTTTACGAATAGAAAATGTTTGTTAAATTCAAATATATATGTACAGGATATACTTTAAATTAGTATTATATAATTTTCAAACTTTTTTGCGAGAAAAATTTAAATAAATAAGAGCATAAATAAAACAATATATTTAATGCATATAATAATAGAAATAAATTATAAAACACGAATATACATCAAATTAGAATAAAAAGGAAAAAAAGTTGCAGGCAGGGTGCAAAAAGAGTATGGGATTCGAACTCACGACTCCAAGAAATGAACATCCTTACCATCAGCTTTACCACTAAGATAGGATTGCACGTGAGTCGCATGCATATTTTAGCTTATATACATCAACTAAATCAATTCTTAAAACTTGAAGTTTTTTGGTCCTATTTCAGTGTGCTATCGTCTGAAAAATTTACCAGAGTTTGTTCTTCAGCTTCTAGTACATTTTTTACAAAAATCATTATCTTTTAAAGTGGCGTTCGAATTGAAGTTAAATGGGCTGCTAAAAATATATTTCTTGTGCTTACAAATATATGTTATCCAAAAAGATATATTTCTAAAGGGAAATACAAATTTAACATACTCTTCAATGAACTGGAGTATTTAAAAGGCTATCAAATTTAATTTATAATTAATTTTGATAACGTTTTTAGTTTTTACCTGTTTCAAAAGAAAAAAATAGCAAATCTTTTAATCATATCTAATTTGCTATAGCAGTTTGATATAGTCAGACATTCATTTTCATTAAAGCTAAATGAGTATGCAGAACTAAAATATGATTATCAGAACAAATTTTGCTATTTCATGGACTTGGAATTATAATTTTTTCCGCTGATTTTCTTGAACTGAATTTCTTGAACGAACAAGTACTGTATTTGCAGTTATCTTGTTATCTTTTTTTAACTAAATTCAGCTGATAGCTGTCTTTTTCAGCGCGCAGATTTCTCGCTATAATGTTAATTCAGAAATAAGTATTTTTTAGCAAAACATTCTTTCTCTATAAGCGAACGTTCATCGCTACTTCTGCCGCCATTAATTTTTAGTGACTGCACCTGATTGCTCCTTTTTTACCACGTGACCCCAACGCATCCGCAGACATACGGATAGAAGTTGAACATTGTTGAACTTCATCCGTATGTCATCCGTCACCGCACACCGACCGGATTGCAGATGTCAATCAAAGTGAATTCGCTCGCTGATTGGAGAAACGCATACGCAGCAGTGGAAACGGGCCTTAATGCTCATAGTTATTGTCATTGTTAGGATCTATCTGTAATTCAGGAAAAAGAATTTTCAGTGTCTTCTTTAAAAGTGCATGCTTGGGGAATTGCAATTGAAAAATGCAAATATCATGATGGGTAAGAGTAAAAAGAGTTGTAGCGTTTGTAAGAAAATTGCAGTCTTTTGTACTTCTCAAGAGTATTTATACATGTCCTTTGGTGAAAATGGTGATTTTTTTTAGATTTTTAACACTTTACCGACCGCTAGCGGTTCAACAGCATACATACGTCCGACCGGCCGCAGATTCTCCCCGTTCTGAATAGCTGTCAGGACAATCTGATAAATAGTCTAAATAAAACTCCCCAGTATCATTTTTTTCACTCTTCGTGAATGGTAAATTTTTTAAAAACGGTGTGAAAATGTGAGAGTTTACGAATAGATAGGCTATTTTTAGCTAGTCCCGAGAAAAAAGTGATTAACAGGCTATTGGTCTGTAGGCATTGGCGAAAAAAGCTGATTAATAGGCAATCGGTCGGTAGGCGTTGGCTAAAAAATGCCGATTAATAGGCGATCGATCGGTAAGCGTTGGCGATTAAAAGCAGATTAATAGACGATCGGTCGCTAAAGTGTTAATATAAAATCACTGCTTCTTTTATAAGAAGCTCTCCAAATTCATGTTTTTTGGATGAAGCATATTGCTGTTTTAACTTATTTAATAATAAAATTTGTCAAACCTATGCCTTTATTGCTAATTTGAATAATGCATTATTTTTTTATGTTGAAAGAAAATAAGAGAAATGATACTGACCTGGTAATGGTACTAAGATTAGAGCTCTTACTGTGGAAGAGAAGCTTAAAACTTCACAGAATAGTTTTACTCCAGTATAAGGGAATTTTACAAAGCAACCTGTGGTTACCTTTTCAAGAAAATGCCCATAAATAAGTTACTTTAGTATGCAGAGGTAGTGCACGTATCTCAGGAAAGGAAAGTTTAATTTTATTATATTCAATATATGGCTTTATTGTTCAAAAGTCTATCTCTTGGTGTTGATGGGCCTACGAGCAGTAAAGTCTCTGAACATTCATAGTTCAGTCCAAGGTTCAAATCCCGTGAACGAGCTGGCTGCAATGGGCATTTTTGTGGTTTTCCACCATGTGTAACATGTTTATGAGCCAGTTTCCCTTAGAAAGTCCTCCACAGAGGCATCCCCCCTTTAGGCAGATAGCCCTCGAGTGCTTTCGTGATTAAATAAACCAAACCAAACTCTTAATGTTGACCACGTGGAAACTTAATTTCCTGTTTGTGAGTTCACCGATTTTGATCAGAAAGTTCTTGATGTCCCACCAGTAGTAAAGTTGTTGAATACTGGTAAATGGGCTGGCTGCATGGGTATTTTCATGGCTTTTCTTATGTTTAACTTGGATTTGAGCCACTTTCCCTTAGAAAGTTCTCCACGGAGGCATCCCTTCCCTTAGTAGGTAGCCTTAGTGTGCCTTGCCATAACCAAATTAAACAAAACAACCTCAGATCAATGTAGCATCTCACAGCATTTTAAGATGAGATAAAAGTGGGTAGTGTAGATTTTGAAAGCTTAGTAAGGTATTGTATTCTATTAGAATATTATAGCCGTGTCCCCACTTAACGAGTTTCATCATTGTGGAGAAGATGCAAATGGATTGTTTACTAGATCCACTGACACACTGAATTTGTTTCTTGTACAGAAATTTACTCACAACATTGTTTATTCTTAGAATATATTTAATCATAAAACTTTGGCTGCAACAAAATTGATTTTATTAAGGGAGGGATAGTAACATGAGAAAATTATGTTAATTTCTTACTTTTTTTAATCTATTTTTATTATTTTGCACAAAATTGTATGTAATGTATTGTAACAATAAGTTCATTTTGTGGAATCCCTTTCATGCTTGAAGGTTGCATTTATAATTCAGTTAAATATTACTAAAACCTCTCCTCAAAGTTTGGCCCACCAGCGGCCGAGCGGCAAAGTCGCTGAACACTGGTAGTTCGGTCCGAGGTTCGAATCCCGCGAACGGGCTGGCTGCATGGGAGTTTCCATGGTTTTCCCCATGTGTAACGTGTATACGAGCCAGTTTCCCTTAGAAAGTCCTCCACGAGGCATCCTTCCCTTAAGGCAGATAGTCCTCGAGTGCTTTGCCGTAATCTAACAAAACCAAACCAAAACCGATTTATTTTGTCTCAGTTTTCAGCTTAGCATTGATAATTTGATCTATCAAAACATGAAAATATATTTAGTGAAAAAGATATTAATTTACATTCTGATTGTTTCCAAAGATGCATAATAATGTGGACTCTGTATATCTATTGCTTAACATTGCTATAATGAGTTCCAGAGTACCGTATTGCTATCCCCACTAGTAGCCGATAACATTCCATTAACAAAATACATAATGAATGCAAATTTGTCAAGCAAGTAAAATTTTTTTGTTCTTCAGGCATCGTTTGTAAGAGTCAATTGTTTCTCTAGTGTGTTTAAATTGGTGATATATAAAGTCACCTTTAATTTGGTGATGTATAAAGTTACTGCATGGCATGATTTCTTGTATGGTTTTGCAGAAGAACTTAAAACAATATCACTCTACAGTATATGTTTCAAAGATGGGAGACATAAATGCCATGTACTTCATTACATTATAAAATGTGTTCAGGATGAGTGACTAACAATAAAATGTCATAGATAAGCAAACAGTTCCGAAAATTTGAGAATACAAAAAAAAAAAAAAAAAAAAAGTACCCGTATAAATTAACTTATTTTCTTTTGAGTAGAATATAGCTAAAAACCCATTCCCCACATTGGTAATGAAACATTAAATTACACTCTTTGAGATTTTATTATAAATGCAGTACTGATTGAAATAATGCAGATAGAAGAAGAAACAATATTTTAAAAAATGTTTACATGATATGTAATAAAAAATGTTTACATGATATGTAATAAAAAATTAAAACATGATCCTAATCCAACAATGCAATACATGGTAATTAACTGTTTCGAATCGTGTTAAAAATTGCGAAACATTTCCTAAAACAATGATTCTTATTCTCCTTGTATTTTAAATCAAAACTTGCTAAAATTTGTGAAAATGAAGATATGATTCTTATGAAATACGAATAAACTAGAACAAATTTTTCTTTTAAAAAAGTCTATGCAAATCAATGATTGTAAAAAATCAATGAAAGGAATTTAAAGTCATATGAAGTGGATTAAATATCCATTACCTACTTGAAAGTTACTTAATTGTTGAAATAAATTAATCTATTATGCTAGTATACTATAGCAAATTCCATTTCCTTTCAAACGTTTCATTTAAGTTGTAATGTTAGAGCTGAATCTTCTAAACACTTCGAAAATGTAGTAAAGCAACAAGTATAAATGTTTCATAAAATTAGTTCTAGAGTCCTTAAAATAATAATAAAATATCTGAAAATTTGATGATTTGTAGCAATAGCAATGTAAAAGTATTTGCATACCGTAAGTGTCCAATAGATTGTTTTGTAAAACGTAGTTACATTGCATTTATTTGAAAATAATCTCCATGAAAACTGGCATTTTTTTAAAATTTAGTGTTTGAAAATTTAGTTTTAGTGCACGAAAAAAAAAACATTAATGCATTAAATATATGCATTGAACATTTTCTGTTTGGGCTCTAATTTTTGTAAATATAGTAGAATTTTCTGTAATAAACACACGAGATATGAAATGCATTCGGAAGTGGTTTTTTTTTTTTTAATACTCTGTAGTAAGAAATTCCCATATTAGTAATGAAACATTCATTTCAGTAAGATTTCATTGAAAATATTATAAGAAGTTATGTTTATTGATAAAATTCTACCAAAATTAAGAACTTTAAAGAAACTTGCTGTTAAAATAACTGTTTTTAAGAAGAAGCTTCATTTGGTTCAATTGAGTGACAGTTTCTTAGTTTTGCTGTTTCTTCAGTAGTAAATATCTTATAATCCCTTATCTACAGAGCTCAGTAGAAAACTTGCTGTGTTTCTTTTGGATCATACGCAGCAATTAAAAATGAATAGTTGAGTAATTTAGAATGAAAATTCAACATGTCGTGAAGGGGGAAAAATCGTGATCCATGTATATTGTCAAACGCCTGCCCTGCAAACTATGCTGAAAGTGATTTACAGCCAAATAGATTGCTAAGAGCTGTCTTTCATAGATGCTGTACCTCTGCCAGTAACACTCAATTTTACGTGAAAGAAATCCTAAAACTTGCATGTCTTTAACATTTAATAAATTTAACACAGCCCTATTTCAATGTTAGAAGCATCAACAGTTGAGGATAGCCATTGATGAGGAGCATGGTAAGCTAGAGTTGCCAAATTCATATGATCATGTTGGTATGATCCAAATGCTTGCATTAAAGTATCATTCCAAATGACAGGCCGTTTGTCATTTTGTTTTTTGAGTCTTTTAGCAGTTCATACAAGGGAACTTGGATTTTGGCCGTGTTTGGGATGACATGGTGGTAGAAATTAATCATTTCCAAAAAAACGTCGTTTTACTAGAAATCTTCCAGACCAATAACTCTAGATATTACGGAGCATATTCACTATGAAGGACTTGTGTTTCATGTATGACAGTATTGTCCACTTTTAAATGAAACACATACAGAAGGTAAAAATATGTAAATGATTCTTGCAGAAATAAAAAAATACTGATTTATCAATAGATCTTCTTATAACAGAAGTATATTACATTATGCAAACTTTAAGATGCATAAAACTGAATGTCTGTTCCTAAGTCATTAGTAATTGATTAATTAAAAATTTGCACATGGATAGGCAATGGGTTCATATAATCTGTTAGCTCTCTAGCATCTCCAGTTTCAGGCTGTTCCTGAAGGATGTCCAAAAAGAATATAAGCAATGTTGAATGAATTTTACTTGATAACAAATATAAAGCACATTTTTGACATTTATTGTGGAGCAAGGCTATTATAAGATAAAGACTATTAGAAAACGAAATAAAAAGTTCAAAAAATTATTCCATGAATTTAGTCATTGAAGTATTTTGAAACATAATGGCAATGGTTAGGTGCTGGAAAGAATACTTGATAATTTCAAGATTTTATGGATTAATAATATTTAAAAGATAATTTGATATCAGTAACATCTAAATTTCACCAATGCCCACCTCCCATCCCTTATTTCAAGATGAATTAGAACAGGTTACACAACACAATTCAGAAGTCAATTTTTGTTGTAAATGTTACTTATTTTTAAGCAGGAGGTATAAAAAAAGTCAGTGCATCATAACTCTAGCGGGGGAAAGGTAGCTTGTTACATGTTCGTGAGACAAAATGGAAAGATGTGGGTTTTCATACTGAAGAATATGATTTTATTTCCATCATCTTCTGTAAATATAAACATTTTGCTCACTCTTGTAATATAATATTCGCATGGGTTAATGTTATACACCTAAAAATTAATAAACAATGAAATAAATGAAATAAAGATAAACCATTTTGTATTCTCAAGTATAAGTTTTTTTTTTTTTCCTTTTTTTTCTTTTTTTTTAAGGAATGTGGAAAGTTGGGGAATCTAAATTGCAGAACTTTAGTATATCAAAAACAAGATACCTTATTATATCAGAAGATAAAAAAATTGTCCCTCGGTCAAGTTCTTTACATATCACATATTGTTTTATTATTATTGCTTGAATATAAATGCATTATACACTTTTACTAAGCATCATATTGCAAGTCATGTATTATAGAAGCTCCTAAAGCAAACTTAAATGTGCACGATTTTTAAAAAGGAAAGTTTCAAAAACATTGCACGATTTTCTTTTGAACATCTAGGACACAGACATGAATGTAGGTTAGGAAAAGGATTTAAATTTTTGTCACATGTGAACTTTAATAAAAATATTCAAAACTTAAACTTTTTAATGGGCCTTAAAAAATACAATTTAAAAATAAAAGTTCTAGAATGCAAAAATGGCTTGTCAAAGACAGCTTATACAAAGAACACTTTCTGGTAATCTATATAGCATTAAAAGAAAAAGGTATGTGTAATGCCTTCATGGTTTTCCATTATTAACATCATTTCAGAAAGTTGCTGAAATGCTTCAATGGGTAGTTTATCCAAAGAATATGAAGGGAGAAGACAAGCTCTCACAGACATAATGTAAACCAGCCCGACTAGCCTCAGGCGACTTTCGAATTGAAGCCAACATGTGGTGAAGCAAATGTGCAGGGTGCTCGTGAAATTCCTTCTAGCTGAAATATTGATGAAATACGAAGCATAAATCTACTATTTGAGAATTAGCTTTTGCTCTTTTTTATACTTTGAATCTTTATTCTGCAATGTGTGTATGATTTTTTTTTTTTTTTTTACAGAAAAAGTGTTCATTTTACAATTAATCATTTTCACACTTAAATATTTAATAAATGGAATCATTAAATATCATTATTAATATTAATATTAATAATGGAATTGCTATTATATATTACCATAGACATTTAAAATGAAAGCATAATTTAATACAGTACAAAGTCTTTAATCCAGACGCCTATAATCCGGACCTCAAAGCTACAAACTTTCTGTGCATGCGTGCTGCAAAAAATGGATAAAGGAATGAAGAAAGTGACAGAAAGGTTAGTGAAAACGAAAAAATTTTGATTGACAAGTTAGTCGGCATTCTTGGCACAGCAATTACAGGGCTTGAACAGCGGAACTTTGTAACTGAACAAGAAATTATGTCTGTTTATAGAATTAAAGAGAGAGTATTAGCACATCAAACGAAGCAACTTAAACAACTTACATTGAAAGAAATGTTTAATAAAGTAAACAAATAAATATTAAGCTTTTTTTTTTTGAAAATTTTGATACCTTTAGATCATAATTGCTCTTTATTTCATAAATTACAGTTTCATATTTTTAATTTTCTAATTTCTGCATGCCATCTTACCAGATTTAAATTGATGATCTATAATCAGGGAAAAAACCCTAATCCGGAATCGCCGAAGTCCCGATGAGTCTGGACTTTGTACTGTACTGTATTAAATTATGCTTTCATTTTAAATGCCTATGGTAATATATTTCCATAAACAAGCTCATAGATGTAACATATATTATTAAAATAATTTTTAAAAAATGCACAACGTAAAGCTTAAGTAACCCCTTGCAGTGATCACCCTCCCAAATACTGACCACGTTCTTGAATGCTTTGTTTTAAATGAAGGGCGAAGGAATAACTAAGCAAACTAAGGCATAGGTAGAATCGCAGCAAGTTGTTAATAAGAAATGTTAATTAGGATAATTTAATGCTCCCGAAGAAGATATAGTGCTTCATTTGTAAAATAAAGAGCTTTTCGAGCTCCTTCATTGTACAAATGAATTCAAATTTTTTTATTGGGGTTAGTGTTTTAATTCTTTCGGAATAAGATTTAGGTTTTAAGATAAAAGTTAATTTAGAATGGCTTCTGTTAGATGTTATTTTGTTCTTCTCAGCGGAGGTTTTTAGGATTGTCCATTCTGTGGTTAGCGTCATTATTATGTTAAAATTTGAGGGATTTGATGAAGTTTGGCTTTTAGAAATTTGAAGCAGCCATTAGTTCATAAAAGTAATACACATCGTCTGCATTGCATAAGAAAACTTCATGCTGAGATACTTTCAAATGGTCCTGATTTCTATAATAATCTGGGTTATGATTTTAACATAAAATGTTCCAATGAGAGTTTCCAATTCTATTGCTTATTTTATATGATTTTTTAATTGCCTTCTCATGTCACGAAATTGAAGCTGGGAACTTAAACATATTTCTAAGATTAAAGAAATAAGAATTATAAGTTTTAGGTAAAGAATTCGCTTTTTAAATCATTCAATATAGTGCTCTGACAGGCTCTCCGATATTACCGGCGGTTTTTTGATCGCAGTCGTGGATGAATTTTGAAGTCTGTCTTTACGTCTGTAAAGTTTGTCGACACCTTACACATTTTAGACTGAATTTCCTCAGTGATGTTGAAGCTTTACTTCTCCTCCCAATTCAGATTCTTTGGTTTATCATATAAAATTACGAAAAATAACAACCTTGGTTTGACATCGGTTTTGAATAAAACTCAAATAATTTCAAAATTTGAATTACACCATGTTTTATTCAAAATCTGTCCCAAAATAAAGTTGCTGTTTTGCCTGGTTTAAAATTTTACATTTGCATGTTTATTCTCCAGTTTACATTGAAAATCTGTAAAATTGCACTTAATGATAATTTCCTTGATTCTTAACCACTCTTATTAATGTTTTATGGATTAGTATTAATGCCTTATTGAAGTGATGCTATTAATGGAAAAGTATTAATGTTACTTAAGCCAAATTTATTGATGTAAATTCATTCTTATACAACAAAATAAATAATAGGTATAAATATAAATAACATAGATATATAAATAAGTACAACTATATTAAACATAATAATAATAATATATATATAAATTTGGATAATATCAGGCGTGGAGATTGTGCAAACCATTTGTTAAATTTGTCAGCTTTTTGTTCTCAGTGTTTACTTATTGCACAAAAAACATGTACAGTCAAAAGTCGTTAATTCGGACACCCATAATCCGGACTTCAAAGCTACAAACTTTCTGCGCATGCGCGTAAGACCTTTACGGCTGCCAATATGCTTGTGCGCAAAATACGTTTACGAGTGCGCGTTTAATGTATAACGGACGGTATAAGGTAAGCTAAAATTATCTAATTATTTATTTCAGTTAATGTTGCAGATTGCATTGTTCCCTAATCTTCGAATTGGATACGGCTTATTATTTTTTGCAAACTGTTAGAGCAATTTTATAAAAGTAAGCTTGAACTTTCGATTATGTCAAATAGAATTTCTGATATATATTTACTAATATGTAAAGGATTTACAAAGCGAAAGTATATTTCGAATTTAATTAAACAAAAAGTGGAATTGCTGCAAAAAATGGATAAAGGCATATCCTTTGTTTATCTAAACTTTGTTTATCTTTAACGCAGCGGCGCTTGCGCAATGAATTGGAAGTTGATCTATCAGCACTATCCTTATCTTCGCGGGCAGATGTTTTTATTTCATTTGGCTTATAATTCCTTACTAAATGTAGTATTTCATCTCGATGTACTCCGTCTTTGATATGATTTAAATCAAATTCCTCGTCATTATAATTCGCTTCCGATAGCGAAGAAAGTGACAGAGGTTATTGAAAACGAAAAATTTTCGATTGACAAATTAGTCGGTAGACACAGCAATTATAGGACTTGAACAGCGAAACTTTGTAACTGAACAAGAAATTATGTCTGTTTATAGAATTAAAGAGAATGTATTATCACGTAAAAAACGAAGCAACTTAAACAACTTACATTGAAAGAAATGTTTAGTAAAGTAAACAAATAAATATTAAGCTTTTTTTTTTTGTAAATTTTGATACCCTTTATATCATAATTGTTCTTTATTTCATAAATTACGGTTTCATATTTTTAATTTTATAATTTCTGCATGTCATCTTACCAGATTTAAACTGATGATCTATAATCCGGAAAAATCGATAATCCGGAATCGCCGAAGTCCCGACGAGTCCGGATTAACAACTTTTGACTGTATTGCAACTTCTGGATATCAAATTTTTTCATCAAACATTATTTGGCCATATAACATATTTCAGATTTAATGATTATTGTTTTCAATTTTATTTGGATATCAAAATTTTCATCAAAGGTATTTGACTGTACAACATTTCATATTTAATAACTACATGTTTTCAATTTGCTTTTGGATATCAAATGAAGATATTTCGCTATACAGCATATTTCAGATTTAATGACAATCTCCTTAAATGGGAAAATGAAATCTTAAAACTTATGCAAAATCACTTTTTTAAACTTATTGCCTTAATATCTCCAAGAATATAAATAGATGTGAAAGCAGAAGAAAATTATGTGAGGTAGTTTCTGGCCTAAATTATATAGCAGAATTAAATTTGCTCATTATTTTATATCATTTCTGTAATACTGGGTGATTATTTATTTAAATTTTAAATGTTTTCTTGTTTGTGCATAATTATTTGTATTTTCTTTTTCATAAAAAGTAAAATGTTCAATGTGACTTTTTTTTTTAAATAAATTACGAACACTTTATTAAAATTTGTATAACTTTTCACCGGGTAATATCAATTAACATTTTGAGAAGGTACGTATAAATTTTGTCAAAAACAACTATGCATATTTCTATCTTTAATTATTTTTTTAACAGATGCAAATGTTTAAAAAGTAACTCATAAATCCAAACAAAGTTTTAATATAAAATCATCGATTTTGAAACCCCATTTGGAGATACATTAAAATATAAAATTTTTCTTTTAATAAAACTTATTATATATTATATGTTTAAATTTGATATATTGGGTTTAAGGTATACTGCGCAAACCAAAAAAAAAGTGGGTGCAGTTCTATATCTCCTGTTCTACTGGGCTGATTGACGAAATTCAACTTGCATTTCTCATGTCTCGAAAGCATGACTTAGGATATGTATTATATTTATATATAGCATTGTTCTAATATAGGTGTTTTGACACAAAATCAGACTTTTTCTAAAATGACATGCCAATTTTTTTCCATATTTCAATTCTACGACTCAAATTACGCCAAAACGCCAAGTTTTGTAAAAATCGCACACGTAGTTTTTAAAAAATAGATCTGGAGATTTTAGCTCCTCAAAGTTAATTGAGTTTGGTATATATTTATTAATATATCTTTCTTTATTAAACTTATTTTATTCTTCCTTTCACATTTTGAAATTTTAATTCATTCCAAATAAAATTTGCCAATTTTTTATGATTTATTTTTAAAATCTGTAGTTTTAAATAATTTTTATAAATTTTCAAAAAAAAAGTTTGAATTATAATCTGTAAAAATTTTACCATCATCTTAATGTAGATGTATTTATTTCTAAGCATACCTGCAAAAAATGGCAGTTATTTTATTCAGAATTTCCAAAGATGTATGTGAATTTATATATTAGTGCGTTTTGAAATTTGGCATATTTGTTTAAAGCAATAATTACATCAGATGTAGTTTATGCACTCACTTTGTTAAAATTATTTGAAAGTTGGAATGCTGTGACTTTTTCCCATTCCTGCACAATGGAAGGGAAAGGAAAATAGGTTGCAATATATTAAGAAATTCGCCAAATGCACAAACTGACTCTTTTCTTGGTGCAAACTGAAAAAAATGTGACAAGTTAAGTTTTTTAATTTCTCCATAAATTTCGCACCAAATTTTACAAAAGTTAATACTTAGACATTATTTGTGACGAAAAATCGAAATATGGGAAAAAATGTATATGTTATTTCAGAATAAGTCCCATTTTTTGTCCAAATACCTATGTTATAACAAGGCTATACATAGATGTAATACATATCCTAAGTTGCGCTTTCAAGACATGGAAAACGCAATTTGAATTTTGTCGATCGGCCCACTAAAACAGAAAATGCAGAACTGTCTTTTTTTTTTTTTTTTGCGCAGCATATCTTTTTATTTTAGGAACATGATATATGTTAGATTTAGGAAGATGGTATATCTTTGATGAAAAATGGTGTTTTAGGCTAAAACCAATACACCAACATATAAACACCAATGGAAACAAGATATGCTTTGCATTTTGTAACTGGAATTTTTTCAAAAAAATTGTTGTTTTTTTTTTTTTTTTTTTTTTCAACCTTCTGATATAGAAAGTAATATTTTTGTAGTTAAAAAACCAAACTACTCATTAAAAATATTTGATTGATGCATTTTAGCATTTGATTTAATTTATTTTCTTAGAATTAAAATCTCTTTTTCTGTCAAGGAAAGTACAATTAAGAAGAACATGTTAGAATTGATGGTGTCATAGAATAAACGAAACGAGTATTTGCTACTTGTTGCCGTCATATAAAAGTAATTTGAGACATAGTTTAAAAAAAAAATTACACACACATATATATATTATAGAGCTGTCTGTTCTTTTTTGCTACAGAACACACACAAAAGAACATTGGGTTAATCTTCGGATTATGGTAACTTGGCGACTTTTTGGCAATCAACCCTGCTACAGCAACTTGCTAGGTTTTTTTGGATGCCATTTTGTTTTCACGAAGTAAAGGCTTTTTTTTTTTTTTTTTTTTACTCAACATTTTTTTTCAACAATCTGCTAGCCGAATTACGCTTACGCTAGAACTTTTATGGAACAAAAGTGCTTAATCATGATGAAGATTAGGTGCGAAATTGGGAGAAAGTGCAGAATCGCCCACTGCTTGCCACGTTTTTAAGAACTGCACATACATGGTACCCATGTACACGTCGACCTATTTTCACTTAAAAAAACATCCCAGAATTGCAAAAAAATGGCATTGCGCACACTCTTCACTTTATCCATGTACACTGCTCACCAAACTACCTGTTACCATATTCCAAAGATTAGCCAAACATTGTATAAAAGAAAGTACATGCCAACATTTCCTATTAGGTTCCATTAAATTGAATAAGTTCTTCCTGCAACTGTGTTCACGTTTTCAAAGTAAATGCTGTATAAAGAAAGCATAATTTTTTTTTTTTTAATTAAAATAACTAACTTATAGTTCTGTTCAGAAAAATTTAATGCAGCAAAATAAGTTAATGATGATAGTTTAGCCAAAACCATCAAGTTAGCACATATATTTTAGTATAGATCAGAGGTTATTAATTTTTGTTCCACATGGATACGAATAAAAAATTTATAAAAAGTACAAAAGGAGTACCATTTTACGTTCATTTAAATTTTTTGTGCAAACATTTTACAATCAAAAATGAATTATATCATTAGTGGTACATGTACAACAATTTGAAAAATTCTGCTATAGATTTTTTAACTGTCACGTAATGGAAATTTTTATTGCCAAACCTTTCTTTCATTTGAAGAGTTTTGAAAGAACAAGGAGTACATTAGTAATAGAAAGCTTCCTCCTAGAAACTTTATACAAAAATTTAAATTTTGTAATTTTAATGAAAAACTGTCTGCAACATTTTATTTGACACATTGCTTGAAATGAAATACTAAACCTAAGCAAATCTTTTATTGATACATGAATCAAGAACTCTTTCAGAAACATTAAGTTTATGATAAAGGCAACCTTTATGAATACTGACTTCTGAGAGTTTTTATACTTCCTCGATATTTGAAAAATCAGCTTTCCATTTGCAAATTTGAACATGACGTATTAAATCATGTTTTCGTGTAAATGACTTATTGCAGGAATCACATACGTGTGGCTTCTCACCTGTGTGAGTGAGCAAATGCACATGCAAGCCACTCAACTGTACAAACGACTTGGTACATATATGACATGTGTGAGGTTTCTCTCCAGTATGGACTCGCATGTGCTCTGCTAAATGGTGCTTTTGTCTGAATGCCTTTGTACATATACCACATACATGAAGCTTCTCCCCTGTGTGCGTAAGCGTATGCTTTAGTAAATATCGATTTTGTGTAAAGGATTTATTACACATATTACATATGTGAGGTTTTTCCCTTGCATGGATATCCATATGTACCATTAGATGTTGCTTTCGCGTGAATGACTTGCTACACAAATTACATACATAAGGCTTCTCCCCAGTATGATTGCACATATGTATCGCTAGAAGATGTTTTTGCGCAAATGACGCATTACATATATCACATATATGAGGTTTGACTTCAGCATGATTATACAGATGGTTCAATAAAAGTTGTTTCCTTGCAAATGATACATTACATATATCACATATAAAAGGTTTTTCTCCTGTATGGCTACGCTTATGCGTTACTAAATTATGCTTCTGTGAAAATGATTTATTACACATATCACATACATAAGGTTTCTCTCCCGTGTGGCTACGCTTATGCACTATTAAATTGTATTTTACTGTGAATGACTTGTTACAGATATCACATACATGAGATTTATTTGCCGAGTGGACACGCAAATGCACCTGCAATTTACTGGTTTGTTTAAATAACATATTACAGATATCACATGCATAAAGTTTCTCTCCTGTGTGAATACTCTTATGCATGATTAATTCCTTATTTTGTTTAAATGCCTGGTTACATATAATGCAGATATAAGCTTTTTCCCTTGTTTGGATACAGTTCTGCATAGTTAAACGGTACTTTCATGCAAATGACTATTTTGATGCCAATAACTATAAATGAGGCCTTTCTGTAATGTGAATGTACATATGCACTACTTTATGCATTTTTTATATATCTAACTTTTATGCTTGCATGGACAAGATGTTTCTACAATGCGGGAGCTAACATGCAAATTAAGTCACACTTTTGACTAAATCTCTGCTTAGTGGTCATGTGTATTATACTAGTTTTGTATAAATGTGTTCTAGCGTATATCACTCACATGTATTGAATTTGCTGTTACTCAAGAAATGTTTTATTACATAACATATCACTTTATGAGGTTTCTCCATCTGCATCTTAAGCGCTATTAAAGAAGACTTCAAATGAGCCACTTGATACAAGTAATAAAACTGCACGAGTTGCTTTTTCTTTTCTGTGAGTATGCACGTGGTTCATTAAATAAGTTTCATTTTCTGTTAACTATTATACATTGTAGCACATACACGAGGATCATTCTCTGAATGAAATTATATATACATTCTTAAATAATTTCTTGCATATATCACGAGCAAAATATTCCTGTTTTATGTGAATCTGTATATGCATAAGTATAAATTCTGTTTTCAGTCAGTATTTAGTTTGAAGTGTAACTTCACCGTTCTAACAAAGAAAGTACACATATGTCCTGTTTTGCACTCAGCAAGGTGTTTTTGCTCGATGGGCGAACTTTGGCACGAAAGAAAGTCGGGGATAAGGCTCGGAGAACAGGCTTGGTTGCGCCAACTTGGCTCCTTTAAGGATATGGGCGACATTTTATTATGCCAACGGAAGTAAATATCATGTGGGGAATAGGTGCTAAGGAGAAAAGGAAAATACATGGGGAAAAACGGGATTAAGATGTGTTTATATTTGTTTGGCATCTGATTCCTAGTGCTGTAGAAGTAACGAGAAATTGTGTAACCGTATGTATTCGTTACTCGGCCCAAGGCCCAAGGCGATAGTTTCCGGAGTACCTTTGCAACTTAATGCAATTACCTCCACAACTTCGTTAAGAGAACTGAAGTAACTAAGAATGAGCAATGGCTAAAGGGTATCAAACAAAACCGTTAGGGGTTAAACGAAGAAGAGTTGAATAAGGAGTCCACACTAGGGACGAAAAATTTCTTTCAGCTTTCAACTTGTTTTGCAAGATTGAAAGTGAGAGAAGAGATAATTGAGGCGAATTCCTGAACGCATTGCGTTAATGGAATCGGAAAGGTTGGAAGACAATCAGCCGGGGGAAACATATTTCTGCAGGGCTTGGGAAAGGTATATTAGGTATTACGGAAAACCGCAGTAATTGCTAATGCCTTGGGGATGGGCGGGGGGGGAAAGAGTCTTGCGACTAAAACTTGAATCCAGAGATGGAGGAGCGAAAGGTGGAGGGGGGAGATAGTCTATTCAAGGAAGGCGAAAAGTTCTCCGACCGCCCGTGGCGAGTTGAATAATAGGAGCAACTTTTCGAAAGGAAAGAGAACCACAAGGAAAGTTAACTGTGAAAAAGACGGCGAAGTTTTTTGAGAGATTTCGAGGTAAAGTGGCTTAAGAAAGGGGTAAAAAGTAGAATTAAAGGGGGAGAATTAATTTTAAAGGCAGGAATAAGTTAAATTTTGGGAGTAAGGATGTGAATTGAAGAATATGCAAGCTTGTAGGTTTTATTACGGAGTATTGAATGATAAATTTTAAACAGAAGAATATTTGCTGTGTAGATTTAGGATAGAGTAATTTTAATAATTACAAAATCTGACGTGAAGATTATGAATTTACTGAATTTCATGGAGTGGCATTAAATATTAATTAGTCAGTTATTCTATTGCAATTATGAATCCTAATTGTCTGGACCGTGAGATATGAAAAGCTGAGGTCTTGGCAAGTGGATAAGCATGTTATGTATAGCAGCACGGATATATTACCGAAGAACTAGGCCGAATTAAGTCCGGCGGGTAATTGATAATTAAGAAATAGTTAAGGGTCGCCAAGTTAGGCCCATGAAGTGCTGGTTGATTTTAAAAATTAGAAAGAATTCCTAGTCAAGCAAACACCTCCGCTTTGGCTTCCTAGGAAAAATGTTAAATGTTCTATCTAGAACGCTCCTAGGTCGCTTAGCGGAGCTGGGCTCTGCTGGGTCATATGCAGGAAGTGAGTGCAAGACTGGGTTTTCAATCTGTGAAAGTCTATTGAAAAATTTGGCCGAATTTTGCCTAAAAAAGGCATCAAGGGGTAGAATTTTGAGATCGTTATGAAGCACTTCATTACGGACGAAATAATGAGCATTTGTCAGAATACGAAGCGTTACGCTCTGGAATACCTGGATATTCTTCAGGTGGCTATTGGCGGCAGTGGACCAGACGACGGCTGCGTACGTCAGGATCGGGAGGATGGTGCTCTTGTATAGAAGAATCTTGTTGTTGAGGGAGAGGTTGCTGGTACGTTTGAGTAGTGACATCAGTTGGGTTCTTGTTGTTCTGGCTTTGGATATTGCATAGTTGATGTGAGTACTCCAGAGCAGCTTCGCATCTAGATAAACTCCCAGATATTTATAGGAATCCACCCAGGGTACATTTTCATCAAATAACCTGAGTGGAGGGAGTTGACTATGAACATTCCTCTTTCTGGAAAAGAAAACGGTGGCGGCACTTTTTGCGACATTAATTTTGATTTTCCAGGTAATGAGCCAGGACTCCAAGTCTGTTAAATACAGCTGTAGGTGATTGAGAGTGGCATGCAGTGTTGTGTGCTGTGAAATGATGGCTGTATCGTCTCCATAAAGTGCTAGTTCGACACTTGGTGATTGTGGTATGTCATTTACATACAAGTTGAAGAGTGTGGCGCTAAGAATTCCTCCCTGAGGCACACCCGCCAGGATAGGCCGAGGAGAAGAAACAGAGTATTTAACTTTGACAGAAAAGGAACGATTAGTGAGGTAAGAGTGCATTATGTGCACAAAATTAGCCGAAATTTCAAGTCGCATGAGCTTGAATAAAATTCCGATATGCCAACACCTGTCAAAAGCCTTTGCTACGTCTAAATAAACAATAGCTGTAGGCTTTCCACTGCGAGACCCTGTGTGAATGATTTCTACTACCCTCAGTAGCTGGGCCTGAGTTGAGTGCTTAGCGCGAAAACCGAATTGCTGAGGAATAATAATATTTCGGTTTCGGCAGAAATCATTCAGGTATCTAAGCAGTATAGCTTCGTAAATCTTACTAAGTGAAGACAGGAGGCTGATCGGTCTATAATTTTGAGGGACCTTTTGGTCCATTCCAGGTTTTAGAATAGGAATGACACAAGCATTCTTCCAGCTATTAAGATAATATTTTAACCTTAGCATTGAGTTTATCAAAACTGCTAGGTAAAATATAAATTTTACTGGTAAGTTTTTAATCATGCGATTAGAAATCATATCCAGGCCAGGTGCTTTAGCAGGTGTGAGATTTTTGACAAATGCAGAAATCTCAGTCATTGTTGTGGTAATGGGTTCCTCAGATTGTGTATCTGAGGAAAGAAATTCTTCAACTTGGTGTTGGACTTCATGCGTGTGCTCTGCACAGGAATCGAACATGAGTCCAGTGTTAGGTGAAAATTGTGTTTGAAGACTGTCCGCAATGCGTTCAGCCTTCTCAGTGTCTGTTAATGCCATCCGGTCATTGACCGTGCCCATTAGGGGGGGAATGTCATGTTTTGGTTTACGAAGCCGTGCGCTAGCTACCCAAAGGCTATTGTCAGAAGACTTTAAGGACTTAAGATAATTTGCGTATTTATCATCTGTGTATTTCTTAATATCAGACTTGATCTCATTCTGGATTCTTCGCAATTGCGCTCGAAAGTCTTCCAATCGTGTATTTTGTCAATCTCTGCGAAGTCGGTTTTTAATTTTGATTTTCTCTTTAATGAAATCAGGTAATTTATAATAATTTGACCTGAATTTGGGCTTGGTCGCAGCCGTAAACGCACTTCCCAGGGTTTGGTTGAGCCTGTCAATGGCTAAGTCAACCTCCTGATTATCGTTAATTTTAATAGGTGGGAGAATACCATTTTCCAAGACATACCGAAAGTTGTCCCAATTTGTAGAGACTTGTGCCGGTAAATTTTGGTTGATTTTGGATGTTTTAAGGGTGAGGTGAACCGGGTAATGGTCAGAGGACAATTCCGGGATCACTTCGATCGAATAATCTACTGGAATATTTTTAAATAATGCCAAATCAATAATGGAAGGAGCACCTAACCCCCCAGGAAACTGGAAATGGGTAGGTGTGTTCGACGCTATAATTTGGATACGGGCGTCCTGAGCCCAAATTTTGAGTTTATCGCCATAGTTGTTGGCAGTGACACAATCCCAACTTCTATGACGGGCATTTAAATCTCCTGCGATAATCAGGTTATTTGCAACACCACTTAATTTTCTGAGATCATGAATAAATGCTGGTCCCTGTCTCGGAGGCATATAGCAGGACGCTACTGCTATTGGGGGGCAATTTTGAATATGAATTTGAATAATAGTCGCTTCTAAGGCCTCCAGTGGTGGCGTGGGATTTCTAGAATGTTTTAAAGAGCGTTTTACATAAATGCTAGTACCGCCACTAGCACGAACAGTGTCACTGATGCATACCTCTCTGTCATTTCGGTAGCAGAAATAATTCGCGATGTTCGCGCTAAGTCTCTCAACCAGATGTGTCTCCTGAACGAGGAAGAGGTCCATGTGGTGCTCATTAATAAAATCCTGGACTTCGTGAATCTTCTTCTTGATCCCGTTGGCATTCCAGAAGGAGATCAGGAGGCTGTCATCACTAGTTGCACGATTGAATTTGAGGCCATTAGTTTAAGAGGCCACAGTATGCCTCATAAATATAAAACGCTCTCTCAGGCCCCGTGGAGACATTTCGGAGCTTTGGGAGAGCATTTCTGAAGGCCTGCAGGAGTGTCTGATGTTCAATTCCAAACTCAGCTGCGATTTGGAATACACTCCTGAGGGTGTCTGTACAACTGCCATCATCTACGGTTGGGGCTAGAGCCTGGGCCGGTGGTGCTGGCTGGAGAGAAGGACTATGCTTCGACGCTTGCTTCAGGGCTTGCTTCTGGTCCTTCGTAGATGGTGGGAGTCCGGGATTTTTCCGTCCGGAAACGACTTCGCTAAAAGAGGGGTCCGTGCTGCTATGAGGAGCTTTAGCCGGAGCCGGTACAAATTTTGTTTTTCCGCTATCCGGTCGAATGGGGGGATTTTTATTTTTGTTCATCGGGTTTCGAGGGCAGTGAAACCAGTTGGCTGCGTGCCGCCCAAGGCAGTTCGCGCAGGTGTTGGCTTCTTCTGGGTCTTTAGTGCACTGGTACGCGTAATGCGGGCCAGCACACCTCAGACACCGAATTGGCAGTGTGCACACTGCGAAACTATGAAAGAAGCCCTGGCAGCGCCAACACTGGCTCGGCCCCTTCTTCCCGATGTGTTTTTCAAATTTAATTTCTATACCAAACATTGAGGTTTCTTCAAAAATGTCATATACATTTAGTGACGGATTTAGTTGAATCAGAAATAATGGCATAGGATAGCGGGATTTGTGCCTACGGAGTTGCGTTACATTGATAACAGAGTATCCCAGCATCTGCAGTTCTGATTTTATTTTTTCTGCTTTTGCAGTGTTGGGTAGGCAGCGGAGAATAGCCTTTACGGGCCGATCTTGCTTGAGATTAAATGATTTATACTCGGCGCCCTGATTAGCAAGAATTTGGGCAACCGAGCGATAATCTGCTTCATTCTGCATTTCAATTCTCAGGAACTTTCCTTTCATGCGGCAAATTGCCGTAGGCACAGTGGCTTATACTAAAGAAGTTAGAAATTCAAAATCTTTTGGCTCGACAAAGAAAAAAGGAATTTTCCTCTTACTGCTACCAGTGCTTTCAGTAGGGGGGGTACCGTCAACGGATTGCTCCTCTAGTTTTTCTTTCTCCCTCTGAGGGGGGGGGATAGCTGCTGGCTAGGTGGGAGGTAATTCCTCCTCCGATCGATCGCTCCAAAATGGAGGCAAGGCATTGTTAGGAACCTGTTTTTCAGGTGAAATCGGCACACCTCGTGAAATAAGATGGCGAGGAGGCCGCTGAAAACCTTCATTGTCAATTTTTCGGATTTTTTTTTTTTTTTTTTTTTTTTTAATTTTTTGGTAGATCAGTATTTTCTCTGCTATTGATAGTTAGTTTTTGAATTTTTTTGGTGCTATTAATTATTTTATCAGCTTGTAGCTTTGCTGGTTTGAGGATTGAATTTGAATTTTGCGTTTTAGCCGAAATATTTGATTTTTGAGAGTTATCACTAGTATCACTAATTTCTTTGGCAGATTTAAGAAGTTTTTTGATACATTCATCTTCGGTAGGTGGGATGGCAAATAGAGGCAAGTTAAGGCGTTTGGCAAGAGTAGTGAGAGATAAAAGCGTTACCTGCGACTCCTGCTTGATGCACTTCATGTCGAAGCTGGCAAGTGGTGTAGATCGTCTGGCTCTGCTCAGGTTCTGTTCTAAATCCGTAAATCGGGCCTTTAACAGATAAAGCTGTTTTATCTGCAGAAGTAGATCATCCGGATTAATTTGGTCATCTTGGCTAGTATCAGAGACAGGGACCGTCGAGTCCGTAGACACCGATGTATCCATGGCGGAGCTGATATCAGATGGGTTGCCGGCCATTATTTCCGGCGTCACTTCGCTGTTGGTAGTTGGCGCGGAGCTCATTGGAAACACGTCCTTTCCCCACGAGAGTCACCCTGCGAATCCGTTACTCGGTGAACCAGTACTCGTTACTATCGTATCGTTACTCGTAACTTTCGGTAAAATCGATCGGTATCCGTATCCTGAGCCTATTTTATCGGCCTAAAAAGGGCCTTGAAACGTCGCATCGCATTGAATCACGTGAGCTATTCTACCCCGCGGGAACTGAGTAGTGCTGCGATAGGGAGTTTTGCGTCGCATTTTTGGGTAGAAATAATTTACTTTATTTTGGCTATTATTTTTGGTGCACTGGATATGATTCATTATTAAATTTTCTATTGCTGTCAGGGCTTAGTTTCTAAAGTCAGAAGCGCCTGCGGAAGGCCGTCAGGAAAATAGGAAAATATAAAATAAAAAATAAAGAAAGAAAGGAAATAAATATTACAATAATAACATTAATTAGTAATTAAAATAATAAAAAATAGTGATTAAAATAATGAATAATTAAAGTAACATAATAATTAGCAACTGAAATATAAAATACTTATAAGTAAAATTTAATAAAAATGTAAAAACAAATAAAAATTTAAAAATTTTTTTAATTTATGATGACTAATTAAATAATAAAGTAAAATACCAGATCTTGTCTTATTAGCTTTGTATCATTTCGTCCTTTCTCATTTCATCCCCAGCTCGAAAAAGTATTATTTCCTTCGCTGTCTTCCCCCATCAATTCCCTCTTTTCCGTTTCATCCGCTGTTTGAAAAATAGGTGTTTACTTTACGATAAGGCGAACGTCTGTTTACTTCAATTAAAATGGTTTAGAATAGATGACTGTTTCTACTTAGCTTTTGATTTTTTAATAATATTTAATATTTTATGCAGACAAATTATGTTGAGCAGAATAATGAATTTCAGACGTGGTCAAAAGGTGTGTATCTGAATATAACATTTTTGTTATATAGTATCCATTTTTTTTAATTTCACACATTTCTAAAGCAAAAGAACCACGGTATCACTATTTTGGCACATACATCAAAAACATGTATAATTAAGATTAATGTTACATTCCTTATTAAAAGTAATGCGTCCTCTTTAAATGCAGCCATTCATGCTTTTAGAGGATTTTACATGTGGTGGTCTTAAAAAGATGATGTTCACTACCAATGTTTGTTTATGTTCCCCAAAATAGAGATCTCTTAAAAGGTGACCTCTTAGAGATATCGTAAATAGATGATTTGCTATAATTATTTTCCAATAGATAATGGAATTAATGTAATTTAATGTCAATAACTCGAGGAAGCAAGTTTAAATACGGTGCAACAAAAATACAGAAGTATTTTAAATGACGAAAATATTCATATTTTGTCAATGTCAAATTTAAAAAAGAATTAATTTTGGACAAATTATGAAATCTAACTTTTAATGTCGTCTTCTGGTTTCTATATTTATATTTGGCAAAGTTTTATACTCGTTATGAAAAAATAAAAATACAAGAAGTTTGAGTCCCGTAGGACAAAGATTGACCGGGAAATTTAGTTTCAAAATTTGCAATGTTTGACGCCATTTGTAACTTGCCTTCGGGTATCGCTTAATTGAGTTAGAATAATTCGAAGAAATACGTTTAAATGAAGTTCAGCAAAAATAAGCATAATTTAAATAGTCATAGAAGGAAGTCATGCGGAATCCATATCAAATTTTCACTTTTTCATAATGACCATAAAACTTTCCCAAATACAAATACAGAAACCGGAAGACCGCATTAAAGGTTAGCTTTCGTTATTTGTCCGTTATTCGTTATTTCGTTTGCTGCTTCCCCCATTCCCTTCATCAGAACCGCTGATGACGAAAGGGTGAATTTTCCCCGATTCATCTCCTTTCCAAAAACTCCTTGTTGAGACTGTTATTTGTTGAGACAGGGAATGCTATATTATAAAAGTCAACTTGCTTTTTACACTTAACAATATGATCGGTAAAAACATTCGCACATGTATAGGTTTAAGTACGAATTGAGAAAGAAATTAAAAGAAATTTAGAAATCTATAAAAGGTAAGGAAATTTTTATGTTACTTTATTAGAGATAATAGTGAAGCACTAAATATTTCAATCAGTGTTATTTCGTAATGCTATGAGTATAGCTTTATTCATTTAAGAAATGGGTCACCAGCGTTCGAGCGGTAAAATCACTGAACACTGGTAGTTCCGACCTGAGTTCGATCTCTGGCGAACGGGCTGGCTTCATAGGCGTTTCGTGGTTTTTTCCCCGTACCAGCTTACAAGCTAGCTTACCACGTACCATAAGAGCAGCTTTCCTAAGAAAGTGCTCTATGAAGGCGTTTTTTCTCTTAGGCACATATCCCCAGTGTGTTTTGTCATAATCAACTAAACCAAATCATTTAAGAAATATATCAGTTGATCACTGCTCAGTGTACATCTGCTGTTTGCTTATAAAAACATTTTGTAAAGACATTTCTACTATTTTGCTAATAATTCTGGAAGGCTCATGGAATCCGAAATTATGTTACACTAGCTAACAGAGAACTTAAGTCTGCTTAATACAACAAAAATCTGCTTGACTTGCTTTCGTGTCTTTGAGGAAACGTAAGTATATGCAGAAATAAATATTAAAATCTATCACGTATATTTGTAAGGATATAAAGCTTACTGTTTCGGTTCACGATAATGATAAATATGCATCATATTACGACAGTTTTAAAAGATCACAAATAACTATACATATGCTAGACTTCTATCAAAATTTGTGTTACAATATGAATATGCATTTATTATTACATGAGTCGTAAAAGGGCCCACCAACGGGCGAGCGGTAAAGCCGCGGAACGCTGGTAGTTCGGTCCGAGGTTCGAATCCCGCGAACGGGCTGGCTACATGGGTGTTTTCGTGGTTTTCCCCATGTGTAACGTGTATACGAGCCAGTTTCCCTTAGAAAGTCCTCCACGAAGGCATCCCCCCTTAGGCAGATAGCCCTAGTGTGCTTTGCCATAATTAAATACACACATGAGTCGTAAAATTCAGTAATCGTCATTTTTAGGTTCTATTATATGACAAAATTTTTTTTTAGTTTTGTTTTTAAAAATTAATTCACTTTATAGCTTTTCTTCAATTTATTATAAAGGAATAGGAGTTTAAATTTTGATTTATATATAATATGATATAAATTCATTAATAATATTTTATGTATAACAGAAAAATTTTTATTAATGTTCCAAATTTTAATTTTTTTAATGATTTGTCTTACATTTGTTGTATATTTGTTGAATGCATAGCTAAATATTTCAATTATACGCAATAAAGATTATGCAGAAAACAATTCAGCTGGCATGACAGCTAATTGCGAAAGAAAAATTAGAGTCTTATTGCTCTTAACTCTTAGTACAAGCAGCCATTTTTAAATTGACGTTAAAATAAATTTTTTCTATGGTCTATTAGAAAATAACTATACTGAATCATTTATTGACGACTTCTTAGAAGTCGCTTTCTGAAAGAGACCTGTATTTTTGAGAACATAAACATACGTTGATATTGAACATCACTTTTTTAAGATGCCAGAGCAAATGCACAGAGCTCCAAAAATCCTCTAAAAGCATAGACGATCACGCTTAAAAAGGCTGACTACTTTTAATAAAGCTTGTATATTAATGTTCATTATACATTTCTCACATTTTTATTTTCTTTCAAAACAGTGATACTGTGGTTCAATTGCTTTAGAACTAGGTGAAACTATTAAAATGTGCCTTATGTTATAAAAACATAATTATATTCAGATACACACCTTTTGAACATGTTTTAAATCCCTTATTCTAATCAGAATACTTTGTCTACAGAAAACATTGAATCAATATTAGAAATCAAAAGCTAAGTGAGATGAAAGTAGGAAGAGTCATATCGTCTAACCCATTTTAATTCAAGTAAACAGGTGCTTACTTTATCGTAAAGTGAACACCCGTTTTTCAAACAGCGAATGAAAAGAAAAAAGAGCGCACTAGAGCTCGAGCGGTAAAGTCGCTGAACACTAATAATAGTTCGGTCCGGGGTTCAATTCCCGGCTAACGGCTAGCTGCACGGGCGTTTTCGTGGTTTTCCCCGTGTGTAACTTGCATATGAGTGAGTTCCCTTTAAAAAATTCCTCCACGAAGGCCTCCCTCCGCGTAGGCAATAGCTCTAGTGTGCTTTGCCGTAACCGAATAAATCGAAACCGAAAAAAAAAAAAAAAAAGGGAATTGGTGGTGGAAGGCAGCGATGAAACGTCGTTTTAGAAGAATGGGCTACATAACCAAATTTCTATCCGTACTCTGATAAACAGTACATTATTTGCTCATCAAAAGCCTAAATTTAACTAATGCTCGGCTTAGTTCTTAAATTGCAATTTCAGCCACAGCCCCCAAACAATACGATGTCTGATATTTTATTTCATTACTTAGTTGTTCATCATTAATTTAAGATTTAATTAAATTTTCATTTGTCTTTGAATTTTTATTGAATTATAGTAATAATCATTTAATATTCTAGTTGCTAATTATTTTATTATTGTAATAGTTATTTTATTTATTTTTTATTTTTATTTATTTATTTATTTATTCATCTTTCCTGATGGCCTTCCATAGAGCTCCAGCACTTCTAATTTTAAAAATTAAGTTCTGACTACAACCAATGATTGCGAAAATAAAAGTCAAGTAACTTATTTAGTGATAATTAAATAAAATAAAAGGCAAAGCTTTTATTTTTGCCTTACTTGTCTTTTATTATTTGTATATATATATATATATGTGTGTGTGTGTACTTTACATTTAATTATAAGGACATATATATATGTACTTTACATTTAATTATAATTTATTTGATATATATATACATACTTACGTTTGGTAGTATTACCAATTGCAATAAAAAGGGAGGTGCACATCTAGATGTTATAACGGACCTATATACAAAATTTCAACGTTCTATAACTAATCGTGGTGCTACTTTGGTAGACGGTTGCACGGATTTTTGGCGATTTAAATTTTTAATTTAATTTTGGCGATTTACGTTGGCGCAATTGTTGGCGCGATTTTTACAATCGTCAGCCATCTTGAAAAACGCTGTTTTTACGCATAGTAAAGTATTCGAAACTTAAAAATAAATAAATAAATAAATAAATAAATAAGTAAATATCGTTAAAAGTAATGGATTAATTTTTTGTTGAAAATGTCTTTTTTTTAAGATAGCAGGCAAGTGTAAATAAATACATTTACTATGAGTATAAAGTACTAAAGTAAGGCTATTATTGCTTTCATATAGCAAAAAAGAGAATAAAAACACCGCTATAAAAACATTGTGCCAACGTTTAATTAGATTAAAATATTACTGAAATTGAATATCGAATTAAAAATCATCCTACCAACATTTAAAAGAATTAGAATATTATTAAATTCAAATACTTTAAAATACGTTATATAAAATATAATTAACATTAAAACATATGTGACAATAATTATCTCAGCAATTTTTGAAAATAGTGTATTAATTTTTTAACAAAAATTGAAGTATACAATTATAAAATAAAAGAAAAATATGTACTTACATTTTTTTGAGTAATTTAACCTCTTGTTTATTGATAAGTACCACAAAAAAAATCGAAATCATAATTGAATCGGATCTTTTAACCATCTTCATCTGTTATCCAAATATCTCGCACTTAATTGAAGAAGCAATTAGCGAGGTTTCCTCCAAAGTTTCCTCTGACGCTATTAACAATTTATAAATAAATCTTTGATTAGGAAAGATAGGTTGGCCAAAATAAAGTCTCAAAGAGAAATTTTTTTATTCCAATACCAATAATTCTTGGTAATTACAATAACAACATTCGTCTTCGAAACGGAGATATCCATTCCATTTGAAATCCGAGGAATTCGAAGAGATGAATAATAAAATTTTAAAATGGCGCGGTAATGCACAAATATTCAGTAACCAATCAGGGAGCTGATTAGATCACGCATAGAATTAAAATTATTTAAATAAACATTCATAATAAAATCATTTTTAAAACAAATGCAAAATTAAATTGTATTTTAATATTTAAAAGCCATAAATAATGTTTAAAACATTAGATTAAATTTATAGATATTAATAAAACCAATTACTTTTTAAGTAAGGTGACGTCATTGATTACATCATCCACAACATAAAATTATATAAAATATTATAAACAACAGAATTTTTATTTCAAATAAAAATGTAAAATTAAATTGATTTTTAATATTTAGAAGCCATAAATAATATTTAAAACACGGAAGTTATGCATAATAAAACGCATTATTTTTTTAATAAAATGACAACAAAGTTTCGGTTACCATAAATAACTTATCCAGCAATGGGTTTACCATAAGTTGTATTATTCGCCAAAAGGCAAATCGCCAAAAAGTCGCCAAAATCCGTGCAACCGTCTACCAAAGTAGCATCCTAATCGTTTTTTAATTTTGCAAAATGCATACATACGTACTTACACAAATACAGATCACGAAAAAAATCCCTTTCAAGTATCAACTTAGAGTCATAATCATTAGTCATAAGTATCAGCTTAGAGTAAATGGGATTACATTTAACAATCAGTTTTTTGGAAAAAAAAAAAGAGAGAGAGAGAGAGTCCTTTATTGTGTTCGTACGTACAGACGTCACCCCAAAAAACAATTCACATGGAATTCCGTAATCGGCAAAAATGGATATTTCCGTTAAAATATGATACCCAAACGTTTTCTCGATTACAATACTTACTACCATTTTATTTGATACAAGGAAATAAAGAACCTATATTAACCTACATATTCTTACATAAACAATACCTAAGAGCAGTATATAAATATTTAAAATCAATAAAATCTCACTATGGCACGCTCAAGGAAAAAAAAAATCATCTAAATTTTCAAATTACTGACATAAATAGCAATCCGCGATTCCAGCGCTCTGATACGCCATCTAGTGGCTGAAAGGTGGAAACATTAAAGCTCGGTATTTACGTTTGACAATGCTACCTAGTGTGTGAAGTGTGTTGTGATCGAAAAGTAATTAAACGTTTTATTTTTTATTGTTGTGGGCATATGTATAACTTAAAAAGAAGTACAGACCGCATGTTTTGTTGTGTACATCAGTGTAAATCACGAGCTTGCAAGGAACCTGAGTTATGCTTCAATCGCATTCTTGGTTCGAAAAATATCGAACGAGATAGCAAAACGAAGAGGGTGGATTCGCGTATTTCGAATTGGAAAGAAAGTGGGACATTATATGAACGTGCGTTCTAAGCATTTTAAAAAAAAAAAAAAAAACTGATTACATTTCTTCTCGTAAGAAAAGTTTTTTTTTATATATGCAAAATTTCTTTCTCGTGTATCATACATATAAACGTGTATGTGTATTCTTCGAAACTAAACATGCATATTAGTGTATTGAAGAATAAATCATTATAGCTCATTAATCTCTTAAATATTATTAATATACATATACATATACAATTATGCTTTCATGCATATTTTACCTACAGAAATTTAAATTGTGTTTCAGTTTATGTTAGCAATGATTTAAATGAAAATTTATAGAATGACACATATTCTATAAATTTTAAAGTTAATTATTTTAACGTTAATGATGAACTTTGAATTTCATATTCTAGTAATGTTGAAATTTCTGTGTGTGAGTCATTTCCTGTTAAACTATTTAGAACTGTTTACAGTGGTTCAGGATAGTTAGCATAAAAAATTTCCAGTTCAGAAAATAGGTATGATGATCTAGTATGAGTAATAGTATAAAAAGTATTACAGATATCAAATCTTTTCCGCTATAGAATAGCATGCACCAAACAATTTCTTATAAAATGATATACATACCATTGTTACTCGCTGAGCACAGTTAAATGTTTTTTCTTATCTTTTATAGCAGTGTTCGTTTTGAAGTAAGTATTAGTAATAAAAAGTTTTTATTACTAATACTTACTTCAAAACGATCACTACGAAGTAAGTTTTAGTAATAAAAGTTTAAAGTAGCTTAAAAAAATTTATCCATGGTGAAAATTAGCTAATGATGAAAGTATTTTTTCTCACTTGAAGAATCAAACGGCCACATGTATCTTTTTCGAGAAAATCTGTTGTTCTGTAATGTAAAACACCCAAGTATTTGTTCAGTGATAAATATTGATAGGGGAGAGTAATTTCATTTCTCAGCCATTATTCAAAATATGATTGCATATAACTAAATAACTTTGGAGTAAATTAAACAGCGTACACAGACATGTGTATACAGATATACAGGTTAGCAAATAAAAGCAAGGACAGTGGATTTGGATCAGTTCAGTAATTTATTAGATTGTTTTATTTATAACAAGCTTTTATTTAGTAGAATAATGTTGCGTGCGTACGGGTTCGTTATGAAATGAATGCACAAGTCCGATGAAAAATGAACAAAAATTTATTATTATCACAACAAAAATGCTTAAATTTTCTCAAATTATCATGCAGTATTACAATATCTCACAGTAGTTTTCTTTTAACTACTCAAATGTCCAATAGAACGTAATTCAAAACAGCTAAAGAACGCTAATCCGCGAATTCGCTACAATCAACAACAGTAGTTTTCTAAACAACAACAAACTAAGCAACTACTAACTACAAACTGAGATGTTTTCCTCCTTTTATAAGATTTTAAAATCACGCGCTAGAATTTTCCAGCACTTTCTCGAAATCAAAAAGAGATATTTATTTATTTAACGCACGCGCTCTTGTATTTTTAATTTTTCCGGCTTAGCTTTCTTTTAATATTCGTCACGCGCTGCACTGCTCGAGAAATAAAACCATTTAATTTATAATTGAACTAACATTAGCTTTTTAAATACCAAATTCGTAACACTGCCCCCTTCCCAAGGACTGCACGTCCCGGGCAGTACAATCCCTGGACAGGAAGCTAAACTTACAACTGTGGCATAAATGCAATTGAGGCATAAACATTACATTACAATATCAAACAATATAAACAATAAATGCAATAACTAACTTAAACAAATCAAATGCTATCAAATACTAAATACAAAACAAATACTAAATACAAATCAAATACTAAATACAAATCAAATACTAAATACAAATCAAATCAAATACACATTTATAAACAAAAAAGACCATGGTCTGATACTATTTACAATTATTTACATTACGTACTATGGCCATAGTAATGAGCTAACCTGTCGTAAGAGTTCGAAGACTCACGGATCCGAACCATGACGTCATTTAGCCTGTTTAGGATTGTGTGCGAACCATCCCAAGGTGACTGTAAATCAGGCCTGACTCCTTTTTGTCGAATCGGGTTCCACAACCACACCTTGTCTCCTTCGTTGGATCTATGTCCAGCAGCTCTCGTGTTGTATCTGGTCTCCACTTTCTCCGTCGCCAAGTTCACTCGCTTTCGTGCGGAACGGTGCATCACTTCAAAACGGCCTTGACATCTTGGATGTGTTCCTCAGGCGATGAAGGCGCATCCCTACGGCGATGAAACAGGCGGTCACAAGGCAGACGAAGGTCTCGACCGAAGAGCATCTGAGATGGCGAATAGCTGGTAGTCTGGTGTTTCTTTTCGACCCTAGCATGATTTCGGCTGTTTCTCGAGCTGGTACTTTCGGACAAAGCGTCGGCATTTCCAGGTGAGGATCCCTTCTTAGGATGGATAGTCATGTCTTTAGATCCTGAAAGCAATTTGTTGTTTTTCAAGTCTAAGGAAAAATTGTATTTCCTTAAAAAGTCCAATCCGAGTATGCATGGATCTGTAATATCCGCCACATATGCCGTGTGATGGTAGGCGGCACTTCCAAACGTGATGTTTACGTTTAACTTCCCAGTTATGTCGATCTTGTCACCAGACGCAGTCTGAAGGGTAACACAGGATGGCGTCCAAATAAGTTTATCTTTAAACTGTTCAGCTAAATCTTTCCTAATGATGGTAACATTAGCTCCTGTGTCAATGATCATACTGCAAGGAACTCCATCGATATTCCCATTGATGGACAGTCCGTTATTGTTGCCACTCACTGTATAAATTTTAAGAGCTTTAAAACAAGGTTTTTCACTATCTGGCAACCTCCGTTCCTCGATATGGTCACTAATTTGTTTGCTGCGTTGTTGCTGGGAAATGGTCTTATTTTCCGTACCTCGGGGTGTTCTGCAGTTTCTGCGTATGTGGCCTTCAACTCCGCAGTTCCAGCACTTTAGAATTAGTTTCTTTTCACTTCTGTTCCGTCTCAAGCCACTGACTTGTCTGGTAAAATCATCTGCTTTATATTCCGTACCCTGGGGTGTTCTGCAATTCCGCCTTAGGTGACCTTCACTACCACATCTCCAACACCTTAGAGCTACTTTCTTCTCGCTCCTACTCCGTATCAAATCTTCGACTTGTCTGGCTAAATCATCTAAACGAGCCATCAGTTGATCCACTGGCTCATGGACTCGCACAGCTCTAACTGGGTAGCGATCTCTACTAGTTGCTTGCTGGGCTGCCTCGAATTTCATGGCGTACACTAGAGCACTTTTTAAATCTTTTACATCCGCTATTCGTAGAGCTTTCTGTATTTCAGTATCTCGGATGCCGTCGATAAAGTATTGCAAGGACAGGATTTCCCTTGTTTCTGTCTGGCATTCCGAAAAGGCGAGATGGGACAGCCTTTCAACATCCGCGGCGAGCTCCTGAAGTGTTTCGGTAGGCTTCTGTTGACGAGATTTTAATTGGAGCCTGCTGTAGTCTTTTAAACACTTCTCCCCAAAGCGCAACTCCAAGGCGCCGGACAGAGCTTCGAAATCTAACCTTTTGTTTTCGGGAAGAGTCTGAAGGATATCCGCTGCGTCGGCTCTTAGAGAAGCGGCGAGATGACAGGCCTTAGCTTGGGAATCCCATCCATTCGCATCCGCCACGATAGAAAATTGTGTCTTATACACCTGCCAGGAGGTCTTCCCATCATATGTGGATAGCTTCAGAGGTGGACGAGCAGGCATTGGTAAGAATTTAAAATCATCACTCCTGCTCCCTGCCGACGCTACGAATTTCTTTAAAGTATCCATTTCTTTGGCAACTGCAGAAACTCTCTCATCAATTTGTTCTTTTACAGAAGAAACTCTTTCTTCTATTTCTTCTTTCACCGAAGAAACTCTTTCTTCAATATGGCCAACTTTATTTTCAACTGCGTCAATTCTGCCTTCCATAGCTTCAAATTTATTTTCTATTATGCAAGTAATTTCTCTTTTCATTTCTTCTTGACCAGCTTGAACGGCTTTCATTTCGTCCTTAACGGATTCCTGGCCCAATTTCATTTCTTCCTTAAATGATGCTTGGCCAGCTTCCATCTTTTCTTGGAATGCAGCAAAAGCACTATCTCAATTGTTCTTCCATCGCTCTTGTTATTGGCATTCAAATCCCACTTCTGACACCAAAAATTGTTGCGTGCGTACGGGTTCGTTATGAAATGAATGCACAAGTCCGATGAAAAATGAACAAAAATTTATTATTATCACAACAAAAATGCTTAAATTTTCTCAAATTATCATGCAGTATTACAATATCTCACAGTAGTTTTCTTTTAACTACTCAAATGTCCAATAGAACGTAATTCAAAACAGCTAAAGAACGCTAATCAGCGAATTCGCTACAATCAACAACAGTAGTTTTCTAAACAACAACAAACTAAGCAACTACTAACTACAAACTGAGATGTTTTCCTCCTTTTATAAGATTTTAAAATCACGCGCTAGAATTTTCCAGCACTTTCTCGAAATCAAAAAGAGATATTTATTTATTTAACGCACGCGCTCTTGTATTTTTAATTTTTCCGGCTTAGCTTTCTTTTAATATTCGTCACGCGCTGCACTGCTCGAGAAATAAAACCATTTAATTTATAATTGAACTAACATTAGCTTTTTAAATACCAAATTCGTAACAATAAGAATGTGTAGAACATTTAGTAGAATAAGAATAATACATGAATACACAGCGTTTTAGTTGCAAGAAATAAGATTTTGCATAGTTATTTAAAGATGCAACCATATTTATTATCTCAAACATATTCTATCTTAATTGTATTTCAGGGGCAAATATGCATTAATTCTCTTACCTCTTGTCATTATAAAAATCTGATTTTATCGTGTTGCTTATATGTTCGTAACTAGAATTGGTGTCGATTCTATGCAGTGTTGATACCTGTAACTATAAGCCTCATCGAAAATATATGCATATTGGATGCCTCATCAATGCTAAAAAGATTTAGCGATTTTTTTTTTTTTTTTTTTTTTTTTTAACTGGCACAATCTCAAAATTTTCATTGCCAGTATGTAATTGTTTGCATACAGCACTTTTACTAAGAAAATTATAGTACATATAAAAAATGATAAAGATAACAAAACCTTTGGTGACACCAGATATACATATTGATTTGATATTATCTGATAAACTTTGTAAATGAATAAATAAATTTGTCATTAAAATATTTCGGAGGAGTAAAATTACATTAAATCATTAAATGAAGAGGCTAGATGAAATATTCAAATTGTCCAGCTTCTACATTTAGTGCGACAGTAAAAAGTCTGAAAATAATATTAATTTTTTGGTAAAAATATCTTTATTTATACAAAATGTTGCAAATCAATCTTAAGTTATTTTTTAGAATGATATATAAAAATCTGCATGTGTATCATGTATGCAGTGTCTTCTGGATGCATATTCGTGCAAAACTGATGAACACTGGTAGTTCGGTCCAACTTTCGATCCCGCCGAACGGGCTGACTCCATGGGTGTTTTCTTGATTTTACACATGTGTATCGTTTAAGCACTATCTTCTGTATGCATACGTGAATAAAGCGCTAACTCTGGTAGTTCGGTCCATTTTCGAATCCCAGCAAGCGGGCTGACTGCATAGATGTTTTCGTGATTTTCCGCATGTATAACATGTTGGCAGTATTTTGTGAATGCATAACGTCAATAAAGCGGGTGCAGCCCGGGTAAAATCGCGGAATACTGGTAGTTCGGTCCAACTTTCGAATCCCGGCGTACTGTCTAGAAATTGTGGATGCATATGTGAATACAGCGGGCGCAGCCCAGGAAAAAAATCGCTGAACACTGGTAGTTTGCTTCAAATTTTAAATCCCGTTGAATGAAAGCGGGCTTCACTGGTAGTTCGGTCCAACTTTCGAATAAAGGCCAATGAAAGCAGGCTTCAGGCCGCTCAAATGGTGGGCTTACTCGCTAGCAATCATGCGAGCTAGCGTATATCTTGTGATTGCATACGTAAATCAAGTGACCTAACGTGAATAAAGCGGGCGCTCCACGAAAGCATCCCTTCCCTCATGTAGCGGGCTTGCCCGCTAGTGATATATAAAACTGTCCCTCTCTAGCTACATCTCTGAAAGTAAGCATTCATTCAAATATTTAACAAATAGATTTGATCATATTTTATGCATCATGCAGACTATATTTCCAGCTCTTTCATTTAAGTGCAATTTATTTCCAATGTATGAACATGAATACTGTACAAGCTTAGTCACTTATTTGTAATTTAATTCAGTTTTTATATAAAAGTTAAAATTTACCAGGCAATTGCTTAAAAAAATAGTTTAATAGATGTTGCTGTAATTTAACACTTTTAATTTTAATGTTTTTAGAAATTTGCTAAATCAAGTTTATGTTCGTGTGACCTTGCATCAAAGGCACCGATAATAAATTTGTTTTGGCATTTAGTGCTAAAATTTTTAAAGAAAAACTTATTATTGATGTAAAAGAAGGAACAAATGATATTTATCTTGGTAATATGTCTTATGATATGCTTATTTACGGTTTCATGATATTGCAGTAACTTAACAGGCATTTCATATAACTTGTTTCTTAAGTTGCATAACCTGTTTTCATAACATTTTGTTATCAAATATATATAAAAGGTAAATTTCTAATGAAATATTCTTCATTTCACAGCAGTGTTATTTACCGTGATATAACGTGTGTTCACATTTATTATACGGTTATGATCATTATTCATTATAGAGCTTTATATATTTGTTATATACATTTAATTTATATCATTATGTTTTACATGATTTTGCTTTTAGAATATATCACAATATATATTTCGAGTTGCTAATAGAACTACAGTGGTTCCCAAAGTGTTCGTACACTTATGATTTTCATTGAAATAGGGCTCTATCCATTAATTAAAAGTAAACTTTCTGAATGAGACGTTAATAATAAGATCTATAATCTATTTGTAACAAAATTATATAAAATATTTTTTAAATGTAGTGAAACTTTATTTTTAAGAAATTAATAATCAAAAAATGACAAACATTTTATCTCAAAAAATGAAGATCTTCATTTTAAGAACTTAATTGGAGGCTATATGCCTTAAGGGAGGGATGCCTTTGTGGAGTACTTTATAAGGGAAACTGGCTCGTATACAAGTTACACATGGGGAAAACCACGAAAACACCCATGCAGCCAGCCTGTTCGCAGGATTCGAACCTCGGACCGAACTACCAGTATTCAGCGGCGTTAACGCTCGGCCGCTGGTGGACTTCGCGGGCGGTAATTATGTGAATTAGGATACTATCATACCGCTCACCCGATGGCAAAAATATAGAAAAGGCAAAGTCAAAGGTTAAATTCATTAATTCTAATCAGTATGCACTAGCAAAGTAAAGCACTGTGGTTTTACATAATTTCTGATTAAGCTATTGAAATCGTACAAACTGAAATAATTCTTGCATTTAAACTTGTATTCCAAATTAAGATTTAACTTGAAATTAATGTAGATAATTACTGAGAGAATTGAATTTTTGTAGTGTACTTTACATGAAATGAGATCACTTGGGGTCACGTGATGTGAACCTGCGAATGAGGATGTTTTACCATGAAAGCATAGTAAATTCTTAAATTAATGTCTTTTTGAAAATTTATTGGCTTTTTTACAAAATTTTAAATGTTTATACCTTTAAAATAAAAAATTCTTAGAACTAATATTTGTCTATATTTTTATGTGTATACTGTGTGTTGTCGCTAATAAAGTCTGCTTGGCGAGATTTGCGCTGGCGAAACGGAAAAGTACCAAAATTTGCATTCTATGAAATTGTACTTTTTAATTGATAAAATTTTAAAATCTACAATCTGAATATTAGAATATGGTTGGAAAATTACCATAAAATTTCTTGTTTCTACCAAAATGCTTTTGATATTCTGCGATGGAATGGGATAGTTCTTATGAAAATTATAGTATTATGGTACTGGAAATGGCTTCTTGTTTGCTTAAGAATTATAACCAGATAGTGAAGCTCTTACAAAAAATTTTATCTGATTAATATAATTTATGCCTTTTTTATAATGAAATGGCTGTTGTATATAATGATTGTAGTTGTTTAAGAGGTATGTTATATTTTCCCATGAAACCATTATGGCATACTAAAATTCATTTGATAAGTTTAATTTATTTTTGGCTGTTGGGTATTATATTTCTATGCAAATACATTATGGTATACTGATGATTATCGTCAAACTCCTAATATTTTTACTCTACTTTCGACCATTTTTGGCTAACAAAAACTGATAGCAATGTACATTAGCCCCAATAATGGATAAGCATGATATCAAAACGTACTCATAAATTCTCGGTGGTTTCATATAACACTGAGAAATCCTTAATAAACCACTTTTATCTGTTGATTATCTAACCAAATAAATAGCATCTGTTCCTCCCAAATTTCCACAAATAATTTTTCAAGGTTTTTTTATATGCTATATCTCTATAGTTTCTGTTGATCATGTAACTTAAATATCTGTTACAATAATTTTTAAAAGGACTATATTTCCATCAATCTTCTTGACTGACAAAAAATTATGTAGATAATGTGTGGAGTTATTATAGCATAGGGAAAAACATGACACCAATTTTACAACAAATCTGGGCTAATCTTTGGAATATGGTAACAGTTAGTTTTGCGACATTTTGGTAACGCGATAAAGGTTACTAGCTAGGACTTTAGCAGTGTACATGGATACAGTCAAGAGTGTGCGCAATGCCATTTTTGTGCAATTCTAGGATGTTTTTTTAAGTGAAAATAGGTCGACGTGTACATGGATGATACCGTGTATGTGCAATTCGTAAAAACGCGGCAAGCAGTGGGCGATTCTACCCTTTGTCCCAATTTCGCACCTAATCTTCGTCATGATTAAGCACTTTTATTCCATAAATGTTCTAGCATAAGCGTAATTCGGCTAGAAGATTGTTGGAAAAAAATGTTGGAAATGTTGAGTGAAAAAAAAAACATGCCTTTACTTCTTGAAAACAAAATGGCGTCCGAACAAAAACTAGCAGGTTGCTGCCAAATTTTAGCCAAAAAATCGCCAAGTTACCATAATCCAAAGATTAACCGAAATCTGAAATTTTGTTTTGTGAGTCTTTGGTTAAACTAAATGCTATAATTTATTTAGGATGAAATAATTCTTTGGCATAATATAATTCATATCATCTATGTTGCTACAATTCTGTTTCAATACAAGACCATCATATCAGTGTAAGATTTCCCATGTGGAGACTTGGTTTCTAATCTTTGTGTAATATAATACAGAGAAGCTCGTACTGTGAATTCGTAAGTATAATTTATTTTTCTATTAGATTGGAATGGACTTGGTGTTTTCATATAGAATGTTTCATATTCAAAGTGTTAGTTCGGTGTTTCATATTCAAAGATGTTGAAGTTCATACAATGTAATTAATTAATAGACTTATCACACAGACTTTTTTAATAGACTTATTCTTGAATTTTTGGCTCAGATATAAAGTTATTAATTAAAAACAGCATTAGAAAAGCAAAACTGATTAAAAGAACACTTCAATTATTTTTAAAATTGATATATTTAAATGCTTTGTTCATATAAAAACAACAATAAACACATTTCTAAATAATAAGATTATTAAGAAAATGTGGAACATTTATAAAGGTTTGCAAGGACAACATGATCGATTTTGTTATAAATCACATGGTTTTGACATGTTTTGAGTATGCTCCTGCCAGATTGGTAGAAGCCTGGTGATCCTGTTATGAACAAATCTTAACAGATAAAGATATAACATGTGAATATAGAATCTAAAGAAAAGGTAAGGTTAGATTAGGGTATTTGAATATGGCTAAGCACATTGGTTATCAGCCTGAAGAAGAATGCTCTTATGAAGAACTTTACAGGGAAAACTGGTTCGTATTCACAAAACACATGCAAAAAAATAAAAACTGCACAGCCAGCTTGTTCACCAGGATTTGAGCTGAGATTAAACTACCAGTATTGAGTTGTTTAAACCACTTGTAGGACAAAACTAAAGAAAATACTTGTAATATCATGTAATCAAAAGTTAACTGCATGTTATATGCCACAATTGCTTTCTCAAGTACTGAGGTAGGTAATACTTAATCTGCTTTTTTTTTTCTTTTGAAATGTTTGGTCATGGTATTATTCATTGCATGTATTTTCTATACATACAGAATATTGATAGTTCTATAACAAGTGTCTTTTTTTCATTTTTAAGTGCTTTGCTTGTTGATATTCTCAAAATTGCATTTGATGATTAGTGCTATCATGTGTATAATAAATACAATAGATCAATATATTTTTAGTATACATATAATGATTCAATATCATTTTTATGGGGAAAAAAAGACACTTTTGACTGCACAGATTTTCTAGAAATCCCAAGTAAAACACATATGAAATCATTTGTTTACAATCAGTGAACGTTAAAATCAGCTACCTGTCACAATACAATAAAACAGCGACACAATTTCCTACAGCAGCCAGCAGTTCCTCCTTTACATGAACAAGAATTTTTTTTTTTTAAATTTTTATTTGTCCTTTTTGAACAATGAAATGTCCTTCGATTTCATGCGATCAGGACGCTATAGAACTTATCCTTAAATAGAAAGCCAAAACTTGTACATTGGATTTCAAGTAAAATTCCGTGCATTACCAAATGATCAGCCTTTTTAAAATGCTCTCTGCTTCAGTAATACAGCGAGAATTTACGCCTCCTTGAACAAAATCAAACATTTCGGAAAAGCTAAGTAACTCAATTTTTGAATGTACGAAGTCAGATCACAAATCAAAATACCGAGTTTTATCCGCAATACTAATGTGTGAAAGCGCCATCTATAGGTGAATTGAATCGCGGATAGTAAAAAGCAAATACAAAATAACTCTTCACGCTGTCAAAATTGCTCATCTGCTTTAATATCAACAACTAAATAGTATTTCAACTAAAGCACATAATGTAAACAAGAGTTTGCCCGATACCCCAAAAAATTCAAAATTATCTATGAAAAATATGAGCGCATTGTAACGCAATCGTATCATTCGTATTCGAACAGCAACCGCATCATTCGTATTCGCATAGCAACCGCATCATTCGTATTCGTATAGCAACCGCATCATTCGTACTCGAATAAACCGTATCGTACGACAGATGCGAGTAACGAAATGAATTCGTGTGTACCGAATCGGTACCTCGAGTCAACCGATGTACCAACACCGACTCTACTTCAAGCCTAAGCGCGCGGTTCGATAATTCGTGTGACGTCACGACTTCTGGTCATAATAAACTTCGGAACGCATGCAGTGGCTCTTTGCTGATTGCTGAAGCTTCTTACGTTGTGCGAACGCTGAAGCAGAATACTTTGATTTTTTTATGGTTTTAAGGTTGAATGTATTTTAGAGAGGTAAGAATACATTACTTTACTTCTGTAAAGTTATATTTTTCTAATTATATCAACGTTTTTAGGCGTATGTTCTAGTATACATGTGTTATTTCTGGTAGAGACAAGGCTGCTGTGCTATGTATAATTTCTTTTTGAATAATGTTGTGTCAGCCCATCGTAGAATAAACGGGCTTTGCATAATTATATCACCTGATCTGTTTCAGAATAAAACATTTTTTTATGGACCTGTATAAATTTGATGTTATAATATAAGCTAACACAGCTTATTCTTAAAATTTTACATGCCATTAGCTATACACTATAACTATTTACTCCCTTTTATATTTAAAAATAATTAATTTATGTTTTATACATAACTATTTACTCCCTTTTATATATTAATTTAAATAAAAACATTTCAGTTATTAAAATGCCGGGTAGATGCTGTGTACCATTATGTAAGGGAAACTACCCAACAGGACCAAAAGTGTCTGTATTCTCCTTTCCTAAAAATGAAGATTTGAAGAGAGAGTGGCTTTCTGCAATCCAACGGAAAGACTTTTCACCCAAAAAGAGTTCAAAGGTAAGTAAAGTAGAGTTATTAATTAATAGTGTAGATTCTAATTACATATAAGGGTTCATTCAGAAATTTTTAAATGATAATATTTTGTTACATAAACCAGGATATACAGAAATAAAGGATTGAAATAGAGCTTTAATCACTGCAAATATTCTCTGGTTCTATCTGTGAAATGAATATTCTTTACTACAAATGCTCAGAATGAACCCTCTGATTTTTAAACTATTACTATTAACATGTTTTTTTTTTTTTTTTTTTTTTTTAATTTTCTCTAAAGGTTTGTGAATTGCATTTCAAGAAAAGTGATTTTAAAGTTGAAGCTTCAGCATTTGATTCTAAGAATGGAATTTTAATTTCTGCTCCACTTCAGGTGCGTAGATTAAAAGAAAATACAGTGCCATCAATATTTAAGGACTATCCATCTGTATACAGTTCAAAAAGTAGCACTATTGTACGAGAAGATCCTGATGCAAAAAAAACTGCCCGCGAGTGCCATAATTTACAGAAAGCATTGCGTGAAAGCCTTAAAGAATATGAAATGTATAATAATGATTTGAAAATTAATTGTTCTAATGATATTTTGTCATGTATTGATCGCTATGGAATATCAGCATTTTGGCATGTATACACAGTTCCAGATACCTCAACTGTTTGCTTTATTCATATTGTTTTTAGTCCTGGGCCATCAATTGATTATTCTGTAGTTGTGAATGACAATCAAGAAATGTCTGTATTTATTAAAGAAAAATCTATTATGCAATTATCTCCCTACACATTCCCACATAAAGTTACAAATTTTAATGAAATTAGGACTGTTTTAGATAAATTGGCTAATCTTCAAACCAAAGAGTTAAATTCAAAATTAACCATAACAATTGATATAATTAATGAATTACTGCAAACTATTTCTAACGACAAAAATGAGAAATTTATTAAATTTTTGCAAGACCAGATGAATCTTTTACTTTGCCCTAAAAATAATTTTAGATACAATCCTGATGTACTAGTGTTAGCATGCTTGTTAAATACTATATCATCACATGCATATAAATTTTTAAGGGATAGTGGCAGTATTATTATGCCTCATCCTTCGACTTTAAAAAAAAATTGTAGCAATTTAGTATTGTCACCATGTAATGAAACTATTGATGAAAATTTTTTAAAATATATAAAAAATCGTGTAACTTTCCTTGAGGATCGAGAAAGAAAAGTGATTCTTTTGGTAGATGAAATTTATGTTCAGCCATATTTTGATTACAAAGGAGGCTCTGTCGTTGGGGCTGCATTTGATTCTTCCAGTCCGGCAACCAGTGCATTTGCTTTTATGATATCCAGTTTGGAATCTTCATTCAAAGAGGTAGTACATATTATGCCTGTTAACACAATAAATTTTGAAACATTACATTATGTAATTAAAAAAGTGATTAGAGGTCTTGAAAATATGGGAATTATTGTTATTTGTGTTATTACAGACAACAATGCAATAAATAGAAAAGCCATGAGTTTGTTTTCAAATCCACCACGTAATTCATTTGTTTACAAACATCCAATGAATGGGAATAGGCCTCTTTTCTACATAATAGATGCAGTTCATTTATTTAAAAATATAAGGAACAATTGGCTGAACCAGAAAAATCCTGGTACATGTATGTTTTTTCCAAATATTGAAGATCTTTCAAAGAAGCACTTCAAAACTGCTTCGTTTATGTCTTTGAGAAAGCTACATGAAATTGAAAATGACCAACTGATTACATTTTCTAATGGTTTAACTCTAAAAAGTCTTTCACCTTCTAATTTAGAGAAACAAAACATTAAACTGGTTCTTAAGATTTTCAATAAATTTACTATTGAAGGTCTGATTCATTTGGGTCCTTTGCATGAAATACCACACTATTCAGATACATCTGAGTTTATATCCATAATATGCAAATGGTGGGATATTATGAATGTTAAAACTATGTTTAAAGGTATACATCAAAAGAGTGAATTTATGAAGCCATTAACAGCAGATGATTCTGATCCAAAAGTTATTTTCCTCAATCAGTTTCTTAACTGGTTAGATGCATGGGAATCAATGAAATGTTCAACAGGCATGCTTACAAAAGAAACTCATGCAGCTCTCAAACAAACTACTTATGGTATACTGGAGTTGACTAGATATTGTGTTGAAGAGCTTGGAATGAAATATATACTTCCAGGAAAAATTCAGACTGATGTGATGCTCTTGAAGCCCGGTTTGGTAAATACAGACAACTTTCTGGTTCTCAGTATCATATTTCAATGAGACAGTTATTAGAATGTGAAAAAAAATTAAGAATACAATCAAGTATTAAGTTAGAATTGATTATTAAAAATATTACTGTCCCTTTAACATAATTTGAATATGATGATAATCTTCATGATATTATACAATTAGATAATACAGTATATTACCCATCATTAAATATTACAGAGAGTGATGTGAAGGGCATTAGTAGCCATCTGCCAGTTCTGACTTATTTGGGTGGTTACTGTTGTCATGCAGTTTTAAAGAAAGTGAAATGCTGTACCTGCAAACAAAACATTACAATAAATTCCACAGTTAATCATGATCAAACGTATGATCTTATAAAGAATCTTGATCGTGGTGGACTCAGGTGGCCAAAACCATTTATTGTAAATATAATTATGTATAATTATTTAATTGTAAATAAGCTGTGTAGTGAAGAATATGAAGATTTTTTGTTGGAACAAAATCAGAGGAAAATTGTTGCAAATTTGACTTTTAAAATTTTAGAATTAAAAGAAATGCTCTTTGATGATATTATTTGTGATAATGGTCGTGCAAGTGAAAGTATAAGCAAACTGATAATTTGGATATCAACAAATATCATGCTCAAGAATCTTTGTAATAGAAAAAATGACGATATTAAGTCCAATAAAGAAAAAAAAAGAAAACTTCAGACACTTGCAAAGTAACATTGATGCTGTCTTTAAAAGTAATTTTTAAAGTTCTCTTAAACTGCATCTTTGCTAAATATCTATGTGTCATCTTTGGTGAGCAGCTGAGATTTAAGAAGCATGTTTGTTATACATTTAAATTGCTTTATGCCAAAATTTATTTTGGACTTGTATATATTATTCTTTGCTTATTTAACCAAGTTTTTAATATTACTCAAGATTTTATATAATTTTTAATTTGCTTTATACTAAGTTACTTCTCAAGGTCCTGAAATTTCTATATTGTATTTACAAGCGCCTTTGCTAAATATCTACGTGTCATCGTTGCTGAGCAGCTGAGATTTAAGAAGCATATTTATTATACATTTAAATGCTAAATATCATAATTTATTCTGGACTTGTAGATATTATTCTTTGCTTATTTAGTTATTTAACCAAGTTTTTGGTATTACTGAAGATTTTATATTATTTAAAATTTTCTTTATACTCAGTTACTTCTCAAGTTCCCAAAGTTTCTATTTTGTATTTCAATTGTGTTTCTTAAAATGTTCATCATTATTTAAGATTTTGTATCCTGCAATTACATGGCATAGTGTAGTCATAGTGTAGTAGTGTAGAAAGAACATATTACATGGCATAGTGTAGTAGTGTAAAAAAAAGACAAATTCCATAATGTCTTCTTTCTGCACAATCTAACTCTAATATTTCTATTTATGCAATAATTGTATGGACTCTTTCTGGATAGTACTACATGTTCAGCTCAAGTAATATTTGCTCTTCACATTATTCACAGTGAATAAGCACAAATCAATCTACTAATATACCCATGTGGTGACTGGGTATGAAAGAATAGTCCCAATGTAGCTCATATATGTCGTAAAAGGCGACTAAAATGGGTACCCAGCATCTGGGGGTATAGCCGGGCACCCTGCCCCTGGGGATTATATCAGGGAACTGGTCCTCCAGGTTGGGGGTTGGGTGTGGGGCTAACTACCCCACCCCATAAAAAATCTCACTGTTAAGAAATCCAAAGATAGAATTAGCCGGACTGCTTCTACTGGAAAACGACTTGGAAATGGCCTAGAGACTTTTCGTTTTGGAACATGAAAAATAAGCAAACAGACTAAAAGTTTGAAAAGTTATTGAAATAATTAAATAAAGAATGATGAAGTGTGACTGCAAGGGACGTCCGGTATCCTTTTCTGTCATTGCACTTTTCCTGACATGATAAGGCTCTACCACGTACACTTTGGTAATGAGGCTTGGAAACCTCGGCTAACACCTTGTTGTTTATTAAAAAGAAAAAGAGACATACAGCAATAATTATATTTCATAATAATAATTTTGACCCAAGCTCTATAAATATATTATGATATTAATTTATAAGTCTTTACAAAGTTACATACATAGGTCTTTATAACATTTCACCTGTATAATAGTTATATGATATATGATTTTAAAGACTAAAAAATAAATTTGTTCTGTTTTTTCTTTCTTTGTTTCAGGTATTCATAACGAAGAAAGGAGTGTTTTTATCATGAAATGGCTCTCAGGTGTAAAAATGCATAGGATATATCTTAGTTTATTGAAGTTAAGAATTGGTGCTTTGTGGACTAAAAAATATGTGCAATATCCATTGTCACACCACTCTGTTCAAGAATATCGATCAGTCCTGAATGATAAAGAAAATGATTAACAAAGGAATATCTAGAACTTGATTGTGTGCATGATTTAATTCCAAATATAAGTATTGGAATAATTCATCCTCCTTATTTTCAACAAAAACTCTTCATTTGGTAATATACATTTGTGCTTATCAGTGTGGTGTCTTGTGTAACAAATCGTCAGTATTATAAAATAGATGGAAAGATCTTTGATTATTGCAAGAGCTTTATGTGCTGAAGAAGTAAAAAAATGTCCCAGATAATTGTGGATATTATGAAACTGAGTATCATAAGAATGGAAACATATTTCTGAAACAAATTACCTTGTGATGCATGTAATGGGTATATTTATTTTATTTCATATAACTGTAAATTTAATTATTGATAATAAGCAAACTTTTTTTTTTCCCCTAAAATGCCATTGGTGTATTGTCATTATTCTATATTGACATGTATTCTCTTACATTTATCATTGAAACCAGAGATTTTATAATAGAATATGGGAAACTTGTGTTGAAGGCCTGTTGATTGAAATACAAGTGATCGTTACATCTTTGGAATTTGCATTCTCATTGCCAATTTTGAAAAGACATTCTTTTACATTTTCTTAAAAAAGTTAACATTCTAATGACTTTAGAAGTAAACATTGGTGACTTCATATGAACCAGTCTCTTGGCGAGTTTAGCAAAAAATTTGCCGATGGCTTTCCCATAACAGAACTGTACTGGATTCCATACCTGAATATTGCATTAAAAGGAGAGAAAACCATTTATTATGAAGATAATAAATGATTCATATTCAATGTTCATTTCTTATAATGATCGAGTTTTATATTCTTGCATTGTATTTCTTTTGTGTCAACACAGAATAAATTGTGTCGGATTTCAGTTATAATGATATGTGTAAAGATGCTGTAATAAAATTTGTTATAAATGTACTGTTGTGTATTTTTCTTTAGCAGTTGAATTTATGAAAATTTGTATTATTTTCTAACAAATAAAATTTTATATTTTAATATAAATCCATCTATGGACATTACAACAGATATTATATTCTGGAAAATAATTTATTATGCCTTTTCGAAACTAAGTTTAAAATGAAAACAAACTTGAATGCATAATAATTTTTAATGAATAAATAAAATGTGAAATATGAAAAGTGTTCTGACATGTCACATTAAGACTGCAATCAAATAAAGAATTCTTTATACGTGCATTGGTTTTTGTTTACAATTTGCATAGTCTTGAATATTTTAGTGATCTAAACTCATTTTAAAAAATTTGGTGTCATGATGAGTAGTGATTTTAGGTAAAAGTTTACAATTGGGTGTCCCTTGTATTTTGGCGATTCTTTTTTGACACCAAGATTGGCGTCAGGAAGGCACAATTTCAAAATGGCTGCTATACAAAACCAAAATAAGAAGTCAAAGAATCGCACAAGCCCACCAGTGGGCAAGCGGTAAAAGCCGCTGAACACTGGTAGTTCGGTCCAGGGTTCGAATCCCGGCAAATGGGCTGGCTGCATGGGCGTTTTCGTGGCTTTCCCCATGTGTAACTTGGATATGAGCCAGTTTACCTTAAAAAGACCTCGGTTTAATCCTAGTATCCGGTGCACACAGGATTTGGCTACTTTTGGCGACTTTGTGATGAGCAGTAAAAACGGGACATATATGATGAGTAGTAAATGTGTCATTCAAAGAATATATATAGTTATACATAGCATATACTATGTATATAGTGTATAGTATATACATAGACGTTCTTTGGGTCATTTTTGGTGTTGGCGATAAGTTTCAAAATCGCACCAAGGCTGCACCGTATACTAGGATTTTAAAAGTTTAATCCTAGTATCTGGTGCACAAGGGATTTGGCTACTTTTGCCCACTTTATGATGAGCAGTAAACGGGACATATACGATGAGTAGTTAAACAGGTCATTTTGATGTTGGCGATAATTTTCAAAATTGCACCGTATACTAGGATTTTAGCAAGACCTCCACGGGGCATTCCTCCTTTTCCTGTAGTGCCTAAAGGTGGAGCATGTAATAAGTAAAAGGAAAAAAAAAATTGCACGAACTCTGTGTCCATGTACACATCGATATGTTTTCACTTAAAAAAGCATCCTAGAATTGCACAAACTACGCATTGCGCACTGCCTTAAATTTGTCCATGTACACATCAATATCAATCTATTTCCATTTAAATAAGGAAGCTAAAACAAAGTTAAAGCTATCATGGTAACCTGAAGCGAGGTTTCATTGCCCCCCCCAAAAAAAATGTCGCTAATCAAAGGGACACCCAATTCTACACTAGAGCCTGATTTTATTTTCTTAATATATATATATGTTTAAAAACTGATATCATTTTTACTTTAAACAATATTCCTGAAAATATATGCTCTCTTTTGTGAAATGTTTACTTTATAATCTGTGCAAAATATTACCATAAATAAAAAAACTTAATTATTTCTTAAATATAAAGTAATTAAATACTTTCATTATCCCTATGATTATAAGAATTATAACTGAAAGGGCATAAACAAAAACAGAATTAAAGGAAATGCAGTACTGAAAGTTTCTGGTTAGCGAAAAATTTGCAATAGAGCATGCCATTACAATACTATAAGAATTGATTAGTAAGGTAAACATTAGTTGAGCATTCTTCCACAGTAGCAATAAATTTTTCATTTATAATTCTTAAAACACGCCAAAACAGATTCACGATTGGTGCCTCTGATTTAAGGTCACACAAAAGTAAATTTGATTTAGCAGACCAAGAGATATTCCATGTCAGATTTACGAGAAAGATCTTCACCAATGTTAAGCTTATTATCTAATATTCATAACAGTTTGGTTAGTTGACTATCACAAAGCTCAAAAGTGCTATCTGCTCATGGTGAAGGACTTTCTAATGAGAACTGGCTTGTATTCACTTTATACGTAAAAAAAAACTTAAAAAAAAAAAAAAACATGCAGACAGCATGTTCAGAAAAAGAACAGAAAATGTACTCTTAGCATTCAGTAACGTTTAACCATTCAGCTACTCGTGGGTATAACTATTGTTCTAAGAGATAAGCAACAATTTTTCAGCAATAACTAATGTACTTTTTCACAGACAGAACTGAACAGTAAAAACTTCTTAAACTGTCGATTCAGATTCTAATTTAGTTTCTTCCTTTTAAAAGCAGGAGCTTCAAAACTTTCCTCATGCTGCTTTTTATTTTGAATAAGCTTCTTGAAAAAAAAAATTCCACGTGCAGTCCAACATTTTATGATCTTTGTTTTGATATTGTAACAGGAGGGAATATTTACCTCATCTGATTTTGCATATTTATAAATTCTTCGTCCATAGTTATATTTCCACATATTATTTTGTCTTGAAAATTTTGAATTTTTTTTTACATAGAAAGCATAATTTAAAAATTTCAGGAGGACTTTTAAATCCCCCCTAAATTTGCAAAATTAATTAATTAATACTGCTAATTAAAACATATTTCCTGTTCACACATTGAAAATAAATTTAAAGTAACTATAGTTAGAAATACAACATGAAGGTTTACTATAACATAAAAGCATGATAATAGGATCAAAATGATGCATAGAATATTTAAATTAATACTTCTTCAAAATGCCTAGACAAATACACTATTTATTTATCTTAATATAACGAAAAACCTAAATAATTTATAATTTAGATCATAACTATGTATCCAATTTTTAACAAAGGTGCAAACCAATAGGTTTGGTGACAATACATCAAAATATAGCATGCGACTTTAAATTACCAATCGTAGAGTAAAATTGAAACACGAAAAGTCATATCACATTTCTAACCAAGCACAAAATTTACATGAAATGTAGTGTACAATTTTACAAACGATAATAAAAGAAACATCACAAACAGTATCGGCTATAATTTACTGCACAAACACACACACATTCCGCAGTTTATTTTGTATTTATAAAATCATTTAATCATTAATAAATGATAGTTAAACGAAAATGCACGTTTTAAAGAAATACGAACAGTAATTTATTCTAACATTCTATGAGAAAATTCGAAGCTGAACTTACCTCAAAAACATGCTTTTGAGACAGGAATCCATTGATTTTGACGAGAATTAATTATCCATTTTCTTCATTTTTGGCGAAACGTCCTAAACTTATTTTTTGAATGATTGGAACAATTTGATGCAACACATCCACCCATATTTGTCAAAATTAAGTCGGAATCGACCAACAAATATGTCAACAAAAGGACACTGTAAAATAGCGATAGCAACAAGCACGCTTCGTTCGTTACAACGGACGACGCATCAAATCCCCGATGACCACAACTTGTGACGTCACAAAACCGCCATCTGGCTTGTAGTAGAGTCGGTGTTGGATGTACTCGTTACTCAGTAACGAATACATGCGGTTTGCTCAACCTGTAGTCAACAATAGTGCTGTAGAAGTAACGAGAAATTGTGTTCCCGTATGTATTCGTAACTCGGTGAACCAGTACTCGTTACTATCGTATCGTTACTCGTTACTTTCGGTAAAATCCATCGGTATTCGTATCCTGAGCCTATTTTATCGGTATACGGCTCTAGGGATCGGTATACGGCCCTATGCGATAGGGAGTTTTACGTCGTATTTTTGGATGGAAATAATTCACCTCTTTTTGTTGTGTTACAAAAGTCAGAAGTCAGAAGCGCATACGGAAGGCCGTCAGGAAAATAGGAAAAAATAAAATAAAAAATAAATAAATAAAATAAATATTACAATAACAGCATTAATTAGTAATTAAAATAATAAAAAATTACTTAGTAAAAAACTTATTAATTAAAATAATAAAAAATACTGATTAAAAGAATGAATAATTAAAGTAACATAATAATTAGCAACTGAAATATAAAATACTCATAAGTAAAATTTAACAAAAATGTAAAGACAAATAAAAATTAAAATAATTCTTTAATTTATGATGAATAGTTAAATTATAAAGTAAAATACCAGACCTCGTCTTATTGGCTTAGTACCTTTTCGTCCTTTTTCATTTCATTCCAGCTCCAAAAAGTGTCATTTCGTTCACTGCCTTTCCCCCACCAATTCCCTCTTTTCCGTTTTATAGTCTGTTTGAAAAATAGGTGTTTACTTTACGATAAGACGAACGTCTGTTTACTTCAATTAAAATGGTTTAGAAGAGATGACTGTTTCTACTTCGACTTAGCTTTTGATTTCTAATACTATTTATTATTTTATGCAGACGAATTATGCTGAGCAGAAGAATGAATTTCAGACGTGTTCAGAAGGTGTTGTATCTAAATATAACAACATTTTTGTTATATTGTATCCATTTTTTTAATTTCACACATTTCTAAAGCAAAAGAACCACGGTATCAATATTTTGGCACACACACACCAAAAACATGTAAAATTAACATTAATGTTACATTCTTTATTAAAAGCAATGGGTCCTCTTTAAATGCAACCATTCATGCTTTTTAGAGGATTTCACATGTCGTGGTCTTAAAAAGGTGATGTTCATTACCAATGTTTGTTTATGTTCACAAAAATACAGATCTCTTAGAAATTGACATCTTAGAGATGTCGTAATTAGATGATTTGCTATAATTATTTTCTAATAGATAACGGAATTAATGTAATTTAATGTCAATAACTCGAAGAAGCAAGTTTCAATACGGTGCAACAAAAATACAGAAGTATTTTAAATGACGAAAATATTCATATTTTTCAATGTCAAATTTTAAAAAGAATTAATTTTGGACAAATTATGAAATTTAACTTTTAATGTTGTCTTCTGGTTCCTATATTTATAGCTGGCAAAGTTTTATACTCGTTATGAAAAAGTAAAAATACAAGAAGTATGAGTTTCGTAGACAGAGATTGACCAGGAAATTTAATTTCAAAATTTGCAGTGTTTGACGCCATTTGTAACTTGCCTTCGGGTATCGCTTAATTAAGTTAGAATATTTCGAGGAAATATGTTTAAATGAAGTGCAGCAAAAATAAGCATAATTTAAAAAGTTATGCGGTATCCATATCAAATTTCACTTTTCATAATGACAATAAAACTTTCCCAAATACAAATAAAGAAACTGGGTTGGTGTATTTAATTATGGCAAAGCACACTAAGGCTATCTGCCTAAATGGGGGATGCCTTCGTGGAGGACTTTCTAAGGAAAATGGCTGATATACACTTTACACATGGGTAAAACCACGAAAACACCCATGCAGCCAGCCCGTTCGCGGGATTCGAACCTCAGACCGAACTACCAGTGTTCAACGACGCTACCGCTGGACCGCTGGTGGGCTGAAGAAGCTGGGAGACGGCATTAAAGAGTAGATTTCGTTATTTGTCAGTTATTCGTTACTTCGTTTGCTGCTTCTCCCCATTCCTTTCATCAGAAGCGCTAATGACGAAAGGGTGAATTTCTAGTAAAGCATGTATATTTTATAGTAATTTCTAGTAAAGCATGTATATTAATGTTCATTATACATTTGTCACATTTTTGCTTTCTTTGAAGCAATAATGTGGTTCTAAACAGCGATAATATTGCTTTATAAATTAATAAAATGGGCCGTATGTTATAAAAACCTAATTATATTCAGATACACACCTTTTGCACATGTTTGAAATCCATTATTCTAATCAGAATGTCTACAGAAAATATTGAATCAATATTAGAAATCAAAAGCTAAGTGAGAAGGAAGTAGTAAGAGTCATATCGTCTAACCTGTTTTAATTGAAGAAAACAAGTGCTTGCTTTATCGTAAAGTGAACACCTATTTTGCAAACAGCGAAGAGCCCACCAGCGCTCGAGCGGTAAAGTCGCTGAAGACTAATAGTTCGTTCCGGAGTTCAATTCCCGGCTAACGGCTGGCTGCACGGGCGTTTTCGTGGCTTTCCCCATGTGTAACTTGCATATGAGCTAGTTTCCTTTAAAAAGTCCTCCACGAAGGCATCCCTTCCCTTAGGCAATAGCCCTAGTGTGCATTGCCGTAACCAAATAATCCGAAACCGAAAAAAAAAAGGGAAATGGTGGGGAAGGCAGCGACGAAAGGTCGTTTTAGAAGAATAGGCTACATAACCAAATTTCTATCTATACTCTGGTAAAATAATAAAAGCCAAGTAACTTAATTAGTGATAAATAAATAAAATAAAAACCAAGGCTTTTATTTTCGCCTTACTTGGCTTTTATTTTATATTTATATATATATGTGTGTACTTTACATTTAGTTATAAGGATATATATATATATGTGTGTGTGTGTGTGTGTACTTTACATTTAATTATAATTTCTTTAAAATATACATATTTACGTTTTGTAGTATTACCGATTGCAATAAAAAGGGAGGTGCACATCTAGATGTTATAACAGGCCCATATACAAAATTTCAACGTTCTAGAACTAATCGTTTTTGAGTTATGCGAAATGCATATATATGTACTTACACATCACGAAAAAATCCCTTTCAAGTATCAACTTGGAGTCATAAGTATCAGCTTAGAGTAAATGGGATTACATTTAACAATCCGTTTCTGGAATTTAAAAAAAAAAAAAAGTGTTTGTACGTACAGACGTCATCCAAAAAAATAATTCACATGGATTCTGTAATCGTCAAAAATGGATATTTCCGTTGAAATATGATACCCAAAAATTTTTCTCGATTACAATACTTACTTCCTTTTTATTTCGTACAAGGAAGTAAAGAACTTATATTAACCTACATATTCTTATTTAAACAATACCTAAGTGCAGTATATAAATATTTCAACTCAATAAAATCTCCCAATGGCACGCTCAAGAAAAAAATCAATAATCATCTAAATTTTCAAATTACAAACATAACATGCACTATAAATCTAAATGTGAAAAGCAAATACAAAATAACGCTTCACGCTATCAAAATTGATCATCTTCTTAAATATCAACAACTAAACAATATTTCAACTAAAACACATAATGTAAACGCCGCCCAACCGGTATAGTGGTTAGCGTTGCTGACTACCGTGCCGAAGGGTCCGGGTTCGAATCCCGGAGAAGGCATGGATGTTTGTATATGTTTAATAAAAATTTGTAAAAAACGTTTGTTGTTAATTTCAATATTAACCCTCACGGATTGGAGGAAACGGCGTTCGCCAAAGCCCTCATTTTCTTTCTTCTTGTTTAAAAAGCAAGATTGATACTGATACTGATACTGATAATGTAAACAAGAGTTTGCCCGATGAGTTAACCAAAAAATTTCGAAATTATCAATGAAAAATGTGGCACACGGGTATTGTTAGCAAATGTATCATTCGTATTCGAACAGCAACCGCATTATTCGTATTCGCATAGAAACCGCATCATTCGTATTCGCATAGCAACCACATCATACGTATTCGAATAGCAACCCCATCATTCGTACTCGAATAAACCGCATCATACGACAGATGCGAGTAACGAACTGAATTTGTGAGTACCGAATCGGTACTTCGAGTCAACCGATGTACCCGTTACTCGGTAACGAATACATGCGATTTGCACCAGCTCTAGTCAACAACGAATTCCATTTTTTATATCGTGATGAAGAAGTTTGTTTTCCTTGAAACTCATTTTATTCTATAAATTCCACGGGCATATTTTTTTATGTTAGTGATTGTTTTAAAATTATGATGCGTGTTTTTAATTAAAGCATCATGAAGTGTGATTTAGACTTGTAAATATTCACAGCTATAAATGCCAATTACTTTTTTAACGTAAGCATTAACGGTTATATTAAATCTAGAACTTCACATGCACAAAAATTCTTTTATTCCTTAAAATAAGAAAAGAATTGCCCAGAAAGGAATCTTGTGCAAATTTTGTTATTGTTTATGTATATGGAAAGGAAATTAACTTAATTATACATATGAAGAAATGGAGCTGTGTAACGGTGATTCAAACATGCTCATGCAAAAATTAATACTAGATCAGAAACCAGTTAAATGTGATGAATGTAGTGAATTATTTGCAGATCATTGCGAGTTAGAAACACATATGCTTGTGCACCCTGAAAAGAAGCTCTTTAAATGTGAAACATGTCTCAGATCTTTTGCCAATAACTATCACTTTAGAAAACGTATGCTTACCCAAGGTGATGACAAACCACCTAAATGTATATGCAACAAGTTAGTTCCTAAAAAGACTCTTGATACGAATAACAATTTTTACAAATGTAATGTATGCAACAAGTCGTTTCCAAAGAGGGACAACTTAACTAAACACATGCGTATCCACTCAGTTAAGAAACCACATACATGCGATGTATGTAATAAATCATTTAAATGGAGTCATAGTTTAAATATACATATGCGCATTCATACAGATAAGAGACCATATGATTGTAATTTATGCAGCAAGTCATTTAAGCAGATTGGTCATTTCAAAAATCACATGCATGTCCATACTGGTGAGAAGGCATATAATTGCAGTATATGTGGCAAGACATTTGCATTAAATGGTGATTTAAATAAACATATGCTTTTTCATAGTGGTGAAAGACCATATAAATGTGATGTATGTCTTAAGTCATTTATACTAAAGAGTGCATTAATAAAGCATTCTCGTATCCACACAGGTGAAAAACCATATAAATGTGACTTTTGTAGCAAGTCATTTACACAAGGAAGTAACCTAAAGAGACATGTGCGTATTCATACGGGTGAAAAACCATACACATGTCATTTATGCAGCAAATCTTTTACGCAGAAATTTCAACTAAGAAAACATCTAAATAATATGCATAATTGAAAAAGGTATTATGTAACAATTCAATGTAATAGATGCTTGACGTTTTTTTATTAGCATTCAGGAAATCTTTTATACAGAAAATTCAACTAAGAAAATATCTGCATAATATGCATAATTGAAAAAAGGATTATGTAACAAAGCAATGTAATAAAAGTTTGATGTTATTTACTACCATTCAGTGAAACGATTTTGAATGTTATATGGAGCAGGTGATTTGTGTAATCTAGTGAAAAACTTGCACATATTCATAGAAAGGAGAAAAAGAGTAAATGTAGATTAATCTTTTAAGTATGTAATTGGTGACTGTAATGTAAAGTTTAAGTATGTAATTTACAAAGTATGTAATTGGTGACTGTAATATATATTACGTAACAATTTTTAAGCCAGTTTTCAATAAAATATGGTATGCTTTAATATTAAAACATTTTAAAGCAAGCTGTGTCCAATGATCACTAATGCCAATCATATAACCTCAGATGAAGGATAACCTAAATATAGATATCAGGCCATTTGCGAGACAGCTTAGTTTTTATATATGTGTGTGAATACATTTATACTAAGATGTATATAAATAAATTGAATATTAAATACAATATACAGGGTGTCCCAAAATGACTGCATAAACTCTGAACAGCTAGATTCCTCGGGAGTACATAAAAACTGCCCAAAGAAGCATTCCTGTACGATCCATAGTTTACGAAAAACAAAGTATGACATCACTGCCGGTGCAAGAAAAAAACACTTTATTGGACATATGAACAACAGTATTGGCATATCTTTCCACACGATAATGTTTAAAACGTTCACCGTGCATATCGCGTCATGCAAGTGCGTGCGCTGTGGAATGACATTAAGCCGCTGTTGAACTCGTATTTAAAAGGCTACATCTTGCAGCTACTGGTAGTCTTAATATGGTGGCCATGTGTTCCGTTTGTGACTCCCGTGACATGTACTTGATGTACGGCCGATGTAATGGAAATGCCTTACAAACTGCTGGGGAGTATGCCCGTTGATATCTGTCCCGCCGTCCTCCTGATGTCAACGTCATCTGTAGGCTGGACGACAGACTACAAAATACGGGAAGCGTCTTACCAACAGCCAATCTTCGCGATACTGGAAGACTGGGAAGTGGTCTGACGATAGCACAGGCAGATGCAATACTGCAGCGGGTAGAAGAGACGCCCGAGGTAAGCACATGCACATTAGCCAGTGAGATGCTATTGCACTGAAGATGACCAGTGAGTAAAAGTACTGTGCACAGGCTTGCACGGTCTGAGAGGCTACACCCATATCGATACACAACCATGCAAGGTCAAACCAGATGACTTTCAGAAATGCGTGGCCTTCTGTGAATGGCTGTTGCAGCAACAGAACACAGATAATGGTTTCATTGCACATATCCTGTGGACAGATGAATCGTGTTTAACTCGTAATGGGGTATTCAACCGTCACAACAGCCATATGTGGTCCCAGGTCAATCCGGCCGCAGGAACGTTGGTCTCTTAACGTGTGGGCCGGCATATTCGGCGATCGCCTGCTTGGACTATATCTGTTGCCTGAATGGCTCTCAGGACAGTCATACTTAGTGTTTTTTAAATGAGGTCTTAACCGAGTTCCTCGATGACATACCATTAGCGGCAATACAGGGACTTTAGTTCCAGCATAATGGGGCTCCGGTGCATTTCTGTGCTCCTGTACATGGTTGGCTGGATATGGAATATCTTGGCCGCTGGGGTCCGGTTCTATGGCTCCACATTCGCCAGATCCTACACCGTTGCATTTTTTCCTATGGGGCCATCTCAAGGAACTGGTGTATCAAGACGTAGTGACAATACCAATGGCCTTAGTTGCTCGTCTGCTGCTGCTTGTACTTCGGTGGCCCTGCGATGCTGCAACGTGTGATGACAGCCATTCCACGGCGTGCTCAAGCCTGCCTCGACATGCACGGCAGAGACTTTAAACATCTGTTTTAAATTGCGCATATACTGCTGTTGATATGTTCAATAAAGTGTTTTTTCTTGCACCGGCAGTGACATCGTACTTTTTTCTTCGTATTTTTCTTGTAAACTTTGGATCGTACAGGAACGCTTGTTTGGATAGTTTTTATGTACTCCCAATGAGGAATCTAGCTGTTCAGAGTTTATGCAGTCGTTTTGGGACATATTGTATATATAGTGAAAGCCTCAGTTAATATGAATTTAATATGTCTAAAAATCATTAGTTTGAAGTTTTACTCCCAATTTACTAAGTCATCAAATGGAATTTTTCTTTTTTATATCCTTATTAAAATGTGTCCATGGTTAGTCATTAAAACTGACAAACTTAATTGCTAAATATGTAACATGCAAGATTTAAATGTCATTGCTAAAAACCTATGCAAATGGCCACTTTAATAAAGAAGTGTATTGCGCATATGTTTACTCATGTTGAAATTTTTACCATTTTGCAGCAATTAAGTTTTTAAAATCTAAACCACATTAATAAGTGAAAATGATAGCTATTGCACTAAAGAAATAGACTGCAGTTCGTGATATCCATGTTTATGATACAGATGTAATTAAACTTAATAAATATTAAAACTTTGCTTGATTAATATTTAGTTGTAGGGGATATAAATCTTTTACATTATTTATGTGCAAAAATTATTAATTAATTATAAATATTATGAATAAATTGGGTTTTTTAGGTATATCAAGAGGAAACTTATCACAAATAATATTTCATTGCAAAGATCCCATTAAATATCAACATCACCGAAATAGCATTATGGTGATATCATCATGAATATATTTTCTGAGTTAACAGCCATTCTATCTACCAGTCATAATCCCGTTTTATATTGTTACATATAATATATGTTTAATATTATTCTTTGTTTAGTTCTTTCATTAGGGTATTACTATTTTCAGTACTGATTTTTATTTAGGAATTTGCCCTTTATAGGTTTAGAGGTACTCTTCTGTTATTGGGGGACTGGTTTCAGAAATGTATGCATGTGTGTATGTATATATATGTGTTTACACACGCATACACATATACGTGCATACATAAAGACATACATTTCTGAGTCCGGTCCTGATAATAGAAGAATACCGGTTTAGATAAGAAAGTTGTCAGACCCAGGAGAATATATGCATTTAATGAAATTTTGAATAATATTATGATCAAAAAGCTTATTCATCTTATGAATACTACAGACACTAAACTATAAAGTATCCCAAAATTTTGTAGATTTCACAGTTAAAACATATACACAGACTATCACATTAAACCAGAAGTCACTGAATATCAAAATTTCAAAGGTGAGATATGGAAGGAATATTTTACCTGGAATAGTTAGATAACAAATAAAACAGTAGCTATCTGTAATGCTAAAAATAGATATAAAAGGCAATTGTTCCATTATATAATTTCATCTGTGACAGTTTGCAGCATAGTGTGTGTGTTTAAAATATCTAGTTGTAACGAACATTTTCTGCCGAAAAAAAAAAGGTTCTTAATAAAGTTAGAAAAAAAACAAACAAAAACATGAAAGCAATATCTTTAGTGCGGGTAGTTATCATGACCCAAATCTATGATTTTCTGCCAATGTTGTGGTAGTTTTTCAAAGCTGTTGGTCCAGAAACTTAGTAGCCGGGAACCGAAAAACAGATCAACCTCATTTCAGATGTCCTGTGCAGAATAAAAGATAGCACCAGCAAGATGTAGCTACAAGTGTGAAAAAGGTAGAAATCCAAAGGAGTGATGTCGGAGTTATATGACGGGCGTGGCAAAAGATTCCATTCGAGTCCGTACAGAGTTTAGCCGGTGAATGCGGACACATGTGGTCTTGCATTATCTTGATGGAACATTACCTTTTTGCATCAGAATTTACTTCGACACTTTTCCTTAATCGCAGCATCAGCATGGAGTAGTTTCTTGCTGCACACCTTATTGTCAAGGGTTTTACCTTTTTCAAGATATTCTCTGTCGAAAATTCCTCGGCAATCCCATCAGATACAAAGCATGACCTTTTTGTTAATCCAGCCGTGCTTTGCGACACAGCCAATGGCCTAACCGGCTGCAGACCAACCCCCTTTTCAGCCTGTGTTTTTGAAGTTAATCCACTTTTCATTACAACTGATGATGCGCTTCAGAATTTTGTCCTTGCACTGATATTTGAGCAGATTAGTGGAGGCCCGAACATATCTGTCCTTATCAGCTTGAGTCAGCTCATGCATCACCCAGCGATGTAACTTTTAAGTCAAGTTTATGCGAGTAATGGAGATGGCACAAAAGTCTTAATTCCGTAGCAAGCTTTCGAGTGGTTGCATACTGATCTTCCACAACTTCTCGCAGGCAGACCTCACCAACATCAGTAGGCTGGCCAGAGCACTCTGCCTCTTGAATATCAGAGTCTTTGTTTTTTTAACTTTTAAATACCAAACCTTCAGTGTTCTACGATACAAGATTAGTGCTTAAATTTTCGTGCGTGATATGGTGACATTCTGTAGCTAACTTTTTGCAGCAGAACTGAAAGTAAATGATGGTTTTAATATAGTAGTGTGATATTTCTTTTTGAGTCACCTTGAACTTAACAATAACAATATTTTTTTAAAAATTTCACAACACGGTGTTCTAAAATAAGTCTCTTTCAAATGCCAAAAAGTGATTTGACAAAATTTGATTAAACATGTCAATGCAAACTGTTTGCATAGAGGATACTTGTGGTGATAGGGAACTTTCATTAAAACCTGATTTATTAAAATAGCGATTAAAGAGAAAAGTATAGAAATTAAAAAAGCAAATAATAATTTTGATCATATTAGATAAACCTAGTAACTTCAGATGCATAATTATATTTAATTTTCAATACAGTACAAAGTCCGTTTTTTGAGAAAATATTTTAATTGGTGATTTAGGTATTGTTTGCTTGTAAATAAACACGTTATTACAAATTAATTTAAAGTATTTATTTTTGAGACTAACTTTTTGTAATCTATTTATTTTTAATATATTGAATTTTAAGAACAGATAAATTTAGCGGAAATTTCCTGTATTCATGATCTTGAAAATGTTTCACGATAACAAGCCATTAGTTTCAGTCAAACATTAAATATTTTAATATCATATGCTACTATTTTGTTTTTATTAATTTTTTAATAGTCCTAGTATCAGGTGCACACGGGATTTGGCGACTTTATGATGAACAGTAAAAACAGGACATATATGATGAGTAGTAAATGGGTCATTCAAAGAATATATATAGTATATACTATGTATAGAGTGATAGCATATAATTTATAGTATATACATAGACGTTCTTTGGGTCATTTTTGGTGTTGGCGATAATTTTCAAAATCGCGCCAAGGCTGCACCGTATACTAGGATTTTACCTTTTAATATTTATGATGACAAAATAAATTTTTTAGTCTCTATTGTAGTACATAATTTTTTAGGAAAGTTCACAGTGGAATGTTAAAAGATAGCAGTATTTGAATGTATGTACTGCTGCAAGAAGTACAAAAAGAAAAATATTTTGTATGAACACATTCGGGAAGTACATAAAGTAACTGTTGTGGTTGATGGAAATTTGAAATGTCGATTAATGTCTGCAATTTTTCCTGTAGAACTTTTGAAGATTTAAGAAATCACATAAAAGATCAAGATGGATACACTCTTAACTCCGTTGAAATGACATTTAATACATATGAACATAAGATATTAGAAAATTACATTTACATTTTCTGTGATAAACATTTTTAATTTGAACAGCCCAAAAATGAGTACAAATTACTATTTTTGCAAATTCATTTATCAAGCTGGAGAATAAAATACATTTATTTTTGTGAATATAATTAATTGCTGAATAATTTCCTTAGCATCTTGCTTTTTTCTGATGCATCTGTTTTTGTAAATATAATTGATAACAGAATAATTTCCTTAGCGTCTTGCTTTTAGCCTGATAAAGCACCGTTATTCTTCAGTAAAAATATTTCAAAGTAATATTTCTCTTCCTCCTTTCAACTACTTGAAATATGAAGTAAATATTTTGTAACTAATAAAAACATATACAGTACTGCTATATAATTAAAATTATTTATGCATATAATTCAGTATTTCATTAAAAAAAGAATTAGACTATTCTTATATTACACAAACAGATTTTTTAATGCATATGTATGACTAAGATACAAAAAATTGTTAAAATCTTTATTAAAGAACTAGCAACCTTCAGTTGTAAATTTAGCATCATAATGATAGATGCATATTTTTATATGCCAATGAGGCTTAAAATTTATTATATGTTATTTTAAAACTGCTTAAATGAAATAAAGGAATTTAATCAATGTCTTAAAATTTTAATGAGCTGTACACATTGTATTAATTATTAGAAAATATGTTACTTTTTTTTTTTTTTTTTTTTTTACATTAGACCTAGGCCAGATACGTTCATGTTATGAAAAATGTCTGATGATAATTTGTCTCTAAGAATAAATTTCTTGCATTATTATACAATTTTGGGGAATATGTTTTAAGTCTATTTAGCTGGAACACTAGTATTAGTAACTGTCAAATAGGAAGAAAAATATGCCAGTGTATTACTTAAAATTAGGCAACTTTATTTCAATATAAATTTTAAATAAAACTGTCATTTTTTACAGCAATTTGACACAGTCCCTCTTCTTCAAGAGGAAAAAATGATGCTAAAGGGACCAGTATCTATTTAAAATCAGTGCCAAAATAAGGTTGTTGTATATAAAATAATCTCTATATATTTTATAAATTAAAATATACTAAGATGAATTAAAAACAGTATATAAAATAAAATGCTCTTAATCTTGTCTCTACTTCATCCTTACTAGTTACACAATTTATTAATTAGTTTTTTTATCTGCATTTTATATTGCAGTATTTCACTACTAATTTAGTAGTGTAATGTTCTCCAGTTGATGGTACATATACAGTTCAGTTAGCAACATCAACATATAATGTGTTTATTAGGACATATCACAACAATATGTGCAAAAGAACTAAAAGTTTCAGCATGAAATATGCATTCAAATATATGACAGATAGAGAACATAGTAACATAATACAAATAACAATAGCACTTGATTATTACAAAGGAAAATCATAATTCAGTATCTGCTGACAAGCCAGAGTGTGCTGATATTTCTCTACATAAATGATTAAAAATGCCACAAAAATATAGTTAGTGCATTAAAATTATTAAATTCATGTAAGTGCAAATCTCAGTGGTTTTGAAAATACTACTGTATTTTGTTACTTACATTTTTGAATTGCTAGTGATTACAATCACAATTTATAAATAGTAAAAACTTTAATTAGTCTAAAAAAATTGATTAATAAATTTCATACAGTAAATAAATTGTTGGGCTACAAATGTATGCAGCCTGTCAGATATATGAAGACCAATAACAGAAATAAAAATAAAATCTTTAAAAATTTTACGAAGTGGCGAAGCATGTGAGAGCTATTTATCTTGTAAACAATACATTTTCAGTAGAATCAGTATGTACTTTAAAAAAAAAAATTCGGATACTTTGGAAATGTGCTCTGCAATGTAGTTGTTTTGTGATGAAACTGTTGATTGGACTGCTTTGATAATTCTTTTGATGATTTTCACCACACAGTAAAATTAGAATTTATGTATGCATAGTTCTTGCTTTTATGTATGTATGCAAATTATACAGCTTTTAATTTTTCATGAAACTTGCACGACTTTTCAGAATATTACGACATTATAAATCTCACAACTTGAGATTATTTATTCTAAGGCACACACACAGAACCTTTCCTTTAAACACAGATTTCAAAGGAAAATATAATTGATATACACACAAGCATAGTTTCCATTAATTAACACATTGTTATTGATTAAGATTCCTTTAATGATTCTTACATAAAGCGATTTGGATTTTTTTCCAGATGAGAAACATTAAAGTGTCATTTAAAAAATAAACCAACAGAATATTCTTAATTTTATCAGCTTATAAACTTTTATTACATCACTTGAATCTGTTAACACTGAACTAATTGTTTTCAATTTAAATCAGAAATGTATTTTTCATATTGTATTACAGTATAAGCAATGACCAAAATTTAATATCTGCATATAATAAGAAATAATTGATACACAGAGGTAGAAACAAGTATGAAGTTAGCTTATAGTATTAGCATGCTTAATGGATCAACTATAGCAAAAGACTCAAAAAAACCTTCACCTAATCATTTGTACTATTTGCACAGGATTATTTAATTAACACAAAATGTATAGGGGTTTAATAATTACTCCAACCCACTTTTGACCGGGGATACATTCTAACATATACTTTGAGATCTCGTACCCTTATGACTAAACACTTATAGGCAGTAGATTACAGGCATGATAGACTTTTAAGTGCTTCCTGTTTGTGAAATTACCTTATGATCATTTCATTCAGTTACTACAAATCAAACAAAGGAGAGTTAATTACCAGTGCTTTATACTTTTAACCACCTGATATCATTACATAATATGGATTAACTTAGAGCAAATTATACTGATTATAATCAGATAATTCTTCTCTGAGACTTTAAATTCTTTCACATTTATTTCTATCTTGCTCTAAATGGATTTCACTACATATTTTTACTACTAGTTGCAAATGATAATGAATAACAAATTAATTTTTATTCTAAGCATGATTAAATTTTTTTTTTTAATCCTGCATAGGTGTTTTCGTGTTTTTCCTCATGTGTAATATGTATACAAGCCAGTTTTCCTTAGAAATTTTTCCACAAAAGTATCCTTCCCAGTGTGCAGATAACTCTCGAGAGCTTTATCATAATCAAATGAGCTTATTTAAAAAAAATTAAACTACAATTTAAAATTTTGTATTTTATCACTATTTATTTCACTAAATAATGTGAAGTTCTGTTAGTGCATACACATGTCAGGCGATATTTTATCTTTATTAACAAAATAAAACAGTTTAAGTAATTTTAGGACTTTTCTCTCATGAGAAAAAAAGATCTGCATTTTATCCAATTTCCTTTATGAAAACTGAAGATTTCGTACCAAACGAAATTCTTACAATGTAACCTTCCTTACGAACTTTCATATTTACGATATAACCATCTAGAATTTTCGCTTTGGTAAATGGTCTACGGCCTTTTACCAGTATATGGCTGTCATAATCCCTATGGAAGCATATTAGAAAAACAAAGGGGTCCGTTTTACGCAGGGTTTAATTTCACAAATTAGAAGTACCGGAGCCCTATAGAAGACCTTCAGGAAAGAGGAACAAGAATAAATAAAAGAATAAGATGACTAATAAAATCATTAACAATTAAATAATTCATTATCAAAAATTTAAATAATTAATGGTTAAAGTAATTAAATAATTAAAATTTAATAAAATGCAAAGAGATAAATTAGAATTTAATAAGCAATTTTTAATATAATTTTATTATTAAAAATAAAGTTTTCAAGATCAAATTTCTATTGAAATTATTGTTCAGTTACGTAAAAGAAGTGCCAGAGCATTCTTATTTAGGGCTTCGGTGCGCACCAGCTAAAATTATGAATTATCCCCAAAACTGAAAATTAAAGTACAGACACAATTTAAGCCCTGGCTATACGGATATGTATCTTGATAAAGCAAGAGAAGAATCCATCTTTGGTCATGATCAAACAAGGCGCATGATGAGTTTTGATTGTAAACCACGAGAGGCGGAGTTTAAATACGTCAGAATGACGTCACCAGAGCCAACCAATCAAAATTTCCTGCCAAGTTGAAATTTAGTCGCACCCCATCTTCAGTGCAGATGCTTTTATTTTATTCGGCTTATAATTCCTTAATAAATGTAGCAACTTAAACAAATTACATTGAAAGAAATGTTTAATAAAGTAAACAAATATTAAGCTTTTTTTTTTTTTTTTTTTTTTTTGTAAAATTTGATACCCTTTAGATCATAATTGCTCTTTATTTCATAAATTACAGTTTCATATTTTTAATTGTATAATTTCTGCATGCCAAATTACCAGATTTAAATTGATGATTTATAATTCGGAAAAACCCCTAATCCGGAATCGCCGAAGTCCGGTTTATGGAGTTTGTAATGTATAGGTTGAAAATAATGTTAACTCAACAGCTGGCACACAGGATACAGTATATTTCTTCACCAAATGAAGAAATATAACTATATTTAATTATAAAAATGCAATTTGAAAACTGTCTGAAAGCAGTTTGATGATAGCTATACATCAATTAAAACAGCTATATGCTTTAATGATTGCTGGCCAAAGTGCAATGCCGAGTTTATATACAAAAGCAAATTACGCAATTCTCTTACTTTTTTTAAGCGAAAACAGGTCACAGTTTATACGGGAAGAACAACAATGCAAAAAAAATTACAGAAAAATTTCTTTATAAAAGCAAGTTTTTCATTACCAATGTTTCTTGCCTTTTTAATTTCACCGATTGATTTTTCTTTTATAGAATTCTTAGTGCACTGCCATTTTAAAATGGCTCTTGACTTTTGCACATTAGCCTCACAAAAAATTAGCCACCAATGAGTTCTTGAAAGTTGCCTATGAATTCATGACTTTTCGTTCAGAATGCAGAAAGTTGCCGAAATTTCAAACATTGAACTACAGTTTCTTCATGAAGTGGGCTATTCTGTCTCACTTGCTTAGGATTTAAGAGTTAAAACAATAATAATCTCTACTTGTCCTTTTTGAGCCACTATGTTATTCTTCAACTAAATGAAAAGTGTTTCAAGTGTTTAGTTTTATATCTGCAAAAAGGATGTTCAGTATATCTTTAAAAAATTTGGCCACCAGTGATATATAAGTGAATTTTCATGCAAATGACTTGAGACATTAATCATATTTGTATACTTCTGTAGTTGTCATGATAAACATATATGGGTTTAAGTCACTTTTGCATTTAAGTTACTTGCTATTCATAAAATATCCATATGATTTCTTCAGGGCTTTATTGACAAAATAAAAATTAATTATTAAAATATGAAATGTATAAATAACTGAAGGTGAAAATATACAAAACATCCATAAATAATAAAAAAGAATGAATGTGCAGCTGATTTAGCAAAATCATAGAAATGTGACTGGATAGTTCTTGTACTAAGTTTGCATAAAAGTTCGACTTGACATTCACGTATAGTTTGCGAGGGTTTGTCGCTGTTAGTAAGAGATGAAAACAATCATTAAATAGATGAAACCATTTTAATATTTAGAAGAGCTTATTTTGTAAACAGAGGAAAGGAAAATTATGTGAATGTTTTTAAAACTTTCAGAACCTGGTTCTAAAATTCTAGGGGAAAACATATGAAAGGAAATACTCTATTTTCTTTTCTTTTATCCTCTTTTTGAATTCTTATAAGGACTAGAAAAATGACTGAAATTAAAAATATATGTGACAATTACCATATACCGAGAAAGAAGCTGTATGCCTTCTTCAAGCTAACAAAATTTTGCATGATGCAAGAAGATGCGAGAGTGACCAAACAAAAAAACTGCATGTCTTAAAAACTATATTCTGGCAGGGCGATGTAAAGAGTTATAGGCAGAATACTGTCCATGCAATATAAAGAACAGGAATTATTGAACTATTTGCAATTTAGTTCTGATGCAAAATATTTTAGCATTTAATTAGATACTCTATATTTCATGCTCTTTGGCTAATTTCATTTTTTAAAATTTTCTTACACTTTTATAATGAGAAAATCCTGAGTAATTGAAAGATAGCTTTTATTTCTCAAAGTACTTTTAAATACAGCGAAAGTAAAATTAATAATGTGCATACTACTTTTGCAGATAAACTTTGTAATGCACCATATACTGAAGCAAAATTAAATACAGTACAAAGTCTGAGATCAGGATGTCCAATATCTGGAATTATCTAAAATCCGGACCTCAAAGCCATTACCAACTTTTAAAAATATTTTTGTATGCTTTACACATGTGCATTTGATTCCCCCTCTCTGTCCGTGCAAAATAAAACGTGGGGAGACCTGATTCTTAATTTCACTTCGGCACTAAAATAAAATACAGTACAAAGTCTGTAATCCGGACGTCCATTATCTGGAATGATCTATAATCCAGACCTCAAAGCCACAAACTTTATGCATGCGAACATTGAAAGAATTGTTTAATAAAGTAAACAAATAAATATTAAGCTCTTTTTTTTGTAAAATTTGATATCCTTTAGATCATAATTGCTCTTAATTTCATAAATTCTGGTTTCATATTTTTAACTGTATAATTTCTGCATACCGTCTTACCAGATTTAAATTGATGATCTATAATCCGGGAAAACCCCTAATCCGGAATCGCCGAAGTCCCGACGAATCCAGATTACGGACTTTGTACTGTGCCTCGTCATTGAAGAAATAATCATTTTAGCATAAATTTGTATGATCAATAATTTGGCTCCATTGCGGCGTATCTGCTTGGCATACATCTCAAATCGAAACATTTTTCTACATAGATACATTGTTGATTTTACACCTATTAATATTTTATATCCCTATATTTTATATATTATTTAATACAGTCAAAAGTCGTTAATTCGGAATGATCTATAATCCGGACATCAAAACTAAAAACTTTCTGCGCATGCGCCGCGTTGACACATGCGCATAGGCGTTTACGCGTGCGCGTAAGACCTTTTATGACTGCGCATATGAGTGTGCACAAGTGCAGAATACGTTTTCGCGTGCGCATTTTATGTATAATAAATGTATAAGCTAAAATTATCTAATTATCTATTTCAGTTAATGTTGATGATTGCGTTGTTCCTTAATTTTCGAATTGGATCCGGCTTATTATTTTTTGCAGACTGTAAGAGCAATTTTATAAAAGTAAGCTTAAACTTTCGATTATATCAAATAGAATTTCTGATATATATTTGTTAATATGTAAAGGATCTAAAGCGAAAGTATGTTTTGAAATCCGAAATCTGTTTATCAATTTCACGCTGCTCGGCGGGGGGAACGCCGTGGCGGGCGCGTAATGAATTGGAAGTTGATTTGTCAGCACTATCCTTATCTTCAGCGCAGATGTTTTCATTTGGCTTATAATTCCTTACCAAATGTAGTATTTCATCTCGATATGCTCCGTCTTTGATATGATTTAAAACAAGTTCCTGGTCATTATAATTCGCTTCCGATAGCGAAGAAAAGTAACAGAGGTTATTGAAAACGAAAAAATTTCGATTGACAAATTAGTCGGTGTTCTTGACACAGCAATTATAGGACTTGAACAGCGGAACTTTGTAACTGAACAAGAAATTATGTCTGTTTAATAGAATTAAAGAGAAAGTATTATCACATGAAACGAAGCAAAACTTAAACAACTTACATTAAAAGAAATGTTTAATAAAGTAAACAAATAAATATTAAGCTTTTCCTTTTTGCAAATTTTGATACCCTTTAGATCATAATTTTTCTTTATTTCATAAATTACGGTTTCATATTTTTAATTTTAGAATTTCTGCATGCCATCTTACGAGATTTAAACTGATCATCTATAATCCGGAAAAATCGATAATCCGGAATCGCCGAAGTCCCGACGAGTCCGGATTAACGACTTTTGACTGTATATTTTGCTTTCATCACTACATGTTTATTAACATATGACAACTTGAATAACGATTCATGTATCAATGCCTAAATTTTTTATGTTAATAACTGAATAATAGAGTATAACCTTTTATGCTGACATTACGTTTGGCGATGATTATACATTCAAGTTAAATGCGCTAAGAAATATTAAAAAAGAAAAATTGAACAAAAAATTTTTCCATAGCCTAAAAATATATTGTGCTAATACAGTCAAAAGTCGTTAATCCGGACTCGTCTGGACTTCGGCGATTCCGGATTATAGATCATCAGTTTAAATCTGGTAAGATGGCATGCAGAAATTATAAAATTAAAAATATGAAACCGTAATTTATGAAATAAAGAACAATTATGATCTAAAGGGTATCAAAATTTATAAAAAAAAAAAAAAAAAAGCTTAATATTTATTTGTTTACTTTATTAAACATTTCTTTCAATGTAAGTTGTTTAAGTTGCTTCGTTTTTTATGTGATAATACATTCTCTTTAATTATATAAACAGACATATTTTCTTGTTCAGTAACAAAGTTTCGCTGTTCAAGTCCTATAATTACTGTGTCGAGAATACTGACTAATTTGTCAATCGAAATTTTTTCGTTTTCAATAACCTCTGTCACTTTCTTCGCTATCGGAAGCGAATTATAATGACGAGGAATTTGATTTAAATCATATCAAAGGAGTACATCAAGATGAAATACTACATTTAGTAAGGAATTATAAGCCAAATAAAATAAAAACATCTGCCTTGAAGATAACGATAGTGCTAACAGATCAACTTCCAATTCATTGCACGCCACGGCGTTAAAGATAAACAAAGTTTAGATAAACAAACATTAAAGTTTAGATAAACTAAGGATATGCCTTTATCCATTTTTTGCAGCAATTCCACTTTTTGTTTAATTAACTTCGAAATATACTTTCGCTTTGTAAATCCTTTACATATTAGTAAATATATATCAAAAATTCTATTTGACATAATCGAAAGTTCAAGCTGACTTTTATAAAATTGCTCTAACAGTTTGCAAAAAATAATAAGCCATATCCAATTCGAAGATTAGGGAACAATGCAATCTGCAACATTAACTGAAATAAATAATTAGATAATTTTAGCTTACCTTATACCATCCGTTATACATTAAACGTGCACTCGTAAACGTATTTTGCGCACAAGCATATTCGCAGCCGTAAAGGTCTTACACGCATGCGCAGAAAGTTTGTAGCTTTGAGGTCCGGATTATGGGTGTCTGAATTAACGACTTTTGACTGTACATGTTTTTTGTGCAATAAGTAAACACTGAGAACAAAAAGCTGACAAATTTAACAAATGGTTTGCACAATCTCCACGCCTGATATTATCCAAATTTATATATATATTATTATTATTATGTTTAATATAGTTGTACTTATTTATATATCTATGTTATTTATATTTATACCTATTATTTATTTTGTTGTATAAGAATGAATTTACATCAATAAATTTGGCTTAAGTAACATTAATACTTTTCCATTAATAGCATCACTTCAATAAGGCATTAATACTAATCCATAAAACATTAATAAGAGTGGTTAAGAATCAAGGAAATTATCATTAAGTGCAATTTTACAGATTTTCAATGTAAACTGGAGAATAAACATGCAAATGACCTAATTATAAAAGTTCAATGAATTACTTTTTTTGCAAAATTAATAACCATAAATTTTCAAACATATAAACTACTACATTTTATGTAAATATTTTAAATTACCTGAATTAATTCATTAAAAAAAAATTATCTAATTTCTGCTGCTTTTTTTTTTATTTTCTGATGTTTGTGGGCTTGCCTTTCTTTTGTGGTGAACTTCATAATTGCAGGAAGGTTGACTTTTATTTTCCTCATTTACAGTTGAAGAAATTTCCTTGAGAACTGCACATGCAGAGGTAGAAACAGTTTGCTTTTCTGCTAATGTAGAAGGTTTTTCAGAGACTTTTATAGGTGACTCATCTGAAATACATGTTTTTAAGTCCTCTTGATATGTTTTCCAACTTCTGTTCATATTCAGTAAGAGATCTTTGTGAATTGGATCAGTCATTGGATTTTTTTAGCCATATTTTTCACATGAGGTTTCTTTAGAAGCCATTAAATCATATTTAATAGTCTGCACTGCATCTAGGGAATCAATCTTAAGAGAGGTTCTATAGTCAGAAACAAGTGTATCCATTAAGTTGAAGGCACTTTCCACTAATGGGCCATGGAAGCAGCTAAGGCAGGCTTTGACCAATTTAGCCAATGTAGGATACTTATAATCATTTGTGAAATCATCTTTTAAATTAAAAACTTTAGACCAATATTTATCAATTGTACACTCGACTTGATTTCCACTTTCATCAGATGTGTAGAGCATTTCTTTGGTGATATCAATATCACTCTGGTATAACCTTATTTCAGCTTCTACTTTTGACTTTTCATTATCACTAAAAATATGGGACATAAAAGATGATAATTTTTCAAAAGCTAATATTGTACTGGTTTTACCTCTTAGCTCTGGATCTAATGCTGTAAAACTAATTAGATATGAATTTTTAAGGGGTAATTTCTGTTTCATATGCTGTGCTGTATTAGTATAAGCTTTCATCAGAGAAATTTGGAATTCTTTTGCTATTGGATGATTTTTTGATAATTTCTTCAGGAGAGTGGAAGCTTCTGCACCAGTAAATATTACTTTGCTAGGTAGATGGAATTCTGGATTTGTGACATCAACCTTTAATAAATCATTATAAGATGTGCACTCTATATTTTTTGGCTTCATAAAAAAAAGAGAAAAATTTTGCCATCAATTTATAAATACCGGAATGTATTAAATGAAGCATTGGTTTTTTTGTTTCAAATAATTTAATATATGTGTTGAACTCTGGTAATACTGCTGAATATAATGTCATATGCAATAAAGTTTTGTTTTGCATAACAAATAACCCGTTTAGTATTCTTTTTTTCCGAGCTAAAGCATCTTTTGTGAGTTGTTGGGAATGCAAGCAAGAATACACCCCTTCAACAATTTTTTTCTGAGCTGCAGAAATATTTCTTTTATTGTATACAGTTTCAACATAAGAAAAATAATCCCCTTTATCAGTTTTATCCAAGTAGTGAAAATAAAATGCAATAAGAGCATCCCACAGATCCACAGATTCTTTCTAAAACACATAAAATGTACACCCACCTATGGTCTGGTCTCTTCAAGGGCTTAAGTTTTTTAATGGCAAGGGATTCACAGATTTTGAAAAAATTTTTTCTTTTACTGCAGCTTTTCATATCAAAATAGATGTCATCAAACAAATCTTCTAAGTATCTATCAAAACATGAAGCAAATTTTTTTGCACAGTTATTAGCTGTGTGACATGTGTCACCATCAATATCTAATAAGTGGGGTGCTTTGTTTGATTGTAGTCTGGTTTCAACACCCTTTTTTTTTCCATGCATGGTGTTACATGAGTCCATTAATACACTAATAAAGTTTGCCCATGGAATATTATTATCTTCAATAGTATTAACAACTGCTTTAAAAACAGTTTCTGAATTGCAAGATTCCATCTTTAGAGATGCAAAATGATGAACTACAACTTCATTTTGATTGTTGTTATAAAACTGCACCAATATTGCCAGTATACTTTCTTGAGCATTGCTAGTACTTTCATCCAAATTTAGAGAAAATGGAGTCTCCTTTAAAGTTTTAATGCTATTTTCCTTAATAGTTTTTGCGAGCCCATATTTCATCTTATAACATGCAGTAGTCCTGGACATTTCCAACGAGTTTAGTGCCGTCTGATCGCGGCTCAACTGTTTGCAGAGTTCAATTAAATTGGGAGCTACATTGAAAGAAAGAGAATTCTTGGCGATAAACGAAGTTAGTAATACCTCTTGGCGTGCTTTTCTTGTCATTATATCCAATGGCCGAGCATCAGTCTCCAGTAAGTCATCAGTATTTTTTGAATTAGCATAATTACTTAAAGTCATTGAATGTCTAATGCACTTTGAATATTTTATGTGCATCACAGTTTTAGAATGATTTGTGAAAGCCTTGAATCCTTCCCCACCATACTTCAGCAGTGAGCTACAGAAAAACACAATATGCTTGTCCAGCAACATTTATTTTCTTGCACCATGTGCCGATGGTATCCCCATTACCATCTCTCCGTTCAATCCAATTCCACCTAAATGCATTCCAGACACCTTCTTTTAATTGTATAATATCACTATTTATATCGAGAAATTTCATAGTGAAATTCTCTTGCGTACATAAATAAAAAAATATTTCAATAAACGAAACGAAAAATTTACACGTGCATCAATAAATGAAACGAAAATTTTACACAGCAGAGAAAAAAAAGTTGAGAAGCAATCAATGACAAATAGCTAATACCGCGAAAAATCTCCCTTCTCTACTTATTGGCACCATGCCAGGAGAGATAAGACCTTTGAACCCAGAGTCACGTGATTGCACATCTGGTCAAACGAAGTCTCTCCCTTTTTTTTTCTGCCGCGCCTACTTGCCGAAGAGAATGTCCGAGAACCGGGGGAATGAGTCATAACTCGCAATAAGGAAAGAACAAAAAAGAAGCTTTTTCCCCCTTTTCACGCATTATCACTGCCTTTGGAGAAAGAAAGGAAAAGTTTTCACCACACACACTGACCTCGCGTTTTCTGCTTTCAAAGCAAACAAAATTACCCAGATTAAAATAAATAATTCATTATTATTCCTACTTCCTTTTGAACGACGATCCCCGGAATTTCAGGGTATCGAAGTTCAAAATCCCCAGAGCACAAACACCCCTGTTATACCGTCCGTTATACATTAAATGCGCATGCGCACACACATATTTGCAGCCGTAAAGGTCTTACGCGTACACGTAAACGCCTATGCGCATGCGTCTATTTGACGCATGCGCAGAAAGTTTGTAGCTTTAAAGTCCGTATTATAGATCATTCCGGATTATGGGTGTCCGAATTAACGACTTTTGACTGTAATACTCATAGGTCAAAAGATTACATTTAGTGCTAGTTGAATTAAAAACTGATTTGTTATTTACATTAACCCAGAACGAACACTAGGGCTCACATGGCTGCACTGGAGGGCAGAATTTAGGGAAGACAAAGGCAGGAACTTGGTAGCAGAATTTAGAACCCACCGAGACTGCATCAGGCAGTAAGATAACAAACCCTTAATAAGCCTCAAGTATATGTGGAAATTTATTTATTCAGGACTCGGATAAGCCTTAAGCATATCCAAGGAATAGACAAACATATAATAAATAACTAAATAATACAATTCAGGCTTTATTGTCTCAGTGTGCGATAGAAGCAAAATAAAATTTAGCAGAACAACTTGTCGTTAGTCGCCAATCTCATGATACTTAGCCAAATATGTATAGTGAAAGATAGCTAAATTTTATGATGATAGCAGTGAATTTTAAAAGGTTTTTGGATAATGCAAACCAAAGGTGAAATTTTCCAATTAACGGATTTTGTAAAGAAATGTGGAGAAGCGGTAATAAATAAAGATGATATAAAAGAAGTTTTTGATTGAGATGACAATGCTCCTCAATCATCAATCAATTAATCGATGGCAAAATCTGTAGTATAGTTCTAGATCCAGAAAATATCACTACCGATAATGAAAATGAGAGAGGTTACTGGAAACAAAAAAATTTCGATTAACGAGTTAGTCGGAATTCTTGACACAGTAATTACAGGATTTCAACAATGTTAACTGAGCAAGAAATTACGCCTGTCTACAGAATTAAAGTGAAATTATTAGCACAAATTCGAAGCACCTTAAACAACTTACGTTGAAAGAAATGTTTATAAAATAAATAACTAAAGATTTTTTTTTTGCAAATTTTGATATCCTTTAGATCATAAATACTTCATTATTTCATAAATCCCGATTTAACATTTTTAATTTTAAATTTTCTAAATATCATCTTACTAGATTTAAACTGATGATATATCTGAAAAATCCCAAATCTGAAATCGCAGAAGTCCCGGCGAGTCTGGATCTCGGACGTTGCACTGTACAAATATTAAGTGATTAAACATTATTGAAGAAGTCAAGCAACAAGAATCAGCATAATATTTGTAATTTTTGCAGAACTAGTTTTGATGATTTAACTGCAAAACCAACTTCTTCAGTTGTCTAAATGCAAATGAATGACATATGATAATAAGATAAGAATGGCTGGACAGCAGTTAAGCTGTTGATGCCATCTATTCATGAAATAAGAAAACTAAAATAGAATTTCCTTAAAGGTTGAAGGTAAAACTGGATTGGATGTAGGGTTGTTAAATTAAGCAGAACAGAAAGTTTTTTTTTTTTTTTTTTTTTTTAAGTGAAACACTTCTAGAAAATCTAATTCACTAATGAAAGTTGTTTTTTGAATAATTTTGCTGCAGAAAAATGGAAAGCATGATTTTCAGACCAACAGTGCTAGGCAACAGAGGATTTCTGTGTTTCCTTTTTCCTAACCTATCCTATGTTCTTTAACCCAGAATTTTAAAGCTCTCTTAGTTTGACCAATGTAAATTAAAACCATTGGTAAGGAATCCTGCAAATACCCCAGGAATTCATATTCGAAATGGGGTCCTTCAGAATGGAATTGGGAATTTTATTGCTAGGATTACAAATGACCAGAGATAAAATTTCTGTAAAATATGTGGAATTTTATAGCTAATCCAGGGAAAGAAAGAAATAACAACATAATTCATAGAATCTGCTAAAATGAGTGTGTGCCTTTTGATGCGTTGAGATCAGGATTTTTAACCGCTTGGTTAATGATACTGGGTGAAAAACCCCTGCCAATAGCAACTGCTTTTAAATAATTTAGTTCTTGATCAAGAGTCAATTTGAAGGAGCAAACTTAAGTGCACAAAAAAAAAAACAAAAGAATAAAATGAATATAACTTCTATTTAATCGGATGGCATGATTTAAAGTGTAGTGGAAGGCAAACCGATGAAAGTTTACAGTAAACAGTAGTACTGAAGTTGGATACGTTACATGTGATGACCAAAGTGTCGAGTAATGGAACAGAATTGGATGACTGAAGTTCAAAAGAGAACTGAATAGCAGGATCAATAGAATTTATTATTAATTTTATTTAAATCATCTTTATTACTGCCAATCAGGGTAATAAAGTATCATCTATATATTCCATATGCCTAAAGAAAAAAGATTGCTTCTGCTTTGTTTCTCAGTATATCTACTATATGCCTTTGGAGAATGCAATAAAGAAATTTATTGATATTTTCATACACAAAGAAGAAGGAGTACCAAGAAAAGATTGACACAAAGCAGATACGTACTTGCTCTGACAAGTCTAAAACTGATATTAAAATTAAACTAAAAGTCATTTTGATTCCCTCTGTGCATTCTAGGATGGGGGAATGTTTCCCAAATCTGACAAGGAAGCTAAGGTCAGAATGTATCATTAGCAGTATTGGCTAATACCCAAATAGCATTTATAAAATACGACGACAAAAAAGGTTCAGATGGTCACTATGTGAAGCGTTTAATCAGAAAGAGTACCTGGTTTGAAAAAAGTCATTTGAGTATGATTGATATTTTGATTTTTACATGGCTGTGGGTGTACGAAGTGAACTCGAAAATCATGGTAAGTGAATATTTGCTTTTGGTAGTGCTTAAATGTATAACATGTTTTTCCTTCTTTATGTTATTTTATCGTTTGGTTTAAAATATATTTTATTGAGATTATGTATTTTTTGTTTGCCTATATTGTAGAATTTGGTGCTCCTTTGACGTTTTAAGTCAAAATATATCGATGTGTACATGGGCAAAGTAAAGGGAGAGCACAATGCAAGTTTGTGCAATTCTGGGATTTTTTTTTAAAGTGAAAATAGGTTGAAATGTACATGGATAACGTCAAAGGAGTGTGCAATGCCATTTTTGTGCAATTTTTTTTTTTTTTTTTAAGTGAAACTAAGTCGATGTGTACATGGATACCGAGTTCGTGCAATTGTTTGCCTTGTTATTTTGGCTACGTGTAGCGGCGATTTTTGCGCCAAAAATCGCCGCTTTGCAAGCCAAAATAACGAACCAAAGAACTGCACAAAATCGGTATCCATGTACTGCCAAAAATCGCCAAGGGGTACCCTAAACTATACTTTTAACTCTATAACTTATATCAGCGTGGTCCAACCCATGCCTTGCAGGCCACATGCGTTCCTCTTATTCATTTTGTTGGCATTTGCTCTTCTTACTGGAAAAAAAAAAAAATGTTAGTTAAACATTTGGAAAAACAAAAGACCCTTTTTACTGCTTTAAGTAATAAATATATACAATTATTATATTAAATAATATTTAAATATAATAATTAAACAATAAAAATTATAAGGCTCAATGAGACAATGAAAACTGTTGTAAATATTGTAAATTCAATAAGGGGAGTCAAAGCTTGGAGACACAGCATTTATTTGCATTTGTGGACAATGTGGATGCTGAGCATGATGACATTTCATTGTACTGTTAAGTGCACTGGCTCAGTGCTGGAAATTGTCTGCAACAGGTTTTTGGGTTGAGGAATGGAATTCTTGCTTTCCTCTAAAAAGAAAGCTTACACAGGCATGAGTATCAAGACAAATTGAAAGAAATCCAGTTTTTAACTAATCTTGATTTTCTGAAAGCTTCAACATTCCATCTAAATGCTTTAAACTTGAAACTACAAGGCAGAAAACAAAATATATCCCAGCTTTATGGCTTTTTCAAAAAACTTTATGTAACGCAAATTGCACTGAAGGCAAATGATATGGCACACTTCCCATTTTTTTAGCATCTGAAAGAAGAAAATGACATAAATATTAATATGTTTCATGAAATAATTACTGATATCAAGAAAGAGTTCCAGGACAGATTTCAGGATCTTAACTGCCTAAAAACAAAACTTTCATTGTTAAACCCCACAAGATTGAAGTAAACGAGGTGCCTTGCAACCTTCAAATGAAAATTTTTGACCTTCAGAGCATCCTTTTCCATGTACACGACGATCTATTTTCATTTAAAAAAAATCAGGAAGCTAAAACAAAGTTAAAACTATCATGGTAAGTAGAAATGGGGTTTCATCGCCAAAATTTGTCACTAATCAAAGGGGCCCCCAGTTCTACACTAGAGCCATCAAATCTTGCAAACTCATAGCCCTCATATATCTTGTTGTATTTGAATAAACAAATTCTCTCCTTCAAGTCTAAATATAATAAATCATTTTATACATATAATGTGTTTTATAAATCACCTCTGTGAAATTCCTCTCCTGTGGAAACACGCAAATGTTCCAATAAATCATTCTTCTTTTTGAATGATATATTACATACATCGCACGTGTGCTTTTCCTCTTTATGGTTAAGCATGTGCTCCATGAAATTCTGCTTTCGAGCAAATGACTTACTGCATATAAAACATATATACGATGTGTTTTCTGTGTGAATACGTAAATGCTGCTTAAATTCATGCTTTTGGATGAATGACTCATCACATATATCACATATATATTTTCCCCGTTTATGGATAAGTACATGTTCTGCTAGAGTCTGTTTACGTACAAATGTCTTTTTACACACATCACATGAAAATGGTTTCTCCCCTGAATGAACATACATGTGTGTCTTTAAAACATGTTTCTGTGTAAATGACTTGCCACAGACCTCACATGCATAAGGTTTTTCTCCTGTGTGAATACGCAAATGTAATTGCAACAGAGAGGTTTGTGTAAATGACTTATTGCACACAGCACACACATAGGGCTTTTCTCCTGTATGGACATAGATATGTCTTTCTAAATTCCACTTTAAGGCAAATGTTTTGTGACATGTATCACATGAATATGGTTTCTCTCCTGAGTGAGTACGTGCATGAGACACCAAATAGTCTTTTCGTGTGAAAAACGTATTACAGATCTTACATCCATAAGGTTTCTTTCCTGTATGAATAAGCAAATGTTTTCGTAAATATGACTTTTCCGTAAACGACCTGCCGCATACGTCACATACATGAAGTTTCTCATCTGCATGTGCAAGCATAATATGTTGTTTTAAATTACGTTTCTTAGGAAATGATATAGCACAAATCTGACAGGCATAACGTCTTTCCATGGCTCGTATATCGATATGCATCCGCTAAAAAAGATGTATGTGTAAACGAATTGTTACACAGATTATAACGGCTGCCTTCTCATTTATATATTATTATTTTCTTGAATGACATGTGACCTACAGTTCTGAAAGTAAAGACATGCTGATTTATAAAACATGCTTTTTATACTATTACGTCAGAAATAGTAATAAAGCCATAAAATATTTTGTTTTGATAAGTAAATGACAAACATAATCTTCAACACGTATAAAAAACTACTTTAGAAGTTGCACCGAGTTGTTGTTCTCCCACCGAGAACAACAAAATAACAGTTGCCAAATTTCAAAAGCAAAAAAGATTTATTATAATTTTTTTCTAGTAATTTGATTCATTTTACTATTTACTTTGAACCTACTAATGCTCTTATTTTATCTACACATCACTAAGTGATTCGCCTTTTTTTAAATTCTAATCCGCTCACACAATTCAACTGTACTAAAATTAGCTATCCGCAGATAAGGTTAGGAGAACGGTCGCCGCTTTTACGGACGGCCCAAACCTTCGGCTGTGTCTACCCGTACGACGTCGGACGTTTAGCTGAAACATGGTAAAAATGCTAAAAGTACGACTAGTTGCGCAGAGACACTTTCGTGATTTTTGCACATTCCGACCAGTCGTAAAGAGATGTTTGTTTACATTTGTGTTGATTATCGGAAGGGTGAATTGCTTTTCCGTGTAGTGCTAGAATGTCAAGAAAAAGTTATTTTTTTATTTCATTTGATGACTAATTACTATCATTCTTTGATAGATATCTAAAACATTATATAAAATAAAGAACTTTGAATATATCTGAATATTATTCTTGTTTTAAATTGCTAATGTTTGATCATTTTATACTGATGCGGAGTTTACACAAATAATCAAAATTTCTTGAAATTCTTATCAACAGATTTAAATAAATCATACATGCAAGCAGTAAAATCACATTCTTATGAAACGAAATTGAAAAATCGTCTTAAAACCTTGTGTAACTTTTCTGTCATGCGTAGCTAAATATTTCTATAAAATTGCATACAGAAGCATTTATATACATAAAGAGTGTGTTCGGGAGATTAATTCAGAAATGTATGTGCATATGCTTGTATGTACGGATGTAGGTGTTCATGTAGCATATGTATATGTGTGTACATACGTTTGTGTGTGTGTGCACAGATATACATGCATACATACATTTTTGAGTCTGGTCTCGAAAAATGTCTTGCTGAAAAAGAATGTAAACAAACCACCCAGCTCCTTAAAAAAAAAGTTTAGAAATTTTTTATCATAATTTTGGTTTCTGCAGCAAACTTTTGTGTGTGGGTTTGTTTTAAACTCTTAGAAGAACTCAAATTTTAATATAAAGACGTGGAAATTTTTTACCTTTTGATAGTGTACCTGATGATTTATTAAAAACACAATTGACTCTCTTATATTTAATATTGAAAAGAAGGAGGAGGATATATACAAAATTATAATAAAGATAATTCTAAGGTATTTTTTATAAATATATATGACTGATTACACACTCTGAATATAGAAAATAATCGCTTACAAATGACTTATGCAGTATTTGTTTTATTATCATATCCTGCCTCCATAAGCTCAAAAATAAAACTTTATACAGGAAAGTCATTTTACCTCCAAATATATTTTATGGTGACATCTAAAAATGCTTGGCCTTTTTTATCCAAATATCTATATATGGAAGTCTGAAATAATGCAATATATTTGTATGTATATAGAGTAAAATATTAGTAAATTCTACATAAGTACATTATTATTCTAAGATAATGTATTTAAAAATATTCAGTTTAATGCAAATATGTGAATCAATTTATACATATAAATTTTAAGTGTATGACTTCTGTTGGATGTTTTAAGTAAACAATCAAAAAAATTAACCTTTTTATCAACTTATCTTGCACATATATACATTATTACTTTTTTTTTTCCTATAAGAATAAACTTAATCTAATATAATAATCTAAAAATAAATAATACACAACATCTATTAAGGCAGACCATTTTTAGTACAGTAACAAATAATACAAGCAATATAATTTAATACTTTCAGTTGTCAGAGAATGAAGTGAGTTTTGTGAAGCTATTTAATGAAAAAATTTGAAAACAATTTTTGATGGTTCTAAAATAAAAGTTCTAAAAGAATTAAAATATGTACATGAGATAAATGTCTGTCTTTTTGTTTTAACCCCTTTGAATAAATTTTAACCAATTTGATACTTTTTTTACTTCTTTTCAAAACCTTGAAATACATAAGAAACTGATTTCAGGACCAACACATTTCAAGAAATATTGCTAACTGCAATGAATCAGCACACATGTATGACTTCATCAGAACCATCAGAATGTCTTGTATTACCTTTATTTATTTATTTAAAGTTACTAATGGATTTATATGTAGAAGAGCTGAGATTTCTAATACAGTTACCACACTGGCATTTTTAATGATCTTTTACTAATGATTTAAAATCTCTCTATATGTTTTTATTATTATTCAAATGAAAAGTTTTTGTTCATTTGTTTCCAAAATAACAGCTACTTCCTTATTTCAATTATTATTTTTTTTAACTGGTTTGTCTGGTAAACTCCTGTGATTTTTTTTTTTTTTTTGTGAATACATTAATTCTGTAATTTGTTGTTTTCAGTTTTTAATTTCTCTTTTGAAAAGTTTTCTGCAGTTTAACTTAATAGCCTTGAAACTTATGATCAATGTTCAAAATCTAACTTCCATTTTAAATTTCAATGTTTACCTGGATTCATAACAAATGTATTATTTTTAAATTATTCAGACAACTTAAGAGCTCTGTGTCTTACATCTTCATAATGGTAGAAAATTTCATTGTACAGCCTATGTACATTTTAGTTTTGTCATGTCATGCCATTTGTGAAATATTCCTTCTCTCTGCTTAATTTTATTCCATAAATATTAGGTAGATATTCAGTAAGTTTAAGCATAATAAATTTGTATAAGATAAATTTCTAAAATTCCATTCTCAGTTTCCTATGTAGACTTAAATGCATTTAGTACAGCAATCAATTACGCATTGAATTCCAATATAAAAATATTTTTTATCACAGCCTTCAGATCATTCCTGAATATCATTCAAATCATGATCAGACTGCAGTATGAAATATACAAATACTTCTTCTGTTTTTGAAACAAAAAAGAATGATGACAAGGTCTAGTGAACATTGTGCATAGAGTATAAGCTGAAATTATCATTCCTGGAACAGCAATCTGGCAAATTTTAGTCTTGTGTGCTGCAGCGTTTTTATGCAAAGCGGAATTTTACTGCTGAGTTTGCTACACAGTTTTATAGTTAATAGGAATTGTATTGGATTATTACTTCAAAAAATGTGAGAACTATTTGTCTAAGAGAAGATATGCCTTTTCAAAGGAACAATATAGGAAAAACTGGCTCTGATTCACTTATACATGAGGAAAACAGCAAAATCTCCTCTGCAGCCAGCCTATTCGTCAAGATAAAACTCTGAGCGAATTATTAGCATTCAGCGGATTTACCTCTCGGCCGCTGGTGGGCCTAGTACAAGTTGAGTCAATAGGTTAGCGTAATAAACACCTTCTATCATGATATTATGTGACCTATAATCTATAAGCAATGCTTTTCATAAAAAATTTTAATTCTGTTTGCTTTCTGGATTCTGAACTTAGCTCTTGTTTATCTATTCCTTTGTTTTGAGATCTGCTCATCAAAACAGAGCAGCAGGTCAATTAACCCTTAGCCTGTCGAGTGATTATCTGCGAATCTCTTTAAAACTGTCGCTAGTTTTGGACCGAACTTCCTGTAAAATGTCCCGAAAATAACCCTAAACCTCTGAAAATTGTCAAGCAGTTCTTTTGTTATTTCCCATCCCTCCCAGAATTTTACATCAATGATTCCGCTAAGTGAGATTACACTAGATATTGTTCGGTAGATGTGAGCTCTCAAGAGAATTGCAAAAGGCTAGACTCTCCGTGATGACCGTCTTAAGGGTCAGGGTACAGCTGCGAAACTTAAAAATTTCCTTCCCTTAAACAATCTTATCTCTACATATCTTCTCTACATATAATAAAAGAAAGAGTCTGTCTGTGGGTGTGCTTTTCGTTCGCGCTGCGCGTAAACTAATAGACCCACGGCTACGAAATTTGGTACATAGGTACATCTACACAAGAGCCAGTGCACTTCGAAGCGACTTTTTCGAAATTCGAATTCGAATTTTTTTTATTTCATGTTTTGTGACGAAATCGTGTCATTTTGAAACATAATGGGCTATAGGAAAGCGAGATTTTACTCTACACACTCCATTTTCACATCGTTATGAAACGTAGGCACTTAGCTATTTTACGAACTTAAAATAAATTTCGTGTTTCAATAAATCGATTAAATACGAATTTATTTAACAAAGGGAGCTTAACACTTTTTCAATGGGATTTTTTCTAAAAAAGTTTATTTTTAAAAATGTATAGATTAGTTTTCTTTGATTTTTGGACACGTTAAACTTTCATCCTTGCGAATGCTTTTACAAAAAAATTTTTGGAAAAATGATAATATTTTGTATTTTTAAAAGATTTTTTAAATGAAGCTTCCGAGTACATTTCTCACATCTCACATCTCTAAAAATGTGATTTGGGCAACAATTTTCCTGTCTTATTGTTGTTGATAGATTTTTGATGAAATCGCATTATTTTGAATAGTTTCATTCTTTTAGAAATATGGGTTTGGCAACAATTTTTCATCGTATTTCTTATGTCACTGTTTTTAAGAGATTGGCATATTTCATTGTCATTTTTATATAAATATAATATATTTTTATTGTTTTTTTTTTTTTTTTTTTTTTTTTTTTTTTTTTTTTTTTGATAAAGTTGTTCTGTGGAGTAAAATTCTGCGCAGAATTTTGTTTTTTGAGTTGCTTTCATGTCATTTTTTGCTTATTTCACTGTTTATAAGATATTGAAAAGTTTTGCATGATTTTTGTTCTTCTACGGAAAGTTGGTTAATTTTTTAATTAGGATAATTAATATTTGTATTAAGAGATATAGCTTATTTCATTGTAATTTTTTCCCTTGAAAACATAAGATAAAATATCATTAATTATACTTTGCTTTTCAGAATTTTTTGTTTTTTGCATTCCTTTATTTTATTTATTGCTCATTTCACTGTTTTTAAGATATTGAAAAGTTTTGACTGATTTTTTTTAGGAAACAAAGTTATTAACCTCCTTTATACCATTTGAGTTCTTAAGATTTTGCAAAGGGAATTTGGTTAATTTATTTATTAGGATAATTAATATTTGTATTAAGGGACATTGCTTATTTCATTGTAATTTTGTTATACGTAATAACTTTTTTTATGAAGTTGTTCTGCAGAGTAAAATCCTACGCAGTTTTTAAATTTAACGTTTGGAGTTCCCTTCAGCCATTTTTCCGGTACATTTAAAAGCCAGACGAAGGATCGCAGCGAAGCTGAGAGTTTTCAAATAAATTGGTTTTAAAATTTACCCGGTTAAATTTTAAATTATTACGCATTTTTAACCTAAGTAACCTAAATCTGTATGTCACTGATTATCACCGGAATTTCAATGCAGACTGATTAAACTGCTATCACTAAAATTATATTCTGACAAATATCTGGTGCAATTTTCATTCCTTCTGAGATATTGCTGAAACATTTCGTATTATTTCCGATTTTCTGTATTTTTGTCATTAATTAAAAATCTTTAAAACCTTCTGCATTTTCCTATATTCTTCAACTGCAGGTAACTAATAATTATTTTAAATAATTTCTTTTTTCCTTAATTATTACGTAGTTTTAAGAGAGTAATAAACGAAATATTTGGGTGTTTTTAAGGGTGGTAATATTAATATTAAATCTGCATTTTACTTTTTCATATACATTCAAGATATTCAGAAAGGGAATTATAACATGAAACCGTTTTCAGTGTATCATAAATTTATGGATTCAAATTAAAAATTCTTGCTTTCCTGTCCAAGAAACACTAGTAAATTTTATCTGAAATAGGAAGGATGAGACATATTAATAACAAACAAAGCAATTAATTTGGAAGTCAAAGAACAAAAATCAGCGTTATATTTTCAAATTTTCACAGGACTAGTTTCGATGGTTTTACCGAACCATCATCTTCAGCTTATCAGGTTCTTTGTTTCTTCTAACCTTCTTCGGAAACATACAATGACCTGACTAGGAACAGAGAGCTTACTAAAGCTATGTTCACTAATTGTAGTAAGTAGACAGGATACAGACGAAGGGTATACAAGACCCTTTATTTTTCTTTATATACAATGACTTCCGTACTTCGGAATACAATGACCCTCCACTCGGAGTCTAACGTAAAAGATATCAAAATAAAACTAAACTCTAATTTAACTTTAGAATAATACACGTGGAAGATTGGCCTTATAATAACAGGAAGCGTATGTAGCACAGAGACTGCGAACACTACAATACGTTTAATTTATCAAGAGGATTAAAACCTCTGGCCTGGAAGGCAAATAGCAACTGCGTAACTTCTAAGGTAAGCGGCCTGCTTCGAACTCACTGCTTCCTCCCTTTCGCTTGGCAAAAAGGCCACACTTAAATACTTGGCGTTCGCCAGACAAACTTTGCATAAAATCCTTAACGCTTATAATTCTGGCCGGAAGTAGAAAATAAGAAGTGATAGTAAAGATTTAAAATAAAATAAACGTTAGTAAAACTTAAGATCCTTACATACTTCCCGCCAGAGTTAATTAGTTTGAAACTGAGGTCTAAAACGACCTTGTTGAAAACTTTTAGCTCTAGAATATAACGCGAGGCCAACCTTTTACAATCATAACTTAGCTAGAAACTAGAAAATTTAAAAGAAAGAAATTTGTTACAATAGCAGCTCCCGGGATACACAACAATCTTTTTTTTTTTTTTTTCCATCTGTACTGCATCTAAACAGGAGCTTTATTCAATTCTGGTTCCTTCCGGAGATCTGGAAGGAAAACTAGTTTAAAGAAATGTTACAGAATGACATTGCAATTAACATATAGAATATACTTCTCTTAACATTCTTATTTCATTCATGACTATTTTAATTATCTCTCCCCGTGCTCTCTGACATGTGTTGTAAAAGAACACCAAACACGTATGTGTTTCTGTCTACGTGTGCCACACTTCCTCCTACAATCAAAACACTAACGTGTTAAAATTCAACATACGAGACCTCTTAACACACCCTACTTTCAACTCTACATCCTGAGGTACTATTCTGAAAGTGGCTAACTCTAAAGTGTAGCGTCAGAGAGCCTAACTACATCATTCAACCTTTAACACATATTCACCATGATTTAATCTTTACAGTCACACGAATAACAAATTTTTAACATTACTTTCACTTTTACCATATCACGGTATTTCTTAACATTCAAAATAACAGTTCACATGTATACAAGAACATATCAACATGCCGTTAATTTTACACATTTGAAAACATACATTAGTAGTACATTGTTAACTTCTATTCTTTTCAAAGCAAGTGCCAATTCTTTCTACATTGAAATAATACTACATTTCAAAAAGTCTTTCAGACTAAAACTTCTTTCTTGCTAGAATGTTTTAAATAAAATTTATACAATAACTTTTTACAATATTTAAGTCTTTACACAACGCTATTATACATCAACTTTAGTTTTACGCACGAGTAATTTAAAAACATAATACGAAAATCGGTCACAACTCATTTCTCGCCCTTTTGGCGATAAAGGTAGACCTCGCATGAGGTAAAACTTCTTGAAATCTGCCACTTGCAGTAAGAATGAAAGATAAACTTAAGTTTGCAAGGTAACATAAAATTTTACTTATCTTTCTAATATTCGGACATCCTTTTCTGGGCCCATTCTTTAAAGGTACTGCAGATAGTAGCTTGGTTTATCCTCCTTCTTGTACGGGCTCGCCCTTCAGTGCTTTCCTCTGGAAGCTTCCTTTTTTCACCAGTACGGCCACTCCTGAATACTTTCCTTTTCTCCTCTGCTTGTGGTCTTTGCCGTTTGATGGCAGCTGGTCTTGGCGGAACCGGGAAACTTCTGTCGTGATCCTGCTTGGACCTCGTTGTTGGCCGTTCAAATTTTTCTTGTACTTTTTCCTTCGCCGCTGATGGCCCTTCCGCAGTTCGGCGACTTTTGCTGCGGAGAGTTCTGTCGGATGAGTCAATCTTCCGTTTCACAGCCGGGTTATAGTTGCCGTCCTTTCTCCCGGTCCTTTCCACATACGTCGTCCTTCTCCCTTCTTCATTCTGGGGGTGTTCGTGCACTCTGTTTTCTGGACGGTGGAACGGCTTCTTTTTCTTTTTACCTTCAGTTTTTCCGCGGGGCAATTTTCTTTTCACTTGCTTCTGTCTCTCATTGGCTTGCCCTTGTACTTGTCGTTTTCCCACCTCTGGAACTTGTACCTGCGGTGTCTGCCGTACCGGATCCTGCAAAAGATCTGAAAAGATTTTCATTTTATTACGATCGAAGTAGGGTTTAATTTGATCAATATTTGCGGAACAGGTTTCACCATTTCTTGCCTTTAACACTACAACAGCGTGAGTTATTTTTTCTATAACATATGGTCCTTCAAATCGTGGAAAAAATTTGGCAGTTTTATCTTCTGGTGCTGAAGAAAGTGAATGCTTGATTTTTAAAACTTCATCCCCTACTTTATAAGTTACTCCCCGTCGTTTCAGATCATAGTATAACTTCTGTTTTCTTTGTGCTACTTCCGTATTCTTTTTTGCTTCTTTTATTAGTTTTTCTATATCACCCATTTTAAATTCTGGGGCTCTTTGTTGCACATAAAATAGTTTATCTAACGGTGTTATAACCTTTCTGCCTAGAAATAACTCAGCAGGAGTTTTGCCCGTTGTATCATGTTTTGCGGTCCTAAGGGCGAAAGCAAATTCATTGACATAGTTATCCCAGCTTTTATGAAAATTTTTAACATAACTACGGATAATTTTCACTATATTTCTGTTGACCCGTTCCGCTATATTTGATTGCGGCCGATACGGGACCATTTTTAAATGACGTATGCCCAGTTTTTGGCACATGTCTTCAAATATATTACTTACAAATTGAGGACCATTATCCGATATAACTTTTAGGGGCGCCCCGTATTTTAAAATATATTTATTTAAAATAGAATCAGTAACTAATTTCGCGGAGGCTCGTTTTAAGGGAACAATTTCGGTCCATTTACTAAAATGATCAACCATAACAAGGAGATAGCGACTTTTGTTTAACTGACTTTTTGGGAAAGGGCGCAATAAATCGATGCCGATTATTTCATTTGGAAATTCGGATTTAATACTATTTAGAAACCCGGCCGGGCGGAAATTAATATAATTAACGGCTTGACATGTTGGGCAGGACTGGACATACGCCCTTGTTAACTTTTGCAGTTCCGGAAAGTAGACTGCCTCGCGTACGCGTTGGATAGTTTTTCGAATACCAGCATGAGAAGCTAAAGGGCTGTCATGGAGCTCTTGCAGGATATTTAATCTAAGACTAGCTGGGATAACAGGTCGAAATTCGTTGTTGGAATTCGTAGTTTTTGTGTAGAATAATAGACCATCTATTAGTTCGTAATGGGCCGCCCTATTTCTTATCGCCACAATATCTTGGTGGCTAAAATTTTCAGGATCCTTCAAATACTCATAAATACTTCCAAACTCAGGATCCTTACCCAGTTCGGTTATTACAGTTTCTCGGGAATTTATTGTACACGCTGTCAGCATTGCAACTTTTACGGTATTACCCTGTTCGTCTAATTTAATTCGTGATAGGGCATCTGCTACGATATTTTCCTTTCCGGGGGTATGCTTGATTACCAGATTATATTCTTGCAGCTTGAGTGCCTATCTTATTAACCTTGGGGATAAATTTTTCCCTGAGTACAATCTAGTTACCGCCGCATGATCAGAATATACTGTTATCGGCGCCTTTCCAAAATAGACTCGGAACTTTTGCACTGCTAACAGAACTGCAAGTGCCTCTCTCTCGGTCGCGGAATAGTTTCTTTGTGTTTGATTTAAAGTTCGGCTAAAAAATGCCACGGGCTGCTGATTTTGCGAAAGTACCGCTCCTACCGCATAATCCGAAGCATCCGCTGAAATTTCTAAATTTTCATCCTTTTCAGGAAATTTCAACACAGGGGCTTGCGTTAATGCTTGTTTTAATTTTTCGAAAGCACTATTGGCTTCAGCCGTCCACGAGAATCTTGCCTTTTTCCTTTTTAATTTCAACAATGGCTCAGCGATAGCCGCAAAATCTTTTATAAAGGACCTATAATATGAACAAAGTCCTAGAAAAGAAGAGAGCTTCTTTGCCGTGTTTGGAGTCGGATACTTTTGTACAGCGATTATTTTTGATTCATCTGTCTCGATCCCTTTTTGCGATATTTTGTAACCTAAATATTTTAATTCAGGGGCTGCAAATTTGCACTTTTCGACATTAACTTTTAGACCGGCCTCATTTAATAAAGAAAACACCTGTCTTAAATCCTGTATATATTGGTCGAGATTATCACTAGTAATAATGATATCGTCTAAATAGATAAATGTGGACTTTCCAAGAACAGGTCTTAACACAATGTCCATGCATCGCTGAAATGTTGCTGGGGCGCCTGAAAGGCCAAACGGCATTCGCAAAAATGCATAAGTGCCAGACTTGGTTATAAAAGCAGTCTTAGGCACGTCCTCAGGCCTGACCCCTATTTGAAAATAACCATTCGTTAAGTCTAAAGTCGTCATAAATTTGGTTGATTTTATGTTCCTTAAAATTTCTTCTATGATCGGTAACGGATATACGGGATATTTCGTTATGGAATTTAATTTACGGTAATCAATAGCGAATCTCCACCTTTTTAGATGCTCCAAAGGATAATCATTATTTTTCTTACATAAAACCACCGGACTAGCATAACTACTTGAGATAGGCGTTATGATCTTTTTACGTAGCATATCGGTAATATGCCATTCTATAATTTTTTCCTTATTCTTATCATACCGGTATGGTTTTTGACGAACCGGCAATGCATCTCCGGTGTCAATACTATGGTTAGTAACCTGAGTAAATCCTGGAATATCACTAAATAAGGAAGCAAATTCACTTACCACTTGTCGGATTCTATCTTGCTCGTCATTAGGCAGGTGTTCAAGATTTAACCTTGGCGGTTCAACCTTTTCTACACGCACTGGTTTCATCGTCAGCTTAAGGGACGCTGCATTAAAATCCAGTGTAGCTTGTGCGTCTGAAAGAAAGTCTATTCCTAGGATTAAATTTGCTTGCAAATTCTTTACTATAAAAAACATCACCTTTACTTGTTCGTCCTTGATACGGATGTACAAAGGTACTTTACCTACGCACTTACATTGTTCTCCTTGCGCCGCTAATACTGTTGTATTATCCGCATTATATATGCGGTATTTGCGAAAATACTTTCTAAAAAAGACTTCTGCCACACAGGAACACTGCGCGCCGGTATCCAGGAGTGCGGTGGCCGGGATATTATTTACCAAGACTTCAATCTTCGGAAGAGTTAAATTTTTCACCATAACTGTATTTAACTTGTAGGAAGAGGGGTTTTCGTAGCCTTCAGATTTCCGCACCCTCTCGTCAGCAGAAATCCGTTTTAGTTTAAATTATTTTTCCTTTCGGTGCTTTCCTTCTTTCTCCACTGGCCTTGAGACTTTTTTCCTGGGTTGCTATTGAACTGTCGACGTTCGCCGGCTGTTTTTGAATGCTCGGGTTTCCTTGCCCACTGATTCGCTTTTTCTCCGTAGCCATGTGCTTGAGTTTGCTGTAGTCTTGGCGTACCAAATTGGTTTCGCTGTTGATATTGGCGTCTTCTTTCGACGTCCGCCGTTCTTCTACTTTCAAACTGCATTGCTAGCTCAAATAACTTTTCCAGTGTAGTCGGATTTCGTAATTCAATAAAGTCTTGCACTTGGGGTAGTAACCTCGGCAAAATCACTTGAATTATTTCAGGATCCGGACGGTTTCCATACAAGAGCTTGAAAACGTGAATTTTTCTTAAAATAAAGCTCGAGAGGTTTTCCATTCTTTGTTGATATATACTGAAAAGTTCTGTTTCTAATTTCGCACGATCCCTTACAACAGGGAAGGCTTTTAGTAGGGCAGTCTTGAAATTTTCGTAAGTATAGGTGGGACTTCCTGCTTGACCCAAGAGACTTCTGCCGATACATTTGAACCAGTTAAGCGCTTGGCCCCTCAAAGCGCTGGTAGCTAAGGTAACTTTTTGAAACTCGTGCACGGGGTAGAGCATGAAGTGGTCATCCAATTTTTCCAAAAAACTGGTTACCTGTGAGTTTCCATTAAACGTTGCTTCTGGTTTCATCGAAGCGCGCATGGTCTGGACGATGTACCCAAATCCTTCCAGGGCGGCAGCTGGCATTTCTGGATTCTGAGCCGTTTCTGCAGGCAGCACAGGTTCTTCCTGAAACTCGGCCATGGTTATTCTTCGTCGGCCGCCACTATCAGGTTCTTTGTTTCTTCTAACCTTCTTCGGAAACATACAATGACCTGACTAGGAACAGAGAGCTTACTAAAGCTATGTTCACTAATTGTAGTAAGTAGACAGGATACAGACGAAGGGTATACAAGACCCTTTATTTTTCTTTATATACAATGACTTCCGTACTTCGGAATACAATGACCCTCCACTCGGGGTCTAACGTAAAAGGTATAAAAATAAAACTAAACTCTAATTTAACTTTAGAATAAGATTGGCCTTATAATAACAGGAAGCGTATGTAGCACAGAGACTGTGAACACTACAATACGTTTAATTTATCAAGAGGATTAAAACCTCTGGCCTGGAAGGCAAATAGCAACTGCGTAACTTCTAAGGTAAGCGGCCTGCTTCGAACTCACTGCTTCCTCTCTCCTGCTTGGCAAAAAGGCCACACTTAAATACTTGGCGTTCGCCAGACAACTTTGCATAAAATCCTTCACGCTTATAATTCTGGCCGGAAGTAGAAAATAAGAAGTGATAGTAAAGATTTAAAATAAAATAAACGTTAGTAAAGCTTAAGATCCTTACAAGCTGCAAAAGCGCAAATGAACGAGATAAGATATAATGAAAATTAGATTGTGAAAATTTGAAAATATAACGCTGATTTTTATTGTTTGACTTCCAATTTAATGTTTGTGCGGCTTGTTATTGTATCTTAATTAAACAAAGCAATGTTGTTACTTATTAGCTTACAATATAATTTATTCAATATGGTATTTTTGTAAAGAAAGAGTGTTGCTGTACATTAGGTAAAGTATAAATAAGCATTTTATTTAATAATTATAAAAGTTATTAATTATTTAATAATTAATCATAAGAATATGAATAATTAAATATTTTTTCGGAGATATATTTTCCGGCGATATTTTTTTTTCTAGGAATCCCAGCATACATTTTTGAAGCATTATGCTTTAAATAAATGTCTTGTTTAAACATAGCATTTATTGTTGACAAATCTCCACCAAAGGAAATACCTTACTAGGGAGGATATTCAAACAAAAATTTTTATTAGAATAAATATTTTCGTTAGTTTAATACTACTAATAATATACAAACATTAGTTTAAGTTCACTATAGTTGAGTGAATAAGATTGCTGGATGTTGGTATTTTGTTGTTGGCAACCGAACAGGTTAGCTGCTTGTGGTCTTTATGATTTTCGCGATACGTAACGTGAATTCCAGTCAATTTTATTTAGAAAATTACCCACGAAGGTGTTCTCTTAAAGCAGATAACCCATGACTTCTTAAAAACTGTAAAATATAATCTGTGGATATTTTACGTTATACGATAACAGGAACAAAATGATTTCCTATACAAAAACATATGATCAGCGCTGTTATTGCCCGCCGTTTAATTAAATGCATCCATCTTACTCCTTACAATTAATTTTCCTTTTTCAAAGAAAGTTTGATTTCAGTAAAATGTACTATTTACAATGTGTCATTTTATTTTGCTCGTTTTTTATGCAAATATTCAAATTCAGATAGGTATTGCGTAAGTTCAGAAAGCCAACTAGTCTCCAAGCGGTAAGATAGCTGAGCACCGGTAAATTCTAGGCGGCTGCATGGGAGGCTTAGGGGTTTTTCATAAGTACAATTGATTGTGAATTAACAGTTTGTTTCCCACAAAAAAAAAAAAAAAAAAAAAAAAAAAAAAAAAAAAAAAATCTACTCTGAAGACTTCCTTTCCCTTAGACAAATAGGTCCTGTGTGCTTTATCATAATCCAAAATCTCAAGCTTATAAATCTTTTATCATAGCCGATGATGACGATAAAATATTTTCTATCTGATGTGTCAAGTTAGCATAATTGTATATTTCTAACGAAAATTGTTTGGCTCATGTTACCCTATAATGAAAAAAAGATTCAAATCGGTTTTTAGCTTAAACAGTATTTTCATTATTAATTATATCACGAATTTTATCAATAGTATTCTTAGTATTAATTGCAGGCATGTATTCAAGAATATAATATACACAAAGCTGTGTCTAATGATTACGGCTAATTTTTATATAAAATTTTATAGTATAAAAATTTAGGTTCATAGGTCAGCCATATTTGAAAGAGTACTTGTGTATTATAAGAAAAGAGAGAGAGAAATTTAAGAATCAAAAAATTTACCACGAAGTAATATAAAAATGCAATAGAATACAAAAGAGTACAATACTATTTCATGTTTTGTGGATATACTTGAAGACAGAAACATGTTTCAGCTGTATTCGTTCATCGGAGAAAAACTTTTCATATGAAGCTATTTTTTTCAAATCTTTCACTATACAAGTAATACAAAAGCAGTATAGGAATTTCTTTTCTTAATACCCAACCGAAGAGCTGAGGGGACGTACAATGATTAACATACAATGGGTGCCTTGAATTATTTTGCTTTACATGCAGTTTCCTTGTATATGTAAAACAAAATAAATTTTCACCCATTCCAAGATTTCAAGAACTCACAGAGAGAGAGAGAGAGAGAGGAATATCTATAACAAATTTTATTGCTGTGTGACTTCGGGAACATCTTCCAACTCAAGCTTTCAAGCTTCAAGCTATTCAAATACGAACGCTTCTCAGAAAAGCCATTTGGACCGCATCTGCTTTGTTAAAGAAAACCTTTTGGGGGTAAAATCATCCACTTCATCGGGTTTTTCAAACAAAGCAGTCAGTGGTCCTGTTACTACCTGCTGACCTAGAGAAATTTCTCAGAAACTTTTGTTCGAAAAAAACGAATTTCGTATTTTTAAGAATTTCCATTCTGACAGCAAGATTTTGTTATTTTTCATATATAGATGAAAAGAAACTAATTTGTTTTTAATAAAGAAGAAAAAATTAATAAGCTTATTTAAATTTTTTACACAGCACCGAGTAAGGAGACGAAATTTAATTTTCTTTATAAATATTTTTCTCAGACAATACTTTAGTGTTTTTCAAATTACGAGAATAGCGCGTTAGTGCATGCATTTTCAAATCAGATTTATTTAATTAATATATATGGATATGCCGAACAAGCACACTTTCGCACACATACACTGTATATTAGTACATACTAAAAAATGAAATGAAATTTGAAAACAAGCAATTTAAAAACTACTGTATTGAAAAATTATTGAAAATTTGTTTTTACCTCATTTTTTTTTTTTCGTTGTATACATTTACTTCAGTTTTTTTATATGCATTTACTTAATTTATTTTCTTATATGCATTTACTTAATTTTATTTTGTTATATGCATCTGTTAGTGTTTTTGAAAAATTTTTAGATTTTTTGAGTATGGCAAAGAAAACGAGATCTATCAGCCGAAGGCAATGAATGTCTCCATGGGCGACTTTCTAAGTAAAACGTACTCATGTTCATGTTACACATAGGGCAAAACACAAAATTCAGCCAGTTCGTTTGTTTTGGTTCGAATACGAGTCGAAATAGCAATAATCAGATATCTTAGCCAGGAGGCCATTGATTGGGTTTGACAGATTTGAAAACCTAATAAATAGTATTTAATAAATATAATATTATTAAACGGATCGGATTTATATAAACCAAATAAAATTCTTATATCGAACACAACTAAAACTCGATATAAACACTGATAAACTGATGTGTAATAACACTGATAAATTAAAATACTAAATGGAATATACTTTAATTCTACATAGATAATTTTTTGTAATGTATTTCGCTGGGAATGTGTGGCCGCAAAATCCTGATTATATATACCCTTATTTTAAGGTTATCACATATCTGATGGTTTGACTTTTACCTCAAAACACAAAGAATCCACAAAATTCAGTAAAATTAATAACTTTATTTCCATGTTGAAAATTCTCTGAATCTTTTCAAATATAAAAAAAAGCACACGCGCCAAGCAGTTTGCTTTAAATAAATATATGCAGCAACGAGAAGATGCGCTTTTGACAGCAACTCGTTTCGAAAATCGAAAATGTTTCTAAATGTAAGAGATTTGTCGCTTAAATTAATTTTTCATTAAACAAAAAAAAAAAAAAAAAAAAAAAAAAAAAAAATAGAATCGCATATTATTAAAAGAATTTTATTGATAATTCAGATTCTGAAAACAAGAACATTGTTGTTATAAAAAACAAAGAAAAAATAAACAACATATTTCATTCAACGGGGGCCAACTTTGGCGCATGAACTTTTCAACATAAAAATATTTGAAGCATGTTATGGATAAAGGTTTATTTGATTATGGCAAAGTACTCGATGGTTATTTGCCTAAGGTGAAGGATGCCTTCGTTCGAGGACTGCCTAACGGAAATTACCTTGCATACATGTTACACATATGGAAAACTAAGAATATCATCCTGGCAACCAGCTCGTTTCCCGGGATTCGAACCCCGGACAGAACCACCAGTTGTTCCGTTAGACTCCGCTCAGTCCCTGGTGGGCTGTCCGATAACGGAAAAGTTCAAAATTTCATATTAGAGGAAAAGTAGTAGCATAGTATAATTCGAAGTTATTGCCATTTCAGTAAAGTGAAGAGATTTCAAGAATGTTTAATTATTTTATTTAGCTTATGACAAACTAAATAAAATAATTAAACATTCTTGGAATCGCTTCTCTTAACATACTGGTAGTTTGACCTGCATTCAAACCCCCGTGAACAAGCTGATTGCATGGGCGTTTTTATGGTTTTAACTTTTTGCAGTGCGAGATTGTTTCCCTTAGAAAATCTGTCACGAAAGCATACCTCCCCTTAGACAGATCGCCTTCACGTGCTTAATAATCTAACAAGCCAAACCAAACACAAGCCGAGCGAGGACTCGTAGTCAAGGCACGTCATCATGAAAAGCTAAATAAATTGTCTCATATTCACATTAAACATGCGCAACAAACATTCGCTAAAACTGGTATGCAGGCAATCCATTCATCAGGATTTGAACCCGCTTCAAACTATTAGTATTCAACGATTTTACCGCTACTTCGTTGGCGGCCTTTTGTAGTATCTATAAGAAAAGTAATCGCAAAGACACAATCATTGCGTACCGACGGATGAACTAAGTTCGGAATTTAAAGAATAACTTTCATTCGTGCTATTGCTGTTAGCATTGACATTTGGACAGATGTTAATTTATTTTAAATTCTTTTAATGTAATTAATTTATATCTTTAAATAATTGATCTTCTGACTGTAATTTTTTGTGCGCAGTATATCTAACCCTTCCGTACACTAACTGTTTTAATTAATTTACACTCCATTAATTTTAAGAGATTTTATATCGATAGATTTCTTTCCAAAAATGTTTCAAGGATTACATATTTTTTCTTTAGATTTCAAAACATTTTGTATTTAAAATCTTAATAATAAAATTTTTAAAACAAATATTTCTAGAAATTCCTTCGGCGTATTCATTTATTCCATTTAGTTGAAGTTTCGAGTAGAATATCTTCCTTTCAACATTCATATAATTTTTATATGTCAGTTCGCCATTTCTACGGAGCATAGAGCCACACATACGAGTACAAAACTCAGGCATGCTGCACAGTTTTAACATTTAAGAACAGCACAGTTTTAACATTTAAGAATGTAAAAAGAAGAATATAACATTATAATAACCCGCATTTGAAATACGAAGGCAAACAAGAAAGCTGGTTGCAACATTTTATATTGTTTCCTGACGAATCAGAAATTGTAATCATTTTTCAATACAAAAATAAAATATTTAATTCTATAACATATAGGCATAAAGGCGTCCTCCGTTACAATTCTTATTTTTTCTTGTTTCTACTAAAATTTGGCAATGTACTATAACAACGTCGGATCTTGTTTGACTTTCATTTGTATAAAGTACCACAAGGCAAACAGTTGTAAAACGATTTATCTTCTTTCGCAAACTTTTAGTCGGCACACAGATAATACATACCTGCTGTCTGACAAAGATACTTCACTCTAAGGACTTTTTCCTAAAGTGCTCTTTTGAAAGAGACTTCACACCCTATTAAGACCTTTGTGTCAACTGACAGCCGCCTGCAGAAAGGTAGGGGAAGGAAGACCAGATCGCGTCGTCTAAACACGTCTTAAGCAATCTTCGCGAAATTCGGGCTTCGTGTATACACGTCTTAAGCATTTTTCGTGCGATTTGAAATTCGTGTAAAGACGTCTTAAGCATTTTTAAAGAAATTCCAAAAACGTTTAAACACGACTTAAGCAGTTAAAGGGTTAAAGAAGGATATGCATGCAGTGCAATCATCTTCAGTACGATCTCAAGTCATAGTCACGTCTTTAATCCACCTAAAATCCAGTCCCAGTACTTTTCACTCTTTGAGCAAAAGTATAATTCCTGTTGGAGTCTAAATTAAGATGAGCTCCGGTATTTCAATTTTCTACGGAACTATTTTCATTAATTAAATTGAATTATCTAATTTTATTTATTAATTTACATTTTATTTTTATTTTTATTTTTTTCTTTATTTTTATCTTTGTTGACGACCTTTCATAGTCCTTCTTCCTTTAGAAACTAAGTACTGACTACAATGCATTGAGGCATAAAATTGAACAGGCACTCGTATAATCCTATGGCAAACATTCCACACTTGCTAGATAATGTGTTTCACATTGAGGACATCGAAGCACTGAGCCTACGCAGGCCAGATAGAGCTTAGGTCACATTATTTTTATCACTGCAAAGCACGCAAGGGCTTTCTGCCTAAGAACAGGGATGCTTTTGTGGAGCACTTTTTAAAGGTTCGATTTGGTTTGTTTGATTTTAGAAAAGCACTTGAGGGCTATTTGTCTAAGAAGCGCAAAGATTGTTGATGGCTTCATGATGGACTTTTCGAAGAAAACTAGCTGGCATTCACATTTCGCAAGAGAAAACATCAAAAACTCCCATGCGACCAGTCCGTTCGCTGGAATTTCAAACCAGTCGAACTAACAGTATTCACCAAATTTACTGGTAGGTTTATGCTCAACAAGGGACATATTTTTGGAGCAGGTAGGTTGTGTAAGTGTCAGTAAATGACGTAGCCAGTCTTGGGCAATAAGCTATGAGTGGCGTTCATTATCCTACTGAAATATCGTGCTTGGATTCTTTGTCAGGTATTGGTGTATATTGGTTGAGACAGACAGATTTTCGCATGTTATGTCTCATGTGCAAGCAGTAATTAGAATGGTGCAAAGCATAGTATAACATCGTCAACGTATTAGACAGTGAGAAATGTGACAACACTGACTAAGAAAGGAATGCAAAGGATACAAAAGCAGATTCGAAGTACATCTGTATTCTACTCAAATTAGAGGGTGAATGCCCATATGATAAGGGTAACACAAACGCAATTATGACTAGGGGATACAATCCTACTTAATTGTGATGCAGTCTCTCTACTGTATATTCATGCTCTGTACGAGATCGTCCACGAATTTCTGAGAAATTATGTTCAATTCTTCTTGCAGGGCTGATTACAGCTATGAAAGCATTTAAAGGCACTAGCGACGGGCTCTCAAAAGTCCCCAGACCATACACCATATATTAAGTTGGAGCATACGACAGCCTTCAGAATGCCTACGCTAAGACAGGTGCTATATCTTCACTCCTTAACAAGGTAGCGACAGTTGGTATACTATGAAGTGTAGCACTATTGTTCGCGAAGAATCTTGTAAAAGATGCACGTGAGGAGAAGAACATTAGCACAACTGCAGTTAGTAGTGAATTAATCTTCTTCAGATGTATGGAGCTTCATATAGCGACCAAGCATTTCACTTCCACAAACGAAAATTTGAGCAGTTGCAAACTGTTTCCTTTCGATGATCCTAGAGGGACGACTGCGTAATCTCTGCTTTATCTAGATATTTAGACTTCCAGAATGGCTAGATAATCTAAATATCGGAAGATTAAAGCTGTTATCTTATTCTTGAACAGGGATGATAACCCCTCATATAATATTGCAGCGGCTGCTCTATTGTACTAGAATGACACCCCCAGCCCCTGTTTAGTCTTGCCAGCGACTGCTGCTATCCTTAAAGCTCAACTCCATTGGAGCTACTCAGTGGCGTAAAGGGGGTGTATGATACGCCGGTCGCAGAGGGGCGCCAAATGGTCTCCAAACAAGATTTTCATCGTATCACTGTGTTTTTTTCGGGAAGGAGGGCGCCAAAAGGTATTTTGCCCCGGGCGCCAGTTATGCTCGCCACGCCAATGGAGCTTCTCAGATCTTTTGTTTGCAACACTACAGAAGACCCTGCCTCCGACAAGAAGGCATGAAAGTCCGCAAAGCGATCAAAACACCATCAGATTGTTTTGTAGTGATATCAGTGTTATAGCTAGAGACGGGCGAGGGTGGACAACTGTCCCTGGGCGTAGTGTTACGGAAATGCCAAACTGACGAAGTTTTAGAATGAAACAGTTTCCATACTTAGAAAACAGAAGGGTGTACGAAATCTGCAGTTGTCTTGAGGCGCTAAAAACTATAGCAAGTCTTTAGTCATATTGGATGTCCAGTAATAGATTGCATGCATCTTAGGATGTCACCCACTGTCACCACCACCAGATGATGGGAGTCATTAGCATAGATATCGCATCATCTAAAGACGGCTCTCCAGTGGCCGAGCGGTAAAGCCGATAAACTCGGGCCGGGGCTGGAATCCCGGCGAGCAGATTGGCTGCTAACTAAGCGTTTACATGGTTTCCATATGTGTAACCTATATACAGTCCAATTTCCCTTAGAAAGTCTTTCACGAAGCCATCCCTTTCCTTAGACAGGTGTAGCCCTCGAATATTTCGCCATAACTAAATAAACTAAACCCAACCCATCATCTGTAAGAGAAGATATCAGTTCTTCATATCCTGGCGTGGTTGTTTGTGGAAAACCACTACCAGAGTTGGATTAGCCATTAAGGAAAGTAAGCACGTGCTTAGGGCATCAGGTAAAGGCGGCGTTACAAAAAGGTGCTTAAACATTCAAAGAAATAGTGTAAAGGCTCCACAAAAATAAAATTCTCACTGCAGATTTTAGAAAGGAATACATAGTGCAGTTAATCCAAGCCCGAGAAAGAGGCGTTATACTATAGATGAGTATGTGGAGGCAGCAAAATCTTTGAAGTGCTACGGGCATATAAAAGTCTAATTTGGCAATGAGCATTACTAAACCTTCAGATAGCTGCTCCCTTTGTTCGAAATGTAATCCAAACTACTGACATGATGTGTATAGTCGCACTTTGGCCTTCTTTCAAACTTCCAGACAAAGTCGTCCAGATATTGTCTATAGAACTGTCACGCTGAGACTACAAATCGATGTTGTTAAAACCAAATGTACCGTGCAGTAGCTTCCGTTCATGTTTTGAGCATACACCATGCTTTATACCCTCTCCTACAACCCATAGATATCATGCTACGTATATGTGCATGCTGTACAATACCGGACCTTAAGTGATCTCCTAATTGATCTTTTTGTTACATCTTCTTGTTTGTACTAACGTTACATTAATTTCTCCATTTCATTCTTAATTTTTATTATTTATATAATTGCAGAACTGATCAGCTATCGTGGATGACTTCTTAAATCGCAATATTTTACAGGAGCGGAAGCACGCTGTCCACTAGGAAGGTTGGGATTTATGCTACTGACCGGGAAATTCGCTTAGCTACATATAGGAACTGTGTGCAGCCAAAATAAAATAAGATACTAAGTCACTAATTTTCTCTTTCCTTACCGCTTGGCTTCGTGTTCTAATTAGAAGCACGTTCGGCTGGCAATAGGGAAGTCCAGAATACAAATCCTGGGGCGGTCATTCGCTGATATTTTCTATTTCAAATAAATACCTAGGCTAAACCAATTAACCAAGTTATTCCCAAACTAAAATGTGGTAGACGAAAATTCTTCACTACCAGCAGGTGGCGATTAGGTTACCACCTCCCCAACTGCCTTTTAAATGGGGAAGAATGTACGGAATTTTCTTTTTTCTCAACGCATGCTTTCATGATGTAATTAGAAGCACTTCTGGATGGCAGTCTTTAAGCCCAGATTTCGAATCCAGGATAGGTCATTTCTAATTTTTTTTTTGGCTCCTAAATAAACCTAATATTATATATCACCATTCTATGGTGCTCTACACTCATCTACAGTAGCACAATCGCAAATAGAGCTACCAGTGCTTTAATATCGAGATTAGTGTACATAGTGACTCTGAAATTGCAGTTTCGATGGTAATGGTTCAGAGGCACATGTTCTACTGTAGTGTGGATTAGGTTAACATGTCTTTCTGGAGCTGTTTCCAAAGCAGAAGGGTGCTGATCATTCTACAGATTTAAGGCGAATGATAAGGCCTTTACCGAAGCTTATAAGTTGGGTAAATCAATGTCCACATGATATTTTTTCTGATTACATACTTTTTGTTTTGTGTCATATGGGGACAAACTGTATACTAGTTTTTATGCCTGCTTTGAGTGAGACACTAATTTTTGTTTGCAGCACCACTATAGGGTTTGCAGTCATACCCTGCTACACGACACTTGAACCATTAGCATCTATGTTCACATATTGCTCAATTGATTTATTAGTTATAGTTTATGTGCATACATTTCATTGTCATATGTGTATGTATTTTAATATGAATCTTTTGTAAAAAATAAATTAGACTTGCATATATGCATAGGCAAGCTAGTTTGCTATACGAAAAGAAAATAAAATTAAAAACCCTGTTCCTTAGACCATATCAACTGGCTGTTTACCCAAGTCACATATATTGCTATAGCACCAGATGTGAAATTTAAATCGACCACTTCATTTGAAAGTTATAAAATGGACATCTGTATACTATGTTATCGTTTAGTACATGCTCAGCTGTTGAATTTTTATGGCAAAGGTCCTGAGGGCTATCTGCTTAAAAGAAGAGATGCCCTTCTTTGAGCACTTTTTGAATGAAACTGACTTGTATTCGTATTAATTATATAAACTGTAAAAACAGAGATGTAGCTAACCCATTAGATTGAATTCAAACCTAAATTGTCTCACCAGTAATCTGTGGTCTTATCTATTCGAGAACCGAAACCGGTGGAATTCTTCTACAGCAAAATTTTGGTTTATGTTTGCATATAGATATTACTTATGCAGTAGATCATTATCAGACATATAAAAATAGTGATATCAGTGAATGAAATTAAAAAAATAATAATAATTCCATTTTGCTACAAACTTCATACACAGAAAACAAGAGAAATAATGCTTTGAATTTTGCTCATCAGAAGAAGCATTAAATACTACAGCACTTTTGATGAGCACAGTTAATTGGTGTGTATATGTATTTTAATCAGTGAGCTGTTCTAAAAGATTTTTCATGGAATGGTCAGACTTTCTTAATTTCTCAGCCAGACTAGCAGCATTGTTCATCTGACATGAGACAAACTTAAATTAAGATATACATAATTTTTAAAACAGGGCACATAAATTTCTATATAATGGCTAACATAAATTATATTTTATGTTAGCCATTATATAGAAAACTGGCTAAATAAACAGAAAATCTAAAAAATACAGCCTCCTATTCCACAAACAAAAAAAGGACAAATAATCTTAAAATGAACTCAATGATTGCAGACTATAGTAATAACAATTTATTCAAAATGAATGTAGATGCAATATTTTACTTTTAAATATGTCAAGAAACTCGTAGTCATCATCCAGCTAATTCAGTTTGCTTTTAAAAATGTGTGCATTGAAATAAAAAAAAAAAAAAAAAAAAAAAAAAAAAAAAAAAAGAATTTAAAGAAAAAAGAACAAGAGCTTTTCAATATTAAAAACTGTTATGACCTAGAAGAAATCTAATCATATCCTTTCCCATTACCATCCATGCACACCAATCACATAATCATCCAGCTAGTTGGAGAAAAATGGTTTTAGGTAATGAATGTATTTTGCTTTTTTAATTCCCCTGATATGAAACTCAGCCAGATCAGAGAAGCAACTGAGAGCAACTGTCATTGGCGAAGGGCTTGGGCATATTGTAGATGACAGTAGGAATCTGCCCAGAAGCTGGCCCATAGTTATCCCTATGGGACGGACGGATAGAGGACTAATGTCAATTTCAAAAATATGTCTCTGCAATAATATTATATTAAATTAATTATGTGAGGTTCGCTTGGTGCATTATGAAAAATGAGCACTATTTATGAACAACTTAAGATACTTAACAGTAAATTATCATCACATACATCACAAAAAAGAAATGTATCTCTTTGAGTATGCATATAGTGAGCTTGGATATATATATATATATATAAAAGTATATTTTATTTAGTATTATAATATATTATTCTTTTTCATATTTTTATGTTAAACGATAATTCTTAAATAGATAAGAATGAATGAATTTATAAAAACAATCATCTCAACCTTTATAATAAATGACACCTAAAGGTTTTCTCAAAATTAAATACAGTTATTCCCATACATGTTGATTTGGCATCCAAAGTTGTTATGGCCAAACTATTATAATGCAAATAACAGAAGAAAAAAAAATACAAAATGCATTTTAAATGAGAACAGGCCACATCATGCCAAAATAATTTGTACTAAAATTCCAATCATAAGCAAAAATATACAAGTATAAAATAAAAAAAATAAAAAAAAAATATTGTTCTGACATCAAATACAATACTGCTTACTTTGCTTATAGTACTTAACATTTTATTCAGGGTTAAATTAAAACATCAAAATTCTCAACATTAGAGATACAGAAAATATATTAAAAATGTATATGATATAGTATACAATCCCAGCATGCACAATTTATCAATTAAATTTGACTTCTAGTGTTTATACGCATTTTTTATACGCATTTTTCAAATCATGAGAAACAGTTTTTGACTGATTTTTGTGATGAAACACTAGAAGATATTTTCCAAGAAGGGATGCTTTAAGGCAAACTGGCTTGCATTCATATTACACGTGGAAAAATCATGACGACGCTTATGCAGGCAGTCCATTCACCAGGATTCAAGCTATTAGTGTTCAGCTTCTCACCAGCTTGTCCACTGGCACACAACAGCCTCTTGTAATACATTATCTGCAGACATGAAATCCTTCTGTATTTATATGAAAAGAAAAAGTTGAAAAAGTTATACATTAAATATTAATTACAAAACCCATTTTCATACATGCCTACTGACAAATTATAAGTAATCCTCAACTCATGATGAGTATTGATCCAATAGTCCCATCATAAGTTCATACTGATTAACCTCAGGGTGTTAATAAAATTAGACCTTAGTATGTTTGATTATATTGTTATGAATAAGGCTTCTGTTTCACATGAAAATGGTTTAAGGAGGTATAAACTTATGTGACATTTGTAAACAATCTATTTGCATACATTCACATGAATTTTATAAAATTAATATATATATACATCTCTTTCATTAGTTGATAAGAACAAAATTATATACAAAATTCTTTTAATTGAAATAATGGATGCGTAATTGTTACTCATTTGAAAGAATTATTATAAAATACAACTTAGTGAAAAATTATTATTCAGGTATGATCAGAATCTTATGAAAACAATGCATGCATGCATAAGCTGTTTATATTTTTCTGTAAAATAAACATTTGATCTGGACAACTGCATACTTTTATTTCAAGATGCTTTTAGAGTAAGGACTACCTAACATACACTAATGTTTGTGAAAATCACAACCATGAAGGAATTATGCACTTTGAACCAAACTTACATGAAATGTAAAGTGAGTTAAGACATACAAATGATTAGAATTACAAAGGGATTATGCATGCATGAAATGAGAACTGGCAGTACTAAAGGACTGTAAAGTTGTGCTGAAATCTGTTTATCATCCTCCGTCTGCAGTGAACATTTAATTTGTGCTCAGTATGCCTCGTCAACAGTGGAGGATGCCATACCAACAAGTTTGACCGAGGCCACATCGTCTGTATGGAAGAGGGTGGACTTTCATGTCAAACAATCACAGCCCGCACACAGCACAATGCCACAACAGTGATGCATGTTTGGAAGAAATGGACAGCGAGAACCAAACAAGGTGAAATCCTGGCAATGGGGCACACAACAGCACAGGACGACAAACACCTTAGGTTAAATAATTTTAGGAAGAAAATCTAAAATAAATAATAAAAAATGAGATGGAAACTTTAATTTGAATAACGTTAAAAAATTAATTGCACTACTGTTATAATATTTGAGAAGGTAAAAAAATCTCGTTTAATTTTAATGCATTGCATCCTAAAGAGACAAAGAAAATCACATTGTATTACATGTATTTATGCCATTGATGAAATATATACTTACAGACTGTTGACTTTCAGCTGGAACTATGGGGTTGGAGGGAAAGTTCTGTCGTATTTTAAATAGGCAGGTGATTTTTCTTGTAAATAAGAAAAACATCTGGCTAGTGAGTCAATCGGATTTTTTTTTGTTTTTTTAGCTGCTGTATAATATAAAAGGTGCCCTTTTTTACCCTTCATCATTTACTTGTAATATTTAAAGGGAAAAACATGTCGGTAGATAAAGTGCATTTACGACACTGCATTTTATATGAATTCCAAAAAGGAAGCAACGCATCTGTTACATGTAAAAATTTATGTGCGGTATTTGGAAAAGATATTGTAAATGTTCGTACTTGTCAAAGATGGTTTAGCAAATTTCGTTCCGGGGACCTGAGCCTCAAAGAAAGTGTTCGATCTGGACGACCATTCAAGATCGATAATGATGTTTTGCGATCCATGTTGGAAAATAATCGACATTTAACAAGTCGAGAAATTGCAGAAGAGTTTGGCATTCATCATACAACTGTTGGAGATCACATTAAATCTCTTGGGTTTGTGTTAAAGCAAAGTTTTTGGGTTCCACATGAATTAACGGAAAAGAATTTGTCTGATCGTGTAAGAATATGTTCATCACATCTGATTAGACACAATGTGGAGCCGTTTTTGGACAGGCTGGTTACTGGAGATGAAAAGTGGATTCTTTACGAGAATATTAAGAGAAAAAAATCTTACTGCAAACCAGGAACATGATCAGCAACAGTTCCAAAACCAAGTATCCATCAACGAAAAGTACTGCTTTGTTTGTGTTGGGACAGGAAAGGTCCAGTGTATTACGAGTTGCTGAAACAGGGAAAAAACATCAACGCGGATCTGTACTGCAATCAGCTGGATAAATTGAATGCAGCTATCAAAGAAAAAAGGCCAGCATTAGCGTCCAGAAAAGGAATAGTGTTCCATCACGATAATGCTCGCCCGCATACTGCAGTGGTGACACTACAAAAACTGAATGCGTTAGGATGGGAAATCCTTAGTCACCCCCCCCCCGTATTCACCTGACATTGCACCCGCTGATTATTACCTGTTCAGATCTCTGCAAAATTATCTAACGGGAAAAAAATTCAAGTCTTTTGTTTTCATTCAAGTGTTTCTAAGGCAGTTGCTGACTGTTTTAACTCCATGGATGAGAACTTCTACAAAACAGGAATTTACAGGTTACCTGGAAGATGGCAACAGGTTGTAACAAATAACGGAGCATATATAATTGATTAATATTAAACACATATTTTTATAAATGAATTTAAATATTTTCTTTAAAATACGACAGAACTTTCCCTCCAACCCAATATAAACTATTACTGTCCAAACTTAATATAGTTTATGATACAAAAAGATAAATTATACTGAATTAATTAATTAAAATTATGTTTACTTATATAAGTAAAATATTAAAGAAAAATATTTTACTTTCATATATTTAAGTAAACATAATTTTAATTAATTTAAAGTCAGAAATAGTTTTTGGAAGAATTTCATTTACTTTTGACCTCTCAGTGTTAGCAATAGTACTTGCATTATGGAAATGTAGGATAGTAAAGAATTTTTTATTTTTAAAAAGATCTTTATTAAGTAATTGATTATGCCCATTTTATTCAGTTCCTTGCATATTAAAGTGCTTATAAATTCAGCAATGTCCAGAAAATAATTTCATGCAAACTTGGAAGCTACTGCCTTAACTGTACATTAAATATAGTAAGATTTCATATTTTGCAGATCAGCTGTAAAATGTACATTTTCAAAATAAAATTTTCTTTCTGAATTATAAATTCAAACATGACAATACATATTCTATTTTATTCCTGTATCCCAATTAAATAAACACATTATGAAAATGTGCATTTAAATATAGTATTTACTATAAAGTAAGTGGCTTAATTACAAATAAACACTCAAAAATTAAGTAAAACAAAAATATACTACTTATCATGAACACTAATCTTTTAAACGTGAGCAGAATGCATGTTTTGAATAAAAAGTTTTCGCTGTTCACCAGCTGCAAAGGATCCAACTTGCATCTGATGAAGAAATAAAGCTTTTCGATTGAAAAGCATGTCCTGCTCATATTTTAAAAGTTTGGTGTTCATAGAAAGTAGTACATTTTTATTTTAAGTGGATTAATGCTTTATTTTATTTATTAAAATTATTTATTCTAAAGTATATCAAGAACAAGTACTAAAAATCACCTACTCAAAATGGTAGTCAAGTATATTCCAAATTTCTTATTTTTGATATGTGAATAAGTAATGAGCTTTTTAAAACAAAAACACACAATTTGGTCAAAATATAGAAACTAGTTATTGTTATATACTACATGAATAACTTTATGAAATACAATAATGCAATATAATATGAAATACAATAATAATAACCTCTTTTTTCCTGAATATTTTATCTATATTTTTAATAATCGCTTTAAATTATTTGCACCGTTGTTTGTTGCACCCTATATATGGCTCTGATATGAAAAATTTGACTTATCAAACTTTTTTTATTTATTATTATTATTTTTGGAGATGATATATATTTTTAAAAAATTAGCTTGTCGAACCATTGAAATCTTTATAGATATATAAAGAATGTGATATTTACTTTTAAAAAATGAATACATAAAACAATGTAAATAAAATACAAACTACAAATTAAAAATACATGCTTTTATTTTTAAAAATACAGGACTTGAATAAAACTTAAAATATTATTGTCCCTTAAAAAGTGTAATTTTTGTGTTAACACTACGTACGTTTTTGTTCTGAAGTTTTTCTGTTTCAACTTTACCTGCATAGTACATTCGTATTTTCAGGTATTCAAACAGAATGGCTTTTATCAAAGAACTTCTATGGTTATCTAAAGGCTCATGATTTAAAATATGTTCATGCATGCCTAAAAATATATTTGGAGAGTTTTCTATTATACATTTAACACTATCTGAAATTAATGAAGCCATAATGTTTTTTTGTTTAAGTTTTCCAGAAGCTTGGGTGCTTCGAAAAGATTTCTCAGCTGCTCTACATATCTTCACAACACTACCAGATGGAACTATTAATCATCCCCTATTTTTTCTACCTAATAATTTACTTTGTGTATAATTAACTAACTGTTAAACCAACATCAGACAGAGAATATATACAAGTATTACATTTTAATGCATTTTTCAATTTTTTAACAACACTACCAGCAGTGTATGCAACAACATCACTAACAAAGTCTGAGAATTGTTTACAGCTTGTTAATGCAAAAGAATGATCTTCAGTAACACAATTCTCAGAAAAATTAAAATCACCTTTAAAGGTATCTGTGGAGTTGAAATTGATTGACTTCAAGTACATATTAGTGGAACTGCTCACATTTAAAATATTTGTATCGTCAAAAACGATGCAATTTGCACTACCTGATGTCATTATGTGATGGTGCATCAGTAAGCGAACATATGCTGCTTTAAATTGTTTTACAGTAGGGTTGTTGTTGTGACCACCTTTTGTGCGTATGGCACTGAAAAATAACTCAAGGTGGTCCTGTGATAATTTGTATGTCAGGAAAAAGTTTAATGGGTGAGGTGAAATTTCACACAGCTCAATATATAACGATTTAATACTATTGATGCAAACTAAAAATCCTGTTTTCCTGTTGCTATGCAATATGTATTCTCTAATTTTACTTGTTCTTAAGTTTTTTATGTATTCTTGTGCTGTATTTAAGAAATTTAATATAGTATCTTTATTTTGGGGCTTAATTAGAGATTTAAAATCTTTACTTAATAGGTTTTTGCTGTTTAAGATGTCAAAAAGGCTATTGAATATTTTAAAAACTTTTATGGTTGGAGCACAGCCAATGAATGTGGGGTGTTTTAAATCGTTTTCTAAATATAAAAGAGCATCAGCAACACTATTACTGAGAACCTGGGCTGCAAGTTTAACCTTCATTTTTTCACGATACCATTCTATGTGCCGTGCCCATAACTTTGTTGCAGCATGAAGGCCTTGCTCCTTTTGAAATTTTTCTAAATTGATTATATGCTCCCACAAAATGAAGCCACTGTCACCATCAACAATGGATCCTTTTGATGCCAAGCAATTTCTAACAAGCTTCAACATATGGCAAGGATCCATTATGACATACACATTGTCTCCGTTGGCAGGGTGTGGAAAATGATTGATTAAATTATTGCTTTGTAAATTTGCACTTAATGCATTTGCAGTTGCAATATTGCTACTGCAACCATCAAATGTCAAACTTATATTTCTAATGCCAGTCTCTTGAAGATAATGAAGGGCCTCATTAATAAGATTGGCTCTTTCTAGAGCATTTAACCCATTTATCAAAAAATATGAAACTGGAACCTTCCAGCTTCCATTAATGGCATTCACCATGAAAACTAAAGCCTCTTGCATGAGGCAGCTCATCATCATCTATGTCAGTACCTAAGTCAACATATCCAGTAAAACGAGTTCTATCCCATTCAATATGTTGTCGTATTGCCATTTCATCGACAATAAGAGCTCCATAAATGGTTTTGTTTATCTTTAAAGCTTCTTCTGCTTTAAGTTTCAATGATTGTAGGGCCTTCCTTCGTAAATCCAGGAGAACCACTAACTTTACCATACCACCTTCTTAAAGTAGAAGGATGGGGAAGACTGTCGTTGAACATTTGTCTGACATAATTATATGCTTTTGCCGAATAAAAATTTAAAGTCATGGCAAATGTTCGGAGGTCTTCTGAATATTCAGCTCTTGAATTACTACATTCAAGTCTTTCTATGAAGTCCCCTGCAGCTCCAGACAACTAGAGGAAGGGAGCAAAAAAATTAAGATTTTAATATTATATTAAACATAAAAATTTTAAATATAATATAATAAAACATAGATGAGTTTTAGCAATAACTTATAACATTTTTATGTAATGGTCACCTCAAAAATATTTAAAAAAAACCTACAGATGCAATATTTTCATGACACTAATGGAAATACAACCTGTGACATTGCATCCTGCATGTCATTTCCTTAATCAAAGAATTACTTGTGTTCCGTCTTTTTGGTAGATAGGTGGCGCTCTTGATGCGCGCCGATGAAAAATATATCACTTGACGCTTGAACATGAAGAATGACACATGTCATATTTATTTGATGCTTGATTATGTTTCATGGCCGCTATAGGCGGAAGTAATATAAGTAATATAAGTTTATCGTTAATAAATGTTATTTCTATGTTCTGTGAACTCTTGAAATTTTGATTTGAAATTCTAATGCTCTCCCAACCTTGACTCCTGAATCGAAACGATCTTTGAATTTATGACTCATGAAGAGAGACACCACACATTTTTCTGGTGTCTGAAACCCGCGACAAGGGGAATTACCTTTTGAAAGGTAAGAAATTTGATTTATTTGTTCTTGGTATCGATCTTTGAAAACGAAACATAATGGATGATTTAGCAAAAGAGAAAAAGAAACGTGCTATTGTACGTAGTAAAGTTACTACACTTCTAAATAAACTTGAGAAATTATTATCGGAAGCATTAAGTAAAGAACATGTAGAAGATCTAAATTCATCATATGAATTGTTAATTGAATACCATGAGAAACTTAAAACTCTTGACTCAAAGATCAATGCTCTCATAATTGATGAAAAAGAATATGATAACGAACTACTTGTATGTGAAGAGTATGATGAAAAAATCATAACGTTTAAAGCTAAGATTGTTAGTAAAGTAAAGAAAATTAACAGTAATGAAGTTGTTGAAAGAAGTATAATTACAACTAGTAATGGTATTAGTAGTACTCTGAATGGTAATAATGTTGTTAAAAGTAGTGCTTCAGTAAAGTTACCTAAATTAAATATTGAAAAATTTGCTGGTGATCTCAGTAAATGGCTCGAATTCTTTAATTCGTATGATAATGCTATTCATTCTAATTCAAGTTTATCTAAAATAGATAAGTTTACATATTTGAAAAGTTTATTATCTGGTTCAACATATAATTGTGTTTCTGGTTATGCTTTATCTGAAGAAAATTATGATCTATGCATTAAAAGTTTAGAAGAGAGGTTTGGTCGTAAAGATGTTATTATATCAAAATTCATGCAGATGTTGTTACAGTTAGAACCAGTTAAAAGTTCTTCAAATGTTTTTGAGTTAAGAAAGCTCTATGATCAGTTACAAATCTACGTTAGAAATTTAAGTAGTTTAGATGTTACTAGCGGTTCATACGGACAGTTATTGAACCCAATAATTCTTAAATTGTTACCTGAAGATTTAGCTCTTGAATTCCATAGAAAAAGAACATCTAACAAAAATATAGAAGTAAGTGAATTAATAGAGTTCATTAAAATAGAAACTGAATGCCGAGAAGCAAGTATTTTGATTAATAGCTCAAAAGGTAATAAATACACAGGGGTTAATCCTAAACAAGGGTTCAAAAATTATAAAGTCAAATCACAAGCTTCTGCTTTTAACACATCGGTAAAAATGTTTTGCATATTCTGCAAATCAAACGAACATACATCTGCCGGATGTTTGAAATTTTCCGACGAACAAAAACGAAAGAAATTGAAACATGAAGGTCGCTGTTACAGATGCTTTCTAAAACATTTGTCGGCGTTTTGTCAATCAAAAATACAACCATGCGAAAATTGTAACGAGAAAAATCATAATAAACTTTTCTGCCGTTTGAAATCGAAAGAAATGGAAGATGTTAAATCCGCAGATACGCAAAATAAAACTTTAGTATCTACTTCCCACTGTAACACTCTAAAACCTGAAAATAGTGTGCTTTTACAGACATGTTCTGTTATTGCTCAAAGCAAAAATAAATCGAGAATCGTAAGATTATTAATTGATTCAGGTAGTGAACGAAACTTCATCACCCACAAGTTAGCGCGCGATTTAGAATTGCAAGTCATTAGAAAAGAATTTCTAACAATTTATTCGTTTGGAAATCAGCGCGGTAACTCGCAAGAATTTGATGTATATAGTCTAAAAATAAAAAATAAAAACGATGATCGCTGCCTTGTTGTAGAAGCTATAGGGATAGAATTAATATCATCAATAGAATTCCAGGCGCCATCAACATGTCAAAACATTAAAGAATTTATGACTAAAAAAGGTTTGGAACTTTCGGATACAAGTCCCTTTAATGAGAACATAAATATTCTGCTTGGCGCGGAGCATTTCTGGTATATACAAACAGGAAGTAATTCAATGATAAATGATGGTTTGTTTATAGTACCGACCATATTTGGATACACAGTGATGGGTAAAGTAAAAAATAATAATACTCGAATTAATGCGTTTTTTTTTTATCTGCCGTTGAAGGAAACACATTTGATTTGCAGTCATTTTGGAAATTGGATTCGCTAGGAATTGAAAATGAAAACAAAACATTTTTGGAAACTGATTTGGATACTATTAAGCATTTTAACGACAGTTTAAAATTTAATAACGGCAGGTACGAAACAAAACTCTTTTGGAAGGACAATAAATCACAACTCGCTGATAATTTTTTCGTTGCTAAACAACGATTTCTAGGACTAAAGCATAAATTAAAGGGAAATGATTTCCTATATAATGAATATGGTAATATAATTAGAGAACAAGTTGAAAGGGGGATTGTTGAACAATGTAAGTTTGTTGAAAATGAACCTAACTGTTATTATATGCCTCATAGGCCCGTTATACGTGAAGGAAAAGTAACAACAAGAATAAGAATAGTTTATGATGCCTCTTCTAAGTCTGAAGGAGCTAAATCGTTAAATGAATGTTTGATATCAGGCCCTAATTTAAATCCTAACTTGTTGGATATAATTTTAAAATTTCGCGTACATAAAGTTGCATTTTGTGCAGACATAGAGAAGGCTTTTCACCAAATTCAAATTGATAGTGAAGATAGAAATTTTTTAAGGTTCTTGTGGTTTGATTATTCTTACGACGATAGTGACAATAGTTTAGGCTTTAAGGTTTTCCGAATGTGCCGAGTGCCGTTTGGAATGACAACAAGTCCGTTTATTTTGTCCGCCACTATCAAACATCATATTAAGGGTTATGAAAAGAAATATAGCAAAGCTGTTGACATGTTAAATAAGTCCTTATATGTTGATGACCTTATCCATGGAGCAGACTCCGTTGAAGAAGTTTTCTCATTATCAACTGATGCAGTTAAAATTCTTCAAGACGCTGGTATGAACTTAAGAAAATTTGAATCAAATTCCGTATCTTTAAAAAATCATTGGCAAGATATTGGTTTAATTAATAAGGAAGATAAGTTGGATAAGAAAACGTTAAAGGTGCTGGGAATAATTTGGGATTTGGATGAGGACACATTGAAATTAGATGTACAAGAACTTTTACAACCAGTTGACTGGAAACACGTTACAAAGCGAAAGGTATTACAGATTGTGGCAAAAATTTATGACCCAGTTGGATTCATTGAACCCTTTGTTATCAGAATAAAATTCTTATTACAAGAGTTATGGGAATTGGGTATTGATTGGGACACAATTTTTCCGAGTTATTTGAGTGAAAAATTTAAATATTGGTACTTTGAAATTGAAGTTATTCTCAACTTGTGTATTCCTAGAAAATACATATTAAATGATGAATGGGTAAATTTCGATAAAATAGAGCTTTTTGTCTTTTGCGACGCTAGCCTCAAGGGATATGGAGCTGTTGCATATTTTCGTGATCCTGATTCTTGCTGTACAGTCGGTCACAAAAGTATTAGAACACCGGTACCCATTCAGAAAATTTACTTTTCCGTTGAGAAACAAAATTGTCTCCAGAGTCCATCTTGGTTCGATAGAAAAAAAAAACAAAAGAATGGCTCATGTCCAAAATTGGCTAGGTGTATGAAACAAAATACAACATGACCTATCTGGGTGAGATGGGAAACAAAATGCCTGCTCACGTGATCCATTATTGCGCTCAGAGAAAACGCAAAGTGTCGCTGCGGCTCGTCTCGGTTCGCGAAGAGTGAAAACCCAAAACGGTCTGCAGTGTCTATCTTTGTTGGATGAGAAAACAAAAGGATGGCTCATGTCCAATTTATTTAGGTGTGGGAAAAAATATAACGTGACCTATCTGGGTGAGATGTCTCCAGCGATCCAGTATAGACTTTTTCCCCATCTGCAATAGGTGACATCTATAAACAATTTCATTGAAATCTCCTCGAAATATAAGAAACAGCTAGCTCATGAAATTGTAAGGTATTCCCAAAAAATTCCACTTCTTGAAGAAGGAAAAACATCCTAGATGCAGATGAGGTAGAGAGAGAAAAAGCATGTTGCACTATGGAGAGCCCGCACGGTTCTGAACAGAAAACGTGGAATGCTTTTATAGAAAAGAGTTGAAAGTGAAAGTAAAAGCCGATTGGAAATTTTTCAATTGGTTACCGACTGGTTAATTTTCAGAGCTCAAAAAAAAAATTCTGAGATGTAAAAAAAAAAAAAAAAAAAAAAAAACACTTTTTGTTAATTTTTATCATGTCTTCTAGACATGATAAAAATTAACCCTACCCCCTTTTGTGTGGGAATATTGTCTCACTGTTTCTAAAAATAGACCATGACTCATTCTAGGAATTATATGTTTTAAAAAGAATGAGTTTAAAGTTTATAAGATAAGATAAGTTTTTAAAAAGGATATGTTTTAAAAAGTCTTTGGGTTTCTCCATTCCAAAGTAAACAAAGTGAAGACATCAAATTAATAGAAAAAAAAGGAAGAGTTTTTTTTTTTTTTTTTTTTTTTTTTTTTTTTTTATAGCTCTGGAAATATTTTTCCAATTCAACAGCCAAGAAATATTTCCAGCTAATACAATTTCATTTTTACTTTCACTTTCAATTCATTTCTTATATCTATAAGAACATTTCATTTTTCTGTTCAGATCAGTGTGGGTTGTTCAAGATGCAGCAACTCTATTCCATCCCACAACCAGGAAAAAAAGATGTTCTTTCATGAGATGTTCTTTTGGCTTTCGAAAACAATGATGACATGATGATTGTAATACATTTCTGTTCTCATGTCCCATGCTTGAACTCAGAATTATTTCCAGAACTCTGAAAATTTTTCCTAGTCACCTCGATGACCCAACTTTCGTATATTTATTTTTTAAGCCACTCGAGTTTCGACTTCCCATCCGTGTGAACTGTGCATTCAACCTGGTGACACATTCCCTGAGCTCTAAGAAAATGTTTCCCAGCCCACTCAATCGCTGAAATGGATTAAAAATAAATTCTTTCATACATTTTTAAAGCTCAAGCGTGTTAGGTGTCATGGAAAGAGCCTTTTCTCCCCTGAGCTCTAAGAAAATGTTTCCCAGCAGACTCAATCGCTGAAATGGATTAAAAATAAATTCTTTCATACATTTTTAAAGCTCAAGAGTGTTAGCTGTCATGGAAAGAGCCTTTTTTTTCCCTGAGCTCTGAGAAAATGTTTCCCAGCAGACTCAATCGCTGAAATGGATTAAAAGTTAATTGTTTCATACATATTTAAACCTCAAGAGTGTTAGCTGTCATGGAAAGAGCCTTTTTTTTCCCTGAGCTATGAGAAAATGTTTCCCAGCAGACTCAATCGCTGAAATGGATTAAAAATAAATTCTTTCATACATTTTTAAACCTCAAGAGTGTTAGCTGTCATGGAAAGAGCCTTTTTTCCCCTGAGCTCTGAGAAAATGTTTCCCAGCAGACTCAATCGCTGAAAGTGATTAAAAATAAATTCTTTCATACATTTTTAAACCTCAAGAGTGTTAGCTGTCATGGAAACAGCCTTTTTTCCCGTGAGCTCTAAGAAAATGTTTCCCAGCCCACTCAATCGCTGAAATGGATTAAAAATAAATTCTTTCATACATTTTTAAACCTCAAGATTGTTAGCTGTCATGGAAAGAGCCCTTTTTCCCCCTGAGCTCTGAGAAAATGTTTCCCAGCAGACTCAATCGCTGAAAGTGATTAAAAATAAATTCTTTCATACATTTTTAAACCTCAAGAGTGTTAGCTGTCATGGAAAGGGCCTTTTTCTTCCCCAGCCCACTTAATCGCTGAAATGGATTAAAAATAACTTCTTTCATACATTTTTAAAGCTCAAGCGTGTTAGCTGTCATAGAGCTGCAGATGAGGTAGAGAGAGAAAAAGCATGTTGCACCATGTAGAGCCCGCACGGTTCTGAACAGAAAACGTGGAATGCTTTTATAGAAAAGAGTTGAAAGCGAAAGTAAAAGCCGATTGGAAATTTTTCACTTGGTTGCCGACTGGGAAAAATTTTCAGAGCTCAGAAAAAAATTCTGAGATGAAAAAAAAAAAAAAAAAAAAACTTCTTAATTTTTATCATGTCTTCTAGACATGATAAAAATTAACCCTACCCCCCTTTTGTGTGGGAATGCTGTCTCACTGTTTCTAAAAATAGACCATGACTCATTCTAGGAATTATATGTTTTAGAAAGGATGAGTCATAATCTTTGGGTTTCTCCATTCCAAAGTAAACAAAGTGAAGACATCAAATTAATAGAAAAAAAAAAGAGGTTTTTTTTTTTATTTTTTTTTTAGCTTTGGAAATATTTTTCCCATTCAACAGCCAAGAAATATTTCCAGCCAATACAATTTAATTTTTACTTTCACTTTCAATTCATTTCTTATATCTATAAAAACATTTCATGTTTCTGTTCAGATCAGTGTGGGTTGTTCAAGATGCAACATCTGTACTCCATCCCACAACCACGAAGAAAAGATGTTCTTTCATGAGGAATTTTTTTGGCTTTCGAAAACAATGATGACATGATGATTGTAATAGATTTGTGTTCTCATGTCCCATGATTGAACTCAGAATTATTTCCAGAACTCGGAGAATTTTTCCTAGTCAGCTCGATAACCCAACTTTCGTATATTTATTTTTTAGGCCAGTCGAGTTTCGACTTCCCATCCGTGTGTGCTGTGCATTCAACCTAGACACACATTCCCTGAGCTCTAAGAAAATGTTTCCCAGCCCACTCAATCGCTGAAATGGATTAAAAAAAATTCTTTCATACATTTTTAAAGCTCAAGCGTGTTAGCTGTCATGGAAAGAAACTTTTTTTCCCTGAGCTCTAAGAAAATGTTTCCCAGCCCACTCAATCGCTGAAATGGATTAAAAATAAATTCGTTCCTATATTTTTAAAGCTCAAGCATGTTAGCTCTCATGAAAAGGGCCTTTTTTTTCCCCAGCCCACTCAATAGCTGAAATGAATTAAAAACAAATTCTTTCATACATTTTTAAACCTCAAGAGTGTTAGTTCTCATGGAAAGAGCCTTTTTTTCCCCTGAGCTCTAAGAAAATGTTTCCCAGTCCACTCAATCGCTGAAATGGATTAAAAACAAATTTCTTCATATATTTTTAAAGCTCAAGCGTGTTAGCTGTCATGGAAAGGGCCTTTTTTTTCCCAGCCCACTCAATCGCTGAAATGGATTAAAAATAACTTCTTTCATACATTTTTAAAGCTCAAGCGTGTTAGCTGTCATAGAAACTGAAATTTATGTCATGGTTTGTGTCTCACATGTCGTCAACGGTATGGTTTGAGGTGTCTTTCAATATCATGACATCTCCTTTCAAATAGGATTTTTCTTAAACTATGTTAAAATCTTGTTGCATCCAAACCACGGATGGGAAATTCTGATTCATGGATGGATCATCCAATTTCGCTAGAACCTGATAAACGGTTGCTGATGAAATCCAAACGGGGGGTCCTAGCTTTTCAAAAGGGAAACATTTCCCCCTAAACAGAAGAATGATTTCTATTCTGTGAGACATTAAAAAGTGGAAAGAAACTTGTGTTCACAGAAGCTCTTTCTAGAAGAATGTTCCTGGGTCCAGATGAGACAGAGAAAGAGAAAAAGCATGCTGCACCTTGGATAGCCCGCACGGTTCTGAATAGAAAACGTTTAATACTTTTATAGAAAAGCGATGAAAGTGAAAGTAAAAGCCAAATCGTCTTCGCTGAAAAATTTTCACTTGGTTGCCGATTGGGAAAAAAATTTCAGAGCTCAGAAAAAAAAATCTGAGATGTAAAAAAAAAAAAAACTTTTTGTTAATTTTTATCATGTCTTCTAGACATGATAAAAATTAACCCTACCCCCCTTTTGTGTGGGAATTTTGTCTCACTGTTTCTAAAAATAGACCATGACTCATTCTAGGAATTATATGTTTTATGTTTTAGAAAGGATGAGTCATAGTCTTTGGGTTTCTCCATTCCAAAGTAAACAAAGTGAAGACATCAATTTAATAGAAAAAAAGAAAGAGGGTTTTTTTTTTTTTTTTCAGCTTTGGAAATATTTTTCCCATTCAACAGCCAAGGAATATTTCCAGCCAATACAATTTCATTTTTACTTTCACTTTCAATTCATTTCTTATATCTATAAGAACATTTCATGTTTCTGTTCAGATCAGTGTGGGTTGTTCAAGATGCAGCAACTCTACTCCATCCCACAACCAGGAAAAAAAGATGTCCTTTCATGAGATGTTCTTTTGGCTTTCGAAAACAATGATGACATGATGATTGTAATACATTTCGGTACTCATGTCCCATGCTTGAACTCAGAATTATTTCCAGAACTCTGAGAATTTTTCCTAGTCCACTCGATGACCCAAATTTCGTATATTTATTTAAGCTACTCGAGTTTCGACTACCCATCCGTGTGTGCTGTGCATTCAACCTGGACACACATTCCCTGAGCTCTAAGAAAATTTTCCGAGCCCCCTCAATCGCTGAAATGGATTAAAAATAAATTGTTTCATACATTTTTAAAGCTCAAGCGTGTTAGGTATCATGGAAAGAGCCTTTTTTCCCCTGAGCTCTAAGAAAATGTTTCCCAGCCCCCTCAATCACTGAAATCGATTAAAAACAAATTGTTTCATACATTTTTAAAGCTCAAGCGTGTTAGGTGTCATGGAAAGAGCCTTTTTTCCCCAGAACTCTCAGAAAATGTTTCCCAGCCCCCTCAATCGCTGAAATGGATTAAAAATAAATACGTTCCTATATTTTTAAAGCTCAAGAGTGTTAGGTATCATGGAAAGAGCTTTTTCTTTTCACAGCCCACTCAATCGCTGAAATGGATTAAAAATAAATTGTTTCATACATTTTTAAAGCTCAAGCATGTTAGCTCTCATGAAAAGGGCCTTTTTTTTCCCCAGCCCACTCAATAGCTGAAATGAATTAAAAATAAATTCTTTCATACATTTTTAAAGCTCAAGAGTGTTAGGTATCATGGAAAGAGCTTTTTCTTTTCACAGCCCACTCAATCGCTGAAATGGATTAAAAATAAATTGTTTCATACATTTTTAGAGCTCAAGCGTGTTAGGTGTCATGGAAAGAGCCTTTTTTCCCCAGAACTCTCAGAAAATGTTTCCCAGTACCCTCAATCGCTGAAATGGATTAAAAATAAATTCGTTCCTATATTTTTAAAGCTCAAGAGTGTTAGGTATCATGGAAAGAGCTTTTTCTTTTCACAGCCGACTCAATCACTGAAATCGATTAAAAACAAATTGTTTCATACATTTTTAAAGCTCGAGAGTGTTAGGTGTAATGGAAAGAGCTTTTTCTTTTCACAGCCCACTCAATCGCTGAAATGGATTAAAAATAAATTCTTTCATACATTTTTAAAGCTCAAGCGTGTTAGCTGTTATGGAAAGAGCTTTTTCTTTTCACAGCCCACTCAATCGCTGAAATGGATTAAAAATAAATTCTTTCATACATGTTTAAAGCTCAAGCGTGTTAGCTGTCATGGAAAGAGCTTTTTTTTCCCAGCCCAGTCAATCGCTGAAACGGATCAAAAAATAAATTCTTTCATACATTTGTTTAAACCTCAAGACTCTTAGCTGTCATGGAAACTGAAATTTATGTCATGGTTTGTGTGTCACACGTCGTCAACGGTATGATTTGAGGTGAAAATTGAAAACCCGGTATGAAAAATCTCTTTAACTTCACTTTAGAAGAAGGTGTGGGATAGAGAGATTTCGTCATGGGAAAATATCTTTCAATGTCCGTCGATGAAATCCAAACGAGGGGTCCTAACTTTTCAAATGGGAAACATTTTCCCCTAAAAGGAGGAATGATTTCTATTCTGTGAGACGTCAAAAATTGGAAAAAAGCTTGTGTTCACAGATCTTTCTAGAAGAGTGGTCCTGGGTCCAGATGAGGTAGAGAGAGAAAAAGCATGCTGCACCTTGGACAGCCCGCACAGTTCTGAACAGAAAACGTAGAATACTTTTATAGAAAAGTGTTGAAAGTGAAAGTAAAAGTCTTGGCTGGAGAATTTTCACTTGGTTGCCGACTGGGAAAAATTTTTCAAAGCTCAGAAAAAAATTTTGAGATGTAAAAAAAAAAAAAAAAAACTTTTTGTTAATTTTTATCATGTCTTCTAGACATGATAAAAATTAACCCTACCCCCCTTTTGTCTGGGAATGTTGTCTCACCCTTTCTAAAAATAGACCATGTATACCAATATACTACAAACGGACTTGAACGCGTGTTCTCAGTATGTAGCTATACAAATTTGAAGGTAAAATTAAAAAAAAAGACATCTTTTTGGGGAAAAGGGAGTAAATTTGTATAGGAATATACTACAAACGGAATTTAAGGCCTGTTTTCAGTATATAGCTATACAAATTGGAAGGTAAAAAAAAATAATAAAAAAAAAGACATCTTTTTTTTTCGGGGGGGGGAAGGCAGTGAATTTGTATAGGAATATACTACGAACGGACTTTAAAGCCTGTTTTCAGCATATAGCTATACAAATTGGAAGGTAAAAAAAATAAAAAAAAGACATCTTTTTTTTTCGGGGGGGGGAAGGCAGTGAATTTGTATAGGAATATACTACAAACGGACTTTAAAGCCTGTTTTCAGCATATAGCTATACAAATTGGAAGGTAAAAAAATAAAAAAAAGACATCTTTTTTTTTCGGGGGGGGAAGGCAGTGAATTTGTATAGGAATATACTACAAACGGACTTTAAAGCCTGTTTTCAGCATATAGCTATACAAATTGGAAGGTAAAAAAAAATAAAAAAAAGACATCTTTTTTTTTTCGGGAAATTAAGTGAATTTGTATAGGAATATACTACAAACTGACTTTAATGCCTGTTTTCAGTATATAGCTATACAAATTGGAAGGTAAAAAAAATAAAAAAAAAGACATCTTTTTTTTTTCGGGAAATTAAGTGAATTTGTATAGGAATATACTACAAACTGACTTTAATGCCTGTTTTCAGCATATAGCTATACAAATTGGAAGGTAAAAAAAAATTAAAAAAAGATATCTTTTTTGGGGAAAAGGAGTGAATTTGTATAGAAATGTACTACAAGAACATCAATAAAAGAACATCATGGGTCCAAGAATTGAAACTGAAAGTCCAAAAACGAAATGTTAACGACTGGGAAGAAAATTTTCAAAGCTGGAAAAAAAAAAAAAAAAAAACTTCCTTTTTCTTTCTTAATTTGATGTCTTCATTCTTTTGACATTGTAGAAATAAAAAAAGTGAAGACATCAAATTAAGAAAGAAAAAAGGAAGGTTTTTTTTTTTTTTTTTTTTTTTTTTTTTTTTTTTTTTAATGTGTTAAAATTTTTCCAGAGCTCTGAGAATTTTTCCCTGTCGGTTTCTAGAAGCAACTCGTTAATGTATTTAAACCACTTGCGTTTCAGTTTCAGATCAGTCTGTGCTGTGCACTCAACGTGGATACACGCTTCTCACTCTCCTGGGAAGAGCTTCTGTGAAGGTATGTGAACATTTTTTTCTTACTCTTTTGTATTTCATAGACTACAAATATTTATTGAGTCACCCATTTTATAGAAATGTATTCTTATTTCCTTTCAATACTTTGAGGTAGGGTAATATTTTCCCCCGTGCTACTGTTTCTGCTTTTCAAGGCTAGAAATGTTTTACTCAATAGCTGTTTTTATAGAAAACATGCTATTATTTCGTATACTGATATATTTTGTGAAACATTAACAAATCCTTTTCAACAAAGCAAGATCATGTGATCCACAGCTGGCTAGATACGTCAGTGTAATCGGATCACGATTGTTCCATCCTATACTGATATATTTTGTGAAACTTTAACAAATTCCTTTCAAGAAGCCAAGATCTCGTGATCCACAGCTGGCTAGACCCGTCAGTGTAATCGGATCACGATTGTTCCATCCTATACTGATATATTTTGTGAAACTTTAACAAATTCCTTTCAAGAAGCCAAGATCTCGTGATCCACAGCTGGCTAGACTCGTCAGTGTAATTGGATCACGATTGTTCCATCCTATACTGATATATTTTGTGAAACTTTAACAAATTCCTTTCAAGAAGCTAAGATCTCGTGATCCACAGCTGACTCCGTTAGTCAGGAAAAACGGATCACGATTTTATCAATCGTATACTGATATATTTTGTGAAACTTTAACAAATCCCTTTCAACAGGGCAAGATCTTGTGATCCATAGCTGGCTAGAGCAGTCAGGATCAATGGATCACGATTGTTCCCTCGTATACTGATATATTTTGTGAAACTTTAACAAGGCAAGATCTCGTGATCCACAGCTGGCTAGACTAGTCAGGATTAACGGATCACGATTTTATCAATCGTATACTGATATATTTTGTGAAACTTCTTTAACAAATCCTTTTCAAGAAGGCAAGATCTCATGATCCACAGGTGGCTAGAGCAGTCAGTATAATCGGATCACGACTGTTCCCTCGTATACTGATATATTTTGTGAAATTTTAACGAATGACTTTCAAGAAGGCAAGATCTCGTGATCCAGAACTGACTCAATCAGTCAGGAGTAACGGATCACGATTGTTCTATTGTATACTGATATATTTTGTGAAACTTCTTTAACAAATGATTTTCAAGAAGGCAAGATCTCGTGATCCACAGCTGACTAGACTTGTCAGAATTAACGGATCACGATTGTTCCATTGTATACTGATATATTTTGTGAAACTTCTTTAACAAATGACTTTCAAGAAGGCAAGATCTCGTGATCCACAGCTGACTAGACCCGTCAGAATTAACGGATCACGATAGTTCCATTGTATACTAATATATTTTGTGAAGCTTTAACAAATCCTTTTGAAAAAAGGCAAGGTCTTGTCATCCACAGCTGACTCCATCAGTCAAGATAACGGATCACGATGGTTCCATCTTATACTGATATATATTTTGTGAAACGTTAACAAATGACTTTCAAGAAGGCAAGATCATGTGATTCAATAGAATTGTTCAATCGTATACTGGTATATTCTGATTAAACAACAGAATGATCCAATTTTGAATACGATCCCAATATGTTTTTATAAAATCCATTTCATATTTTGTTAAACGTGAACGACTGACTTTCAAGCTGGCTGCATGGGTGTTTTTTTTCGTGGTTTTTCCCCATGTGTAACGTGAATACGAGCCAGTTTCCCTTCCAAAGTCCTCCACGAAGGCATTTCTTAAGGCAAATAGCCCTCAAATGCTTTACCGTCCTCCGAATCGACTTGACCTCTCTCCAACTTCCACGGTGTCATTTGAACGATCGAGTCGGCTGTTGGAAAAAAATGTCTGACAGCTGAAAACAATATCTCCACACGCCTTCACAAAACCTATTTCCAGGAGGAAGAAGTATGTATTCAGCTCCAGTGCACAGCACAGACTGATTTAAAGCTGAAACGCGAGTGGTTTAAATAGATGAGAACCCTCTATAGAAATAGTTTGAATATATCTGGTTTTGTGAATCAAGCCGACTGGGAAAAAAATTCTCAGAGCTCAGAAAAAAATTCTGAGATGTTAAAAAAAAAAAAAAAAAAAAAAACTTTTTGTTAATTTTTATCATGTTTTCTAGACATGATAAAAATTAACTCCCTTCTCTTTTTGTCTGGGAATGTTGTCTCACTCTTTCTAAAAATAGACTATGACTCATTCTTGTGGAATTCTGTTGAGAATCAGCTGTAAATAAATGTCTAAGAGCTGTGAAGAATGGATGGCCTACCTTCACAAAAGCTCTTTCTAGGAGGGAAAAGTATGTATCCAAGCAGAATACAGAGCACAGACTGATGTTAAGTCGAAACTGGAGTGATTTCAATACACAAGTATGAATTCGTTCTAATAACACTTTAGATAGGTCTTGTTTGACTCATCGAGTCGAGGGGGGAAACATTCACGTGTTGCTTTTCCAACAGCCCACACTGTTCTGAACAGAAACGTAGAATGCTTTTATAGATAAGAGAAGAATTGAAAGTGAAAGTAAAAAAACGAAATCAGATCGGCTGGGAAAATTTCTGAGCCGAAAAAAAATTCTGAGTCAGAAAAAAAAAAAAAAAAAACCTCTTCCTTTTTCTTTATTAATTTGATGTCTTCACTTTTTTACTTTCTACAAGGTCAAAAGAGTGAAGACATCAAATTAATAAAGAAAAAGGAAGAGTTTTTTTTTTAAATCAATAAGCTAAACTATTTTTCTAGTCTCATATTCTCTCGTGACTAGGGTTCCAGATTTGGGTAGAGAGAGACATGTTGCCTCATCAACAGCGCGCACTGTTCTGAACAGAAACGTGGAATGCTTTTATAGAAAAGTGAAGAGTTGAAAGTGAAAGTCGAAAAACGAAATGGGATCGGCTAGGAAAAATTTCTCAGAGCTCAGAAAAAAAAATTTTGAGATGTAAAAAAAAAAATCTTTTTGTTAATTTTTATCATGTCTTCTAGACATGATAAAAATTAACTCCCTTCTCTTTTTGTCTGGGAATGTTGTCTCCCACTTTCTAAAAATAGACCATGACTCATTCTTTCTAAAGAATAGAATTCCAAGAAAAGATTGGATGAGTCATGGTCTATTTTTAGAAAGTGGGAGACAACATTCCCATACAAAAAGGGGGGTGAGTTAATTTTTATCATGTCTAGAAGACATGATAAAAATTAACAAAAAGATTTTTTTTTTTTTTTTTTTTTTTTTTTTTTTTTCATCTCAGAATTTTTTTTCTGAGCTCTGAAAATATTTTCCCAGCCGATCTCATTTCGTTTTTCGACTTTCACTTTCAACTCTTCTCTTTTCTATAAAAGCATTCCACGTTTCTGTTCAAAACACTGTGGGCTGTTGAAAAGGTAACACGTGTCCCTCTCTACATTAATGGGGAATCCAAGATGTTCTAAAGAAGAATTGTTTGAGAATCTCTTAACCTTTCTGAACTTTAGAAAAGCTAGCTTGATATTTCTTCATTTCTTTTTCAAGTATGGGTTCAAAGCATTCTTTTAAATAGTTGCAAGTAAGACGTTGTATCATTTTCTGTTGATCATGAATCTATTAAAAATTTCAATGCCTAGTTTTAGGGCTACTTATAACCAACATGATTCATATGTTTTACTCTATGTTTTAGATGAGACCCTCTCTTAAAAACATGATTTTCCTATTCAAAGTTGAAATGATTTTCCAAAAGCTTGATCCTTTTTTTTTTTTAAAAAAATCATGTGTGTTTGTGTAGGTGTGGTGGGACGGTTAGCTTTCTTTCTTACGAGATAGTCATCTCCACGAGATGTGTTTTGGATATCTTCTCCACCCTCTCGTGGTCACTGAAATCTCGTGATGGCTCAAGTGAAAAGGGTTCGTTTATTTTGACTCGGACTAGGAGGGTCATTTTGAGATGACTTTGTTCACAACCACGTTATATTTTTTTTGGATATCTCCTCCAACGACGCGTGGAACACTTTTCCCTGAAATGAGGTATGTTTAGCAGCGCACGCCCTCTGAAGTGAAGCTCGGAATACTTTGACAAATCCTGTCGAGTGGATTCTGAAACCATTTTTAAAGGATCTCAGAGAAACACCCATGAAGACGATACCAACGTGTCGTTTTTCAGAAAGCATGAAGGTGGCTCATGGTGAGAGATGATGTGGTAAAATAGTTTTTTTTTCTTAGAAAGTTGAAAAAATGGAGAGTAGTAAGACACAGTCTCTTTTTTCGAAACTGAGTAGGAGGGTCATTTTGAGATGAGCTGGAAAATATTTTCTGAGAGATTTGAAAAAAAATTTTAAAAATTTAACAGACCTATTTAAGTGTAATTGAACTATTTTATTCATGTCATGAACTGTAACCGAACTATTTTATTTAAACGCCATCTCGTGGCGATATGAAAAAACGTCAGTCGACCTCCAGCCGCCATGATGATAGATTACTATGTTATGTTATTCTCAATGTTTGATGTTCCATTTGGTATATGTTTCATTTTTTATGTATATTTCTTTTGTTTGTAACCGTTCCTGTGTGCTCTGTTAATAAATCATTTTAAAGCTAGCCGGCATTAGTGTCTATTGAGGAACGGCTACATCACATTGGCGCCCAACGAAATTTGAATCCAAAATGGCGCAACAAAATGTTTAGAATTTCTGTTTGGCGTTAACAAGCTCTTACTCCCGAATTTAACTTTTAGTTGCTGGAGATCGGCTCAGTTTCTTTTCAGGTGTGGACTACTGGTCAAATATTCTGGAAACGAATTCTGTAATTAAAATTGTCATACCGTGCTGCTAGCACATCGAATCATCAACTGGACAATTTCAACGGAAAAGATAAGTTTCGTTTACATTATCGTTTAATCTGAGTTTAAAGTTCTTTTAAACTGATTATTTATTATAAGCTGCTTCTTAAAGCAAATGTAAATTCTTTACTGAAATCTGATTTATTGATATTACATAAGAGTATTAAACGAAAGCAAACGGCTTTCTGTTAACCAAACGTTATTTCTTGAATTGTAATTTGTTATTTTAAAATGTTAATGCGCATAGTAAATTAATTTGTGAATAATATTGTTTCACTGAATACATGTTTTGATGTTAAAGTTTGAATATATTCATGGACGTTGTTCATTAGAATTTATTAGTTTTGGTTCTGACATACAGCAGCAGATGTTTTCCCCCCGCGGAAATATTTAGACTAGCGATGATTTATGATGTGTTTACGTCAAATCTTTTATTATTTTTATTTCCTTTGAGTGCTGTTGTTCCTTATTAAATGTTTTATTCTACATAAAATAAAATATTGTACTTGTTTATTTATCTTTCGACGAACATTTTGAGAAAATTATTATAGTATAATACTTTAAGAAAATACGATTGTTTTCCTTTAATGAATGCATGTCTTAAAAATATTTCTTGAAGCGAAAGAAAATAATTATGAATAAAATCGAATGACTATTTAAATAAAGTAAAAGAGTTACTGTGTGTTGCTTAATCAGCTTAATATTTTGTTAAGATTAAGATTTCGAAGAATTCAGCTTAAATATAAAAGTTTATGGTAAGATATTTATGTATGTTTTGCTAAGTAGTAAACAATTTTTGAGCAATTTATTATATGTTATTTTCTTGATACAAGTTGAATTTATGAGGGCATTTCATGATATTTTTACGACTTCGAAATAATAAACTTTGTGAGTATTATTGTTTACATTTATAAATACTGTTTAATAGTGGTATATAAATGTACGAGTAACATTGTTTACATTCATACATGCTGTTTAATAGAGGTATATACATTTTACTTAAAGGTATAATTATTAATTCTAAAATACTATATTGTGAATAAAATCGAAATAACAACAAATTCAACTTCATCTTTTCCCTCCCCCCGACCTCTCATATAATTATGGCTTACCTTGCCAAAGCACGAAAAGAGGATTTAAAAACTCTCGCTGCAGAACTGGGTTTCACTGTAAACGACACTATGCGAGTAATAGATCTTAAAGATCTTATTGTCAATTCTGACACTTATGATAATGCTTTTACCAGGAATCTTCTGGAAACTTTAATCGAAACTAGACAACAAAAACAACGTGAAAGCAACGATCTGGAGACACGTCAAAGAAAAGAACAAGAACTTTTATTAGAATTGGAACGTTTAAAATTAAACCTGGCAGCTGCTCGCTCAAACCCTAACTATGTCGCCTTTGCTTCAAATGCAGATATTGGAACAAATATTAAACACCTAATCCCTAAATTTACAGGAACTTCTGACATTGCAACCTACCTGCAAATTTTTGAAAGAGAATGTGAGAAAGTTAATATAAAACAAATAGATTACATCACTCATCTCCTACCTCTTCTGCCTATAGACATTTCGCAAATTATTTTAAGAGAACCAAAAGACAAATTAGAAGATTATTCTTACATCAAGAAGATTCTGCTACAAAGATTCAAATTAAATGCTGAATCATTTCGAATTAAACTTACTACACACCAAAAACACCCTGGGTCTTTATGGAAAGATTTTACTTACGAATTAAACAATTATCTCGAAGAGTGGCTCCATAGTCTCGATGTTACAGACTTTGAATCACTGAAAGACTTGGTCCTGACGGATCAGCTTAAAAGAAGAGTCAGTAGTGACGTTAAGGAGCATTTTATTGATACTTGGGGAAAAATAAAGAGTTCATCTGAATTAGTACAGAAATTGGATGATTATGAAGCTGTACGTGTTAAAAATACGAACTATAAAACTCAGCTTCCTGGCAGGCGAAACTATTCTTACAAACCGACTAATCCATCCAAACACAAAGTAGAAAATCGAACAAGTGACATACAGGAAACTCATAAAACCTTTTCAAATCGTGTTCAGCAACAAACAGAGGAAAAGCGACCTCCTTTAACATGCTATGGGTGCGGAAAAACTGGTTTTATCAAGTCTAAATGTCCAGACTGTAACCCCCCAAAGACTTCAAATTCATCAAATTTTGGCACTATCCAAATCCGATCCTGTTTATCTTCCACTCGGACTGCTGTATTTCCAATTAGTATTGGTGGTGTTTCCGGTACAGCTTTCGCCGACAGTGGTGCTAGTCACTCAATTGCAAGTGAATCCCTCTATCATATTCTGCAAAAACAAGATGCAGTATTTGAAAAGACAACACTACAGGTGTCTTTCGCTGATGGTTTGGTATCTGAAAAAGAGGTACTTCGCACCGAACAAATCATTCTTCTCGAAGGCAGAGAGTTCAAAACTCCGCTCCTTGTGTTGCCTGATGCCAAGAATAACTCGACTTTGTTAGGAACTGACTTTCTTCAAAAAGCTAAAATTGTTTTAAATCTTGCTGAAAATAAGTGGAACTTTTCTGATGAACCTCGAAGAAAATATAGCTTCGTGAAACCTCATCAATCCCAAGTACTGGAAGAAACACCAGTTGTTGTAAACAACTGCCAACTACGAGAAAACGAAGGACAACAATTAACTACAGCCCAACGACTTGCAACTGATGCATTGCTTAACAAATATCACACTGTCTTCAAAGTAGGGGGAGAAACCACTAATCAAAAGCCATCTGGCTTACTTCAAATTCCAGTCTATGCTCAACGTTTTGAAACCTTGTCAATTGATCTTTTCGGTCCCCTTCCTGAAACACCGTCTGGTGAAAAATGGATTTTTATTGTGCAGGACTGTGCTACGAAGTGGACAGAACTATTTGCTTTAAAGGAAGCCACGGCCAGAGAATGTGCCACTATTATTTTGGAGGAAGTCGCCCTTCGATTTGGGTTACCCAGGAAAATAATAAGTGATAATGGTACCCAGTTTACTAGTGCTGTTATGCAACAACTATGCTATATCTTGAACATTGATCAAAGTCTTACTCCTGTCTATCACCCACAATCTAACCCAGTTGAAAGGAAGAATAGAGATCTGAAACCACGTTTAGCAATACTTGTTGGTAACGACCATCAGTCATGGAAGGATAAACTGCCATTAATAAGGTTTGCTTTGAATACAGCCAAATGTGATTCAACTGGACATTCTGCTTCTTTTCTTCAATTTGCACGAGAGTTACGAACCTTAGATGATGTAAAGCATGATATAAAAGCCGTAATTGAGAACGATAATTTTGTTCCTGAAATTACTCCATATTTGAAACGTTTTGCAAGAAATGTACAACAGGTACGAGAAAGAGTCGAAATGCATCAAGATAAGCAGAAACGATATGCTGACAAAAAACGAAGAGAAACACCGAAATTCGTTCCTGGAGATAAAGTTTGAGTCACCCTCCACCCAATCAGCAAAGGTCCACTGAAGAAAACTGCTAAATTCCTGCCCAAGAGAGATGGTCCTTATGTGATAGTAACTACAAGATCTCCAACCACTTATGATATTGCCGATCCTCATGAACCAGACAAAATTCTCGGCAAGTATCATGTTTCAGCCTTGAAACCATATCAAGATCGAAATAAGCAAAACTCAGCTCGTGTAATTCCAGTGGTTCCCTTAAAGAAAAGAGGACGCCCTAAACGTGTAATACCATCCGAATCTGCACCTGTTGCACAAGGTGCTGGTGACGCAAAATCTACTCCTCGTCAAACTGGAGCCCGTCCATCTGATTCTCCGCCCGCTGCACTAAGTAGACAAATGTCAGTTCCTGACCTCTTGCCGAGACGTCTACGAAGTCAGAGGGGGAGGATGTAACAGACCTATTTAAGTGTAATTGAACTATTTTATTCATGTCATGAACTGTAACCGAACTATTTTATTTAAACGCCATCTCGTGGCGATATGAAAAAACGTCAGTCGACCTCCAGCCGCCATGATGATAGATTACTATGTTATGTTATTCTCAATGTTTGATGTTCCATTTGGTATATGTTTCATTTTTTATGTATATTTCTTTTGTTTGTAACCGTTCCTGTGTGCTCTGTTAATAAATCCTTTTAAAGCTAGCCGGCATTAGTGTCTATTGAGGAACGGCTACATCACAAAAATAAAAAATATATATATTATATAATATATATATTATAAATACTTTTTGTTCAATTTTATCATGTCTTCAGACATTATAAAAATGAACGACATCTCTCTTTTTTTCTTTGAAACCTCTTTCAACCTATCTCGTCCTGTTTCTCAAGTAACATTCCTTTCCTGAAAAGCTAATTTCTTTAGAAGACAACTCCTTTCCTGAAAAGCTAATTTCTTTAGACACCTAAGACAACAGGTGGAGACATACTTCGAACCAAAAAGAGAGTAGAGATCCTTTTGAATAATGTCGAATAGACAAAAGACGAGTAGCCATTTCAGTTCCATGCTTTTTCCTAGGGACGATCCACGAAAGGGTCCTCTTTTGTTCACGACCCGTGGTTCACCCATGAATTAAACACGTAGACTCGAAACTTTCTAACATCTCTACCTCCACGGTGCAGTTTGAAAGGAAGGTGACCCACCCATCACCCCAGCTATGAAATGAAACGTCAAAACAGTGCACACGTTCTAGAATAAGAACCCTTGTAGACATTTGGGGGCTATACAGCACAGACTCAACAGAAACAAAACGATAAAAATTTTCATACATCCCAGAGAGTGGATGCTTAAAAATAAGGTGATGTCTCGTCGATCAAATCAGCTGTAAATAAATGTCTAAGAGCTGTGAAGAATGGATGGCCTACCTTCAAAAAAGCTCTTTCTAGGAGGGAAAAGTATGTATCCAAGCAGAATACGGTGCACAGACTGATGTGAAGTCGAAACTGGAGTGATTTCAATACACAAGTATGAATTCGTTCTAATAACACTTTAGATAGGTCTTGTTTGACTCATCGAGTCGAGGGGGAAACATTGACGTGTTGCTTTTCCAACAGCCCACACTGTTCTGAACAGAAACGTAGAATGCTTTTATAGACAAGAGAAGAATTGAAAGTGAAAGTAAAAAAACGAAATCAGATCGGCTGGGAAAATTTCTGAGCCGAAAAAAAATTCTGAGTCAGAAAAAAAAAAAAAAAAAAAAAAAAAAAAAACCAAAAACCTCTTCCTTTTTCTTTATTAATTTGATGTCTTCACTTTTTGACTTTCTACAAGGTCAAAAGAGTGAAGACATCAAATTAATAAAGAAAAAGGAAGAGTTTTTTTTTTTTTTTTTTTTTTTTTTAATCTCATAATTTTTCCTGAGCTCTGAAAAATTTTTTCCCAGCCGATCCCATTTCGTTTTTTGACTTTCACTTTCAATTCTTCTCTTTTCTATAAAAGTATTCCGCGTTTTTGTTCAGAACAGTGTGGGCTCTTGAAAAGGTAACACGTCTCCCTCTCTCTTTACCCAAATCTGGAACCCATGATGATCTTAAGAAGAATTCTTTAAGAATCTCTTACAATTCCTGAACCTTAGACAAGCTGAATGTTTCTTTTTTTGTATTTCGAAGCTATTGATGGATCAAAGAAGAAGATTTCAATGGAATGACTTCATCGTTCTAGGATAGAATATTTTTTCGAAATCTCTTCCTACTTTCGTCTACACAGAAATGCTTTTCACGAAAGTTTGGTCCTCTTTTACATTTACTTTTTAAATAGTTGTTCAAAGGGATTTTCGTTCTGCTGATTCAGGTTTCCCGCGCTTCACGCTACCCATCCTCACCCATTTCTAAAGGATCTCAGAGAAAATTAAAAGGGAAAGAAATAGCCTCCAGTGAACACAACTCCAACAACGACAGTGGATAGTTTTTTTTTCTGTCCTTCCAGAGATATCACCGGTGACCGATAGGTTGTTCAGCCACACGGGTGTCGTGAAAAGGCACACCATGCCTGTTTCCCTCCCAAAAATGTTTCTTCGGAAAAGGGAAAGTTTTTTTCCCACCCCTTTGGAGATTCCTTTTCCGCATCGATACCCAAACACATCGGCCAGAAAAATAAATTTTTTTAAGAACATTTCCATTCTTGAAACTCAATATAAGATACGTATTCAGTCTAATATTTTTTATAAATCACGCATACATGTATTTTACGAGCTTATCTATTATTTCTTACAATGCTTCGTCAATCTTACGTAAAGTAGCTTGGAAGAACCGTATTATTATTTCTTTCTTCTAACCTCTTACAACTATATTGTTTAAAGTTTCTAAGGAATTTCTAATACATTGTATATACAATTTAGCTAAAACCTGTGACAAGATGAATTTAATTCCCCCCCTCAAAACAATTTATATACAGTCAGTTTGAGTTAGCTGGATCCGTGTAAATAGTTAGATATTATTTATGTCACGTAAATTATTTGCTAACATAACATATTTTTCCTTCTTATCATGCTATTTCAACCATTTTGTTTAGCAATCATCCATCTCAAATAAAAAGGATTTGACGAGACACAATATACTTAAAAGATTGATGAAATAACACTAAAATCTCAAGTTGTTGATATCATTTAAGAAATTTAGACTATTTCATCCAATGAAGGTAAAATATTAAAATGAATACGTATGTTTGTAATATATTTCAGAAACCTCATGTTCTTAAAAAAAAAATTTATTTTTCTGGCCGATGCGTTTGGGTATCGATGCGGAAAAGGAATCTCCAAAGGGGTGGGAAAAAAACTTTCCCTTTTCCGAAGAAACATTTTTGGGAGGGAAACAGGCATGGTGTGCCTTTTCACGACCCGTGTGACTGAACAACCTATCGGTCACCGGTGATATCTCTGGAAGGACAGAAAAAAAAACTATCCACTGTCGTTGTTGGAGTTGTGTTCACTGGAGGCTATTTCTTTCCCTTTTAATTTTCTCTGAGATCCTTTAGAAATGGGTGAGGATGGGTAGCGAGAAGCGCGGGAAACCTGAATCAGCAGAACGAAAATCCCTTTGAACAACTATTTAAAAAGTAAATGTAAAAGAGGACCAAACTTTCGTGAAAAGCATTTCTGTGTAGACGAAAGTAGGAAGAGATTTCGAAAAAATCCTAGAACGATGAAGTCATTCCATTGAAATCTTCTTCTTTGATCCATCAATAGCTTCGAAATACAAAAAAAGAAACATTCAGCTTGTCTAAGGTTCAGGAATTGTAAGAGATTCTTAAAGAATTCTTCTTAAGATCATCATGGGTTCCAGATTTGGGTAAAGAGAGAGGGAGACGTGTTACCTTTTCAAGAGCCCACACTGTTCTGAACAAAAACGCGGAATACTTTTATAGAAAAGAGAAGAATTGAAAGTGAAAGTCAAAAAACGAAATGGGATCGGCTGGGAAAAAATTTTTCAGAGCTCAGGAAAAATTATGAGATTAAAAAAAAAAAAAAAAAAAAAAAAAAAAACTCTTCCTTTTTCTTTATTAATTTGATGTCTTCACTCTTTTGACCTTGTAGAAAGTCAAAAAGTGAAGACATCAAATTAATAAAGAAAAAGGAAGAGGTTTTTTTTTTTTTTTTTTTTTTTTTTTTCTGACTCAGAATTTTTTTTCGGCTCAGAAATTTTCCCAGCCGATCTGATTTCGTTTTTTTACTTTCACTTTCAATTCTTCTCTTGTCTATAAAAGCATTCTACGTTTCTGTTCAGAACAGTGTGGGCTGTTGGAAAAGCAACACGTCAATGTTTCCCCCTCGACTCGATGAGTCAAACAAGACCTATCTAAAGTGTTATTAGAACGAATTTATACTTGTGTATTGAAATCACTCCAGTTTCGACTTCACATCAGTCTGTGCACCGTATTCTGCTTGGATACATACTTTTCCCTCCTAGAAAGAGCTTTTTTGAAGGTAGGCCATCCATTCTTCACAGCTCTTAGACATTTATTTACAGCTGATTTGATCGACGAGACATCACCTTATTTTTAAGCATCCACTCTCTGGGATGTATGAAAATTTTTATCGTTTTGTTTCTGTTGAGTCTGTGCTGTAGAGCCCGCAAATGTCTACAAGGGTTCTTATTCTAGAACGTGTGCACTGTTTTGACGTTTCATTTCATAGCTGGGGTGATGGGTGGGTCACCTTCCTTTCAAACTGCACCGTGGAGGTAGAGATGTTAGAAAGTTTCGAGTCTACGTGTTTAATTCATGGGTGAACCACGGGTCGTGAACAAAAGAGGACCCTTTCGTGGATCGTCCCTAGGAAAAAGCATGGAACTGAAATGGCTACTCGTCTTTTGTCTATTCGACATTATTCAAAAGGATCTCTACTCTCTTTTTGGTTCGAAGTATGTCTCTACCTGTTGTCTTAGGTGTCTAAAGAAATTAGCTTTTCAGGAAAGGAGTTGTCTTAGGTTTCTAAAGAAATTAGATTTTCAGGAAAGGAATGTTACTTGAGGAATAGGACGAGATAGGTTGAAAGAGGTTTCAAAGAAAAAAAGAGAGATGTCGTTCATTTTTATCATGTCTGAAGACATGATAAAAATGAACAAAATGTATTTATAATATATATATTATATAATATATATATTTTTTATTTTTTAAATTTTTTTTTCAAATCTCTCAGAAAATATTTTCCAGCTCATCTCAAAATGACCCTGCTACTCAGTTTCGAAAAAAGAGACTGTGTCTTACGACTCTCCATTTTTTCAACTTTCTAAGAAAAAAAAAACTATTTTACCACCTCATCTCTCACCATGAGCCACCTTCATGCTTTCTGAAAAACGACACGTTGGTATCGTCTTCATGGGTGTTTCTCTGAGATCCTTTAAAAATGGTTTCAGAATCCACTCGACAGGATTTGTCAAAGTATTCCGAGCTTCACTTCAGAGGGCGTGCGCTGCTAAACATACCTCATTTCAGGGAAAAGAGTTCCACGAGTCGTTGGAGGAGATATCCAAAAAAAATATAACGTGGTTGTGAGTCAAAATAAACGAACCCTTTTCACTTGAGCCATCACGAGATTTCAGTGACCACGGAGGGTGGAGAAGATATCCAAAACACATCTCGTGGAGATGACTATCTCGTAAGAAAGAAAGCTAACCGTCCCACCACACCTACACAAACACACATGATTTTTTTTTTTTAAAAAAAAGACATCTTTTTTTTTTCGGGGGGGAAGGCAGTGAATTTGTATAGGAATATACTACAAACGGACTTTAAAGCCTGTTTTCAGTATATAGCTATACAAATTGGAAGGTAAAAGAAATAAAAAAAAGACATCTTTTTTTTTCGGGGGGGAAGGCAGTGAATTTGTATAGGAATATACTACAAACGGACTTTAAAGCCTGTTTTCAGCATATAGCTATACAAATTGGAAGGTAAAAAAAATAAAAAAAAGACATCTTTTTTTTTTTCGGGAAATTAAGTGAATTTGTATAGGAATATACTACAAACTGACTTTAATGCCTGTTTTCAGTATATAGCTATACAAATTGGAAGGTAAAAAAAAATAAAAAAAAGACATCTTTTTTTTTTTCTCGAAATTAAGTGAATTTGTATAGGAATATACTACAAACTGACTTTAATGGCTGTTTTCAGTGTATAGCTACACAAATTGGAAGGTAAAAAAAATAAAAAAAAGATATCTTTTTTGGGGAAAAGGAGTGAATTTGTATAGAAATATACTACAAGAACATCAATAAATGGTCCAAGAATGAAACTGAAAGTCCAAAAACGAAATGTTAACGACTGGAAAGAAAATTTTCAAAGCTGGAAAAAAAAAAAAAAAAAAAAACTTCCTTTTTCTTTCTTAATTTGATGTCTTCATTCTTTTGACCTTGTAGAAATAAAAAAAGCGAAGACATCAAATTAAGAAAGAAAAAAGAAAGTTTTTTTTTTTTTTTTTTTTAATGTGTTAAAATTTTTCCAGAGCTCTGAGAATTTTTCCCACTCGGTTTCTAGAAGCAACTCGTTAATGTATTTAAACCACTTGCGTTTCAGTTTCAGATCAGTCTGTGCTGTGCACTCAACGTGGATACACGCTTCTCACTCTCCTGGGAAGAGCTTCTGTGAAGGTATGTGAACATTTTTTTCTTACTCTTTTGTATTTCATAGACTACAAATATTTATTGAGTCACCCATTTTATAGAAATGTATTCTTATTTCCTTTCAATACTTTGAGGTAGGGTAATATTTTCCCCCGTGCTACTGTTTTTGCTTTTCAAGGCTAGAAATGTTTTACTCAATAGCTGTTTTTATAGAAAACATGCTATTATTTCGTATACTGATATATTTTGTGAAACTTTAACAAATCCTTTTCAACAAAGCAAGATCATGTGATCCACAGCTGGCTAGATACGTCAGTGTAATCGGATCACGATTGTTCCATCCTATACTGATATATTTTGTGAAACTTTAACAAATTCCTTTCAAGAAGCCAAGATCTCGTGATCCACAGCTGGCTAGATACGTCAGTGTAATCGGATCACGATTGTTCCATCCTATACTGATATATTTTGTGAAACTTTAACAAATTCCTTTCAAGAAGCCAAGATCTCGTGATCCACAGCTGGCTAGACTCGTCAGTGTAATTGGATCACGATTGTTCCATCCTATACTGATATATTTTGTGAAACTTTAACAAATTCCTTTCAAGAAGCCAAGATCTCGTGATCCACAGCTGACTCCATTAGTCAGGAAAAACGGATCACGATTTTATCAATCGTATACTGATATATTTTGTGAAACTTTAACAAATCCCTTTCAACAGGGCAAGATCTCGTGATCCATAGCTGGCTAGAGTAGTCAGGATCAATGGATCACGATTGTTCCCTCGTATACTGATATATTTTGTGAAACTTTAACAAGGCAAGATCTCGTGATCCACAGCTGGCTAGACTAGTCAGGATTAACGGATACGATTTTATCAATCGTATACTGATATATTTTGTGAAACTTCTTTAACAAATCCTTTACAAGAAGGCAAGATCTCGTGATCCACAGCTGGCTAGAGCAGTCAGTATAATCGGATCACGACTGTTCCCTCGTATACTGATATATTTTGTGAAATTTTAACGAATGACTTTCAAGAAGGCAAGATCTCGTGATCCAGAACTGACTCAATCAGTCAGGATTAACGGATCACGATTGTTCTATTGTATACTGATATATTTTGTGAAACTTCTTTAACAAATGATTTTCAAGAAGGCAAGATCTCGTGATCCACAGCTGACTAGACTTGTCAGAATTAACGGATCACGATTGTTCCATTGTATACTGATATATTTTGTGAAACTTCTTTAACAAATGACTTTCAAGAAGGCAAGATCTCGTGTTCCACAGCTGACTAGACCCATCAGAATTAACGGATCACGATAGTTCCATTGTATACTAATATATTTTGTGAAACTTTAACAAATCCTATTCAAAAAAGGCAAGGTCTTGTGATCCACAGCTGACTCCATCAGTCAGGATAACGGATCACGATGGTTCCATCTTATACTGATATATATTTTGTCAAACGTTAACAAATGACTTTCAAGAAGGCAAGATCAATTGATTCAATAGAATTGTTCAATCGTATACTGGTATATTCTGATAAAACAACAGAATGATCCAATTTTGAATACGATCCCAATATGTTTTTATAAAATCCATTTCATATTTTGTTAAACGTGAACGACTGACTTTCAAGCTGGCTGCATGGGTGTTTTTTTTTCGTGGTTTTTCCCTATGTGTAACGTGAATACGAGCCAGTTTCCCATCCAAAGTCCTCCACGAAGACATTTCTTAAGGCAAATAGCCCTCGAATGCTTTACCGTCCTCCGAATCGACTTGACTTCTCTCCAACTTCCACGGTGTCATTTGAACGATCGAGTCGGCTGTTGGAAAAAAATGTGTGACAGCCGAAAACAATATCTCCACACACCTTCACAAAACCTATTTCCAGGAGGAAGAAGCGTGTATTCAGCTCCAGTGCACAGCACAGACTGATTTAAAGCTGAAACGCGAGTGGTTTAAATAGATGAGAATCCTCTATAGAAATAATTTGAATATATCTGGTTTTGTGAATCAAGCAGACTGGGAAAAAAATTCTCAGAGCTCAGAATTCTGAGATGTAAAAAAAAAAAAAAAAATCTTTTTGTTAATTTTTATCATGTCTTCTAGACATGATAAAAATTAACTCCCTTCTCTTTTTGTCTGGGAATGTTGTCTCACTCTTTCTAAAAATAGACTATGACTCATTCTTGTGGAATTCTGTTGGGATTTTACTTTCGATTGGGTTTTGACTTTGTTTCAATTCCCCAGTTATCTATAAAAGCATTCCGCGTTTCACTTCAGATCCGTGTGGGCTGTGGAAGAGGCAACACGTCTCTCTCTTTACCCAATCTCATGATATTCTTTAAGAATTTCTTAGCCATTTGTCAAAGAAGGGGACTATAATTGAAGAATTTATGAATTTGGGAACATGTCACCCATGGCAAATCTAAAATCTTGGAAGTGGATACTGGAAAGCCAAGCTCTGATTATAATTCTGAGTTCTAGCATGGGACATTTTTTAAATCAATAAGCTAAACTATTTTTCTAGTCTCATATTCTCTCGTGACTAGGGTTCCAGATTTGGGTAGAGAGAGACATGTTGCCTCATCAACAGCGCGCACTGTTCTGAACAGAAACTTGGAATGCTTTTATAGAAAAGTGAAGAGTTGAAAGTGAAAGTCGAAAAACGAAATGGGATCGGCTAGGAAAAATTTCTCAGAGCTCAGAAAAAAAAATTTTGAGATGTAAAAAAAAAAAAAAAATCTTTTTGTTAATTTTTATCATGTCTTCGAGACATGATAAAAATTAACTCCCTTCTCTTTTTGTCTGGGAATGTTGTCTCCCACTTTCTAAAAATAGACAATGACTCATTCTTTCTAAAGAATAGAATTCCAAGAAAAGATTGGATGAGTCATGGTCTATTTTTAGAACGTGGGAGACAACATTCCCATACAAAACGGGGGTGAGTTAATTTTTATCATGTCTAGAAGACATTTTCCCAGCCGATCTCATTTCGTTTTTCAACTTTCACTTTCAACTCTTCTCTTTTCTATAAAAGCATTCCACGTTTCTGTTCAAAACACTGTGGGCTGTTGAAAAGGTAACACGTCTCCCTCTCTACATTAATGGGGAATCCAAGATGTTCTAAAGAAGAATTGTTTGAGAATCTCTTAACCTTTCTGAACTTTAGAAGAGCTAGCTGGATATTTCTTCATTTCTTTTTCAAGTATGGGTTCAAAGGATTCTTTTAAATAGTTGCAAGTAAGACGTTGTATCATTTTCTGTTGATCATGAATCTATTAAAAATTTCAATGCCTAGTTTTAGGGCTACCTATACCCAACATGATTCATATGTTTTACTCTACGTTTTAGATGAGACCCTCTCTTAAAAACATGATTTTCCTATTCAAAGTTGAAATGATTTTCCAAAAGCTTGATCCTTTTTTTTTAAAAAAAAATCATGTGTGTTTGTGTAGGTGTGGTGGAACGGTTAGCTTTCTTTCTTACGAGATAGTCATCTCCACGAGATGTGTTTTGGATATCTTCTCCACCCTTTCGTGGTCACTGAAATCTCGTGATGGCTCAAGTGAAAAGGGTTCGTTTATTTTGACTCACAACCACGTTATATTTTTTTTGGATATCTCCTCCAACGACTCGTGGAACTCTTTTCTCTGAAATGAGGTATGTTTAGCAGCGCACGCCCTCTGAAGTGAAGCTCGGAATACTTTGACAAATCCTGTCGAGTGGATTCTGAAACCATTTTTAAAGGATCTCAGAGAAACACCCATGAAGACGATACCAACGTGTCGTTTTTCAGAAAGCATGAAGGTGGCTCATGGTGAGAGATGAGGTGGTAAAATAGTTTTTTTTTTCTTAGAAAGTTGAAAAAATGGAGAGTCGTAAGACACAGTCTCTTTTTTCGAAACTGAGTAGGAGGGTCATTTTGAGATGAGCTGGAAAATATTTTCTGAGAGATTTGAAAAAAAAATTTTAAAAATAAAAAATATATATATTATATAATATATATATTATATAATATATATATTATAAATACTTTTTGTTCATTTTTATCATGTCTTCAGACATACAGAGCACAGACTGATGTGAAGTCGAAACTGGAGTGATTTCAATACACAAGTATGAATTCGTTCTAATAACAGTTTAGATAGGTCTTGTTTGACTCATCGAGTCGAGGGGGGAAACATTGACGTGTTGCTTTTCCAAGAGCCCACACTGTTCTGAACAGAAACGTAGAATGCTTTTATAGATAAGAGAAGAATTGAAAGTGAAAGTAAAAAAACGAAATCAGATCGGCTGGGAAAATTTCTGAGCCGAAAAAAAATTCTGAGTCAGAAAAAAAAAAAAAAAACCCTCTTCCTTTTTCTTTATTAATTTGATGTCTTCACTTTTTGACTTTCTACAAGGTCAAAAGAGTGAAGACATCAAATTAATAAAAAAAAAGGAAGAGTTGTTTTTTTTTTTTTTTTTTTTTTTTTTTTTTTTTTTAATCTCATAATTTTTCCTGAGCTCTGAAAAAATTTTTCCCAGCCGATCCCATTTCGTTTTTTGACTTTCACTTTCAATTCTTCTCTTTTCTATAAAAGTATTCCGCGTTTTTGTTCAGAACAGTGTGGGCTCTTGAAAAGGTAACACGTCTCCCTCTCTCTTTACCCAAATCTGGAACCCATGATGATCTTAAGAAGAATTCTTTAAGAATCTCTTACAATTCCTGAACCTTAGACAAGCTGAATGTTTCTTTTTTTGTATTTCGAAGCTATTGATGGATCAAAGAAGAAGATTTCAATGGAATGACTTCATCGTTCTAGGATTTTTTCGAAATCTCTTCCTACTTTCGTCTACACAGAAATGCTTTTCACGAAAGTTTGGTCCTCTTTTACATTTACTTTTTAAATAGTTGTTCAAAGGGATTTTCGTTCTGCTGATTCAGGTTTCCCGCGCTTCACGCTACCCATCCTCACCCATTTCTAAAGGATCTCAGAGAAAATTAAAAGGGAAAGAAATAGCCTCCAGTGAACACAACTCCAACAACGACAGTGGATAGTTTTTTTTTTCTGTCCTTCCAGAGATATCACCGGTGACCGATAGGTTGTTCAGCCACACGGGTGTCGTGAAAAGGCACACCATGCCTGTTTCCCTCCCAAAAATGTTTCTTCGGAAAAGGGAAAGTTTTTTTCCCACCCCTTTGGAGATTCCTTTTCCGCATCGATACCCAAACGCATCGGCCAGAAAAATAAATTTTTTTTTTAAGAACATGAGGTTTGTGAAATATATTACAAACATACGTATTCATTTTAATATTTTACCTTCATTGGATGAAATAGTCTAAATTTCTTAAATGATTCCAACAACTTGAGATTTTAGTGTTATTTCATCAATCTTTTAAGTATATTGTGTCTCGTCAAATCCTTTTTATTTGAGATGGATGATTGCTAAACAAAATGGTTGAAATAGCATGATAAGAAGGAAAAATATGTTATGTTAGCAAATAATTTACGTGACATAAATAATATCTAACTATTTACACGGATCCAGCTAACTCAAACTGATTGTATATAAATTGTTTTGAGGGGGGGAATTAAATTCATCTTGTCACAGGTTTTAGCTAAATTGTATATACAATGTATTAGAAATTCCTTAGAAACTTTAAACAATATAGTTGTAAGAGGTTAGAAGAAAGAAATAATAATACGGTTCTTCCAAGCTACTTTACGTAAGATTGACGAAGCATTGTAAGAAATAATAGATAAGCTCGTAAAATACATGTATGCGTGATTTATAAAAAATATTAGACTGAATACGTATCTTATATTGAGTTTCAAGAATGGAAATGTTCTTAAAAAAATTTATTTTTCTGGCCGATGGCTTTGGGTATCGATGCGGAAAAGGAATCTCCAAAGGGGTGGGAAAAAAACTTTCCCTTTTCCGAAGAAACATTTTTGGGAGGGAAACAGGCATGGTGTGCCTTTTCACGACACCCGTGTGGCTGAACAACCTATCGGTCACCGGTGATATCTCTGGAAGGACAGAAAAAAAAATATCCACTGTCGTTGTTGGAGTTGTGTTCACTGGAGGCTATTTCTTTCCCTTTTAATTTTCTCTGAGATCCTTTAGAAATGGGTGAGGATGGGTAGCGTGAAGCGCGGGAAACTTGAATCAGCAGAACGAAAAGCCCTTTGAACAACTATTTAAAAAGTAAATGTAAAAGAGGACCAAACTTTCGTGAAAAGCATTTCTGTGTAGACGAAAGTAGGAAGAGATTTCGAAAAAATATTCTATCCTAGAACGATGAAGTCATTCCATTGAAATCTTCTTCTTTGATCCATCAATAGCTTCGAAATACAAAAAAAGAAACATTCAGCTTGTCTAAGGTTCAGGAATTGTAAGAGATTCTTAAAGAATTCTTCTTAAGATCATCATGGGTTCCAGATTTGGGTAAAGAGAGAGGGAGACGTGTTACCTTTTCAAGAGCCCACACTGTTCTGAACAAAAACGCGGAATACTTTTATAGAAAAGAGAAGAATTGAAAGTGAAAGTCAAAAAACGAAATGGGATCGGCTGGGAAAAATTTTTTCAGAGCTCAGGAAAAATTATGAGATTAAAAAAAAAAAAAAAAAAAAACTCTTCCTTTTTCTTTATTAATTTGATGTCTTCACTTTTTTACTTTCTACAAGGTCAAAAGAGTGAAGACATCAAATTAATAAAGAAAAAGGAAGAGTTTTTTTTTTTTTTTTTAAATCAATAAGCTAAACTATTTTTCTAGTCTCATATTCTCTCGTGACTAGGGTTCCAGATTTGGGTAGAGAGAGACATGTTGCCTCATCAACAGCGCGCACTGTTCTCAACAGAAACGTGGAATGCTTTTATAGAAAAGTGAAGAGTTGAAAGTGAAAGTCGAAAAACGAAATGGGATCGGCTAGGAAAAATTTCTCAGAGCTCAGAAAAAAAAAATTTTGAGATGTAAAAAAAAAAATCTTTTTGTTAATTTTTATCATGTCTTCTAGACATGATAAAAATTAACTCCCTTCTCTTTTTGTCTGGGAATGTTGTCTCCCACTTTCTAAAAATAGACAATGACTCATTCTTTCTAAAGAATAGAATTCCAAGAAAAGATTGGATGAGTCATGGTCTATTTTTAGAAAGTGGGAGACAACATTCCCATACAAAAGGGGGGGTGAGTTAATTTTTATCATGTCTAGAAGACATGATAAAAATTAACAAAAAGATTGTTTTTTTTTTTTTTTTACATCTCAGAATTTTTTTTCTGAGCTCTGAAAATATTTTCCCAGCCGATCTCATTTCGTTTTTCGACTTTCACTTTCAACTCTTCTCTTTTCTATAAAAGCATTCCACGTTTCTGTTCAAAACACTGTGGGCTGTTGAAAAGGTAACATGTGTCCCTCTCTACATTAATGGGGAATCCAAGATGTTCTAAAGAAGAATTGTTTGAGAATCTCTTAACCTTTCTGAACTTTAGAAGAGCTAGCTGGATATTTCTTCATTTCTTTTTCAAGTATGGGTTCAAAGGATTCTTTTAAATAGTTGCAAGTAAGACGTTGTATCATTTTCTGTTGATCATGAATCTATTAAAAATTTCAATGCCTAGTTTTAGGGCTACCTATACCCAACATGATTCATATGTTTTACTCTACGTTTTAGATGAGACCCTCTCTTAAAAACATGATTTTCCTATTCAAAGTTGAAATGATTTTCCAAAAGCTTGATCCTTTTTTTTAAAAAAAAGATCATGTGTGTTTGTGTAGGTGTGGTGGAACGGTTAGCTTTCTTTCTTACGAGATAGTCATCTCAACGAGATGTGTTTTGGATATCTTCTCCACCCTCTCGTGGTCACTGAAATCTCGTGATGGCTCAAGTGAAAAGGGTTCGTTTATTTTGACTCACAACCACGTTATATTTTTTTTGGATATGTCCTCCAACGACTCGTGGAACTCTTTTCCCTGAAATGAGGTATGTTTAGCAGCGCACGCCCTCTGAAGTGAAGCTCGGAATACTTTGACAAATCCTGTCGAGTGGATTCTGAAACCATTTTTAAAGGATCTCAGAGAAACACCCATGAAGACGATACCAACGTGTCGTTTTTCAGAAAGCATGAAGGTGGCTCATGGTGAGAGATGAGGTGGTAAAATAGTTTTTTTTTCTTAGAAAGTTGAAAAAATGGAGAGTCGTAAGACACAGTCTCTTTTTTCGAAACTGAGTAGGAGGGTCTATTTTGAGATGAGCTGGAAAATATTTTCTGAGAGATTTGAAAAAAAAATTTTAAAAATAAAAAATATATATATTATATAATATATATATTATATAATATATATATTATAAATAATTTTTGTTCATTTTTATCATGTCTTCAGACATGATAAAAATGAACGACATCTCTCTTTTTTTCTTTGAAACCTCTTTCAACCTATCTCGTCCTGTTTCTCAAGTAACATTCCTTTCCTGAAAAGCTAATTTCTTTAGAAACCTAAGACAACTCCTTTCCTGAAAAGCTAATTTCTTTAGACACCTAAGACAACAGGTAGAGACATACTTCGAACCAAAAAGAGAGTAGAGATCCTTTTGAATAATGTCGAATAGACAAAAGACGAGTAGCCATTTCAGTTCCATGCTTTTTCCTAGGGACGATCCACGAAAGGGTCCTCTTTTGTTCACGACCCGTGGTGCACCCATGAATTAAACAGGTAGACTCGAAACTTTCTAACATCTCTACCTCCACGGGGCAGTTTGAAAGGAAGGTGACCCACCCATCACCCCAGCTATGAAATGAAACGTCAAAACAGTGCACACGTTCTAGAATAAGAACCCTTGTAGACATTTGGGGGCTCTACAGCACAGACTCAACAGAAACAAAACGATAAAAATTTTCATACATCCCAGAGAGTGGATGCTTAAAAATAAGGTGATGTCTCGTCGATCAAATCAGCTGTAAATAAATGTCTAAGAGCTGTGAAGAATGGATGGCCTACCTTCACAAAAGCTCTTTCTAGGAGGGAAAAGTATGTATCTAAGCAGAATACAGAGCACAGACTGATGTTAATTCGAAACTGGAGTGATTTCAATACACAAGTATGAATTCGTTCTAATAACACTTTAGATAGGTCTTGTTTGACTCATCGAGTCGAGGGGGGAAACATTCACGTGTTGCTTTTCCAACAGCCCACACTGTTCTGAACAGAAACGTAGAATGCTTTTATAGATAAGAGAAGAATTGAAAGTGAAAGTAAAAAAACGAAATCAGATCGGCTGGGAAAATTTCTGAGCCGAAAAAAAATTCTGAGTCAGAAAAAAAAAACTCTTCCTTTTTCTTTATTAATTTGATGTCTTCACTCTTTTGACCTTGTAGAAAGTAAAAAAGTGAAGACATCAAATTAATAAAGAAAAAGGAAGAGGTTTTTTTTTTTTTTTTTTTTTTTTTTTTTTAATCTCATAATTTTTCCTGAGCTCTGAAAAATTTTTTCCCAGCCGATCCCATTTCGTTTTTTGACTTTCACTTTCAATTCTTCTCTTTTCTATAAAAGTATTCCGCGTTTTTGTTCAGAACAGTGTGGGCTCTTGAAAAGGTAACACGTCTCCCTCTCTCTTTACCCAAATCTGGAACCCATGATGATCTTAAGAAGAATTCTTTAAGAATCTCTTACAATTCCTGAACCTTAGACAAGCTGAATGTTTCTTTTTTTGTATTTCGAAGCTATTGATGGATCAAAGAAGAAGATTTCAATGGAATGACTTCATCGTTCTAGGATAGAATATTTTTTCGAAATCTCTTCCTACTTTCGTCTACACAGAAATGCTTTTCACGAAAGTTTGAATTTTTTTTTAAGAACATGAGGTTTCTGAAATATATTACAAACATACGTATTCATTTTAATATTTTACCTTCATTGGATGAAATAGTCTAAATTTCTTAAATGATTCCAACAACTTGAGATTTTAGTGTTATTTCATCAATATTTTATGTATATTGTGTCTCGTCAAATCCTTTTTATTTGAGATGGATGATTGCTAAACAAAATGGTTGAAATAGCATGATAAGAAGGAAAAATATGTTATGTTAGCAAATAATTTACGTGACATAAATAATATCTAACTATTTACACGGATCCAGCTAACTCAAACTGATTGTATATAAATTGTTTTGAGGGGGGGAATTAAATTCATCTTGTCACAGGTTTTAGCTAAATTGTATATACAATGTATTAGAAATTCCTTAGAAACTTTAAACAATATAGTTGTAAGAGGTTAGAAGAAAGAAATAATAATACGGTTCTTCCAAGCTACTTTACGTAAGATTGACGAAGCATTGTAAGAAATAATAGATAAGCTCGTAAAATACATGTATGCGTGATTTATAAAAAATATTAGACTGAATACGTATCTTATATTGAGTTTCAAGAATGGAAATGTTCTTAAAAAAATTTATTTTTCTGGCCGATGGCTTTGGGTATCGATGCGGAAAAGGAATCTCCAAAGGGGTGGGAAAAAAACTTTCCCTTTTCCGAAGAAACATTTTTGGGAGGGAAACAGGCATGGTGTGCCTTTTCACGACACCCGTGTGGCTGAACAACCTATCGGTCACCGGTGATATCTCTGGAAGGACAGAAAAAAAAAACTATCCACAGTCGTTATTGGAGTTGTGTTCAGTGGAGGCTATTTCTTTCCCTTTTAATTTTCTCTGAGATCCTTTAGAAATGGGTGAGGATGGGTAGCGTGAAGCGCGGGAAACTTGAATCAGCAGAACGAAAAGCCCTTTGAACAACTATTTAAAAAGTAAATGTAAAAGAGGACCAAACTTTCGTGAAAAGCATTTCTGTGTAGACGAAAGTAGGAAGAGATTTCGAAAAAATATTCTATCCTAGAACGATGAAGTCATTCCATTGAAATCTTCTTCTTTGATCCATCAATAGCTTCGAAATACAAAAAAAGAAACATTCAGCTTGTCTAAGGTTCAGGAATTGTAAGAGATTCTTAAATAATTCTTCTTAAGATCATCATGGGTTCCAGATTTGGGTAAAGAGAGAGGGAGACGTGTTACCTTTTCAAGAGCCCACACTGTTCTGAACAAAAACGCGGAATACTTTTATAGAAAAGAGAAGAATTGAAAGTGAAAGTCAAAAAACGAAATGCGATCGGCTGGGAAAAATTTTTCAGACCTCAGGAAAAATTATGAGATTAAAAAAAAAAAAAAAAAAAAACAACTCTTCCTTTTTCTTTATTAATTTGATGTCTTCACTTTTTTACTTTCTACAAGGTCAAAAGAGTGAAGACATCAAATTAATAAAGAAAAAGGAAGAGTTTTTTTTTTCTGACTCAGAATTTTTTTTCGGCTCAGAAATTTTCCCAGCCGATCTGATTTCGTTTTTTTACTTTCACTTTCAATTCTTCTCTTATCTATAAAAGCATTCTACGTTTCTGTTCAGAACAGTGTGGGCTGTTGGAAAAGCAACACGTCAATGTTTCCCCCCTCGACTCGATGAGTCAAACAAGACCTATCTAAAGTGTTATTAGAACGAATTCATACTTGTGTATTGAAATCACTCCAGTTTCGACTTAACATCCGTCTGTGCTCAGTATTCTGCTTGGATACATACTTTTCCCTCCTAGAAAGAGCTGTTGTGAAGGTAGGCCATCCATTCTTCACAGCTCTGAGACATTTATTTACAGCTGATTTGATCGACAAGACATCACCTTATTTTTAAGCATCCACTCTCTGGGATGTATGAAAATTTTTATCGTTTTGTTTCTGTTGAGTCTGTGCTGTATAGCCCCCAAATGTCTACAAGGGTTCTTATTCTAGAACGTGTGCACTGTTTTGACGTTTCATTTCATAGCTGGGGTGATGGGTGGGTCACCTTCCTTTCAAACTGCACCGTGGAGGTAGAGATGTTAGAAAGTTTCGAGTCTACGTGTTTAATTCATGGGTGAACCACGGGTCGTGAACAAAAGAGGACCCTTTCGTGGATCGTCCCTAGGAAAAAGCATGGAACTGAAATGGCTACTCGTCTTTTGTCTATTCGACATTATTCAAAAGGATCTCTACTCTCTTTTTGGTTCGAAGTATGTCTCCACCTGTTGTCTTAGGTGTCTAAAGAAATTAGCTTTTCAGGAAAGGAGTTGTCTTAGGTTTCTAAAGAAATTAGCTTTTCAGGAAAGGAATGTTACTTGAGAAACAGGACGAGATAGGTTGAAAGAGGTTTCAAAGAAAAAAAGAGAGATGTCGTTCATTTTTATCATGTCTGAAGACATGATAAAAATGAACAAAAAGTATTTATAATATATATATTATATAATATATATATTTTTTATTTTTAAAATTTTTTTTTTCAAATCTCTCAGAAAATATTTTCCAGCTCATCTCAAAATGACCCTCCTACTCAGTTTCGAAAAAAGAGACTGTGTCTTACTACTCTCCATTTTTTCAACTTTCTAAGAAAAAAAAAACTATTTTACCACCTCATCTCTCACCATGAGCCACCTTCATGCTTTCTGAAAAACGACACGTTGGTATCGTCTTCATGGGTGTTTCTCTCAGATCCTTTAAAAATGGTTTCAGAATCCACTCGACAGGATTTCTCAAAGTATTCCGAGCTTCACTTCAGAGGGCGTGCGCTGCTAAACATACCTCATTTCAGGGAAAAGAGTTCCACGAGTCGTTGGAGGAGATATCCAAAAAAAATATAACGTGGTTGTGAGTCAAAATAAACGAACCCTTTTCACTTGAGCCATCACGAGATTTCAGTGACCACGAGAGGGTGGAGAAGATATCCAAAACACATCTCGTGGAGATGACTATCTCGTAAGAAAGAAAGCTAACCGTCCCACCACACCTACACAAACACACATGATTTTTTTTTTTAAAAAAAAAAGGATCAAGCTTTTGGAAAATCATTTCAACTTTGAATAGGAAAATCATGTTTTTAAGAGAGGGTCTCATCTAAAACGTAGAGTAAAACATATGAATCATGTTGGGTATAGATAGCCCTAAAACTAGGCATTGAAATTTTTAATAGATTCATGATCAACAGAAAATGATACAACGTCTTACTTGCAACTATTTAAAAGAATCCTTTGAACCCGTACTTGAAAAAGAAATGAAGAAATATCCAGCTAGCTCTTCTAAAGTTCAGAAAGGTTAAGAGATTCTCAAACAATTCTTCTTTAGAACATCTTGGATTCCCCATTAATGTAGAGAGGGAGACGTGTTACCTTTTCAACAGCCCACAGTGTTTTGAACAGAAACGTGGAATGCTTTTATAGAAAAGAGGAGAGTTGAAAGTGAAAGTCGAAAAACGAAATGAGATCGGCTGGGAAAATATTTTCAGAGCTCAGAAAAAAAATTCTGAGATGTAAAAAAAAAAAAAAAAAATCTTTTTGTTAATTTTTATCATGTCTTCTAGACATGATAAAAATTAACTCACCCCCCCTTTTGTATGGGAATGTTGTCTCCCACTTTCTAAAAATAGACCATGACTCATCCAATCTTTTCTTGGAATTCTATTCTTTAGAAAGAATGAGTCATGGTCTATTTTTAGAAAGTGGGAGACAACATTCCCAGACAAAAAGAGAAGGGAGTTAATTTTTATCATGTCTAGAAGACATGATAAAAATTAACAAAAAGATTTTTTTTTTTTTTTACATCTCAAAATTTTTTTTTCTGAGCTCTGAGAAATTTTTCCTAGCCGATCCCATTTCGTTTTTCGACTTTCACTTTCAACTCTTCACTTTTCTATAAAAGCATTCCACGTATCTGTTCAGAACAGTGCGCGCTGTTGATGAGGCAACATGTCTCTCTCTACCCAAATCTGGAACCCTAGTCACGAGAGAATATGAGACTAGAAAAATAGTTTAGCTTATTGATTTAAAAAATGTCCCATGCTAGAACTCAGAATTATAATCAGAGCGGGGCTTTCCAGTATCCACTTCCAAGATTTTAGATTTGCCATGGGTGACATGTTCCCAAATTCATAAATCCTTCAATTATAGTCCCCTTCTTTGACAAATGGCTAAGAAATTCTTAAAGAATATCATGAGATTGGGTAAAGAGAGAGACGTGTTGCCTCTTCCACAGCCCACACGGATCTGAAGTGAAACGCGGAATGCTTTTATAGATAACTGGGGAATTGAAACAAAGTCAAAACCCAATCGAAAGTAAAATCCCAACAGAATTCCACAAGAATGAGTCATAGTCTATTTTTAGAAAGAGTGAGACAACATTCCCAGACAAAAAGAGAAGGGAGTTAATTTTTATCATGTCTAGAAGACATGATAAAAATTAACAAAAAGTTTTTTTTTTTTTTTTTAACATCTCAGAATTTTTTTCTGAGCTCTGAGAAGTTTTTTCCCAGTCGGCTTGATTCACAAAACCAGATATATTCAAATTATTTCTATAGAGGGTTCTCATCTATTTAAACCACTCGCGTTTCAGCTTTAAATCAGGCTGTGCTGTGCACTGGAGCTGAATACACGCTTCTTCCTCCTGGAAATAGGTTTTGTGAAGGTGTGTGGAGATATTGTTTTCAGCTGTCACACATTTTTTTCCAACAGCCGACTCGATCGTTCAAATGACACCGTGGAAGTTGGAGAGAGGTCAAGTCGATTCGGAGGACGGTAAAGCATTTGAGGGCTATTTGCCTTAAGAAATGCCTTCGTGGAGGACTTTGGAAGGGAAACTGGCTCGTATTCACGTTACACATGGGGAAAAACCACGAAAAAAAAACACCCATGCAGCCAGCTTGAAAGTCAGTCGTTCACGTTTAACAAAATATGAAATGGATTTTATAAAAACATATTGGGATCGTATTCAAAATTGGATCATTCTGTTGTTTTATCAGAATATACCAGTATACGATTGAACAATTCTATTGAATCACATGATCTTGCCTTCTTGAAAGTCATTTGTTAACGTTTCACAAAATATATATCAGTATAAGATGGAACCATCGTGATCCGTTATCCTGACTGATGGAGTCAGCTGTGGATCACAAGACCTTGCCTTTTTTGAAAAGGATTTGTTAAAGTTTCACAAAATATATTAGTATACAATGGAACTATCGTGATCCGTTAATTCTGACGGGTCTAGTCAGCTGTGGATCACGAGATCTTGCCTTCTTGAAAGTCATTTGTTAAAGAAGTTTCATAAAATATATCAGTATACAATAGAACAATCGTGATCCGTTAATCCTGACTGATTGAGTCAGTTCTGGATCACGAGATCTTGCCTTCTTGAAAGTCATTCGTTAAAATTTCACAAAATATATCAGTATACGAGGGAACAGTCGTGATCCGATTATACTGACTGCTCTAGCCAGCTGTGGATCACGAGATCTTGCCTTCTTGAAAAGGATTTGTTAAAGAAGTTTCACAAAATATATCAGTATACGATTGATAAAATCGTGATCCGTTAATCCTGACTAGTCTAGCCAGCTGTGGATCACGAGATCTTGCCTTGTTAAAGTTTCACAAAATATATCAGTATACGAGGGAACAATCGTGATCCATTGATCCTGACTGCTCTGGGCAGCTATGGATCACGAGATCTTGCCCTGTTGAAAGGGATTTGTTAAAGTTTCACAAAATATATCAGTATACGATTGATAAAATCGTGATCCGTTTTTCCTGACTAATGGAGTCAGCTGTGGATCACGAGATCTTTGCTTCTTGAAAGGAATTTGTTAAAGTTTCACAAAATATATCAGTATAGGATGGAACAATCGTGATCCAATTACACTGACGAGTCTAGCCAGCTGTGGATCACGAGATCTTGGCTTCTTGAAAGGAATTTGTTAAAGTTTCACAAAATATATCAGTATAGGATGGAACAATCGTGATCCGATTACACTGACGGGTCTAGCCAGCTGTGGATCACGAGATCTTGGCTTCTTGAAAGGAATTTGTTAAAGTTTCACAAAATATATCGGTATAGGATGGAACAATCGTGATCCGATTACACTGACGTATCTAGCCAGCTGTGGATCACATGATCTTGCTTTGTTGAAAAGGATTTGTTAAAGTTTCACAAAATATATCAGTATACGAAATAATAGCATGTTTTCTATAAAAACAGCTATTGAGTAAAACATTTCTAGCCTTGAAAAGCAAAAACAGTAGCACGGGGAAAAAATATTACCCTACCTCAAAGTATTGAAAGGAAATAAGAATACATTTCTATAAAATGGGTGACTCAATAAATATTTGTAGTCTATGAAATACAAAAGAGTAAGAAAAAAATGTTCACATACCTTCACAGAAGCTCTTCCCAGGAGAGTGAGAAGCGTGTATCCACGTTTAGTGCACAGCACAGACTGATCTGAAACTGAAACGCAAGTGATTTAAATACATTAACGAGTTGCTTCTAGAAACCGACTGGGAAAAATTCTCAGAGCTCTGGAAAAATTTTAACACATTTAAAAAAAAAAAAAAAAAAAAAAAAAAAAAAACCTTCCTTTTTTCTTTCTTAATTTGATGTCTTCACTTTTTTTTTCTACAAGGTCAAAAGAATGAAGACATCAAATTAAGAAAGAAAAAGGAAGTTTTTTTTTTTTTTTTTTTTTTTTCAGCTTTGAAAATTTTCTTCCCAGTCGTTAACATTTCGTTTTTGGACTTTCAGTTTCAATTCTTGGACCCATGATGTTCTTTTATTGATGTTCTTGTAGTATATTTCTATACAAATTGACTCCTTTTCCCCAAAAAAGATATCTTTTTTTTATTTTTTTTTACCTTCCAATTTGTATAGCTATATACTGAAAACAGGCATTAAAGTCAGTTTGTAGTATATTCCTATACAAATTCACTTAATTTTCCGAAAAAAAAAAGATGTCTTTTTTTTATTTTTTTTTACCTTCCAATTTGTATAGCTATATGCGGAAAACAGGCTTTAAAGTCCGTTTGTAGTATATTCCTATACAAATTCACTGCCTTCCCCCCCCGAAAAAAAAAAGATGTCTTTTTTTTATTTTTATTTTTTTTTACCTTCCAATTTGTATAGCTATATACTGAAAACAGGCCTTAAATTCCGTTTGCAGTATATTCCTATACAAATTTACTCCCTTTTCCCCAAAAAGATGTCTTTTTTTTTTAATTTTACCTTCAAATTTGCATAGCTACATACTGAGAACACGCGTTCAAGTCCGTTTGTAGTATATTGGTATACATGGTCTATTTTTAGAAAGGGTGAGACAACATTCCCAGACAAAAGGGGGGTAGGGTTATTTTTTATCATGTCTAGAAGACATGATAAAAATTAACAAAAAGTTTTTTTTTTTTTTTTTTTTTTTTTTTTTTTTTTAACATCTCAAAATTTTTTTCTGAGCTTTCAAAAATTTTTCCCAGTCGGCAACCAAGTGAAAATTCTCCAGCCAAGACTTTTACTTTCACTTTCAACACTTTTCTATAAAAGTATTCTACGTTTTCTGTTCAGAACTGTGCGGGCTGTCCAAGGTGCAGCATGCTTTTTCTCTCTCTACCTCATCTGGACCCAGGACCACTCTTCTAGAAAGATCTTCTGTGAACACAAGCTTTTTTCCCATTTTTGACGTCTCACAGAATAGAAATCATTCCTCCTTTTAGGGGAAAATGTTTCCCATTTGAAAAGCTAGGACCCCTCGTTTGGATTTCATCGACGGACATTGAAAGATATTTTCCCATGACGAAATCTCTCTATCCCACACCTTCTTCTAAAGTGAAGTTAAAGAGATTTTTCATACCGGGTTTTCAATTTTCACCTCAAATCATACCGTTGACGACGTGTGACACACAAACCGTGACATAAATTTCAGTTTCCATGACAGCTAAGAGTCTTGAGGTTTAAACAAATGTATGAAAGAATTTATTTTTTGATCCGTTTCAGCGATTGAGTGGGCTGGGAAAAAAAAAGCTCTTTCCATGACAGCTAACACGCTTGAGCTTTAAACATGTATGAAAGAATTTATTTTTAATCCATTTCAGCGATTGAGTGGGCTGGGAAAAAAAAAGCTCTTTCCATGACAGCTAACACGCTTGAGCTTTAAACATGTATGAAAGAATTTATTTTTAATCCATTTCAGCGATTGAGTGGGCTGTGAAAAGAAAAAGCTCTTTCCATAACAGCTAACACGCTTGAGCTTTAAAAATGTATGAAAGAATTTATTTTTAATCCATTTCAGCGATTGAGTGGGCTGTGAAAAGAAAAAGCTCTTTCCATTACACCTAACACTCTTGAGCTTTAAAAATGTATGAAACAATTTGTTTTTAATCGATTTCAGTGATTGAGTGGGCTGTGAAAAGAAAAAGCTCTTTCCATGATACCTAACACTCTTGAGCTTTAAAAATATAGGAACGAATTTATTTTTAATCCATTTCAGCGATTGAGGGGGCTGGGAAACATTTTCTTAGAGTTCTGGGGAAAAAAGACTCTTTCCATGACACCTAACACGCTTGAGCTTTAAAAATGTATGAAACAATTTATTTTTAATCCATTTCAGCGATTGAGTGGGATGTGAAAAGAAAAAGCTCTTTCCATGATACCTAACACGCTTGAGCTTTAAAAATGTATGAAACAATTTATTTTTAATGCATTTCAGCGATTGAGGGGGCTTTTCTTAGAGCTCAGGGAATGTGTGTCCAGGTTGAATGCACAGCACACACGGATGGGTAGTCGAAACTCGAGTATCTTAAATAAATATACGAAATTTGGGTCATCGAGTGGACTAGGAAAAATTCTCAGAGTTCTGGAAATAATTGTGAGTTCAAGCATGGGACATGAGAACCGAAACGTATTACAATCATCATGTCATCATTGTTTTCGAAAGCCAAAAGAACATCTCATGAAAGAACATGTTTTTTTCCTGGTTGTGGGATGGAGTAGAGTTGCTGCATCTTGAACAACCCACACTGATCTGAACAGAAAAATGAAATGTTCTTATAGATATAAGAAATGAATTGAAAGTGAAAGTAAAAATGAAATTGTATTGGCTGGAAATATTTCTTGGCTGTTGAATGGGAAAAATATTTCCAAAGCTGAAAAAAGAAAAAAAAAAAAAAAAAACTCTTCCTTTTTTTTCTATTAATTTGATGTCTTCACTTTGTTTACTTTGGAATGGAGAAACCCAAAGACATATCCTTTTTAAAACATATCCTTTTTAAAAACTTATCTGATCTTATAAACTTTAAACTCATCCTTTTTAAAACATATAATTCCTAGAATGAGTCATGGTCTATGGAAAAAAATTTCAGAGCTGAGAAAAAAAAAATCTGAGATGTAAAAAAAAAAAAAAAAAAAACTCTTTCTTTTTTTCTATTAAATTGATGTCTTCACTTTGTTTACTTTGGAATGGAGAAACCCAAAGACTATGACTCATCCTTTCTAAAACATAAAACATATAATTCCTAGATTGAGTCATGGTCTATTTTTTGAAACAGTGAGACAACATTACCACACAAAGGGGGGGTACGGTTAATTTTATCATGTCTAGAAGACATGATAAAAATTAATTTGTCTAGAAGACATGATAAAAATCTAGAAGACATGTCTAGAAGACATGATAAAAATTAACAAAAAGTTTTTTTTTTTTTTTTTTTACATCTCAGATTTTTTTTTTCTCAGCTCTGAAATTTTTTTCCCAGTCGGCAACCAAGTGAAAATTTTTCAGCGAACACGATTTGGCTTTTACTTTCACTTTCTTCGCTTTTCTATAAAAGTATTCCACGTTTTCTATTCAGAACCGTGCGGGCTATCCAAGGTGCAGCATGCTTTTTCTCTTTCTCTATCTCATCTGGACCCAGGAACATTCTTCTAGAAAGAGCTTCTGTGAACACAAGTTTCTTTCCACTTTTTAATGTCTCACAGAATAGAAATCATTCTTCTGTTTAGGGGAAAATGTTTCCCTTTTGAAAAGCTAGGACCCCTCGTTTGGATTTCATCAGCAACCGTTTATCAGGTTCTAGCGAAATTGGATGATCCATCCATGATTCAGAATTTCCCATCCGTGGTTTGGATGCAACAAGATTTTAACATAGTTTAAGAAAAATCCTATTTGAAAGGAGATGTCATGATATTGAAAGACACCTCAAACCATACCGTTGACGACATGTGAGACACAAACCATGACATAAATTTCAGTTTCTATGACAGCTAACACGCTTGAGCTTTAAAAATGTATGAAAGAAGTTATTTTTAATCCATTTCAGCGATTTAGTGGGCTGGGAAAAAAAAGGCCCTTTCCATGACAGCTAACACGCTTGAGCTTTAAAAATATATGACGAAATTTGTTTTTAATCCATTTCAGCGATTGAGTGGACTGGGAAACATTTTCTTAGAGCTCAGGGGAAAAAAAGGCTCTTTCCATGAGAACTAACACTCTTGAGGTTTAAAAATGTATGAAAGAATTTGTTTTTAATTCATTTCAGCTATTGAGTGGGCTGGGGAAAAAAAAGGCCCTTTTCATGGGAGCTAACATGCTTGAGCTTTAAAAATATAGGAACGAATTTATTTTTAATCTATTTCAGCGATTGAGTGGGCTGGGAAACATTTTCTTAGAGCTCAGGGAAAGAAAGGTTCTTTCCATGACAGCTAACACGCTTGAGCTTTAAAAATGTATGAAAGAATTTTTTTTAATCCATTTCAGCGATTGAGTGGGCTGGGAAACATTTTCTTAGAGCTCAGGGAATGTGTGTCTAGGTTGAATGCACAGCACACACGGATGGGAAGTCGAAACTCGAGTGGCTTAAAAAGTAAATATACGAAATTTGGTTCATCGAGCTGACTAGGAAAAATTCTCAGAGTTCTGGAAATAATTCTGAGTTCAATCATGGGACATGAGAACACAAATGTATTACAATCATCATGTCATCATTGTTTTCGAAAGCCAAAAAAATTCCTCATGAAAGAACATCTTTTCTTCGTGGTTGTGGGATGGAGTAGAGATGTTGCATCTTGAACAACCCACACTGATCTGAACAGAAACATGAAATGTTTTTATAGATATAAGAAATGAATTGAAAGTGAAAGTAAAAATGAAATTGTATTGGCTGGAAATATTTCTTGGCTGTTGAATGGGAAAAATATTTCCAAAGCTTGAAAAAAAAAAAAAAAAAAAAAAAAAAAAACTCTTCCTTTTTTTCTATTAATTTGATGTCTTCACTTTGTTTACTTTGGAATGGAGAAACCCAGAGACTATGACTCATCCTTTCTAAAACATATAATTCCTAGAATGAGTCATGGTCTATTTTTAGAAACAGTGAGACAACATTCCCACACAAAAGGGGGGTATGGTTAATTTTTATCATATCTAGAAAACATGATAAAAATTAACAAAAAGTTTTTTTTTCTTTTTTTTTTCATCTCAGAATTTTTTTCTGAGCTCTGAAAATTTTTCTCAGTCGGCAACCAAGTGAAAAATTTCCAATCGGCTTTTACTTTCACTTTCAACTCTTTTCTATAAAAGCATTCCACGTTTTCTGTTCAGAACAGTGCGGGCTCTCCATGGTGCAACATGCTTTTTCTCTCTCTACCTCATCTGCAGCTCTATGACAGCTAACACGCTTGAGCTTTAAAAATGTATGAAAGAAGTTATTTTTAATCCATTTCAGCGATTAAGTGGGCTGGGGAAAAAAAAAGGCCCTTTCCATAACAGCTAACACTCTTGAGGTTTAAAAATGTATGAAAGAATTTATTTTTAATCCATTTCAGCGATTAAGTGGGCTGGGGAAAAAAAAACGCCCTTTCCATGACAGCTAACACTCTTGAGGTTTAAAAATGTATGAAAGAATTTATTTTTAATCCATTTCAGCGATTGAGTCTGCTGGGAAACATTTTCTCAGAGCTCAGGGGAAAAAAGGCTCTTTCCATGACAGCTAACACTCTTGAGGTTTAAAAATGTATGAAAGAATTTATTTTTAATCCATTTCAGCGATTGAGTGGGCTGGGAAACATTTTCTTAGAGCTCAGGGGAAAAAAGGCTGTTTCCATGACAGCTAACACTTTTGAGGTTTAAAAATGTATGAAAGAATTTATTTTTAATCCATTTCAACGATTGAGTGGACTGGGAAGCATTTTCTTAGAGCTCAGGGGAAAAAAGGCTCTTTCCATGACAGCTAACACTCTTGAGGTTTAAAAATGTATGAAAGAATTTATTTTTAATCCATTTCAGCGATTGAGTCTGCTGGGAAACATTTTCTCAGAGCTCAGGGAAAAAAAAGGCTCTTTCCATGACAGCTAACACTCTTGAGCTTTAAAAATGTATGAAAGAATTTATTTTTAATCCATTTCAGCGATTGAGTCTGCTGGGAAAGATTTTCTTAGAGCTCAGGGGAAAAAAGGCTCTTTCCATGACACCTAACACGCTTGAGCTTTAAAAATGTATGAAAGAATTTATTTTTAATCCATTTTAGCGATTGAGTGGGCTGGGAAACATTTTCTTAGAGCTCAGGGAATGTGTCTCCAGGTTGAATGCACAGTACACACGGATGGGAAGTCGAAACTCGAGTGGCTTAAAAAATAAATATACGAAAGTTGGGTCATCGAGGTGACTAGGAAAAATTTTCAGAGTTCTGGCAATAATTCTGAGTTCAAGCATGGGACCTGAGAACAGAAATGTATTACAATCATCATGTCATCATTGTTTTCGAAAGCCAAAAGAACATCTCATGAAAGAACATCTTTTTTTCCTGGTTGTGGGATGGAGTAGAGTTGCTGCATCTTGAACAACCCACACTGATCTGAACAGAAAAATGAAATGTTCTTATAGATATAAGAAATGAATTGAAAGTGAAAGTAAAAATGAAATTGTATTGGCTGGAAATATTTCTTGGCTGTTGAATTGGAAAAATATTTCCAGAGCTATTAAAAAAAAAAAAAAAAAACTCTTCCTTTTTTTTCTATTAATTTGATGTCTTCACTTTGTTTACTTTGGAATGGAGAAACCCAAAGACTTTTTAAAACATATCCTTTTTAAAAACTTATCTTATCTTATAAGCTTTAAACTCATCCTTTTTAAAACATATGATTCCTAGAATGAGTCATGGTCTATTTTTAGAAACAGTGAGACAATATTCCCACACAAAAGGGGGGTAGGTTTAATTTTTATCATGTCTAGAAGATATGATAAAAATTAACAAAAAGTTTTTTTTTTTTTTTACATCTCAGAATTTTTTTTTTTTTGAGCTCTGAAAATTTTTCCCAGTCGGTAACCAATTGAAAAATTTCCAATCGGCTTTTACTTTCACTTTCAACTCTTTTCTATAAAAGCATTCCACGTTTTCTGTTCAGAACCGTGCGGGCTCTCCATAGTGCAACATGCTTTTTCTCTCTCTACCTCATCTGCATCTGGGATGTTTTTCCTTCTTCAAGAAGTGGAATTTTTTGGGAATACCTTACAATTTCACGAGCTAGCTGTTTCTTATATTTCGAGGAGATTTCAATGAAATTGTTTGTAGATGTCACCTATTGCAGATGGGGAAAAAGTCTATACTGGATCGCTGGAGACATCTCACCCAGATAGGTCACGTTATATTTTTTCCCACACCTAAATAAATTGGACATGAGCCATCCTTTTGTTTTCTCATCCAACAAAGATAGACACTGCAGACCGTTTTGGGTTTTCACTCTTCGCGAACCGAGACGAGCCGCAGCGACACTTTGCGTTTTCTCTGAGCGCAATAATGGATCACGTGAGCAGCCATTTTGTTTCCCATCTCACCCAGATAGGTCATGTTGTATTTTGTTTCATACACCTAGCCAATTTTGGACATGAGCCATTCTTTTGTTTTTTTTTTCTATCGAACGAAGATGGACTCTGGAGACAATTTTGTTTCTCAACGGAAAAGTAAATTTTCTGAATGGGTACCGGTGTTCGAATACTTTTGTGACCGACTGTACGTCTTTTGTTCTTTCAAAGAGCCGTGTATCCCCACTTAAAAAATTAACCTTGCCTCGTTTAGAACTTATGGGAGCCATTATTGCCGCAAGAATAGTTAAATATTTAAGGAAATTGTTTAATATCCAAGAAGATAATGTATTTTGTTTTAGTGACTCTAAAATTGTTCTTCACTGGATCAGGTGTACCGCTGATAAATGGAAACCCTTTGTTGCTAATCGTGTACGTGAAATACAAGATGTTGTATCACCTTCGCAATGGAAATACTGTAAGAAAAATGACAATCCGGCTGACATAGTTTCACGTGGATTAAGATCTTCTGATCTAGTGGAAAATAAACTTTGGTTCAATGGACCAGTGTGGTTAAAAGAGGAAAATTTACCTTCATCATCTTTTGATCCTTTGATCGAGCCTATGGTGGAAGAGGTACAGGTAGAACAGCGTCAAACTACTGTATGTTCTGTTATTAGCCAAGAGGCTGAATTTGAATTGACATCCAGATTTTCATCCTGGAAAAAACTGAAACGCGTAACTGCATGGTGTTTAAGATTCTGCCACAATATTAAACCTACATCTTTAAAACTCGAGGGTTTTTTAACAGTTCAAGAATTGGATAAGGCAAGCAATTTGATTTTTAAAATCATGCAAAATTCCGAATTTAGAGAAGAAATTAGACTTTTGAAAGCAGGGAAGAAATTGAATCTCAGCAGTAAAATCCTGAAATTAAATCCTTTTCTTGATAGAGAAGAAATCCTTAGAGTCGGTGGTAGACTCTGTAACTCGAATCTTTCAGAAAACACAAAGTATCCAATCATTCTTCCCAAAAGTCACCAAGTTACTGAATTGATAGTCAAACACTTTCACGAAGTGAACCTTCACGGAGGAGCCACATTAACATTATCTGCTTTGCGACAGAAATATTGGATCGTTAATGGCCGAGAAATTGTAAGAAAAATAATTTGGAAATGTATAAAATGTTTTAAAAATCGAACAAGCACATCCAGTCAGATAATGGGCGACCTACCTGCTTCTCGCGTATTGCCGGAGAATACGGGACTAGATTTTGCAGGCCCCTTTTTAATTAAAGCTAGGAAAGGAAGAGGAGGAACGAGATATAAATGTTATGTTTGCCTTTACATATGCTTCACCACAAAGGCCATTCACCTAGAAGTGGTCAGTGATCTAACAACTGAAGCATTCCTAGCATCTCTGAAAAGATTTGTGTCACGCAGAGGAAAACCCAAGAAAATCTTTTCCGATAGAGGAACCAACTTTGTTGGGGCTGATCGAGAATTAAGAAGATACAAAGCTACACTTTCCTCTGAAGAAGCATTTCAAAACTACCTGAGCGGTGAAAATATTCAATGGATCTTCAATCCTCCTGCTGCCCCTCACTTTGGAGGCCTTTGGGAGGCTGGAGTGAAACAAATGAAGATTCACTTAAAGCGAACTATTGGGACCCAGGTTCTGACATACGAAGAATTTCACACCTTAATTACACAAATCGAGGCGTATTTGAATTCCAGGCCAATAGTTTCCATCTCATCTGACCCTGAAGATTTTAATCCTGTAACACCTGGACATTTCCTAATTGGGACTACATTAACAGCAATTCCTGAACCTGATCTTACAAATAATAAGCTAACCCCTGCTGAAAGATGGAAATTGACACAGCAAATTTTCCAGAGCTTTTGGAAACGTTGGTCTAGAGATTATCTTTCACAATTACAAGGGCGTACCAAATGGTTCAGGGATAAACCAAATTTAGCCCTCAATGACTTAGTCTTGATAAAGGATGAAAATTTGCCTCCATTAAAGTGGCGACTTGGACGAGTAATTCTTGGTGCTGATGGAAAAGTTCGTGTTGTGAAACTAAAAACTTTATTGGGCGAAATGAAGCGTCCTATACATAAACTTTCCCGTTTACCATTGAGTGAATAAGACTTTAAAAAAAAAAAAAAAAAAAAAAAAAACCCATTAATTGTATATTCATAATTTGTGTCTTTATTATTATTATTAATTCAGTTATGTTTCAGATTCAGAGAATGGACCACAATTGTGGATTATGGTAATTTAGCAGTTTCATTATTTTGTTTTCCTTCTAGAGATTGTAAGTATGTTTTATTTGTAAAATTTTGTGCTAAATTTAATGTTGTTATTCAATTTAAATTTGTCATTATGCATTTTTATTTTATATGATATACTATTGAACTTTTGGAAAACTTGTTTAAATCTAAAATTGAAGATCTTTATAATAATGTTGTAATGAACCAAAGTTCATCGGGGCGGAGTAACAAGCGTCTAGCCCCTCAGATGCTAGTTTCCTCCTGATTCCTCCCTGATCATTTGCGCAGATTCACGCGCAGCGTGTTTATGTCAGGGAGTTCAGCATGCAGAAAGGAATCAGCTGGCACCGACGCCGTGCCGTCAAGCTACGAAAGTGCTGCTCATTACTTAGTGCAAATTAATTTCTTTTATTAGTTTTTTCTACAGTATTTTTCTTTTTAAGTCGGATACATATTTACATGTTGATATTGATTTTTGGTTGTTTCTCATTTTCTATCAAATAATATATTATTTTGATTTGTGTATAAAAGAATTCCTGATATTTATTCATTCATTCATCTATACATCATCGCCCAAAGCTATTACAGATGCAGATATCAAAAGCTAGGAGCTCATTTCTTGTCTACTGAAGGCGTCATTTAAGAAGAGATTTTTAAAAATTCGGCACCCAATGGGGGGAGGGCAAAAAATGTTTTTACGTTTTTTCATATAAGGAAGAAATAGATGTACACAAGAGTCTTGCTTTAAAATGTATGGATCATGAATACTTAAAAACCAGTTTCAGAAGTTCGACCCCCCCAAGGACCCCTACCCTTGAGAATTCGGCCCCCAAGGGGGTAGGGGCTGTGGTAATAAAATTTTTATTAAGGTAGTACAATAATTGAGACAGATCGTAATAATCATAACAATAGAATAGAATAAATATTATTTTGTCTTTCATTGTTATGGGTTACCAGACTGGCAGCATGTAATAGGCAAGTTGCCACAGAGGCAAAACATGTTTGCACATATTTCTTCACACTTTAGATATCCGTAAGATTCAGTGGTGGATAAGGCTGGTGCGGTTATGGGCTGATCAAGAAATTCGAACAATCGAATTGACACAGATGACTCGGCGAGACAGCCCTGCGAGGGAGGGTATGTGCATAGAATTAATACTTTCTCTGAAAAGTATATCTTCCAATGGTATACATCCCTCAGGGGCTCACTTTTGTGAGTACGGGTGTGGCAATCCCGAGGTACCCTAGCCCTTCAGGGGATCATCTTCTTGGTGAGACGGGTGTCACGATCCTGGAGCCCCAGTGATCTATCCTCTTTTCCGTCTCCTCTCCTCTTGGCTGGAACTTTTTCCCTTCCCTTCTCCCTTGTGGTTTCTCTCTACGGAGTTTGGGGCTCGTCACGAGAGGCTGGAACAGATCTTGTTTCTAGTTTTCGAGTGGCGAGAAAACTGCCCACGTGTTTGCCGTGCGTGGAGACCCGTGTCGCTGGAAAGGAGGGTCCTGGTAGTTGAGGGGCGAGGTACTGTCCCCAACACACTACTTTGGCCTCTGCTTCAGCTAAACGGGAGGCACCTTAGTCGTCCTCACGGGTGTCAATCGGCTGGTCACTAGTCCTTGTGTCAGTGGCTTGGGGTCAAGCTCTCGGGAGTACCTGCTTTCGGGAAAGCCGACTGTGGGGCTTCAGTTTGCGTATAGGTCCGGCTAGCCCTAACACAGGAATCTGTGTTCCCTTGTTGGGCTCCGTGGTGGGCGGGGCCGTCGGACCCGAATCTTTTCTATTTTCAATATGGCAAATACACATATTTTTTTATTAAAAAACTTTGAAGTCACTCCAGTCTCTCAACCTAGTTCTGAAACATCTACTACTAAACCAATCATTCAACCTAGTTCTGAAACATCTCCTACTAAACCAGTCACTCAACCTAGTTCTGAAACATCTACTAATAAACCAATCATTCAACCTAGTTCTGAAACGTCTCCTACTAAACCAGTCACTCAACCTAGTTCTGAAACATCTACTAATAAACCAATCATTCAACCTAGTTCTGAAACGTCTCCTACTAAACCAGTCACTCAACCTGTCGCTCAACCTAGTTCTGAAAATTCTGCAAAAAAATTACGGACAGATGCAAATAAAAAAAATCATAACAATAGTCCCCGTTTCCTAGTAATCTCTAGTCCTTCTGGCGAAATGCATAAGATGTCTCCTTTCGTAATAAACAAATACATCCAGTCTTGTATTGGTGAGCTGAGAAATATAAAGCGTCTCCGCTCCGGAGACTTGCTTATTGATACAAACTCAGCCACCCAGTCTGCTTCTTTACTTCAGATAACTAAACTTGGGCAAGCGAATGTCACTGTAACACCACATAAGTCACTCAACTATTGTCGGGGTGTAATCTCAGAATTCGACCTTCTGTATGTTTCTGAAGAAGAGATCGCTTCTGAGCTATCCGACCAAAATGTCTGCGGTGCAAGGCGGATCAAGATGAGTAAAGAAGGTAAGTTGATAGACACGAAACACGTGATCCTTACCTTCAACACGCCTGATCTGCCTAAGAATATTAAGGCCGGATATCTAAATATTCCTGTAAGACCTTATATTCCAAACCCTATGCGATGTTTCCAATGCCAGCGTTTCGGCCATTCTAAGACGTCTTGTCGTGGCAGCCTCACATGCGCCCGATGCTCACAGATTGGCCACGATTCCGATAATTGTACCGCTGCGCCTTTGTGTATAAATTGCAAGGGTGACCACCCAGCATTTTCTCGCTTGTGCCCAAAGTGGAAATCGGAAAAAGAAATCCAGACTACAAAAGTTACAAGGAACATCTCTTACGCCGAAGCCAGAAGACTAGTTCAGAGCACACAGCTTCGACCAAATACATCATACGCCAGTGCTGTTAAATCATCTCGTACAGTTGCCACCCAAACATCAATAGGCATACAGACCCTATCAAATAAAACCCAACCGCCTACATCCAATAAGAAAAAAGAAAATGCAACACATATAGTACAAAAAAAAGAAACAGTTATTCAAAGTAAGCCCAAAATTGCCACACAAAAAACATCAAATAAAAATAGAAGTCGCAGCAATAGCTCTCTCGATGAGATGATTTCTGAATCTGCGGATTCAGACTTTATGGAAGTGGAAGAGGGTCTGGAAGTTCCCAGGCATCTACTTCCACGAAAAACAAAAGAACAGCACAGGAAAAACAAAAACAATACATAATGGCCACCCTCATGTCATGGAACTGTCGCGGTTTCCACCGAAATTTGCTCGACATCAAAGCCATAATTAATGCTTATCATCCTGTATGCTTCGCAATACAGGAAACAAATCTAAAACCAGAACAACAGGCAAAACTTCGGAGGTTTTCCTTCGTCAGGAAAGATAACCTTGCAGGTGAGCGTGCCAGTGGAGGTGTAGGTCTCCTCACCTCACTGGATTACCCCTCAAATGTGCTTTCTTTGACAACATCCCTCCAAGTTGTCGCTATTCAAACAAATTTTGATATTGTTGTTACAGTCGTTTCTCTGTATTTGCCTCCAAATGAGCATATTGATCAGCAAGATTTAAATGGTCTTTTAGAGCAGCTGCCTGAGCCTTTCATCATAATAGGAGATTTTAACGGCCATAGTCCACTCTGGGGTAGTAAAGATACAAATTGCCGTGGAAGACAAATTGAGCAGATGATCGAAGATCATAGCCTTTGTCTCCTGAATAATGGGCAGAATACTTACTTCCACGAGCCTTCAAGGACATTCCATTCTCTCGACCTTGCCATCTGTTCACCATCTCTGCTGCCTCTTTGCACGTTTAGTGTGGGAAATGATCTTTACAACAGCGATCACCATCCCATTTTTATATCTCTTGCACGAAGAGGAGCAAACCCCATGTCGAGATCCCCTCGATTCATACTCGATAGGGCAGACTGGGAACTCTTCTCTTCCTCTGCAGAGCTGACAGAGGAAATGGTAGAAGATGTGCATATCGATGACGCTGTGGAAGCTTTTACTAATACTATTATTCAGGCAGCTATGCTTTCGATTCCTAGAACATCAGGAAAAATACTAAAATATTCGAAACCGTGGCGGAATCGCGACTGTCATGAAGCACTGAAAAAACAGAAAAAAGCATGGGGTATTTTTCGTAGATATCCTACTCTGCGAAACCTCATAGCCTTTAAAAGAGCCAAAGCAAATGCACGCAAAGTAAGAAGGCAGAGCCAAAGGAATTCTTGGATTTCATATGTGTCGTCAATAACATCCTCCACGCCTAGTAAGCGGGTTTGGGAAAGAGTTCGAAAAGCATGCGGCATATATAAAAACCACTCACTTTCCTTTTTGGAAAAAGATGGCCGAGTGATTAGCTCCATAGAAGAAAAATCGAATACTATTGGTGAGACATTTGCTGCCGTTTCTTCCAGCAGAAACTATTCACCTGCATTTCTCTCTATCAAGCAACACTCTGAAATAAGTCCCATCGCATTCAACTCTACCAAATCTGAGCCTTACAATAAAGCATATACTATGCTGGAATTAAAGAGAGCTTTATTGCAGACACATACGTCTTCTCCGGGTTTTGATGGCATAAATTACGAAATGCTAAAGCATCTGTCCTATAAGTCACTGACTGCCCTTCTCACTCTTTACAATAGAGTGTGAAGGAGCGTATTTTTCCCAGTGCATGGAGGAGAGCTGTTGTAATTCCCATTGCCAAGCCAGGGAAAGATCCAAGGAATCCCTCCAACTATCGACCAATTGCCCTTACGAGTTGCCTCTGCAAACTGTTTGAAAAGATGGTAAACAGCCGCCTAGTCTACTTCTCGGAAAAGAATGATATTATATCGCCTTATCAGAGCGGTTTTCGAAAGGGAAGAACAACTGTAGATATCATGCTCCTCTTAGAGACATCTATTCGAAAAGCATTTGTTAAAAGAAGCCACCTTGTCTCGATATTCTTCGACATTGAAAAAGCTTATGATAAGGCATGGAGATACGGTATACTCCGGGATCTTCACGAGAGTGGCTTGCACGGCAACCTACCAATTTTCATTCAGAATTTCTTGAACAGTAGAACTTTTCAAGTAAGGATTGGCTCTGTTTTTTCGGATGTTTTCCAACAGGAAGAGGGTGTGCCTCAAGGCTGTGTGCTTAGTGTAACGCTGTTCAGTTTAAAAATAAATTCTGTATTAAAAGAACTTCCTCCTACCATCTTGGGATCACTATATGTAGATGATTTACAGATTAGCTGTCGAGGAGCAGACATGAGATACATAGAGAGGCAATTGCAGATGACTCTGAATAAGATCCAAGAATGGTCAGACAAACAGGGATTTACCTTTTCGAAACAGAAAATTGTGTGCGTGCACTTTTGTAGGAAGCGAGGTCTCCATCCTGAACCTGAGTTATATCTAAAAGGTACAATTATTCCAGTTGCCCCCGAAGTGAAATTTTTAGGAGTGACGTTCGACCAGAAATTGACTTTCCTTTCTCATGTTTTAAACCTGAGAAAGAAGTGTCTAAAAACACTAAATATTTTAAAAGTGTTGGCGAACACCTCCTGGGGTGCAGAGCGTTGCTCCATGCTTCGCATTTACAGAGCGCTTATCCGCTCTAGACTGGACTATGGCTCAGTGGTTTATGGATCCGCTCGCTCATCTGTTTTGTTAAAACTGGATCCTGTTCACCATCAAGGTTTGCGGATTTGTTCAGGAGCTTTCAGGACTTCTCCTGTACAGATCCTATACGTTGACTCTAACGAACCATCACTTTATCTGAGGCGTGAGCAATTGTCTCTTTTACAATATTTTAATATCTTATCCCAACCTGAACATCCCAATAAGCTGTGCTTACTTGATAATGAGTGTAACACTTTATTTCAAACACGTCCATCCTGTGTTCCTACCTTTCCTTTAAGACTTCGCCCTATCATTGAGGAACATTCCCTCTCTGATATGCGCCCCCAAGCATTACAGAACTTTGAAATCCCACCTTGGGAAAATTTACGGATTCAGCTTCTTGATGTTTTCAAACATCACGTGAAGGCAAGCACTAATGAGATCGTTTACAGACAACTCTTTGCTGACCACAGGCACAAATATAGCAGTTATTATCCGATATACACAGATGGATCAAAGTCAAATGATCATGTCGGGATGGCTTTTGTATTTGAAAATTACATAGAGGGCAGATGCCTGCACCATGCTTTCTCTGTCCTAACATCTGAACTAACTGCAATATATTATGCTCTTTTGTACATCTCAAAGCTCTGCCACAAAAAGTTCATAATTTACACAGACTCGTATAGTGCTCTTAAATCCTTGGAAGCTTTTCCCAACGCTCAAAATCCTGTGGTAGTGGATGTTCTCAAAATTCATATAAATTTAACGATTCGAGGTTATGAAGTCCTGTACTGCTGGGTTCCTGAACATGCTGGAATAAAGGGAAATGAGCTTGCAGATATCGCAGCCAAATCTGCTGTTGAACTGTCCAGTCGCCTTATCCCTTTTAGAGATATCTGCAGTGTCATCAAGGGAAAGGTCCGAAAAAAATGGCAGCAATTTTGGGATGTTCAGCATCACAACAAGTTGAGAAACGTCAAGCCTAGAATTGAGCATTGGGATTTTGTTGGAAATCGTAAGGAGGACGTTCTTTTGACTCGCCTCAGAATTGGTCACACTAGAGTCACACATAACTATCTTCTTAAAGCTGAAAATGAGCCTGTTTGTTTTAGTTGTAATGTTTGTTTATCTGTCCGTCATATTTTAATTGAGTGTCCATGTTTTAATAGTCTTCGCCAGAAATATTTTAATAGCTGTGACTTACCTGTCGACCGTTTAATCGGAAGAGAAGTCAATATTAATTTATTTTATTATTTAAAAGAGATTGGCTTTTATTACCAAATGTAATTTGTTTTGAAGACTGTGTCTTGAATTTTAATATGTGCTTTTAACTTGTGTTTATATGACTTCATCCTCTGGATTTGGTACATTTATCTACCTGTTTTTATTTATTGAATTTTAAGTCATTAATTGTAATCATCTCATCATTTGTTTGGCGCGTCATAATCATCTCTGGTTTTTGCGCCATAATCACTCACTCACTCACCCAATGGTATACAAAATGCACAGATACGACAAATGGCAAAATCTATTCTGGATAAAATATCAACTTTTAGAATAATTTTGTCTGCTCGTGTATATTTGAAAATATTTCAATATACTGAGCCAGTAATTAAATATTTGCAGACTAAAGGATTAGATTACATGCTAGCATATAATATAGTTAGGGAGGCTGCAAGCTCTTTAAAAGCCATCTCTAGAAACTTCAATTTAACATTTAATGCATCAAAATTGTTTGCAACGGATTACAATAATAAACTAGAAAGGCTGGGTTGTGATATAAAAGAAGAGCTACCTGTTAGAAGATACTAAAAGTGAAACAATTAGACGAAGAATCGGCCGACTATAATTTAAATTGCTCTATCAAACAAGTTATTATCTTTACTTTTATATTGGATAACGCCATTTAATCGATGAATAGTAGGTTTAAAGGGTATAGGAAGTTGTATGAAGACATATCACTTCTCGATCCCCAAAACGTTTCGAAGCCATTTATCTTTTTCAAATGGCACGTCACAATTTCCACAGTGTTTCACAGTAATGGTCAGCGTTTACTGTTTCACCACGTGGAAGGAACTCAATGAGCAGAATGTCCTTCTTGTCCCAGAACACTGTGCACATTTCTTTGTGTACCGATAGCGTCTGTTTGAATTTCGTCCCGACTGGAGATCCACTATGCTGCCAATGCATTGACTGCTGCTTGGTTTCAGCGGCGAAGTGCAGAATCCAAGTCTGATTGCCTGTGACGATCCCATTGAGGAACTTGTCGCCGTCATCATGATACCGTTACAGAAATGTCAGTGCTGCTCCTAAGCGTTCAATTTTGTGTTCAGATGTCGGGTTTTTCGGCACCCACCTGGCACACAATTTTTTGAACAGCAGGTGCTTAGTGACAATCTCTTGCAACAAGGATTGTGATATCTGCAGAAAATGGCTGCTCAGCTTCGTAATCGTGAAGCGACGGTTCTCCATCACGAGCTCAACAAGATCATCATTGATGAGGGACTGTCTGCCACTGCAGTATTTCTAGTGTGTTTGCACATACTACACCTAACTTATAAGGTATTTCTCCTGCCTTCTTGGTGTTGTGGTCAGCACACTGGGCTTCGCCGGGAATCGAACCGTGGATTCCAGAGGTCCGCGGTTCGATTCCCGGCGAAGACATTGCTAATTTTTCAATCCCTCTTGCTTCCAATGTAAAATTCTAATGTCTGAACAGTGGCGCCCGAACTAAAAGGGTGTTAGATGATTGTTCTCCACACCCAGGATTTGGCGATTAGGTCCCCTAAAAACCCCAGTCGCCCTTTTAAAGGGGAAGTATATAAAGTATTTCTCCCACCTTCTTGGCATGCCTTCATGGTGTGATATGTATCCAGAGGTCCGCAGTTTGATTCCCGGTGAAGGCGTTGCATATTTTTCATCTTGCCTGCTCCCAAAAAATACCTAATGTCTCTACAAACTGATGAATCAATACAGCTGCATATATATCAATGAATGCATAGATTACACACAGTGCACTGTATGTGACATGTACAAGTTTTGTTACTTTCATGTATAGTGTATATTTCTGTATGTGTTGATGAAATAGACCACCCATTCTCATTCTCTATTACTTATAAACATAGTGTTTCATTTGTTTTATGTCCGATTCTTAAAACCCAAATCTTACTTGTTAATTTAACTTTATTTGCTGTAATTAAGCAGTTAATCATTTTATCTCTTACAAATCTCATAATACCATGTATGGTGTTATCCAATCTCTTAACATTTTTTCCATGAAGATAAATATATTTTAATGTTCGGTGAATTCATTAGATGTGCATGTTTATGTTAACACCACTGTGAAGTCTATAACAGTATGCCCAGCTAGATGTATTTTATAAATAATATGTTTCAAAGTAATTTACAAATTCAATAGTATCAGGATCTTCTTTAAGTAATTTTATTGCTGCTTCTGTCAATGTATGAAAAGTATGAATGTCTTGTTCTTCTAAGAGAGATCTAATAATTTTATATGTTTTTCAACACCATTGATTTTCTTTTTTTTTTTTTAAATTGTTTGTCCAGGCTCTATCAATATGCCATGCACAAAAAAGACGTTTCTGTAGTAAACCCATTTCAGACATAAATATTTGTGGTTGTATTTGCCCAACATTTTCTTTAATACATAAAAAAAAAAAAAAAAAAAAGATAGCACTGGCTGATCACATGGATTAGAAATTAAAAATGCACACGGGAATCCTTGGCACAAATCATCTATTGTAAGTAAAGTTACGAGTTCAAATCTGTATGCATTCACCCCATGTGTACCATCAATACATATACAAGTCAGAACTAAATTTTTTCAGTATCTCTCTTTGTGCTTCTGTCATTATCAAAACAAAATCATTTCCTTTTAGAAATGAATATTGTGTACAATATTCACTCATGCTATGTTGATCCCTGGGTTTTATAAAATGAAATGCATGGATGTTCAGAATTTTGCATTTCAAGTACCCACGTATCTACACAAACCTAGTCATTTTCATGTTTAACAGAATTAGAAGACAAATTGAAAGATTTTTTGATGTTATGTAAATCTTGTTTTGTAAGTAAATAAACGTTCTCAAGCCCAGCATCTCATAGAGAATTTCTAATTTCATCTAAAATATTATCCAGAGAAATTTTTGCTGCTATTTTTGATGCAATATTTTTTATTTCATCTGTTGTTAAAAATAAGTGACCTAAATCATTCTGATGCCCAATATGTATTTTCTGATATATGTGTGTGTGTGAGATTATGGCAAAGCCTTGAGGGCTATCTGCCTAAGGGGAGGGATGCCTTCGTGGAGCACTTTCGGTTTAATCCTAGTATCCGGTGCACACGGGATTTGGCTACTTTTGGTGACTTTATGATGAGCAGTAAAAACGGGACATATACGATGAGTAGTTAACGGGTCATTCAAAGAAAATATACAGTTAAACATAGTACATACTATTTATATAGTATATATAGTATGTGTGTATAGTATATATATAGACGTTCTTTGAATCATTTTTGATGTTGGTGATAATTTTCAAAGTCGCGCCAAGGCTGCACCGTATACTAGGATTTTACCGCACTTTCTAAGGGAAACTGGTTCGTATACACGTTACACATGGGGAAAACCATGAAAATGCCCATGCAGCCAGTCCGTTCGCGGGATTCGAACCTCGGACCGAACTACCAGTGTTCAGCGACTTTACCACTCGGCTGCTGGTGGGCCCTGTTTTTCTGATATGACACTACACATTTGCCATCTGTATGTTCTATTACTTTTAATTCAGCTAGGCAACATGCATTTATTTTATTGCTATCAAGGATTTTTAAGTGACGCAAATCTTTACTTTCTGATATAAAATTTCCTGAACAGTGGCATTACACCATGTATATTAAATATGCTTACTCCATAAGAAATTTTGACTTTGTATTATTTTCAATTTCTGCCTTTTATGCCAAAAAATCATCAAATGGATTAAATTCCAGCTCAGTATGATTCAAATCAACATCATGAACATTATTGAAATGAAATATTATTTCTCGCTTTTCAAAATTAGCATAACATACAGGACACACCTAATTACCTGTTAGAAGTATGAATTTTATTTTGATGATATTTCCAATTTTTTAGGTCACTAAATTTCAGATAGCAGTCCTCACATTTGTAGCTTGATGATCGACCACTTTTTAAAGAATAAATAATGTAGTATTATTAGAGTGTAATGTGTTGGTATGGCGTTTCAAACTGCATTTATTTTGGTACGTTTTTAAGCAATCAGAGCATACAAAATTATTCTCAGCCACACTAAAATTATTTGCACAATCAACCATACTATTAGAACTTAGTTTTCAGAGACTCAATTAATGTAGTATTATTGTAATGAAATTTATATGCATGGCGTTTCAAATTGTATCTATAATTGAAAGTTTTAAGCAATCACAGCAAACAAAATTACTCTCAGCTATACTAAAATCATTTGCACAATGAACCATATCACTCGCAACACAATCAGAATTATCAGACATACCACAATTGGTATTATCGCACACGGTTATTCCTTCCTGATTTTGATTCGATTTAGAATCAAAAACACCTTCTGAGGAAACAGAAGTATTTGGCCCTGAAATGGACAGTTTTTCTTGATTTTGTGCAGAAGATATAATAATCGAAGCAAAATAAAAAAAAAAGAGAACTGTATCAGCGATCACACGCTACCACAGCAGTCAAAGAGGGAATTCGTTGTTGACAGGTTATCTTCACGAGAAAAAAGGGGAGGAGTTACGAGATTCTCTGGGTTGCATGAAGATCTACTAATAACTTTCTCGCCAAGTAATTTGGCGTGATCGGTTCATTCTTATTTCTGGAACTGTGGTTGAAGAGTGGTCTGTTTTTGATCCGTAAGTATGCTAAAATTCTACCATAAATTTTTAATACCTTGTTTTCCAAATTTGAATTTACATGCACTAAAAATCACGTTTACAAAATATCACGTTTACGGCTCGGCTCATCGTCGATGAATCGCGAGCTTGGCGAGTAAGAATGCAACGGCGCCAACGGGTTCTCTGCGGATGAAAACCCGTTGTTTGTTATTTCTCTGGTAAGTGTTTGCTTTATATCTTATATTTGTTATTAAATATTAAAAGTAATTTTTGCATGCGTATATTTTTTCATGCTCATTTTCTGTTTTATGTGCTGGTAGATTTCTGGCCGATTACCATGTTTTTAGATAAATGCGCCATTTTCATTTAGGTCGTGTAGAGATTACTGTTTCCATTTTTTTTAAGTAACCACGAAAATTCTAACACATGTAAAAGCTTTACTAGTAAACTTTTGATTGAGGATATTTCAAGTAAATGTGCCATTTTTACTGAATTTGTGTAGAAGTTGCTCTTCGTTATACCTTTTTTGAGCCAATGTGTTAATTAGTTGTATTCTTTTAATGTGTTGTTTTGCAGATTAATGCAGTTTATTTGACAGATGTGTAATGCTGTTTGTTGAAAAATGCATTAGAACCAATGATGGTAAGATCTTGGCCTAGCAAATTGGTAAAATATTACTTGCTCTTAATTACTGAATCATATTGTAGGATAAAATCTGCTGTTTATGTATAAAAATTTGTACTTTATCTCTGATTATGTGGTATATGCCCAGAATTTCATTATTAATGATCGATTCATTAAAATTACTATTTTTAATTGTCTACTTTGTTTTGTGTTGCTGCTGCTCATTCTGCATTTTTTTTTTTTTTTTTTTGAGTAGATATAAAAATTAATTCTTGTTTTTTATTTTTTTTCCTCCATGTCTCTTTTTATTGTGCTGGTAAATTTTTGAGAAAATTTCAAGTAAATATGCCGTTTTTACTTAGTTTGCGTAAAAATTGTTCTTCTTTATGCCTCTTTTGAATAAATATGTCAATTTTTGTTTGTCTTATTTAATATCTTGTTTTGCATATTAACACAGTTTATTTGACAGATTATGATGCGATTTGTTGAGAATATTCATTAAAACTAATGCGGGTAAGTTCTTGGCCTAACAGATTGGTAAATGATTTTCTGATCTTAATTACTGAATTTTTTATTATATTCTAGGATAAAATTCTGCCTTTTACGTGTGAAAATTTTTATTTTATCTGATCACGTGCCAAATTTAATGATTCAAGAAAAATGCCATTTCTGTGTGTAGCTAGTTCGTTGTTGCTGTTCATCATGCAGTTCTTTTGAATACATATCAGATTGAAAATTTATTCTTACATGTGTATTTTTCTCATCCATTTTTGCTGTGTACTTTTCTTGTGAATATTATTTTTATTTAGTCTATATAGAATTTGCTCTTTCTACCTTTTTTGAATAAGTATGATAATTAGTTCTTGTTTGTGTTATTTTAATGCCCAACGATTCACTTTCGAATGTTTGTTAATTATAGAAGCTAATTTTACTTTTTGCTTGCAGTTTTTAACTCTGTACCTTTTATCCAGACATAAATAACATCTGTCTTTTCATTTCTAAACTTAAAATATCGCAGTCGGGAAAAGGTTTCAATTTGAAAGGTAGTGGCTTTTCTAATTGCAAGAATTTCTCTTCAGAATTATAATTAACATAAGCTGTGCATTCTCTGCTAAGTATTTCATTTCTCGAAAAGTCTGGTAGACCTTTTAAATCGCAATTTTAATCTTTAATTTTTTTTGGATATAATTAAGAACGAATTCATTTAGAAGCAATTTAAAAAATAAAGGCATTAAAATATTTCTGTATAAATCAGTATGGTACTTTTCTGTTTCGCCGGCGCAAATCTTGCCAAGCGCACTTTATTGGTGACAACACATAATACACATAAAAAGTGTCAAAAAATGTTGGTTCTAAGATTTTTTTTTATTTTAAGGGCATAAACATTTTAATATCGTTTAAAGTTTTGTAAAAAGACAATAAATTTTTTTTAAATATTAATTTAAGAATTTACTATGCTTTCATGGTACAACATCCTGATTCGCAGGTTCGTATCACGTGAACCCAAGTGATCTCATTTCACGTAATTCTTTGCTCAAACTACGCTACAAAAATCTAATTCTCTCAATGATTCAGTAATTATCTACAATAATTTCAAGTTACATTTTAATATGGAATACAAGTTTAAATGCAAGTATTATTTCAGTTCGTACGAATAGCTTACTTAAGAATTATGTAAAGCCCAGTACTTTACTTCGCTAGTGCATTCTCATTAGAATTGATGAATTTAACCCTTGATTTTATCTTTTCTATATTTTCGCCTTCGCTGAGCTGTGTGATTGCATCCTAATTGACTTAAATACCGCGAATGACATTAGGGCATAAAATTGAACTTTCTGGTAAAAATTCTATTTAATTGTATGCCAGTATTGAAAGAAACAGTGGCGTAGCTAGGGTGGGGCAAGAGGGGACATCTGTCCCCGGGCGCAGCATCCAGGGGGCACCAAATTAATGCTACGAAATTTTTTAATGAATGTTTAGCATTCTTGACACATAGAAAAGGGCGTAAATTCTTCAGTTTTCCCCGGGCGCTGGAATCCTAGCTACGCCACTGGAAAGAAACAATCTGATAAAAAAAATGACTGTGATATGTTTTGAAGATGAGCGTAAAAGGTTACCAGCGGAGATATTCCGTTTGGCATCTGTTGTACCATTTTTGGCGAAACATCTCTACTTTCTCCCAAAAGTCTTGCTATTTTTCAGATTTCAAGTTTGACTTCTGTGCCTTGTTTTGCAGGTTAACATGCTTTATTTGATTGCATAGAAGTTAACTTTTCGTAAAAAGGCCTTAATTATATTATCATTATTGGTAAATTCAAGGCTTAAACAGATTGGTGAAATGTTTGACCTTAACTACTGAATTCTGCTAATTATATGGGATATGTCCATAATTTAAATTTTCTCCTAGTAAGTCGATCAATTGGAACAAAATGTAAAATGAATTTATTTGCTGTATTCATAAATTTCCAGCCATGTGTATCATTTAATAATTATTTGTTTTTAGTATAAAAAAAAGTAGTAGCAGATGGTCCTACCAATTTGAATAAATATGGAATTTAGTTTTTAATAGTTTTATTTATTTCATGTAATTTATGATATTAAAGTATAAAGGCTATGCTCTTGGATTTTCTAGTAAAGGCAAGTTTCCAATAAATAGCAGTTTTTATTTGAGTATGGTGGTTGAGCTATTTATCCAGCATTTTTTTAGTATGAAGACTAATCATACTAAAAAAATTTGAGCATTTCTTTCAAGTAAAAATCAGTGTGTTATAGCTGTGCTAGTATCATTCTGCATAATGACAAAAGTTCATTAAATATGTTAGTGACATTTAAGTGTTGGTTTTGATTATCATGCAATACTGAAACTAAATTCAGAATTTCATTATTGACAAAAAAAAAAAAAAAATTAATTCTGGGTATGAATGTTTGAGCATGTGTGTAAATTTTAAGTCATTCTGGATTTTCTTTCATTTGATTAATTCGTTAAACTTGCTGTTATCTGTAAAAAATTGTCCTATTGAACTTTACCTTTCGTTTTAGTGGCACAGGTGATAATAGATTTTTAACCCCCAAAAAATGAAAATTTCCAAGTGTGGCTGTAGCGAGTATGCTCAAGTTCATAAAATAACTTAGTTTTTCTTTATCATCACCTTTCTGTTCGAGAAGCTTTTCTGCAGCATACAGTGACCATCCCTTTTCTATTATAAGAATACAGTCAAAAGTCTTTAATCTGGACGTCCATAATCCGAAATGATCTGGACCTCAAAGCTACAAACTTTCTGCGCATGCTCATATGCGTTTACGCATGCGCGTTTAATGTATAACGGACCGTATAAGCTAAGCTAAAATTATCTAATTATCTATTTCAGTTAATGTTGCAGATTGCGTTGTTCCTTAATCTTCTATATGGATCCGGCTTATTATTTTTTGTGGACTGTTAGAGCAATTTTATAAAAGTAAGCTTGAACTTTAGATTATGTCAAAAAGAATTTCGGATTCTGGAGCTGCCGAAGAATCTACAAAGTGAAAGCATGTTTTGATGTCCATCAAACAAAAAGTGGAATTGCTGCAAAAAAATGTATAAAGGCATATCCTTTGTTTCTCTAACCATTCTGAAATCTGTTTATCAATTTTACATCTCTCTGCGGGGGGGGGGGACATCACGGCGCACAATGAACAGGAAGTTGATCTGTCAGCACTATCTTTATATTCAGGGCAGATGTTTTTATTTTATTCGGCTTATAATTCCTTACTAAATGTAGTATTTCATCTCAATGTACTCCGTTTTTGATTATGATTTAATCAAATTTCTCGTCGTTATATTACGGATACACATCAAATAGTTTTCTGATTGCAATTTTCTAATTTCGACTATGCATAATGTATTCTTTACGCATGCGAGCGTTGAAAGAAATGTTTAATAAAGTAAACAAATAAATAATTTTTTATTGTATATTTTAATACCCTTTAGATCATAATTGCTCTTTATTTCATAAATTAAGTTTTCATATTTTTTATTTTATGTTTTCTTCATGCCATCTTACCAGATTTAAGTTGATGATCTGTAATCCGGAATCGCCGAAGTCCCGACGAGTCCGGATTAAAGACTTTTGAGTGTAGTAATTTTAGAAATTTATCTGAATGTCTCCTGTGGACTTTCATTTAATAGATAACTAAAGCCAGTATGGAAATTAGGACATTTTGATATTGAAGAATAATTCATTGCTGCCTCATTGCTTTTTTTAATTTCTAGTCTTAACAAAGGAAAATGTTTCTCAGAAATAAATGGAATGTATTTAATTAATTAAACTTAAATTGGGCAAATTCCATTCCCTCAATCTCTAGTGATTTTCAGAATTTTTAAATTCTATTTCATTTGGTCAGAGTTGTCTTAATCTGTAGTCATTTCTAAATTTTTATATGAAGATTTAAAAAATGGAATTAGCCAGAGAATATAAGAATTAAATGTTAATATATTTTACAACAGAATTGAATTTCAAATAGTTCAAAAATCTAGTCCATGTAAATTTGAACTGAATTTTAATTTGATTTTTCTATTAATTCATTACATTTATTTAGGCGCCTAGAATGTGAACATGGTAAATAAAATGGCAAGTAACCATTCCTCAGTATATTTTGGTGGGGAAAAACTTCTGAAATTTATGTTCAGTTTGTAGTAATATTATTCAGTTAATTTCATATTTGTTTAGGAATTTCACAGGGTGGGTGATCTTCTGTGCAAGATACTGAGAAAATTTTGATATTCTTTATGCTAAGAATAATTTCAAGAATTAATAAATTTCAGTTTTTTTTTTATATGATAGACTGATTATTCAAAGTAATATACACCAAGGTCACCTTGGATGATCAAGAGCTTGTATCATACATGCATATTAACTGTTATAGGATAGCTATGGACTTTGGTCCTTCAAATTGTTTTATTAATATATATACTACAGTATTCAAAGAACTACAAAAGGGTGGAATGTAGTAAATAAAACATTTTTGCTTCTGATAGAAGTGTACAACTGACTGAAAAATGTAACAGCCATCATTAAAATTCAACATCATTTGAGATCATTAAGTATAGTACATACTTTTAAAAAAATGAAACTGTATATATGAATTTTTGAAATAATGTAACATATTAAAAGAAGATAAATTATGTATTGAAGTGAATTATGCATTCAGTATTCCAATAAATTTTCCATTTTATACATTCTTAAATCAATATAAGAATTATCAGTATTTTTAAAATCATTAGTGTATGTGTTTTAGGAAAACTTTGGTTTAAATTCAGGCTTAGATACTAAGAGTTCTGTTTTATGAAGCATAAGTATCTAATATTTGTTTTGCAATTAAGTTGAACTCAAATCATTAAATGTGAATGACATAATAGAAAAAAAATCAGAGTTATTTTAATGACTGTAATGATGATATGTTATCTCTTATCACAGGAAAATACTTGGTATTTTATTTCAAGAAAAAAAAAAAAAAAAAAAAACCAGCTGGGATGTTCTGTGGAGCAAGGTTTTTAAATTTTTAAATCCTGTTCCTAGAGCAGACTTGCTAGTTCTTGGTTGTAGGTAAAGTTCAAATGGTATTTTAAGAACCTGAGGTTTAAATAAAGGTTTATTTTTTATAGAAAAATTCATTTATATTTCAGTAGTAGTTATTATATTTTGTGGCTATTCATTGAAAGAAATGTAAGTTTTTTTTTCGTAAATTTTGGTACGGATTAGATCATAATTGCTCTTTATTCCATAAATTACGGTTTCATACTTTTAATTGTATATTTTCTGCATGCCTTCATACCAGATTTAAACTGATGATCTATAATCCGGAATCGCCAAAGTCCCGACGAGTCTGGATTACGGACTTTGTACTGTATAACAGACTTATAAAGGGCCCCATATTTCAAATAGCTTAGGACCTTATTAAGTCTAAATATGCTTCTGCATACTGTTAAGCACGAAGTTGGAAGCAAAATGGTTTGTATATTTCTCGCTGCTCCTGGAATGGGAAATTTACCTTTGTAAGTTTTTTTTTTTTTTTTTTAACAGCTTTCCAGTATTTTTTTATTTTATTTATTTATTTATTAGTCCAAAGGGATTTGAATCCCGAAGGACTATTAGTTTCGTTTTGGCATTTTGCGTCGGACTCATAAATGTCGGTTCATTTTTCAAACTGTTGCCACAAAATGTTAGAGTCCTGCATTATATTTGAAGAAATTAAATAATGAAAAATCTGCATAAATGTATGTATATTTCTCGTATTGTGATAAAACAACGGTACATAGAGTCATCGAATTTTGAATAACGTAATCCTCCAACGAATATGAGCATGTGGAAGACCAAATTTGAAATTTGAAATTTGTTTTATGATCGATTTCCTATTTTTTAAAACTTTGACGAATTTTTGATTAACAAACTCAAGGATTTCAAAGCGAGCAATGGCAACGTTGTGCAGAAAAAACATTTTTATTTATTTATTTATTTATTTTGGTTTTTTGTTTTTTGTTTCCCACCTACAACTCCCTACCAAAATGAATTTTCAAAATCTCGTTTTATATAAACGAGGTGGAACCAGTATTTAATAAGAAGTCTCAGGAAAAATAATGACCACGTCAATTTTTTTTCTTCTACGGAAGTTACTTCCATGGAAGAGCTTAGTAATGCATGTCTTCCTTTCTGGCCATTGTCATTGCTTTAAGCTAAATCTTACTACGTTCAGCCGTATTGTTACGTGGCTGTTAGTATTTGCCAGTGAGGTTTAATTAAGGGCCAACTCTGTTAGTTATTTCTGTACAGCTTTTTCTAGTTTTTAGTTAGTTAGCATTAGTTTCTTATTTTCTATCTTAAGTTAAAGCCCAAGTGGAGACTTCATGTAAGCCCAGGATTGGCCAACTATAGATGGTCTCAAGTTAAATAAAAGGATATTTAAACCCTACTTTTGACTTGTCGCTCTAGACTTTTAGAAGTCAATGAATAGTCGCTACACAATTCTCAAGTATTCTAGATACCAAAGGCAGCCAATTTTACTAGAATCTTGTATCATTTATAGTGGAAAATTATATAGATCAGTATATAACTATTATGAAAATTTGAAAGCATCTGCAAGAAAATTGGAATGCAAAATACATTCATGTTTTATCAGGATAATGATTCTAAACATACAGCCCTAAATGTTCACATGTGGTTTTCATACAACTGTCCGGAAGTTATCACAACTTCTTCCTTCATTTAGTCTTCAGACTTAAATCAAATTGAACATGTATGAATGGAACAACAGTTACTCAAAAAATATAGATAAATGCATGTGAAAAGTGTAACTTTAGCTAAAAGATATCTAACCATTATGAGTATTGAATGTCCCGTTATTTTATTAATTTATTTTTTTTTATTGACTCTTTCTTCAAAGTATTCGAATACTTATATGAGTTCATTTTGAAAATATTTTGAATATCTTTTTTTAACCAAAAACGCTTAGACTATTTTTTTTTTTTTTTTTCAAAATAATGAACAATAGTACATGTGAAGGAAAAGTCATTCTACTGATTATTATTAACTGATATTTGGAAATAAAATCAAAGAATGCAAGTGTTACAAAATTAATTTCATAGGTTTTATATTTCATGAGTTCAAACTGATATTTTAAATTTAAAAATACAAAAACATGAATATTTGTCTTATTCAAAACATGTTTGTAAGTGCAAGTATATATGTTTAAATGGCTGGCAGTTACATAAGGCATAAGAACTTTTAAAGACATACGATATGTTAGACTTCATATCTTAAAATAATTTACATTAATGTCATAGTAGAAAGACAATTTGACTGCACTATGTGTGATTTCTTTATAGTAATTAAAGAAAATTACACCACATGTGCTCTTTCCCACCTTTCCACCTTATTTTGCAAATAAATTGAGCAGAACGTAATTTTTTTTGGCCATATGATACCTTCGGCTCTATCTAGTAATGCTGAAGTGGCACTTGTAGTAGTTCATTCAGGAGAAGGAAAATCTCGTAGAAGATTGAAGGGGGAAAATTGATCGCAATCAGGCATACTGGTGGTCCTGGTTTCGTACGACGAGACAACAGTTCAGTGATTCTTAACACAAGTTGATTTTTATGTTATAATATAACCTGCTTGTAAACAAGATTTTTCTGGAGCACAAAATAAATATAACAGCACAGAAGGGCTATTAAGTTCCAGAAGTATGTTTTTCATTCAATCTTAGCCATTTGGTTAGGTGAACGGATCAACAGATTATCATGGAGAGAGAGGTGGCCTTTCAGAAGGACCGAGGAATGGTGTTTAAATCATACTATAGAATTACGTCCATCTAATCTTATGCTTATTATGCAAAAACTAGAGGAAGAATATTACTCACTTAGAGATGTTCCCAATCAGTCCGAGGAATAATTAGCTTATCTTAATGATCTCAAAAATCAAATCGCAGCACTAAGCCAGTACGTTATTGAACTCAAACTGAGGATGAACCCACTAATTACTCCCAGCTACTATGGAAACTAATAAATCTACCGAATCTACTAACGCTAAAATTAAGCGTAAGAAAAACATAACGGATAAAGAAGGTTTTACTACACCTCGCATAACACATAAACGCACTCTTTCAAACGCAAAGGTTAATGAGCCAGCACAGAAAAACAAATTCCAGGAATTAAATCTCGAAGACAATATCGATTCTACTAACGAGCAGGGTGATTTTATCCCCCTCCCACTGTCCTAGCCGACTTTGCAGGCGACTGGGACAAATTAAAAGATGCTATTGAAGGAAAGTTACAAATCAAAAAATTCCCCGGAAATTTATCCGGTGGAACTCTTACCATCAGAGTTTACGACTTTGAACATTACAGAATGCTCACTGATTTTTTAGATAAACTTGAACTTCCCTACCATACTTTTAAAATGAACATCGAGAAACTGCCAAAGACTGCTGATATTGAACGTATCAAATCTGAAATAAAAGAAAGGGAAATACCCATCCAAAAAAACCGTTAAATCACTCATGTTATTGAGGGGAAAATTATCCATTTACCTGTATACTTAGCAGAATGCACCCGCAATAAAGAAGGTAAAGCTATATGTGACATAAAGAAATTAATAGGACTCGACGTGTTCGTGGAAACCTTACAAATCTCGCCCTGGCCCCATGCAATGCCATAAGTGCCAGCGGTACGGGCATACACGGGATCGCCGCAAATACAAAGCATGCTGTTTAAAATGTGCAAAACCTCACGAGACCTATACTTGCTCCCAAACAAAAAAATGATAAAGATAAACCTCCAGTCTGTGCCCTCTGCAGAGCAGATCACATTTCTTCTTTTAAAGGTTGCCATGAGCACCCATTTAATATACAGAAACAGATTGAAGAAATTAAAGCCAAAATAGAAGCGATGAAGAATCAATTCCATTACGACAAAAACGAATTCCAGGCGCTCAATCCGAAGGAGATCCCTAAACGTAGTCCTGCCTGGCAACAATCATCCAGAGATGAAAACCAACCCAAAGGATCAAAAACTAGCCAATTAGGATTTTATGAGAGGTAAAGATTTCTTCCAGGCGCTCAATCCGAAGGAGATCCCTAAACGTAGTCCTGCCTGGCAACAATCATCCAGAGATGAAAACCAACCGAAAGGATCTAGCCAATTAGGATTTTATGAGAGGTTAAAGTTACAAATTAAAGATTTCTTCTAAAAATTTAAAAATGCTAAAGGAATATTTGAAAAATTAGAGGTCGGCATAGCCGTTTTTGATTATCTGTCAAATATTGATTATAAATTTTAAGCCGATTCATAATATTTCTAATCTTATTTTAGCTACCAAAAGCTTTATAAAAATTAATTTCTTCAATGCTAACGGTATCCGTAAGCAACAACCTCAGCTCATCTCTTACCTCCAAAAATAACTTTTACAGGTCCTTAGGGGATGGATAAACATGTAGTGGTAAATGCCTTTGGGTTGAACACCACTTAACGAATGATGATCTCCGATTTCCGACCTCCAAAAACATGACACTTATGTCATGTTAGTCAATGAAACACATCTTCGAGCTTGTGACAGATTCAGAATTCATGGCTATCAGAGAGGATAGACCTCACAACAGAGGAGGCGAAAATGCTATCATAATTTAAAGGCCTCTAAATTATCAAAAAACGTAAAGCCAAGGCTTTGATAATATCTCAAATGAAGGGCTACAGGCACTGCCTAACAGATGTATAGTACTTATCACCAATATTTTCAACGCATGCATTCGTCACTGCTATTTTCCCTCTCAGTGGAAGCATTCAATAATTATTAACATCTTGAAACCTGGAAAAGACCTTAAATATGCCAAAAATTATAGACCCATCAGCCTGTTACCGGCTCTCTGCAAAGTTTTTGAACGTGTCATCAGTACAAGACTTACCAAATTGGCATTGATAGGAACCAATTTGGTTTCCGAAAGGGACACTGTACTACTCATCAGATACTCCACCTGGTAGAATTTATCGCCCAAGAATTTAGAAAAAAGAATGGTGTAGCAGCATGCTTTCTCGATTTTGAGAAGGCATTTGACCGAGTCTGGCATGCTTGGCTTACTCCACAAATTGTCAAATTTCCTTCTGCCTAATAGCTTCATTAAACTTACCTACTCTTATCTCTACCGTTGCACGTTTCAAGTAAAGATGTGGAGAAATTCTCTCATCAAGAAAGAGATTTTCCGAGGCGTCCCTCAAGGGTCTGTTTTAGGACCGAAATATTTTAATATTTTATAAATGACATGCCTGTCCCACTACACTCAAGTATTTATAAATATGCGGACAATACAGTTATCTTAACCAGCTCTAGAAATCCACAAAATGGTCTTGACAAACTCCAAATGCAAGCTAATCTAATCAACAAATACTGTGAAATTTGGAAAATTAAACTTAACGCAGATAAATGTTGGGTTGTTTTATATCGCAGATACAGAAAAAATTTTCCAGTTAATTCCAATATTAAAATAGATAATTCACCAGTTCCAGTAGCAAGCTCATATAAATACCTAGGAGTGTACGTCGACAAAGCTTTAAATTTCAAGGACCATATCCAGTATACCATCAATAAAGCTAATGCAGCATTTATGTCTCTTTACTCCCTGCTTGGAAGGAAATCTAAATTAAATCTGAATACTAAGAGAAATCTTTATATCACTCTCATCAGACCAATTTTACTCTATGCAGTTCCTGCATGGGCAACTGCCGGATAAACTGAACGCTCGAAAAAAAAACGTCTTACCTAATAAGATTCTCCGTAGCATAACAAATGCCCCTTGGTTTGTGCGGAACGCGCAAATCCATAAGAATTTAAATATTCTCCCGATTCATGATCAAATACTAACTACAGCACACAACTTCTTTGAAAAACTGAAAAACTCACAATACCTAGCCATTAAAGAACCCACAGATAAAAGACCGCGAACTATACATCATAATGCATTATGGTGGTAGTGTACAGTGTATATCTTTTATTTCTACTTATTTTACGTATCTTATTATTCTTTATTACTCATGATCAGTTTACGTTATGCACAAAGCTTATGGACTTTGATTGCAACTTATATTTCTTACTTATTATTTTCATTTAACCAAGAATTTATTTAGTACTGTGTAGTGTTTTAAAGCAAAGACTTTGCTTTCAGAGAAAATTTTAGTTCGCGGTCTTATGACTCCTTCACTCGCTATTGGCCACCTCGCATCACGTGGTGTTTACTGTGCAACTTTAAAGAAATTAATTTTCTAACATGATTATTTAATTTTACTCTACCCAAATCGCGTTTCTGAAGAATAAGGACATTATTAAATCTTCAAATTCACCTTTTTTTTTTTGGAACTCCACAGACTTATTTGGGCTACAGTGAACCTCTGGTTGAGGCGATACCCCCATTTTAATGGATAATAAAGAGCGAAATAATGATATATTTCATTGGGGACTCGCATGCCATGGCTGAAGCCATGGCAGCGGTATTATAAATATATATAACAAATTTGCTAATACTTCACGGACATAATTGTTTTCTAAAATAAAAGTTTTTTAGGGTTCTTAAAAAGAATCTTTATTTAACACGTGAGTGTGTAATCTTTATTTACCACAGTGCCACAGCAAAATCTGGTAAAATAGTCTGTCGGATCATTTTTTTTTTTTTTAATTCTAGTGGTTTCGTGTCTCCTTTATCCTAAAAATCAGTTCAGTACCTAATCTGAATATATTTTTATGAATATTTAATAAATAGATAAACAAATAACAGGTTTTAAACAATAAATTTATTACATTTCAGTTCATTGTAAATTAACACAAGAGTTCTATGTCTCAATAGGAAAAATTGGTAAAATTAGACAAATACTGTATTACAATACAAATAATAAAACATAATACATAACCAAAAATAAATAACTTAGTGAATGTGTAAACATCTTAAAAAATATCGCTAGTCTTGTATTCTTTCAATAAACAACACAATCCCATTTAATTATAACTTCTTTGTTTTACTTCATAAATAAGGATTACTTATTGCAGCAAAATCTATATTAAAATCAGATAATAATCTATGAAAAAAAAGCTTCCAGAAGACGAAACCAAGAATACGGACAACTTTCTGAACGTAGAAATAATTTTAACCATATAAATTGATCCATTTGTGAAGCACCGATGACTCACACAGCTTTAAACAATACAAAATTTGAGTCACACTCGATGAGCATGGCTCCGAAAAGTAAGGCCGCTATGAATCATCGATGATGTACATGGCAGTCAATGTGTTAATGTGCATGTAAAAACTCAATTATTAAAATAAAATAATTTTTTAGCTAATCGTGGATAATAAGTAGTATAATTTAGTAGGCAGTTTTTTTATTACGCACATCGGTGCTACATAAGCTGCCATAAAAAATCAGCTAGAATAAGCTAATGTTTGGTCTTCATCACAGCTGGACGTGCTAGTCATGAGAACAGGCAAAGGCCAAATGCGATAATTCTTTATATCATGACCTGCATTCTCAAATATAATTTTTTAAAACTGTTTTCGATAATTCGAATAATGTTATATACCAAGTTCGCAATGCCAAAAATGAAAAAAGTGGCAAGCATATTAAAAAAATGTGTTTAAATTATAGATTAATCAATTAATTAAATTATAGTATTAATCAATAAATTAAATTATAGTTATCAGTTAACTAGATTTTAAAATCTAGTTAACTGATAAATGTACGAATTATTTAAAATTTATAAAAAGTATTGTCAGTCTGTTATTGAACAGTTACATTATTTATTATATTTGTGAGACGAAAATGCCTAGTTTCTAGAGATTCTTAGATTCAATAACGGTAACTGTTAAAAGTTAGCCTTAAAAAAAAAAGTGGATATTGTCTTTAAATTTTAGTTTCCCTGTTATAGCAAAAGTTAGCTTCTAAACTTGACTTATACTGTTACGTGACTGGGTCCCCAAAATTTATTATTTTATTATTAATTTTCCCCATCTTACCTCTATTCAGCTTTACAAAACACACTCATTACACACACCTGGAAGACTGTATTTAATGTAAATGATAACAACTTTGACTACACTCATGAACACAATCGTGTTTTTTTTTTTTTTTTTTTAACAAAATTCTCTTACTTCCTTTCCTTTTCTTTCTATAGGCCCTTTTTTTTAATTATAACTAAATTTTTTTTCCTCTCCATTACTTTTGGGCCATTTATTTTTTACTTTATTTTGTCCCATCTTTCCTTCCTGGCCTTTCGAACTCGTATAAAATATACGAAGTTCCTTTTTACTCTCCTCTGAAATACGAAATTGCCCCCCTTTCTATATACCTTTATATATGCTTGATTTTTTGCACATCGGTGCAGAAAGACTTAGCGGGTGCAACAAAAGACATCTGTCTACTTTGTCTGTCTGTCTGATATTGTCTTTAAATATGATTAAAAAAATGGCATAACATTTGCATCATATTCAAATATCCCACGAAATAATTTTAAAAAAGTTTCCCTTTATTTAATTAACAGGGCATAACATGAAATCATTCACAAATATTTAAACGTGATGAAATCGTTCATCACCTTATTTGTGACGGAATAAACAAAATGCAGTAAACTCTCTAGTTGCGTCCATCTCTGAAAAGAACAAAATATGTCTAAGACTAATATCGGTACTGAAAATCACTTTCGCACAAGATCGAAATCATATGGAACCTTGAGAAGTAGAGAGGATCACTTCAAAAACAGGTAAGATCCTGAATACTGTTAATTTTTAAAAAAGTTGAAATAACTTAATTTTTTAGAACTATCCTGAAACTGAAAGCGAAACTAACGATATATTATTTCAGTTAGGTGTTGCGTTGTTTAGAATAAAGACATAAATATAGGAGAACTTCATTAATGTTTCTTAAACTTTCTATTTACACAGGAGTTCATCTGTCAAATTTATTGTAAATAACTTAAAATTGCTGAATATGAATTATTTTAAAATTACGCTATGAATATACATTTATAACAGAGAAAGGAATGTGACATTCCAAGTCATTTTATGTCTCATGATTATCAATAAAGCTCTAAATAAACATCGGTAAAATAAATTAACATCTCTTTAAGATCTAATATGAGGTATGGTCTTTTCTACAGCCAGACAGGTCGTGTATCGTGACGGCATACTAGACAGGACGCAGATGAAGAGCCCCTATGGCAGTCGGTCTCATTCCTGCAACAAGACAGTTTTCAACTCCAGGATGGTTCTTGAAGGGGGGAAAATTGCCCTCCTAAGAGCGTCCCAGACATGCTTTATATGAATATATTATTTCAGTTAGGTGTTGCGTTGTTTAGCCAGGTGGCAAATATCCTCACTTTCCAGGTTACTGTTGACCAGCTGAGCCCTATGTGGACGAGCTTTGTCATCCATTAACAGGAACACCGGACCAACTGCGCTCCTGAAACATACGATCTAAGATTGCTTCTCTATACCTCATAGAAATCAGAAAGCCTTTGTCAAACACATGAAGGGGGTGTGGGGCCGTTCAGCATAATACCTACCCAACTATTACACCTCCACCACCGTAATGATCCTTTCCCATGATGAGGGGAGGGATGGTATCGTGTTCCAGGCTCTTTCCAGATGCAGACACAATAAAGAATCAATGGCCAGGCATATCTCGGCTCGTATAAAAAGCACGCACTGAAGTCTGTGTATTGAAGTGAGCGGAACGCAAATGGCACGTCTTTTGGCATACAGCCCTATCTCATAATGCCTTCAGACAACTGTAAACCGTGAAACTCGGATTTCAGCGGCAGCATATAGCTCAGGTTATCAGGATCAATATTCCGTCTTACCTTCTTTGGGAACATGCAAGGACCTGACTCGGAACAGAGAGCTTACTAAAGCTATGTTCAATAATGTGGGAAGTAGACAGGATACACAAGAAGGGTATACAAAACCCTTTATTTTTCTCTATTTACAATAACTTCCGTACTTCGGAATACACAGACCCGCTACTTGGGGTCTAACGTAAAAATATAAAAATAGAACTAAACTCTAATTTAACTTTAAAATAATAAACGTGGAAGATTGGCCTTATATTAACAGGAAGCCGTATGTAGTACAGAGAACTGTGAACACTACAATACGTTTAAAATTTATCAAGAGGATTAAAACCTCTGGCCGGGAAGGCAACCAGCAACTGCGTAAAACTTCTAAGGTAAGCGGCCTGCTTCGACTCACTGTTTCCTCTCTCTCGCTTGGCAAAAAGCCACAACTTAAATACTTGGCGTTCGCCAGACAAACTTTGCATAAATACCTTAACGCTTATAATTCTGGCCGGAAGTAGAAAATAAGAAGTGATAGTAAAGATTTAAAATAAAATAAACGTTAGTAAAACTTAAGATCCTTACAAGGTGAGAGTTGTGAATCTGTAGCAGTTCTGTGTCGCAGCGCTGAAAGAGGGAAATAGTGACCTTCGTCGTCGTTGTGGATTTTGGTCGGCTTTGGACCTTGGTTGCGGATCTTGGTCGAACTTTTCAAAGTCCTGAAACTGTTTCCATAAATTGCTGACGACACTGGGTGTCACATTGAGCTCTTTAACTACCTCCGCTTCTGATTGATCTGGCGACAATCTACTGTTAATCGCCGAGCGTGGCTTTGAAACAGGCATGTAACTAACTGGTTTTTACCCGAATCTGGGAGAACGCTTCTAGGCCATTGGCTTTATACATACACACCGTAATCGGCAGAACTCTATAGCAATTACTGTGGCTACCATTGCATTTAACTCTTTGATTCCATCGCAGATGTGGGCGCTAGTCCGAAATGGTGATAAAAAATTTTCCAACATGTAGATAGGTGATTTACTGTAAAGTGGTGCCAACTAGTGGTTATAGAACACATGAAATGGAGGGATGAAAAAATCCTCGAAGTCTCTGATATACACAGCAAAGGGGCAATGAAATAAGAATACAAATGAAGTGTAATATAATTTAGATATTAAAAAAGGAGATATCAAATATACACAAATATATACAGGTGCAATCACAATGCAGAATAATATCCAGTATTGTAATGAATTGTTGAAAACCCCTCGTGCGCTGACATTCTTTTCATGATCATAGCTCCGCAGATACGCACATGTACGATTACGTATTCGACTCTGAATATTTGCATAATTCTTTGGCGGCATAATTAGTACCTTGGATTCAAAACTTTTCTTAAAAATAAACATAATTTGCAAATTCTCTTAATTTTGCCCACGAGTGACTTAATGAAAAGTTCATTGAATTAAATTCAGAAATTTTTTTTAATTCCCTGTGCTATAGTCATTAAGTTTGTCAATTAAGGATGCAAAAATATCATTTCAAACAATTAATAGTAATCAAAGTGTGACATAATTCATGAAATTTTTCATTAAATCAGGATATTGTCAAGTCGAGGTTATTTTTACTTAATCATATTTTAGGAAAATGCTGAAACTTTAGTGTATGTTTCCAAACTGCCCAGGTCTTTTATGCATGCAAATAAAAATATTGTTTTTCTTTTTTTATTTTAATATAAGATAAATTTTCCCGATTTCATACACTTCAGAAATTAATAAAATAAATTGTTAATTCAAAGTTGACAACAGCATTCAAAGTCTGGAGCTTAATGAAATGACAATTCTCTTTCAGTATTGTCAGTGTATGGTGTCTAAAACACAGGACTAGAAGTTTTGTACACACACTACAGTTAAAAAAAAAGTTGTGGTTGGATAAAAATGCACTTGAGTTACATACGCGGCATTAAACTGACATTTCAAGTTTAATAATTAAACGCAAAAACAAATTTAGATGGAAAAATCAAAATTTTATGCATGCATACACACACAAAGGGGGAGGGTAAAGATGAAACTTATTTGTTTATTTTTATTAACAACAATTTATCCTTGCACTGTAATACATAAGAATTATAACTATCTCTGCCATATTCACTAAATGGAAAAAAATGAATAAAAGTTTAGATCAGGATATTTGAATACAGCAAAGCAGGGGCGTAGCTAGAGGGGGGCAAGAGGGGGCATCTGTCCCCGGGCGCAGAATCCAAGGGACGCCAAACTGATGTTACGACATTTTAGAATTAAATGTTTTCCATCCTTGGCAAGCAGTAGGGGGCGCGAAATCTTCAGTTGTCCCTGGGCGCTGAAAACCCTAGCTACGGCTCTGCAGCAAAAAACACGAGGGCTATCTGCCTCCCCTAAGGAAAAATGGCTCACATTTACGTTACACACAGGAAAAACCATACAGCCAGTACTTTCACCTATGATCAAACTTCCAGCATTCAGCAGTCTTAACTACTCAGCTATGTGTGGGACTAAATCAATAATCAGAATTAATATTTCGATATTCTATGACTTGAACCTAAGTATAATACTATATAGTGTTCATTAAAATGTTTTAAATAAATCTAATATATATATATATATATATAATTTATCAAGCAAAGCAGTAATAACAATTTTTGAAAAACCAATTTTGGTCAAGAAAACATCTTGCGCAATATGCTGCAAAATAAGTAAAAAATAAAAATTGTAGAAAGCTCGCCTAAAAGTTACCAAGAGCTGCTGCTCCAAAAGGTTTAAGACGTTTTCAAAAATTAATACACATGAAAAGCAAATCATTAGACATGTAAAACATAAATACAATAAAATTAAAAAACAGAAAAAGTTAAAAAGTAAGCGGAAAATGGTAAATTAGCCCATTTCGACATCCAAACAGGCTTTTCAAGGGAAATTTCATTTATTTGAACGTCGAATCAAGCTAACCCCATTACGCGTTTCGCCGAAACAAACAATTGAAACTTTTTCGCTAAAAATTTTTTTTGACAAAGTGTCTTCGAAATTTTAATAGTCTCAATTCTCTGTTCCAATTTCCCAACGCGTCCGCTCAGAATGACACATTAAGGTGTTAAAATATGTTAATCAAAATCAAACTTTCTAAATCTAGTCTAAAATTAAAATCAAAACGAAATAAATAGCGATGAGCTATTAGTCCTAAAAATACAAATACATTCGGGCTGGGCCTGCAAGCTTAAAGATTAACAATTTTATTTTTAAAAAATAGATTTTATAAAACTGTAAGAAAACCTGTAGTTAATAATCAATATAAAATAAAAAATTGAGAAAAGAACAACTCAGTGGGTCTTGCTAAGACCAAGAAAAAGTTGTAACAAGAGAAACAAAAAACTGACCTTTGACGATGTAAAGCTGTCCCTCTGAAAACATGCAGAAAAATGGCTGCTAACTTCTAGCGTCTTATTTTGGATGACGTACGTAGGGGGGAGCGAAGTGTTGTGGGCGTTTAGCCAATGTGAAGTGATTTTCGTTATCTGTAACTCGTCTCCTATTATCGGAGGGGGCCGGAAACCTCGGAACCCGTGTGAAGAGCTGAAAAAATGGCGCTTGGCTTGTAGTAGGATGGAAAAAATTTTTTCGAAGTGAAAATGGCAAATTCAGCTAAAACTATAAAAACTTGGCCATTAAAGCATGAGAAAAAGGAAAAAACAGTAATTTGTTAAAAAAAGTCGTAATTCTTCAAGCTAGCGGGCGATCAAGCTACTATGAAAAATGAAAAAAGCCCGATTTGTTAATAAAAGCAGTAAAATTGGCCACTAAAGAAATTTAAATTTAAAAATATGTACATAATAGTATTTAAGATTAAAGTGCCAAAATTTTTTTGGAGGAAAGGGAATGAATAAACAAGAATTTTCTGTACATTTTTACAATAGATTCTCTGAATTAGTCATCCTTCTTAAACCGTCCGTAGCTTTAGGTATAAAAAATCATTATCTAACTCAAAAAATCTATAATTAGGTAAGGTTAATGCCAGCTTTGGTAAGGGAATTTTTAATTATTTTATGTGGTATTTGGTTACTTTTCAGGAGGTTTTTATAACACAAAACAAGTATAATAATAAATTTTTAATAATTTTAAAATAGTTACGAAGTATAGTATTTCTTCTTGTAAGTGTTCCGCAGTATTGCAAATTCTTTTCATTCTAAGTAGCTGTGAATAAATTGTGTTGATTATTACTCTTTTGGAAATATTTGAATTCCAGTTAGTGAGTTTAAGTGTGGAAAAATTAAATTCTCTTCTTTTATCGTAAACTTTAATAAAACGGTAATCAATAACATGTAAATCAAGGTAGACTGCATCATGCTGTTCTGTATTGGTTTTATTAAGTTTTAAGCAAGCAGGGTAGATATTAGCGTTTTCTATTTTGTTGTAGTTATTAAATGCTATGACATCATCAATATATCTATAGATGTGTTGGAAAAAGAGACTTTCTTCCGTTCTGAGTGAACGTACATAGGTTAGTTCTTTAGTGAACAGGAATAATTCACAAACTGAAGTTGAAAAATTCCCGCCCATAGGTATTCCCTGAACTTGTTTATAGATGTAATTGTCAAATTGAATAAAATTACTGAAGAGAACTCTGGTAAGGAATAGCTGCCATTTTTCGTTGCTGAGAATGGTAGAAATTTGTGGAAATAAATCTGGAAGAGCAAATAAACTTGTAAAAATTTCTTTGAGTGGTAGAGATGTATAAAGGTTTTCAAAGTCGTAGCATTGGATATGTTCTATTTGAAGTGAATTCAGAGTTTTAAGAACTTGTTCATTACTAGAGATCATCCAGTTGCAATGCAAACCTTTAAAATCATAGTTATTGATTAGTTCACGAATCATACGAAGTTTTTGCGCAAAGAGATAATCTATTTCTTTGAGATAACTTTTAGTACTATTAGCTATGAACCTGAATTTAATTGGAGACTTATGAAATTTCGGTAAGGCATAGAGATTTGCAAACCTGTTGTTATATTTCTGGGGTTGTATTTTAAGTCTTTTATGTAGTGCTTTAAATTTATTTAGAAGAATCTGAGTACTGGAAGTTATTTTTTGGTAAGTGCAAGTGTTATTTAACTCTTTATGCAGAAGGTTGTAGTAGAAGTGTTGTCAAATAATACTAAAATTGTTGCTTGTTTTGTCAATCTTCGTGATGATAAAGTTATGTTGCAATTTTTGAATGAGATCCTCCAGGCGTTTTTTATTGTGTAAAGAGTTGAAATTAGGCGCCTTGAATAGCAATCATTGAAATTCTTTTATAAGTGCAGCTTTCCATTCAAGAAAAGTTGTAGTGGGTAAATTGGATCTTGTACTAGCAATAATAATAAATTTATCTAGATCATTATTGAATTGTTTGAGGCAGACGTGTCTATTAAGACTGAAAGTAGGACGAAACTTGGTGCCAAGTTGCATAAGGTTACGTAATTCAGTATTTTCTACAATATTAAGATCTCCTGTGACTATATGTTGGTGGAAAGGATCGACATATTTTTTGTAGACAGGCATTTGGCAGTAACATGTGCTATTATCTTTTATAACGTGGTGGTTTATAACTAGTTGACCCAAGGTTTTTTCAAATTTAAGACAGGGTTTAATCTGGAGAGGTTGGTTAGGTAGCAAGTGCTGATATGTTTTGAAAATGCTTGGAATTTTGAACTTATCGTAAGAAGGGTGTCTGAACTGAATAGTACAAAAAAAGTTTTTTGTGAAAGAAATTACTGTTTTTAAGTTTAAAATTGCAGAAGTCTAAAATAAGATCCTTGACTATTTTGGAGCATTGAGACGGTTGATTTACTGTTTTAATCAGATTCCATAAGGTAGTATTCTTAAAGGTATGAAGAAGTTTTATGGCATTTTTAACGAAGTCTTGATGTCCAAGGTAGGAATTAAGATTATGAATAATTAATTTCAGATCTTGTGACGAAAAAAAAATTTTTTGTTTTTAGCATCACCTCCTCTAGTTCCTCTGTTAGTAGTAGTGCTAAAAAATCTGAATTGTCCATATATAGAAATCTCGTGCTGCCTATTAGTGGTATTACTGAGATATGCATTCAGTACGTAAGGATAAAGTGACTTATTTTGAAGTATGTAAATCGACTCCTTAAACAGTCGAAGTTTGGTGTTAGGAACAATATCAAGCACGTTAATTTCTATGTGATCAAAATTATGTAGATTATAATGTTCAAGAATAGCTGTAAGTTGATGATCTTTGGTGCTATTATTGTTTTTATTTTTAAATCTTTTTATATGAGATCTATGGTTATTAATTCTGAGGTTGAGAGGGTTTCTAGTTTGACCTATATATGCTAGAGAACATTCTTTACAGGTGATTTGGTAGATGCAATTGTATGTCTTTCAAAGTGATTGTGTTTTACTTGCAGTAGAAGGAAGCGGAGTAGCATTAGCCTTACAGGTTTTTCTAAAACTTCTTCATACCTTTAAGAATACTACCTTATGGAATCTGATTAAAACAGTAAATCAACCGTCTCAATGCTCCAAAATAGTCAAGGATCTTATTTTAGACTTCTGCAATTTTAAACTTAAAAACAGTAATTTCTTTCACAAAAAACCTTTTTGTACTATTCAGTTCAAACACCCTTCTTACGATAAGTTCAAAATTCCTAGCATTTTCAAAAAATATCAGCACTTGCTTCCTAACCAACCTCTCCAGATTAAACCCTGTTTTAAATTTGAAAAAACCTTGGGTCAACTAGTTATAAACCACCACGTTATAAAAGATAATAGCACATGTTACTGCCAAATGCCTGTCTACAAAAAATATGTCGATCCTTTCCACCAACATATAGTCACAGGAGATCTTAATATTGTAGAAAATACTGAATTACGTAACCTTATGCAACTTGACACCAAGTTTCGTCCTACTTTCAGTCTTAATAGACACGTCTGCCTCAAACAATTCAATAATGATCTAGATAAATTTATTATTATTGCTAGTACAAGATCCAATTTACCCACTACAACTTTTCTTGAATGGAAAGCTGCACTTATAAAAGAATTTCAATGTTTGCTATTCAAGGCGCCTAATTTCAACTCTTTACACAATAAAAAACGCCTGGAGGATCTCATTCAAAAATTGCAACATAACTTTATCATCACGAAGATTGACAAAGCAAGCAACAATTTTAGTATTATTTGACAACACTTCTACTACAACCTTCTGCATAAAGAGTTAAATAACACTTGCACTTACCAAAAAATAACTTCCAGTACTCAGATTCTTCTAAATAAATTTAAAGCACTACATAAAAGACTTAAAATACAACCCCAGAAATATAACAACAGGTTTGCAAATCTCTATGCCTTACCGAAATTTCATAAGTCTCCAATTAAATTCAGGTTCATAGCTAATAGTACTAAAAGTTATCTCAAAGAAATAGATTATCTCTTTGCGCAAAAACTTCGTATGATTCGTGAACTAATCAATAACTATGATTTTAAAGGTTTGCATTGCAACTGGATGATCTCTAGTAATGAACAAGTTCTTAAAACTCTGAATTCACTTCAAATAGAACATATCCAATGCTACGACTTTGAAAACCTTTATACATCTCTACCACTCAAAGAAATTTTTACAAGTTTACTTGCTCTTCCAGATTTATTTCCACAAATTTCTACCATTCTCAGCAACGAAAAATGGCAGCTATTCCTTACCAGCGTTCTCTTCAATAATTTTATTCAATTTGACAATTACATCTATAAACAAGTTCAGGGAATACCTATGGGCGGGAATTTTTCAACTTCAGTTTGTGAATTATTCCTGTTCACTAAAGAACTAACCTATGTACGTTCACTCAGAACGGAAGAAAGTCTCTTTTTCCAACACATCTATAGATATATTGATGATGTCATAGCATTTAATAACTACAACAAAATAGAAAACGCTAATATCTACCCTGCTTGCTTAAAACTTAATAAAACCAATACAGAACAGCATGATGCAGTCTACCTTGATTTACATGTTATTGATTACCGTTTTATTAAAGTTTACGATAAAAGAAGAGAATTTAATTTTTCCACACTTAAACTCACTAACTGGAATTCAAATATTTCCAAAAGAGTAATAATCAACACAATTTATTCACAGCTACTTAGAATGAAAAGAATTTGCAATACTGCGGAACACTTACAAGAAGAAATACTATACTTCGTAACTATTTTAAAATTATTAAAAATTTATTATTATACTTGTTTTGTGTTATAAAAACCTCCTGAAAAGTAACCAAATACCACATAAAATAATTAAAAATTCCCTTACCAAAGCTGGCATTAACCTTACCTAATTATAGATTTTTTGAGTTAGATAATGATTTTTTATACCTAAAGCTACGGACGGTTTAAGAAGGATGACTAATTCAGAGAATCTATTGTAAAAATGTACAGAAAATTCTTGTTTATTCATTCCCTTTCCTCCAAAAAAATTTTGGCACTTTAATCTTAAATACTATTATGTACATATTTTTAAATTTAAATTTCTTTAGTGGCCAATTTTACTGCTTTTATTAACAAATCGGGCTTTTTTCATTTTTCATAGTAGCTTGATCGCCCGCTAGCTTGAAGAATTACGACTTTTTTAACAAATTACTGTTTTTTCCTTTTTCTCATGCTTTAATGGCCAAGTTTTTATAGTTTTAGCTGAATTTGCCATTTTCACTTCGAAAAATTTTTTTCCATCCTACTACAAGCCAAGCGCCATTTTTTCAGCTCTTCACACGGGTTCCGAGGTTTCCGGCCCCCTCCGATAATAGGAGACGAGTTACAGATAACGAAAATCACTTCACATTGGCTAAACGCCCACAACACTTCGCTCCCCCCTACGTACGTCATCCAAAATAAGACGCTAGAAGTTAGCAGCCATTTTTCTGCATGTTTTCAGAGGGACAGCTTTACATCGCCAAAGGTCAGTTTTTTTGTTTCTTTTGTTACAACTTTTTCTTGGTCTTAGCAAGACCCACTGAGTTGTTCTTTTCTCAATTTTTTTATTTTATATTGATTATTAACTACAGGTTTTCTTACAGTTTTATAAAATCTATTTTTTAAAAATAAAATTGTTAATCTTTAAGCTTGCAGGCCCAGCCCGAATGTATTTGTATTTTTAGGACTAATAGCTCATCGCTATTTATTTCGTTTTGATTTTAATTTTAGACTAGATTTAGAAAGTTTGATTTTGATTAACATATTTTAACACCTTAATGTGTCATTCTGAGCGGACGCGTCGGGAAATTGGAACAGAGAATTGAGACTATTAAAATTTCCAAGACACTTTGTCAAAAAAATTTTTAGCGAAAAAGTTTCAATTGTCTGTTTCGGCGAAACGCGTAATGGGGTTAGCTTGATTCGACGTTCAAATAAATGAAATTTCCCTTGAAAAGCCTGTTTGGATGTCGAAATGGGCTAATTTACCATTTTCCGCTTACTTTTTAACTTTTTCTGTTTTTTAATTTTATTTTATTTATGTTTTACATGTCTAATGATTTGCTTTTCATGTGTATTGATTTTTGAAAACGTCTTAAACCTTTTGGAGCAGCAGCTCTTGGTAACTTTTAGGCGAGCTTTCTACAATTTATATATATATATATATATATATAACTTAAATGTGTCATTTACTGATATTTTATGTATGAAATATGTCTTTTAGAAAAATTTTAATTGCTTAGATAAGGAGAAGTCTTTTGGGTAAAAAAAAAAAATCAGTATGTTGGGGTTCTCCATCCACACATTAATAGTTCAAAGCACATTGAAATCATTAGAAATGGGCTAGCCGTAAAGGTGGCTTTGTGGTTTTTCTGGATCCTAAGTAGAATACCGGCCATAAAGGTCATTTTTATCTTTAGATTGTTAAGTCACTGTGTGCTTTTTCATAATCATTAAATGTTATGTTACAGAAATTTAGGTCAGTTATCTAATTTGTGATTATATTGCTCAAATGTGTAAAGCTTAGTTAAAATTTTGATGTAAGCACAATATCAAGATACCACACTATATTGAACTTTTAATTATATCAGTCTTTGGAAGTTTTAAGGTATTTATTTTTTAAATGTGTGAGTAGTAAACTAATACATATCCATGTCATAATACATTTTAAGCTAATAATGAAATGCAAGATCATCACAAAGAAATTGGATTATTTTTATAATTTAACTCAGAAACATTAAATCATTATTTAGCATTTTAATGTACATTTTTGAATAAGAAACTTGATTGTACACGGATCTAATGCTTTTTTAGAATGAATTATAAATAATTAAGGACATCAGCATCTCCTCAGCTGGAAATGGAACCAAAATTAACGAAACCACAGCACTAACAATTCTGTTATTAAATCAGCTATTAAATAGCAAATATAATTACTAATTTTCAATAATTTAAAGTAATTATAAAAATATTTCACATTATAATATAAATGTTTCTCCCTACAAAATGGCAAAAGCATTAAAATTATTGACTAGCTTTTGAACAATTAAGTACTATGTGACGTCATTAGATTATTTTGAAGCAGGAGGTGTGAAAAATGTGCAATGTTCTCACAGGAACCCTGGAACTCTCGAATATGCATCGAGTCTGTTTTCAATTACACCATGAAGACATGTGGAAGGACAGGAGAAAAAAATTTATTTTATAACTATCTTACAAGTAAATGATCAACAAATATTTTGAAAGGAACAGAATACATCTACAAAGAATATATCATGACAAACTGGTAATATTTGAGCATGATTTTGACCTCACCCCTTTCGATTGGAATCCAACTCAGGTCAAACTATTAGTATTCAGTAACTTTACTGCTTAGTCACTGATGGGATCCAAATCAAACATATGTTTAATTATTAAAATGAGCTATTGAACAGAAAATTCTAAAAGAAACGATAATTACTTATCCAAAACAAAAGTAACATAAATTTATCTAAACCATTTTAATTTGCTAATTAAAGGAGATTTAAACAGTTTATTTATAATTTGAAACCATGCAATATGATTTCTTAATTTTTTACAAAGTTTAACCATATACAACATGATACACCATTTACTTATTATTAACTAGTTGTATGAGGTGCATAGAAATTTGATGAAAATCTCAATTATAAAGTATAATTTATATATCACGATAACAAGTTTACATAAGTAAGTTGAATCAAGGATATTTTGTTGTTGCGTATCTGTTACAATATAAAAACAGATCAAATTAAATTAAGATAAATTAAAATTATTAAAAATTTATTATTATACTTGTTTTGTGTTATAAAAACCTCCTGAAATCGGTGTAGAGTAATAGCTATTCTGATCATTCAGAATTTACGAATTTTATTTGAGAAAAGATAACGTAAGTTCAAAATTATAAAAGATCTAACTATGAGATGTTAGAAAATAAAATTAGGACTAATATTTTGAAACTACATTTGTTCAAAGATTAATAAACCATGCCTCATATCGAAAGACTTTTGATGATCCTGATAAAAACTGAATTCAGGAAATACTGAAAAATTATTTCAGTGATACGAATTATTGTTATAGTATTAAGTGATTAAAAAATATTTCAGAGTATACTGTAAATGCTTCTCCTTATAAAATAGCGTTTAATACGTTAAAGCATTAAAATTAGTGATTAGCTTATGGAAAATTTCTGTCTGCATACGAACAACAACGAACAAAAAATTTCAGTAAGAACAAAGAAAATGCGCGAAGATCCCAAAATCACGACAAATTGGCGATATTTGAGTTGCTCTTCATTACTATGACAAACATAAAGTACTTCTTCTAGTAACCCGGACCAAAACTCTTCATCTGAACGTCATGCGTGATTGACATTTATTATAACCAATGAGAGGGTCCATTTAGTGGGAGGAGCGAGAAGAGGTCCGGTTAATAACGTGTCCCGTCAAAGAGCAGAGTAAATAATGGTAAATACGACGCGCCTTCAGGAAAATGACGATATGCGCAGTAACCTGCGCAGATGTTCAGGAAGGAACCAGGAGGAAACTAGCGTCTGAGGGGCTAGACGCTTGTGGCGGAGTATGTTCCGTCTTTTTGGTAGATAGGTGGCGCTCTTGATGCGCGCCGATAAAAAATATATCACTTGACGCTTGAACATGAAGAATGACGCATGTCATATTTATTTGATGCTTGATTATGTTTCATGGCCGCTATAGGCGGAAGTAATATAAGTAATATAAGTTTATCGTTAATAAATGTTATTTCTATGTTCTGTGAACTCTTGAAATTTTGATTTGAAATTCTAATGCTCTCCCAACCTTGACTCCTGAATCGAAACGATCTTTGAATTTATGACTCATGAAGAGAGACACCAACTTGATTAGACATATATTTCTGATTATTACATTTTGAAAATTCTCAGCAAGTATTCATTATATCTTAGGGTGCATGATAAGGGGCCAGGGGCCATCCAAAAATGATGTCACGCTCTGATGGGGGAGGGGGTTTGTGCAATTGTCACCAGGGGGAAGAAGAGTAATAAAAAGTGTGACATCACACACATTTTGGTTAAAAAACAGCATTTAAAATCAGCGGATTAAATTTTGAAATTACAAAAATTGAGGGTATTTCTTTCTATTGGGGCTAAAACAACTTTCCTGGGATTAATAAAAATTCTACTGATTTTTACTAAATGATTTAGATCAGCCTTTCCCAGCTTTAAATCAGAAGTGAAAGTGTATGTTTATGTAATAGCCTGACATTTGGCAAGGGAAGGAGGATAAAAAATTTTATGAAAATGTGCAACATCATTTATGAATTACCCCTAAATTAAGTTATAGTTAAAAACCAAAACTATAGTTAAAAGCACAATTTCTCTGGGAAATGATGGATAAAATAATTGTAAGAGAGATAGAAAACTGGATATTGTAAAAATTTGTTAAGCTTACCCCTAAAATTGTTGACGCTGAATCAGATATTAAATTCTGAGTTTTTAACTCAGTCAGCAGCTCGTCTAAAGAGGCCACACGCTTCTTCAGTCTTTTGTTCTGTTTATCTAACAATTTAATTTTTCTTTTCATGCTGATATTTTGCTGCTGAGCTATTTCAAGAACTTTTTTTGCTTTACTTGGAGATGTAACATCCTCATCATTAAAATCTCCCAAGTAATGCAGCCGTTTCCTTCTTTCAGGAGTTACAGATGTACTTGCTGAACCTACAACAGATTTCAAGACGAAATATTAAATATAAGTGTTATATTAATAATAATTATTATTATTTATAAATCATACTCATATGGAGCTTAATAACGCATTTCAGTAATTTTATGGCTAATAATTTGATTTGGTGTGGAGGAAAAGGATTATTTTATTTGTGTAATGTCTTTCTGAGAGGAAACAGAATTAAAAGTTATGAAACATGAATCTTTATAGCAAGCAAGGAGATTTTGAGGGTAATTTGCCATCTTAAATTAGTAAAAAATAAATAATGGGTTTTTCTTCACAAGCTTTCAATACCTTGCAAAATATTAGAGTTCAGGCAAGATGTTGTAGATATAAACTAAATTAGTTTTAAAAGTTCCCATAATCTCAGATTACTTTATCGTGTAATAGTTCAAGTGTTTTAGTTGCTTTAATTAGCAATTGCATAAAATTTTCAAGCTAAGTTCATTAAATTTAATTTACAAATGAAACTGAAACATAAACATAAATAAAAAAGTAGGCTAAAAGTAAATTACAAGCATTCTGGAAATTCTAAACTGAATATAAGTCTAGAATGCAACAAAATTCACCTACTTACAAAACTATTTTTCTCTCTAAAAATGCTATTTAACATATTGAAACCAATACAATTAATAGAATTCAAAGAAAAAAATTACTACATCACAGCATGTTATGTTAGACTTAATCAAAGTACAATTTCTTCCTCGACTCTCTCTCACATACATAAATAAGTATGTTAAGTACATGATACTGAAATTGAAAATAGAGCATCACTTACTTTCTGAATAGTGCATAGACTCTTCTGGATTGGGCTGAAGTGGCTTTTTTGACGACTTTCGCTTGTAAACATTTTTTTGTAAGTGAGAAGGGAAATTAAATAACGTTGGAATTGCTGTGGCCTTTAACCAGGTGCCTCCAAACTTTGTTCTATCGAAGCAGTCTGATGTAAAATGTTTCGAACATAACTTTGGATATTTGGTTACTCTAAAGTTTTCCCGCCGCAGTTGTACTTCCCATTGTTTTTGCCTTTCTGGATCTTTAGGGAAACTATAAATGGAAAAAAAAAAAAAAAAAAAAAAAAAAAAAAAAAAAACTTAATTGTACTAAAGTAGCAAATGAAGTATTAAATTACACACATATATGTATTCCAGGTCATACAGGTATACTGCAGAAGAATGGTAATTTTTCAGAATCATTTAAGAATTCTTTAAGTACATGCTGAAAAATATCATGAAATTTTAAAAGTGTAGTAATTTTTCATTGGAAAGAAATGTAAATATACCTACAATTAGAGTCAAAACAATAATATAATTGTCTGTATATGGGATGGCATTTTTCCCTTTAGCCTTTTATTACATGAGAATTCTTATTTCGTGATTCTGTATTGGAATGGAAATCAAAGGGTTCTTTTGGACCACCTTAAAGTTCTCTTAAAATTATTTTACAATAGTACGTACATTCAAAAACACAATTTGTAATACATCAAATTACAGGTCAAAAGGTGCCTTCTAGAGAAAAGAGGGTCAAGTGAAATTTAAAAGAAAATGAGTCACTTTCAAATTAGATTGTTAATGATGGGAAAAATTTGTGCTCAAGGCAATGTTGAAAAAAGTTAGTTTGATTTTGTCATCAACAATTCTTTCTTGATAAAAATCGGTACTTTTCCGTTTTGCCGGCGCAAGCGATAAAGTCGCTAATAATGGTGCAACCGATGCCAAACGGAATATTCTCGCTGGTAACCTTTTACGCCTCATTTTCGAAACAAGTCGCAGCTTTTTCTTATCAGATTGATTGTTTCTTTCAATACTGACATATAATTACATAGAATTTTTATCAGATAGTTCAGTTTTATGTCCTAGGCCATTTTCGGTAATTAAGTCAATTAGGATGCAATCACAGCGCTTACCCGAAGCCGAAAATATAGAAAAGGTAAAGTCAAGAGTTAAATTCATCAATTCTAATGAGAATGCATTAGCGAAGTAAAGCACTGCAGTTTTACATAATTTCTGAGTAAGCTATTCGTACGAATTGAAATATTTCTTGCATTTAAACTTGTGTTCCAAATTAAGATTTAACTTGAAATTAATGTAGATAATTACTGAGAGCATTACATTTTTGTAGAGAGTAGTTTACATGAGATGAGATCGCTTGGGGTCACGTGATATGAACCGGCGAATCAGGATGCTGAACCATGAAAGCATAGTAAATTCTTAAATTAATGTCTTTTTACAAATTTATTGTCTTTATTTATCGGTTTTTTATAAAATTTTAAGCGATATTAAAATGTTTATGCCTTTAAAAAAAGAATTCTTAAAACTAACATTTTTTTTTTAAATATTTTTTATGTGTATACTGTATGTTGTCGCCAATAAAGTCTGCTTGGCGAGATTTGCGCCGGCGAAACGGAAAAGTACCTAAAAATCTATTAACAAAATTATATTTCACTGCATGCAGGTTCAACTTCTAAAATGAGCACCACCTCTCTTTTCTTGAGATTATATTACTGAAACATAATAATGCACTCTCTTTTCTTGAGATTATATTACTGGAACAAAATAATGCAATTGTTACGAATTTGGTATTTAAAAAGCTAATGTTAGTTCAATTATAAATTAAATGGTTTTATTTCTCGCGCAGTGCAGCGCGTGACGAATATTAAAAGAAAGCTAAGCCGGAAAATTGAAAATACAAGAGCGCGTGCATTAAATAAATAAATATCTCTTTTTGATTTCGAGAAAGTACTGGAAAATTCTAGCGCGTGATTTTAAAATCTTATAAAAGGAGGAAAACATCTCAGTTTGTAGTAGTTGCTTAGTTTGTTGTTGTTTAGAAAACTACTGTTGTTGATTGTAGCGAATTCGCGGATTAGCGTTCTTTAGCTGTTTTGAATTACGTTCTATTGGACATTTGAGTAGTTAAAAGAAAACTACTGTGAGATATTGTAATACTGCATGATAATTTGAGAAAATTTAAGCATTTTTGTTGTGATAATATTAAATTTTTGTTCATTTTTCATCGGACTTGTGCATTCATTTCATAACGAACCCGTACGCACGCAACAATTTTTGGTGTCAGAAGAGGGATTTGAATGCCAATAACAAGAGCGATGGAAGAACAATTGAGACAGCTCATTAGTGCTTTTGCTGCATTCCAAGAAAAGATGGAAGCTGGCCAAGCATCATTTAAGGAAGAAATGAAATTGGGCCAGGAATCCGTTAAGGAAGAAATGAAATTGGGCCAGGAATCCGTTAAGGACGAAATGAAAGCCGTTCAAGCTGGTCAAGAAGAAATGAAAAGAGAAATTACTTGCATAATAGAAAATAAATTTGAAGCTATGGAAGGCAGAATTGACGCAGTTGAAAATAAAGTTGGCCATATTGAAGAAAGAGTTTCTTCGGTGAAAGAAGAAATAGAAGAAAGAGTTTCTTCTGTAAAAGAACAAATTGATGAGAGAGTTTCTGCAGTTGCCAAAGAAATGGATACTTTAAAGAAATTCGTAGCGTCGGCAGGGAGCAGGAGTGATGATTTTAAATTCTTACCAATGCCTGCTCGTCCACCTCTGAAGCTATCCACATATGATGGGAAGACCTCCTGGCAGGTGTATAAGACACAATTTTCTATCGTGGCGGATGCGAATGGATGGGATTCCCAAGCTAAGGCCTGTCATCTCGCCGCTTCTCTAAGAGCCGACGCAGCGGATATCCTTCAGACTCTTCCCGAAAACAAAAGGTTAGATTTCGAAGCTCTGTCCGGCGCCTTGGAGTTGCGCTTTGGGGAGAAGTGTTTAAAAGACTACAGCAGGCTCCAATTAAAATCTCGTCAACAGAAGCCTACCGAAACACTTCAGGAGCTCGCCGCGGATGTTGAAAGGCTGTCCCATCTCGCCTTTTCGGAATGCCCGACAGAAACAAGGGAAATCCTGTCCTTGCAATACTTTATCGACGGCATCCGAGATACTGAAATACAGAAAGCTCTACGAATGGCGGATGTAAAAGATTTAAAAAGTGCTCTAGTGTACGCCATGAAATTTGAGGCAGCCCAGCAAGCCACTCGTCGAGACCGCCACCCAGTCAGAGCTGCTCAAGTCCAGGAGCCAGGGGATCAAGTCACCGCTCGACTTGACGATTTAACTAGACAACTGAACGCCTTGAGACGGAATATTGGTGAGAAGAAACCGACCGTTAAGTGCTGGAACTGCGGTGCTGAAGGACACATACGACGAAACTGCAAAACACCCCAGGGTACTGATGTTAAGACCGCTTCTAATAAGCAGCAGGGAAACTAATTAGTGGCCATCTCGCGGGGCGGAGGTTGCCAGATAATGAAAAGCCCCCGTTTAAAGCGCTTCAGATTTCTGCAGTGAGAGGCGGCAGTAATGGATTTTTCATAATAGGACATATTAATGGAGTTCCGTGCAATATGACTATAGATACAGGAGCCAACGTCACCCTCATCCGAAAAGATTTGGCTCAACAACTAGGAAACAAACTTATCTGGACGCCGCCCTGCGTTACCCTCCAGACTGTGTCCGGTGAGAAGATCGACATCGACGGAAAAGTAAATGTTAACATCACGTTTGGAAGTGCCGCTTACCATCACACGGCATATGTAGCAGAGATCACTGATTCTTGCATACTCGGATTGGACTTTCTAAGGAAATACAATTTTTCCTTGGATTTTAAAAATAACGAATTGCATTCTACATCTGAGGACATAGCGTTATTTCTCGTTAATGATGAAGAAGTTAAATCTGTCCATAAAATCATAGCACAAGACTATATTACAATACCGGCAAGAACAGAAATTTTACTTCCTGGATCCATAGCCGAAAATAGAAATTTCCGCTACGGCATCATAGAATATCCCAATAACTGTAATATCCCAAAAGGAGTATTAGTAGCCTCAACACTCGTCGACCTATCCAGAACGGTTATCCCGGTGAGAGTCGCCAATGTAACTGAAAAGTCGAGAGTTATTAAGAAAGGTGAAGTGGTTGCAACATGTACTCCAGTAACCAGCGTTGAAAAAAAGAGTAACATCCCAGAATCCGTGTCCTCAGAGAGCATTACATCGGAGTTATTGCAGAATGCACAATTAAACGATAAAGAGAAAAATGCTGCCGATCGCGTCATTAAAGATCTTCAAGTTGTTTTCTCCCGCTCGTCTTCTGACGTGGGTCGAACTAGTTTGACACAACATAGAATAGATACTGGCGATCATCCCCCGATCAAGCAACATCCAAGACGTCTACCGTTTGCTAAACAGGAAGAGGTGCGAACACTGTTAAAAGATATGGAAGAAGGCGATGTCATCGAGCCTTCAGCGAGTCCATGGGCATCTGCCATCGTTCTCGTCAGAAAGAAAGACGGCTCAACAAGATTTTGCGTTGACTATCGCCGGTTGAATGAGGTTACGAAGAAAGACAGTTACCCTCTTCCTAGAATTGATGACATTCTAGACACTCTTTCTGGAAGCAAGTGGTTCTCAACACTTCATTTAAAGAGTGGGTATTGGCAGGTAGAAATCCATCCTGATGACCGAGAAAAGACGGCATTTACTACGGGACAAGGACTTTGGCAGTTCAAAGTGATGCCGTTTGGACTGTGTAATGCGCCGGCAACATTCGAACGTCTTATAGAGACTGTTTTGAAAGGCCTTTCTTACGAAGCCTGTCTGATATACCTGGACGATATCATCATCGTCGGAAAGAGTTTTGAAGAGCATCTAGAAAATCTTAGAAAGGTGCTTCAGAAACTGAAAGAGGCCAATCTGAAGCTGACTCCCGCTAAATGCAAATTGTTTCGAAAGGAAGTGACTTACCTGGGACATGTCATCTCTGCAGAAGGTGTGCGCACGGATCCTGAAAAGGTATCAGCGGTTAAATCCTGGACGCGTCCCGAAAATGTCCATCAGCTGAGAAGCTTCCTAGGGCTTTGCACCTACTATAGGAGATTCGTGAAGAACTTTTCTTCCATCGCAAGACCACTTCACAAGCTGACAGAGAGCAAGCAAAGATTCTTGTGGACAAAGGAATGCGAGGATGCATTTAACAACTTAAAGGAAGCTTTAACATCTGCTCCAATCCTGACGTATCCTCAGCTCGACAGACCATTTATTCTCGACACCGACGCGAGCAATGAAAGTGTCGGTGCTGTTTTGTCCCAAGAAATAGACGGCCAAGAACGTGTAGTAGCTTACTGGAGCAAGTGCCTGTCTAAACCGGAGAGGAATTACTGTGTCACAAGGAAAGAGTTGCTCGCCATTGTCAAAGCTGTAGAACATTTCCATCATTATCTATACGGGAGAAAATTCCTCCTCCGCACGGACCATGCCTCATTGGCCTGGCTTTTAAATTTCAAAAATCCTGAGGGTCAAATAGCCAGGTGGATACAGAGACTCCAAGAATATGACATCACTATCCGTCATCGTAAGGGATCATCACACGGAAACGCCGACGCCCTGTCTAGAAGACCTTGCCAAGAAAACTGCCGATATTGTTCCAGGGTGGAAGCGAAATACGAGCTGCTGATTCCGGTCGCAAGACAAATTACAACATCAACATCGGCTGATCGAGACCCGTGGAGTGATGATGAAGTCAGGAAAGACCAGCTGGAAGACCGCGACATTAAACCCATACTTGATTTAATAGAGTCATCAAACAGAAAACCTACATGGCAGGACATTTCTATCTGTAGTCCTACAACAAAACAATACTGGGCACTCTGGGATTCACTTCACATTCGAAACGGCGTCTTATACCGGAAATTCGAGTCGGATGATGGGAAGACGTTCCGATGGCAACTGATACTTCCAAGATCCCGGATTCCTGATGTCCTCAAAGAACTACATAACAGCCCTACAGGAGGTCACTTTGGAATTATGAAGACCTTACAGAGAGTTCGTGAGCGCTTTTACTGGAATAATGCAAAGAATGACGTGCAAAAGTGGTGCCGATCTTGCGATGCCTATGCAGGTCGGAAAGGACCGAGGAAACGCAGCCGAGGCAGACTGCAACGTTACAACGTAGGTGCGCCTTTTGAACGTATCGCCTTTCACATCCTGGGACCTCTGCCACGAACTGCTGATGGCAACAAATACATACTCGTTGTCATTGATTACTTCACCAAGTGGCCTGAAGCTTATCCTATTCCTGATCAAGAGGCAGTCACAGTAGCTGAGGTAATGATACAGCACTGGATTTCCAGGTTCGGAGTGCCTCTTCAGTTACATTCCGATCAGGGAAGGAATTTTGCCTCGGCAGTAATCAAAGAACTATGCAAACTACTTGGCATTGACAAAACTCAAACGACGCCATTGCATCCCCAGTCGGACGGCATGGTAGAGAGGTTCAATCGAACCATCCTTAATAACCTCTCATTAGTGGTTTCCAGAAACCAACAGGACTGGGACAAGAAATTACCACTCTTTTTACTGGCTTACCGCAGTGCTGTCCACGAGACTACCGGCTATTCTCCATCACAGATGCTCTTCGGTTTTGACCTTCGTCTGCCTTGTGATCTATTGTTTGGCCGCCCTCCGGATGCTCCTTCATCGTCTGAGGAATATATTCAAGATCTCCAGGCCCGGTTTGAAGTGATGCACAATTTTGCACGAGAGCGAGTCAACTTGGCGACGGAGAAGATGAAGACCCGATACGACACAAGAGCTACTGAACATCAATTCCACGAAGGAGACAAGGTGTGGTTGTGGAATCCGACTCGACGGAAAGGACTTTGTCCGAAATTACAGTCACCTTGGGATGGGCCGTACACAGTCCTAAACAGGCTGAATGACGTCGTGGTTCGGATTCGTAAGTCTTCGAACTCTAAACCTAAAGTCGTTCATTACGACAGGTTAGCTCATTACTATGGCCATAGTACATAATGTAAATAATTGTAAATAGTATAAGACCATGGTCCATTTTGTTTTTAAATGTGTATTTGATTTGTATTTGATAGCATTTGATTTGTTTTATGTATTGCATTTATTGTTCATGTTGTTTATTATTGTAATGTAATGCTTATTAATGCATTTATGCCACAGTTGTAAGTTTTGCTTCCTGTCCAGGGATTGTACTGCCCGGGACGTGCAGTCCTTGGGAAGGGGGCAGTGTTACGAATTTGGTATTTAAAAAGCTAATGTTAGTTCAATTATAAATTAAATGGTTTTATTTCTCGCGCAGTGCAGCGCGTGACGAATATTAAAAGAAAGCTAAGCCGGAAAATTGAAAATACAAGAGCGCGTGCATTAAATAAATAAATATCTCTTTTTGATTTCGAGAAAGTACTGGAAAATTCTAGCGCGTGATTTTAAAATCTTATAAAAGGAGGAAAACATCTCAGTTTGTAGTAGTTGCTTAGTTTGTTGTTGTTTAGAAAACTACTGTTGTTGATTGTAGCGAATTCGCGGATTAGCGTTCTTTAGCTGTTTTGAATTACGTTCTATTGGACATTTGAGTAGTTAAAAGAAAACTACTGTGAGATATTGTAATACTGCATGATAATTTGAGAAAATTTAAGCATTTTTGTTGTGATAATATTAAATTTTTGTTCATTTTTCATCGGACTTGTGCATTCATTTCATAACGAACCCGTACGCACGCAACACAATCTTAATTACTGATTTCCACACTCATGTGTATGTCATGGGGGGATGAATACATCTTATTAACTATAACAAATATTTTATATTGAATATGTATCAAACGGTAACAAACTTCAACTCAGTATTTATTATTAGGATCAAAACGATATTACAGTTAAAAATTCTCTCAGTCTCCTTTTTTTTTTAAAAAATACTATTTAAAATATGGTTAAGTTTTTTACATCACATTTTTTCAATTACATTAAATTTCTAACAGCATCGTAGATGAGACAGAATTATAATCCAGATTATTTTTATTTTAATTGATTTTATAGAAAATAATGATACAGCATTGAGCTCTATAAAAGTAATCTGATTTTTAAAATAATGCTGTTTAACTGTTTATGTTCAATGTTGCATGAATCAAGATCTTCAGCATTTTTTTTTTTTTAACAAAGTAAACATATCGCACAATCTTTTCTCAATAATTTAATGCTAATAACAGCATTTTTCTTTTTTTATCGCAAGCAGTAATTGTTTATGAAATCAAAACGCGTACGACTTGGCGAAAAAAAGTTAACGCCAATTGGCGCAGCTTTCTATTTCAACGGAATACACGGAAAAAACATATAAAATTCAATTATTTGTAAAGGATGAATCCAGTAAATAGTGTCACAGTATTTAATACATTTTGATGCTAATAATACATGCTGAATATGTCATATACAGCGGCAATTTTCTTGTACAATATGGCTGAAAATTTCCAACCAATTCAACAGAGATAGTAAAACGACAGAAATACTGAAAATAAAATAATAAATCATGCAGTTTTAACTTACCTATGAAAGGTTACAGGTCCTCCTTTCACGAAACTTTCTTTACATCCATAGGCGCTGCAGCGAATAAACATTTTTACTTAAATTTTATGTGACCAAGCAGAGCAGCAGTCTTTCGTCCCATAGAAAGCAATGTAAAGTATTTCCGGACTTTCGGAATTCGCGCAGCAGTCACGTGACACTAATGTTGGAACCGGTTGAAGGTTGCAATAAGCTCTCTACCAGTATATTATCTCGTTGGGTACAACATTCTGATTCGCCATTTCATATCACGTGACCTCAAGTGATCTCATCTCATGTTAAACTACGCTAATTCTCTCAGTAATTATCTACATTAATTTCAAGTTTAATCTTAATTTGGAATACAAGTTTAAATGCAAGAATTATTTCATTTCGTATGAATAGCTTACTCAGAAATTATGTAAAATCGCAGTGCTTTACTTTGCTAGTGCGTTCTCACTAGAATTGATGAATTTAACCCTTGATTTTGCCTTTTCTATATTTTGGGGTGAGCATGTGATTGCATCCTAATCGATTTAATTACCACGAATGGCCTTATTACATAAAATTGAACTATCTGGTAAAAATTCGATGTAATTGTATCCCAGTATTGAAAGAAACATTCAATCTGATAGAATCTGATAGAAAGAAACATTCAATCTGATAGAAATAGCTGCAACGTGTTCTGAAAATGAAACGTGAAAGGCTACCAGCGAGGATATTCTGTTTGGCATCGGTTGTACCATTTTGGGCGACTTTATCGCTTGCACCGGCAAAATGGAAAAGTACCAATATTGGTTTGACAAAGGTAAGATGTAATTGAATTTAATAAGTTGGAAATACTGTCTGTCTTTCCATGAGTTAAAAAATAATTTCAAATAAAATTTCTTTTTTCAGTTTTTCATGTTATTTGTTTAATGTTATTGTAATCTGATTTATCATATTTAGTCACATATTCCATCCCTCTTTGCACTATAGGATATAATTCAAAGGACTTATCAGTTTCAGCAATTTTTTTTTTTTTACCAGTATACATTTTTACCATAACTCTGTTTCTAAATCATATCCTGAAACATTAAGGAGTAAAGTATACAAAGAAGGAAAATATGCAAGTAAATAATGGCGTTTAGTGTTGTTTATGTGTCTAATATTTGTACTAGATTGTAATTAGTGTTGTTTATGTGTCTAATATTTGTACTAGATTGTAAAAGTTATAAAATTCTATTAGCTTTTATTCTTTTTTAAATTGAGATGCTTCTTTGCACAAAAATGGTTAAAGCCTTCCAGAACTGGTACTTTGATCTAACTTCTATTCCTAATAAATAATGCAGCGGCATACAGTTTACTCAATTTCTGCCATGTGTAAGGTAAACAGTATTAGCTTTTTTTAAATATATCTTTTACAACTATTACATAAGGTAGATTTCTTTCATATTTTGCCTTAATTGAATCATCCTGCTAATTAAGAAGAATTTATTAAAGTTAATATGTTACGTTAAGTTTTTGTGTGTATAATTCATTTTAAGTATGTGCAAGCAAATGCATACATTAACAGTTACGTAGAATTATGTTTTGGGTATCAAATTCAGAAATTTTTGGGCTGTTTTTAGAAGAAATGATTTATACCATATTAATATTGGTAAAAAAATTCTGTGGCTTTTATATGAGAGTATATATTTTAAAATAGCTGCATGATATGGTAGAGGTAAAAAGCTTCATGTGGATCATAAATTAATATTACGTAGGAATTTTTCATTTATTTAATAAAGAAAATATTCAAGCCACAATTAAATTTTTTTCACTGGATTATTTGCATACAAAGTTTGCAGCAAATATTTCCTGCAACAGAAGTGACAATTTTTATTTTGCCAAGACAGGAAATTTAGTGAAAGCAGTAACCCTATTTTGGGATGTTAAATAGGAAGACAAATTTTTGAATTTAAATTGATTTTTGAAGGAAGATTTCATTTAGTCTTGCTATCATTCTACGTGGCTTTTAACTTTTTTATGGTATTTATAATTTTATTGTTATTCAGCTTTCTGTTTGCTTAGAATGCACATGAATGTAGACTTGAAATATTTTATATTGCAAACTGAGATGCCATTGTTATCATAATTAAAGATTTATATTTTGATTTTGGAGGAATTTACTGATAATACTTTTGATTGTTTATTGGTTTCTGGTTTATTGAAATGTGTAAAATAGCCTGTTAATGCATATACGTATGTTAATGACATGTATAAGTTTTTGAAGTATTCTGTTTATATATGTATATAGTGTTGTGATTAGTTTTCTGCTTACTCTTTATTTAAGAAAAAGTTATCTGTAAGAAAACGAATATTCTTTACTATATGTAGGAGTAAAATTGGAAAGGCTAATGCAATATAATTAATACAAAATTAAGTTTTTTCTCATGTACTTAAATACAAACATAGCCATTAAAGACTTTCTTAACCTTGCTAAACAAATCTTTAGATATTTTTTACTTGAAATTATAGGCATTGTGTAAGGTATATAATTGAAGTTTACTGTGTGATAGTATGAACTTAAATTTTTAATTACTGAAATGTAAATTTTTAAATATGAAATACTCGGTGCATTTTATATGCATCTTTTAATACTTCAACTATATTTAAAAACTGAAAACATCTGAAGTTTGAAATTATTACAATTTTTTTTTTTTTTTTTTTTTTTCTTGTTTAGGAGCTGTTTTCAAAACATTGGGTGACAAAGAATTCACTTTTACAAAAATCGAGCAGGATATTAAAGACAGAGAAATATAGAACAAATATGGCGAAACTGAATGAAATCTATGTTGAATTTTATTATTGAAAAAAATTATGCTCTTCAGATTTAATGTTAGTTTTTATTGTTTAACAGTAATTGCAGTTTTCGAATACCTGTAAAATAAACCTAATTCTTAATTTCACGTGTATTTCTTTTGCAAGTATTACAGTTCATAATACTTCAAACAACTTGAAATTTGATACTTGTTAATTTATGAGGGATATGTTAATGTAATGATAATAATTTTATAATTTAAATAACTCATTGTCATCATATGAGCATAATCTAAAATGCACAGCATTTAACAACAAATTAGTAAAAAAATAGCCAACTTCTAATTGCTTTCTTTTGTCCAGTTGCCTCCTTTTAAATCATTTAATACCATAAAACTATTTGACGAAAAAAAATAATTGGTATGTCCACATCAACATGTATATTTATAATGATATTATAGAAAAAGTCACCTGAGATAAATATTTAAAAACTGCAATATTCCTAAACAAATTAATTTTTTAAAATTTTATCTGGTATATAAGATAAAATAAAGAACATATTTAAGTAATTTTGAATTTGCATAATTTTATGAACTTATTTATGAAATTAACAGTTACATTCTGAAAAGGAACTTTTTAAAAATGCCTCGATAAAGCATTTCTTTTTGTAGAGGTGAACTTTTAGTACTGATCTAATATATTTATAAGATTTTAAACTGAGTAACTTTAAGACAACAATAATAGACTACAATACATTGCAAGATTGAGTGATAAATGTAAAATTTTTACACATCATAATTATGTGTGTAATTAAAACAGAAGTTACTCGATTAACTTGCATGCAAATTAATATTTTCTTTAACATTTTTGGATAAACTAAATTTTAATAAATAAATATGTATATATTTGTGTATTATCTGAAGATATGAATGCAATATTTGTGACATTAAACATTCATCTTCAAGGAAAATAAGCAAAAAGTAAACTTCGTAACTATTGGAAAAGGTAAGTGTTCTACAATATCCCTCCTGGTCTATATTTAACAATTTTAAAATTTAGCACACTCATTCAAATAATCTAAATGTATGATGTTTTCTTTTGCTCTACAGTCGTTTACTGAATTTGGTAATTAACTGTATTGTACTTTAAATAGAAATTAACGTAGATATTCCCCGTATTTTACGGTACAAAAACTTATATATTTGATAATAATTGACTTAAATCTTCCCAAAGTTTTCTTTGCATATGCGAATGACTTTGGTAAAAATTTAGTCCAATGTCTTCTCTTTACTGTGTATAAGTGCACATTTTTGGTAAAAAATTTGCATAAATCTTCAATTACCTATTTACTGCATTTTTCGTAAAATGTGCTTATTTTAATCTCGTATTTTTCATGTAAATCTATGCAAAAATGTTCTGCATATTATGATTAAAAGATAAAATGTTAATTTTATATCAAATTTTTACATATCCACCTTTTAGGTATGTACAGCAAAATGGAATATATATAACTGGAAAATTTAAATGCAAAAAAATTAATTTCTATTCAAAAATTTCATAACACTTAAAGGCTGAAAATCACTTTTAATGTTTCATTTCAAAGTGACTACAAAATATGCAATAAATATCGTAAACATCAAATCTATGTTTTAAATCAATTAATGCTATCGTTCATTTACATGGCATAAGAAAATGTCCTTCGGAAAAACAAATAATTTATTTAAAGTGTTATTTAGCAAAAATGAATTTAGTAAACAACTGTTTGTTGCAGATGTTTACTAAATTTAAATTTATGAAATGAAATTAGTAAACAAAAATGCAAATGAACGATAGCATTAATTGATTTAAAGCATAGAATTGATGTTTACAAAATTTATTGCATATTTTGTAGTCACTTTGAAATGAAATATTAAAAGTGATTTTCAGCCTTTGTTACGTAATTTTTGAATACAAATTTATTTTTTTTTGCATTTACTAGTGCATTTAAATTTTCCAGTTATATATATTCCATATTGCTGTACATAACTAAAAGGCAGATATGTAAGAATTTAGACTAGAAGAGAAACACGCTAATGTGACAATCAAAATCAACCTTGTATTTAGCGTAGGTACAACTACGCTAAATACAAGGTTGTTTTTTACGATTTTGAATGTAAGAATTTGATATAAAAATGATTTTACCTTTTAATCATAGCATGCAGAAAGTTTTTGCATAGATTTATATAAAAAATATGAGATTAAAATAAGTACATTTTACGAAAAATGCAGTGAAAAGCTAACTGGAGATTTATGCAAATTTTTTACCAAAAAATGTGCATTTATACTCAGTAAAGTGGAGAAGACATCGGATTAAATTTTTAGCAGTCATTCGCATATGCAAAGAAAGCAGGGAAGATTTAGGTCAATTATTATCAAATATATACGTTTTTGTACCGTAAAATACGGGAAATATATACGTCAATTTCTATCAAATATATACGTTTTTGTGCCGTACAATACGGGGAATATCTACCTTAATTTTTACCTAATATATACGTTTATATACAGTAAAAAATCGGGGAAATTTACGTAAATTTTTACTAAATATATACGCATACGTGAACGTAAAGCAAAAAAATTGAGATTTACGTATATACGATAAATATACGTAAAATTTTACTAAAAATATACGTAAATCCCTGAAATTTACGTATATTATACGTAAAAGTTGCGAATGAACAGCAGTCTCTCGGGTAAATATACCTAAATTTTACGTAAAAGTTAAGTATAGTATAACGTAAAAATATACGTAAATATTTAGTAACTGCCACTGGACACTTTTTATGATATTTTTACTTTTAACTTGAACGTTTTTTATACGAAAGGCCATTCGTAAATTGAACGTATTTTTCTCGTGCAATTTACGAATGCATGCTGCCTGGGAAACATACTAGGATGCTGAAACAATGAAATTTTTATTAAATACATAAGAATAAACTGGCGGTTCTAGCTTCATTAATCGTTCACATTATGTTATTTATAATTATTCAACTTAGCATGGATCACCTAGTTTTAAAAAACAAGTGATTTATGCATTTACAATTACAAAACAAGGCATTTTTAAAGCGTAGAGATAATTAAATGTATTTTAGGTTTGGTGTATTTAATTATGACAAAGCACACTAGGGCTATCTGTCTAAGGGGTGGGATGCCTTCGTGGAGGACTTTCTAAGGTAAACTGGCTCGTATACACGTTACACATGGGGAAAACCACGAAAACACCCATGCAGTCAGCCCGTTCGCGGGATTCGAAACTTGGACCGAACTACCAGTGTTCAGCGACTTAACCGCTCGGCCGCTGATGGGCCTTAAATGTATTTTAAAAATTGACTTTGTAATCAAGCTTCGCTATCTATGAATAGGATATAGCTTGCAGTTAAGTTATATTCTTTCTTAAAAAAATATTTCTTTTTTTTCACCTATTAAAAATAACAATCAGCAGCGTGTGTTTTTGAAAATATCCCTAAATGCAACATAAATACAAGGCAGATTTCTTTAGGGAATCCTTTACAAAGACAATTTTCCACTTAGGTGGAAAACGTTTTGCTAAATTAAAATCTAAATTTACAAAGACGATTTTATGAGAAAACAGAAGGTTGGCCGGATTTAACCATGGTTTCTTCCCAATTAGCAAATCAAATGTCGGAATGACATGTTATGGACATTCCCTCTCTGAGCGACCACAGAATAATCAGCTATCTAATGGGCGCTCAGTTAACTTATACTCTGAAACAGAGGTTAAAGACAGGTTATGGAGGACATCAGAAGTTCCTTAATTTGCTTCGTCCTTATGTAGGTCAATTGATTTTCAACTTCCAAGCAAGCAACACCATAGACGGACTGGATGATGCCTACAGGCATTTAATTGGAACTCTAACAAGTGCAGCAAAACAAGCGTATAAGAAAAAAAAAAAAAAAAAAACACCCAGCCAGAAGAAAGAACTTTCCTGGTGGAATGACAAACTAACGGCAAACAGAAGCAGAGTTCGGGCGCTCAGAAGACTGGCACAGTCAGAAACAGATTCCATACAAAGGGACCAAAAAATGCAGACGTATAAGAAGGCAGTAACGGGATACAAACTACAGATAATAAAGGCCGAATCCGACACCTGGCAGGATAACTGTAGTGGAATATGGGAAATTTTTGGTAAAATACAAAAAATCGCCGCAGGCAAGGTCTTTAGACCGACTCAATTGACTGCGAATATGGCCCCTGACGCACCAAATACAAGAAATATTCTTTTGGTGATACTGAAAACGGTTTTTCCTTCAAATGATCCCGCCAATGACTCAAAAATGCATACATTAATAAGGACGCAATTTCAGGAAAACTTCTGGTCTTCCAAAAATGGAGACTATCTCCGACTAACAATAGAGGAGGTAGACTTAATCATAAATGGTTTGGCAAGGAAAAAGGCACCGGAGCCGGATGGCCTAGACAATATAATACTCAAGGCATTGCATAATGAGTTTCCAGAGCTGATCCACTCAGTCTGCAAAGCATGCTGGAAAGTAGGACACTTTCCGAAAGATATGAAGCTGGCAGAGATCGCTCTGTTTCACAAAAAGGGGAAAGATCCCTCAGATCCGACCTCCTACCGCCCGGTAAGTCTCCTTCCCACAATTAGCAAAGTTCTAGAAAAGATCATTCTAATGAGGCTAAATTATTTCCTGAATAAAAGTTCAGTAATTAATAAAAAACAGTATGGCTTCCATGAAGGAATATCTACGGAACAGGCAGTAGCAGATCTCCTGAAAGTGCTGAAAAAGAACAGAGAGGAAGACAATCAATCAATAGTAATATCTATTGACATAAAGGGAGCCTTCGATAATGTCTGGTGGCCTGATGTAACAAAAGAATTAGATTCAATCAACTGCCCAATTCAGATCTTAAAGTTGATAAGGAGCTACTTTGAAGACAGACAAGTTCAAGTAACTACAAACGATGGAATAATCCAGCATAAACTGGAGAAAGGCTGTCCACAGGGTTCCTGTCTAGGGCCAAACCTGTGGAACCTAGTAGCTAATTCAGCGTTCCAAATTTTTGAGATGGAGAGCGAAATACATACATAAATCTAAAAATCCAATTCGCCTATGGCTTTTCACATTTACACATTTTCTTGAGGCTTTTCACATTCACAAAGATTTAAAAAGTTTAGTTAATGATTTGAAGTCCAATCCAGTCCTTCCTAATGCCTTTAAAATTCTACTGTCTTAATTCAATTATTTTTGCCGATAGATGGCGTTACCTCCTCGCACTTGGTACTACCAGAGGGTATAAAAATCCGTTCAGTGGTTGCTTTCCATTATTTGAAGTTCAGATTTTGAGCGTAATGTGCATTTGCCCTCGCTCCCTATTTTAACTTCGCTAATATTTCTTTATGCTTGATCAGACAGCCTGGCTCAGTAAAAGTAGGCGGCCAGTGCAACTCTGATTAAAAATCTAGTTATAACCACGTGCAGTGCTGATAAGCACCACGTGTTTCTGTGATTCCTATTTTCTTCTTTCTATGTATTTCTTTCTCCTGATGAGGAGGGACCTTTAGCTGCCCTCGAAATCGATTGAGTGTTTCATTATACCTACGCTAAATATAAGGTTGTTTTTTACGATTTTGATTGTCACATTAGCGTGTTTCTCTTCTAGTCTAAATTACAGGTTCTATGAAATCAAAGTTTCTGCCTTACAAAATTCTCCTTAATTATTATAAATATTGACTACATCATGTGTAATAAAATGCTCTATAAATATCCCAATAATAAATACACCAAAAACTGACAGACAAAGTAGACAGATGTCTTGTTTTGCACCCGCTAAGTCTCTCTGCACCGATGGGCGAAAAATCAAGCATAGGTGCGAAGGAAAGGTATATAGAAAGGGGGGGCTATTTCGTATTTGAGGAAAGTAAAAAGGAACTTCGTACATTTTTTACGAGTTCAAAAGGCCAGAAAGAAAAGATGGGACAAAATAAAAGGCCCAAAAATAATAGAGGGGGGAAAAAAGGGCCTATAGAAAGAAAAGGAAAAGAAGTAGAAAATATCCTAAAATACGATTGTGTCCATGACTGTAGTTAAAGAGTTCATCTGCAAAAATTAGTGTCTTTAAGAAGCACACTTTAACTAAGTTTAAAAAAAAATGAATGAATGAATTCCTACATGGTAATGTGTATGCCCTTATCTTGAGACCTAACTAGAAAAGACATATATCATCACAGAGATGTACATAATAGTTTAACTAAAGTAACATTAAATATTACCGTTTCAAAAAATTCATGTATATTTCAGAAAAAAAGTAATTGACAAAATCATAAATCTATACACAGTGTGAGAGCATTTCAGCAAAAATAAATTATACAGTTTATTTTTCTAAAATATTAGTTAAATATAAAATTAATTTATTAATTTAACCGTTGTAATTCATTATAGTACAAGTTTAACAAATTCCGTCACACTGTATTTTTATTTGCTCATAATTCTAAGTTTGAGACCTGAAAAAAAAAAAAAAAAAAAAAAAAGTCGGGGATCTTAGTTACAAAAATCACAATCTATACTCATCGATGGTCAAGAGTTCCCCATTTTTCCCTCTCAAGAAATTCCTAAGCACGAAAAGGGGGGGGGGGCCTCCGAAGGGTGTGAGTTGCTGATAAGAACGGACTACTGATAAGGAATGTGGCGTCTCTACGAAATAGTTACGAAGAAAAGAACCACATGACCTGCTACTATTACCAACTATTGTATAATGTTAGAATCTTATGAAAAATAATAAATAAAGAAATTTAATGGCACTCTAGTGATAGAGAAACAGATATTGTATAGAGAACAGAATGTTACTTATCTGAATATTCCCTGTAAGGGCCTCTTTTGGATTTCTCGTGTTGATAGTGAACAGCTTACAAAACACCTGAAGTTTCAAAGAAGCGAAGTTTCCTTTTTCAATTTGATGAATGAGACATTGCATAGGAAAGATGCATTAAACTTTTTTAGAGAGTTGAAAACATTTACTGAAACACTTATTTAAAAAATTTCGGAGCTATGTTTAAACACTGCCTAATGTAAACTTTAGCAGCAGTTGTAGTTAAAAAAAAATCTACACCAAAAACTAACTTCAGCAATTTAACAACTTCTAAAATAAAGCAGTTAACGGTGAAAGAGTATTCAATAAAATACGATTACGAAATTTTGGAGGAAAGTTACGACTTGTGTCATACAGCAATCATTTATTGAAGTTAATTAAATTACCTTTCCAGCGACTTCTACTTGTGACATTATTTTTCACAAACACTGCTATCACAGATAGCTGTGGTGCGCGCGCTGCTTTGCAGATGGTAAGGTGGCGGGTTCGAAACTCACTCGTAGATACTATATAATTCAGCTAGCTTTTCTCATGTTGAAATGTATTTCTTATATTTAATCATGAATCATTATATTCTAATTTTACCTATTATTATTGTTTTCATTTCTTATTTTATCCATTATTATTATTGTTTTTAATTTAGTTTAAAAATGTGCATTGCAAATAGAAATCCTTTTGTAATAATATATCTGCATCTCTTTATCATATATCATCTATAAATTCTCCCTTTATTTTTACTTTATTGCATATTTTATCATGCACATAATTTCTAATAAACTGTACAAAGTTTGAACCTCATTCTAAATTCAAAAATAAATAAAAAGAAAAACAAAAGACCAAGGGAGGGGTAGTTAAAAAATATGACGTTGATTTTATTATATGGTGGATGGTGTATATAAAGAGAATTAAGTAATTTAATTCTCTTTATATACTGTATTCCAAACTTCACTACAAGTTTAAAAAATTGTATTTGAACTTGAGTGGATGAATAAAAAGCATTTTATGTACTGAAAATTTGAACAAGATATATGGAGAGTATGAGCTAATAGTAGGAATTTAATAATTCCGGATATTCATTTCACAAACGAGGCAGTTAAAAAAAAATCTCTTTGAACAGGTCGCTCTCAATAAATCTTCCGGACCCATTCTTGCGGTTTTGCCTCTGCCTAATAATTGCACTTAATAGTAAAGTTTCAGCTATAAAAAAAAACATCTGATTCGGACAACTTGCCGCAAACATTCAGAAGCACAGCGAAGTAATAAAAATAATTATATTGGTTAAACGCACTCTTCGCAAGCGTACTTGTTTGGACGCTTTTACGCTGGTAACGTAAAAGCGCGTACGTCAGCTGTGTTTCCAGCGTACTCGTGTGGACGGGCTTTCTTTACTGGCGTAGCGTTTCGCCCTAGCATTGAAGTTGCTTCACGCATGCGCAATAGGCATATTTTCAGCATGGTAACCTTCGTCGCTTGGCCGAACGAAGAACATCTATGTATGTTTGGCTTGGCGATGATTTGAAATTTCTGCGATTCGTAAGTCAAGTCAAAGAATTGAATGAAGTGTTGCGTGAAGTTCCGTCACTTTGTGTCCAATCATGCGAGCAATTATTTGCTAGGTGCTAGGTGCTTTGTGCTTAAAAAAACATACGGGGTGCGCTTTGTGAACAAATATATGAGAATTTATTTACTGGGGACTTAAAAAGTGTATAGGGAAATAGACGTTATCTTTTTTCGCTCGTGTTGATGATGTTTTCGAGTTGATTAAATTAATGTTGTAGCAATTGCATGTGTTTCTGTATCATGCAATAATCAGTTAACCGTATTTTACATTTATTTCCAAATGTATTTTTGTTTTATATTTCATCTTATATTTACCGTTATCATAATTTTTTTTAATTCATGTTTTCCTTAAAGGCATGTCTCATCCTAAGCAAATAACTCTCCAGTCCTTTGACATAATCAATTAATTTAACCTCATTTTACAATTTTTTTTATTTCATATTTACAGGTATCATAAAAGATCTTGGCAAATAATTCTTGAGAGCTTAACATAATTAATTTAATCTCATTTATCATGAAAGTTCATCTTTTAACAGGCATTCAGCAAAATAACATACTATGGTCCTTTCTTTTCATATTGATTACATTATCTTACCTTAGTAGTAATTCAAAAAGTATGGGTACTACTTTCAGGTAAAGAAGTTGTTAACAAAAAATAGCAACAAGTTAAAATAAATTTCTGGTGATTCAACATATCTCATTCAGTAGTGTTTTTCACTAGTGTGAAATTTCTTTAAAAATTCTTTGTTATTTTTAATGGCATCGAAAAATTCACTGCAGTTTTTGTTCACTATTAATGTTGCAGCTTACTAAAGCTTTTACCTTTGGTTCAATCATTTTACTTCTTTCTGCAAACCATATCACGTTCATTAATGAGAATACGCTTTGGACTGGTGTGGATGTGTTTGGCCTGCTTGGAAATGTATTCTATTATTTGAATGGAACTGAGCAATGAAGTGTATTTTTCAATGAAGCGACTGAAAACATGTATCCATAAATATGCATTTTATAATTGGCTCACCAAAAAGCTTTTGAAATCATTAATTCTTCGAAAAATAGATCCGTGTTCATTGTATAATGTGCGACATTTTCATTAATTTTTTTAATCTGAAGCTTCAGTTTGATATCATGTTAATTCACTGTTGTTTATATAAATAAAAGAGTCAGCTCCGCCAAAACTGTTGTCTCATAGCTCAGTGTAAGCAAAACATCTATCATAAAATGTAAACTTTTGTACGATTAATAATTCATCATTTTCTAGTATTCTAAAATTCTACATTTCAGTTTCATTGGCAATATCAGTTGCAGTTGCTTTTGTACTTTCCTTAATAGATAATTTTGTTAAATAATTAAATTGCCTTTGCACAAACGACAAATAGTACATTTCACTACTATCATTGTCATCTCTGCAAGGTGTTCTTGTGAAATAAAATAAGATTTCAGTCCTTTGGAGGTTTCAAGAATTTTACAATAGTTGGAAGTAGTAAAAGAAAACGGTTGTTGTTATGTTGAATATCCTTTTTCACACTGTACATCTACAAATTCGCAGAACTCTTTAGTTATAGTGACTCAAACCATACAAATGTGGAAATATTTATAAATTTTGAGCGATAGATGTGTCATACATCTAGTAATTTGAAGCAGTTATATTACATGCTTTATACATGATAAACAAGACCTAAATTATGAAATGAGAGATGCCATAGCTTATGTTTCTTGCTTTTAAAATTTTATTGATTGATTTTGTATGAATTTCTTGCTGCACTGCCATTTTGAAAATGGTTGTTGTCTTTCACGGCATTAGCTTGATGAAAAATTATTGCCAAGTAGTTTGCCAGTGAACTTCAACATACAGTAAAAGCTCCGGACATGTTGAATTCCAGATGTGTGAAAATTTAGGATAGTTGATCATATAAAAAATGAAACTCATGTCAGAACAGACAAATGAATGGGAAAAAATTTCTGTTCTAAAGTAGAGCAATCATCTTATTTATTATCAACTTGAATATCGAAAGTTGAAAAAAATGTATTTCAGGGTGGTGAAAAAAATGTATTTCAGGGTTCCCCTTGGTGAAAATAGGGTGCCATTCCTGTTTACGTGCAACGCTTTCCCAAGTAAAACTGCATCCAAAATATAATACAAGCAAAAACAATATATATATTTATTTATATATACAGTCAAAAGTCTAATCCGAACTCGTCGGGACTTCGGCGATTCCGGATTATCGGTTTTTCCAGATTATAGATCACCAGTTTAAATCTGGTAAGATGGCATGCAGAAATTCTAAAATTAAAAATATGAAACTGTAATTTATGAAATAAAGAGCAATTATGATCTAAAGGGTATCAAAATTTACAAAAAGAAAAAGCTTAATATTTATTTGTTTACTTTATTAAACATTTCTTTCAATGTAAGTTGTTTAAGTTGCTTCGTTTTATGTGATAATACTTTCTCTTTAATTCTATTAAACAGACATAGTTTCTTGTTTAGTTACAAAGTTCCGCTGTTCAAGTCCTATAATTGCTGAGTCGAGTATACCGACCAATTTGTCAATCGAAATTTTTTTGTTTTCAATAACCTGTGCGTCACTTTCTTCACTATCAGAAGTGAACTATAATGACGAGGAACTTGATTTAAATCATATCAAAGACGGAGTACATCGAGATGAAATACTACATTTAGTAAGGAATTATAAGCCAAATAAAAACATCTGCCCTGAAGATAAGGATAGTGCTGACAGATCAACTTCCAATTAATTGCGCGCCGCGTCGTTTCCCTCCCATCGCAGAGTAGCGTGAAATTGATAAACATATTTCGGAATGATTAGATAATCAAAGGATATGGCTTTATCCATTTTTTGCAGCAATTCCACTTTCTGTTTAATGGATTTCGAAACATACTTTCGCTTTGTAGATCCTTTACATATTAGTAAATATATATCGGAAATTCTATTTGACATTATCGAAAGTTCAAGCTTACTTTTATAAAATTGCTCTAACAGTCTGCAAAAAATAATAAGCCGGATCAGCTTTAGTGTAGAATTGGGTGCTCCTTCGCTTGGCGACATTTAAAAAAAAAAATTTGGCGATGAAACCTCACTTCTGGTTACCACGATAGTTTAAACTTTGTTTTAGCTTCCTGATTTTATTTTAATGAAAATAGATTGATGTGTACATGGACATATTTAAGGCAGTGTGCAATGCCTAGTTTGTGCAATTCTAGGATTTTTTTTTTTTTTTTAAGTAAAAACAGATCGATGTGTACATGGACACAGATCTTATGCAATTCTTCGACTTCTTATTTTGGTTTTGTGTAGCGGCCATCTTGAAGTTGTGACTTCCTAGCGCCGATCTTGGCGTCAAAAAAGAATCACCAATAAACAAGGGCACCCAATTGTAAACTTTTACCGCCGGATCCAATTCGAAGATTAAGGAACAACGCAATCTGCAACATTAACTGAATTAGATAATTTTAGCGTAGCTTAATCTAATCTAATCTAAGAAAATAAGCCGTACCGCCAAAATTGGCACAACCGGCAATTTAAAAGAAACAAACTGAAAGATAACTGGATAAACACTACAACAGAATAAGGACTACTTATCCAAAAACTCATCCTCCGCTGGAGATGTGTCGGCGCCGCCAACGGGTCATCTCGACCTTCATTCAGAATAGAAACCACCTATTTCTTAACATAAGATGACTAAATTGAGCTCAAGACAACTGCTAACCTAAACAACAATTATAAAATACAAATATTGCCTAGCTTAACGAACAATAAGCATTTACAGTTTTCAGTAAATTATACATTGTATGTATACAAATTACATTATAATTTATGCAATTCAACTGAAAAATTTAAGCAATTAAACAAAAGGATCGAAATATACATAATTATTCAAATTGGTAATAATTTTTATAAGTCCTAATTTAGCTTTATTATTGCTATATAGATATTTTTCATTATTTATAAATATATTTCGAAAATATTCTCCTTTAATTTCCTTCGTTAAGGCACAGTCCCAAATGTAATCTCTATTAGATGCTCCAGATGCATCCTGACCACATCGGCAATGAATATCTTTCCCATGAAACCTTTTTAGATATTCTGGAAATTGGCCATGTCCTGTTATCAATTGATTTAGCAATCTATTGTAACTTAATCTTTGCTCTTTGACAACAGGAAATATATTATCAACCTTTCGTCCAATTTTGTCATAATGCCATCTTTGTTGCCATGTGTGGAGAATCTTGTCATGTAGTACACTCTTAATATAATTAAGAGATAAAGGAACCGTGATATCAATATCTGTATTATAGCATGCTTCCTTAGCAGCAGAATCTGCTGCTTCATTTCCATAAATATTCGAATGTCCTTTTATCCAATTTATATGTAATTTCATTATTGAATTAATATTGTGAATATAATTTCTGACTTTATCTACTTTTGCAGATAAACATTTTCTAGAATTAAGAGCTCTAAGGATGCTCTGGGAATCTGTGAACACCGAAATCTCCCAATTTGTAATATATTTCTCATTTTCTTCCTTATTAGCCCATCTTATGGCGTATTCAAAGGCAATAAGTTCTGCATCAAAAATAGTTGAATTATTATTCAATCTTAATTTAGATTTATATACAAATTTATTATTTGCAAAAGCAACAAATGCTGCTCCAACATTTTTATCAATCACGGAGCCATCAGGGAATAATTCCAAACCAACACCAGTTGGAAGAAGTGTCTTCCAGGTAACCTCTTTAAATTGTGCCGGATGAAAATAAAACTTTTCTAATTTTGGAACAATTTCTCTATTAGAAATCTTCAGGTCACAATAATCTATATTCTTCTTCATATGAACAGCTTTATAAATCAGCGTTTCAGCTTCAGCTACTAAGTCTATAGGCGTAACCCCAGCTAAGACCTGTAGGCTGGTGGTAGAGACTGTTCTGTAGCATCCCGTAATGGGTAGCATTGCAACCCTCTGAATCTGTAGCAATTTATTTCTCACCCTTTCCGTTCCAGTCCACCAAACGGGTGAGCCATACAAGATTATTCGTTCAATTTCTCTATTGTATAACTCTTTTAAAATACTTTTACTTTTAAAAGAATCCATACATAATAATCTATTCATCTTATTCATAATCTTAAAAATTTTTTCTTTCAATTTAGTTAAATGTGGCAACCAACTTAAATTTGTATCCAAAATTATACCTAAGTATTTAAGTGTTTTTTCGCTGCGGATTCTTTTTCCATTCCACGTCAATAAAGGTAATCTGATTAATTTTGAGCCTTTTGGGATTGTTATCATAGCCATTTTATCTTGGCTAATATCCAGCTTATTTACTTTACACCAGTTATAAAGTTTATCTAGAGCATTCTTTGTTTTTTCTTCTATAATTAATCTATTACTTCCAGAAATCACCAACACAAAATCGTCAGCATAAGCCTGCAAAAATACATCCTTTTCAAATTTCAATTGTAAGGCAGTATCAGCCACCAGGTTCCAAAGTGTAGGGCCTAAAACAGAACCCTGAGGAGCACCTTTATTATAATATTTCTCAATATTTATATTATTTCTTCTGTAAATAATTTTCCTATTATTTAGATAACTATTAATAATATTGAAGAGGTTTTGAGGACATTTTAAATCAAGAAGTCTTGATTTGATGCTGGGCCACGATAAGCTATTAAAAGCATTGCTAATGTTGATTGCAATCAAAGTAGTATGTAAATTCTACTTTGATTGCAATCAAAGTAGCAAGCAATCAAAGTAGCGTAGCTTATACCTTCTGTTATACATTAAACGCGCATGCGCACACTCATATTCGTAGCCGTAAAGGTCTTACGCGCAAGCGTAAACGCCTATGCGCATGCGTCAACGCGACGCATGCGCAGAAAGTTTGTAGCTTTGAGGTCCGTATTATAGATCATTCTGGATTATGGGTGTCCGAATTAACGACTTTTGACTGTACCTCTCACTGCCTTCTGGTTTATAAACACCAGAACGATGACACACAAAAAAGTAGTGAGTATCTGAATTTCTTTTTTGGCCACCACGTTCAATTATAAAACTGCATTTTGTCTCGGTTTCAATGCCCTTTTTACATACACTAAATTCTTAAAAAGAAGGGAGCTGCAAATCTTTAGTTACAAGACATTTATCATGGACGTTTTCAAAATGCTTCAGCAATTCTGCCTTTGTAGATGTAACGCCCGTAGATTTCGTAGGAATGAATACGTCTTCGAACACTCCAAACATACAAAATTACCTTCCATACTAATGACGCTAAATATAAAAAATCAGTAACACCATAACTAACTTCAAACTTCTTATTCAGGCTTAACTTCTGCAACGTGACAATATTTAGTGGAATAACATGTCTTTAGTTGCCAATCTGATGATGCATCGAAAATCCTGTATAACAGACAGCAGCCAATAACACCACCGAAGCTAGTCATTGCGCATGCGTGAAGCAAGTTCACCGCTACGGCAAGACGCTACTGGCAAATAGTAATCTAGCATCTGAGACAAGCGTCTAGCCCCTATGATGCTAGTTTCCTCCTTATTCCTCCCTGATCATTTGCGCAGATTCACACGCAGCGTGTTTACTCCAAAAAGCTTGCCGTGGTCAAAGCCGATTTTTTTAAAACGGCACACGTTTAAAACGATGCGAACTTGGTGCGCATTACTGAGTGTAAATTAATCTCTTTTATTAGTTTTTCTGAAATAGTTTTCTTTTTAATTGGTATACATATTTATTTGTTCAGATGTTTTATTATAAATTTATTATTATAAATATATAAAGGAAGAATTCCTGATTTATTCACCTTGATATCTCAGATATCCCTCAAAGCTATTAGAGATATCAAAACTTAGGAGCTTATTCCTTTTGTACCGAAGATGTTATTTAAGAAGCGATTTTTTAAGATTCGGCGGGCAAAATGTGTTTTTATGTTTTTTCATATAAGGAAGAAACAGATGTACATAAAATTCTTGCTTTAAAATGCATGGAATATGAATACCTAAAAACCAATTTCAAACGTTTTCAAAATTCGGCCCCTAAGGGGGGGGGAGGAATGTGTTCTTTACATATTCCTTCATATCTCAGATATCCATAAGACAAACTTATGAATTATTGCTGTAAAATGTAAGGAATACAAATAAATGCTGACATCAACATGTGTGGGGAGGGGGACTGATTGGCATAAAATACAAGTTTACTTAATGTACAAGTAAGCCATATTTAAGGTACAGGAACACCAGGTACCTTTACCAGGTATGTAAAGCTAGTTAGCATTAAAAAAAATTAAGGTTTCTACTTTTTAATGTTATTAATAATTAAAATCCCAAAATAAAAACGTAGCAGCATGTGGCAATTCACAAAACTGTGATGAGATTGTTACAATGTTCAGTTAGTTTTAAACAATTCTACACATAATAAAATGGCCAGTGCACAACATGTGAATGTACATGGGGTTGAATAATTAGAAAATAAAAAACTTGACAAATATTAAATAGTCGAAAATATTGCTTACTGTTCAAATTTGGGATTGACTCAGTTTCACCAAAATATATTTATCAACATTAAAACGTTTGGTAATAATCTATTGACAGAACAGTATAAAAGTCAATGAATGATTGATTGTATGGACAATATTTTGTACTGTTGGTCTTGGGGGGGGAGGAAGGAAGACAGTAATGCAAGGAGGATGAACAAAAATAGACTTACTCATTAATCATAGAATACATCAGCCTATCACGAGGACCTGAGATAAAGGTTTAAAACCCTGTTCTGAACTTCTACATATGTTCCTGATCATTTTAAGGATCAGAGTGGGAATTATTATTAAAGAGAAGTTCTGAAGAATGAGAGAGATATTATATAAATAAGAAAAAAATATCATCTGACACATATAAAACACTTACAGGCAGTTGAAAGAAGATGTTTTAGATGATAAAAATGGACAAAAGGAATTGTAAATATGTACTAATGACTATTGTTAAAATATATATTTTTCACTAGATGTGTTAAGTTCCTTCTGTGGTATTATGTGTAAAATTTTTGTGATCCAAAATAATTTTTAGAATTGTATTATTATCTTCATTCTGTGAAGTTACTACTAATTTTGTCAGTTTCCTTTTCGTTTTGTATTTGAGAATATTTTGGGTATTATATTTTTATTAGGTGGAATAGCTTTATTAGAAGTTGGGAAATGTATTTATTGTGCATTTAACATATCAGCAGCTTCTAGTTGTAGTGGTGCTGACTTTAGAATCTTGTTTAACACATCACATTGTTTGTCAGATTTTAATGAATCTACTAATTGTTTTAGTTCATTCTTTCTGTGTTCCAGTGAGAGGGTCTGTGATTTTTTTTTCGGCTACTTAATTCAAAATTCATTTTCATCATCTATAATAAGTGGATAATTCATTATGTATTGTAGTTGTAGTATAAGTAGCAGTATTTCTAGTGTGCTGATGTAAGTAATGTATTTAATAAGTAGCAGTATTTCTAGTGTGTTTGCACATACTACACCTAACTTATAAGGTATTTCTCCTGCCTTCTTGGTGTTGTGGTCAGCACACTGGGCTTCGCCGGGAATCGAACCGTGGATTCCAGAGGTCCGCGGTTCGATTCCCGGCGAAGACATTGCTAATTTTTCAATCCCTCTTGCTTCCAATGTAAAATTCTAATGTCTGAACAGTGGCGCCCGAACTAAAAGGGTGTTAGATGATTGTTCTCCACACCCAGGATTTGGCGATTAGGTCCCCTAAAAACCCCAGTCGCCCTTTTAAAGGGGAAGTATATAAAGTATTTCTCCCACCTTCTTGGCATGCCTTCATGGTGTGATATGTATCCAGAGGTCCGCAGTTTGATTCCCGGTGAAGGCGTTGCATATTTTTCATCTTGCCTGCTCCCAAAAAATACCTAATGTCTCTACAAACTGATGAATCAATACAGCTGCATATATATCAATGAATGCATAGATTACACACAGTGCACTGTATGTGACATGTACAAGTTTTGTTACTTTCATGTATAGTGTATATTTCTGTATGTGTTCATGAAACAGACCACCCATTATCATTCTCTATTACTTATAAACATAGTGTTTCATTTGTTTTATGTCTGATTCTTAAAACCCAAATCTTACTTGTTAATTTAACTTTATTTGCTGTAATTAAGCAGTTAATCATTTTATCTCTTACAAATTTCATAATACCATGTATAGTGTTATCCAATCTCTTAAAAATTTTTTCCATGAAGATAAATATATTTTAATGTTCGGTGAATTCATTCGATGTGCATGTTTGTGTTAACACCACTATGAAGTCTATAACAGTATGCCCAGCTAGATGTATTTTGTAAATAATATGTTTCAAAGTAATTTGCAAATTCAATAGTGTCAGGATCTTCGGCACTATTGGAATATGGTAACAGGTAGTTTGACGACATTTTGGTAAGGCGATAAAGGTTACTATCTAGGACTTTAGCAGTGTACATGGATAAAGTCAAGAGTGTGCGCAATGCCATTTTTGTGCAATTCTGGGATGTTTTTTTAAGTGAAAATAGGTCGACGTGTATATGGATGATACCATGCATGTGCAATTCTTTAAAACGCGGCAAGCAGTGGGCGATTCTGCACTTTGTCCCAATTTCGCATCTAATCTTTGTCATGATTAAGCACTTTTGTTCCATAAAAGTTCTAGCATAAGCGTAATTCGGCTGGCAGATTGTTGGAAAAAAAAATGTTGAGGGAAAGAAAAAAAAAAACATGCCTTTACTTCGTGAAAACAAAACGGCGTCCAAACAAAAACTAGCAGGTTGCTGTAACAGGGTGGGTCGCCAAATTTTCGCCAAAAAATCGCCAAGTTACCATAATCTAAAGATTAACCGGATCTTCTTTAAGTAATTTTATTGCTGCTTCTGTCAGTGTATGAAAAGTATGAATGTCTTGTTCTTCTAAGAGAGATCTAATAACTTTATATGTTTTTGCCTATTTTTCAACACCATTGATTTTTTTAAAAATAGTTTGTCCAGGCTCTATCAATATGCCATGCACAAAAAAGACGTTTCTGTAGTAAACCCATTTCAGACATAAATATTTGTGGTTGTATTTGCCCAACATTTTCTTTAATACATGAAAAAAAAAAAAAAAATGATAGCACTGGCTGATCACATGGATTAGAAATTAAAAATGCACACAGGAATCCTTGGCACAAATCATCTATTGTAAGTAAAGTTATGAGTTCAAATCTGTATGCATTCACCCCAAGTGTACCATCAATACATATACAAGTCAGAACTAAATTTTTTCAGTATCTCTCTTTGTACTTCTGTCATCATTATCAAAACAAAATCATTTCCTTTTAGAAATGAATATTGCGTACAATATTCACTCATGCTAATCTCTGGGTTTTATAAAATGAAATGCATGGATGTTCAGAATTTTGCATTTCAGGTACCCACGTATCTACACAAACCCAATCATTTTCATGTTTAACAGAATTAGAAGACAAATTGAAAGATTTTTTGATGTTATGTAAATCTTGTTTTGTAAGTAAATGAACGTTCTCAAGCCCAGCATCTCATAGAGAATTTCTAATTTCATCTAAAATATTATCCAGAGAAATTTTTCCTGCTATCTTTGATGCAATATTTTTTATTTCATCTGTTGTTAAAAATAAGTGACCTAAATCATTCCGATGCCCAATATGTATTTTCTGATATGTGTGAGATTATGGCAAAGCCTTGAGGGCTATCTGCCTAAGGGGAGGGATGCCTTCATGGAGCACTTTCGGTTTAATCCTAGTATCCGGTGCACACGGGATTGGGCGACTTTATGATGAGCAGTAAACACGGGACATATACGATGAGTAGTTAACTGGTCATTCAACGAAAATATACAGTTAAACATAGTATATACTATGTATATAGTATATATACTATGTGTGTATATACATATACTATGTGTGTATAGTATATATATATAAACGTTCTTTGGATCACTTTTGGTACTGGCGATAATTTTCAAAGTAGCGCCAAGGCTGCACCGTATACTAGGATTTCACCGCACTTTCTAAGGGAAACTGGCTCGTATACACGTTACACATGGAAAAAACCACGAAAAACGCCCATGCAGCCAGTCCGTTCGCGGGATTCGAACCTCGGACCGAACTACCAGTGTTCAGCGACTTTACCGTTCGGCCGCTGGTGGGCCCTATTTTTCTGATGTGACACTACATATTTGCTATCTGTATGTGCTGTTACTTTTAATGCAGCTGGGCAATATGCATTTCTTTTATTGCTATCAAAGATTTTTAAGTGACACAAACCTTTACTTTCTGATATAAAATTTCCTGAACAGCGGCATTACACCATGTATATTAAATATGCTTACTTCATAAGAAATTTTGACTTCGCATTATTTTCAACTTTGCCTTCCATGCCAAAAATCATCAAATGAATTAAATTCTAGCTCAGTATGATTCAAATCAACATTATGAACATTATTGAAATGAAATATTATTTCTCGCTTTTCAAAATTAGCATAACATACAGGACACACATAATTACCTGTTAGAAGTATGAATTTTATTTTGATTATATTTCCAATTTTTTAGGTCACTAAATTTCAGATAGCAGTCCTCACATTTGTAGCTTGGTGATCGACCACATTTTAAAGAAACAAATATGTAGTATTATTAGAGTGTAATGTGTTGGTATGGCATTTCAAACTGCATTTATTTTCGTACGTTTTTAAGCAATCAGAGCATACAAAATTATTCTCAGCCACACTAATATTATTTGCGCAATCAACCATACTATTAGAACTTAGTTTTCAGAGACTCAATTAATGTAGTATTATTGTAATGAAATTTATATGCATGGCGTTTCAAATTGTATCCATAGCTGAAAATTTTAAGCAATCACGGCAAACAAAATCACTATCAGCTATAGTAAAAATCATTTGCACAATGAACCATATCACTCACAACACAATCAGAATTATCACATATACCACAATTGGAATTATCGCACACGATTACTCCCTCCTGATTTTGATTCGATTTAGAATCAAAAATACCTTCTGAGGAGACAGAAGTACTTGGCCCTGAAATGGGCAGTTTTTCTTGATTTTGTGCAGAATATATAATAATCGAAGCAAAATAAAAAAAGAGAACTGTATCAGCGATCGCACGCTACCACAGCAGTCAAAGAGCAGAGTAAATAATAGTAAATACGAGGCGCCTTCAGGAAAATGACAACATGCGCAGTAATCTGCGCAGATGTTCAGGATGGAACCAGGAGGAAACTAGCGTCTGAGGAGCTAGACGCTTGTGCATCTGAGGGGCTAGACCAAAGAATTGGCAGTTTTTCTTGATTTTGTGCAGAATATATAATAATCGAAGTAAAATAAAAAAAGAGAACTGTAGCAGCGATCACACGCTACCACAGCAGTCAAAGAGCAGAGTAAATAATAGTAAATACGAGGCGCCTTCAGGGAAATGACGACGTGAGCAGTAATCTGCGCAGATGTTCAGGGAGGAACCAGGAGTATCATCTGAGGGGCTAGACGCTTATGCATCTGAGGGGCTAGACCAAAGAATTGGCCACACGCTTGTGTCGTCGCACATATCTGTAAACCTCGTCTAATTTGTCTGTCTGATACTTTATATTGATTGGGAAAATGTATTTAAAAGTTGAAGAACTTGGAGCATAAGGCGACACAGAGAGGTTAGCGTCGCTGAGCGACGCACGCATCTTGATTTGCTGTAAGTATTTTTTGCTCTCTCCTCCTCATCATCATCAATGGCGGCCAAAAAACCACCAGAGCGATTTTGGAACAGGCATGATAGTGATAGCGATATGGATCATTCAGATTATTCCACCTCATCTAACAATAGCGAAAAACTTAAACTTAAAAATTATCTCAAAACGTCTTCCGGATCAGATTTTACGTTACAACAGACGAAAAGAATAAAGAAAAATAGCTCCCCTAATCCAGCGACTCCAAAATCTAAAGAATTCCAAGAAACTATGGAAAAATATAAAAGCATATTTCCTAACTTAATTAAAGATATTCAAACCGGACCAGAAAAATCAGATCAAGAAATACAATACGATGTACTCAGGAACCAATTACTCGGAGAAATCTTGAATAAATCTCAAGAAAGGATAATCGAACAAACCGATTTAATGGACACAGGCGCAATGGATGAAAAAACTTACATAGAAAATGTTAAAGAACACGAAAATTTAACGGAAACAATTCACGATGTAATCAGCAAAATAAAATTAACCAGTCAAGAAACCGCAAAAAGAATTGCAGAAGAGTTAAAATGGAAGAAACCCTCAAAAACTTGTAAAGCTGAACAAAACTCCAAACCAAATACAGAAATTGAAAATTCAAACAGATTCGAACCCCTAATCAATAACGAAGATAAAGAATCCGCTGAAAATAAACCTAATGACAATGTAATAAAAATCCCACCAATTGTTATCACCGACGAAGATTTAGACTGGCTCGAGTTACAAAAATTATTATGCACTCAAATACTCAAAAGTCCTTACGAAACGCAAATGAAAGCCAAAACGGTTTACCTTCAAACAAACACCGAAGACGACCACAATAGTGCCATAGAATTTTTAAAGAAAGCAGGCATAGAATTTCAAAAAACATACCCAGAAGCATTTCCGAAGCAGCCATCCTAGAAGATTTACAAAAGAGGAAATTCCCAGTAATTTTGTAAGTAAAGCAGTTCACCAAAAGAATCGAAGGCGACTACATTAAATTACCTATTTATTTTATTGAGTTAGAAAGAACCAAAGCTGGTGAAGCAATTTTCAACTTAAATAATATCTTCAATTTTAACATCATAATAGAAAAATACTCCCCTAAAAACAGAAGACCAGTTCAGTGCTACAAATGTCAAAATTACGAACACTCATAAAATAATTGCTTTAAAAAAGATATATGTTGTAAATGCTCGAAGAATCACCGTACAAATACTTGTACTTTAAAAAATGATGACAAACCTACCTGCTATTTTTGCCAAGGCGAGCATGTCTCGTCCTATCGTGGATGTTCGATGTATAAAAAGAGATTCCAAACCAAACCAGCAGAGAAAACTCAAGAAATTCCAAAGCTTAAAGATTTTCCAGCCCTCTCAAAAAATGAAACAACTAATAAAGAAATTCCAAGAAATAATCTCATACAGTGCAATACTAAAAGGACAAAAAACTCCAACAGAAGATGAAAACCCAATAGCAGAAGTCTTCTCAAACCCAAAAATATTTAAATTCATCCAAGACATGACCGATATAGCAAAAAATATTAAAACAGTAAAATCAAGCACCGAAAAACTCTCAATAGCCTTCCAAGCAGTAAAAATTGCCTTACAATTTGCCGAAGGTGAAAACTAAACTCTTACGCAGAGCCACCAACAGATGGCGACACTTATGAAGAAGCTATGCCTAAATCGAGATCTTCTGCCTGCTTTTCGCCGGTGGCAAAGGATGGCGCCACCTCTCCAATAGAAGCAAATGCTCCTGGAGTATTTCTCAATTCGGAATCCCTAACAAAGGTATGTCGGGGGGGGCAAGAGCGATGCGCAGTGCAGGGAGACAGTTATGCCACATACGCATGACGTCATGTGGGTGACAGCGTTAGTTCTTGGCGTTTGTTTACTTTCGTTGCATCAACAATTTGATTTGATTTGTGTTGTTAATTTGCTATTATACCTAAGCGGAAGTGGCAAATTGTGCTATAGAGTTGTGTCAGAATTATACACGTTAATACGCTTTTTGGCGGAAAACACTCTTTACAACCAGATAAAATAACTATTTTTTTAATGAATTTATGTAATTTTCATACATAACTGTGATGTAATTTTACATTTTACTGCTATTTTACATTTAAATTGAAAAATTTCTCATTTTAAATCATTTTTTATCATAATCTTCAATTTGTGTATGAGACTTACATCGTAGTGAGATATTTAAACTCAGTGTCATGTTTACCAATACTGAGTACCTGAATGATTAGTTAATAAATTCGCGTATCCAACTTCATTCACATGTTTTGGTTACTTTCTTTACATCCCAAACGTAACTCTATGTATTGAAGCAGCGTCTGGGTTAAGCTTTGCGAACTAAGTAAACTGATACATGCCTCACCGTGAGGAAAGGACAATTTCTCGACCACACTATGATGCAAACATCGAATGAGTGAGTGACATATTTCCTTCAGTGTTATTTAACTGATGCATACAGGTATGTGTGATGTAATTTAATTGATATAACTTACACATGCTTGAACCTGAAGGAAAACAAATCTGTGTATAATGCTAGAATACAAATAGCGAAAGAGAAAGTAAGATATTCTGTTCAGTGTTATTTAACTGCTGTATATGTTTTAATTTTGGTTCCATATAACTTGTTTTTAATTATAAGAGAAAGAAAAATAATTCCATATTGAACACATATTTCGAGTATAACAAAAGTATTTTAAGAAACAACCTAATAAAAATACATTAGTGATTAAAAATATTTAATTTGTGTACAGACTGAATTGAAATTAAGATGTGGTGGTGTATTTAATTATGGCAAAGCACACTAGGGCTATCTGCGTAATAAGTGTGATGCCTTCGTGGAGGACTTTCTCAGGCAAACTGGCTCGTATACACGTTACGCGTGAGGAAAACCACGAAAACACCCATGCAGCCAGCCAAGGCCAACTAGATATCTACAGGCCTGCTCCAAGCTGATGATCACATGATCTGACGTCATACTCTTAGGCTTTCAATTTTGTTAGTTGAGCTTGCTTCGCCATAGGACTAGTGCTAGTGAGATAATTGTTTACATGTGTTTTTTCTTCTGAAAAATTTTGTATTTTACCGGAAAGTACAATATTATATTGTGAATTCGAATTTATAAGAAAAAGTGTGTTTTAGAATGCCAAGAAAGTGTAGTGTACCTAAATGCCGATCAAATTAGGATAGCACTACTGAACATGTGTCCACTTTCAAATTTCCTTCGGATCCTGTACTCTCTCAGAAATGGATAAAAAATATTAATCGCAAAGATTTTGTAGCTGGCAAACACAGTAGTGTATGCATTAAGCATTTCGAAGAAGAATTTATCGTTCGAGAAGATAAAGCTGTTCGTGATGATGAGACGGTATTAGTAGTTCCTAGAACTATTCCAGCTTTAAAAAAAGATACTTATCCAACGATTTTTCAAAACCAGCCATCTTATTTATCGAAGAAAGTGACATATTTCCTTCAAGAAACTTCCCACAAAAAGAAAAACACCGGAAGAAAGAGAAGCAGAAATTGATATTCGTTGTGATAAACAATTTGAACAGTGGAAAAAGAATGATATTATTAGCGATTTTGAAAACCTAATAAATGGTTTTTCAAAAAAAATAGATCTTCCCTCTTCATGGATATTCATTACCAAAGGTAAGATCTTTTGGCTATCAAAATTAGAATTTTTAAACTGTCCAAAAGTGCTTGTATCTTTAAAAATATTGGAAGATTTAAATGTAAGAGGTTTTTTCAATGAAAATGAAATTCCCATTGAATAGTTCAAATGGATATTTGAAGAAGAAAAGCTATGTGATAAATGGTCTAAACTTGAGACAATGATTAGCCATTTGGATGGCTTTTCTGCTTCTGATATTCATGATGACTGCAATTTAAATTTAGATAAAATATCGAAACTACTGTTGAAATGTGCAGAAACAGAAAATAACCCACATTCTGAGAAATTTTAAGTTTTTGTATGAACAGATTCAATTAATGCAAATGAAACAGCCTTCGTATAGTGCAGAATTCCTTGCCTGGTCTTGTTATATATTTTAGTGTAATCCAAACAGCTACAATATTATACGTAACAGAAGGTATTTTATATTGCCTCATCCGTCATACTTAAGGAAGTTATCTCTGAAAATTGGCCGAGCAGATTCTGGATTGCAAACAAGTCACTGGATGTATTTGAAAAAAAAAAATGTGAAATTTTAAATGATTCTGAAAAAATTGTCAATTTATTATTAGATAAGATATATATAAAACCACAAGTTTCGTATAAAAGTGGTCGTGTTTTAGGTTTTTCAGATAATTCACAGATGGAGGTCACAACTCTGCAAACATTTATGATAAGCTCTATATTATCAAAAAACAGAGATATTGTAGCAATGTTTCCCATAAAAAACTTATTATAACATCAATTATTAATGTTTACAAAACAAGTAATTGACCATGTACAGTCTTGTGGCTATCGAATTATAACTCTAATATCAGACAATAATAGAATTAACAGAAATATGTTCGAAATGCTTTGTGGTGGTGCATTAAAATCCTCATTTATAAACCCTACCATGCATAATCTTCCTATATTTATATTATTTGATACAGTTCATTTATTGGAATCTATACGAAACAACTGGTTCAATCAGAAAGATTCAAACCAAACATTTTTTATACCGTCATTTGAAAACTCAAATATTGTTTACAATTCCAGTGTTCTACATTTAAAAAAATTGTATGAAATAGAAAAAAATGATAATATTAAAATGGCTCCAACTTTATCAAGAAAAGTTTTATTTCCGTCTTCTATAGAGAAGCAGAATGTAAGTACTGCTATTAAACTTTTTGATGAAAAGACTTTAGCTGCTCTGCAAATTGAATCACAGAATAATAGAACTGGGTATGTAAAAGATGTCTTAGGAACTAAACATTTTATTGATATAATTTTAAAGTGGTGGAAAATTGTGAATGTTAAACACTCTAAAAAGGCCGTACAGTTTTGAGATGTATTTATGCAGCCTATAAGGACACCAGAAGATAAAAGCTTAGAATATTTATCACAGTTTTGTTCGTGGCTTATATCATGGAACGATTTTTGCCCAACAACAAAAAACTGTAAGTCACAAATTGGTAAACTGTCAAAAGAAACCCAAGTTGCTCTTCTCCATACAACAGCAACATTGAATGAACTTTCAAAGTATTTGTTAAAAGAATTTAAATTACCTTTTATTCTTTTAGGAAAATTTCAGACAGATAACCTTGAGGGACGTTTCGGTCAATTTCGACAAATGAGTGGCTGTAATTATAATGTATCATTACAGCAGATTATAGAGTCGGAAAGAAAACTAAAATTAATTAGTTTGCTTAAAATGCAGTCTTCTGAGAAAGGTTAATTTATTTTACAACATTTTTCTTGTAATGATATTGAAGATTTTAATGATTATCAACTTATTGATAAGGAATTTGTTGATGTTTTGCGTCAATCCCAATGATGTTAATGTTACAGAAAAAGATATAATGTGTCTAATTTACATTTCTGGATATGTTTGTAGATCTGTATTGAAGCATATAAATTGTAATCTTTGCAAGAAAAAATTAATTCTTGACAAAGAGTTAATAGTTGAATATAGTGAAGATTTTGCATACTTAGCTGCTATTGATCGAAGTGGTTTATTTTGGCCAACAGAATTTGTGCTTTTCATTAATACCTCTGCATTTAAAATATTATCAATCCTAATATCTGAAATGTATGAGAAATTATATATTTCATCAAAAAATCAACATTCTATATTAATAAGTCTCATCACAGAGAAAGTTGAAAACAGGATTATTTGGGATGATAGTATTTGTGAGTGAGACAAATCATTGCATGATTTGTTGAAAAGTTGTGCCACATGCATTTCCAATATATTGCTGAATAATTACTGTAAGGTTAAAAATAACAATTTAAAGGAAACCAATGACCAAAAAAGAAAAATGAGTAAATTAAATAATTCTGGAATTTAGGTGAATTTTTTACGTAATTTTAAAGTTAAATAATTAGTATTTACATACTGTATAATTGAGCCATGGATATATATATGAAATTACCTGATCGCGAAAAAGTATATACCCTTTCCAAAGATGAACATTTCCACGTATAAAATAAATAAAATATCCAATAAAGAGAAAGATATGGCTTCAATTAGATAAGCTTTAAGATAAACAAATTGTAGATCATGATTTAAAAGTAATTTTGACTAAAACTAAAGCAGAAGAAAAGACGAGCGAGAACAATAAAAAAAGATTATGTAGTATGATGTATGAAATGATAGAAGAACTAAATTCAATGGAGGCTCATGAAGTCTGGAAATTAGTTGAAAGATCCATCAATAAGAAAATTACGATTTTTACAAAAACTACAAAATAAGATTTTTGATGTAAAAACTGCATATTTAAATGGATACTTGAATAAACCAATTTACATGGAACAACCACCTGGATTTAAATCAGATTCAGACTGCCAAGCATTAATAGATTGGATAAAAAACCAAAACAAAGTAGTAGTTCAAGGCACATTAATCGAAATCCTTTGCCGTAAGCCAAAACAACTGGCTAAATCATGTTTATTTTTGTAGACCTCAAATCAGGGGCTACAATGATAAGCCTGTTTTGGCATTCATATTTCAAAAATTTGAATGGCAAACTTCTTGTTGATGTGAATTAATGATGTTTAACTTAATAATTAATATCTTATAACGTAATGATTTGCTGGATTTTTCATTGCTTAATACTGCATGCATCTTTTACTATTTGTCTATTATTAAATAAATTTACAGTGTATATTTAATCAGATGTTCTTTCATAAGAATTTTTTATAGCATGATATGGTGCTCATTGGGGTAGATTGCATAGTTATGATCTCACTTTATTTTCAGGGAATTTTATAATATATTTTTGGATATGCTACAAGATTTCTCGGCTAATCTTTGGAATATGGTAACAGGTAGTTTGGCGACATTTTGGTAAGGCGATAAAGGTTACTAGCTAGGACTTTAGCAGTGTACGTGGATAAAGTCAAGAGTGTGCGCCATGCCATTTTTGTGCAATTCTGGGATGTTTTTTTAAGTGAAAATAGGCCGACATGTACATGGATACCGTGCATGTGCTATTCTTAAAAACGCGGCAAGCAGTGGGCGATTCTGCACTTTCTCCCAATTTCGCACCTAATCTTCGTCATGATTAAGCACTTTTGTTCCATAAAAGTTCTAATATAAGCGTAATTAAATGTTGAGTTAAAAAAAAAAACCATGCCTTTACTCTGAGAAAACAAAATGGCATCCAAAACAAAACTAGTAGGTTGCTGTAGCGGGGTTGGTCGCCAAAAAATCGCCAAGTTACCATAATCCAAAGATTAAACGATTTCTCGTATAATGTTCATGCTTTAAAACATCTTTAAAATAAAACTTTTTTCCTCATATACAGTCAAAAGTCGTTAATCCGGACTCGTCGGGACTTTGGCGATTCCGGATTATCGATTTTTCCGGATTATAGATCATCAGTTTAAATCTCAAAAGATGACATGCAGGAATTCTAAAATTAAAAATATGAAACCTTAATTTATGAAATAAAGAACAATTATAATCTAAAGTGTATCAAAATTTACAAAAAAAAAGCTTTATATTTATTTGTTTACTTTATTAAACATTTCTTTCAATGTAAGTTGTTTTAAGTTGCTTCGTTTTATGTGATAATACTTTCTCTTTAATTCTATAAACAGACACAATTTCTTGTTCAGTTACAAAGTTCCGCTGTTCAAGTCCCGTTAATTGTTGTGTCGAGAATACCGACTAACTTGTCAATCGAAATTTTTTCGTTTTCACTAACCTCTCTGTCACATTCTTTATGTCTTTATCCATTTTTTGCAGCAATTTCACTTTTTGTTTGATGGACATCCAAACATACTTTCGTTTTGTATGATCCTTTGGAAGCTCCAGAATCGGAAATTCTATTTGACATAATCGAAAGTTCAAGTTTACTTTTATAAAATTGCTCTTACAGTCTGCAAAAAATAATAATCCGGATCCAATTCGAAGATTAAGGAACAACGCAATCATCAACATTAACTGAAAGAGATAATTAGATAATTTTAGATTATGCCGTCCGTTATACATAAAACGTGCACGCAAAAACGTATTCTGTGCTTGCGCACACGCATATGCACAGTGGTAAAAGGTCTTACGCGCACGCGTAAACGCCTATGCGCATGTGTCAACGCGGCGCATGCGCAGAAAGTTTTTAGCTTTGAGGGCCGGATTATAGATCATTCTGGATTATGGGTGTCCAAATTAACGACTTTTGACTGTATTTCCCAAAATGTTCACCTGTACGTTTATAATTAAAAAGTACCGGTACTTACGTATTATCGCAACCAGGTCAAAATTCGCATAAATTGCAAAATTTGGCAACCCTACGTGTTATACGTAGTTTTGTAAAAAGAGCATGTGGAGATTCACAAAATTTTCCTGCATTTTCGTGCAAATTTTTTTAATTTATGAGAAAATAGCAGTGTACATGGATAAAGTGAAGAGTGTGCGTAATGCCATTTTTGTGCAATTCTGGGATGTTTTTTTAAGTAAAAATAAGTCGATGTGTACATGGTTATGGCGAATACGGTTTTTAATCAGTGCTAAAAGCAATAGCCAAAAGATTTCCGCCGAAAAAATAATTCTGCAACTTATTCAAATTCGAAACCAGAAGGGTTTAATTGCTATTTTATATTTTAAAAGAAAATAATATAAAAAAACTGTATTAAAATTATCTGTAATTAATAAATGTACATTTTCTTTCTATTCATACTTTTTTACTCAAACTTAAATAGCGTCAACCTGGTTGCGATAATACGTAAGTACCAAAGTACCTTAAGATATTAGATTGAATGTTGAAACGTCATTATGAGAAAGAAAAAAAATTGGCTTTTGCTTCAATAGGATTGCATGTAAAATCATAAATGTAAATCAAAATTTTATTAAAATTAATATGTTTATGAATTTTGTTATGAAATATCACATATCTTTTTAATATTTAAGCAGTATAAATCAATCTAATTAATTTAAGCAATACAAATTAATGTAGTAGTATGTGGTGTACAAAGAGTTTAAATATTTTTAAAAGAAAAAAAAAAAAAAAAGAAGAATGTCTAAATTAATTGAATACTAAGCGTCTGTAAACTATATCCATGTTGGCATATAGAATGATATAGATGATATATTGTGATATCAGTGAGTCGTAGAAACTTATTCAAGTTTGAAGTTTATTTTTGTGGACCTCACATCAGAGTCTACAATAATAATGTTCCATTATTAATATTTAAAAAATTCAAATGACAACTTATTGCAGATGTGAAATGATAATTTCAACTGGCTAATCAGTATCTTATACTATCGTAATGACTCTCAGGATTTTTCATTGCTTAATATTGTGATTTTTAATGAGATGTATTAAGAGTGTATTTTTAATCAGATTTTCTTTCATACGAATTTTTTGGAGCATGATATGATGCTCATTGGGATTGATTGTATAGTTATGATCTTGCTTTTTTTAAGAGAATTTGAAATATATTTTTGAATATTCTGTGTAATGTTTTTGCTATAAAACATCTTTAGAATGAACCTTTTTTTCAATATGTAGACTAAACTTCAGATATACTTTTAATATATTAATAAGATTTATGTATTTCACTTAATGTCCACATGTGTATTTATTATTAAAAAGCATCTTAGGATCTCTGATTGAATCTTGAAAAATCTTTATGGGAATGAAGAAAAGAGAGTTCATTTTGCTTCAATATCATTGCACCGAAAAATAATTATAAAGCAATATTTTATTATATTAGAATTAATGAATTGATATTAATTTTATTATGAAATACTATATATGCTTGTTTAGTAGTCAAGCAGTATAAATCAGTCTTCATAATTTAAGCAATATAAAATCATCTGAGAGCATTAACATATTTTTTCTTTTTATTACAAAATGAAAACATCTCATGTTTAGTTCATTACATATGTTATATTTTCATTGATATTAACATACCGTATCATTTTTATAAATAATTTTGTGTCCATTTTATTTCTGTATAAAAGTTCAGATATGTTTCAGTTTATTTAAATCAGCTCTGCTATATTTACAATATCACTCGAATCTTATTTTTATTTTCTGTTTGATAAATCGGTAGAACGGTATTTAGTATTTAAATATCCATCATTACGATGTAATATAGTACGTTATTATTCCTAAAATTCGAAATATTAGTTGTAAAAATTAATTTAACTTGACTTGAGTTTGAAATAAAACGCTGCGTACTACATAAATGAATCAGTCGGCTGCGTCTACCGAGGAACGATCGCCTTCGATTGTGACGTCACAAATCGGTGGAGCAGGCCTGTAGATATCTAGTTGGCCTAAGGCTCCTATATACCAGGCTGAATCATCAGGCATTCGCTATCCCAAGTGGGAGATTAAATGGCGGCTGTGTAGTTACGGTGCAACAATTTTTTGTGTTTTTTTTGTGTAAAATGGGCGGATGTGCAGCTATTAATTGTTCAAATCATTCACGGAAAGGTCATACATTGGTAAAATTTCCTAAAAATGAAGAAAGAAGAAAAATATGGGTAAATAATTGCCGAAGAGACAATTGGAAACCTGGTCCAAGCGCTGAAATTTGCTTAGTAAGTATAATGTTAATTACGCCTTGATTTAGAGTTTATATCTTCTCTGATGTTTATAATGTGTAAGTAAAGTGAAATTCTTGTGTACAATAACCTAAGTATCTGCTAATTTCTGTAATAATAGCTGTAATTAAATTAGTCTAGGGTTAATGTACCCGTCGCCAAACATCGCCAATGTGGATGTTTTGAATGTGGAAAAGAAATTTCTCTTCTAATATAAAGCGCAAATTTTGTTTTCCTGTGCTAATTGTGGAAATTATACTAATGTAACATGAAAATCATTAGCATATTGAAATTTATTAAAAAACAAATCATAATTTGGAAAGTCAAGATAAAATCTGAATGTTTGCTAAAGATATATGTAACATTATACTATAGTTGCAATATCGTTGGAATGATATATAATTTTTTTCTTTATTTTATAATCACTATTGTTAAAAAGTTAGATGAGTTTTTTATGCACGGTGCCCACTAATGTTTCTTGGTTAAAATAACTTCCAGAATTTTGACATTGACATCTGAAGTCAATAGAATAAATTGAATAGTATGAGACAAAATATATATAATCTGACTTCAATAATTGCAAGTACCATATATTTATAATCACAGTATTATACAATTTGGCAATGGAGTAAAGATTTAGAAATTAATGCAGAACATTCAAATAAGCACAGAAAACTTGTGAAACTGCATGTGTATTTTTCAAAAATAATTGTAGTGTTTTTAATGCATGCATAACAATCAAATAAATCTGCCTATAATGATGAATTTCAAAGGCCAAGCCAAAATCCTTTCATGAATTTGATACTTCTAAAGAATGTGATCTCGTCAAATTAAATCCTCATGACATTGATAAACAGTTATTACTGATATGTGTTACAAAGCAGATTTTTATACATGATAAATAATATTTTCTGAAGCGTTATTTTGTGTTGTCATCTCTAAATAAGAAATTGCCTACAAATTCAGAAAGCTACTGAACTACGTTCTAGAGTTTTTAATAACTTTAATTGGATATGTCTGTGGGGATGTAATTTAAAAAATTGTCGTTTAAACTGGCCTTGATGCTTTTTAAAATGCATGTTGGCACTGTGCTTCGAAATTAGGCCTATGTTTTGAATGATTAGAGAATTAAAAATTAAATATTTCAATTAAAGCAATAAACATTACTACAATTATAACAAGAATCATAGTCTGCTCTAATTATAAATGTATTTATCGGCCTAGTATCTTAAAAGTTGGGTGAAGTGAACTCATATTTTCTTATCTATTGTAAGAGCACTATAGCAAGAAATATAAAGTTTTATTTTAGTTGTTTTTAATTTTATAGCAAAACACTACTTCATTTAATTTTTGGATAATGTTCTAAAGAACACTTTAAATTATAGGCAAAAAATAAATATTGGATAATTAAATTCTGCCCAAGCTTACAAGATGCTGCTGCTGATATGTTAGACATGGTTTGTTTATTGTTTCAGTTTTTTATAATACTGGGCCTAATTTAATTACCTGCATATTTATTTATTGCCTATACTTACTTACAGTTCATGCTTGCTGCCTTTGGCACAACCTCACTGTGTGAAACACTTTTCTCACATTTCTTTCGTGTGGTTTGTTTTTTGTACTTTTATTTATTTTGTATACTTTTTTTTATTACTTTATGTATTTACAGGATCATTTTGAGGAATCTCAATTTGAGTCACTAAGCAAAGATAGTTAAAAACTAAGAAAAACTGCAGTACCACCACTCTTTAGCATTCCAAATCCACCACCATCTGTAACTGACAAGAGGATAAGAGAAGTAAGATGTCCTAAGCCAAATACTGAAGTGGTAAATTATTTAATATTCTCCAAAAAAATTGTTGAAAAAATCATTGTTATTACAAATATATTAATTCAGTCAACCATTGTTTAAAAAAATAATCACAGCATAACATGTTTACTATTTCTTTTTGAATTTAGGAAACTCTACCTGCTTCAAATGAAGAGTTGTTAAAAAAAAATAGAATTCCTTGAGCAACAGCTTCAAGAAAAAGATGCAAAATTGACATCATTTTTGTCCGATGAGCAAGTAGGAACCCTTGCTGTGCAGTCAAAAAGGAACTGGTCAGAAAAGTCCATTATAAAAGGACTGAAGATGTGATTTGCTTTGAGCAAACATGGATATAATTACCTCAGAAGTACTGGATATCCAGCACCATCGTACAGTACCTTGAACAGGAGGATTAGATACATAAAAATTAATTTCGGCATTTTAGAAAATTTGTTTTTTTTCCTCAAGACAAAAGTTCATTCATTGGATGCTCTTGATAGGAACTGCTGCCTTTTAGTTGACGAAATGGAAATAGCTTCATATCAAGATTTTGATACATCGTCTAAGTCATTCATTGGAAATGTTACGTTAGGAAGCTAAGCATTACACTATTGTAATGCTTAGAGGCCTTAAAACATCATGGAAACAGATTGTTGCCAATGAATTAACAGGGCCTTCAACATCAGGTTCTGACATGAAAGATCTAATTCATAGAACTGTAGTAGCAGCTACAGAAATAGGTTTAACTGTAAGAGCCTCTGTTTCAGATATGGGAAGCAATAACAGAGCAATGTGGTCGTCATTGGATGTGTCTGTCTCTAGGAGAGATAGGAAGACAAATTACAACATTGGAGGACCTGATGTTTTCATTCACAGTATTGCAGATGTACCACATCTCATTAAAAATATGAGAAATACATTTCTTTCAAGTATTATAATATTACCAGAGGAATTTCGCCACCAGCATGCCTTGCCATCGAGGATAGTATCTTCAGTGTATGTGAAACGACTCTGGTCAAGTGAGATAGAAGCAGATGCTGCCCTGAGATCTCTACATCACTTGAACAGAGTTCATCTCTTCCCAACACACTTTTCCTCGATGAATGGGGCATCTGCTGTGCAATTGTTTTCTGTAAAAACAGCTGCTGCTATTGAAAAAGCAGGTATTTTACACCAAGTTGCAAAAGAAGCATTAACTTCTGCATGGTGGCTGAGACTTGTAGCAGAATGGTTTACAATTATGACTACAAGGCATCCAAAAAAAGGCATCACTATCAAAAATCAAGATGAGAAATTTAATATTTTATTGAAATTCATTCATGTGACTGAAACTGTTCAGTTTGGGAAAGCATGGAAGCCATTTCAAACTGGCATTATTATGAGCACATTGAGTGTTGTGAAACTCTCAAAAGAATTATTTTCCGAGGGGTTTACATTTTTCTTACCAGGCAGGTTGACACAAGATGCGCTGGAAAATGCCTTTTCACAGATTAGACGAAAGTTGGGTGCAAAGCCTACTGCTTTGCAAGCCAAGAGAGCACTGAAATTAGTGTGCCTATCACAGTTCATTTCAGATATCAATAATCCAAATTATTGTTCTGAAAGTGACCACAGCCTCTTTGATGCTTCTGAATTAGAGGTTGCTATCAGAAAGGAGGTCTTGCATCCTATCTCCAATTCTGTAGTGCCATCTACCTCTTCTGCAGTGGCAGTGAAACGTCGCTTGCCCCCAGCTGTGGAAGAAAATGATATACATTACATCGCAGGAGCCATATATAATAAGTTGTTGAAAAAAAAAAGCATATGTGAAAATTGTAAAACAGCTATGACCATTTCAGAGGACATGCTGGAACCTGACATACCCGAGCATCGCACAATTCTTACAAAACATAGCAATAAAGGTGGACTGAAGGTCATCTCTTCAGGAATGTATCAAATATGTAGGGAAGCTGAACGAGAATTTCAAAAATGTAAAGATGTACTCCTTCGTTTACAATCAGCCATCACAAAAGAATTAGTTGAAAGAATAATTGATAAATTTACGCAGGTGGCCATGCCAGAATGCTGTAATCTTAAGAAAGTAATTATTGATAATTTTTTTATTACTAGATGCAAAGGCCTTACACAGCATCTTATCAACAAAAGAGCCCATAACGTTTCATATTCATCAGCATCGGCCAATAAGAAACAAAAAGTAAAATAATTTTAGAAGGTATGTATGTTTTATATTAAATAATTTATGTGTTTTATGTAATATGTATTACTTTTTCCTAGGCTACGAGTATATAAATTTCTGTGTTTGATGTTATATATGTTACTTTCTGCTAGGCTATGAGTATATTATTATGGTATTATTTTCTTGTTTCTAATATATAGAAATATAGCATATTTTCCAGTATAAAATTTCAGTTCAGTTTTACTTAAAAGTATGGGAAAGCAGATTTGTTTCATGCATGATCTTTATAATACTGGTATGAAATGAATGAATTTTAATCTGTAAACAATTTTTTGTTAATATTGAAATGTGTTTCCTTGGGTACATTTTTAGGCACTTGTGGATCATGTCAGACAACATGCAATAGAAAAAAGATGTCCGTGTGCATAAATTTTTCATTGTGTTACTTCATTTTATCTAAATTTCAAGGATAATTCTTTTCATTTTTATATGGCATGTTATTAGTATAAAGGCTAGTGAAAATAAATTGGTATGTGTATCTGTTTTTGAAGTGTAATGCTTAAATAAAAAGATGGTGTGTGTTTCTTCATTTAAATAAAATTTCAAAGATAGTATTTTTCAGCGTTGTACTGTTTGTTATTTCTCAATGTAAAGGGTAACAAGGGGAAAAAAACTGGTATGGTACATCTGTTTTTTAAGCATGATAATTTTATTTATTTCTTTAGTGATGCATATATATAGAGAGAGAGAAGGTATTTGGTCCAACTGAAGTTATAATAAATCTAATTTTACTAGATCTTCCTCCCCTCAGGTGTAGAAAATTTTCAAATGCAGAAAGTTTATTTGCAGAATTAATTCATTTCTGATAAACTTATTATCATTAATTTTTTATATACCATGTTATTAAGTTACACGTATGACTACTGTGTAATAAACTTGTATTTAGGGCAAAAAATTAACTGTTTTGCAGCTGGTGACTAATATCATATGCTTCTAAGAATATTACTTTAACTTTTTTCATAACTTTTGTATTTCAGGAACATGAAACTGTTATTTTGATATACTTAAATAATAAAAGTGTGTATCTGAATCAATTAATGGATACAAATATTTTACAGTTATTTTTAGAAGATATTTGCCATATCGCTTCTAATAATTCATAAAGTATATTAAAATATAGGTAAATAATTTGGTGCAGAATTCAAATTTAGGGTTTGAAATATAGTGAATCATGAGACTAAATGATTTTTATTGTCATGATTTGCCTGGGCTTAAGAATGTACTTTTCGCCCGGTGGAAATTGTCATCAAACTGTCCTGAACAGGCTTTTTGTTGATAATAACTTCCAGGCTTATCAGTACCTCCTTTTGAGTGGAGGGTATACAAATATAGTACCCAATTTAAATTACATTGTGATTGTAATAATATTGTGGTATTAAATAAGTGATTATAATTACAATTTAGATAATTGCTTTGTAATTATATTACATTGTATCTGTGAACTCTTAATTTCATTACTTTATGCAATTATGTTGTAAGTGCATAATCTAATTGCAATAATATAATCTATTCACAATTACAAAATAATTATAAATGCAGTTACATCTTAAATAGAGGCCATTTTAATACTTTTAAATTTTTGCAAGATAACTTCCCATTAAGGTTCATTTGGAGGAAACTATGCAAATACTAAAAAAGAAGTTATGTTAAATTTACATATTTTGTACAGTAGTTTCTTGTTATAATGCTGTTCAATATATCTTCAATACTTTTGTAAATTTAACGACATTCTTTGCAATTACTGTGGGGCTTTAAAAAGAAGTTTCTTAGTTATGCTTTCTAATAAGAATGTGTTAAAAATTAAGTATTATGTATAATAACTAACAATTAAAAAAACTTGACTGCATGAAAATGCTGTTGCTGTGTAAAATAAAAAATAAGCTTTCTTTTATGCTTTGAAATGAATTACATGTGGTTAAGTCGTCCTTTTACAATTTAAGAATGTGGTTAACACACATTCTTAAATTGGACAGGTTTTATCTAAATTATTAGTATAAAATATATAAACTATGAATTATTTTGTAACATAACTCAAATTACAAAATTCATTCTATATACGTTCAAATTTATTATCTTTTATGGAATAACTGTTTTTTAATTTAGGTAAAAATTGGATTTTTAGAAGTATTACAAATACAATGCAACACAAAGGTGATCTGATTGGAGAAGAAGGACTTTTTATTACGGTTTCTAGTTCGTATTTATATTACATTTGGTGAAAGTCATCCAAAACACAGAATGCTGTACTTTCTTCTTCTATATTATGTTATGAAATATTTCACACATTTAAAAGAAAGTGTTTCTTCAGAGTCTTGCACAATTATTTCCATATACCTCAGACTAAAATGACAACATATTCTTAAGTTATTTTTTTAGTATGAATTTACAGTGTTTTTATGGAAATTTTTGTTAAAATGTCATTAAGATAAATTTATTTGCACACTCTACGCTTTAACTATTTCCCCATTTGACACTATTGAAAGTTTTTATTCATATCTTATTTATTTTAGTCTGCTAACGAAACTGAAACATCTAAAGAATAAGTTATTTTGAATATGTTTACAAAATATACGCGAAATTTTTATTTAAGTGAAAACGTCTATATACTATTCGAGAATTAATTAATTATCCGAAAAGTTTATGTGCGCTGAATGCCGCGCGTCTATAAAATAAATCTTTAAAAAAAAAAACAGCAGACATTCAAAACGCGCCAAAATTGGTAGCGCGTTCCCTCCCTCGCCAAGACAGAAAAGTTGGTGATTCAGCCTGGTTTAGAGGAGCCTTAAGTTGGCCTTGAGCCAGCCCGTTCGCGGGATTCGAACCGAACTATCCAGTGTTCAGCGACTTTACCGCTCGGCCGCTGGTGGGCCGAAACTAAGATGTAAGGCAAGTTTATTATTATTATTATTGTGCGTATATGTGTAAGAAAATGTATTTTAATTGTTCCATTTTTAATGTATGGAAGGAAGAATAGGATGCCAATATCGAAGATTATTTACTATAGCAAATAATCACGTCAGGATAAATGTTATATAGAAATCTTGGGAGTGTAAGGGATTATAAGAGTACTTTTAGATTATACTGAAAATATACGCACTTCTGCTAAAATCTGAAGTGAATCATTATGAAGTGACATTTCACTTTAAAAAGAATGTGATAAGTATACTATTTAAAAGTATAATGACGGATATTAAGAAATTTGTAGAATTTTATGGTATTTAAATATGAATTTGTTAAGTCAAATCTTTTTATATATATTTTTGATTCAGATATGTAACTTAAACTGAAAATCACGATCATATATTTCTCATGGAATGTCAAAGTTTATTTGTATTAAAAAAAGTGCATGAGCAATGAAAATAAATGGAATAATACTTTTTGATTATGTTTTTACCATGGTCTTAGCAGTTATGCCATCATGTGTTCTGTTCAACAAGATTTATTTAGTGCAAACAATACTACGAAAAAATATTGAAAAATACCTTGTTTTACAATATTTATTTCCCTTAATTAACTTAAATATGGTTTTTCATTTTCTAATGCTTTCCTTTACGAAAAGAATTTAATGTTTACAATTATTTTCAGCATTCGTACGAATTCTGTGCATAAAATAAACATTTTCTTTAACTAAATACTTAATCGGAAAGTATAAACCCGGCATTTCCGGTGTATCTACCACATGTAAAATGATCATTTTGCTTTAGTTTACATTTTTTCCATTACCAAAATCATGTAGTAGACGCGTCGGCCGATGCGTCTTGTCTCCCGGGTGACGTCACTACCAGCAACCAATGGCACGCTTTTTCCGTTCCTGGCCTAACCTTAGTATATTAAAGAACCTTGAGGGTATGTAGTGGCCTGGTTAAAGACCTTATCAGGTCTGTGTGCCAGTTTCCGGGATCAGTATGTGGATGTGGATGTGGATGAGCATAAGGCGCCGAAGGAAAGCCAAGCTTCAAGAACAAGAAGAAGCAAGAAAATATTAAAGTATTTTCTTATTCTGTGAAAACTGAGAGTTCTTAGTATTCAGAACCGATATAAATAAAATCTGTCATCAATTAAATTTTCATTTAATTCTAGAATGTTAACAACTTATTCGGTTTTTTTCCATTCAAAAGAAATGCATAAGATTAAAAAATTGTGTGTGAGATAAATGCAAGAAATCATTATGACTGATTAAGTTCTTGCAATTCCATGCAGGAACCTAGAACTGGAGGGATTCTTATGCATGTGACATTCATCACAAATGCTTCATGAACAGTTGGAATAGATTTATACTTGAACTCAGCGGAAATTTTACACATGTAATATATGCAATGGTGGATTTTCATAAGAATCTTTTTTAAAGGAACATTTGTTTATCTATATGAAAAACAGATCTTGTGTTTGTGCTATATGTAACAAACTTGCCTCACAAAAGCTGTTTACAGTTGTATGTTCATGTCAGGACAGGGAAAAAACTTCATGTATGCCATATGTGTAGTACATATTTGTATACAAGACAAATTTAACATTGCATATGTATAGCTATGCAATGGAGAAACATCATGTATGTGAACTGTGTAACAAATCATTCACATTCAAGTCTACTTTAAAAAGACATAGATTAATCCACACAGGAAAGAAACCTTATGTATGTGATGTATGTAGTAAGTCATTTGCACAAAAGCAGAATTTAATTACTCATTTGCATGTCCACACAGGTGAAAAATATGGATGTGAGTCATGTAAAAAATCATTCACACTCAAGTCTTCTTTAAAAAGGCATATGTTAATTCATACAGGAGAAAAACCTTATGCATGTGATGTATGCAATAAATCCTTTATACAAAAGCAGAATCTAATTGCGCATTTGCATATTCACACAGGAGAAAGATTTATATGTGATATATGTAATAGTTCATTTGCACGAAAACATGATTTACTGAGACATATCCAGAAACACACTGGAGAAAGTCTTCATGTATGTGATATATGTAACAAATCTTTTGGACGAAAACAGTATTTAATAGACCATATGTATGATCATACAAATGATAAACCTTACGTATGTGACACATGTCACAAGTCATTTGCACGAAAGCATGATTTTAAAAGACATTTACATGCTCATACAGGTGAGAAATCTCATGTATGTGATGTTTGTAACAAATCATTTATGCGAAAGGATGATCTGAGGAGACATATGCTTATTCATACAGGAGAGAAACCTCATGTGTGTCATATATGCAATAAATCACTTACATGGAAGTCAAATTTAGCACTCCATATGTCTATTCACACAATGGAGAAACCTTATATGTGTGAATTATGTAACAAATCTTTCACACTTAAATCCACATTACAAAGACATATGTATATCCACACAGGAGAGAAACCTCATGTATGTGATGTGTGTAACAAATCATTTACACAAAAGCAGAATTTAGTGCGACATATGGATATTCACAAAGAAAAGAAACCTGTTGAAGTCAAAAGTTTTTGTGAACGTCATGTGTGTCATATTTGCAATAAGTCATTTGCCGGAAAACGCTATTTAACTGTGCATTTCCGTCTCCACACAGGAGAGAAACCTCATGTGTGTGATGTGTGTAATAAATCATTTGCACGAACACAAGATTTAGGAATGCATATGCGCATCCATACAGAAAAACAATCTTATTCACAATAAGGCAGCATTCTGTGATACATTTATGTAGTCATTCAGGAAAGGTTTCTCATATATGTAATGTGTTTTGTAAATTATTTGCATAAAAAGATCATCCTTTCACATTAAGACCCACTATATTCCGAAGCTGTCTATAAGCTAAATCAGAAATATGAAGGGATTAGAATGTCTTCAAGTGGGAAAAAGAAAATTAGTGACAAAGAACGTCACCAGAGAGCATTATATTAATAAATTGGCTAATCTTTGGAATATGGTAACAGGTAGTTTGACGACATTTTGGTAAGGCGATAAAGGTTACTATCTAGGACTTTAGCAGTGTACATGGATAAAGTCAAGAGTGTGCGCAATGTCATTTTTGTGCAATTCTGGGATGTTTTTTTAAGTGAAAATATGTCGACGTGTATATGGATGATACCATGCATGTGCAATTCTTTAAAACGCAGCAAGCAGTAGGCGATTCTGCACTTTGTCCCAATTTTGCACCTAATCTTCGTCATGATTAAGTACTTTTGTTCCATAAAAGTTCTAGGATAAGCGTAATTCGGCTAGCAGATTGTTGAAAAAAAAATGTTGAGTAAAAAAAAAAAAAAAATGTTTTTACTTCGTAAAAACAAAATGGCGTCCAAACAAAAACTAGCAGGTTGTTGTAGCAGGGTTGGTCGCTAAATTTTCGCCAAAAAATTGCCAAGTTACCATAATCCAAAGATTAACCAATAAATTATACATTTAGCGATTTCTTTACAATAGTTTTACAATTTTAGAAATTTTTTTTAAAAAAAAAGGTTAAAGAGTTCCACATGATGGCAATCGTTTTCAGCTGCAATCTGAAGTTGAATGATGGTATGTTTCACAGTTGACCGAAGTGTATGATAGGAAATGTTCAGCACATGGGGTGAAATGCTGCCTTTAAAATCAGGTGAAGTTCTTGGTTCGTCACGACTTACCAGATGGTTCAACTGTTTCCAAAGCCAAGAATCACATGGATTGAGATCTGGGGATAGGGGAGGCCACACATGACAGAAATGCCAGCTACAGTCAAAAGTCGTTAATTCGGACACCCATAATCTGGAATGATCTATAATCCGGACCTCAAAGCCACAAACTTTATGCGCATGCGTCGCGTTGAAGCATGCGCATAGGTGCTTACGCACACGCGTAAGACCTTTATGACTGCGAATATGCGTGTGCGCATGTGAATAATACGTTTATGCCTGCGCGTTTAATGTATAACGGACGGTATAAGCTATGCTAAAATTATCTAATTCAGCTAATGTTGCAGATTGCGTTGTTCCTTAATCTTCGAATTGGATCCGGCTTATTATTTTTTGCAGACTGTTAGAGCAATTTTATAAAAGTAAGCTTGAACTTTCGATAATGTCAAACAGAGTTTCCGATATATATTTACTAATATGTAAAGGATCTACAAAGCGATAGTATGTTGCGAAGTCCATTAAACGAAAAGGTGAATTGCTGCAAAAATTGGATAAAGGCCATATCCTTCGTTTCTCAGACCATTCCGAAATCTGTTTATAAATTTCACGTTGCTGTGCGGCGGAGGTGGGGGGGGGACGCCGCAGCGCGCAATGAATTGGAAGTTGATCTGTCAACACTATCCTTATCTTCAGGGCAGACGTTTTTATTTTATTTGGCTTATAATTCCTTACTAAATGTAGTGTTTCATCTCGATGTACTCCGTCTTTGATATGATTTAAAACAAGTTCCTCGTCATTATAATTCGCTTTCGATAGTGAAGAAAGTGTCACAGAGGTTATTGAAAACGAAAAAATTTCGATTGACAAATTAGTGGGTATTCTCGGCACAGCAATAATAGGACTTGAACAGCGGAACTTTGTAACTGAACAAGAAATTATGTCTGTTTATAGAATTAAAGAGAAAGTATTATCACATAAAACGAAGCAACTTAAACAACTTACATTGAAAGAAATGTTGGTACTATTCGCTTTCGAGGGCCGTAAAAAATAACCAAACTATTGTTGATGCCAATGCTGCCAAAAATAATTCTGGCAACCCTAATAATTGCGGCAAGAAAGGAAGTATAATAGTAAATAGCTATCTAAGATTGATGTTTTAATTTAGATTAAAGGTTAATTTCATATAATACTTTTTTATTATTATAATTTATATGAAAAAGGCTAAACATGATGGAATGGAAGCAAAAGAGTAAATAACTATTTCAGATCATTATTATTATAATTTATATAAAAATTGCTAAACATAACTGAATGGATGCCTGCATCGCTATTTCGCTACCGACTTATCGCTAAAGCATAATTTCATCTCGTTGGTTGTTTAAACGTAATTTTCTATAATGAATGATGCCTTTTGTTTGAAAATATTCTCGGTAAAGTGCAGAATCGCTCACTTATTTGTTCGCCACTTTTTACAAGGGTAAAAACAATTATATTTTTGTCAATTTTCTTTTACTTTTTAAGTGAAAATAGCTTGATGTATACATAGATAAAGTAAAGGGTGTGCTCAGTGCCATTTTTGTGCAATTCTAGGATTTTTTTTAAGTGAAAATAGGTCGATGTGCACATGGATACCGAGTATGTGCAGTTCTTAAAAATGCGTCAAGCAGTGGGGCATTCTGCACTTTACCCAAAATTCTGCTGCCGACTTTTCGTCATGGACAATTGCCAAATTGTTAAATCCATAGGATATCAAAAAAGAAAAAAAGAAAAAGAAATCAAAAAGGATTTAAAAATTAAACTAGTATTTCAATGGCGTCTTAAGAAATATAGAACCATATAAACTTACGCAATCTGAAATCAGCGCGTACGCTAGATTTGGCGCTTTTGCACATACATTTTCGCTGCAATTTTTTTTACGGCCCTCAAAACCGAATAGTACCGAAATGTTTAATAAAGTAAACAAATAAATATTAAGCTTTTTTTTTTTTTTTTTTTTTTGTAAATTTTGATACCCTTTAAATCATAATTGTTCTTTATTTCATAAATTACGGTTTCATATTTTTAATTTTATAATTTCTGCATGCCATCTTACCAGATTTAAACTGATGATCTATAATCCGGAATCGCCGAAGTCCCGACGCGTCCGGATTAACGACTTTTGACTGTATTTTGTAAAACAATTGTACTAACAAAGCACGATCTCGTAAACTTATTGTCATTGTGAGCATAATGCACATTGAAAACAAAGTCCCCAGGAATGTTTCTAGGTTTTAGAACAGCTCCTGCATGATGTTGACAAAGATTAGCATTTTTTCTACAGGTTTTTAAATTAAAATGCCTTCTGGTAACACTATTTGTAACAACAGTAAAAGTTTACAATTGGGTACCCCTTGCTTTTGGTGATTCTTTTTTGATTCCAAGATCGGTGTCAGGAAGGCACAATTTCAAGATGGCCGCTACACAAAAACCAAAATAAAAAGTCAAAGAATTGAACAAACTGTGTCCATGTACACATCGATCTGTTTTCACTTAAAAAAACATCCCAGATTTGCACGAACTAGGCATTGCACACTGCCTTAAATTTGTCCATGTACACATTAATCTATTTTCATTTTTAAAAAATCAGGAAGCTAAAACAAAGTTAAAACAATGGCTTTAGTGTAGAATTTTGTGCCCCTTCGGTTAGCAACATTTTAAAAAAAATTTTGGCGATGAAACCTCACTTCTCATTACCATGATAGTTTTAACTTTATTTTAACTTCCGGATTTTATTTAAATGAAAATAGATTGATGTGTACATGGACAAGTTTAAGTGCGCAATGCCTAGTTTGTGTAATTCTAAGTGAAAACAGATCGATGTGTACATGGACACAGAGTTTGTGCAATTCTTTGACTTCCTATTTTGGTTTAAGTGAAAACAGATCGATGTGTACATGGACACAGAGTTTGTGCAATTCTTTGACTTCTTATTTTGGTTTTCTGTAGCGGCCTTCTTGAAATTGTGCCTTCCTGGCGCCGATCTTGGCGTCAAAAAAGAATTGCCAAGAAACAAGGGGCACCTAATTGTAAACTTTTACATAGAATATATATGAAAACTGTAATGTTAGTTGTTAAAATTTGACCAATTGTTAAGTGCATGGTTGCCAAAGTTTGGTGTATTTTGAAAATTTTATGACATCTATTGAAGCAGTTGGTCTAATATGTTAGTTTATGATAATTTTTTGAAAATGGTAAATTAGTTTCATCTTTATTACACTAAAACAAAAGGGTGCTTTTCTGTTATTGTACTGAATTAAAAAGTGTATGTGTGTGCATATGTTTGCATGTATGTGTGTGCACACTCGCACATACAGACTACATACATGCCTAGTATATTTTGAATTCAGTCCCAATAACAGAAAAGTACCAATAGCACTCTGACTATTGTGTTGTATTTCAATAAGTTCATAGTTATGTTGTGTTTCATTGAGCATTTACTAAGTTTTTATTTAAAAATTGGCAAATCTCAGATAAGCGACATTTGGTGCAGTTTTGTCCGCTGTCTTAAATCGTGAAAAATCACCATTTCCTTGGAAGGAATGTTTTGACGCCAAGAGGGAAATGACATCAAAAGGCACTTTCAAAAAATTCCCTCTTCAGCCCAGTATCTGGGAAAGAGCCTTATATGGCTAACCTTAATGCTTTGCCTTATATGGTTTTAGCCTTATAAGGCTAAAACCATATAAGGCAAAGTGTAGCATTTGCGTTAAGGTAAACCATACTCATAGAACAAATTGTAAATGATTGGATTTTGTTGTGAGTAAATAAATCTACATACGTTTTTGATACTTCTCTTTCTTAATTCTTACCATTAATTTTAACAATTATCCATAATAATGGTTACAGATGTTTGAAAACATGTTCCTTATATAAATGCAGTAATGATCACGAAAATGCAACATATATCACATAGTTAAAGATGAAAGTTTTAAAAAATAAAATATGCATGTGTTTCCACAACAATATTACATCCTCGAAATATATTACAGGCTATTCAGGCATGGTTTATATTGGACATTCAGGATTCTTTTATGCACATAATTTCGCTTAATAAGTTTAAAAGGATTATTTTTTATTCTTTTTTCGTGTTTAAGTCCGAAAATAGTTTTCATGTAGGTAAACAAAGAAATGTAATCTTGAATTGCATAACTGCAGGGAAACAAGATTTGTAACAAGTGCTTCTATGGCTTTTTACGATGTTATACAATTGTTTAAATTTAGGAAAGAGACCAATAAAATAGAATAGGACAAGGTTAATTGAATTTGCCTGTATTTATTCAATGAAAAGTTAAATCATAAAGTATTATTTTTGTGCAATTTGAACATTGTCTATAATAGTGGTTTCAAACTGGCAGGCCCTGAAGCAATTTTATGCAGTCAGCGAATATATTATATTTCAGTTATGCATTCATTGCAAATACGGTAATGCGAAGATTTCTAAGCTTTACTTATTTAAGCTGAAGTTTCAGTTTAAATTACATTCAATACTATTAAACATGAACATAAGTAACACGTCAGAAAACCTATAAATATAAATCTTATTCAAAGATTTGAAGATACAAATTTAATTAACTTTTATTCATTTTTTGTGAAAAAATAAAGAAACTTTTGCTCATGGTTTAGAATTTTTACCTATATACCCAACTTTTAATTCACAGAATTTATACTAACGTATTAGCATTTCAAAATCTATATAAGGAATCTATACTAACATATTAGCATTTCAAAATCTGATAAGTTGGAAAAAGAACATATTTTGTTCTATAAAAATAAAATATTTTTATTCTGATTAGAAGTGTAATTAATTTAAGTCTATAATTAAAAATTTAAAATAAATTTTTAAAATTTATTTAGAAATTAATTATATGTAAATAAATACACATGGGATAATGCGAGTCATAAGTACTGAAAAAGAGCATATTTTGTAATTTTCTTGTATAAAAATAAAATTATCTTATTCTAGTTACAGGTGTAATTAATTTATTTATAAAATAATTAAACAGCGAATCAAAACATCTACTGGCAAAGTCATGTGATGATCAGCACGAAGATTTATCAAAACTATCTACAAAGTCATGATACTCTACGTAAAGTATCTACATATAGAAAGGAAATATCCCTTTTCTTTTCCCTATTTTAGTTAACATCTGAACTAGCAACCTAAACACTCTTCCCACTGTGTGGCACCTATCGCCCAAGTTGGGGAATGGGATTTCAGGAACCTCGCCAAGTGCCAGTTATCTGAGTATCCCTTAAAAATCAAATTGCATGCCATGATTGAAATAACTATATTTCACTTGCTTCCAAACATATTTTGTTATTTATAGAATGAGCACCTTTTGCCCAATTACAATAAAAGCTCAACTATTCAGAAGGCTGGGAAATACAATATGTGAAAATTTCAGGCAGCTGAGTGTAAAAATGTACTTCACTGTAGAAAATCTAAATGAATGGAAGAAGAAATTTCAACTCTAAATGTTAAAGAAATAAAATTAAATTCAACTATAAAGATCTAAGATTAAAAATAGTCATCTTAAATAGCAAAAGCTTGCATTTAACATTATGCAAGAGTTTTAAAGAAGAATGCATTTTAAACATGAAAGCTAATGTATTTTTATTGGCCTTTAACATATCAAAGTAAAACATCGTAATTGATTATAAAATCCTGTTGATCGTGAATGTTGGCAAACTTGTGGCTTTCAATCTGGCAGAAGTTCGAAAGAATTGATTACTCTTTATTTAGTTAGGCAATAAAAATTATGGATATAGCATATAAAAAACTTAAATCACTTGTCATAATTTTTCACAGTATATCACCACTCTTCATGCATGTTCAAATGAAGTTACATATGAAGCTCATTAACACTTTTGTTGATGCCAATTTTTAAAATGTAAGGGAAAAACAACAATTAATTTATAGCCTTCTTCATAAAACTTATAAACCAGCGTATTAATAATTAATCAGGTTTACATAAAACTAAGGCAAAAATTGTATTATAATGTGATTGATGCTTATGCATTGTGCTCAATCAGACTAGCAACAGTTTCTGTTTCTATGGAGTCTTTATGCTTTAGGAAAGTTTTACAAGTGTCTTATATGCTTCATTTTCTGTTAAAAGTAAAAAATTAAAAAAAAAAAAAGCTTCTAAAATTTTAACATATTTTGGTGATTTAAGCTTTCAGTTTGGTTAAATGCTAGATAATTGGGCTTTAAAGGAAAAATTATTACAAACTACATGAAATATGACATCACTCCTGAATAAGAAGTAATTCTAGAGACTTAATGATAAGCGATTTTTTGTGTGGCAATGTTATCTGTATTCTATGAATTTGTTTTTGAGTTGTAGCTTTCCTTTTGATGTAAACAGATTAAATTCAGCTGTAAACATTAGTAAATTTGAATTTAAATGAAAGATTTGGAATCTTCTTTTTAGAGTTTCAGATATGTTTCAGTTCCAGGCAGGGAATATTTGTAATTAGAGTCTACTATATTATTTCCTTCTTTTATTTGGAACAGGGCTTTTACTGTAGTTTTATTTATAGGTAATAAAAGAGGCAAAATATATCCTCATCTTTACAGAGTAATTAAAAGGTACCCATTGGCAATGACACCCATTAATATACTGTCAACGATTTTTTGTTGTCTGTTGGTAATTTTCTATGTCAAAAGATTGATTAAAATATTTCTATCTCATCAAATTTATTTTTGATTTTTGAATGCTATTGTCATTATCATATTGTCATTATCATATTCAAAATTGCATCAAACAGATTGTTATTCTATGTAACTTCTGTTTTCAGTGTGAACGTTACTAAACGCAAAGGCAAAGGAATTCTTTCAAACCAGTTTCCAGTTCTTATTCTAACACTTCGTCAGCAATTATCAGTACAGTACAAAGTCCGTAATCCGGACTCGTCGGGACTTTGGCGATTCCGGATTATAGATCATCAATTTAAATCTGGTAAGATGACATGCAGAAATTATACAATTAAAAATATGAAACCGTAATTTATGAAGTAAAGAGCAATTATGATCTAAAGGGTATCAAAATTTACAAAAAAAAAAAAAAAAAAAAAAAAAAAAAAAAAAAAAAAAAAAAGCTTAATATTTATTTGTTTACTTTATTAAACATTTCTTTCAATGTAAGTTGTTTAAGATGTTTCCACAAAAAATTCCCTTTTCTTTTTTCTTGTGTAATCCAATGCCATACTCCTCGTATAATTTTGAGACGGATATGCCTTTATCCATTTTTTGCAGCAATTCCACTTTTTGTTTGAGGACGTCGAAACATGGTTTCGCTTTGTAGATCCTTTGGCAGCTCCAGAATTGGACACTCTTTTTGACATAATCGAAAGTTCAAGCTTACTTTTATAAAATTGCTCTAACAGTCTGCAAAAAATAATAAGCCGGATCCAATTAGAAGATTAAGGAACAACGCAATCTGCAACATTAACTGAAATAGATAATTTTAGCCTAGCTTATACCGTCCATTATACATTAAATGCGTATGCGTAAACGCATATGCGCAGAAAGTTTGTAGCTTTTAGGTCCGGATTATAGATCATTTTGGATTATGGACGTCCGGATTAAAGACTTTATACTTGTATTTGTGCTATTAAAAGTAGCACAAATTTTTTAAATTTACAGATTTCGGAATAGTTAGAGAGACAAAGGATATGCCTTTATCCATTTTTTGCAGCAATTCCACTTTTTGTTTAAAGGAACACCGAAACATGCTTTCGCTTTGTAGATCCTTTGGCAGCTCCAGAATTGGACACTCTTTTTGACATAATCGAAAGTTCAAGCTTACTTTTATAAAATTGCTCTAACAGTCTGCAAAAAATAATAAGCCGGATCCAATTAGAAGATTAAGGAACAACGCAATCTGCAACATTAACTGAAATAGATAATTTTAGCCTAGCTTATACCGTCCATTATACATTAAATGCGTATGCGTAAACGCATATGCGCAGAAAGTTTGTAGCTTTTAGGTCCGGATTATAGATCATTTTGGATTATGGACGTCCGGATTAAAGACTTTATACTTGTATTTGTGCTATTAAAAGTAGCACAAATTTTTTAAATTTACAGATTTCGGAATAGTTAGAGAGACAAAGGATATGCCTTTATCCATTTTTTGCAGCAATTCCACTTTTTGTTTAAAGGAACACCGAAACATGCTTTCGCTTTGTAGATCCTTTCGCAGTTCCAGAATCGGAAATTCTTTTTCATATAATCGAAAGTTCAAGCTTACTTTTTATAAAATTTCTCTAACAGTCTGCGAAAAATAATAATCCGGATGCAATTAGAAGATTAAGGAACAGTGCAATCTGCAACATTAACTGAAATGCCTTAGATAATTTTAGCCTAGCTTATACCGTCCGTTATACATTAAACGCGCATGCGCATAAAGTTTGTAGCTTTGAGGTCCGGATTATAGATCATTCCGAATTATGAATGTCCGGATTACAGACTTTGTACTGTATTACATTTCCATAATACATCTATAACACAAATTTGTTATATGAGACTTGAATACTCGTAAGTTTCGACAAAATCTTACATCCTAATACATAATTCACATACATAATGCATTTACTTTTCTATTTTTTGTTTAAGCCTCACCAGTGGCTGAGTGGTTGAGAATGCTTAATCGTAGTAGTTCAACTTGGTTTGTTCCCAGCAGAGCCGTTTTTAGACTTGATAAGGCCGTAAGCTATTTGAGGTATGGGGCCCTTTATAAGTCTGATATATTTAAAGTATATTTTTATTTTGGGAGGCCCTAAGCTATAGCTTTAGTAGCTTATACATAAATCCTGCACTGGTTCCCAGTCAAATGGGTTGTTTTCTGTGATTTCCTTCATGGGTAACATGGGTGTGAGTCGGTTCTCTTAGAAAGTCCTCTAGAAATGCATCCCTCCACTTAGTCACACAGCCCTTGTAGTGCCTGCCATATTCAAATAAAATCTATTTTTCGGTAAATATAATAGCAAGATAAAAGATGCTATAAAATTAAATTAAATAAAAGTTAGGCTTCCTCTTCAAGAAAGTGATGGCATTTGTTTGCTGTAATGTTTTGAAATTGTTACTGAAGTAAAAGGACAAGCCCGGATATTAACCAGAAAGGAAAGAAATATGAAAATTCTATCGTTTTGGGAATGCCAGGAACAGCTACTGAGGTTAAGAAAATACTTGCAGAAAAGCCAATTAATTGAGTTATAATACTACCAGTGTATTTGGAAACTAGCACAATATATCCAAATATCTCTTTTTCTGCAATTCAATTGAAACTGGAAGAACAATATTTTGCTCACTTCTAGGCATATTTTGTCACCAGTAAGTCAATCACTTTTTATTCATCCATTTCCATTTTCTGAGTAATGTGAGAAACCAGATATACTTGTTTCTGTTATTCTAACTCTCTTTTATATTTAAACCTTGAAAGGTAAAAAGACTGTTTTATCATATGGACTAATTCATTTCTGCCTTGGACCGGTCCTTGATCCTCGCACGAGTAGGTTGTGCATTATGAGCGCTCCGCCGGAGACGAGTACGTTAGCCGAAAATAGCGCATGGATGGACGCTAGCGTTCCGCCAGAGATGCCTGCTAGAAGTGAGAGTTGCGTTGGGCTTTCCCTACAAATTTAAATCGGCGACACGCATATGGATTATTACCGCGAAAAATTATCGCAAGTGAAGAAAGAAATTGATGGCGAATAAGATAAACCAACTACGTTCAGTGGCGGATGTGAAGGTGCTTAAGGTAAGCTCATCATTAATCGTGTTCAGATAAAAATATAGGTAAGCTCATCATTAATCGTGTTCAGATAAAAATATAGGTAAGCTCATCATTAATCGTGTTCAGATAAAAATATATAAAGACTTATAAATATAAGAGATATATAGAGACCAAATAAAACTAAGTTTTGTTAACAAGTTTAACAAATTATCATTATTATTGCCGAGGATTTAATCTCGGTTCAAATCAAAACTATCCGGATATAGCGTCGGAGACTCGCTTCAAACCCTTATCTAATCTGCTCTAATCTGTTAGACATACAAGAAGAAAAATTTAGGGTTGCATTAAAAAATACTTGGCGCGAATAAATCAGCGTCACAGCGTAATACAAGGGGGTTGCAACACACTGTTCCCGGATGAACAATGACAATTATTCAGCATCTAATTATTTCAAAAGAGATTAACAAATAGAAATATTATAAAACATACTTACGACGTAAGAATGAAATTACTTACTTTCACAGAAAACATTTAAAGAATAAACTGAAGTCTACAAATACAATGACAAACTGAATTAGAACACATAAGCAAGAAATATTCACACACACACATACACAAAAGTAGTAACCGCCGGTGCCCGAGGCTATAGGGGGCGTGGCCTCCGCCATCTTGGATTACGTAACAACCGAAAGTGATGATACCAGCGCCATCTTGGATTCCTTCCCGCGTTGGAATGACGTCATAGTTCTGTTTTGATTCTGTGGCAACGATTTTATGTTTCAAAGCTTTTATTTTTTGTAGCAACAACAATACTTGTTTATGTTTATGGCAACGGTCTCTTGAACCACGTGTTTGGAATGACATCACTTTTAATTTATTTTTTTAACTATTTGACACGTGATCATTATTTAACACTTTATTAATATTAATTATTTACTCTTTTTATAAGTATTTTAATTATTTGATTTGTCATTATTTTAAGTACCTTTAATTTATTTTTATTCAATTTAATATTATTTTCCCTGAATTTTAAAAATAACTCCACGAGCGGGTTTCGAACCCACCATCTCTTGCTTGAGAGAAAAGCACGATACCTCAATTCTATGCTTTATCTTTTGAATCTTGTCCTCTTTGTCCCTTTGACTGATTTCTACCATTGATGTCATAAGGCTGAAAGTCTGCGCATGCGCTTAGACATGAAAACTGCGACACACATTTGTTTTTACACGACAGCTAGGATTTCTTTTGGCTTCTTAATCATTACTTTATTCATTGCTGTTTTAAATGTAAGATTTTCCCACAGTTTAATTTCTTTTATTATTAAGATATTTTTAATTGTTTTCATTTTGTCATCTCATTCTTACTATTTTTTAAGTAATTAGTTAATTTATTAATTTTTTAATTCCTTTTTCTTTCCCTTTCCGAAACATAAATTTTATTTTTAACTTTCGCAAATTGACGTTTACTTCCACAAAAGTGAATTAAAATTTTTTTTTTTACTTTTATCTTGCAAAGTTTTTTTTCTTTTTTTTTTTTTTTTCAAATTTCTTCCGTTTTATATTTTTACTTTATTTTTTTTTATAGTTAACTTCCTTTTTTTGGTTTTACGAAAGTAATATTTTATTTTTACGAATTTATTTTTGTTCTTTTCACTTTTTTATTTTGCAATTTTTTTTTCAAATTTATTCCTTTTTTTGTATTTTTATTTTATTTTTTTATTTACATTTAACTTTTTATTTTAAAAAGGCTTTTTTTTTTTTGTTTAAACTTTTTTTTACAAAAGTAATATCTATTTTTACAAATTTAATTTTTCCTTTCCGCTTTTTATTTTTTAAAAAAGGTGTTACTACTTTTTAACTTTATTTTTTTACAAAAGTAATATTTAATTTCATAAGTTTAATTTTTTTTTAAATTTTTGTTTACACAAATGCAGTTTTTTGTTTTTCCCTTATGCATTTTACTTCCAAAAGTAAATTTTATTTTTTTCCCCCTTTCCTTTAATTTTTTGTTACATTTTTATGTTACCCTTAACTATTTTCCCCTTGTTTTAAATACAACATCATGTTACACTTCCATTTCTCCAAAAGTAAACTTACCTACATTTCTCCGTCTTTGAAATTTTAAGCTGGAATTTACATGCATATAACTTCACTAAATAATATTTTCTGTAATTTTAAACCAATATACACAATGTTCCTTCTATATAGTTTAACTGGAATACTACATTTCTTACTTTTTTACTACTAAGTTGGAGATACTCAGAATTTTTCCTTCTAATGTATTGTACTAACTATACAAAACTCTGTTGATTCCCTTTTACACGTCTCACTTTTATTCAAAGGATTCACCAAACTATGTCTGACAAATGTAATTTTTACACTTTCCATTTACACATTTACCCTTATATTTAACTTATAAAACATATTCATGCTGTATTTCTGATTCCTTTCCCCCATAATAAATACAGACTTACACATGTTTCTTTATTGTAAGACCTACTGACTTTAAATAAATCTTATAAGGAGCAATAAATTTTCATGGTATGAAGCCCACTCAAACCAATGCATGGAACATTTCTACCCAGTTAAGTTTAGATACGTACCAATAGTACTTCATTTCTTCTTATTTTACCCTACAGACATTTATTCAAAACACTCCCTTTTATTCAGTAAGATTCATTTATACTACTAATACACATTTTGCTAACTCTTTGAAATATTTACAAAAATAATCTTGTATTTTCTTGCACACATCCTACTTAAATCACCAAACATGCATTGAACCTTGATTTTTCCTTCATGTGAAAACGTCACTCGGATTCTTAATATGATTCCACCATTTACCGCAGAACTTTATAAACACTACTCTATTTCAACTTATCACAGCCTTACTCTCTTAACAAGGTACAGAAGATTGAATTATATTTTAACTACAGAGAAGAATATCCACATTGTAACGTATTATTTTAAACTTGAATTATAGTCACATTTTGTGAAGGAAAACTTAAAGTCTATAATACACATGGAATTAATATTCAGCAATGGAAATGAAACTTTATCGCCTTTTTCTCAACTTGGAATATAAAAATTTGTTAACTTGGAATATTTTTAACGTATTCATTGTAACTTAACTGAAAAATACCCATATTTCACATTGTCAATAATTTATTTAGCACTGAACTCTTACAGCCTTTTGAGAACGAAATTTAATTTATCATACCTGACAAATGACTCCTACATAGTTGTGATACATTACACGAAATATTCAGCAGACTTCCAAATAATGATCTAACATAGTAATTAACATAAAAGACCTAACACAAATAATTTTAAGATAGAAATTTCAAACTGACATTGCTTAATAATGAACTTTTACAGCTTTTTGGACATTTAACTTCTCATAGATAATAAATAAAATTACACACAAATAATTATACAAAATAGGTAATAATGACAGAAAGTCCATATAATAATCTACTATAGTCACCAACTTTAAAAATTTTAACGCATTTTTAATATCTCATAAGGAAGACCAAACTTTTTTGAAAAGCATTATTTTAACTAAACATTGGAACCACACAGTCCTGCGCACATGTATAACATTTTTATTTATCATGAGCATGACATATAATAAGTAAATAAAATGCTCGCAAAGTACGAAACACATTTCTCTTTTAACTGACTGTACTCTTAAGAACAATGCAGTATGGAATGCTTAGAACACTCAGTTCGACAGTTCCTCTTTTCCCCACGCATTGACCAAAATATACACGTACTTTAAAATCAGTTAAACAAATTCAAATGTTAGTATTCAAACAGGAATACCTCACAAATTAGATAAAAGAGAGGTACACAATGAACTTGAGTGATAAATACAGAAAAGCATGTAAGGACCGAGAAAAAGATGTATTCGTGGAGAACTTTTTAAGATAAACTTGCTCTATTTTTGCACATGGGTTACATTTTGCATTTCAGATTAAGGAAATATTCAAGATAATTCCTGTATAACTAGGGATTTTATTCACACTTGTTAGTAATGTAATTTATTAGAACAGTCGCAGATATATAGGACAAGGATGCCATTTCCAAGGAAAACAATTTTCCCCAAGCCAGACTTTAACAGTGAAATATAAAATGAAATAAGAAAATCCCATATTTCCAACAAAATTAGTATCTGAGTATGCAAAAACATGAACAAGAAACGAATATTTTTTCTGAAAATGTTCCGAATGGGATAAGTCAGGACTAGTTTCATGAAAAGAGCATGAAAAATAATGATGAATTTTTAATTTTATTTTATCTGTAGTACATTTACTTATGCTAAAATCTTCCTTTTGGTTGACTTTACATTTAGACGCAAGTTGATAAATCAGAGTGATTTTGTGTTTTAAAGCTTCAGATTCAGAAATATTACAACTTCAGAAATAATAGAACTTAAAAGCAAAAAGATTAAAACGACAAGAGAATATACTGCAAGCAAGCGAACGCGATAAATGACTTTTTTGGGCTGATTTTTCATGAATTCATAGATCGGGTGCAAAATTTTAATGCACTGTATATGAACTATTTTTCAAATATATTACCATCACTGTTTTTCAACTTTACATAGACTTTAGTAAACATTTCATGTTAATTTGCCATTTTTCTTGAGATTTATCTACGTATTTACTAAATTTTTGCATTTTGTTTATAAATTTAATACCAAAAGGACATAAGAGAACATTTGTTTCTTGAAAATGTCCATATTTCTACCCAACTGTTATTTCTTTCATAGCTTTGAAGTAACCTACTAAACACATAGTTATCTTGTATTGACCAGACAGCCGTTGGTCTTGCCAATGTTTGAGGGAAGTCACAAAGCTAGAGAATTTAAGTAATATTTTACCAGTACGGAGAACTTCTTACGGCGTTTTTGATGAAAATTGACCGAATTTAGTAGTTCATTACTAACCTAGGAGCCTTTAACTATTTTTTTAAACACACTCAGGAAAAAAACACACTCAGAAATTATCATCAAGATTTTCCATACAGATATATTGTACTACTTTTCATGCCATTACATTTCCAATGAAATTTGATTTATTGTCACATAGTTAAATTGTAGGGTTTATATTTATTTTAACTAACATTTATTTTAAGTTTAAACTATCTTTCCTGTCAAGCCTTACTTTCCCCTGGAACTGCCAATGCCAGAATATGTAAATTTAGTAGAACGCGCAAGCATTCAAATTATCAGCGGAAGTAGTATGATTTAAATAGAAGGAAACAAGTTCGGTGAGAGAGAGTTATTCTTACTTCACGAGCGCGGAGGTAGAAATCGAGAATCAAAGAACCCCGCGTTGCGGCCTATGTGCTTGGCGGGAAGTAGTTGCAATTGTTCCAGTGAGCTTCAAGTCTGCTGAATTAGCGGCGGTATTTGTAAAACGCGGTGAGTTAGTTATTTTAGAGAGCCTCGTAGTTAGAATATTGTCTTTACTTTCTTTTCAGGTTTTTATTTTTATTTGACTGCCTAGTTGGCACAGTTGTAAGCGTCAAGAGGACGCAATTGTAATTTAGTACGTTGAATAAAAAGGGACTTAAACCCTTTATAAGACTCTGTGGTTTATACAAGCTTTCACAGTCACCTCTAGGTTGCGTGCTAATTAGAGGCGAGCAACGTTATAAAATGTTTGTTATTTTTTCGCACACGAATGCATTTCGTGTCTCACATACGCTCATTACATATTATTTAACAAAACTCTAAACAAGTTAAATGAATATTTCCTGAAATACTGTACATTTCATTCCGGAAAGTTTACATGAGTACCTTCATTTCAAAACCCTAATGTTTCTTTTCCTGCATTCACAGGCAATTTTGAGTATAGAATTTTCAGTTTTGACAGAAGTTATTTGTGGGTGGCTGTGATGTGTTCGTGTTTTCATAAACAGTTTTTTGTGGAGTACCTTTTCGATAAACTTTGGAACACTTTGAAGGTTACCACTTTTACATTACTGCCGCTGCAAATCATTGAGTTTTCAAATATTTTCCTATTTATCGTTTACAACGCTTCGTAAAGACTTGGGAACAAAGTTTTACTAAATAGTTATATTATTTGATTTAATAATTGTGTTACACATTTAGAAGATTTAACAACACTACCATGCTGAACCAGAAATTAAGAAAAGAAATGGAATTTTTATCTTAGTATACTATAGGAATAGATTAATTTTCTCTGACTTAGATGTATTCGAATGTAGATAATGGAGACTTTTAACTCAGCTCATAAAGACTTCGAATATTTTCTCTAAGTCACCACGATCACTGACTTGCATTGTCTTAGTTTTTTCTCGTAAAGACTATTTCTTAAAAGAAGTTTATATACTAATTTCATTAGAAACATGTCTAAAAAATATCTCATCTTCTTAAGAAACATCAACGCTTTGATTTAAATTACTAGGAAAACAAGAACCATTGTTTTGTAAACATGGTTTCTCTCTGACTCAAAAAATTTCTGCTTTGTCATATTCGAAATAAACAATTAACCTTACATACCTAATATATTGTATTGATGAGTTATATTTCAACTTACTGCATTACATTTCAAGCGAATGTGTTTATTGCATCTTTTAATAAAATCTTAAAGGCTGAAATGAGTGTTTCATTACCAAATTTGTACTTTCTAACTTCATTCTACTGAAACGAAAACATTCATAACTTATTGCGAAGAAAAATGTTTACGTGTTATACTTTTTGATTAATTTTCATACCACAGTATCATCTTTGAAAATTTGTTTCCTAGTCCACTGCTAATATATTACTAATTTTCGTTATTTCAATACATTTCGTACGTGACAAAAAACCTCAGTTTAGAATTTTTTTTTTTTTTTTTTTTTAATTTAACAACTTGTATTGCATTGCTGAACCGGAGCCATGCTTTCATTTTTATTACATATCATGTGAATATTTGAAAAAAGGGATTTTTTCCCTTCTGTTAGCACAATTTTAACCAGCATTTTACTATTACAGAGACTTCTTTAGTAAAATCTCAAGGGTTAAATTGAACATTTCATTACTAATTTTGAAGATTCTGGATATCCTACTTAAAAGTTCATAACCGATTAGCAAAATAATTTATATATGTACCTCGTTGTGCTCTTGGTTAATTTTTAAATCGTTGTTCATTTATAACACTTGATTTCTAGAGAAGTATCGAAATGATTATTTACTTTTCGCTTTTTCCAAAGAATTTCGTAGACACATATGTTCAGTATAGAAAATGTTCCTAACTTAAAATTATTATTACCCAAATAGAAAACATGCAAAATTTTCCTAAAAATTTATATATTTGTTTTTTACAAACATGTACACGAATACCCACATTTACTTACTTAATGTGTATTTTCCTATATCAGAACTAAAATTTCGAACGAAAATTTTTAAATAATGTCATGTTCCATAAAATTTATGTCTTTGTGAGATCATTGTCTTTTCGCAAACGTTTTGAGAGTGTGCTCTAGGTTGTCGTTTAGACATTTCGAAAATGTTTTCTCTTTGCTATTGGAAACTATTTTATCTTTGCTGCTTTATCTCTTTCAACATATGCCAATGAATTCCCGATACTCTTTTGGTTTATCTTCAGCTTATGAAATATTTAAATACTTAAAAATATATTTGTATATCGTTTATGTTGACACTTGTGAAAGATTTTCTGGATGTTTGTTTTTGAGAATGTATTTATTCACGTGAATGAAGTTGATGTTTTCTTAAAATTTTTATTATTCAGAGTATTAGTCAATTATGACAGAATGCTGGATTTGTTCTCTTTATTCAACATTCATATGAACTTCGGTATTCCAAATCTCTCATGTAAATGTAATTTTTCCTATCAGTAATAGGAAGACGAATGGAATAAATGCAGGTTATACAGACATAAGGTAAAAATCTGGAAGTAAAAGAAATTCTTCAGATCTAGGCAATTCAGTTGAATTTGCTAATATTCATCCTATTCGAAGCTTATTTTTGGAATTATATAGCATATAAAGTGTAAATTTGATAAAAACAGATATAATGAAGATCAAGTACTCTGCAAAATCTGAACGGTAATTATACAAAAATACAAAATAAGTTATAAGGCAGTTTTTCATAAAAAGCGGTTCCTGCGGAGGAAACACAGTAGTAGTCTTCTAAAACTTTAAGTGAGCACCTGATCTTTGCTCTTACAAAAGCTAGGTAGAATTGTAAATTCTATTTAAGAGCGAAGATCAAATGCCCACTTAAAGTTTCAGGAGATTGCTGGAGTGTTTCCTCCGCAGGAAACGCTTTTTATGAAAAACTGCCTTATAACTTATTTTGTATAATTACCGTTCAGATTTTGCAGAGTACTTGATCTTCATTATATCTGTTTTTATCAAATTTACACTTTATATGCTATATAATTCCAAAAATAAGCTTCGAATAGGATGAATATTAGCACATTCAACTGAATTGCCTAGATCTGAAGAATTTCTTTCACTTCCAGATTTTTACCTTATGTCTGTATAACCTGCATTAAATTCCATTCGTCTTCCTAATACTGATAGGAAAAATTACATTTACATGAGAGATTTGGAATACTGAAGTTCATATGAATGTTGAATAAAGACAACAAATCCAGCATTCTGTCATAATTGACTAATACTCTGAATAATAAAAATTTTAAGAAAACATCAACTTCATTCACGTGAATAAATACATTCTCAAAAACAAACATCCAGAAAATCTTTCACAAGTGTCAACATAAACGATATACAAATATATTTTTAAGTATTTAAATATTTCATAAGCTGAAGATAAACCAAAAGAGTATCGGGAATTCATTGGCATATGTTGAAAGAGATAAAGCAGCAAAGATAAAATAGTTTCCAATAGCAAAGAGAAAACATTTTCGAAATGTCTAAACGACAACCTAGAGCACACTCTCAAAACGTTTGCGAAAAGACAATGATCTCACAAAGACATAAATTTTATGGAACATGACATTATTTAAAAATTTTCGTTCGAAATTTTAGTTCTGATATAGGAAAATACACATTAAGTAAGTAAATGTGGGTATTCGTGTACATGTTTGTAAGAAACAAATATATAAATTTTTAGGAAAATTTTGCATGTTTTCTATTTGGGTAATAATAATTTTAAGTTAGGAACATTTTCTATACTGAACATATGTGTCTACGAAATTCTTTGGAAAAAGAGAAAAGTAAATAATCATTTCGATACTTCTCTAGAAATCAAGTGTTATAAATGAACAACGATTTAAAAATTAACCAAGAGCACAACGAAGTACATATATAAATTATTTTGCTAATCGGTTATGAAATTTTAAGTAGGATATCCAGAATCTTCAAAATTAGTAATGAAATGTTCAATTTAACCTATGAGATTTTACTAAAGAAGTCTCTGTAATAGTAAAATGCTGGTTAAAATTGTGCTAACAGAAGGGAAAAATCCCTTTTTTCAAATATTCACATGATATGTAATAAAAATGAAAGCATGGCTCCGGTTCAGCAATGCAATACAAGTTGTTAAATTTAAAAAAAAAAAAAAAAAAAAATTCTAAACTGAGGTTTTTTGTCACGTACGAAATGTATTGAAATAACGAAAATTAGTAATATATTAGCAGTGGACTAGGAAACAAATTTTCAAAGATGATACTGTGGTATGAAAATTAATCAAAAAGTATAACACGTAAACATTTTTCTTCGCAATAAGTTATGAATGTTTTCGTTTCAGTAGAATGAAGTTAGAAAGTACAAATTTGGTAATGAAACACTCATTTCAGCCTTTAAGATTTTATTAAAAGATGCAATAAATACATTCGCTTGAAATGTAATGCAGTAAGTTGAAATATAACTCATCAATACAATATATTAGGTATCTAAGGTTAATTGTTTATTTCGAATATGACAAAGCAGAAATTTTTTGAGTCAGAGAGAAACCATGTTTACAAAACAATGGTTCTTGTTTTCCTAGTAATTTAAATCAAAGCGTTGATGTTTCTTAAGAAGATGAGATATTTTTTAGACATGTTTCTAATGAAATTAGTATATAAACTTCTTTTAAGAAATAGTCTTTACGAGAAAAATCTAAGACAATGCAAGTCAGTGATCGTGGTGACTTAGAGAAAATATTCGAAGTCTTTATGAGCTGAGTTAAAAGTCTCCATTATCTACATTGCAATACATCTAAGTCAGAGAAAATTAATCTATTCCTATAGTATACTAAGATAAAAATTCCATTCCTTTTCTTAATTTCTGGTTCAGCATGGTAGTGTTGTTAAATCTTCTAAATATGTAACACAATTATTAAATCCAATAATATAACTATTTAGTAAAACTTTGTTCCCATGTCTTTACGAAGCGTTGTAAACGATAAATAGGAAAATATTTGAAAACTCAATGATTTGCAGTGGCAGTAATGTAAAAGTGGTAACCTTCAAAGTGTTCAAAAGGTTATCGAAAAGGTACTCCACAAAAAATTGTTTATGAAAACACGAACACATCACAGCCACCCACAAATAACTTCTGTCAAAACTGAAAATTCTATACTCAAAATTGCCTGTGAATGCAGGAAAAGAAACATTAGGGGTTTGAAAAGAAGGTACTCATGTAAACTTTCCGGAATGAAATGTACAGTATTTCAGGAAATATTCATTTAACTTGTTTGCAGTTTTGTTAAATAATATGTAATGAGCGTATGTGAGACCCGAAATGCATTCGTGTGCGAAAAAATAACAAACATTTAACTATGTGACAATGAATCAAATTTCATTGGAAATGTAACGGCATGAAAATTAGTACAACATATCTGTATGGAAAATCTTGATGATAATTTCTGAGTGTGTTTTTTTCCTGAGTGTGTTTAAAAAAATAGTTAAAGGCTCCTAGGTTAGTAATGAACTTCTAAATTCGGTCAATTTTCATCAAAAACACCGTAAGAAATTCTCCGTACTGGTAAAATATTACTTAAATTCTCTAGCTTTGTGACTTCCCTCAAACATTGGCAAGACCAACGGCTGTCTGGTCAATACAAGATAACTATTTGTTTAATAGGTTACTTCAAAGCTATGAAAGAAATAACAGTTGGGTAAAAATATGGACATTTTCAAGAAACAAATGTTCTCTTATGTCTTTTTGGTATTAAAATTATAAACAAAATGCAAAAATTTAGTAAATACGTAGATAAATCTCAAGAAAAATTGTAAATTAACATGAAATGTTTACTTAAAGTCTATGGAAAGTTGAAAAACAGTGATGGTAATACATTTGAAAAATAGTTCATATACAGTGCATTAAAATTTTGCACTCGATCTATGAATTCATGAAAATCAGCCCAAAAAAGTCATTTATCGCTTTCGCTTGCTTGCAGTATATTCTCTTGTCGTTTTAATCTTTTTGCTTTTGAGTTCTATTATTTCTGAAGTTGTAATATTTCTGAATCTGAAGCTTTAAAACACAAAATCACTCTGATTTATCAACTTGCGTCTAAATGTAAAGTCAACCAAATGGAAGATTTTAGCATAAGTAAATGTACTACAGACAAAATAAAATTAAAAATTCATCATTATTTTTCATGGTCTGTTCATGAAACTAGTCCTGACTTATCCCATTCGGAACATTTTCAGAAAAAATATTCGTTTCTTGTTCATGTTTTTGCATACTCAGATACTAATTTTGTTGGAAATATGGGATTTTCTTATTTCATTTTATATTTCACTGTTAAAGACTGGCTTGGGGAAAATTGTTTTCCTTGGAAATGGCATCCTTGTCCTGTATATCTGCGACTGTTCTAATAAATTACATTAGTAACAAGTGTGAATAAAATCCCTAGTTATACAGGAATTATCTTGAATGTTTCCTTAATCTGAAATGCAAAATGTAACCCATGTGCAAAAATAGAGCAAGTTTATCTTAAAAAGTTCTCCACGAATACATCTTTTTCTCGGTCCTTACATGCTTTTCTGTATTTATCACTCAAGTTCATTGTGTACCTCTCTTTTATCTAATTTGTGAGGTATTCCTGTTTGAATACTAACATTTGAATTTGTTTAACTGATTTTAAAGTACGTGTATATTTTGGTCAATGCGTGGGGAAAAGAGGAACTGTCGAACTGAGTGTTCTAAGCATTCCATACTGCATTGTTCTTAAGAGTACAGTCAGTTAAAAGAGAAATGTGTTTCGTACTTTGCGAGCATTTTATTTACTTATTATATGTCATGCTCATGATAAATAAAAATGTTATACATGTGCGCAGGACTGTGTGGTTCCAATGTTTAGTTAAAATAATGCTTTTCAAAAAAGTTTGGTCTTCCTTATGAGATATTAAAAATGCGTTAAAATTTTTAAAGTTGGTGACTATAGTAGATCCTTATATGGACTTTCTGTCATTATTACCTATTTTGTATAATTATTTGTGCGTAATTTTATTTATTATCTATGAGAAGTTAAATGTCCAAAAAGCTGTAAAAGTTCATTATTAAGCAATGTCAGTTTGAAATTTCTATCTTAAAATTATTTGTGTTAGGTCTTTTATGTTAATTACTATGTTAGATCATTATTTGGAAGTCTGCTGAATATTTCGTGTAATGTATCACAACTATGTAGGAGTCATTTGTCAGGTATGATAAATTAAATTTCGTTCTCAAAAGGCTGTAAGAGTTCAGTGCTAAATAATTATTGATAATGTGAAATATGGGTTTTTTTCAGTTAAGTTACAATGAATACGTTAAAAATATTCCAAGTTAACAAATTTTTACATTCCAAGTTGAGAAAAAGGCGATAAAGTTTCATTTCCATTGCTGAATATTAATTCCATGTGTATTATAGACTTTAAGTTTTCCTTCACAAAATGTGACTATAATTCAAGTTTAAAATAATACGTTACAATGTGGATATTCTTCTCTGTAGTTAAAATATAATTCAATCTTCTGTACCTTGTTAAGAGAGTAAGGCTGTGATAAGTTGAAATAGAGTAGTGTTTATAAAGTTCTGCGGTAAATGGTGGAATCATATTAAGAATCCGAGTGACGTTTTCACATGAAGGAAAAATCAAGGTTCAATGCATGTTTGGTGATTTAAGTAGGATGTGTGCAAGAAAATACAAGATATTTTTGTAAATATTTCAAAGAGTTAGCAAAATGTGTATTAGTAGTATAAATGAATCTTACTGAATAAAAGGGAGTGTTTTGAATAAATGTCTGTAGAGTAAAATAAGAAGAAATGAAGTACTATTGGTACGTATCTAAACTTAACTGGGTAGAAATGTTCCATGCATTGGTTTGAGTGGGCTTCATACCATGAAAATTTATTGCTCCTTATAAGATTTATTTAAAGTCAGTAGGTCTTACAATAAAGAAACATGTGTAAGTCTGTATTTATTATGGGGGAAAGGAATCAGAAATACAGCATGAATATGTTTTATAAGTTAAATATAAGGGTAAATGTGTAAATGGAAAGTGTAAAAATTACATTTGTCAGACATAGTTTGGTGAATCCTTTGAATAAAAGTGAGACGTGTAAAAGGGAATCAACAGAGTTTTGTATAGTTAGTACAATACATTAGAAGGAAAAATTCTGAGTATCTCCAACTTAGTAGTAAAAAAGTAAGAAATGTAGTATTCCAGTTAAACTATATAGAAGGAACATTGTGTATATTGGTTTAAAATTACAGAAAATATTATTTAGTGAAGTTATATGCATGTAAATTCCAGCTTAAAATTTCAAAGACGGAGAAATGTAGGTAAGTTTACTTTTGGAGAAATGGAAGCGTAACATGATGTTGTATTTAAAACAAGGGGAAAATAGTTAAGGGTAACATAAAAATGTAACAAAAAATTAAAGGAAAGGGGGAAAAAAAATAAAATTTACTTTTGGAAGTAAAATGCATAAGGGAAAAACAAAAAACTGCATTTGTGTAAACAAAAATTTAAAAAAAAATTAAACTTATGAAATTAAATATTACTTTTGTAAAAAAATAAAGTTAAAAAGTAGTAACACCTTTTTTAAAAAATAAAAAGCGGAAAGGAAAAATTAAATTTGTAAAAATAGATATTACTTTTGTAAAAAAAAGTTTAAACAAAAAAAAAAGCCTTTTTAAAATAAAAAGTTAAATGTAAATAAAAAAATAAAATAAAAATACAAAAAAAGGAATAAATTTGAAAAAAAAATTGCAAAATAAAAAAGTGAAAAGAACAAAAATAAATTCGTAAAAATAAAATATTACTTTCGTAAAACCAAAAAAAGGAAGTTAACTATAAAAAAAAATAAAGTAAAAATATAAAACGGAAGAAATTTGAAAAAAAAAAAAAAAAGAAAAAAAAACTTTGCAAGATAAAAGTAAAAAAAAAATTTTAATTCACTTTTGTGGAAGTAAACGTCAATTTGCGAAAGTTAAAAATAAAATTTATGTTTCGGAAAGGGAAAGAAAAAGGAATTAAAAAATTAATAAATTAACTAATTACTTAAAAAATAGTAAGAATGAGATGAAAAATTAAAACAATTAAAAATATCTTAATAATAAAAGAAATTAAACCATGGGAAAATCTTACATTTAAAACAGCAATGAATAAAGTAATGATTAAGAAGCCAAAAGAAATCCTAGCCGTCGTGTAAAAACAAATGTGTGTCGCAGTTTTCATGTCTAAGCGCATGCGCAGACTTTCAGCCTTATGACATCAATGGTGGAAATCAGTCAAAGGGACAAAGAGGACAAGATTCAAAAGATAAAGCATAGAATTGAGGTATCGTGCTTTTCTCTCAAGCAAGAGATGGTGGGTTCGAAACCCGCTCGTGGAGTTATTTTTAAAATTCAGGGAAAATAATATTAAATTGAATAAAAATTAATTAAAGGTAATTAAAATAATGACAAATCAAATAATTAAAATACTTATAAAAAGAGTAAATAATTAATATTAATAAAGTGTTAAATAATGATGTGTCAAATAGTTACAAAAATAAATTAAAAGTGATGTCATTCCAAACACGTGGTTCAAGAGACCGTTGCCATAAACATAAACAAGTATTGTTGTTGCTACAAAAAATAAAAGCTTTGAAACATAAAATCGTTGCCACAGAATCAAAACAGAACTATGATGACGTCATTCCAACGCGGGAAGGAATCCAAGATGGCGCTGGTATCATCACTTTCGGTTGTTACGTAATCCAAGATGGCGGAGGCCACGCCCCCTAAAGCCTCGGGCGCCCCCCGAGTACGGGCGGTTACTACTCACCAAAAAAAAAAAAAAACATGGTTCATTGCTAAATAATAAAATGTCAATCATGACCAAGTTCTAGTTTGTAGAGTAATTGAATCGGTCTTTTAATTATACCAGAAGATGTCTGAAAGGCAGAAGAACGCACTTTACCGTCTCTACCAAGAAAAGTTCCTTGACAACTCCAAACTTCCACAAATGTTTTGACATTTTGTCTTCTTGAATCAACACTACATCACCAGTTTTGAATGTAGAAGGAGTGTTAATGCGAGGGGATAAATTGGCAGAGAGAAGTTCAAGTAAATATTCTTTACGCCAACGTTTCCAGAAATGAGCGATGACTTGTTGTCTGTATCTCAACATTTTCGTGAGAACAATTTTGTTTGATTTGGTTTCAGCTGAATAGTTGACATCTGGCAAGGAATTTAAACGCTTACCAATCAGAAAATGAGATGGGGTAATCGGAAGAGGTTTGTTGTTATCTTCATAAAGATAAGTCAGAGGACGACTGTTGATGACAGCTTCAATTTCGATCAGTGTTGGATTTCAAAATAATGTAGTTTGTATTTTGTATTTACTTTCCTTTAAATTATACTTATAATTTTACAATACTTATTACTTTTACTTTTAGGCCACTAATAATTGTTGTTAATTTGGTTTCATGAGAATGGCAGCAGGGCAATTCTTAGAATTTGAAAAAATATGTTTCTGTAGTTAGGTTAGGCTTATTGAAGATTAATTATATGTTATATACCTGAGTGATGTTTTATTAAATAAATGAATACTTTAGAATATAGTAGTCTCTTTGGAGTCCTTGATACGCTGGTAGCGTAATTGTTTGACGCGTAAGCGAACATTTTAGTGGTACCCTCGGTGGGACATAAGAGACGTTAGTTTGGAATTCTAAAGTATAAAAATGGAAGCTAAAGCTTGAAAAGAAGATTCACAGAGCTGCTTTTACAAAAGCATTCAATGTGTTAGAAGAAATTTTAAGGAAAAGTGAGATAAATTCTTCTGAATTACAGTCGGAGCTTAATGTTTTTGTTTCGAAAGTTCAAATCGAAACTAAAGTAAAAGATATTCTTCAGAATCTACAAAATGTAAGTGCTTTAAATTTAATTTTGAATGAATCTGTTAATGAGAATGTATGTAAACATACATTTAAACTTCCAAAGCTTGAATTACGAAAATTTGATGGTGAAATTAAGGAATGGTTATTTTTTTGTAGTCAATTTTAATAAAATTGACAAAGATACTACGATTTCTGATAGTGATAAATTTCAATATTTATTACAAGCGACTGTTGAGGGTTCACGTGCAAGGGAGGTTATAGATATATGGATATAATTTAAATATGGTGTCATTGCAGATATTGAAAAGGTCTTTTTGCAAGTGAGCGTTCAGCCGGAAGAACGAAACTATTTGAGATTCTTCTGGTGGAATGATAGTGACTCTAAAGAAACTAAGGTAATACAACACAACAGATTGGTCTTTGGTGTAAAGAGCAGCCCTTTTCTTTTGGGAGCAGTCTTAGATTATCATTTGGGAAAATATTTGAATGACGCCAGATATAATCAATATTATGTTAAGATTCTTCTTTCGAGTTTCTATGTTGATAATTTAGTAACGAGCTTAAATGATACATGTGATATATTACCCTTCATTGAAATGTCTCAAGCCATACTGAGTGAGGGAAAATTCAATTTGAGAGGCTGACAGTACACTAATGATAATGGTCCTGAACCCTTTACTTTTGTATTAGGACTTTTATGGGATAGAAACAAGGATACGCTGATGATAAATCTGGATTGGTTAGACAGCTATAAATTCGAAACTTTGATCAAAAGAATAATTCTTTCTGTCACTCATAAGGTGTTCGATCCAGTTGGTTTATTATGTCCTGTTTTGCTGATACCCAAATTGTTATTGCAAAAGATGTGGAAAGAAAACATACCTTGGGACTCTGAAGTCAACGCTAATATAAAAGAAGAATTTATGAGCTGGTTTTTCAGAACTTCATTTGCTGAAGGAAGTGACCATATCACGGTGTTTTTCAATTGATCCAAGTAGACAAAACATTTCTCTGCATACGTTTTGTGATGCTAGTCATTCGGCCTTCGCAGCAGCTGTTTACATTCGTGTGGAGACATCGGAGAATGTCCAAGTTCATCTCTTAGAAGCCAAAGCTAGAGTGGCTTCTGTAAAACCCATGACTATCCCTCGATTGGAGCTGATGGCTGCTATGGTGGGAGCTCGTTTTTGTGCATCTGTTGTGGAAGAGCTTCAATGGAAACATGTTGAACAGCATTATTGGACTGACTCAACGGTTGTTTTAGGGTGAATTCAACGTAAAGAATCCTAGACGGTATTTGTGAAGAACAGAGTGAATGAGATAAATAGTTTAACGGATCCTCTTGTATGGAAACACCTTCCTGGGATCCAGAATCCAGCTGATTTGCCTTCTCGAGGATGTTCCGCTAGACAACTGTTATCAAGCAAATGGTGAGAGGGTCCTAGGGCCGTAACCTCCTTCCGTGCGACGAGATCTCGATACGAGAGTGACGTCACATATGACGGGTTTTTCGTGCGGAGCGACAATTTGCAATCCTCGAGCAGCGATCGAAACCATTTCGTGCGGCGTAGCGATCGTCTGGTTTTCGGCTGCTTATGTGCAACCGTTTAAAAATCTTGCGATCGAAAAGTAATGGCGTCGGATGAATGTTTAGCGATGTATATTTTAAACTGAATACATCATCGTAATTCAATTCAAAGAAGAATGTTCCGAAGCAGAGTGGATACGTTTGCATTACCTGTTAAGCAGTTTATAAAGTTATTTAGGGCAGCTAAACAGTTGGATTCTGTTCTGAACTAACAGCTTTGTTCGAAGACTCTTACATTTTACTGAATTCCCGCCTGACCTAAGAGTAAGTTACTTATTTGCATTGTTGAAATTTCAGTCTAAAATTGTAAATAACTTAATCAATTATTCTATAATTTATGTTTATATATTCTACATGTGTCGTGATTTCTGGTTTTCTAATCAATTTCAGTTGTAGAAACATTTTTTATGAATTCGTCTATACTTAACGAATAATTTTCTGCTTAATATTTTTTATGTATCATCTGAAACATTCGAAAAATTTAATTGGAATTAAGTTCCGAATTATATAATAGTAAACATATCCGAATTATATAATAGAGAAGAATATGTTAGTTAAATTTATCTCTGGTTTTCATAATAAATTACATCTTTGGTGCATAACATTCTCATTTGTGTTTTGTTGTCAAAAATCAGGATCTGAAAAAGATAACTAGTTGGATTCATTTGCAGTATTATTTAAAAACGAATTACAGACAGAAACACTTTGATATAAAAAATATGTTTATGAAAATGGTATGATATGGAAGGGTCGTAAGAACGTTTTGTGTTTCTTTTTAACTCCCTCATGATCCCCCCTATTAAAAAAAAATAAAAATAAAAAAAAAAAAAAAAAAATAAAAAATCTTTCTTGGATCGCATTAAAGTCACAAAAACAACGCACAGGACTGGTTTATCTCGATTTCGTCAGGGTCAACGTTTCACATCAGATGATTTATTGACATCGAAGGGATTGTTCTGGAAAGGTCACCTCGGAGGGGGAAAAAATCCTAATCAGGACGGTTATTCTACGCTACGAGAGTCGACAGCAAGTTGTGGGCCGCCAGATGTCGCTGCTAGTAAAAAACAGGTCTGCCCGACATCCTATATTCTCTGAGTACGGAAGTTGTCGAAAGCGCGTGAAAAAGTGTTGCCGCGTCGTCAATCAGGGTTGTGCAGTTGACGTACCAAGTAGACATTGGCTTTGTATGTGTTTTCGCCGCTGATTTTTTTCATATTTAAACGAAGAATACGGTCGTAGATCTCTGAATCGGTGGCGAATTTATAGAAAATATGTTGATACTTTTGCTCTGCCAAAAGATGTTTTTATTGCGTATTTCAGATTGCCAAAATTTATAGTTATTTTAATTTGCAATGAACTGAAAGAGTATTTGGAGCCACATTCAGGAAACAAGAACGCAATTTCTATTGAAAGAAAGGTTATACTATTCCTGAAATTATAGATATAAATTGTAATTGTATGCTTTAAAAATGTAGAAGCTAATAAGTTTATCAGGCGCATAAACCTTCTTCATTTAATACAAATATAGACATCCGATAAGCTTCTACTCGATTTATGTGCAGCAAGAATTACGTTTACTTTAAAATCTAACAGTTGAATACCTTACGAATAATACTGTGAACACAAAAAGGAATGTCGTTCATTATTACGCGAAATTCACACTACTGTAAAATAAAAATAAAAAATTATAAAACTATAAAATAGCTGTATAATATTTTTGTCAGTAGCTGTACTACTACTAGTGTGATACATTTAAAAATAAGTTTTAGCACAGAGGGCCTATTAATTTCGTTTTGCCATTTTGTGACGTTTCACAATAAATGGCGTTTCACTTTTCAAATCGTTGCCACCAAGTATTATCGCACTCTATTATATTTAAACAAATTAAATAATGAGGAATCTGCAGAATGTATGAATGTTTCTCGCACTGTGATAAAACAACGGTACTTAGAGCCATGAAATTCTGAATAACGTAATCCTCCATCCTAATATAGGCATGTGGAGGCCCAAATTTGGAACTGGGAATTTGTTTTATTATCTATTTCATATTTTGTAAAGCATTTATGAGTTTTTGATTAAGAAACCCAACGATTTCAAAGCGAGCAATGACAACATTGTACGGGGAAAAAAAAAAGAGGAAAAAAACATTTTCATCTCTAGCGCGCGAGACTATGCATCGGAAATTCTAAAGCTATGCTTTTTAAATTATATGATATTGCTGTTGAATTGAATTTTATGGTTTAAGTGCGAAAAACATGACATTTAATAAATAAAGGTAACACGTAAAACGTTAAAAAAAATGGCCCTTTGGGAGTAATAAAAAATCTGAAAGCTTTCAGATTTTTTTTTTTTGTGTGTATGTATGTAATTTTATTACATTTTAAAACTGGTTTCTAAGTGAGGACTGCCCATCAGCGGCCGAGCGGTAAAGTCGCTGAACACTGGTAGTTCGGTCCGAGGTTCGAATCCCGCGAACGGGCTGGCTGCTTGGGCGTTTTCGTGGTTTTCCCCCATGTGTAACGTGTATACGATCCAGTTTCCCTTAGAAAGTTCCCCACGAAGGCATCCCTCCTCTTAGACAGATAGCCCTCGTGTGCTTTGCCATAATTAAACACACACACACACACACTAAGTGAGGACTTTCTAGGGGAAACTGGCTCGTATACACGTTACACATGGGCCTCGAAAACGCCGGCCAGCTCGTTCGCGGGATTCGAACCTCGTACCAAACTGCCTGCGTTCAGCGACTCTACCACTCAGCGGCTGGTGGACTTGTTAGCAGAATTATACTGCATTATTATTGTATTATGCTATAAAGTAACAATGCTATAAGACTGAGGGTTTGTTCATAGAATAGTACTTTTGTAACCTACTATAGTATTAAAAAAATCATAGTTTCTTTGCAAACTTAAATTTAAAAAAATTACTGTTCACAGCATTCTCATTTTTATATTGTAAAAGAGATATTGATTATTATTAGTTTTCTATTTAAAATGTGTCGAAACGCTGGTTTGACAAGGACTTCAACTGCAGGAGACCTACACTGATTATTTTTACTTTAGTACTTGCATTGTGAAAATATCTTTTAATTATTTTCTGCTCAGTTTAAATATTCTTCCTTCTCAAAAGATTTTATTTTCACAGAATAAAATCTTTTGAGAAGGAAGAATATTTAAACTGAGCAGTTCTTATATATATATAAAATTAAAATAACAGCAATGTAATATTAAAAAAAGTATTAGTAATTTTGTGACAAAAATTGCAAAACGAATTAATCACACATGCAGGATAGATTAGTTTAATTTTGGTTAAATATTTTATATTAAAAAATATTTTCTATCATGTTAATTATAGAATAAATTATTTAAAATATAGCATTTTGATGCGTGTGTGATAGTTGAATGCAGCAGCAATCGGCCATAGCGAATGAATTTTTCTATGAAAATTATTTCTTTCGGAAAAGAAATAATTTTCATAGAAAAAGAAAATAAAAAAGGGAAGAAATATTAAGAAAGAAATATTTTCTTTCTAATTTCTTATTTAAAGAAATATTTTCCCAATAGTAACTGTAAATTGCGAGGAAACAGTTTTAATGTAAGCATGGAATTAAAAAAAAAAAAAAAAAAAAAACAACTTAGTTTGCTATTAGATTGTAATGCAAATTAATCATATTATAAATTTAAATGATTAAAATTGTTTATTTCTAAAAGGATTTGAAGTAAGCTTAATTCATCTACTCTTATCTATTTACCATTGCTTTCGTGGTATCCCATATCACTCTTTATTTCTTAGCTCTAAATTCCTGCATTAACTTTCACCTTATAAAACGGGATTTTCCTTCACATAACGCAGCAGAATGCACAGCAGCATGTTCTGCTGCGTGTTGGTCATAATACTGTTTTGTGCAATTTTTTTCGAATTACAAATGCAGCGTGTGAGTTAGCACTCTTGAGGATTCTCTTTCACATCTAGGTGGGATAGTGGTTGAGACCAATATTCTTGGGTTTCTAAAGCGTCCCAATTTAAACATTTCGTAGAAAGTTCATCTTCCTCCTCCTCGTCATCATCACAGGGATTCTCCTGGGAAGCCCCGACCTCGTACACTTCTTCCTCCACCGCCGGCTCCTCCTCCTCTTCTTCTTTTTCGACGAGTTTGCTTTCTGGGGGTAAAAGTGTAGTTTCCGGAGAACGTAACTGCCCTCCTTCAAATGGGTTCGAAAATTCTTACCTTGTTCTCGGCACAATGAATAAACTGCTGCTTGGGAAAAAATTGGTGTCGCGTGCATTTCGTCTTGTAACGCCACTCGGTTTTTCCCGGGACGTAAAACTCGTTAAACGGGCCGCTAGCAGAGATTGCTGAAGAATTCGGCTTTATCGTATCCATTGACATAGATCGCCTCCACATTTTCGGTCAGCATTTTCAGGATCGTAGGAAGATGCTCGTAGGAAAGACGACCCTCGTTCCATTGCAGGCAGTGTCGGTTCCGCTTGGCCTGGTTGACGACAGCTCGATTGCGGTACGATAAGTCATCGTAATGGACAGGAGGGAGGAAAATCATAGATCCGCATAAAGTTAAATCATAGGTAATGTAGCCCAGCTCTTTCAAGATGAAACATATATCTCCAGTCTTTTGATCATGACAGAGAAAGGACTCCATATCCAAAACAATGTAGGAACCTTTGAGAGGTTTGGCACTCAGGTTTTCCATAGTCAACGGAACAAAAGAAAATTCTCTCTCTCTCTGTGTGTGTGTCCTGAAGAAAAAAGGATAGCGCTCTCCTCCCCAGTAGAGCGGTGTTTGCGACACCAGGGTGCCTAGGCCAGAGGCCTTACCCCTTGTAGAACATTTTGGTTCCATTTAATTTTATGATTTAGAAACGTTCAAATAAAGCTTTTAAATAGTGGCCAAAATGATAAATGTATATATATAGAAATTTATTTATTTATTTTTTATTTTTTATTTTTTTTTAAATTCCTAATATATGTCTTTGAAAAATTTTTTAGGTCAAAATTGCTGTAATGGTGGAAGCCCAGGAAAGCTGTCGAGCCGTGACTACAAATACATGGTAAGTTTAGCAAGTAAGTTAGTAGTCTGGATAATTATAAAGTACATGATACATGATGCAGAATATATATGTGAAAAGTAATGAATAATATATAAGCAATTGGTAAAGATACATTAGAAGAGAATGAACAATAAGATACATGAGATCAGAGGCAGGTGATAGACGAGAAATGGTAAACACATCAGGAACAAATTACATGATGTAAACATTGAGCTGGGCAAGAGGGCGATCAATGTGCTTGAGATCATTATAGTCAGAATCACAGATTTTTATGCATGTGTTGTCGATGATTTGTTGCCTACTGTGGAAGCGTTTGGCAAGCCTGTAATAAAATGATCTGAGGTGTGTCATGCCCAGCTCTTCATGAATTCTGTTGTTCCTGATGTACCATTCTGCATTAGTGATTTGTCTGAGTACAACATTCTGACAGGCCTGCAGCCTACCTCTGTTGGTTTTACGCGTGTGGGCCCAGATAGGGCTGGCATAACAGAGTAATGGTCTGAGAATGGACTTGTAAATAAGTAACTTGTTGTCTACAGATAATACACTGTTCCGAGCAATTAAGGGGTTGAGTTGTGCTTTACGAACCCGGAACTTTTGGATAATAGAAGTGATGTGTGGGGACCATGTGAGAGTATTGTTGAGGATCACCCCAAGGTAAAGGACTTGCTTGGCCCAGGGAATGGTGGTACCATAGAGCTGGAGATTTTTCTTAATCTTTGTTTTTCTGGTGAATAGGATGGCCTTGGTTTTATCAATATTAACTGCGATCTTCCACTGGGTGAGCCAGGTCTCTAATGCATGTATGTGATTCTGAAGTCGTTGTATTGCTGGACCAATAAATGCACTTTGTGCCAGGATCGCAGTGTCGTCTGCATACATAGCTAATGTTGTGTCATGTGTGGTGGGAATATCGTTCACGTAAATGTTAAAATATGTAGGCCCAAGCAAGGACCCCTGAGGGACCCCTGCTTGGATGGGGTGGAAAGTTGAATTTGTGCCTGCTACGTGAACGAGAAGGGATCTACCTGTTAGGTAGGAATTGGTGATGGTAATGATGTATTCTGGGAAACCCAGAACATGTAACTTTTAATATATGTGAGTGCTTCCAACCAGACTCTATCAAAAGCCTTTGCAATATCAACAAAGATTCCACCAGTGATCCTCTTGTTGGCCATTCCTTCAGCGAGTCTCGACAACCCTGTAGAGCTGGTTTGCAGTGGAAAGTTGCTTCCTGAAGCCGAACTGATGGGGAATCAGAATGTTGTTGTCGTCCAGGTGTGCATTAATTCTTTGGAGCAGGACTGCTTCGAACACTTTGCTTATGGACTAAAGCAGGCTTATGGGCCTGTACAATTCTGGGTTGTTAGGTGATTTTTTGGGCTTCAGTATAGGGACGATTTTTGCCTTTTTCCAACATTCAGGAAAGTATTGCCATTTCAGGAGGATGTTGCAGATCTTGGTGAAAATGAAGATGACTTTGACTGGCAGCTTCTTGAGCATGATGTTGGTGATGTTGTCGATGCCAGGGCTTTTCCTGTTCTTGAGTTTCTTGATAATAGCTAGGACTTCTGAAGGTAAGGTTGGAATGATGTTGTCAGTGCGTGGGCTTGTAGGAAAAGTGGAATGAAAGTTTTGAACAGTGCTCTCAGTGACAGTGTCGGGAATGTTGTTTGTGTGAAATTGAGATTCCAGATGCTGCGCTAAAAGTTCTGCTTTCTCAATTTCGGTGTAATGGATCCCTTGAGGCCCTTTAAGGGGCGGAATGTTGTTGTGGCATTTCGTATACCTTTTAATGGCTCTCCATAGCGAGTTGTCGTCTGTGGAGAGGTTTTGAAGGTACCTGGTCCAGCTGTGTTGTGCCTGTGTGTTGAGTAGAGATCTGACCTCATCGCAGAGTCTGTTGAATCGCTGTTTGTCCTCGCGGTTGCGGGACCTCTGGAATTGTCGTCTGGCTGCGTTGCGTCGTTTGATGAGAAGTCTGAGCTCTGGGCTTCTATAAGTGTGCCCCTTCGGCACAGGCTTTCTAGCTGCTGAGTAAGCTTGAGTAATATCATCAGTGAGAGTCTTGATTAAACTATCAATGTCATCCCTCGATTGTACTGTGGGGGTAGTGTAATGCATGTTGTTTAGAGTTTTGACGAAGGAGGATAGCGCTCTCTCTGCGATCTCCTCTTTTATAGAAAGAGATAGGCAAGGGAGCACGTGATAGGTCGTATGAATTCAGGGAAAAGGTCACATTTTTTAATATATTATCGTGCGCATCTTAATAAATAAATAAATAATAAAGGTCACTTTGGAAAGAAAAGACAACATGGAACTCGTGCTCGACTTTGAAGCTTTCTACAATTCTCAAGGATCCTTTATTGTGAAAGAATTGGCTTACGTCACGTTGGACGGCACTTCACGAGGGGTATTTGTTTTTAAATCCCCGTTTCCATGGAAAATGCTCACCGAAAAAGAAAAACGAACCGCTGTGTGGGCGAGTGATTATTATCACGGCTTGTCGTGGTACGAAGGAGAAATTCCGTATAGTTATTTTCCATGGGTGTTAACGATGTTGACGGAACCCTTTTCCGTGGTTTGGGTGCGAGGAGAAACGAAACGGCGGTTTCTATAGAAATGGTTGCAAAGATCCATGGGTCGCATTTCGGGATCGACGCAAGAGATTCTCAAATACAATGGGATCGAAGGCATGAATTCTCCTAACCACACAAAAGGTTTTTTCCATTGCGCTCTACAAAAAGCGGTTCGGTATCATTATTATTTAAAGACACAGAGAAGAAATTCGTAAAATGGATCCTGCACAATTCAATTTTGACAGAACTCCTAAAAAAATATTACATGATCTCTTCAACAGCATGAATGGTTTGGAAGTGAAACTTGGAATTTTTAAATTGATCAGGAAGAGCTCATTCTTAAAAAAAATGGCGCTGTCTTGTCAATCGAAAATCGAGTCGGCTGAGAAACATTTCTGAGAGCTGGAAAAAAATTTCTCTGGCTCAGATAAAAAAAATAAAATAATAAAAAAAAATGTTAATTTTTATAATGTCTTTAGACATTATAAAAATTAACGACAACCCCCCTTTTCTCTGGGAATCATGCCTCATCCTTTCTAAAAATAGATTTCTAAGAAAAGAATGAGTCATATCTTTCTTGGAAATCTGCTTTAGAAGCACGTTGAAACATGTTGAGATCTGATTCGAACCAAAATAGGGAAGGTAAAGTTAATTTTCATTAAAGTGATTTTTTTTTAAATCTGAGCCAGAGAAAATTTTTTCCAGCTCTCAGAAATGTTTCCCAGCCGACTCGATTTTCGATTGACAAGACAGCGCCATTTTTTTAAAGAATGAGCTCTTCCTGATCTATTTATTTATTTTTTTTTCATTCTGTGCCAGACATACCCATTGACTTTCACAAGTTTTTTACTTCCCACCTCCTCCCTTTTTCCTAAACTGTTATAGAAACATTGTGGAATCATTTTTTTTTTCGAAGCTAATGTAGAGGTTCTCCAATCAAAAGGGTTACTATAAAGGGATTGGTTTGAATGCATTTATCCGCAAACTCTCTAGGATCCTGTTGAGAAGGAGAGGATGTCATATTGCAGAGTCATTTTTTGAAGAGAAACCAAGTCTTATCAGAGGGTCCTTTCTGAGAATCGTCTCTACATTGTTTTTCAGTAGGAATGGTTTCTCTCGGATCCTCAAGAGATATAGGAGAATCCTGTTTTGAGATATTGAGCGGTCCCTCCTCCTCGAGGGGTCTTGACAAAGGGAGAGAAGTTTCGGTTTCCTTATCCTCGGAGAGTCTTGACAAATTGAGAGGTTCTTCCTCTTCGAGAGATCTTGACAAAGGGAGGACAGGTCCTTCCTCATTCTCGAGGAGTCTGGATAAATGAAGAGGTTTTTCATCCTTGAGGGGTTTTGACAAAGGGATTGATTTTTCGTTCTCGAGGATTTTGACAAAGGGAGGAGAGAAATCCGAACAGACTGCTTCGTCTTCTCGTCCTCATGGATGAGGATAGACTTTTTTTTGAACAGGTTCCCCCGCCTCCTCATCCTCATCATCGGTGAGAGAGATTGGATAACTTTTCAACCATTCTATCTTTTCTTGCTCGATAATTTTTTGAAAAGTCGTTCAGATGATTGTCCTCGAGAATATAATATGGATTATTCCCAGTCCTCACGATCGAGAGTTTCGTGCAGAAATTTGTGCAAATAGTCGCTAAAATGAACCAGAATCCCCTTTTCCTTCTCAAGACGATTCATGATATGGTTCATTTGCAGGAGGGTTAGAAAGGTAGACGTGTAATGATATTTAGCTCCTTTCATCGACAAAATTTGTGAATCCAAAGTTGAAATTTCACGAGCAGTGAAAACTTTTTCGTCGGCCAGAAATTGGTCCCGCATCTTGTGGTAGCTCCCCACGATATGATACCCCGTACATTTTGAAAAAATCTGAGGCTTTCAAGTAAATGACTCCTTGGATGATATAAAAGGAAAGTTCAAAATTTTTATATTTGAAAGGGATATGTGTGGTGAGCTGGGAATTCCTCATGATGATCGACTTCTCCCTTAAAAAAATACGACTGTTTGGCTCTCTTTTTCTATTTTATATATATAGAGAGAAAAATAGATCCTCCCTTCTTCCTCTCTATATCTCTGGACGTCCTTGGGATAGAAAGGGTAACTGAAAAAAATGGGAAGTTCATAGTTAGTTCATGATGACTTTCACTTCCGCATTCCAACCCACTCAAAAAAAAATAGGTCAGGGAGATAAGATTTTCTTGGAAAAGATAGATATATAAAATAAATGAATGAAACTATGACGTCACAGAGACTCTGTGTGTACATAAAAAGACAAGAGCACTGAGCGAGATTATTCCATTAGGAGCCATGTCGCTGTTCGATGTTTTTCCGACTCAACCGATTTCGAGTGTAGAGGATTTGAAGTCGCTCATGCAAATCACAAACCTGAAAAGCTTTCTGGCATGTCATTATGCGAAATTTATTTCACATCTACCCACTTATCGAGCCATCGTCTCTTTCAAGCAGGATGTCGAATCCTCCGACCTGCTCGTTCAGAACCTGTATAGAAATTTATTCGAATCTCAACAAATGAAAAAGGAATCTCCCATCTCTTGGAACCGGGTGGATCGAGCTTTGAGACGGCCTATTCAAACAGATCGGAGATATACGGATCAGCGCATGAGTTTTTGATGGAGGAATATTTTTCTCACGAAAAGATATTTTACGTTTGGTGTGAAAACGACGGCTTTGGACGAAGTGCATATTGTTCAGACCACAGCTTCCTCCCTCGTCTATTACGAATCCTCGTCGTCCCATCTCCAGGAAAGAAGTTTTAACATCGCCGACAGAACGAAATTTAAGAAAGATATTTTAAGACCTTTCCAAAACTACGTCATCCCTCCGAAAACGTGCTACCTCATCCTCACGATCCAGAAGAGTCTCTTTCTCGTGGATCGATGCCCGTGGACGCTTTGGAAACAAATAGAAAAGGAGATTCCTTTTCAAACGCCGATGACGTTTCAAGAGGAGAAGAATAAACCACGGCCACTTTCTCCCATCCCTTCTTTAGATGATAAGTGGAGATGGATCAAACCGTCCTAGCCCGTAACGAGTCAACGGAAAGAAATCGAAGTCATCACCATTGAAGATGAAGAGGAGGAGGAAGAAGAAGAGAAGAAATTACCGATTAAAAAACGGTCGACTTATCGCAACATGCCTGGCGGGGAAGATTCATTCAAGAACCTGGAATCCTCTTCTTCTTTTTCGCAGACGGGTTCAGACAGACAGCCTCTTTCGGACTTCTCTCAGACGTGTCCAGAACCTCTTCCAACATCCTCTTCTTCTTCTCCAACGTGTCCAGAAATCATGGAGGTCGTCAAACTTCAGCCGGGTCCAGAAGTTCCAACATCTCCAGAGGTCATGGTCGTTTCCACTGCTGCGTATGCGTTGCGGTGCGTATGCGTTTCTCCAATCAGCGAGCGAATTCACTTTGATTGACATCTGCAATCCGGTCGGTGTGCGGTGACGGATGACATACGGATGGAGTTCAACAATGTTCAACTTCTATCCGTATGTCTGCGGATGCGTTGGGGTCAAGTGGTAAAAAAGGAGCAATCAGGTGCAGTGACTAAAAATTAATGGCGGCAGAAGTAGAGATGAACGCTCGCTAATAGGGAAAGAATGTTTTGCTAAAAAATACTTATTTCTGGATTAACATTATAGCGAGAAATCTGCTTGCTGAAAAAGACAGCAATCAGCTGAATTTAGTTAAAAAAAGATTTAAAAAAATAAGATAACTGCAACTACAGTACTTGTTCGCAGATAAAATCAGGCGTTCAAGAAATTCAGTTTAAGAAAATCAGCGGCAAAAATTATAATTCCAAGTCCATGAAATAGCAAAATTTGTCCTGACAATTATTTCCTAGTTTTGCATATTCATTTACCTTTAATGAAAATGAATGTCTGACTATATCAAACTGCTATAGCAAATTATATATGATTAAAAGATTTGTTATTTTTTTCTTTTAAAACAGGTAAAAACTAAAAACGTTGATTATAAATTAAATTTGATAGTCTTTTAAATACTCCAGTTCATTGAAGAGTATGTTAAATTTGTATTTCCCTTTATAAATATATCTTTTTGGCTAACATATATTTGTAAGCACATGAAATATATTTTTAATAGCCCGTTTAACTTCAATCGGAACGCCACTTTAAAAGATAATGTTTTTTGTAAAAAATGTACTAGAAGCTGAAGAACAAACTCTGGTGAATTTCTCAGACGATAGTACACTGAAATAGAACCAAAAAATTTAGTTTCAAGAATGGATTTACTTGATAATGTATATAAGCCAAAATATGCATCCGCTCCATGTGATGCTAGCTTAGTGGTAAAGCTGACGGTATAAATGCTTGCCTTTTGGGGTCGTGAGTTCGAATCCCATGCGCTTTTTGCACCCTGTCTGTAACTTTCTTAGCTTTTTGTTTCAATTTGATCTATATTCGTGTTTTATAATTTATTTCTATTATTATATACGTTAGATATATAGTTTTATTTATGCTCTTGTTTATTTAAATTTCCCCCCAGCAAAAAAGTTTAAAAATTATATAATACTAATTTAAAGCATACCCTGTATATATATATTTGAATTTAACAAACATTCTCTATTCGTAAAAAGCAAATTTAAAGTTAATTAAATATAGATGAAATAAATGATTAATTATTGCTGCGAACTAATCTCAATATCATTTAAATTCTGAGAGCATATGTAAATCAAGTGCAAGTATCAAAATCCATGAATAAATATACAATTCCAAAAATTTATAAAAATGCATAAGTGAATAATGGGATAGATTATTAATCCTAAAAAAATATAAAAATGCATAAGTGAATAATAGGATAGATTATTAATCCTAAAAAATTATAAAAATGCATAAGTGAATAATAGGATAGCTTATTAATCCTAAAAAATTTATAAAAATGCATAAATGAATAATAGGATAGATTTAATCCTAAAAAGTTTATAAAAATGCATAAGTGAATAATAGGATAAATACATTTTTGGAATTATATATTTATTCATGGATTTTGATACTTGCACTTGATTTACATATGCTCTCAGAATTTAAATGATATTGTATATTAGTTCGCAGCAATAATTAATCCTTTATTTGTTTGCATTAAATTTCATTTAAACTTAATTAACTTTTAATTTGCTTTTTACGAATAGAAAATGTTTGTTAAATTCAAATTTCATTCCTTGCAGCAATGGCGCAAGAGAATTATTTAAATTTAATTTATTTTGAAACCCTGCAGATATAAATTATTATTAACTAACTTTGCAGCAATTGCGCAAGTAATAATAACTTGTATTCGCACTAAATGGATTTAAGTTCATACAACATTATATATATATTCGTTTCACTTTTATGTGAATGTATATACATGTGCTTCGACTTTGGGATGTTTACGACCCTAAACTTTCATTCCAATTAACATGAGACAGTATTAATGCCCTAAACATTTTTTAACAAAAAATTACTATAATAATTGCTTTTAAATTCAGTCCTCTCCAGCAGAAGCGCAGGGATTAATTAATTAAATATTTCCATTTCCTTTACCTAATGTGTGTATATATATTCCTTTACCTAATGTGTGTATATATACCTAATGTGTGTATATATTCCTTACCTAATGTGTGTATATATCTAAGAGAAAAATCTTATTTTTATAACTTCTGTAAAAAGAGATATGAATTAAAAATGTTTAAATTAAAAATAATATTTTATGGATTATGCATAAAATATAACTGCCCATAGTGCATTTTAAAACAAACGAGATTTCTAATAAATTATCCAGCTATGACCCTGAAGTCAGCGGTATACAAGCATAGCAAATTTTGTGTAAATATTGTGAACCTTTCTTTACAGTTGCTCTGTACTTTTAAAGTACCAACTATTTTTTAATCCCTTTAACTTTTTTATTTTATTTATTTATTTGTTTACTTTTTCACTAACAGTACACTTTAGTTTTAATAATATATATATTATTTCATAATATTTAAGGCTTCTAGAAACACAAAAAATTTTTTTTTAAAATTTACTTAAGCTTCTATGGAATTAGTGATGTTCATAATATGCATTATAATACTTATGTAAACATTGCTAGCGTACTTTACTTTCGCAGTCCATAAGCAGAAATAAAAATTTCCAATAACATGGAATTTAGTAAACAAAACTTTTCTGCGTTTTACGTCAGGATCCATATCAAATCCAAAACCAGCGTCGTAACTCGCGAACTGCTTGTTTGGCGCCAAAATATTACAGTGACACCTAACGGCGGAAAATGAAAATATTTTACGGATACGCAGCAGTGGAAACGCTTGTACGGATGCCGTAGGCGTGTCTTCAGTTGACGCAACGCGTTCGTACGCAGTAGTGGAAACGAGCCTTCAGTCGCGTACAGAAGCTCCAACGTGTCCAGAGGTCATGGAGATAAAATCTCAGTCGGGTCCAGAGATCGTGGATCCCCCACTCATCCCAAAGAGACTACAAGAGTTTCAAGACAATCTGGGGAGGATCCAGCCTTTCCCGTATGGAAGGATTATATGGACTTACAAAGCTTGATGAATCCTGAAGAAGACGAAAATAATACGGATGGGTGGGTCAAAGATTGTTTAGATCAATTATCCTCGAATGAAATTGAACTGTTATGGGATTGCATTTCTGAAATCCCATCGGAAAGGTTGTAAAAAAAATTTTTTTGTAACAAATTGTAAGATGGTCATGATAACAATAAAAAAATATTATATATATATACCAATCTTGGTGGCTTCTCAATTCAGAGAGAGAGAGAGAGAGAGGATGTAGAGCGTTCATTTCCGTTTTCTTCCAAGATGGGAGGATCCCAAAATGGCTACCCAATTCAAAGAAAGAGGGTGTAGAGCATTCATTTTCAGTTTTCCAAGATGGGAGAGTCTCAAAATGGTTACCCAATTCAAAGAAAGAGGTTGTAGAGCGTTCATTTTCAGTTTTCCAAGATGGGAGAGTCTCACAATGGCTACACATTTTAAAGAAAAATTATGTAGAGCGTTCATTTCAGTTGTCCAAGATGGGAGAGTCTCACAATGACTACTAATTTCAAAGAGAAATTGTGTAGAGCGTTCGTTTCATATTTTTTCCCAAGTTTGGGGGGGGGGAGGAAGGTATCGCAAAATGATGACCCATTTCAAAAGAGAGATTGTTTAGAGCGTTCATTTCAATTTTTTCCAAAGTTAGGGAGTCTCAAAATGGTGACCCATTTCAATGAGAGAGAGAGAGATCGTGTAGAGTGTTCATTTCCAGTTTTTCCAAGATTAGAAGGTCCTGAAATACCTTCTAAATTCAAAGAGAGAGAGAGAGATCGTGTAGAGCGGTCATTTCCCAAATCTCCAAGATCAGAGGGTCCGTTTTTTCCAAAATGACTTTCCGAATTCAGAAACAGCGGGATGTAGACTTCCAAAGTCCCCAAAAATGGCGTCCTCATTCAAACAGAGTGAGAGGCGTGGTGAGCGGTCATTTCCCGTTCTTCCAAGAGGGGTCTTCTGCTTTTTCTCAAAATGGCGTCCCCATTCAAACAGAGTGAGAGGCGGGGTGAGCGGTCATGTCCGTTCTCCAAGATGGAGAAAGAAGAAACACCTAGGATGGAATGACACGAAGGAAAGAGAGAAAAAAACGCCATCTTGTCATTTTCTGATAGGGTACCGGTGTTCGAATACTTTTGTCACCGACTGTACTGTTGCAAATAAATTGAAATCTATCGTACGTAAATACAGGTATACATACAGCCTATAACATAGAAATCGACTCATTGCGAAGTTATCCAAATAGGTAGAAATTGCGTATGACTATACCTTACGACGAAATACAGAAATGATTAACATTTAGTGTTGAATGATTGACAAGCTATGGAGCTCCAGCGGGGTATCCAGATGAAATGGACAGCTGTGTCAACACCTCTACACTCCACTGCTCTGCCAACTAAACTATGGACGGATGGTACATAAAACGGAAGATATTTCACTGATAATGCATAACTTCCAAGCAAGTATGGGTCCGTCGATCTAGGTAGACTGTACCAACGTCTTGTAGACGAGTTCGTCAAAAGTACGAGCAGATGTCACAATTTAAGAATAAAGGAATGAGGGTAGCCGCAGGATAGTTAGATATTTGGATCCGAGCGATGCGACCATTCTATGATGTTGACAGGAATGGGTGAACCATGGTTATAGAGAGCGTCAAGAATGTAACGGTCGAGCAAAGGTGACTGCAGAACGCAAGGACAAAGTGATCATCCGAATACGCACGGGGGTGAAGTCACAGAAGGCATTGCGCCGGCTACCCATCGTCATTGCATACCGTTAAGCATGTTTGCAGCGGTGCCGGAGGTATTCGACCTGGGATCTAACAGACTGGAATATAATTGCTTTCAGCGATGAGTTCTGCTTCGAAGTGAGTTCCGACGATTAGCGAAGACATGTCTGGAGACGTTCAGAACAGCAATGCATACTCATCTGGATACTGTCAACGAAACAACCAGGGGCATTGGTATGGGGTGCCATTTCATTTGACAGCCGGCCTCGTTTGGTGTGGCACCCTTATAGCACGGCAGCACTTCGATGAGATTCTAGCCCTTTATTTTTGCCCTTCCTTTCAGGGATCTCTGGGCTTACATTTCAGCAGGTTAATGCTCGGATGCACACGGCATGCCTTTCTACTAACTGTTTTCGTGCTTCTCCAACACTTCCCTAAGCACGTTTGGGCACTGAGGAGCCATGTACGACCCTCCCTGGATGGCGCCGATCTATCTTGCCGGTCTGAAAGTATATGCCAAGGAATCCTCCAGGAGCACATCCGCCAACTCTACGAGTCAATGCCTAACCGCATTAGAGCTTGCATTAGGGCTAAAGGTGGGCCATTGCATTATTTATTTTGCTTTTGTAGCTGTATTCCCTAAATAAAAATTAAATTCCTATCATACTAGTTTCGTTTTCAATCCATCTACAGATTTTCGTCCCATTCAAATAACTCCTTTTTGGTGTGTCGTTTTATATGTTACAGAAATGCAACTGAAACGGTAGGTTAAATTAATTGAATATGGCGATGTTTACAAGGGGTATCTGCTTAAGAGGAACGATGCTTTCATGGAGGACTTATTAAGATAAACTGGCTCATATTTACGCTACGCATGGGGAAACTACGAAAACCAATAATGGACTTTTATCTGTGCGTCTTTCTAATAAAATCTTACATATACTGCTATGTATCTTATAGCTAGAATAGAGCATTTTCACAGGCTGATTTCATAAATGTTATCAAAATAATGTTAGAATTATGCTTAATGAATTGGTTTTTCCTACATTAAATAATCCCTTCACTACCTAAATGCTTAACTTTCCTCTTATTATTCATTAAATACCAGGGACACAAGTGCAATTTCTCCCATGTTAAGACAGATCTTTTTTTCAGTGTCCTTCAGCTGTTGATGAAAAATACTTTAGCTATATAAATTATATCTTCTTTTTGTAATAAAGATTATTTACAATATTATTCTTATTTGTTATAATATTTCAGTTTTGCATTGATAGGACAATCAAATTAACCTCTTTTGCAGTTCTTGATAAAGATGCCTATAAATCTGAAAGTAAGGCATTAAATTGTTTTAAGTTTTACATACTGTGCATGTAAGTAATTTTAGAAAAAGTTATATAATTTCATCTTTAGATCTATGGAAGATTTAAGGATGATTTCAATTGAACTGCAGCCATGGTTTTGGTGCTAAGAAGCATCTTGTTCTAGGCAGATAGCACTTGAAATGCATATGCTTATGATTAATAAAACATTAAACCACATGGTCAAAATTCAGTGTAGAATGTTTTTCAATACTGACATGTAAAGTTAAAAGCCTTGTGAACTTTCTTCTTCTTGTTGCTTTATTTATACAAGATAATCTATACTGTACAATGGTTCTATCTATAACGCATTTTATTTCTCTATGTAACATTGTAATATACTACTCTTAGTATTCTGAATAACTATTAAAAAAATTACTCTTGGTATTATAAAAATTTCTAAAACTGTTAATCTCAATGTTTTTGAAAGAGATAGTTTTTTCCCCTCCTTGAATTTTGCATTTACGCTAAAAGAATTTTAAATGCGAGTTTAATGCAAGACATACAACAAAAGTGTCATCAATTATAATAAAGCAGAATTTATTTTACTCTGTAAATACACATATCTTATAACACATGCCTTATAACTCCCAGGTAACCAGTGGTAAAAAATCACTGAATACGGGCAGTTCCTATTCGATTTCTGAAGAATTTATTGGCTGCATCGGTGTTTTCATGGTTTTCCCTACCTGTACCATCTATATGAGCTAGTTTCCCCGAGAAAGTCCTTCACAAAGGCATCCTCCCCTTAGAAAGAGAACCCTAGTTTGCTTTGCAATAATCAACTAAACCAAACCAATTATGACTCACAGTTCAAAGTACTTCTAATATATTAAAAATATACCAAGTTTATGAAATGGATTTAGTTACATAATGTGAATGTGCCTAATTTCTTATTAACAGTTTCAGATATATACATGCCTTAAAATTTATGATAAACTGAGATTTATAATAGCCTGAGATTTCTCAATAATTACTTTTGTAAAAATTAAGTAAATTTAATTAATAAACTGATCACTAAAATTTTGAAATTCTGTAATAAATACAATTTTTTAAAATAATAAATGATAATTAAGTAATAATTAAGTAAGTAATAAATGAAAGTCACATTTTGGCAAACGTGCTCTGAAGTGAAAATATATTTGAAAGCATAAGATTGTGTATGCAAAATAAAGTGCAACTCATTAGCCAATGGTCTTGTATTTATCTTTTTCTATCATCGGCTGCTCTAGGAAACTTTTGCTTCAGCAGAATTCAAATGCCTACATGCCAGAAAGAATATGACATTCACGCCTCTCTGAGATTTCATACATGAAACTGAACTAGGTTGAGGTGACAAATTCTGTTTGACTATTAGGACTATCTGGGTTATTTGTAGAAGGCTGATTGCTATCTTGGGGTTTAAATGAATCAAGATGACAACCTTTTTTTACTAGTTACATATTTAGTAGCATTTTTTGGAAATTTTCTTCTGGCAATTTTAGAAAACCTTTAGGAATGAATACCTTCAGATTTTCTTCATTACTACCAGAAAAAGTATCTGGTTTCCTTTTAAGATGCAAGATTTCATTACTTTGTGTATTTAATTAATCTATTGTCAGGAAGTGTAGCCTGCTATAGAAATAAAAACCCATTCCTTTCATTGCATAAAATTAAGAGTTCTCCCCCTTTTTTTTGTTAAATATATTTGGCAATTTTCAAAGGTGAATTTATCCAAAGATCAATTTATGGAGTAGATTTGTCGAGCCATACATAGTATCCTTTGATTAATGAGTCCATACTCTGATCCAATTCTTGTACTACCACTTTGATAGTCTATATAATTCAGTAGTATTCTTCAGTAAATGAAGTATCTATCTTGTTATGGAGTATTCACGCACAGACTCATTCCAATCAATCTTTCCAAACGGAACAACATCACTCGCTGCCCTTCTAAGGCTGAAACCTGAATGTATGATATGTACAAGGTATGTCTTATGAATGTGTAAAATTATGATTTTTATGAAGGGTACACTTTTAAACTGAATGCTTTGCATAATAAGCATTGAGCAAGTTTTTAATTACACAAGTATTATTGGGGGCACATGTATAAATACAAGTCATTTGCAAAATGACACCACAATAGTCTCAATATCACAGCTTAAAAACAGAAAATAAGTCTATAACAGTTTCAAAGAAAAATGTAAAAATACAATGCAAAAATTTATTCCATCATAACAAAAATGTGCCCACCAGTGCTTGAGCACTAAAGTTGCTCAAAGCTGGTAGTTTGACCTGACTACATTTCTAGGTAAACAGATTGGCTTTGCATGTGTAATGAAGATACGAGTGAGTGTCTTTTAGAAAGGTCCTGTATGAAAGCGTGCTTCTGCTTATACAAATAGCTCTCAAATACTTTGCCATAAACAAATCATGCAGACCAAGCCAAATCAAATTAAAATAAAAATTACAATAAAATAAATCAAACTATTACTAAATAAGTAAATTAAAAAGTATGTAATTTGAGTTTAGCTGTAATTCTGTAAAATGTCCTATGCATTATATGTTTTTTTCAAGAAGGGGGGAAATTAGCTAATCTAGAATCAACATTATTGTTAAACATATTAGTTGAATAACTGTATTGCTCTTACATGAGTAACAGATTTTACATGTTCCATTATTTACATGCTTTACAGATTTTATATGCCTCATTATTTACATAGCTTACAGGTGTTAAGGGGTGTTGGAATCCCAAAATCTTCAAAAAATTGTAATTTCGGATTTTTGCATTTTCAAATTCTTTACACTTTTATCTTTCTAAAAATACCATTCTTTAATATCTATGAAAATTAGAACTGTAAAAAAAATCTAGTTTTAATTTGTTATCTACTGCTTTGATCAATGAGGATTTTTACATAAAAACGCGTTTTTCTCCAAATGTGATTTTTTTATACTCGACGTACCTTTTCTGAGGAACTACTGCTCACAGGTATCTAAACTTTTTATATCTTATTTATTAGGTTCCCTAATATTTACTGAAATGAGCTTTTTGTAATAAACTTAGAAAAAAAAATTAAAATTTTTTTTTGTGTGAGAAAAGTGCTAAATTTTACTATGCTTAACAAAATATTCTGTAATTTACTCTAAAATTCAAAATGCTTCAAAAGCTCATTTCAGTATAATCAGATAGGTATACTTTAATTACAGAAAAAATTTCAAGCTGGTATCTACAGCAAATTTTGAGAAAAGGTACATCGAAAATAGCCAATTTAATATTGTCAGTATAGGGGTTTCTGATACCCCTTAAATACCTCATTTTGTTTTTATTTGGTAAAAAAGGGGGATAATAAATTTCAATGCAAAACATTTTGATAGGTAGCTATGTATACTACTTATGATATGAGATCAATATTCAACTATCATATAAATACTATTCGTAATATACATAAAATTTAATTTTTATAAGCCTCTGTAGTCAACCCTCTAAGGTATAATATAGCATGGCTTACGTAATACTTTTTGCAATACAATGTATTGTGGAATGTGAAACATGAATACAGAAACATATTAAGTGCAAAGGACATAGAGAATAAAATGCCATTTTAATCATAGATATTTACAAGAAATATTACTTGATATTTATCAGAATTGTTCAGATGAACTGTTACTAACTGCAATACATGCATCACAATGACAAAGAAGTGATTGGCATATCCTCCTCAGACCCGAGACAAAAATAAAAGCTTGATATTTTGTAACAGGTATTTAAATAGTTGTTTCGATCACTTTGATGTAGAAAAGTGCAATAATTTTTTTTTTTTTAGTTTATGAAACCTAGGGGGGGGATGTATCACATGTGATACATTAGGAACAAGGCACTACAATCAGAATCTTCTTAAGTATTAAGCAAGATTGAAGTAATTAATTTAATCTTAGTCTTTAATCACACAATACATACAATTTATAAATTCAACACGAAAATTAAGTTTTATTGGCGTTGTAGGTACATATTGTTATTATTATTTATATTCGTGAAATGCCTTGAAACAATTTCTACTAGTTGTAAAGCATAGAAAAACCTTGCAGTCTGTACATTGTACATTTGTTAAGGCCGAGCAGTTCTCATTCCTGCACCTACTTCGATGAGTTCTATCCCCAACCATTTCAGGCATGTGCCTAGCTTCATTGTTACGAGCTGCTTGATGTGGAATGCAAGTTGTAACTCTGCGTTTTGGAAGGGGTTCATCATTTTCATCTTCGGCTAGCGAAGGAATGGGAGATGGCTTCTTCAGTAAGCCGTGGATGAGTGTATTTGCAATACTGAGTCTAAACGCAAAGTAGTCCAGAATGTTCTTCTTAGGTTCCCCTAATTCTGTCATAGTATTTCTGTATGCGAGCCATGCACTCGACATGGTAAAGTCGATCATATGCAAAATGACTCGTACTGTCCATTTCTTGGTTCGGTGCTTCATTCTGTAGAAACTAATGGTACGGTCCAGATGATCGACGCCCCCCCCCCATGTAATCGTTGTAATTTTTTACAATATGAGGGCAATCAACTTCTTGTCCGTTTTCGACCATCTTTTGCATTTTGTGATGGGAGTTTCTCCATGCTCACTGGACATCAGCAAAACACTTTTATTGTCGAACCATTTCACAAGGGAAATTTTTTGATCCACTCTCACAACTTGATCTATTGACCCTCGGCCTTCTCGTCTCATTTCTGAATCTGACTTTAGTTGTGTCAATTTCGGAACTTTATTTTTCATAAGAGTGCCAGTTAAATGCAATTCTCTATTCAGAAGGAAGTCAAGAAGCAATTCTGAAGTGAAATACCGGTCCAGGAGCCGGGAAATAATGAGTCCGAAAGCTTCAGAACAACTTTTCCTCCCAAGTCAAGAAAACTTGTATCCTCTGGAGATGTAACATCAGTTCCCTTTCCTTCATAAAAGATGAAATCTAAAGGCAAACCGCACGAAGAGCACATTACAAAAACTTTTATTCCTACTGGGTTTGGCTTTCCTCTGACATACTGTCGCATAGAAACCTGTCCATGAAAAGGGATAATCTGTTCATCAATTGAAACAATTTTTGGCCTTTTTTGCTTCAAGCAACGTTCTCGTATTTTATTTAGCATTGGCCTGACTTTCCAAAATTTATCTTTTTCCTTTATTTCCTTTGCGACATCATTATCATTTAAAACTTTCAAATTGTTGCGAATTTGAAAAAAACCTATCCCTAGAAATATTGTCAGCTATAATGGGTATCCGTGTGGACCTTTCCCATATCATTTTTATCCTGGGATACCCATAGCAGGACAAAAGAAGACTGCAGCCTATGAATGTTATCATTTCCTCTTTTGATGCATTAATACTCTTGCCAGTACGTGTTACGAATCGAATGTTACTGAAATTTGCCAAATCTTCAAAAAAGCATTCATCTAAATATTCCATAAAATATTCAATGGGTGCAGTACTTTGATATTCAAAGCATCCTACCTCCTGAAAATCAAATGAAACTGGATTGAACTTATCTGTGTGTATTCCCCATTGAGTTGGAGCAGAAAAGTCAAAAGTTACATCCTGATCTTCATCAACATCATCCATCTCACATCCATTATCGCTTTGATAATCATCTTCATCTGACAGTGAACTCAAATCAGAATCATCGCGATTCATCAGCTCTAAAATTTCATCTAGTGTCAAATATTTCACTGAAAAAAAAAATACTTATTAAATAAAAAATTATCCGGAAAAAATGGGTAAAAATGGAATGCAAACACCTCAACTAAAGATTTGAATTCAAGAAATACTTTTATCAATCTTCAAATCCCCCCAAAATATAACTAAAAATTAAAACAAAATTGACTTAAAAAGTGTGTTCATAAGTGATTGGGTCCCATAGTATCACAAGTGATACAAACAAATTTCACAAGTCATTATACTTTAATATTTCAGTAAAAATTTCTTTTTTTGCTGTTAACTAGTAAAAAGTACATATACAAAGAGAAAGCATATTTTAAAAATAGTTTAATATTTGTATATAAACAAGAAAAAAATACTTACTTCGACGACGTGCAGACATTTTGTTTTGATTCAGAGATGCTACTAGAAATCGCTATCATGGACAAGTACTGCCATCTGTTGACTAAACGAGGAAAATATATGAGGTATTTCACTTTGTATCTTATGTGATACAACCGGTCCCAAATTTGTTTTTGCAGCTCAGCCTTTCCAAAAAATTATGAAACTTTTGTATCACATGTGATACAAGGGAACCGAGGAGGATATACTTTGAGAGCTATTCAGCAAGACTCTGCTGCAGTGATGCTAATTAGCTGACAAGGTCTGCAGTAGCATCAATCTCAGTTTCGTAAACAAAATCCACTGTCATTGTAATGCATGAAGTTTACATTACCTATTTGTACAATCCATTTATAATAATTCTCAAATATCTTGCTGTAATCATAAACAATTACCAAGGACTTCAGTTTACTTAGTTAAATTAAATAAATCATGAAGGAAATACTGCAAAATTTTCACTATCACATTCTGTAAGTTGGAGATGATTTATATTTATGACAATTAAAATCAAAAATGAAACAAAATATTTTTAGTTTATTCTTATAGCATTTAAATCCACTTTTATTAACTGCATACATCATTATTTTATGACACCAGGAAATATTAATTTATTAAAATTTATTGAGACTTCTCAGCTCATAATGCATTATACATATATAAAATACTGTAAAGATGAGGAAATGTTTAATGCAAATTACTCTTCCCATTACATAATGCATGTAACTAAATATGTGTTTAAATACTACAAAATATGTATCCTTCTAGAAGGTTTAATGAAATTTTTATATTTATACCGCAGTTAAAAAATGAAATACAATACTATAGCATTTTGAACAATTAAGACTTGAGAGCATTACCATGTCTAACAGCACACAAATTTCTCGCATACATATTTCCAAAACGTTATTATTATTTCTAATTCGTACAATAAATACTAAAATATTAAATGTGCTATAAACTAAATATCAGACTTAAGCTACAAATGTCCCAGAACAAATATACTGCAAATATGTTTAGTCTTAGAACTTGGGTCGGTTTAAGCCAGATATTTCTAGCAACTGTGAAGTAAAACTGCCAATCTATGGGCAAATTTAAAGTTCCTCTGAATTCAGATTACTGTACATAACTATGAATATGATATGAAAGTACACATTGTGCTACGATATGAAAGCACACATTGCAAGAGAGAAAGTACAGGAAAATATTTATACATTTCTTGCAGTCAATGCACATAAAACAAATATACTAAAAAGCTATAGAATAAAGCATGTTTGAACATCGATGAGTACAGGGAAGCATAACAAAGCAAATGAAAACAGAAAATAAAGCATTAAATAAATATTTACAGGTGCAAGACACTTATTTTTACTTATATTATCAATATTTTATATTTATTCAATTATGTGCTATTTCTAATTTAATACTCTTTGCTTGATAAGCAAACAGCAAACATAATAATATTTTCCGAATACGTATCCCGATCTGCTGCTACGGATAATCCCTAAGCAGGGAAAAAGTATCACGCTGTCCTCCTAGAAGTACGTCATCGGATGACAACCATTACATGGTCTACCATACTAAGCTGTTTCTCTCCGATTTGGCGTTAAGGCTGTTCTCCAAACCTTATCCCAATCCTCTCATATAATATGTTGTTAACTTTTGATTACATGATACTACAAGCATTTTCTTTAGATTTGTCCTACAAGTGGTTAAAACGACTGAACACATAATTCCCACAACAATAAAAAATAAATGTTTAATTACTTTTCGATCACAACACGCTTCACAAACTACATAGTATTGTCAAACGTACATACCGATTTTTAATGTTTCTACCTTTTAGCCACTAGATGACGTATCAGAGCGCTGGAATCGCGGATATGCCTTTCCTTCGCGGTCGCCGCTTTTTCAGATGGCCCAGACTTTCCTTTCCACAAGCGTCTAGCCCCTCAGATACTAGTTTCCTCCCGATTCCTCCCTGATCATTTGCGCAGATTCACGCGCAGCGTGTTTACTCCAAGAAGCTCGGCGTGGTCAAAGCCGATTTTCTTAAAATGGCGTGCTTTTAAAACGTTACGAACTCGATGCTCATTACCGAGTGTAAATTAATTTCTTTTGTTAGTTTTTCTGAAATAGTTTTCTTTTTAATTGGTATACATATTTATTTGTTCAGATGTTTTATTATAAATCTTTACATAAAGGAAGAATTCATGATTTATTCATCTACAGATCATTGCCCAAAGCTATTAGAGATACAGATATCAAAACTTAGGAGCTTATTCCTTTTGTACCGAAGATGTCATTTAAGAAGCGATTTTTTAAGATTCGGTGGCCATCACGTGTTTTTATGCTTTTTCATATAAGGAAGAAACAGATGTACATAAGGTTATTGCTTTAAAATGTATGGAATATGAATACCTAAAAACCAATTTCAAACGTTTTCAAAATTCGGCCCCTAAGGGGGGGGAGGAATGTGTTCTTTACATATTCCTTCATATCTCAGATATCCATAAGACAAACTTATGAATTATTGCTGTAAAATGTAAGGAATACAAATAAATGCTGACATCAACATGTGTGGGGAGGGGGACTGATTGGCATAAAATACAAGTTTACTTAATGTACAAGTAAGCCATATTTAAGGTACAGGAATACCAGGTATGTAAAGCTAGTTAGCATTAAAAAAAATTAAGGTTTCTACTTTTTAATGTTATTAATAATTAAAACCCCAAAATAAAAATGTAGCAGCATGTGGCAATTCACAAAACTGTGATGAGATTGTTACAATGTTCAGTTAGTTTTAAACAATTCTAAACATAATAAAATGGCCAGTGCACAACATGTGAATGCACATGGGGTTGAATAATTAGAAAATAAAAAACTTGACAAATATTAAGTAGTAGAAAATATTGCTTACTGTTCAAATTTGGGATCGACTCAGTTTCTCCAAAATATATTTATCTACATTAAAACGTTTGGTAATAATCTATTGACTGAATAGTATAAAAGTCAATGAATGATTGATTATATGGACAATATTTGGTATTGTTGAACTTGGGGGGGGGGGAAAGAAGACAGTAATGCAAGGAGGATGAACAAAAATAGACTTACTCATTAATCACAGAATACATCAGCTTATCACGAGGACCTGAGATAAAGGTTCAAAACTCTGTTCTGACCTTCTACATCTGTTCCTGATCATTTTAAGGATCAGAGTTGGAATTATCTTATTATTAAAGAGAAGTTCTGAAGAATGAGAGAGAGAAACTATTATATAAATAAGAAAAAAATATCATCTGACACATATAAAACACTTACAGGCATTCATTATTAGATGTTCAGATTTTGAGCGTGAAGGTGCATTTGCCCCTCGCTTCCTATTTTAACTTCTCTAATTTTTCTTGTCCTTTATGCTTGATCAGATAGCCTGGCTCAGTAAAAGTAGGCGGCCAGTGCAACTCTGATTAAAAATCCAGTTATAACCACGTGCAGTGCTGATACCCACATAGCACAAAAACATCCTTGGGATATCCCAAGGATGTTGCTCGCGGGATATGCGCACATCCTCAGGACATCCCGGATTATCCCGCGAACCTCCTAAACACCTCCTCCCGAGTGCTTAATGTCACATCCCGGGATATCCTCAGGACATCCTAACCAAGTCCCATCGACAGCGTGCGGGATGTTATTAGGATATGAACTCCTACTTACTACATCCTCAGGGCATCCCGGGATATCCCACAAACCTCCTAAGCACATCCCATTATATCCTAAAAACATCCTATCTATGTCCCATCGACAGCATATGGGATGTTATTAGGATTTAAAGTCCTACTTACTACATCCTCAGGACATCCCGTAATATCCCAATTTCCTCCTAAACTCATCCTCCTGAGCGCTTAATGTCACATCCCAGTATATCCTTAGGACATCCTAGCTACGTCCCACCGACAGCGTATGGGATGTTATCAGGATTTGAAACACTAGTTACAATATCCCTATAACCTCTTAAATACATACTCTCAACTGCTTAGTGTCACATCCCAGTATATATACAGAGGGAAATTCCAGTGAAAGTATGTGAAGGTGTGATGATCTAAAACCTGCTTTTTTTTACACAGATAGTCTCAAATCGTTCTCCTATGGTTACTATGGAAAAATCAGAAATGTTGAAAATATTTATACAACTTTTGTTTTTAAATCTGAATTTGTGAATATATTAAAACTAAGCAAGGAAATTAAAATGAATTATTAATACAAAATATTAAAACTGAAAATTTTGCTTTTATTTTTAAGATATTAAAAATCTTTTGATAATTTTTAAACATCCAATAGCCCCCAAATTGAATTATTCATAATTAAATTATTTTACAAAATCAGTTTCTAATTTCAGTTAATTTGTATTAAAAATTTAATAAAATTACCCATTTAATAATCTTTACATAAATGAATCATCTTTCTTTAAAACATGTAAGGGATTTATAGTGTTTTGATGACACTGTTGGGAAATTGTTAAAAGGAATAAATTGTATTTTTAAAACTAAATCAATTCCTAGCCTCAGAATAAATAAATATGTTTTCGTAACATGAGAATGCTGCAGGCTTTTTTATATATTTAATATTTAGTTGTAAAAATTTGACATTATGTTAACAATTCTTTATATCATTCAAAAGGTAACTCAAGAAACTCTTCTAAAATTCTATCTTTCTGCTCACACAATTAAAAAAAAAATCTGAATGGCCTCAGATTTTAGCAGTCACTGAAAGAGTTTATGAATGCATAGATTATCAATACAGATGGGGCAGTGGAAATAGCAAAACATTTTATAAGATACTGACACCAGAAAGTTATATATCTTCTATATATTTGAAAAATGAAGAAATATATCATGTAATTATGCAGAAATATTAAAATGTTTTCAATTATATATATCATGAATTAAATGCATTTTAAATCTATCAGATTAAAAATTAAGAAAAGCATTGTTAAAAACTGTGTGTAATGCTTTTAAATAGCTTGGCTTGTTAGTCAATAATATATTAGATTTCAAAGGTAAATATGTTAAATTTTGCCAAATGGCAAGACTTGAATGAAAAGCGAAACAAGTTTACGACTGACGATATGAAGTCACGTTTCAAAACTAATAGCCCTTTTAGATTAAAAAAAAAAAAAGTTCTGAAAATAATTTGCAATGGTTCATTGGTATTATTTTACGCAAAATTCAGTAAAATGAAATTTACCCGTTGAAATCAGCACCAAATTAAACTTTGTAAATTCTAGCGCATGTTAAAGGTTGTCTCATCCAGAATTTTATTACTAACGATTCATTTCAGAGCAAAATAAAACAGTAATTGCCATTTATATGACAATCAATATCAAAAATTTAAATCTGCATTTTACGCAACATAGAAAAACTTCAAAAGATCTACTGTTTACCATGCAATTAAGGCATTTTATTCTGCTATCAACTCTACCAATTATTAATTCCATTAAGTATATTCAGTTTACTCTTTCTGCTCAATATATGCAATGTAAAATTTTCCATAAATTTATTAATTCATTTTATTTTGAGGTGAGCTTTTATTCAACTCTCAATGTCAACGAGAATGTTTAGTTCATTTTTTATTCGGTCTCAAAAGAGAAATCAAAATACGTGGATTTATGTACATGTATTTATGAATCAAAATACGTGAGAAATCACAGTGAGAAAAGCACTGCTACCTTAAACTGTGATTATATATAACAAATGCAGTGAATTATAGTTAAAAAATAGTGAAAATATTTATATTTCTGAACTATTTCATATATAACATTTTCAGTTTCGCATATGTGGCAATTTAAGAATTTTTTTACGTATACCAATTTTTTGTATCTTCAAGGAAAGCTTATTCTTTCACCTTTAGTATATAAGTAATGGTAATTTACCAGATAAAATTACTTAATGGGGAATACAGAAAAATATCTAACCACTTACCTTTGTGACTTCATCTGCAAAGAGACTAGAAAGGTAGTTCAGCTAAATCTGCTATAATAAATATTTATAATAATGCTAAATTATGCAATATCTATTAATATGACAAATTTTTGTAAAGCTATTTATTTGGATGAAAAATAAACACATTCAGAAATTTATGGCACTATATTATGATTAACAGAGGAAAAACACTTTTCAAAATTCAAAATAGTTTTTAGTAATCCAATTTATCACATTTTATTTGAATTCATGAAAAACAATCTTATATCCATGTATTCTTATGTATATAAGAACTCTTGATAAATTGGATCTCTGTCATTGCCTTTCACAGCACCTAAAATAAAAAAAACACTCACAATTACTATATGTGAATATAATTCATAATTAAATTTAAATAAATGACTATTAGAATGCAAATTAAAGGAAGCATTTAAAATATTTTAACATTTAGTACCTATAAACAGAGTAGCAATTATTTGATTTTTCGATTATAGTAAAATAAACATGGGGGATGCCTTTTAAAATTTTTTATGTCAGAAAATAAACTCAAACCACCAGCTGAACATATGAGCAGTTTTATCAATCAGCCACTGGTAGGTAACCTGGATACTGAATCAACATACAAAGTTGCCAAGATAAAGAGAGAAACAAAATTATGATAATCACATCTTACCTATTCATAAAACTATTTTAAATTTAATGTGTAGGCAAGTCCAAAAAGAGTGAGAATGAATTTATTTTGCAACACAAAGTAAAGTCTTGCAGGAGCAAAAAAAACTTCTCATGAGAGTGGCAAGTAAAAAATAATTAACTGCATCTAGTAACATTTATCTGATAACACATAAGTAATTGTTAGCTACGTGCAGAAAATAAAATCTGATCAGGGGCATAGCTAGAGGGGGGCAAGGGGGGGCATCTGTCCCCGGGTGCAGAATCCAAGGGGCGCCAAACTAATGTTAGAACATTTTAGAATTAAATGTGTTCCATCCTTGGCAAGCAGTAGGGGGCACGAAATCTTCAGTTGTCCCTGAGCCCTGAAAACCCTAGCTGTGACTCTGAATCTGATCATGTTAATGCAATTTTAAACTTTTGAATTCAACTGCAGAAATTTACCAAAGAAGTACTTGTAACAGTAGTAAATGAAGATGTGGCTAATCTTTACTGTATGGTACACCTTGGTTTCTGTCTGAAAAAAGATCGCAAAGTGGTATTGGTTGTTTGTGAAATGTGGAAAAAACTTTTTTTGTCAATAAAAAGGAGTTATTTCTGCAAATATTGCCAACGTGCTGTGATAAATTTAGTTTTGTGCTACTTTTTTTAATAGTAAACCTTTTGTACGGTCCCAGGTTTTTGGGTTTTACCATTCTTTTCAATTGATGTGTTTGGTTGCATGGAAGTGGTATGGTCTTGTATTTTGAACATGCTATTTATTATTTTGGTGTGGGTACCATCGTTTGAGTATGTCTGAGGTGACTAAGAGACGAAAAATTTAATTGAATTGCTTACCTGGAGGATGGTGGTGGGAAGCCTAAACATATGCATGTGAAAAAAAAGGTATGTTAAAAAAATGACGTTTCATTTATTTTTTTTGTCTCTGTGTGTTAATTTTTGTTAGAAGATTTGTTGTTTAATGTTTTTATGTTAGGGAATATGTATTTTTGGTAATTTATTCCTCTCTGTTTGTGTATTTTTGGTTGTCTGTGTGTTAAGACAGTGGCGAATTTTTTCTGGTAACTATGATATTTTTAACTTTCTGATTTTCTTAAAGTGAAAATAGATCAATGTGTACATGGACAAAGTTAAGGCAGTGCACAATGCCCAGTTTGTGCAGTTCTCTGTTTTAATAGGTCGATGTGTACATGAACACAGAGTTTGTGTATGTCTTTGACTTCTTATTTTGGTTTTGTGTAGCGGCCACCTTGAAATTGGTGCCGATCCTCTCAGGTGACGATCTTGATATAAAAAAAAAAAAGAAACGATTCGCCAAGGGTTACAGTAAAGTAAATTTTTACCAAAGATGTTCTACCATAATCACCATTTCAGTGGTTTAAACACTAGTGGAGCAGTATGCAGAGATGAAGATTTGAGTTTTGTTTACACAGTATGATGGTATAGGCACTCCAGCCATTACAGTGAACAAAATAATAATAAACATAGCCACAATAATTGTCTATAAATATTGATGTATAACACTGCATTAACAAATATATTTCTTATGCTAGTACAGTCAAAAGTCGTTAATTCTATAAACAGACATAATTTCTTGTTTAGTTACAAAGTTCGGCTGTTCAAGTCCTATAATTGCTGTGTTGAGAATACCGACTAATTTGTTAATCGAAATGTTTTCGTTTTCAATAACCTCTGGGTCACTTTCTTCACTATCGGAAGCGAATTATAATGACGAGGAATTTGATTTAAATCATATCAAAGACGGAGTACATCGAAATGAAATACTACACTTAGTACGGAATTATAAACCAAATAAAATAAAAACATCTGCCCTGAAGATAAGGATAGTGCTGAGAGATCAACTTCCAATCCGCCGCGTGAAATTGATAAACAAATTTCGGATTTCAAAACATACTTTCGCTTTGTAGGTACAAATTACATATTAGTAAATATATATCGGAAATTCTAGTTGACATAATCTTTCTAATCTATCATAATCTAATAATAACGTTTCTGCCCCCCCCCCTCTGCTGCAGAGCAGCGTGAAATTGATAAACAGATTTCGTATTTCAAAACATACTTTCGCTTTGTAGTAAATATATAATGCTCAATGAAACACAACATAACTATGAACTTATTGAAATACAACACAATAGTCAGAGTGCTATTGGTACTTTTCTGTTATTGGGACTGAATTCAAAATATACTAGGCATGTATGTAGTCTGTATGTGCGAGTGTGCACACACATACATGCAAACATATGCACACACATACACTTTTTAATTCAGTACAATAACAGAAAAGCACCCTTTTGTTTTAGTGTAATAAAGATGAAACTAATTTACCATTTTCAAAAAATTATCATAAACTAACATATTAGACCAACTGCTTCAATAGATGTCATAAAATTTTCAAAATAACCAAACTTTGGCAACCATGCACTTAACAATTGGTCAAATTTTAACAACTAACATTACAGTTTTCATATATATTCTATGTAAAAGTTTACAATTAGGTGCCCCTTGTTTCTTGGCAATTCTTTTTTGACGCCAAGATCGGCGCCAGGAAGGCACAATTTCAAGAAGGCCGCTACAGAAAACCAAAATAAGAAGTCAAAGAATTGCACAAACTCTGTGTCCATGTACACATCGATCTGTTTTCACTTAAACCAAAATAGGAAGTCAAAGAATTGCACAAACTCTGTGTCCATGTACACATCGATCTGTTTTCACTTAGAATTACACAAACTAGGCATTGCGCACTTAAACTTGTCCATGTACACATCAATCTATTTTCATTTAAATAAAATCCGGAAGTTAAAATAAAGTTAAAACTATCATGGTAATGAGAAGTGAGGTTTCATCGCCAAAATTTTTTTTAAAATGTTGCTAACCGAAGGGGCACAAAATTCTACACTAAAGCCATTGTTTTAACTTTGTTTTAGCTTCCTGATTTTTTAAAAATGAAAATAGATTGATGTGTACATGGACAAATTTAAGGCAGTGTGCAATGCCTAGTTCGTGCAAATCTGGGATGTTTTTTTAAGTGAAAACAGATCGATGTGTACATGGACACAGTTTGTTCAATTCTTTGACTTTTTATTTTGGTTTTTGTGTAGCGGCCATCTTGAAATTGTGCCTTCCTGACACCGATCTTGGAATCAAAAAAGAATCACCAAAAGCAAGGGGTACCCAATTGTAAACTTTTACTGTTGTTACAAATAGTGTTACCAGAAGGCATTTTAATTTAAAAACCTGTAGAAAAAATGCTAATCTTTGTCAACATCATGCAGGAGCTGTTCTAAAACCTAGAAACATTCCTGGGGACTTTGTTTTCAATGTGCATTATGCTCACAATGACAATAAGTTTACGAGATCGTGCTTTGTTAGTACAATTGTTTTACAAAATACAGTCAAAAGTCGTTAATCCGGACGCGTCGGGACTTCGGCGATTCCGGATTATAGATCATCAGTTTAAATCTGGTAAGATGGCATGCAGAAATTATAAAATTAAAAATATGAAACCGTAATTTATGAAATAAAGAACAATTATGATTTAAAGGGTATCAAAATTTACAAAAAAAAAAAAAAAAAAAAAGCTTAATATTTATTTGTTTACTTTATTAAACATTTCGGTACTATTCGGTTTTGAGGGCCGTAAAAAAAATTGCAGCGAAAATGTATGTGCAAAAGCGCCAAATCTAGCGTACGCGCTGATTTCAGATTGCGTAAGTTTATATGGTTCTATATTTCTTAAGACGCCATTGAAATACTAGTTTAATTTTTAAATCCTTTTTGATTTCTTTTTCTTTTTTTCTTTTTTTTTTCTTTTTTGATATCCTATGGATTTAACAATTTGGCAATTGTCCATGACGAAAAGTCGGCAGCAGAATTTTGGGTAAAGTGCAGAATGCCCCACTGCTTGACGCGTTTTTAAGAACTGCACATACTCGGTATCCATGTGCACATCGACCTATTTTCACTTAAAAAAAATCCTAGAATTGCACAAAAATGGCACTGAGCACACCCTTTACTTTATCTATGTACACATCAAGCTATTTTCACTTAAAAAGTAAAAGAAAATTGACAAAAATATAATTGTTTTTACCCTTGTAAAAAGTGGCGAACAAATAAGTAAGCGATTCTGCACTTTACCGATAATATTTTCAAACAAAAGGCATCATTCATTATAGAAAATTACGTTTAAACAACCAACGAGATGAAATTATGCTTTAGCGATAAGTCGGTAGCGAAATAGCGATGCAGGCATCCATTCAGTTATGTTTAGCAATTTTTATATAAATTATAATAATAATGATCTGAAATAGTTATTTACTCTTTTGCTTCCATTCCATCATGTTTAGCCTTTTTCATATAAATTATAATAATAAAAAAGTATTATATGAAATTAACCTTTAATCTAAATTAAAACATCAATCTTAGATAGCTATTTACTATTATACTTCCTTTCTTGCCGCAATTATTAGGGTTGCCAGAATTATTTTTGGCAGCATTGGCATCAACAATAGTTTGGTTATTTTTTACGGCCCTCGAAAGCGAATAGTACCAACATTTCTTTCAATGTAAGTTGTTTAAGTTGCTTCGTTTTATGTGATAATACTTTCTCTTTAATTCTATAAACAGACATAATTTCTTGTTCAGTTACAAAGTTCCGCTGTTCAAGTCCTATTATTGCTGTGCCGAGAATACCCACTAATTTGTCAATCGAAATTTTTTCGTTTTCAATAACCTCTGTGACACTTTCTTCACTATCGAAAGCGAATTATAATGACGAGGAACTTGTTTTAAATCATATCAAAGACGGAGTACATCGAGATGAAATACTACATTTAGTAAGGAATTATAAGCCAAATAAAATAAAAACGTCTGCCCTGAAGATAAGGATAGTGTTGACAGATCAACTTCCAATTCATTGCGCGCTGCGGCGTCCCCCCCCCCCACCTCCGCCGCACAGCAACGTGAAATTTATAAACAGATTTCGGAATGGTCTGAGAAACGAAGGATATGGCCTTTATCCAATTTTTGCAGCAATTCACCTTTTCGTTTAATGGACTTCGCAACATACTATCGCTTTGTAGATCCTTTACATATTAGTAAATATATATCGGAAACTCTGTTTGACATTATCGAAAGTTCAAGCTTACTTTTATAAAATTGCTCTAACAGTCTGCAAAAAATAATAAGCCGGATCCAATTCGAAGATTAAGGAACAACGCAATCTGCAACATTAACTGAATTAGATAACTTTAGCTTAGCGTGTTACACATTAAACGCGCATGCGCACAAACAAATTCGCAGCCGTAAGAGTCTTACGCGCTCTCGTAAACGCCTGTGCGCATGTGTGAACGCGGCGCATGCGCAGAAAGTTTGTAGCTTTGAGGTCCGGATTATAGATCATTCCGGATTATGGGTGTCCGAATTAACGACTTTTGACTGTATATACAGAATCCTTAATCGAAGGGAAAATCAGAAGACTGTGCATGCATTTTCCTTTAACTGAAACATGGATTTAACAACCATACAAATCTCAGTCTTACGGGACATGCCACACTATGCAGATAGACAGTAAAAAGTGCTTGTGTTGTTTTTATTTGTTAAAGGTATGAAATAAATATACTTCTAGATTTAAATTTTTTCTTTTCTTGTTTTACATTTGGATTACCTATCAAAAAGTAAGGAATTTTGATATTATTACAATATCGGAGTTAAAATAACAATTATTGGACATGTTAAAGTAATGAAAATTTTAAATTAGGTTAAAAAGTAACCCTTAATGTGGCATATTTTTGAATTAAACTCTATCGACATTAAACAACAAAACGTCCCTCTTTATTAAGGACTTTTATTAAGGACTAATTTTAAATACAGAGCTATGAATGAATTTTTTCCCTTGCATGTTATAATAACTGAAACAAAATTACTGATACAGTCAAAATTCCTAAATGCAAGTACATAAAATTTACTTTAGCAATTTAAAGAGATGAGACACACTGAACACATGAATAAATTTCTATCAAAGAATAATTTATTAAATTTGGCCCATTCCATAGTAAACTTTAACCATTAGATTACATTATTACACCATGTTATCAGTTTGAAAAGCAAGTCATATGCCAGATCTTGGATGTAAAAGAAATGCACAAAATAATATACAGATTATTGAAAAATGGTGTATACCAATGTTTATAGATATGATTAAATGTAACAGAAAATTTACTGTCACAACCACATTTTTAAGTGAAATGTATTATTTTAACATTTTACAATATTTAAGGTATGGCATTAAATGCAATTATGTGCCTGGATATAAGTTAATAAATTAAAAAATAATAATAATAATAATCAAAGAATGAATGTCATGAAAAATTTCAAAAACAAGCAGAATTTAATTTAGAAGACCTTTAGACACTTATGATAAATAAATTTGAGAATTCTTCACCCAAAATTAAATTATAATTAAACTAAAACCAGTTTGACTGACCTTCTACAAAATCCTTCAGCTGCAATTTTTTCTAGCTTGAAAACCAAATTCTTCTCCACATGGTAATAACATCTTAACCAGTTGAAATTCCTGCAGAAAGTTTGATAACACAGTAATAGAATTAATAGAATAGAAAAATTAACACAAAAGTAAAGAACATCATTTAAACTTAACATTATTACAAATTTTGGTGCTTTCTGACTATCTGCAAAGCTGTGAAAATTGGCAAAATGGTTAGTTTATGGTTCATATCTACTGCTCTGTTCACAAGTAGTAATTCAAATAAGCACTTTATAAGAAACAAGAAATTTTAGGATGCACACACACAAAAATATATACATTGGGTCAATATTCACATATTTTTCATCCAATGGAATACTATTCAGAAATAAAGATTAAATATAAAGCATGTAAATACATGTGTGTGGTATGCATATTCATAGTTTGCTATTATCGTGTGCATACTCTTGCTGTTTTAACATAAGTTGAAGCTGTGAGGGCAGATGATAAGAAAGTATCAGAATTTTTCATGTATAAGAAAAGATTGCCCTGACAATAGTATCTCAATTGTTTAGCACTGACATTTACATAGCGCATTAGAAATATATAGTAATATATGCATAATAAAAAGATAATTGCATATTATTAATTCATTTTTTTAAATGCCAAACTTTAACAATTCTTTCACATATAATTAAACAGAATTCTTTCACATGAACATCTAAAATCCATTCTTAACTAAAGAATAAATAATAAAACCATGTCAATTTCTTATCAAGCCCATCATTTCCGAAATGTCTACTTCTGAAAGTTCCCAGTATTTCTCAATATATTATTAAATTACTAAACTAAGCATCAATGATTGTCATGTTCGCTAATGTGGCAATATCTTTCACACTTCATTGTTACCACAAGTAACAAGTAGGCTTCAATAAATCTTTAACTGTTACATGCTACTTTTGTCTAAAATTTGTACAAATAATAAAATTAAATGAGCTCTTTATAATATGCTCAAAGAAATAATTTTGTATGAAAATTTGTATGTTATATATTGGCCTGATTAATGATTCAGGAAATAATTCGGGTTTTCAAAGTGCTTCCAATAATTCAAATTTCAGCTTGTGTCAAAATAAAATCTATAACACAAATCTAAGCAAATTTCCTTATGAACAATGCATTTTAACATTATTCAATCACTGGCAATCACACAGTACTGATTGCTTCAATAAACATTACTGTAACTGTGTTATTTAAAAGACTGTAATGTTTTAATTATTTCCTTAATTAAAACATTACAGTCTTTTCCTCCTTCTAACACCAAAAGAAAACCCAGATAAGAAATATAAAAATACCAGTAAAAATAAATTATATTACTGAATGACACTTTACATTAATTACACTTATGCATATATTATTTTATTATAAATTATTTCAAAATCAAAGAAGAGAAGGGGGAGAAACTTTAATATTGACATTTCTAAAATGATATAAACATTAATCATTTAGTACAGTTTGTTATTTCAGGTAAAAAGAATTCACTTTTCTGGATAGCATTTATATTTCCATCTCACTTTCAATGAAACATTAAGAGAAATGCATATAATTTAAACACCAGTTTATTTTATTTATCAGACAGATTATGTCAACTCAAAAAAACCTATCAGTAAAATTCGGTAGTAATAATTCTGAATGTTAGGCAACTTGCAAGATTCAACAAAAATTATCAATACTTTTATTATAATGACAATACTACAGTAACATGAACATAAAATTAAACTGCATATAACTATAAAATAAGCCAGCATATAATAATGGTGCATTAGTTTCTAAAACAATGGGCTCGATAAAAAAATACATGTATTATGGTAGCTATTCATATTCTTCAGCTTTCCTAATATTCTCATGTTCACTTTACATAACTAAAGTATCTAAAATACAATAAAAATGCAAACAATATTTATGAGAAAATGTTAAAAGCAATCATAAGCATTTGATTGAATGACTATATTTTGTCTTCCTGCAAGTCGAATCTTAAAATGATATGCAGTTTGAAAAATGCTTAATCCTTTTATAAAATATTCAAAAAAGATTAAAAAAAGGTACTGTTCTGTTATCAGGACCGGGTTCAGAATTGTATTTATGTATGCTTGTATATTTGTATGTTTGTGTGTCTACATACATCTATGCAGATACTTACGAACACAGGTTCATACATTTCCGATTCTGGTCCCGATAAGAGAACAGTACCCCCCAAAAGATAATGTTTCAACCATACATATTTTGGACAAAACAATGCAAACTCTTATTTTTATACAATTGTTCAAACTATTTAACATAAATTTATTGCTGCAATAAAATAATAAGCAATCTGATCACACATATTATTTTGAAACTGAATGCATTAAACTAGACTAAAAAAAAATTCAGTCATAAACATTTGGATAGCAGGGCAAATTAGATATTTGAAAAGACAGCCAGCCATTGAGATACACGTAATTCACGACAGAATGGTAACAATTCATAAAGCTGTGAAACATTTAACTGTCAAAATGACATAAATAACATAAATTCGAAAAGCAAAAAAAGTAAACATACAAGTATTGCAACTGAACTTACCTTTCATGCAACAAAAATTATCCATACAAGTTAACCTCATTGCGCAGCCATTTTGGATTTCGTTTCAAATCAGACACACAGAATTTCTTTGTCAGATAGATGTTTACGGATTTGCGGAAGAATACGAGGAACTAGTAGTTTGCCGGATACAATGTGCAATGACGCGAAAGAATATAGTTCTGTAGAACTTCCTGCATTATTCCGTAATAAACAGTACTATTTCCTAATTTGTTCTTTGTCTAATTAATTAATTAATAAGGAAATAGTTAAATAATGCCGAATTCACTTTTAATGAAATGTAAAATTTTGTATGTATGGGATGACCACCTTCTATCCAATATTTCTGAGAATATAAACAAATTTTGGAATCTGAGAGTATCAGTAAATAAATATATAGAATATCGCCTCTCAAACGAGCACTTCTGAAAGTGACCAGTAGTTCTGAGATTATAAATAAATATTGATATTAAGCATTATTTCTATAAGACGACCATCTATATAAGACCAAAGTTTCTAGAATCTTGGATAGTCATCAGAGATGTATCTTTGCTGCGAAATTATCGCACGACTGTAATTCAATATCAATAATAGATCGCGCGATTGAAAAACATTTTCTGTCCTGTAATTAGAGGAAAAATATTTTCCTTATGAGGTATTTCTCCCGCTTGCCTAGCGTGCCTTCGAGGTGTAATAGTTCTGCACGCTGGGCCGGTATTTCAGAGGTCCGTGGTTCGATTCACGGCGAAGGCGGTTGCTAATTTTTCATCTCTACGGCTTCCCAAAAAAATCCTAATGTCTCTACAGTGGCGCCCGAACTAAAAAGGTGTTGGATGAGGTATATCCACACCCAGGATTTAGTGATTGGATCCCCTTAAAAAAAAGTCGGCCTTTAAAAAGAGAAGTAATATGAAGTATTTCTCCCGCTTTCCTAGCGTGTCTTCGGCCTACCAGCGGCCGAGCGGTCGCACGACTGCTCGAACGAAAGTCGCTGAACCCTGGTAGTGCGATCCGAGGTTCGAATCCCGCGAACGGGCTGGCTGCATGGGTGTTTTCGTGGTTTTTCCCACGTGTAACGTGTATACGAGTCAGTTTCCCTTAGAAAGTCCTCCACGAAGACATCTCTTCCCTTAGTAGTGGTTCTGCACACTGGGCCGGTATTCCAGAGGTCCGTCCTTCGATTCCCGGCGAAGGCAGTTGCTAATTTTTCATGTTTCCTGCTTCCAAAAAAATACTTAATGTCTCTATACCCAAATTTAAAAAAAAAAAAAAAAAAAAAAAAAAAATCGTTTCCTTAATTAAATATATCTATATCTAGTTTTACCTATATTTGTAGTAGGGTTTGTAATCTGTAAGTAATTATACATGTAATTTATACATTTTTTATAAAAAAAAATATATGTTATTTAGAATTTTGCAAATATCCTAGAAAATGCTATTCCATTGAAAAAAATCTTTTCCATGACTAAATAAATTTTTAAAAACGTCAGAAAAAATAGCAGTAAAATTAATAACAAAATAACAAGAATAAATCATCAATCATGTCAATATTTTTAATGTACAGCATTTAGAAACAACTTAGTAAAATACATATGAAAAATAAAATAATGTGCAAGTTTCAGATGTGCAATGTCAAAAAATTAAAACTGGTAAATTTGAGAACAAATATCATCAAAATGTTTGACAACGAAAGTCCTCCGGACAATGCAGAATGAATGTCCTCAGGATGTGAAATTGGTGAACTCCTCAGGACATCTGAGAATCAACATCTTCAGGACATCCTGTCATATCCCGGGACATAGCGACTTAAATAAGACATCCTTAGGATGTTAAATTACGATCTCCTCAGGACATCTGAGAATCAACATCCTTAGGACATCCTAAGTATGTCCCGGGATATTGCGACTTAAATAGGACATCCTGAGGATGTTTTGTGCTATGGGGGTAAGGACCACGTATTTCTGAGACTCCTTCTTCTTTATTTTCTTCTTTCTAGGTATTTCCTTTCTCCTGATGAGGAGGGACCTTTAGCTGCCCTCGAAATCGATTGAGTGTTTCATTATACTTGCGCTAAATACAAGGTTGTTTTTACGATTTTGATTCACTTACAGGCAGTTGAAAGAAGATATTTTAGATCATAAATATGGACAAAAGGAATTGTGAATAGGTACTAATGACTATTGTTAAAATACAGTGGCTCCCAAAAGTGTTAGTACACTTATGATTTTCATTGAAATAAGGCTCTATCCATTAATCAAAAGTAAACTTTCTGAATGAGACTTTAATAATAAGATTTATAAGCTATTCGTAACAAAATTACATGAAATATTTTTTTAATTTAGCAAAAATTTATTCTTAAGAAATTAATAATCAAAAAATGACAAACATTTTATCTCACAAGTCTTCGTACACTTCAAAAAAAAATCTTGACATATTAGTAAATATTTTCATTTTTCGTTAAATTAATATTAGTAGGATATCCTTTAGCATCCACAACAGCTTTTAAACGTCTGGGAATAGATTTTACTAGTTTTTTTTTTTTTTTTTTTTTTTTTTTTTTTTTTTTTTTTTTGGTAATTTCTGTATCAATGTTCACCCATTCTTTCCATCATGGCTGTTTTGAGTTCGCTTTTCGTTTTGATGTCGTGATTTTGTACTCTAACCTCCAGCTCTTTCCAAGTGTGTTCTATGGGGTTTAAATCTGGTGACTGAGGTGGTGTTTTCAAAACCTCTGGACAATTATAGAGACACTACTGGCAAACGTTGAGAGCCGTATACTTAGGATCGTTATCATGATTAAAAATAAAGTTGTTTCCAATACCCAAATTTTGGGCTGATAATTTTAAATTGTCTCTTAAATATTTAAATAAAAAGAATGATTCATTATGCCATCAATAAATACCAAATTACCTAGTTCTGATGCTGTCATGCCCCCCCCCACAAGAATACCTCCACCGCCATGCTTAACTGTTCCAATTAAGTTCTTAGAATGAAGTTCCTTATTTTTTCTTCTCCATACAGTTATTCGACCATCGGAACCAAAAATGTTAAATTTGCTTTCGTCAGCAAATAGGACATTATTCCAGTACGTTTCGGGTGTATATATCATTGATTTTTGCGAATGAAAGCCTAAGCTTTCTGTTTTTCTCACTAACAAAATTATTTTTACGGGCAGAACGTCCATGTAATCCAGTTTCTCTGAGAACTCTGAGAAGAGTTGAACAGTTTCAGGTGAAATCGAAGTAGAAAACTTTGCATTAAATTCTGCAGAAACTTTTACAGAACTCAAACGTGGGTTTTTTACAAATTTTCTAAGAATAAATCTCTCATCACGTTTAGTTAACTTTCTCGGTCGACTTTTTCTTACCTTGTTTTCAATCCGATTTTCTTCTTTAAAGCGTTTTATCACATACTGCACTGTAGAATGGGTTAAATTAACTAATTTATTGATATTGCAAATTTATTTACCACTACTATGGTGAAAAATGATCAATATTCGAATGCTGTAATTTCTTTACGACTGCGACCCATTTTTCAATAATAAATAGAATATTATGAAGTAAACAGTAAACAATTAAAGCAAACGATTTTTTAAATGCCACCAGAATGTAAAAATTTAAAAAAAGCGACAAATGATTATTCTAATTTTGATTTTATCGAAAAATATTTCAGTGTATGAAGACTTTTGTGAAATAAAATGTTTATCATTTTTTTATTATTAATTTCTTAAAAATAAAGTTTCGCTATATTTTAAAAATATTTCATGTAATTTTGTTACGAATATATTATAGATCTTATTATTAAAATCTCATTTAGAAAGTTTACTTTAAATTAATGGATAGAACCCTATTTCAATGAAAATCATAAGTATACGGACACTTTTGGGAGCCACTATATATATTTTTCACTAGATGTGTTAAGTTTCTTCAGTGAAATTATGTGTACAATTTTTGTGATCCAAAATAATTTTTAGAACTGTATTTTTGTCTTCATTCTGTGAAGTTACTGTAGAAGTTTTTGTCAGTTTCCTTTTCGTTTTGTATTTGAGAATCTTTTGGGTATTATATTTTTATTAGGTGGAATATCTTTATTAGCAGTTTGGGAAATGTATTTCTTGCGCATTTAACATATCAGCAGCTTCTAGTTGTAGTGGTGCTGATTTTAGAATCTTGTTTAACACATCACATTGTTTGTCAGATTTTAATGAATCTACTAATTCTAAATATGTTTGTTATACAGTCAAAAGTCATTAATCCGGACTCGTCGGGACTTCGGCGATTCCGGATTAACGATTTTTCCGGATTATAGATCATCAGTTTAAATCTGATAAGATGGCATGCAGAAATTATAAAATTAAAAATATGAAACCGTAATTTATGAAATAAAGAACAATTATGATCTAAAAGGTATCAAAATTTTCAAAAAAAGCTTAATATTTATTTACTTTATTAAACGTTTCTTTCAATGTAAGTTGTTTAAGTTGCTTTGTTTTTTATGTGATAATACATTTTCTTTAATTCTATAAACAGACATAATTTCTTGTTCAGTTACAAAGTTTCGCTGTTCAAGTCCTATAATTGCTGTGTCGAGAATACTGACTAATTTGTTAATCGAAATTTTTTCGTTTTCAATAACCTCTGTCACTTTCTTCGCTATCGGAAGCGAATTATAATGACGAGGAACTTGATTTAAATCATATCAAAGACGGAGTTCATCGAGATGAATTACTACATTTAGTAAGGAATTATAAGCCAAATAAAATAAAAGCATCTGCCCTGAAGATAAGGATAGTGCTGACAGATCAACTTCCAATTCATTGCGCGCCCGCCGCGGCGTTAAAGATAAACAAAGTTTAGATGAACAAAGGATATGCCTTTATCCATTTTTTGCAGCAACTTCACTTTTTGTTTAATGGATTTCGAAACATACTTTCGCTTTGTAGATGATTTACATATTAGTAAATATATATCAGAAATTCTATTTGGCATAATCGAAAGTTCAAGCATACTTTTATAAAATTGCTCTAACAGTCTGCAAAAAATAATAAGCCGAATACAATTCAAAGATTAAGGAACAACGCAATCTGCAACATTAACTGAATTAGATAATTTTAGCTTAGCTTATACCGTCCGTTATACATTAAACGCGCATTCGTAAACGTATTTTGCGCACACGCATATTTGCAGCCGTAAAAGTCTACGGCTCGAAGTCTCGACGCATGCGCAGAAAGTTTGTAGCTTTGAGGTCCGGATTATGGGTGTTCGAATTAACGACTTTTTACTGTAGTTCATTCGGCTAATCTTTGGAATATGGTAACAGCTAGTTTGGTGACATTTTGGTAAGGTGATGAAAGTTACTAGCTAGGACTTTAGCAGTGTACATGGATAAAGTCAAGAGTGTGTGCAATGCCATTTTTGTGCAATTCTGGGATTTTTTTTTAAGTGAAAATAGGTTGACGTGTACATGGATGATACCGTGTATGTGCAGTTCTTAAAAACGCGGCAAGCAGTGGGCGATTCTGCACTTTCTCTCAATTTCGCACCTAATCTTCGTCATGATTAAGCATTTTTGTTCCGTAAAAGTTCTAGTATAAGCGTAATTCGGCTAGCAGATTGTTGAAAAAAATGTTGATTAAAAAAAATGCCTTTACTTCGTGAAAACAAAATGGCGTCCAAAACAAAACTAGCAGGTTGCTGTAGCAGGGTTGGTCGCCAAATTTTCGCCAAGTTACCATAATCCAAAGATTAAACGTTCATTCTTACTGTGTTCCACATAACATTGTTTGTCAGATTTTAATGAATCTACTAATTCTAAACATGTTAGTTCATTCTTTCTGTGTTCCAGTGAGAGGGTCTGTGATTTTTTTTTGGCTACTTAATTCAAAATTCATTTTCATCATCTATACTAAGTGGATAATTCATTATGCATTGTAGTTGTAGTACAAGTTGTACAGTCAAAAGTCGTTAATTCAGACACCCATAATCCGGAATGATCTATAATCCGGAACTCAAAGCTACAAACTTTCTGTGCATGCATAGCATTGACGCATGCGAATAGGCGTTTACGCGTGTGCGTAAGACCTTTACGGCTGCGAATATGCGTGTGCGCAAGCGCATAATACGTTTACGCAAGCGCGTTTAATGTATAACGGACGGTATAAGCTAAGCTAAAATTATCTAATTCAGTTAATGTTGCAGATTGCATTGTTCCTTAATCTTCGAATTGCATCCAGTTTATTATTTTTTGCAGACTGTCAAAGATATTTTATAAAAGTAAGCTTGAACTTTCGATTATGTCAAATAGAATTTCCGATATATATTTACTAATATGTAAAGGATCTACAAAGCGAAAGTATGTTTTGAAATCCGAAATCTGTTTATGAATTTCACGCTGCTCTGCGGCAGAGGGGGGGGGAGAAACGCGCAATGAATTAGAAATTGATCTGTCAGCACTATCCTTATCTTCAGGGCAGATGTTTTTATTTCATTTGGCGTATAATTCCTTACTAAATGTAGTATTTCATCTTGATGTACTCCGTCTTTGATATGATTTAAATCAAGTTCCCCGTCATTATAATTCGCTTCCGATAGTGCAGAAAGTGACACAGAAGTTATTGAAAACGAAAAAATTTCGATTGACAAATTAGTCGGTATTCTCGACACAGCAATTATAGGACTTGAACAGTGGAACTTTGTAACTAAACAAGAAATTATGTCTGTTTAATAGAATTAAAGAGAAAGTATTATCACATGAAACGAAGCAACTTAAACAACGTACATTGAAAGAAATGTTTAATAAAGTAAACAAATAAATATTAAGCTTTTTCTTTTTGTATATTTTGATACCCTTTAGATCATAATTGTTATTTATTTCATAAATTACGGTTTCATATTTTTAGTTTTGTAATTTCTGCATGCCATCTTACCAGATTTAAACTGATGATCTATAATCCGGAATCACCGAAGTCCCGACGAGTCCGGATTAACGACTTTTGACTGTAGTATTTCTAGTGTGCTGATGTAAGTAATGTATTTAATAAGTAGCATTATTTCTAGTGTGCTTACACATACTCCACCTAATTTATAAGGTATTTCTCCCGCCTTCTTGATGTGGTGGTCTGCACACTGGGCGGATATTCCAAAAGTCTGCGGTTTAATTCCTAGTGAAGCCATTGCTAATTTTTCAATCTCTCTTGCTTCCAATGTAAAATTCTAATGTCTGTACAGTGGCGCTCGAACTAAAAGGGTGTTAGATGATTGTCCTCCACGTCCAGGATTTGGTGATTAGGTCCCATAAAAACCCCAGTCATCCTTTAAAAGGGGGAGATAAAGTATTTCTCCCACCTTCTTGGCATGCCTTCATGGTGTGATGTGTATCCAGAGGTCCACGGTTTGATTCCTGGCGAAGGCGTTGAATATTTTTCATCTTGCTTGCTTCCACAAAAATACCTAATATCTCTACAAACTGATGAATTAATACAGCTGCATACATATCAAAGAACGCATATATTACACTCGGTGCACTGTATGTGACATGTACAAGTTTTGTTACTTTCATGTATAGTGTATATTTGTGTATTATGTGTTTATGAAACAGACCACCCATTCTTATTCTGTATTACTTATAAACATAGTGTTTCATTTGTTTTATGTCTGATTCTAAAATCCCAAATCTTACTTGTTAATTTACCTTTATTTGCTGTAATTAAGCGATTAATCATTTTATCTCTTACAAATCTCATAATACCATATATAGTGTTATCCAATCTCTTAAATTTTTTTCCATGAAGATAAATATATTTTAATGTTCGGTGCATTCGTTCGATGTGCATGTTTGTGTTAACACCACTGTGAAGTCTATAACAGTATGCCCAGCTAGATGTATTTTGTAAATAATATGTTTCAAAGTAATTTGCAAATTCAATAGTGTCAGGATCTTAAGTAATTTTATTGCTGCTTCTGTCAGTATATGAAAAGTATGAATGTCTTGTTCTTCTAAGAGAGATATAATAATTTTATATGTTTTTGCCTGTTTTTCAACACCATTGATTTTTTTAAAAATTGTTTCTCCAGGCTGTATCAATTTGCCATGCACAAAAAAGATGTTTCTGTAGTAAACCCATTTCAGACTCCCAAGCATTAAAAAAGATTCAGCCATATCAGACATAAATATTTGTGGTTGTATTTGCCCAACGTTTTCTTTAATACATGAAAAAAAAAAAAAAAAAAAAAAATGATAGCACTGGCTGATCACATCGATTAGAAATTAAAAATGCACACAGGAATCTTTGGTGTAAATCATCTATTGTAAGTAAAGTTATGAAATCTGTATGCATTCACCCCATGTGTATCATCAATACATATACAAGTTAGAACAAAATTTTTTCAGTATCTCTCTTTGTGCTTCTGTCATCATTATCAAAACAAAATCATTTCCTTTTAGAAATGAATATTGTGTACAATATTCACTCATGCTATCTTGATCCCTGGGTTTTATAAAATGAAATGCATAGATGTTCAGGATTTTGCATTTGAGGTACCCACGTATCTACACAAACCTAATCATTTTCATGTTTAACAGAATTAGAAGATAAATTGAAAGTTTAGCTTTAGTGTAGAATTGGGTGCTCCTTCGATTGGCGACATTTTTTAAAAAATTTTGGCGATAAAACCTCACTTCTGGTTACCACGATAGTTTTAACTTTGTTTTAGCTTTCCTATTATATTTAAATAAAAATAGATTGATGTGTACATGGACATATTTAAGGCAGTGCGCAATGCCTAGTTTGTGCAATTGTAGGATGTTTTTTTCAGTAAAAACAGATCGATGTGTACATGGACACAGATCTTATGCAATTCCTCGACTTCTTATTTTGGTTTTGTGTAGCGGCCATCTTGAAATTGTGACTTCCTGGCGCCGATCTCGGCGTCAAAAAAGAATTGCCAATAAACAAGGGGCACCCAATTGTAAACTTTTACCGAAAGATTTTTAATGTTATATAAATCTTGTTTTACAAGTAAATGAACCCTCTCAAGCCCAGCATCTAATTTCATCTAAAATATTATCCAGAGAAATTTTTGCTGCTATCTTTGATGCAATATTTTTTATTTCATCTGTTGTTAAAAATAAGTGACCTAAATCATTCCAATGGCTAATATGTATTTTCTGATATGACACTACACATTTGCCATCTGTATGTTCTGTTACTTTTAATGCAGCTGGGCAATATGCATTTATTTTATTGCTACCATGGATTTTTAAGTGACCCAAACCTTTACTTTCTGATATAAAATTTCCTGAACAGTGGCATTACACCATGTATATTAAATATGCTTACTCCATAAGAAATTTTGTCTTCATATTATTTTCAATTTCTGCCTTCCATGCCAAAAAAACATTAAATGAATTAAATTCTAGCTCAGTATGATTCAAATCAACATCATGAACATTATTGAAATAAAATATTATTTCTCGCTTTTCAAAATTAGCATAACATACAAGACACACATAATTAGCTGTTAGAAGTATGAATTTTATTTTGATGATATATCCAATTTTTTATGTCACTAAATTTCAGATGTCAGTCCTCACATTTGTAGCTTGGTGATCGACCACTTTTTAAAGAATCATTAATGTAGTAATATTAGAGTGTAATGTGTTGGTATGCCGTTTCAAACTGCATTTATTTTGGTACGTTTTTAAGCAATTAGAGCATACAAAATTACTCTCAGCCACACTAAAATTATTTGCACAATCAACCATACTATTAGAACTTAGTTTTCAGAGACTCAATTAATGTAGTATTATTGTAATGAAATTTATATGCATCGCGTTTCAAATTGTATCTATAGTTGAAAGTTTTAAACAATCACTCTCAGCCATACTAAACTCATTTGCACAATGAACCATATCACTCACAACACAACCAGAATTATCACACTGAATTATCGTTCACGATTACTCCTTCCTAATTTTGATTCGATTTAGAATCAAAAATACCTTCTGAGGAAACAGAAGTACTTCGCCCTGAAATGGGCAGTTTTTCTTGATTTTGTGCAGAAGATATAATAATCGAAGCAAAATAAAAAAGAGAACTGTATCTGCAATCACACGCTATAATACATAATCTCTGCTACCACAGCAGGGCAAAGAGCAGAGTAAATAATAGTAAATACGAGGCGCCTTCAGGGAAATGACGACATGCTCAATAATCTGCGCAGATGTTCAGGGAGGAACCAGGAGGAAACCAAGGAGGTTAGAATAGAAGGAGGGAGGGTTCGCAGTTTCCTCCACTATCGGGGAATGAAACTCCGCCGAACAAGCGGCGTCCATGTTTGTGACTTCAAAACATTGCATTACGGCAGTGACATGTATGTGTTTCTAAGCTGTTCCGTGCATTTATTTTCCAGTAAAAATATGTTAAATTTATAATGAAATCCCTCGCTATTGTTGAATTTTTGTTTTAAAGTAATAAAGATGATATCCATAATTTACTATGTACAGCAAATTATTAAGAAATAGTTCGAAATCTAAATGCATGCGCATAACTTTAAAGCCTTTAAAAAATGATTTTTCTGCATATTTCACGAATTTGCTTAGGTTAGAAAATAAATCTTAATAAAATAAAACAGATTTATGTGAATTCATTGATTTCAGTTTATGCGCATTTCATATTTATTAATCTCAAAGAAACTGCCTTTAATTAAATTGAATTACAGAAATGCACCTATATAAGTTTTTGGATACATCTTTCCACATGTTCAATTGTGTAAATATTTTACCACTATACTGCCCAGAAATTTGTAAGTTTATGCAAAAAATGTTTAACAACAGAACAGTTTATCTTAACTTAAAAAAATGAATAATAATATATATATATAGAAAAGCATTGCTTTATTTAACACCTTTACAATTAATAAAAATAGTAACAATTGATTTCTTACTTTTCATGAAAGTTATAAAACGAATTAACTAAAACGTTCAAATTATACAATTTAAATCCTACCATATAGCATTGTATCTTAAGGAACGAAGATACCAGCTATAAACAGAAACATTAAAATGTATTTAATATATTTTGATTATAGTTATATTAAATAACCTATTTTAAGTCCTTTTTTTCACATCTGGAAAGAAAACCACATGACATTGTGATATTTTTGACATAGTTGTCATATTACATAAAAAAAAGAAAATTAATAGTTACGTGTGAAAAATAATGCCCGGAATTTTTTTCGAGAATCTATTTGTGCATGAATATGCAATACAAGCTGACATGCTTCAAAAAGAAAAGAAAAAAATGTTGCAATGACAGACTTCCTTGCACAAGTCACGGTGATAACAGGAAGATGGCCGCCAAGCTTCACCATTTGAGTTGAACCTTCCCTCCTTCTATTCTAACTTCCTTGGAGGAAACTAGCGTCTGAGGGGCTAGACGCTTGTTTCCTTTCCCCATCGATGACGAATAGCTGATAGCTTTGCACTTCGTAATTGATTACGAAGTCTCGATACTTTGTTTTAAGTATCTACCCGTCGTCGTCGTTAGACGTCGGAAGGTTAGCTCAAACATGGTAAAAATGCTAAACGTACGACTATTTGCGCAGACACCATCTGCGCATGATGCCTTCAATGTGCCATGCGAATCTAGCGCCATTTTGTTCTCGAACGTGGTCGGATGGTGTGGTGGTGAGTATACGACCGACATCTATTGTTCCTAATTTTAAGTTGAACTTAAAATTCTAATGCTTTTCAACTTAAATAAATAACCCGTCTTTTTAATTAATTTTAATCAGTATTATTTTTTTTTTCTTGCACATAGGGCAATTATTCGCCATAAATCGTTTTCTGCTGAATTTCTGAATGTATAGGTAAGAATTATTTTTGATTTTGTAAATATTAAATTAACTTTGAATACAAAATTATTTATTAAATTGTATGTAATTTATCGGTTTGTGTGGGCAGTTGAAAGGAGAAAAATTCGTGTCGTTTATGTACTTATGCACCCAATTTTCTTATTAAATACTGCGAAATGTGATATATGTTTGTATTTCTGTGCTCTCTTGAACAAATATACACCTATTTTTTTTGTATGATTTTTCTTGTATCAGATGAACAGTAATGTTAATTATCTGGCTGAGCAAATAAATAAAATGTTCTGTAAACTATCCTGCTCAGCATGCACCATTTATTATTAGATATCACCTTTAATAATGCTTCTAATTGAGCATGTTTACCCAGAAACATCAACATTGTGTCCTCAACCGAGCCAGAGCGTGTAATATTAAAATCAGAAACCTAACGTTATATGTTTTATTGTAAACATTTCTAGTATTATTCTGTTATTTGCAGCGAAATTAAGTAACGAATGTACAAAATTGAAGAAAAAAACAGTGGCTTTCGCTGCGATGTGTTTGTTCTGTCAGTATTAATCCAAATTAATGAATTTTGTATGATTGCTGCATTTTTTATTGCTTCATACGTAGACTGCTAATTTTTTAATGACTGAAGATAGAGAAATGTTAGACGAGATCATTAAATTCTCTCCTGATAAAGTTATACAAGAAGATTCCATTTGCAGCTGTGATTATTTTCAGTTTAAATAAGATAGTGTGGCGAGAGATTTTACCATCTCTTGACACAATGCCATGTCAAATATTATAGTTGCATTTTTGTAATTGCATGTGTGTGTGGTAGTACAGGTAGTTAGTTATGCATGTAATTCACAACATTGTTGGTGTAGTGTGTAAGTCAATGCGGACATGCCTAACATCATCATTTGTCTCCCAACTGCAGAGTCGTAAGCGAGAAGTTGAGTACGCAGCTGAAATCATAGAATGAATGTCAGTTTGTGTTTGCTTTACTGTGGTTCAACAGTTCTTGTGTTAAGTTGGCATTAAGGTAAAAAATTACAAGGAGAAGAAAGGTTCAATGTAACCTTTGTATGTATTTATGGGATTTTGTCTTTATAAGTAAGACAATGATTACCACATCAACAAATACATTTTAAACTATAGGAAAGCTCGTTCTAATAATGTATTGAAAAAAGTGGAAAATGAGAGGAATATTTTTAATAAATTTCAGCACTGTAAAGTGTGTGTGTGTGTGGGGGGGGAAATATAGTAATCCATCATTGGCAGGTCTTGGGTAAAGCAACATGCATCGTAATAAGAGATCACATCATCTTTATGACTAAAGGTAAGAATCAGCCGCAGTGAAAAAAAAAAAAAAAAAAAAAAAAAAAAAAACATGCTCATGCTGTTTTGACATTCAAAGTTAAAATATGAATCAGATGATTGTATAGTTCATTAATGCCATATATTTTGTTAATTTCACAAGACTGGATCAAATTATTTCCTAACAGTAGTATATAAATTTTGTAAAGTTGCCAGCTGGAATGTCCTCTGGAGAAGGATTTTTAATTTTCTTTTCTGTTTCAAGGGCAAACTTGCTAGCAAATTCTAATCTGTGTAATTATGTCATATATTAACCTATTAAATGTCGTGTTGCTTATTTGGTTATCATAAACAGTCGAAAGTCTTTAATCTGGACTCTTCGGGACTTCGGCGATTCCGAATTATATATCATCAGTTTAAATCTGGTAAGATGGCATGCAGAAATCGTAAAATTAAAAATGTGAAACCGTAATTTATGAAATAAAGAACAATTATGATCTAAAGGGTATCAAAATTTACAAAAAAAAGCTTAATATTTATTTGTTTACTTTATTAAACATTTCTTTCAACGTGCGCATGCGTAAAGCATACATTACGCATAGTCGAAATTAGAAAATTGCAACCAGAAAACTATTTGATGTGTATTCGTGATATTTATAATGACGAGGAATTTGATTTAAATCATATCAAAGACGGAGTACATCGAGATGAAATACTACATTTAGTAAGGAATTAAAAGGCGAATAAAATAAAAACATCTGCCTTGAAGATAAGGATAGTGCTGACAGATCAACTTCTAGTTAGTTGCGCGCCGCGACGACCCCCCCTTCCCGCAGAGCAGCGCGAAATTGATAAACAGATTTCGGAATGGTTAGAGAAACAAATCACCTCTCTGTCACTTTCTTCATGCCTTTAACCATTTTTTGCAGCAATTCCACTTTTGTTTGATGACATCGAAACATGTTTTCGCTTTGTAAATCCTTTGGTATCTCCAGAATCGGAAACTCTTTTTGATATAATTGAAAGTTCAAGCTTACCTTTTATAAAATTGCTCTAACAGTCTGCAAAAAATAATAAGCCGGATCCAATTAAAAGATTAAGGAACAACGAAATCTGCATCATTAACTGAAATAGATAATTTTAGCTTAGCTTATACCGTCCGTTGTACATTATACATGCGTAAACGCATGATGCGTTTAAGCATGCGCAGCAAGTTTTTAGCTTTGAGGTCCGGATTAAATACTTTTGACTGTACTTTAAGCCGCCTAGTAACATCATCTAGCTATCTCGGAGGGGAAAAAGACAACATTCAACTCATCCACTGAATGTCGTTTGTAGAAAACCTAAAGTGATCACTACCTATACGCTCTTATGCTGAGCTCATGTTAATTTCCACATTCCACTCTCCTCTTATCATAAAAGCGAAACATGTGTTTTGAAAACGGAGTAGACGTAGTGGATCGAGGCTAATTTTGGTCATTGTGATTTTACTATAATTATTGGTGAGTGTTGATTAAAGCGGTTATTACTTCTAGCATCAGTCCCTGCTAGACGGGACTTTCCTGAGAAAGAAGATTTTTGGTAGCACTGGTTTAAGTGGGAGGATTCTTAGAAAAAAGAATCCCGCCTAGCTACGGAAACAATGTAGCGGCTATGTGATATTTTTCAAACCTCTCCAAAAAATGTCTCATCTGAAACTCTGTCGCTGGTAGAAATCAACCAATCAGATGAAAGTTCTGCTTCTGAAGGATCAGGTGATCCCAATCTGAGCGATAATTGATTATTGTTTGGCGTTGTCTTTGTAGTAAGTGAAAATGGTAACCTAGCTACATGGGTTTCCTGGAAATGTGCGGGTTCTGAGAATTGCCCCTTTCGTCATTCAGTTCGGCATAGCCGAAAGATAATGTGAATGGGACATTACATAAATCTTTTTTTTTTTTTTTTTTTTGGTCAGTGTAATTTGTATAGATGATGGACACAAACTCATAAAGCCCCATTTGGAGATTACAGTTGATACTGAGTAGAATTTCAACAAGCATTTTATGATAGCATTGTACAAGAATAAGCTTAGGGAAAGCTTTGAAAGAATTTAACCCTTAGCCTGTCGAGTAATTTTCTGCGAATCCCTTTAAAACTGTCACTAGTTTTGGACCGAACTTCCCGTAAAATGTCGCGAAAATAACCCTAAACCTCTGAAAATTGTCAAGCAGTTCTTTTGTTATTTCCCATCCCTTCCAGAATTTTACTTCAATGATTCCGCTAAGTGAGATTGATTACTAGATATTGTGCCGTAGATGTGAGCTGTCAAGAGAATTGCAAAACACTAGACTCTCCGTGATGACCGTCTTAAGGGTCAGGGTACAGCTGCGAAACTTAAAAATTTCCTTCCCTTAAACAATCTTATCTCTACATATCTTCTCTACATATAATAAAAGAAAGAGTCTGTCTGTGTGTGTGCCTTTCGTTTGCGCTGCGCGTAAGCTAATAGACCCACGGCTACGAAATTTGGTACATAGGTACATCTACACAAGAGCCAGTGCACTTCGAAGCGATTTTTTCGAAATTCGAATGCGAATTTTTTTTATTTCATGTTTTGTGACGAAATCGTGTCATTTTGAAACATAATGGGCTATAGGACAGCGAGATTTTACTCTACACACTCCATTTTCACATCGTCATGAAACGTAGGCACTTAGCTATTTTACGAACTTAAAATAAATTTCGTGTTTCAATAAATCGATCAAATACGAATTTATTTAACAAAGGGAGCTTAACACCTTTTCAACGGGATTTTTTCTAAAAAAGTTTATTTTTAAAAATGTACAGTTTATTTTTCTTTGATTTTTGGACACGTTAAACTTTCATCCTTGCGACTGCTTTTACAAGAAGAATTTTGGAAAAATGATAAAATTTTGTATTTTTAAAGAATTTTTTAAATGAAGCTTCTGAGTACACTTCTCACATCTTTAAAAATGTGATTTTGGCAACAATTTTCCTGTCTTGTTGTTGATAGATTTTTGATGAAATCGCATCATTTTCTGTTTTTAAGAGATTGGCATATTTCATTGTCATTTTTATATATATAAAATACAATTTTTTTTGATAAAGTTGTTCTGCAGAGTAAAATTCTGCGTGGAATTTTATGTTTTTTGAGCTGCTTTCAAGTTATTTTTTGCTTATTTCACTGTTTGTAAGATATTGAAAAGTTTTGCATGATTTTGTTTCTTCAACGAAATTGGTTGGTTAATTTTTTATTAGGATAATTAATATTTGTATTAAGGAATATAGCTTATTTCATTGTAATTTTTTCTCTTGAAAATATAAGATAAAATATCATTAATTATACTTTGCTTTTCAGAATATTTTGTTTTTTTGTATTCTTTATGTTATTTATTACTCATTTCATTATTTTTAAGATACTGAAAAGTTTTGAGTGATTTTTTTAGGAAACAAAGTTCTTAACCTCCTTTATACCATTTGAGTTCTTAAGATTTTGCAAAGGGAAGTTGGTTAATTTATTTATTAGGATAATTAATATTTGTATTAAGGGATATTGCATTAATATTTGTATTAAGGGATATATTATTTCATTGTAATTTTGTTATACGTAGTAACTTTTTTATGAAGTTGTTCTTCAGAGTAAAGTTCTACGCAGTTTTTAAATTTAACGTTTGGTGTTCCCTTCAGCCATTTTCCCGGTACATTTAAAAGCCAGACGAAGGCTGGCAGCGAAGCTGTTAGTTTTCAAATAAATTGGTTTTAAAATTTACACGGTTAAATTTTTAATTATTACGCATTTTAAACCTAAGTAACCTAAATCTGTATGTCACTGATTATCACAGGAATTTCAATGCAAACTGATTAAACTGCTATCACTAAAATTATATTCTGACAAATATCTGGTGCAACTTTCATTCGTTCTGAGATATTGCTGAAACATTTCCTATTATTTCCGATTTTCTGTATTTTTGTCATTAATTAAAAATCTTTAAAACTTTCAGCATTTTCCTATATTCTTCAACTGTATGCAAATAATAATTATTTTAAATAATTTCTTTTTGCCTTAATTATTACGTAGTTTTAAGAGTAATAAACGAAACATTTGGGTGTTTTTTAAGGGTGATAATATTAATATTAAATTTGCATTTTACTTTTCATATACATTCAAGATATTCAGAAAGGGAATTATAACTTGAAACTGTTTTCAGTGTATCATAAATTTATTGATTCAAATTAAAAATTCTTGTTTTCCTGTCCAAGAAACACTAGTAAACTTTATCTGAAATAGGAAAGATGAGACATTAATAACAAACAAAGCAATTAATTTGGAAGTCAAAGAACAAAAATCAGCGTTATATTTTTAAATTTTCACAGGAATAGTTTCTATAGTTTTACCGAACCATCATCCTCAGCTGCAAAAGCGCAAATGAACGAGATAAGATATAATGAAAATTAGATTGTGAAAATTTGAAAATATAACCCTGATTTTCGTTGTTTGACTTCCAATTTAATGTTTGTTCGGCTTGTTATTGTATCTTAATTAAACAAAGCAATGTTGTTACTCATTAGCTTACAATATAATTTATTCAATATGGTATTTTTGTAAAGAAAGAGTGTTGCTTTACATTTGGTAAAGAATAAATAAGCATTGCATTTAATAATTATACAAGTTATTAAATATTTAATAATTAATCATAAGAATATGAATAATTAAATATTTTTTCGGAGATATATTTTCCAGAGATATTTTTTTTTTCTAGGGATTCCAGCATACATTTTTGAAGCATTATGCTCTAAATAAATGTCTTGTTTGAACATTTGTTTTTATTATTGACAAATCTCCAACCAAAGGAAATACCTTACTAGGGAGGATATTTAAACAAAAATTTTTATTAGAATAAATATTTTCGTTATTTTAATACTACTAATAATATACAAACATTAATTAAAGTTCACTATAGCTGAGTGAATAAGATTGCTGGATGTTGGTAGTTTGTTGTTGGCAACCGAACAGGTTAGCTGCTTGTGGTCTTTATGATTTTCGCGATACGTAACGTGAATTCCAGTCAATTTTATTTAGAAAATTACCCACGAAGGTGTTCTCTTAAAGCAGATAACCCATGACTTCTTAAAAACTGTAAAATATAATCTGTGGATATTTTACGTTATACGATAACAGGAACAAAATGATTTCCTATACAAAACCATATGATCAGCGCTGTTAGTGCCCGCCATTTAATTAAATGCATCCATCTTATTCCTTACAATTAATTTTTCTTTTTCAAAGAAAGTTTGATTTCAGTAAAATGTACAATTTACAATGTGTCATTTTATTTTGCTCGTTTTTTATGCATATATTCAAATTCAGATAGATATTGCGTAAGTTCAGAAAGCCAACTAGTCTCCAAGCGGTAAGATAGCTGAGCACCGGTAAATTCTAGCGGCTGCATGGGAGGTTTAAGGGTTTTTCACAAGTACAATTGTGAATTAACAGTTTGTTCCCACAAAAAAAAAAAAAAAAAAAAAATCTACCATTAAGACTTCCTTTCCCTTAGACAAATAAGTCCTGTGTGCTTTATCATAATCCAAAATCTTAAGCGTAAAAACCTTTTATCGTAGCCGATGATGACGATAAAATATTTTCTGTCTGATGTGTCAAGTTAGCACAATTGTATATTTCTAACGAAAATTGTTTGGCTCATGTTACCCTATAATGAAAAAAAGATTCAAATCGGTTTTTAGCTTAAACAGTATTTTCATTATTAATTATATCACGAATTTTATCAATAGTATTCTTAGTATTAATTGCAGACATGTATTCAAGAATATAATATACACAAAGCTGTGTCTAATGATTACGGCTAATTTTTATATAAAATTTTATAGTATAAAAATTTAGGTTCGTAGGTGAGCCATATATGAAAGAGTACTTGTGCCTCATAAGAAAAGAGAGAGAGAAATTTATGAATCAAAAAATTTACCACGAAGTAATACGAGGGCTATCCAGAAAGTAGATTACGTTTTGGAATAAAAAAATAAACGAAGTATAGGAAACAAATTTTATTATATACAGATGAAAGCCACACTCAAATACTACTTTTCTACATAGTCACCATACAAATTAAGGCATTTATCGTAGCGATGTACGAGCTTGGAAATTCCTTCGTCGAAAAATTCGGCCGCCTGCGCCTTCAACCACTTCGTTACCTCTTCTTGCAGCTGTGCGTCGTCATCAAAACGCTGCATAGCCAGCCACTTCTTCATTGCTGGGAATAGGTGGAAGTCGCTCGGTGCCAGCTCGGGACTGTACGGCGGATGAGGAAACAACTCCCACTTAAAAGATTCAAGAACTTTACGAGTGACATTTGCCATGTGGGGCCGGGCGTTGTCGTGAATCAACAAGATCTTAGAGCTCAACATTCCTCTGCGCTTGTTTTGAATTGCTCTTCTGAGTTTTTGGAGAGTTTGGCAATACCTTTGAGAGTTTATTGTAGTGCCTCCTTCCAGGAAGTCCACCAAAATTACACCTTTTCTGTCCCAAAAAACAGTCGCCATCATCTTCCTTGCCGACATTGTTTGCATGCATTTCTTGGGTTTTTGGGGAGAACTTGTGTGCCCCCACTGCATTGATTGCAATTTCGTTTCACAGTTCACATGTTTCACCCATGTTTCGTCACCAGTAACGATGCGATCGAGTAAAGAGTCACCATCCTTATGGTAAGCGTCCAAAAAGTTCAACGCTGCAGCCATTCGCTGATTTTTGTGGTCCTCTGTCAAGATTTTTGGAATCCATCTTGCACAAAACTTGTGGTAACCAAGCTTTTCGCTGATGATTTCGTGCAACAAACTTCGCGAAATTTGTGGAAAACTCAAAGAAAGTTCCGTTATTGTGAAATTTCGATTTTCACGGACTTTAGCATCGACTTTTTCGAGAAGTTCGGCGGTCACTATGCTGGGTCTCCCACTTCGATCTTCGTCGTGAACATTGGTTCGGCCATTTTGAAATCTTATGACCCACTGACGCACTCCACCTTCAGTGATAATGTTGTCCCCATACACTTCACGAAGCTGCCGATAGATTTCTATCGGTTTACAGTTTTTTGCAGTCAGAAACCTTATTACTGAGCGCACCTCGCAGCTCGCGGGATTTTCAATTAACGCAGACATTTCAAACCGTCACAGTATCTGAATGGAGCACAGCACGAACCTCTCACTAGCACGGCTAGATGCAGACTGAGCTGCGCAACGCTCTGACCCCAAGATGGCCGCGCTAGCCCCGCCCCTAGCGGACACAGACGGAAACGTAATCTACTTCCTGGATGGCCCTCGTATAAAAATGCAATACAACACAAAAGAGTACAATATTATTTCATGTTTTGTGGATGTACTTGAAGACACAGACATGCTTTCAGCTGTATTCGTTCATCAGAGAAAAACTTTTCATACGAAGCTATTTTTTTCAAATCTTTCACTATACAAATAATACAAAAGCAGTATAGGAATTTCTTTTCTTAATATCCAACCGAAGAGCTGAAGGGACGTACAATGATTAACATACAATGGGTGCTTTGAATTATTTTGCTTTACATGCAGTTTCCTTATATATGTAAAACAAAAAAACTTTCACCCATTCCAAGATTTCAAGAACTCACATAGTGAGAAAGAGAGAAATATCTATGACAAATTTTCTTGCTGTCTGACTGATTGCTTCTGGAACAATAAGTCTTCCAACTCAAGCTTCTAGCTATTCAAATACGAACGTTTCTCAGCAAAGCTATTTGGACCGCATCTGCTTTGTTAAAGTAAACCTTTTGGGGGTAAAATCAACCTTTTCATCGGGTTTTTCAAACAAAGCAGTCAGTGGTCCTGTTACTGCCTGCTGACCAAGAGAAATTTCTCAGAAACGTTTGTTCGAAAAAAACGAGTTTTATATTTTTAAGAATTTCCAGTCTGACAGAAAGATTTTGTTATTTTTCATATATAGATGAAAAAGAAACTAATTTGTTTTTAATAAAGAAGAAAAAGAATTAATAAGCTTATTTAAATTGTTTTACACAACACCGAGTAAGGAGACGAAATTTAATTTTCTTTATAAATATTTTTCTCAGACAATACTTTAGTGTTTTTCAAATTACGAGAATAGCGCGTTAGTGCATGCATTTTCAAAGCAGATTTATTTAATTAATATATATGCATATGTCGAACAAGCACACTTTCGCACATATAAACTGTATATTAGTACATACATAAAAATGAAATAAAATTTGAAAACAAGCAATTTAAAAACTACTGTATTGAAAAATTATTAAAAATTTGTTTTTGCCTCATTTTTTTTCCCGTTATATACATTTACTTCAGTTTTGTTATATGCATTTACTTAATTTTATTTTCTTATATGCAATTACTTAATTTTATTTTGTTATATGCATCTGTTAATCTTTTTGAAAAATTTTTAGATTATTTCAGTACGGCAAAGGAAACGAGATCTATCAGCCGAAGGCAATGGACGTCCCCATGGACGACTTTCTATGTAAAACGTACTCATGTTCACGTTACACATAGGGAAAATCACAAAACTCAACCATGCAACCAGTTCGTTTGTTTGGGTTCGAATATGAGTCGAACTAGCGGTAATCAGAAATCTTAGCCAGGAGGCCATTGATTGGGTTTGACAGATTTGGAAACCTAATAAATAGTATTTAATAAATATAATATTATTACACGAATCGGATTTTTATAAACCAAATAAAATTCTAATATCGAACACTACTAAATCTCGATATAACTTACACTGATAAACTGATGTGTAATAACACTGATAAATTGAAATACTAAACGGAATATACGTTAATTCTACATAGATAATTTTTTGTAATATATTTCGCTGGGAATGTGTGGCCGCAAAATCCTAATTATATATACCCTTATTTTAAGGTTATCACATATCTGATGGTTTGACTTTTACCTCAAAACACAAAGAATCTACAAAATTCAATAAAATTAATAACTTTATTTCCCTGTTGAAAATTCTCTGGATCTTTTCAAATATAAAAGCACACGCGCCAAACAGTTTGCTTTAAATAAATATATCCAGCAACGAGAAGATGCGTTTTTGACAGCAACTCGTTTCGAAAATCGAAAATTTTTCTAATTTCTAAACGGATCCTGCAGTGTTGGGGTGATCAGCTCCGTTGACATCGCTAATCGTTCCTTCAGTTGTTGAAATGTTGACTCATGAATTTCTTTCCATTCGAGTATTTCCGGTTGTTTATTTTTCGTGAGTTCTGTGAGTGGGTAGGCGATCTCTGCATACCCTGGGATATAATCGCGATAATAATTACATAAACGTAAGAAATTTGTCGCTTAAATTAATTTTTCATTAAACAAAAAACAAAATAGAATCGCATATTATTAAAAGAATTTTATTGATAATTCAGATTCTGAAAAGAACATTGTTATAAAATGCAAGCTGCGCCATGCAATGTACTGTAATACGTAAAATAGGATAATGACCTTTATAAGTAATGAACATAATAAGCATTATGAACTTAATAAGTAAATGCATACGAAAGCAGTGTATATCTTATAAGTATCTTAATTATGAAGGTAACATAAATTCAGTGTAACGCAAAAGTAATAATAATGTGCACAATATGTATTATAATATTAATGCACATAGAGAATTAGTAAAAAATGTGAATAGCATGTGCACTCCTTAAGCGTTTATGTTTTAGACGTGAAGATAATGCAATGTAAATGTATCATAAGGTAAATGCAATATAAATGCAAATAGCACCATTTAATGAACATAATAAGTAAATGCATACGAAAGCTGTGTATATGTTACAAAAGTTTTAATTATGAAAGTAACATAATTTCAATGTAACACAAATGTAATATAAATGCAAACAACACCAAGTAATGAAAGAAACTGTGATGGTGGTGCACATAGAGCACCAGTAAACAATATGCATAGCATGTACCCTCTTTAAGTTTTTATGTTCTAGATGTGGAGATAATGCAAAGTAAATGTATCATAAGATAAATGTAATATAAATGTAAATAACACCACTTAATGAGCTGAATAAGTAAATGCCTATGAAAGCTGTGTATGTGTAATAAATGTCTTAATTATGAAAGTAACATAATTTCTATGTAATGCAAATGTAATATTAATGTAAACAACACCATGTAATGATTCTGTAAAGGTGGTGCACATGTGCACATAGACAATCAGTAAACAATGTGCATAGCATGTGCCCTCTAAAAGTTTTTTTTTTTTTTTTAAGACGTGAAGGTAATGCAATGTAAATGTATCTTTAAGGCAAATGCAATATAAATGTAAATAGCACCATTTAATGAACTTAATAAGTAAATGCATACGAAAGCAGTGTATATGTTTTGTAAATGTCTTAATTATGAAAGCAATATAATTTCAATGTAATGCAAATGTAATATTAATGTAAACAACACAAGTAATGAATCTGTAAAGGTGGTGCACATAGACAATCAGTAAACAATGTGCATAGCATGTACCCTCTATAAGTGTTTATTTTTAGACGTGAATGTAATGTAATGCAAATGTATCATAAGGTAAATGCAGTATAAATGTAAATAGCACCATTTAATGAACCTAATAAGTAAATGCATACGAAAGCAGTGTATATGATATAAATATCTTAAATTTGTGTATAATGTATGTAAAATGTAACCAAATGTACTTAAATTTTCAATGTAACCTGTGTGTGATGATTTCGTGGTTTAACAAGGCACCATTTAGCAAGACGAAACAAACATTTATTAAATATATAATTCAAAGCATAATATAATAGTTACTCAGAGCAGTACGTCGCTCCTACCGCATAGTACAATCTACTACCTTCCTCTTCCGAGGCTAACATGCAACTCTTAATAAATACATTAATCCTTCTCGGAGAAGAGCTACCTGCGCCAAGCACGCTCTGTTGATCGCCAAACAGTCGCCAGATATCACACCCTCGTCGTAAGATTGTTGTTGATATTATTTACAAATCAATCAGCAATCTGGAAACTAAAATCTAGCAGCTGTTTGCGATCAACGTGAAAAAGAAAAAAAACTACATATACTTTTATACATTCTATCCTAATTTGCAAATTTCGATTACTATAGACATTTGCAATATACCTACAATTGCACCTCAATTTACTACATAAACATATATAAACATAAATAACACATTTTTATATATAAACATAGATAAATCATTTTTAACTTCACTTGTTCCGAACATTATTATTATTGTAACAATTTATCAATTCTTAACCCAAAGAAACCAAGTTGATATTTTCTTTTAAAAACATGTTAAAATATAGCGTAGTATTATTCCAATGATGACAGTAAAATTATTAAGTTTTTTATATATATATAAAATTATATTCTTAACATTCTTTTTAATTAATGATGCTGCAGCATGATTTATATCCTTGGGAGACAAATATCTAAATTTACCACTTACCTCCAATATTTATTATCCAATAATTTCTCTATCTATTTCAAATTACATAAACATCTTATTTGCACAAAATTGTAAAATGATTATGAAAAGCAAAGAAAAACTATCTAATTATTAACTATACAAAATGTTCGTGAAGATGAACAGTAAATTAATGTTCAAAGTTCACAAGTGGGAAGTCTGGATAATGCATCCGCGTTTGACAGTTTTTTTCCAGTGCAATGTTCTATTTCGAGATTATATTTCTGCAAAGCTATGGCCCATCGTTGTAATTTGGACGATTGCGGAGCATTTCTCACTACAAAGGCTAGAGGATTATGATCAGTCACAATTTTCACCGATGAACCGAATATCCAAGGTCCAAACTTCTTCAATGCCCATACTATAGCATAAGCTTCACGCTCTATAGTCGGCCAGCACTGTTGAGGTTTCGATAATTTCTTGCTCGCGTAGCTGATGGGAAATTGCTTCTCTCCCCTTTGCTGTGATAAACATGCACCTATTCCGATTTGGGATGCATCAGAATGAATGACAAACGGATCCTGCAGTGTTGGGGTGATCAGCTCCGTTGACATCGCTAATCGTTCCTTCAGTTGTTGAAATGTTGACTCATGAATTTCTTTCCATTCGAGTATTTCCGGTTTTTATTTTTCGTGAGTTCTGTGAGTGGGTAGGCGATCTCTGCATACCCTGGGATATAATCGCGATAATAATTACATAATCCTAACAGACTTTTAAGATCTCTTTTCGTTTTCGGCGTTTCCAGCTTCTTGGTTGCCTCTATTTTCTCGGGATCTGGTTGATGTTTTCCTGATCCAATAATGTGTCCTAAATATTTAATTTGAGGTTTTGCAAACGAACATTTCTTCGAATTGATAGTAAATCCATGTGACTCTAATTTGGTAAAAACCAGATGTTGGAGATGAGTGTCGAAATCCGTGGAAAATATAGCTATGTCATCAATATAGGCTCTTGAAAATTGTTGAAATTCTTTCAGCGCGTTATTCATTACTCTCTGAAAAGTTGCTGCTGCGTTCCTTAATCCAAATGGTAGCACTTTAAACTGATATTGACCTCGATGAGTTTTGAACGATGTGTACTCTTTACTTTGTTCCTCCACGGGAATTGCCCAATATCCTTTCAGCAAATCTAAAGTTGTTATGACGTTGGCTCTTCCTATACTGTACATTAAATCAATAGCGTTTTGCATAGGAAAGTCATCTGGCTTCGTTACTGCATTCAAAGCTCGATAATCTAAGCACAATCTGATATCTTCATTTTTTTTTTTTTTTTTTTTTTTTGCTTACACAAACTACTGGATGAGCTATTTCTGCATTACTTTCTTCTATTAGTCCCGATTTCAATAATTCTTCTACTTCTTCATCGACCTTGGGTTTCAATGCTTCAGGAATCCTATAAATGTAAGGTTTCTTCCTCTCCATATTGGGTATTAATCTAATTTTATGAGCTTCAACTTTAGCTATTTTCAGCTTTCCGGTGAATAGTACTCGGTGTTTGTTGATAAGAGCTATCAATTTTCTTCTCTGCTGCGGATTCAAATTTTCTAAATTCAGATTTGCATCTATTTTAAAATCTTCCAGGGGGGTCGAGAGATCTTTTCCTTGTAAAGTTATAATTTCTCCAAATTCTTCTTCATTTTCAAATATCACTCCAACTGCATTGACACTAGCTTGGAATTTTCTAATTTTATTTGCATGAACATGTTTGATCTTTCCATCAGGTAGTTTTACTTTAGAGGAATGAGGTGGGCAATGATTCACGATTTCTCCTGGACCAGTCCATCGTGCATAGAGTTTGTTATTTGAATCTGGTATGAGTAAATAAACTTGTTCTCCGATTTTGAAATTTTTTGGTATTGACCTCCGATTAAAGTAATCAGCATATTTTTGTTGTTTATCACTTGCAATTAAATTGGCTTGTTTGGCTGCTTGTTCTAACCTTATTTTTAAAAGCTGTAAGTAATCCACTGCCGATTCACTTAGATTAGGTGGTATAGGTATTTCTCCTGACCATGAAGACTTCAGTACTGCTAAAGGACCTCTTGGTTGTCTTCCATACATCAGCTGAAATGGTGAGACACCCGTGGTGCAGTTTGGTACTTCTCTGTATGCAAACAGCAGGTATGGGATGTGCTTATCCCAATTCGAAGGATCAGTCCTGATGACATGATGTAACATTTGCTTGAAGGACTTGTTCCATCTTTCTACTAATCCATTTGAAGCACTGTAAGCAGGTGTAGAGAACTTAGGATGAGAACCTAGTCCTTTCTGGAATTCTTTAGTTAATTTTGAAACAAAGTTACTTCCGTTGTCACTAGCTATTGTATTAGGGATTCCTGTTCTCATGAAAATCTCCAAAAGCGCGTCGCAAGTGGCTTTTGCTGTCAAGCTTCTCAGTGGAATGGCTTCTGGCCATCGGGAATGTTGATCTACCAGACATAACACATATTTATGTTTCCTACCAGAGGGAGGTTCAATAGGTCCAATAATGTCGATGTTAACTGTTTCGAAAGGTAATCCTGGCCTTCTGACCGGTGTGATGGGAATCTTGTCAGATCGCTTTTCTGGACTTTTCAACTGACAATCTTTGCACGTTTTACAAAAGGTTTCAACATCTTGTGCTAATCCAGGCCAATAAAATGAATATCGTATTCGCTCCTTTGTTTTTCTTATCCCAAGATGTGCACCGAAAATGGAACTATTGTGCTAATTCCAACACTTGTGCTCTTCTACTAAGTGGAAGCACTAACTGAAAAACATTCTGTCCTAATATTTTTTCTTGGTGATGTAAAAGATGATCAATAAATAAATAATTTCCTTTTTTTTCTATTGCTAGCTTCCATGCTTCTCTCAGCGAGGGACAGTTAACTTGCTCTTCGCGTAGGCGTTCAGCAGACGATAAGTCTGTGTTTACATAAACACTCGCCTTCTTCCCTTCCTCCTCTTCGTTTTTCTCCTCCATAAGCATTAGCGGGGGGAATCGACGCTGTCGTTTGACTGTGCATTGGCGAATAAAGTTTGTAAGTTTTCGCTTCCGTAATTATTTCTTTCTGCGTTTGGTTCTTCTGCCGCAGGATTAATCAACAGTTCGTATATTTCTGGAGTTATTAGGCAAGGCACATTTAGCTTATCAGTCACTGCAATTAATGTATCCACAAAATTAAATATATTGCTTCCATGATCTTTATGGTAAATAGGTACACGGCAAACTTTTGCTTCAATTGGTTGTCCGAAAGCAGGTGTTAGCAATATTTTACCTCCTTCTCTCTCCTCTAAATTTGGAATGAGCGATGAATGTACGATCGTTATCTGCGTTCCAGAGTCTACGATAGCTTCGATTTTCTCAGAGCTAATAAAAATATCTACTTTTTGCAGTGGTTGAACGATGCGTTCTGCGAATTCAGATCTTAGATGGGATGAGTCTACTTTAGCTACGATGGCTTCTTCTTTTGATGTTCTGTTTGAATTTTTTTGAGTTTTGGAATCATCCTTTCCCTTCTTATTTACTGCAGTTTCGTTCTTTCTTCTTTTGTCTGGACAATCTCTCGCGATGTGTTGATAATTTCCACAAATATAACATTCTTTTCTTCTCGCGTGAGATCTTTCGTGTTTTGGATATTCTTTTCTCATGGGTGGTGGAATATATTTGTCGTGTGCACATGTTGTATCCAGGAATCGCGGTGATCGCTTAATTCCATTTCGAACTTCGTCGAAAGATTTTCCTTTGGCCGTGAAATAAATATCACATTCTGTAGTTAATTCTTGAGGCTTCAGCCATTTATTTCCTTGGCGTATTGCGACGTGTGCAATTATATGAAATTGGCTCATATTCACATTAAACATGCGCAACAAACATTCGCTAAAACTGGTATGCAGGCAATCCATTCATCAGGATTTGAACCCGCTTCAAACTATTAGTATTCAACGATTTTACCGCTACTTCGTTGGCGGCCTTTTGTAGTATCTATAAGAAAAGTAATCGCAAAGACACAATCATTGCGTACCGACGGATGAACTAAGTTCGGAATTTAAAGAATAACTTTCATTCGTGCTATTGCTGTTAGCATTGACATTTGGACAGATGTTAATTTATTTTAAATTCTTTTAATGTAATTAATTTAATTCTTTAGGTAATTGTTCTTCTGACTGTAATTTTTTGTGCGGAGTATATCTAACCCTTCCGTACACTAACTGTTTTAATTAATTTACACTCCATTAATTTTAAGAGATTTTATATCGATAGATTTCTTTCCAAAAATGTTTCAAGAAATACATATTTTTTTCTTTAGATTTTAAAACATTTTGGATTTAAAATCTTAATAATAAAATTTTTAAAACAAATATTTCTAGAAATTCCTTCGGCGTATTCATTTATTCCATTTAATTGAAGTTTCGAATAGAATATTTTCTTTTCAACATTCATATAATTTTTATATGTCATTTCGCCAATATCTACGCAGCACAGTGCTACACATACGATTTCGATATAAAAAAAGTAATAAGCTAATTTTTAAATTGTTTTACACAAAACCAAGTAGGGGGATAAAATTTTATTCTCTTAATATATATTTTTTCTCAGAAATTATTTTGCGAGTAAATTTTTTCAAGTTACGAAAATCTCACTTACATGTATTTTCAAATCAGATTTATTTAATGTACATGGATAAGCTAAACAAGCGCACTTTCGCACGTATAAAATATGCATTAATACATACATAAAAATGAAATAAAATTTGAAAATAATGCAATTTAGTAATTAGTGTATTAAAAAATAATTTAAAATTTGATGTGATATCATTTCTTACGTTATATGCATTTATTTTAGTTTTGAATATGCACTTATTTTAGTTTTGTAATATGCACTTATTTTATTTTGGTATATGCATTTAGTGGTCTTCTGTTCGCAAATTTTGTCCGATTATTTGAATATGGCAAAACAAACGAGATCGTCTGTATAAAGGATAGACTAGTCGCCGTGGTGGGCTTTCTAAGTAAAACTCATTCATATGCTTGTCACATATGGGAAAACTATGAAATCCAACCATGCAGACAATTTGTTCGTTTGGGTTTCAGTGCAAGTGGAACTAGTAGTAATCAGCGGTCTTAGCCAGGAAGGCCACTGGTTGGGGTCTGATAGATTTAAAAACCTGATAAATCGTATTTAATAAGCATAATACTAATAAACGAATTAGTTTTATAAAACAAAAATAAAATGCTTATACCGGGCGTAACTAAATTTGATATAACACAGAATAACACATAAAGGAGAGTGTTATAACACTGAATTCATATACTAAATGGAATATACATTAATTCTATATATAGAAAAATGTAGCAAATTTCGTTGGGAATGTCTAGCGGCGAAATCCTTACTATATATATCATTATTTTAAATTCATCGCATACCTCGGGTTTCGACTCTTACCTCAAAATACATATAGCCCACAAATAACTTTATTTTTTATTTAAATTTAATAACTTTATTTCCCTATACAAATTTCTCAGGATCTTTTCAGTTATAGGACAACACACACAAAAGAATTTTCTCTTATTTTTTATTTAAATTTAATAACTTTATTTCCCTATACAAATTTCTCAGGATCTTTTCAGTTATAGGACAACACACACAAAAGAATTTTCTCTATACAAATAGATGCGCTAGTAAGAAAATGCACTTTTGACAGCAGCTCATGTCTATAATGGTAAAATTTTTCTGAACATAAGAAATTTGTTGCTTAAATTCATTTTTTTCATCAAACAAAAACCAAATAGGTTTCCATTAAACAAAAAACACAGTATTAAAAATGTTTTATTCACATTCTGAAAACAAGAACATTGTTATAAAAGCAAAGAAAAAAAAAAAAAAAAGGAACAACATATTTCATTTAACGGGAGCCAACTTTGACGCATAAACTTTTAAACACAAAGTATTTTAAGCATGTTATGTAGTAATCGTTTAGTTTTTTGACTGTTGCAAAGCACTCGAGGGTTATTTTACATAAGGGGAAGGATGCCTTTCTGGAAAGCTTTTTAAAGAAACCGGCTTATGTACACGTGACACATGAGAAAAACACGGAAGCATCGATGCAGAATCCTTTCGCCGGGATTCGAACCCCGGACAGAACTAGCAGTGTTTCGTTGTGGGCTAGCTTGGGTAACGGAAAAGAGCAAAATCTCATAATGGACGCAGAATGATGGCCTGTATAATACGAAATTATTGCCATTTCAATAGCATAAAGTGACTTTTTTTTATCATAATCTAACAAACCAAACTAAACCTAATGACAAGCGAGGACTAGTACTCAGAGATCTTCGTGGAGGACCTTTTTAAATGAGATTGGCTTATTAGGCAGCAAAAATCCACGAAAACTGCCAGGTAGGCAGCCCATTCACCGGGATTTAAACCTGCTTCAAACTGCCAATTTCTACTAGGTCGCTGCGGGCTTTTCTTGAATCTTTGCAACGTAATCGCGAACACACAGTTATTGGTTTTTAATTTGATTTGGTTTTATGTGATTACGACAAAGCCTCGAGGGCTATCTGCCTTAAGAGGAGGGATGCCTTCGTGGAGGACTTTGTAATGTAATGGACACTGGCTCGTATACACGTTACACTTGGCGAAAACCATGAAAACACCCATACAGCCAACCCGTTTGCGGAACTCGAACCTCAGACCGAACTACAGCGACTTTACCGCTCGGCAGCTAGTGGGCCAAAATTATTGAGTACCAAAGGATTAATTAAGTTACGAACTTAATAACTTTCATTTGTAGTGCTGCTATCAGTATTGACATTTGGAGAGGTTTTTTTCTAACGAAATTTTTTAATATAATTAATTTAATTCGTTAACTAATTGTTCCTCTGACTAATTTTTCGTGCGCAGTATATGTAACCCTTCCATACACTAACTGTTTTACTTAACTTACACTCCGTTAACTTTATGCGATTTTATACCGGTAAATTTCTTTCCAAAAAACGCGTACTTTTCCCCCTAGATTTTAAAACTATTTTGTATCTCAAATCTTAATAATAAAATTTCAAAAACAAATATTTCTAGAAATTCTTTCAGCATATGAATTTTTTCGATTTAATTGAAGTTTTCGAGTAGAATATCTTCCTTTCGACTCCCAAGAAATTTTTATATGTCAGTTCGCGTTTACAAGGAACACACAGCTACATATTCGAATACAAAAATCAGGCATACTGAAAGCACATTTTTAACATTTCAAAATGTAAAAAGGAAAAATATAACATTAGAAACACCCTCACTTGAAATACGAGAGTAAACAAGATAGATGTTTGCAACATTTTATATTTTATCCTGTTCTTGATGTTGTAGTCAACTTTTAATACATTGCATAATATAAGGTTTATTAAAAAGTACGTCTTACGTTACAATTGTTACTTTTTCCTGTTTCATCTAAATTTTGTAATGTATTATAACAACTAGCAATTCTGCTTAACTTTCATTTGTATAAATAACCACAAGGCAAACTGTTGTAAAACGATTTATCTTCATTCACAAGCTTGCAGTCGTTGGAAAGATAATGCACACCTGCTGTCTGACAATGATTCTTCTTTCTCAGGACCCATCCGTAAAGTGTTCTTTTCAAACAGACTTCACACCCTATTAAGAATTTGTGTCAACTGACAGACACCTGCAGAAAGGTAGGGGAAGGAAGACCAGATCGCGTCGTCTAAACACGTCTTAAGCAATCTTCGCGAAATTCGGGCTTCGTGTATACACGTCTTAAGCATTTTTCGTGCGATTTGAAATTCGTGTAAAGACGTCTTAAGCATTTTTAAAGGAAACTCCAAAAACGTTTAAACACGTCTTAAGCAGTTAAAGGGTTAAAGATAATATGGGATTAAATTGTCTTCAGTTAGTCATTTATCTTCAGTAACATACGAGAGGAAGCTGAACAGGCACTGGAAGCTGTAGACACACTGTTTGTGAAAAATGCAACACCATGAAGGAATTGTCGGAAATGAATGAAATTTATTCCACATATTACCAATAATGATACAAGTAAACGATCACATTTACAAAGGAAAATAAAAACGAAAGTTGGAAAATCAGCACTTTGGGTTTCTGTCATGCTGAGCGAGAGCCTGTACACATCGTGGCATTAAATCGTATAGGTTCTGAATGTAATCCTGGGGAATGGCTTTGACTTGATGTGAAAGTTCAGTTTCAGTGTGTGCCCCACTAGCTGTACAGTCGGTCACAAAAGTATTCGAACACCGGTACCCATTCAGAAAATTTACTTTTCCGTTGAGAAACAAAATTGTCTCCAGAGTCCATCTTGGTTCGATAGAAAAAAAAAAACAAAAGGATGGCTTATGTCCAAAATTGGCTAGGTGTATGAAACAAAATACAACATGACCTATCTGGGTGAGATGGGAAACAAAATGCCTGCTCACGTGATCCATTATTGCGCTCAGAGAAAACTCAAAGTGTCGCTGCGGCTCGTCTTGGTTCGCGAAGAGTGAAAACCCAAAACGGTCTGCAGTGTCTATCTTTGTTGGATGAGAAAACAAAAGGATGGCTCATGTCCAATTTATTTAGGTGTGGGAAAAAATATAACGTGACCTATCTGGGTGAGATGTCTCCAGCGATCCAGTATAGACTTTTCCCCATCTGCAATAGGTAACATCTATAAACAATTTCATTGAAATCTCCTCGAAATATAAGAAATAGCTAGCTTATGAAATTGTAAGGTATTCCCAAAGAATTCCACTTCTTGAAGAAGGAAAAACATGCTAGATGCAGATGAGGTAGAGAGAGAGAAAAAGCATGTTGCACTATAGAGAGCCCGCACGGTTCTGAACAGAAAACGTGGAATGCTTTTATAGAAAAGAGTTGAAAGTGAAAGTAAAAGCCGATTGGAAATTTTTCACTTGGTTGCCGACTGGGAAAAAATTTTCAGAGCTCAGAAAAAAAATTCTGAGATGTAAAAAAAAAAAAAAAAAAAAAAAAAAAAAAAAAAAAAAACTTTTTGTTAATTTTTATCATGTTTTCTAGACATGATAAAAATTAACCCTACCCCCTTTTGTGTGGGAATGTTGTCTCATTGTTTCTAAAAATAGACCATGACTCAGTCTAGGAATTATATGTTTTAAAAAGAATGAGTTTAAAGTTTATAAGATAAGATAAGTTTTTAAAAAGGATATGTTTTAAAAAGTCTTTGGGTTTCTCCATTCCAAAGTAAACAAAGTGAAGACATCAAATTAATAGGAAAAAAAGGAAGAGTTTTTTTTTTTTTTTTTTTATATATAGCTCTGGAAATATTTTTCCAATTCAACAGCCAAGAAATATTTCCAGCCAATACAATTTCATTTTTACTTTCACTTTCAATTCATTTCTTATATCTATAAGAACATTTCATTTTTCTGTTCAGATCAGTGTGGGTTGTTCAAGGTGCAGCAACTCTACTCCATCCCACAACCAGGAAAAAAAGATGTTCTTTCATGAGATGTTCTTTTGGCTTTCGAAAACAATGATGACATGATGATTGTAATACATTTCGGTTCTCATGTCCCATGCTTGAACTCAGAATTATTTCCAGAACTCTGAGAATTTTTCCTAGTCAGCTCGATAACCCAACTTTCGTATATTTATTTTTTAAGCCACTCGAGTTTCGACTTCCCATCCGTGTGTGCTGTGCATTCAACCTGGAGACACATTCCCTGAGCTCTAAGAAAATGTATCTCAGTAGACTCAATCCCTGAAATGGATTAAAAAAATTCTTTCATACATTTTTAAAGCTCAAGAGTGTTAGGTGTCATGGAAAGAACCTTTTTTTTCCCTGATCTCTAAGAAAATGTTTCCCAGCAGACTCAATCGCTGAAATGAATTAAAAATAAATTTGTTCCTATATTTTTAAAGCTCAAGAGTGTTAGCTGTCATGGAAAGAGCCTTTTTTTTCCCTGAGCTCTAAGAAAATGTTTCCCAGTAGACTCAATCACTGAAATGGATTAAAAATAAATTCTTTCATACATTTTTAAAGCTCAAGAGTGTTAGCTGTCATGGAAAGAGCCTTTTTTTTACCTGAGCTCTAAGAAAATGTTTCCCAGCAGACTCAATCGCTGAAATGGATTAAAAATAAATTCTTTCATACATTTTTTAAACCTCAAGAGTGTTAGCTGTCATGGAAAGAGCCTTTTTTTTACCTGAGCTCTAAGAAAATGTTTCCCAGTAGACTCAATCGCTGAAATGGATTAAAAATAAATTATTTCATACATTTTTAAACCTCAAGAGTGTTAGCTGTCATGGAAAGAGCCTTTTTTTTACCTGAGCTCTAAGAAAATGTTTCCCAGCAGACTCAATCGCTGAAATGGATTAAAAATAAATTCTTTCATACATTTTTAAAGCTCAAGAGTGTTAGCTGTCATGGAAAGAGCCTTTTTTTCCCCTGAGTTCTGAGAAAATATTTCCCAGCAGACTCAATCGCTGAAATGGATTAAAAATAAATTCTTTCATACATTTTTAAAGCTCAAGCGTGTTAGCTGTCATGGAAAGGGCCTTTTTTTTCCCCAGCCCACTCAATCGCTGAAATAGATTAAAAATAACTTCTTTTATACATATTTAAAGCTCAAGCGTGTTAGCTGTCATAGAAAGAGCCTTTTTTTTTCCAGCCCACTCAATCGCTGAAATGGATTAAAAATAACTTCTTTCATACATTTTTAAAGCTCAAGCGTGTTAGCTGTCATAGAGCTGCAGATGAGGTAGAGAGAGAAAAAGCATGCTGCACCATGGAGAGCCCGCACGGTTCTGAACAGAAAACGTGGAATGCTTTTATAGAAAAGAGTTGAAAGTGAAAGTAAAAGCCGATTGGAAATTTTTCACTTGGTTGCCGACTGGGAAAAAATTTTCAGAGCTCAGAAAAAAAAAAATTCTGAGATAAAAAAAAAAAAAAAAAAAAAAAAAAAAAACTTTTTGTTAATTTTTATCATGTCTTCTAGACATGATAAAAATTAACCCTACCCCCTTTTGTGTGGGAATGTTGTCTCATTGTTTCTAAAAATAGACCATGACTCATTCTAGGAATTATATGTTTTAAAAAGAATGAGTTTAAAGTTTATAAGATAAGATAAGTTTTTAAAAAGAATATGTTTTAAAAAGTCTTTGGGTTTCTCCATTCCAAAGTAAACAAAGTGAAGACATCAAATTAATAGAAAAAAAAAGGAAGAGTTTTTTTTTTTTATATATATATAGCTCTGGAAATATTTTTCCAATTCAACAGCCAAGAAATATTTCCAGCCAATACAATTTCATTTTTACTTTCACTTTCAATTCATTTCTTATATCTATAAGAACATTTCATTTTTCTGTTCAGATCAGTGTGGGTTGTTCAAGGTGCAGCAACTCTACTCCATCCCACAACCAGGAAAAAAAGATGTTCTTTCATGAGATGTTCTTTTGGCTTTCGAAAACAATGATGACATGATGATTGTAATACATTTCGGTTCTCATGTCCCATGCTTGAACTCAGAATTATTTCCAGAACTCTGAGAATTTTTCCTAGTCAGCTCGATAACCCAACTTTCGTATATTTATTTTTTAAGCCACTCGAGTTTCGACTTCCCATCCGTGTGTGCTGTGCATTCAACCTGGAGACACATTCCCTGAGCTCTAAGAAAATGTTTCTCAGTAGACTCAATCCCTGAAATGGATTAAAAAAATTCTTTCATACATTTTTAAAGCTCAAGAGTGTTAGGTGTCATGGAAAGAACCTTTTTTTCCCTGAGCTCTAAGAAAATGTTTCCCAGCAGACTCAATCGCTGAAATGGATTAAAAATAAATTCTTTCATACATTTTTAAAGCTCAAGAGTGTTAGCTGTCATGGAAAGAGCCTTTTTTTCCCCTGAGCTCTAAGAAAATGTTTCCAAGTAGACTCAATCATTGAAATGGATTAAAAATAAATTCTTTCATACATTTTTAAAGCTCAAGAGTGTTAGCTGTCATGGAAAGAGCCTTTTTTTTTACCTGAGCTCTAAGAAAATGTTTCCCAGCAGACTCAATCGCTGAAATGGATTAAAAATAAATTCTTTCATACATTTTTTAAACCTCAAGAGTGTTAGCTGTCATGGAAAGAGCCTTTTTTTTACCTGAGCTCTAAGAAAATGTTTCCCAGTAGACTCAATCGCTGAAATGGATTAAAAATAAATTCTTTCATACATTTTTAAACCTGAAGAGTGTTAGCTGTCATGGAAAGAGCCTTTTTTTTACCTGAGCTCTAAGAAAATGTTTCCCAGCAGACTCAATCGCTGAAATGGATTAAAAATAAATTCTTTCATACATTTTTAAAGCTCAAGAGTGTTAGCTGTCATGGAAAGAGCCTTTTTTTTCCCTGAGTTCTGAGAAAATATTTCCCAGTAGACTCAATCGCTGAAATGGATTAAAAACAAATTCTTTCATACATTTTTAAAGCTCAAGCGTGTTAGCTGTCATGAAAAGGGCCTTTTTTTTCCCCAGCCCACTCAATCGCTGAAATGGATTAAAAATAACTTCTTTTATACATTTTTAAAGCTCAAGCGTGTTAGCTGTCATAGAAAGGGCCTTTTTTTTCCAGCCCACTCAATCGCTGAAATGGATTAAAAATAACTTCTTTCATACATTTTTAAAGCTCAAGCGTGTTAGCTGTCATAGAGCTGCAGATGAGGTAGAGAGAGAAAAAGCATGCTGCACCATGGAGAGCCCGCACGGTTCTGAACAGAAAACGTGGAATGCTTTTATAGAAAAGAGTTGAAAGTGAAAGTAAAAGCCGATTGGAAATTTTTCACTTGGTTGCCGACTGGGAAAAAATTTTCAGAGCTCAGAAAAAAAAAATCAGGTAAAAAAAAAAAAAAACTTTTTGTTAAATTTTATTATGTCTTCTAGACATGATAAAAATTAACCCTACCCCCTTTTGTGTGGGAATGTTGTCTCACTGTTTCTAAAAATAGACCATGACTCATTCTAGGAATTATACGTTTTAGAAAGGATGAGTCATAGTCTTTGGGTTTCTCCATTCCAAAGTAAATAAAGTGAAGACATCAAATTAATAAAAAAAAAAGGAAGAGGTTCTTTTTTTTTTTTTTTTCAGCTGTGGAAATATTTTTCCCATTCAACAGCCAAGAAATATTTCCAGCCAATACAATTTCATTTTTACTTTCACTTTCAGTTCATTTCTTATATCTATAAAAACATTTCATATTTCTGTTGAGATCAGTGTGGTTTGTTCAAGATGCAGCAACTCTACTCCATCCCACAACCAGGAGAAAAACATATTCTTTCATGAGGAATTCTTTTGGCTTTCGAAAACAATGATGATATGATGATTGTAATACATTTCTGTTCTCATGTCCCATGCTTGAACTCAGAACTATTTCCAGAGCTCTGAGAATTTTTCCTAGACCACTCGATGACCCAAATTTCGTATATTTATTTAAGCTACTCGAGTTTCGACTACCCATCCGCGTGTGCTGTGCATTCCACCTGGACACACATTCCCTGAGCTCTAAGAAAATTTTCCGAGCCCACTCAATCGCTGAAATGGATTTAAAATAAATTGTTTCATACATTTTTAAAGCTCAAGAGTGTTAGGTGTCATGGAAAGAGCCTTGTTTTTCCCTGAGCTCTAAGAAAATGTTTCCCAGTCCCCTCAATCGCTCAAATGGATTAAAAATAAATTCTTTCATACATTTTTAAAGCTCAAGAGTGTTAGGTATCATGGAAAGAGCTTTTTCTTTCCACAGCCCACTCAATCGCTGAAATAGATTTAAAATAAATTGTTTCATACATTTTTAAAGCTCAAGCGTGTTAGCTGTCATGGATGAAATGGATTTAAAATAAATTGTTTCATACATTTTTAAAGCTCAAGCGTGTTAGCTGTCATGGAAGAACCTTTTTTTCCCCAGCCCACTCAATCGCTGAAATGGATTAAAAATAAATTCTTTCATACATGTTTAAAGCTCAAGCGTGTTAGCTGTCATGGAAAGAGCCTTTTTTCCCAGCCCACTCAATCGCTGAAACGGATCAAAAATAAATTCTTTCATACATTTGCTTAAACCTCAAGACTGTTAGCTGTCATGGAAACTGAAATTTATGTCACGGTTTGTGTGTCACACGTCGTCAACGGTATGATTTGAGGTGAAAATTGAAAACCCGGTATGAAAAATCTCTTTAACCTCACTTTAGAAGAAGGTGTGGGATAGAGAGATTTCGTCATGGGAAAATGTCTTTCAATGTCTTTCAATGTCCGTCATGGGAAAATGTCATCTCCTTTCAAATAGGATTGAAGGATTTTTCTTAAACTATGTTGAAATCTTGATGCATAAAAACCACGGATGGGAAATTGGATGATCCATGGGTGGATCATCCAATTTCGCTAGACCCTGATAAACGGTTGCTGATGAAATCCAAACGAGGGGTCCTAGCTTTTCAAATGGGAAACATTTTCCCCTAAAAGGAGGAATGATTTCTATTCTGTGAGACGTCAAAAATTGGAAAAAAGCTTGTGTTCACAGAAGCTCTTTCTAGAAGAGTGGTCCTGGGTCCAGATGAGGTAGAGAGAGAAAAAGCATGCTGCACCTTGGAGAGCCCGCACAGTTCTGAACAGAAAACGTAGAATACTTTTATAGAAAAGTGTTGAAAGTGAAAGTAAAAGGCCAATCGTCTTGGCTGTAGAATTTTCACTTGGTTGCCGACTGGAAAAAATTTTTCAAAGCTCAGAAAAAAAAATTTGAGATGTAAAAAAAAAAAAAAAAAAAAAAAAAAAAAAAAAAAAAAAAAAAAAATTGTTAATTTTTATCATGTCTTCTAGACATGATAAAAATTAACCCTACCCCCCTTTTGTGTGGGAATGTTGTCTCACTGTTTCTAAAAATAGACCATGTATACCAATATACTACAAACGGACTTGAACGCCTGTTCTCAGTATGTAGCTATACAAATTTGAAGGTAAAATTAAAAAAAAGACATCTTTTTGGGGAAAAGGGAGTAAATTTGTATAGGAATATACTACAAACGGAATTTAAGGCCTGTTTTCAGTATATAGCTATACAAATTGGAAGGGGGGGAAGGCAGTGAATTTGTCTAGGAATATACTACAAACGGACTTTAAAGCCTGTTTTCAGCATATAGCTATACAAATTGAAAGGTAAAAAAAATAAAAAAAAAAGACATCTTTTTTTTTCGGGGGGGAAGGCAGTGAATTTGTATAGGAATATACTACAAACGGACTTTAAAACCTGTTTTCAGCATATAGCTATACAAATTGGAAGGAAAAAAAATTTAAAAAAAAAAAAAGACATCTTTTTTTTTCGGGGGGGAAGGCAGTGAATTTGTATAGGAATATACTACAAACGGACTTTAAAGCCTGTTTTCAGCATATAGCTATACAAATTTGAAGGTAAAAAAAGAAAAAAAAAGACATCTTTTTTTTTTTCGGGAAATTAAGTGTATTTGTATAGGAATATACTACAAACTGACTTTAATGCCTGTTTTCAGTATATAGCTATAAAAATTGGAAGGTAAAAAAATAATAAAAAAAAGATATCTTTTTTGGGGAAAAGGAGTGAATTTGTATAGGAATATACTACAAGAACATCAAGAAGAGAACATCATGGGTCCAAGAATTGAAAGTGAAAGTCCAAAAACGAAATGTTAACGACTGGGAAGAAAATTTTCAAAGCTGAAAAAAGGTTTAAAAAAAAAATACTTCCTTTTTCTTTCTTAATTTGATGTCTTTATTCTTTTGACCTTGTAGAAATAAAAAAAGTGAAGACATCAAATTAAGAAAGAAAAAAGGAAGTTTTTTTTTTTTTTTTTTTTTTTTTTAATGTGTGAAAATTTTTCCAGAGCTCTGAGAATTTTTCCCAGTCGGTTTCTAGAAGCAACTCGTTAATGTGTTTAAACCACTCGCGTTTCAGTTTCAGATCAGTCTGTGCTGTGCACTCAACGTGGATACACGCTTCTCACTCTCCTGGGAAGAGCTTCTGTGAAGGTATGTGAACATTTTTTTCTTACTCTTTTGTATTTCATAGACTACAAATATTTATTGAGTCACCCATTTTATTGAAATGTATTCTTATTTCCTTTCAATACTTTGAGGTAGGGTAATATTTTTCCCCCTGCTATTGTTTTTGTTTTTCAAGGCTAGAAATGTTTTACTCAATAGCTGTTTTTATAGAAAACATGCTATTATTTCATATACTGATATATTTTGTGAAACTTTAACAAATTCCTTTCAAGAAGCCAAGATCTCGTGATCCACAGCTGGCTAGATACGTCAGTGTAATCGGATCACGATTGTTCCATCATATACTGATATATTTTGTGAAACTTTAACAAATTCCTTTCAAGAAGCCAAGATCTCGTGATCCACAGCTGGCTAGATACGTCAGTGTAATCGGATCACGATTGTTCCATCATATACTGATATATTTTGTGAAACTTTAACAAATTCCTTTCAAGAAGCCAAGATCTCGTGATCCACAGCTGGCTAGATACGTCAGTGTAATCGGATCACGATTGTTCCATCATATACTGATATATTTTGTGAAACTTTAACAAATTCCTTTCAAGAAGCCAAGATCTCGTGATCCACAGCTGGCTAGATACGTCAGTGTAATCGGATCACGATTGTTCCATCATATACTGATATATTTTGTGAAACTTTAACAAATTTCTTTCAAGAAGCCAAGATCTCGTGATCCACAGCTGGCTAGAGCAGTCAGTATAATCGGATCACGACTGTTCCCTGGTATACTGATATATTTTGTGAAATTTTTAACAAATGACTTTCAAGAAGGCAAGATCTCGTGATCCAGAACTGACTCAATCATTCAGGATTAACGGATCACGATTGTTCCATTCTATACTGATATATTTTGTGAAACTTCTTTAACAAATGACTTTCAAGAAGGCAAGATCTCGTGATCCAGAGTTGACTCAATCAGTCAGGATTAACGGATCACGATTGTTCCATTGTATACTGCTATATTTTGTGAAATTTCTTTAACAAATGACTTTCAAGAAGGCAAGATTTCGTGATCCACAGGTGACTAGACTTGTCAGAATTAACGGATCACGATAGTTCCATTGTATACTGATATATTTTGTGGAACTTTAACAAATTGTTTTCAACAAGGCAAGATCCTGTGATCCACAGCTGACTCCATTAGTCAGGATAACGGATCATGATGGTTCCATCGTATACTGATATATATTTTGTGAAACGTTAAAAATGACTTTCAAGAAGGCAAGATAATGTGATTCAATAGAATTGTTCAATCGTATACCTGGCATATTCTGATAAAACAACAGAATGATCCAATTTTGAATACGATCCGAATATGTTTTTATAAAATCCATTTCATATTTTGTTAAACGTGAACGACTGACTTTCAAGCTGGCTGCATGGGTGTTTTTTTTTCGTGGTTTTTCCCCGTGTGTAACGTGAATACGAGCCAGTTTCCCTTCCAAAGTCCTCCACGAAGGCATTTCTTAAGGCAAATAGCCCTCAAATGCTTTACCGTCCTCCGAATCCACTTGACCTCTCTCCAACTTCCACGGTGTCATTTGAACGATCGAGTCGGCTGTTGGAGAAAAATGTCTGACAGCTGAAAACAATATCTCCACACACCTTCACAAAACCTATTTCCAGGAGGAAGAAGCGTGTATTCAGCTCCAGTGCACAGTACAGACTGATTTAAAGCTGAAACGCGAGTGGTTTGAATAGATGAGAACCCTCTATAGAAATAATTTGAATATATCTGGTTTTGTGAATCAAGCCGACTGGGAAAAGAAATTCTCAGAGCTCAGAAAAAAATTCTGAGATGTAAAAAAAAAAAAAATCTTTTTGTTAATTTTTATCATGTCTTCTAGACATGATAAAAATTAACTCCCTTCTCTTTTTCTCTGGGAATGTTGTCTCACTCTTTCTAAAAATAGACAATGACTCATTCTTTCTAAAGAATAGAATTCCAAGAAAAGATTGGATGAGTCATGGTCTATTTTTAGAAAGTGGGAGACAACATTCCCATACAAAAGGGGGGTGAGTTAATTTTTATCATGTCTAGAAGACATGATAAAAATTAACAAAAAGTTTTTTTTTTTTTTTTTTTTTTTTTTTTTTTTTTTTTTTTACATCTCAGAATTTTTTGTTTGAGCTCTGAAAATATTTTCCCAGCCCATCTCATTTCGTTTTTCTACTTTCACTTTCAACTCTTCTCTTTTCTATAAAAGTATTTCGAGTTTCTGTTCAGAACACTGTGGGCTGTTGAAAAGGCAACACGTCTCTCTCTCTACATTAATTGGGAATCCAAGATGTTCTAAAGAAGAATTCTTTGAGAATCTCTTAACCTTTCTGAACTTTAGACGAGCTAGCTGGATATTTCTTCATTTCTTTTTCAAGTATGGGTTCAAAGGATTCTTTTAAATAGTTGCAAGTAAGACGTTGTATTATTTTCTGTTGATCATGAATCTATTAAAAAATTTCAATGCCTAATTTTAGGGCTACCTATACCCGGCATGATTCATATGTTTTACTCTACGTTTTAGATAAGACCCTCTCTTAAAAACATGATTTTCCTATTCAAAGTTGAAATGAGTTTCCAAAAGCATGATCCTTTTTTAAAAAAAACATGTGTGTTTGTGTAGGTGTGGTGGGACGGTTAGCTTTCTTTCTTACGAGATAGTCATCTCCACGAGATGTGTTTTGGATATCTTCTCCAGTCTGTCTCTTTACCCAATCTCATGATATTCTTTAAGAATTTCTTAGCCATTTGTCAAAGAAGGGGACTATAATTGAAGAATTTATGAATTTGGGAACATGTCACCATGGCAAATCTAAAATCTTGGCACTGGATACTGGAAAGCCCCGCTCTGATTATAATTTTGAGTTCTAGCATGGGACATTTTTTAGATCAATAAGCTAAACTATTTCTCTAGTCTCATATTCTCTCGTGACTAGGGTTCTAGATTTGGGTAGAGAGAGACATGTTGCCTCATCAACAGCCCGCACTGTTCTGAACAGAAACGCGGAATGCTTTTATAGAAAAGTGAAGACTTGAAAGTGAAAGTCGAAAAACGAAATGGGATCCAAGATGTTCTAAAGAACTATTCTTTGAGAATCTGTTAACCTTTCTGAACTTTAGACGAGCTAGCTGGATATTTCTTCATTTCTTTTTCAAGTATGGGTTCAAAGGATTCTTTTAAATAGTTGCAAGTAAGACGTTGTATTATTTTCTGTTGATCATGAATCTATTAAAAAATTTCAATGCCTAATTTTAGGGCTACCTATACCCGGCATGATTCATATGTTTTACTCTACGTTTTAGATAAGACCCTCTCTTAAAAACATGATTTTCCTATTCAAAGTTGAAATGAGTTTCCAAAAGCATGATCCTTTTTTAAAAAAAAAAACATGTGTGTTTGTGTAGGTGTGGTGGGACGGTTAGCTTTCTTTCTTACGAGATAGTCATCTCCACGAGATGTGTTTTGGATATCTTCTCCAGTCTGTCTCTTTACCCAATCTCATGATATTCTTTAAGAATTTCTTAGCCATTTGTCAAAGAAGGGGACTATAATTGAAGAAATTATGAATTTGGGAACATGTCACCATGGCAAATCTAAAATCTTGGCACTGGATACTGGAAAGCCCCGCTCTGATTATAATTTTGAGTTCTAGCATGGGACATTTTTTAGATCAATAAGCTAAACTATTTTTCTAGTCTCATATTCTCTCGTGACTAGGGTTCTAGATTTGGGTAGAGAGAGACATGTTGCCTCATCAACAGCCCGCACTGTTCTGAACAGAAACGCGGAATGCTTTTATAGAAAAGTGAAGACTTGAAAGTGAAAGTCGAAAAACGAAATGGGATCCAAGATGTTCTAAAGAACTATTCTTTGAGAATCTGTTAACCTTTCTGAACTTTAGACGAGCTAGCTGGATATTTCTTCATTTCTTTTTCAAGTATGGGTTCAAAGGATTCTTTTAAATAGTTGCAAGTAAGACGTTGTATTATTTTCTGTTGATCATGAATCTATTAAAAAATTTCAATGCCTAATTTTAGGGCTACCTATACCCGGCATGATTCATATGTTTTACTCTACGTTTTAGATAAGACCCTCTCTTAAAAACATGATTTTCCTATTCAAAGTTGAAATGAGTTTCCAAAAGCATGATCCTTTTTTAAAAAAAAAAACATGTGTGTTTGTGTAGGTGTGGTGGGACGGTTAGCTTTCTTTCTTACGAGATAGTCATCTCCACGAGATGTGTTTTGGATATCTTCTCCAGTCTGTCTCTTTACCCAATCTCATGATATTCTTTAAGAATTTCTTAGCCATTTGTCAAAGAAGGGGACTATAATTGAAGAAATTATGAATTTGGGAACATGTCACCATGGCAAATCTAAAATCTTGGCACTGGATACTGGAAAGCCCCGCTCTGATTATAATTCTGAGTTCTAGCATGGGACATTTTTTAGATCAATAAGCTAAACTATTTTTCTAGTCTCATATTCTCTCGTGACTAGGGTTCTAGATTTGGGTAGAGAGAGACATGTTGCCTCATCAACAGCCCGCACTGTTCTGAACAGAAACGCGGAATGCTTTTATAGAAAAGTGAAGACTTGAAAGTGAAAGTCGAAAAACGAAATGGGATCGGCTAGGAAAAATTTCTCAGAGCTCAGAAAAAAATTTTGAAATGTAAAAAAAAAAAAAAAAAAAAAAAAAAAAAAAAAAAAAAAAAAAAAAACCAATCTTTTTGTTAATTTTTATCATGTCTTCTAGACATGATAAAAATTAACTCCCGTCTCTTTTTGTCTGGGAATGTTGTCTCCCACTTTCTAAAAATAGACCATGACTCATCCTTTCTAAATAATAGAATTCCAAGAAAAGATTGGGTTCTGGTCTATTTTTAGAAACGGTAAGACAACATTCCCAGATAAAAGGGGGATGAGTTAATTTTTATCATGTCTAGAAGACATGATAAAAATTAACAAAAAGTTTTTTTTTTTTTTTTTTACATCTCAGAATTTTTTTCTGAGCTCTGAAAATATTTTCCCAGCCGATCTCATTTCGCTTTTCGACTTTCACTTTCAACTCTTCTCTTTTCTATAAAAGTATTTCGAGTTTCTGTTCAGAACACTGTGGGCTGTTGAAAAGGCAACACATCTCCCTCTCTACATTAATCGGGAATCCAAGATGTTCTTAAGAAGAATTCTTTGAGAATCTCTTAACCTTTCGGAACTTTAGACGAGCTAGCTGGATGTTTCTTCATTTCTTTTTCAAGTATAGGTTCAAAGGATTCTTTTAAATAGTTGCAAGTAAGACGTTGTATTATTTTCTGTTGATCATGAATCTATTAAAAAATTTCAATGCCTAGTTTTAGGGCTATCTATACCCGGCATGATTCATATGTTTTACTCTACGTTTTAGATGAGACCCTCTCTTAAAAACACGATTTTCCTATTCGAAGTTGAAATGAGTTTCTAAAAGCATGATTCTTTTAAAAAAACATGTGTGTTTGTGTAGGTGTGGTGGGACGGTTAGATTTCTTCTCTTACGAGATAGTCATCTCCACCCTCTCGTGGTCGCTGAAATCTCGTGATGGCTCAAGTGAAAAGGGTTCACTTATTTTGACTCACAACCACGTTATATTTTTTTGGATATCTCCTCCAACGACTCGTGGAACTCTTTTCCCTGAAATCAGGTATGTTTAGCAGTGCACGCCCTCTGAAGTGAAGCTCGGAATACTTTGACAAATCCTGTCGAGTGGATTCTGAAACCATTTTTAAAGGATCTCAGAGAAACACCCATGAAGACGATACCAACGTGTTTTTCAGAAAGCATGAAGGTGGTTCATAGTGAGAGATGAGGTGGTAAAATAGTTTCTTTTTTCTTAGAAAGTTAAAAAAATGGAGAGTAGTAAGACACAGTCCCTTTTTTTCGAAACTGAGTAGGAGGGTCATTTTGAGATGAGCTGGAAAATATTTTCTGAGAGATTTGAAAAAAAAATTTAAAAAATAAAAAAATATATATATTATATAATATATATATTATATAATATATATATATTATATAATATATATATTATATAATATATATTATAAATACTTTTTGTTCATTTTTATCATGTCTTCAGACATAATAAAAATGAACATCTCTCTTTTTTCTTTGAAACCTCTTTCAACCTATCTCGTCCTGTTTCTCAAGTAACATTTCTTTCCTGAAAAGCTAATTTCTTTAGAAATCTAAGACAACTCTTTTCCTGAAAAGCTAATTTCTTTAGACACGTAAGACAACAGGTAAAGACATCCTTCGAACCAAAAAGAGAGTAGAGATCCTTTTGAATAATGTCGAATAGACAAAAGACGAGTAGCCATTTCAGTTCTATGCTTTTTCCCAGGGACGATCCACGAAAGGGTCCTCTTTTGTTCACGACCCGTGGTTCACCCATGAATTAAACACGTAGACTCGAAACTTTCTAACATCTCTACCTCCACGGTGCAGTTTGAAAGGAAGGTGACCCACCCATCACCCCAGCTATGAAATGAAACGTCAAAACAGTGCACACGTTCTAGAATAAGAACCCTTGTAGACATTTGGGGGCTATACAGCACAGACTCAACAGAAACAAAACGATAAAAATTTTCATACATCCCAGAGAGTGGATGCTTAAAAATAAGGTGATGTCTCGTCGATCAAATCAGCTGTAAATAAATGTCTAAGAGCTGTGAAGAATGGATGGCCTACCTTCACAAAAGCTCTTTCTAGGAGGGAAAAGTGTGTATCCAAGCAGAATACACAGCACAGACTGATGTTAAGTCGAAACTGGAGTGATTTCAATACACAAGTATGAATTCGTTCTAATAACACTTTAGATAGGTCTTGTTTGACTCATCGAGTCGAGGGGGAAAACATTGACGTGTTGCCTTTCCAACAGCCCACACTGTTCTGAACAGAAACGTAGAATGCTTTATAGATAAGAGAAGAATTGAAAGTGAAAGTAAAAAAACGAAATCGCATCAGCTGGGAAAATTTCTGAGCCGGGAAAAAATTCTGAGATTAAAAAAAAAAAAAAAAAATACCTCTTCCTTTTTCTTTATTAATTTGATGTCTTCACTTTTTGACTTTCTACAAGGTCAAAAGAGTGAAGACATCAAATTAATAAAGAAAAAGGAAGAGTTTTTTTTTTTTTTTTTTTTTTTTAATCTCATAATTTTTCCTGAGCTCTGAAAAAATTTTTTCCCAGCCGATCCCATTTCGTTTTTTGACTTTCACTTTCAATTCTTCTCTTTTCTATAAAAGTATTCCACGTTTTTGTTCAGAACAGTGTGGGCTGTTGAAAAGTAACATGTCTCCCTCTCTCTTTACCCAAATCTGGAACCCATGATGACCTTAAGAAGAATTCTTTAAGAATCTCTTACGATTCCTGAACCTTAGAGAAGCTATTGATGGATCAAAGAAGAAGATTTCAATGGAATGACTTCATCGTTCTAGGATAGAATATTTTTCGAAATCTCTTCCTACTTTCGTCTACGCAGAAATGCTTTCAACGAAAGTTAGGTCCTCTTTTACATTTCCTTTTTAAATAGTTGTTCAAAGGGATTTTCGTTCTGCTGATTCAGGTTTCCCGCGCTTCACGCTACCCATCCTCACCCATTCCTAAAGGATCTCAGAGAAAATTGAAAGGGAGATCGCGAAAAAGAAATACCCTCCAGTGAACACAGTTCCAACGACAGTGGATAGATTTTTTCGGTCCTTCCAGAGATATCCCCGGTGACCGATAGGTTGTTCAGCCACATGGGTGTCACGAAAAGGCACGCCATGCCTGTTTCCCTCCCTAAAATGTTTCTTCGGAAAAGGGAAAGTTTTTTTCCCACCCCTTTGGAGATTCCTTTTCCGAATCGATACCCAAACCCATCAACAAAAACAGTAGCAGGGGGAAAAATATTACCCTACCTCAAAGTATTGAAAGGAAATAAGAATACATTTCAATAAAATGGGTGACTCAATAAATATTTGTAGTCTATGAAATACAAAAGAGTAAGAAAAAAATGTTCACATACCTTCACAGAAGCTCTTCCCAGGAGAGTGAGAAGCGTGTATCCACGTTGAGTGCACAGCACAGACTGATCTGAAACTGAAACGCGAGTGGTTTAAATACATTAACGAGTTGCTTCTAGAAACCGACTGGGAAAAATTCTCAGAGCTCTGGAAAAATTTTCACACATTAAAAAAAATAAAAAATAAAAAAAAAACTTCCTTTTTTCTTTCTTAATTTGATGTCTTCACTTTTTTTATTTCTACAAGGTCAAAAGAATAAAGACGTCAAATTAAGAAAGAAAAAGGAAGTATTTTTTTTTTTTAAATCTTTTTTCAGCTTTGAAAATTTTCTTCCCAGTCGTTAACATTTCGTTTTTGGACTTTCACTTTCAATTCTTGGACCCATGATGTTCTTTTCTTGATGTTCTAATAGTATATTCCTATACAAATTCACTTAATTTCCCGAAAAAAAAAAGATGTCTTTTTTTTATTTTTTTTTACCTTCCAATTTGTATAGCTATATACTGAAAACAGGCATTAAAGTCAGTTTGTAGTATATTCCTATACAAATTCACTTAATTTCCCGAAAAAAAAAAGATGTCTTTTTTTATTTTTTTTTACCTTCCAATTTGTATAGCTATATGCTGAAAACAGGCTTTAAAGTCCGTTTGTAGTATATTCCTATACAAATTCACTGCCTTCCCCCCCCCGATTTTTTTTTATTTTTTTTTACCTTCCAATTTGTATAGCTATATGCTGAAAACAGGCTTTAAAGTCCGTTTGTAGTATATTCCTATACAAATTCACTGCCTTCCCCCCCGAAAAGAAAATGTCTTTTTTTAAATTTTTTTTACCTTCCAATTTGTATAGCTATATGCTGAAAACAGGCTTTAAAGTCCTTTTGTAGTATATTCCTATACAAATTCACTGCCTTCCCCCCCGAAAAAAAAAGATGTCTTTTTTTTTATTTTTTTTTACCTTCCAATTTGTATAGCTATATACTGAAAACAGGCCTTAAATTCCGTTTGTAGTATATTCCTATACAAATTTACTCGCTTTTCCCCAAAAAGATGTCTTTTTTTAAATTTTACCTTCAAATTTGTATAGCTACATACTGAGAACAGGCGTTCAAGTCCGTTTGTAGCATATTGGTATACATGGTCTATTTTTAGAAACAGTGAGACAACATTCCCACACAAAAGGGGGGTAGGGTTAATTTTTATCATGTCTAGAAGACATGATAAAAATTAACAAAAAGTGGGTTTTTTTTTTTTTTTTTTTTACATCTCAAATTTTTTTTTCTGAGCTTTGAAAAATTTTTTCCAGTCGGCAACCAAGTGAAAATTCTACAGCCAAGACGATTGGCCTTTTACTTTCACTTTCAACACTTTTCTATAAAAGTATTCTACGTTTTCTGTTCAGAACTGTGCGGGCTCTCCAAGGTGCAGCATGCTTTTTCTCTCTCTACCTCATCTGGACCCAGGACCACTCTTCTAGAAAGAGCTTCTGTGAACACAAGCTTTTTTCCAATTTTTGACGTCTCACAGAATAGAAATCATTCCTCCTTTTAGGGGAAAATGTTTCCCATTTGAAAAGCTAGGACCCCTCGTTTGGATTTCATCAGCAACCGTTTATCAGGGTCTAGCGAAATTGGATGATCCATCCATGGATCATTCAATTTCCCATCCGTGGTTTTTATGCATCAAGATTTCAACATAGTTTAAGAAAAATCCTTCAATCCTATTTGAAAGGAGATGACATTTTCCCATGACGGACATTGAAAGACATTGAAAGACATTTTCCCATGACGAAATCTCTCTATCCCACACCTTCTTCTAAAGTGAGGTTAAAGAGATTTTTCATACCGGGTTTTCAATTTTCACCTCAAATCATACCGTTGACGACGTGTGACACACAAACCGTGACATAAATTTCAGTTTTCATGACAGCTAACAGTCTTGAGGTTTAAACAAATGTATGAAAGAATTTATTTTTGATCCGTTTCAGCGATTGAGTGGGCTGGGAAAAAAAGGCTCTTTCCATGACAGCTAACACGCTTGAGCTTTAAACATGTATGAAAGAATTTATTTTTAACCCATTTCAGCGATTGAGTGGGCTGGGGAAAAAAAGGTTCTTTCCATGACAGCTAACACGCTTGAGCTTTAAAAATGTATGAAACAATTTATTTTAAATCCATTTCATCCATGACAGCTAACACGCTTGAGCTTTAAAAATGTATGAAACAATTTATTTTAAATCTATTTCAGCGATTGAGTGGGCTGGGGAAAAAAAGGTTCTTTCCATGACAGCTAACACGCTTGAGCTTTAAAAATGTATGAAACAATTTATTTTAAATCCATTTCAGCGATTGAGTGGGCTGGGAAAAAAAAGGCCCTTTCCATGACAGCTAACACGCTTGAGCTTTAAACAGGTATGAAAGAATTTATTTTTAATCCATTTCAGCGATTGAGTGGGCTGGGAAAATAAAGGCTCTTTCCATGACAGCTAACACGCTTGAGCTTTAAAAATGTATGAAACAATTTATTTTAAATCCATTTCATCCATGACAGCTAACACGCTTGAGCTTTAAAAATGTATGAAACAATTTATTTTAAATCTATTTCAGCGATTGAGTGGGCTGTGGAAAGAAAAAGCTCTTTCCATGATACCTAACACTCTTGAGCTTTAAAAATGTATGAAAGAATTTATTTTTAATCCATTTCAGCAATTGAGGGGACTGGGAAACATTTTCTTAGAGCTCAGGGAAAAACAAGGCTCTTTCCATGACACCTAACACTCTTGAGCTTTAAAAATGTATGAAACAATTTATTTTAAATCCATTTCAGCGATTGAGTGGGCTCGGAAAATTTTCTTAGAGCTCAGGGAATGTGTGTCCAGGTTGAATGCACAGCACACACGGATGGGTAGTCGAAACTCGAGTAGCTTAAATAAATATACGAAATTTGGGTCATCGAGTGGACTAGGAAAAATTCTCAGAGCTCTGGAAATAGTTCTGAGTTCAAGCATGGGACATGAGAACAGAAATGTATTACAATCATCATGTCATCATTGTTTTCGAAAGTAAAAAGAATTCCTCATGAAAGAACATCTTTTTTTCCTGGTTGTGGGATGCAGTAGAGTTGCTGCATCTTGAACAACCCACACTGATCTGAACAGAAATATGAAATGTTTTTATAGATATAAGAAATGAACTGAAAGTGAAAGTAAAAATGAAATTGTATTGGCTGGAAATATTTCTTGGCTGTTGAATGGGAAAAATATTTCCAGAGCTGGAAAAAAAAAAAAAAAAAAAACCTCTTCCTTTTTTTTATTAATTTGATGTCTTCACTTTATTTACTTTGGAATGGAGAAACCCAAACACTATGACTCATCCTTTCTAAAACATATAATTCCTAGAATGAGTCATGGTCTATTTTTAGAAACAGTGAGACAACATTCCCACACAAAAGGGGGTAGGGTTAATTTTTATCATGTCTAGAAAACATGATAAAAATTAACAAAAAGTTTTTTTTTTTTTTTTTTTTTTTTTTTTTTTTTTTTTTTACATCTCAGATTTTTTTTTCTGAGCTTTGAAAATTTTTTCCCAGTCGGCAACCAAGTGAAAAATTTCCAGTCGGCTTTTACTTTCACTTTCACCTCTTTTCTATAAAAGCATTCCACGTTTTCTGTTCAGAACCGTGCGGGCTCTCCATGGTGCAGCATGCTTTTTCTCTCTCTACCTCATCTGCAGCTCTATGACAACTAACACGCTTGAGCTTTAAAAATGTATAAAAGAAGTTATTTTTAATCCATTTCAGCGATTGAGTGGGCTGGGGAAAAAAAAAGGCCCTTTCCATGACAGCTAGCACGCTTGAGCTTTAAAAATGTATGAAAGAATTTGTTTTTAATCCATTTCAGCGATTGAGTCTACTGGGAAATATTTTCTCAGAACTCAGGTAAAAAAAAGGCTCTTTCCATGACAGCTAACACTCTTGAGGTTTAAAAATGTATGAAAGAATTTACTTTTAATCCATTTCAGCGATTGACTCTACTGGGAAACATTTTCTTAGAGCTCAGGTAAAAAAAAGGCTCTTTCCATGACAGCTAACACTCTTGAGGTTTAAAAAATGTATGAAAGAATTTATTTTTAATCCATTTCAGCGATTGAGTCTGCTGGGAAACATTTTCTTAGAGCTCAGGTAAAAAAAGGCTCTTTCCATGACAGCTAACACTCTTGAGCTTTAAAAATGTATGAAAGAATTTATTTTTAATCCATTTGAGCGATTGAGTCTACTGGGAAACATTTTCTTAGAGCTCAGGGGAAAAAAAAGGCTCTTTCCATGACAGCTAACACTCTTGAGCTTTAAAAATGTATGAAAGAATTTTTTTAATCCATTTCAGGGATTGAGTCTACTGGGAAACATTTTCTTAGAGCTCAGGAAATGTGTCTTTAGGTTGAATGCACAGCACACACGGATGGGAAGTCGAAACTCGAGTGGCTTAAAAAATAAATATACGAAAGTTGGGTTATCGAGCTGACTAGGAAAAATTCTCAGAGTTCTGGAAATAATTCTGAGTTCAAGCATGGGACATGAGAACCGAAATGTATTACAATCATCATGTCATCATTGTTTTCGAAAGCCAAAAGAACATCTCATGAAAGAACATCTTTTTTTCCTGGTTGTGGGATGGAGTAGAGTTGCTGCATCTTGAACAACCCACACTGATCTGAACAGAAAAATGAAATGTTCTTATAGATATAAGAAATGAATTGAAAGTGAAAGTAAAAATGAAATTGTATTGGCTGGAAATATTTCTTGGCTGTTGAATTGGAAAAATATTTCCAGAGCTATAAAAAAAAAAAAAAAAAAAAAAAAAAAAAAAACTTCCTTTTTTTTCTATTAATTTGATGTCTTCACTTTGTTTACTTTGGAATGGAGAAACCCAAAGACTTTTTAAAACATATCCTTTTTAAAAACTTATCTTATCTTATAAACTTTAAACTCATTCTTTTTAAAACATATAATTCCTAGAATGAGTCATGGTCTGGTTTTAGAAACAGTGAGACAACATTCCCACACAAAAGGGGGTAGGGTTAATTTTTATCATGTCTAGAAGACATGATAAAAATTAACAAAAAGTTTTTTTTTTTTTTTTTTTTTTTTTTTTTTTTTACATCTCAGAATTTTTTTTTCTGAGCTCTGAAAATTTTTTCCCAGTCGGCAACCAAGTGAAAAATTTCCAATCGGCTTTCACTTTCACTTTCAACTCTTTTCTATAAAAGCATTCCACGTTTTCTGTTCAGAACCTTGCGGGCTCTCTATAGTGCAACATGCTTTTTCTCTCTCTCTACCTCATCTGCATCTAGGATGTTTTTCCTTCTTCAAGAAGTGGAATTCTTTGGGAATACTTTACAATTTCATGAGCTAGCTGTTTCTTATATTTCGAGGAGATTTCAATGAAATTGTTTATAGATGTCACCTATTGCAGATGGGGAAAAAGTCTATACTGGATCGCTGGAGACATCTCACCCAGATAGGTCACGTTATATTTTTTCCCACACCTAAATAAATTGGACATGAGCCATCCTTTTGTTTTCTCATCCAACAAAGATAGACACTGCAGACCGTTTTGGGTTTTCACTCTTCGCGAACCAAGACGAGCCGCAGCGACACTTTGAGTTTTCTCTGAGCGCAATAATGGATCACGTGAGCAGCCATTTTGTTTCCCATCTCACCCAGATAGGTCATGTTGTATTTTGTTTCATACACCTAGCCAATTTTGGACATGAGCCATCCTTTTGTTTTTTTTTCTATCGAACCAAGATGGACTCTGGAGACAATTTTGTTTCTCAACGGAAAAGTAAATTTTCTGAATGGGTACCGGTGTTCGAATACTTTTGTGACCGACTGTACGTGGGAGTCTCTGACCGATGAAATCCTAGGCATGCTGATTGAGTAACATATCTGGAAGCAAAATCTGTTGCACCCTAAAGAAGGCTTGTGCACGGGCATTTCTTTTTTCCTAAAATATAGTGCCTGGAATGCATCGAATAATGCATACTCTGTCATCAGTATACTCCAGATTGTAGCAAGATTTGTCGGAGAAACCAACTTGTTGCCATAGAGCACGCCAGGCACTGCGTTGCAGTGCTCACTGAAGTCGGAGGCATATGTTACTCAGCGACAGGGCAATCCTGCGTAGAGGAATCCTTGCATGCAGTTCATGTTGCAGCAGACAGCGACGAACACTTGTAACCATGCTCCAATATTGTGCTAACATATGAGAGGATGCTCTATGATCCATCACAGCCATGCAGATGAGGTGTTTGTCGTCCTGTGCTATTGTGTGCTCCATTGCCAGGATTTCACCTTGTTTGGTTCTCGCTGTCCATTTCTTCCAAATATGTATCACTGTTGTGGCATTGTGCTGCGTGCGGGCTGTGATTGTTTGATATGAAATTCCACCCTCTTGCATACAGACGATGTGGCCTTGTTTAAACTTGTTGGTATGGCATCCTCCGCTGTTGACGAGGCATACTGAGCAGAAATTAAATGTTCACTGCAGACAGAGGATGATCAACAGATTTCAGCACAACTTTACAGTCCTTTACAACTGCCAGTTCTCATTTCATGCATGCATAATCCCTTTGTAATTCTAATCATTTGTATGTCTTACTTCACTTTCATTTCATGTAAGTTTGGTTCAAAGTGCATAATTTCTTCATGGTTGTGATTTTCACAAACATTAGTGTATATTAGGTAGTCCTTACTCTAAAAGCATCTTGAAATAAAAGTATGCAGTGGTCCAGATCAAATGTTTATTTTACAGAAAAATATAAACAGCTTATGCATGCATGCATTGTTTTCATAAGATTCTGATCATACCTGAATAATAATTTTTCACTAAGTTGTATTTTATAATAATTCTTTCAAATGAGTAACAATTACTCATCCATTATTTCAATTAAAAGAATTTTGTATATAATTTTGTTCTTATCAACTAATGAAAGAGATGTATATATATATTAATTTTATAAAATTCATGTGAATGTATGCAAATAAATTGTTTACAAATGTCACATAAGTTTATACCTCCTTAAACCATTTTCATGTGAAACAGAAGCCTTATTCATAACAATATAATCAAACATACTAAGGTCTAATTTTATTAACACCCTGAGGTTAATCAGTATGAACTTATGATGGGACTATTGGATCAATACTCATCATGAGTTGAGGATTACTTATAATTTGTCAGTAGGCATGTATGAAAATGGGTTTTGTAATTAATATTTAATGTATAACTTTTTCAACTTTTTCTTTTCATATAAATATAGAAGGATTTCATGTCTGCAGATAATGTATTACAAGAGGCTGTTGGGTGCCAATGGACAAGCTGATGAGAAGCTGAACACTAATAGCTTGAATCCTGGTGAATGGACTGCCTGCATAGGCGTTGTCATGATTTTTCCACGTGTAATATGAATGCAAGCCAGTTTGCCTTAAAGCATCCCTTCTTGGAAATTATCTTCTAGTGTTTCATCACAAAAATCAGTCAAAAACTGTTTCTCATGACTTGAAAAATACATATAAATGAAGTCAAATTTAATTGATAAATTGTGTATGCTGGGATTGTGTACTATATCGTATACATTTTTAATATATATTCTGTATCTCTAACGGTGAGAATTTTGATGTTTTAATTTAACCCTGAATAAAATGTTAAGTACTATAAGCAAAGTAAGCAGTATTGTACAATATTTGATATCAGAAGAATATTTTTTTTCATTTATTATTTTTTATTTTATACTTGTATATTTGTGCTTTTGATTTGAATTTTAGTACAAACTATTTTGGCATAATGTGGCCTGTTCTCATTTAAAATGCGTTCGTATTTTTATCTTCTGTTATTTGCATTATAATAGTTTGGCCATAACAACTATGGATGGGAAATCAACATGTATGGGAATAACTGTATTAAATTTTGAGAAAAACTTCAGGTGTCATTTATTATAAAGGTTGAGATATTTGTTTTTATAAATTCATTCATTCTTATCTATTTAAGAATTATCATTTAACATAAAAATAAGAAAAAGAATAATATACTATAATACTAAATAAAATATACTTATATATATATCCAAGCTCACTATACGCACACTCAAAGAGATACCTTTCTTTTTTTGTGATGTATGTGATGATAAATTACTGTTACGTATCTTAAGTTGTTCATAAATAGTGCTCATTTTTCATAATACAACAAACAAATCTCACATAATTAATTTAATAAAATATTATTGCAGAGACATATTTTTGAAATTGACATTAGTCCTCTATCCATCCGTCCCTTAGGGATAACTATGGGCCAGCTTCTCGGCAGATACCTACTGTCATCTACAATATGCCCAAGCCCTTCGCCAATGACAGTTGCTTCTCAATATCCGTATTTTACAGTTAAATTCACGAATCTGATCTGGCTGAGTTTCATATCAGGAGAATTAATGAAAGCAAAATACATTCATTACCTAAAACCATTTTTCTCTAACTAGCTGGATGATTATGTGATTGGTGTGCATGGATGGTAATGCGAAAGGATGTGATTAGATTTCTTCTAGGTCATAACAGTTTTTAATAATGAAAAGCTCTTGTTCTTTTTTCTTTAAATTCTTGTGTTTTCTTTAATTTCAATGCACACTTTTTAAAAAGCAAACTGAATTAGCTGGATGATCACTATGAGTTTCTTGACATATTTGAAAGTAAAATATTGCATCTACATTCATTTTGAATAAATTGTTATTACTATAGTCTGCAATCATTGAGTTCATTTTAAGATTATTTTTCCTTTTTTTGTTTGTGGAATAGGAGGCTGTATCTTTTACAGATTTTCTGTTTATTTAGCCAGTTTTCTATATAATGGCTAACATAAAATATAATTTTTGTTAGCCATTATATAGAAATTTATGTGCCCTGTTTTAAAAATTATGTATATCTGAATTTAAATTTGTCTCATGTCAGATGAACAATGCTGCTAGTCTGGTTGAGAAATTAAGAAAGTCTGACCATTCCATGAAAAGTCTTTTAGAACAGCTCACTGATTAAAATACATATACACACCAATTAACTGTGCTCATCAAAAGTTCTGTATTATTTAATGCTTCTTCTGATGAGCAAACATTATTTCTCTTGTTTTCTGTGTATGAAGTTTGTAGCAAAATGGAATTATTATTATTATTTTTTTAATTTCATTCACTGATATCACTATTTTTATATGTCTGATAATGATCTACTGCATAAGTAATATCTATATGCAAACATAAACCAAAATTTTGCTGTAGAAGAATTCCACCGGTTTCGGTTCTCGAATAGATAAGACCACAGAATACTGGTGATACAATTTAGGTTTGACTTCTATCAAATGGGTTAATTACATCTCCTGTTTTTACAGTTTTCCCTATGTTTAATATGAATACAAGTCAGTTTCATTCAAAAAGTGCTCAAAGAATGGCATCTTTTCCTTTAAGCAGATAGCGCTCAGGACCTTTGCCTTAAAAATTCAACAGCTGAGCATGTACTAAAAGATAACATAGTATACTAATGTCCATTTATAACTTTCAAATGAAGTGGTCGATTTAAATTTCACCTCTGGTGCTATAGCAATATGTGTGACTCGGGTAAACAGCAAGTTGAAATTTTCTAAGGAACGGGGTTTTTAATTTTATTTTCTTTTCGTATAGCAAACTAGCTTGCCTAAGCATATATGCAAGTCTAATTTTATTTTTACAAAAGATTCATATTAAAATACAAACATGTATGACAAAGAAATGGAGGCACATAAACTGTAACTAATAAAACAATTGAGCAATATGTGAACATAGATGCTGATGGTTCAAGTGTCGTGTAACAGGGTATGACTGCAAACCCTATAGTGGTGCTGCAAATATAAATTATTTTCTGATTTAAAGCAGGCATAAAAACTAGTATACAGTTTATCCCCGTATGACACAAAACAAAAAGTATGTAATCAGAAAAAATATCATGTAGACATTGGATTTACCCAAATTATAAGCTTCGGTAAAGGCCTTATCATTCGCCTTAAATCTGTAGAATAGTCAGCACTCTTGAGCTTTGGAAACAGCTCCAGAAAGACATCTCTAAAAATTATAGGATTGTGAGCCAATCGTATATAGATTATGTTGACCTAATCTACACTACAGTAGAACATGTGCCTCTGAACCATTACCATCGAAACTGCAATTGCAGAGTCACTATGTACGCTAATCTCGATATTAAAGCACTGGTAACTCTATTTGCGATTGTGCTACAGTAGATGAGTATAGAACACCATAGAATGGTTATATATAGTATTAGAAAAAATAGGAGCGAAAAAATATATATATATTAGAAATGACCTATCCCGGATTCGAAATCTGGTCTTAAAACCTGCCATCCAGAAGTGCTTCTAATTACATCATGAAAGCACGCGGTGAGACAAAAAAAAATTCCGTACATTCTTCCCCATTTAAAGGGCAGTTGGGGACGTGGTAACCTAATCACCACCTGCTGGTGGTGAAGAATTATCGTGTACCACATTTTAGTTTGGGAATAACTTGGTTAATTGGTTTAGCCTTTAGGTATTTATTTGGAACAGGAAATATCAGCGAATGACCGCCCCAAGATTTGCATTCTGGACTTCCCGATTGCCAGCCGAACGTGCTTCTAATTAGAACTCGAAGTCAAGCGGTAAGGAAAGAGAAAATTAGTGACTTAGTATCTTATTTAATTTTGGCTGCACACAGTTCCCATGTGTGGCTAGACGAAATTCCCGGTCAGTAGCATAAATCCTAACCTTCCTAGTGGACAGCGCGCTTCCGCTCCTGTAAAATATTGCGATTTAAGAAGTCATCCACGATAGCTGATCAGTTCTACAATTATATAAATAATAAAAATTAAGAATGAAATTGAGAAATTAATGTAACGTTAGTACAAACAAGAAGATGCAACAAAAAGATCAATTAGGAGATCACTAAGGGTCCGGTACTGTACAGCTTGTACATATACGTAGCATGACATCTATGGGGTGTAGAAGAGGATATAAAGCTTGATAATGGTATATTCTCAAAACATGAACGGAAGCTACTGCACGGTACATTCGGGTTTAACAACATCGATTCGTAATCTCAGTGTGACAGTTCTACAGACAATATCTGGACGACTTTGGAAGTTTGAAAGAAGGCCAAAGTGCGACTATACACATCATGTCAGCAGTTTGGATCACATTTTGAACAAAGTGTGCAGCTATCTGAAGGTTTAGTAATGCTCATTGCCAAATTAGACTTTTATATGCCCTAAGCACTTCAAAGATTTTGGTGCCTCCATATACATCTATAGTATAACGCCTCTTTCTCATCATTCCCTCTTTCTCGGCCTTGGATTAACTGCACTATGTATTCCTTTCTAAAACCTGCAGTGAGAATTTTATTTTTGTGGCGCCTTTGCACTCTTTCTTTGAATCTTTAAGCACCTTTTTGTAACGCCGTCTTTACCTGATGCCCTAAGCACGTGCTTACTTTCCTTAATGGCTAATCCAATTCTGGTAGTGTTTTTCCACAAGCAACCACGACAGGATATGAAGAACTGATATCTTCTCTTACAGATGATGAGTTGGGTTCAGTTTATTTAGTTATGGCAAAGCTTTCGAGGGTTACCTGTCTAAGGGAAGGGATGCCTTCGTGAAAGACTTTCTAAATGAAATTGGACTGCATATAGGCTACACATATGGAAACCATGAAAACGCTTAGTTAGCAGCCAATCTGCTCGCCGGGATTCGAACACCGGCCCGAGTTTATCGGCTTTACCGCTCGGCCACTGGAGTGCCGTCTTTAGATGATGCGATATCTATGCTAATGACTCTCATCATCTGGTGGTGGTGACAGTGGGTGACATCCTAAGATGCATGCAATCTATTACTGGACATCCAATATGGCTAAAGACTTGGCTATAGTTTTCAGCGCCTAAAGACAACTGCAGATTTCGTACACCCTTCTGTTTTCTAAGTATGAAAACTGTGGGCACACTCTTGCTTTAGGAGATTATAAAAATTCTGTTGTTATTCCCTTCTTTCCATCAATTAGCTATAAAGTTGGGGACGTGGTAACCTAATCACCACCTGCTGGTGGTGAAGAATTATCGTGTACCACATTTTAGTTTGGGAATAACTTGGTTAATTGGTTGAGCCTTTAGGTATTTATTTGAAATAGAAAATATCAGCGAATAACCGCCCCAGGATTTGCATTCTGGACTTCCCTATTGCCAGCCGAACGTGCTTCTAATTAGAACACGAAGCCAAGCGGTAAGGAAAGAGAAAATTAGTGACTTAGTATCTTATTTTATTTTGGCTGCACACAGTTCCTATATGTAGCTAAGCGAATTTCCCGGTCAGTACCATAAATCGCAACCTTCCTAGTGGACAGCGTGCTTCCGTTCCTGTAAAATATTGCGATTTAAGAAGTCATCCACGATAGCTGATCAGTTCTGCAATTATATAAATAATAAAAATTAAGAATGAAATGGAGAAATTAATGTAACGTTAGTACAAACAAGAAGATGCAACAAAAAGATCAATTAGGAGATCACTTAGGGTCCGGTATTGTACAGCATGCACATATACGTAGCATGACATCTATGGGGTGTAGGAGAGGGTATAAAGCATGGTGTATGCTCTAAACATGAACGGAAGCTACTGCACGGTACATTTGGTTTTAACAACATCGATTTGTAGTCTCAGCGTGACAGTTCTATAGACAATATTTGGACGACTTTGTCTGGAAGTTTGAGAGAAGGCCAAAGTGCGACTATACACATCATGTCAGTAGTTTGGATTACATTTCGAACAAAGGGAGCAGCTATCTGAATGTTTAGTAATGCTCATTGCCAAATTAGAATTTTATATGCCCGTAGCACTTCAAAGATTTTGCTGCCTCCACATACATCTATAGTATAACGGCTCTTTCTCATCAGTCTCTCTTTCTCGGGCTTGGATTAACTGCACTAGGTATTCCCTTCTAAAATCTGCAGTGAGAATTTTATTTTTGTGGAGCCTTTGCACTCTTTCTTCGAATCTTTAAGCACCTTTTTGTAACGCCGCCTTTACCTGATGCCCTAAGCACGTGCTTACTTTCCTTAATGGCTAATCCAACTCTGGTAGTGGTTTTCACAAACAACCACGCCAGGATATGAAGAACTGATATCTTCTCTTACAGATGATGAGTTGGGTTCAGTTTATTTAATTATGGCGAAACATTCGAGGGCTACCTGTCTAAGGGAAGGGATGGCTTCGTGAAAAACTTTCTAAGGGAAATTGGACTGTATATAGGTTACACACATGGAAACCATAAAAACGCTTAGTTAGCAGCCAATCTGCTCGCCGGGATTCGAGCCCCGGCCCGAGTTTATCGGCTTTTCCGCTCGGCCACTGGAGAGCTATCTTTAGATGATGGAAGATCTATGCTAATGACCCCCATCATCTGGTGGTGGTGACAGTGGGTGAAATCCTAAGATGCATGCAATCTATTACTGGACATCCAATATGGCTAAAGACTTGGCTAGAGATTTCAGCGCCTAAAGACAACTGCAGATTTCGTACAACCTTCTGTTTTCTAAGTATGGAAACTGTGTCATTCTAAAACTTCGTCAGTTTGGCATTTAATTGATATTACGCCCATGGACAGATGTCCACCGTTGACCGACTCTAGCTAAACCACTGATATCACTGCAAAACAATCTGATGGTGTTTTGATCGCTTTGCGGACCTTGATGCCTTCTCGTCGGAGGCAGTGTCTTCTGTAGTGTTGCAAACAAAAGATCTGAGTAGCTCCAGTGGAGTAGCGAGCATAACTGGCGCCCCCCTTTCCTCGAAAAAAACACAGTGATATGATGAAAATCTTTTTTGGAGATCATTTGGCGCCGCTCGGGGCATTATACACCCCCTATCCCCCCTCGCTACGCCACTGAGTAGCTCAGCAATGGAGTTGAATTTTAAGGATGATAGCAGCAGTCGCTGGCAAGACTAAACAGGGGCTGGGGGTGTCATTCTAGTACAATAGAGCAGCCGCTGCAATATTATATGAGGGGTTATCATCCAGGTTCAAGAATAAGATAACAGCTTTAATCTTCCGATATTTAGATTATCTAGCTATTCTGGACATCTAAATATCTAGATAAAGCAGAGATTACGCAGTCGTCCCTCTAACATCATCGAAAGGAAACAGTTTGCAAGTGCTCAAATTTTCGTTTGTGTAAGTGAAATGCTCGGTTGCTATATGAAGATCCATGCATCTGAAGAAGATTAATTCACTACTGACTGCGGTTGTGCTAATGTTCTTCTCCTTACGTGCATCTTTTCCAAGATTCTTTGCGAACAATAGTGCTACACCTCATGGTATACAAACTGTCGATAGCTTGTTAACCCTTAGCCTGTCGAGTGATTTTCTGCGAATCCCTTTAAAACTGTCACTAGTTTTGGACCGAACTTCCCGTAAAATGTCGCGAAAATAACCCTAAACCTCTGAAAATTGTCAAGCAGTTCTTTTGTTATTTCCCATCCCTCCCAGAATTTTACATCAATGATTCCGCTAAGTGAGATTACACTAGATATTGTTCGGTAGATGTGAGCTCTCAAGAGAATTGCAAAAGGCTAGACTCTCCGTGATGACCGTCTTAAGGGTCAGGGTACAGCTGCGAAACTTAAAAATTTCCTTCCCTTAAACAATCTTATCTCTACATATCTTCTCTACATATAATAAAAGAAAGAGTCTGTCTGTGGGTGTGCTTTTCGTTTGCGCTGCGCGTAAGCTAATAGACCCACGGCTACCAAATTTGGTATATAGGTACATCTACACAAGAGCCAGTGCACTTCGAAGCTTTTTTTTTCGAAATTTGAATTCGAATTTTTTTTATTTCATGTTTTGTGACGAAATCGTGTCATTTTGAAACATAATGGGCTATAGGAAAGCGAGATTTTACTCTACACACTCCATTTTTACATCGTCATGAAACGTAGGCACTTAGCTATTTTACGAACTTAAAATAAATTTCGTGTTTCAATAAATCGATTAAATACGAATTTATTTAACAAAGGAAGCTTAACACTTTTTCAATGGGATTTTTTCTGAAAAAGTTTATTTTTAAAAATGTACAGTTTATTTTTCTTTGATTATTGGACACGTTAAACTTTCATCCTTGCGAATGCTTTTACAAAAGGAATTTTGGAAAAATGATAATATTTTGTATTTTTAAAAGATTTTTTAAATGAAGCTTCCGAGTACACTTCTCACATCTCACATCTTCAAAAATGTGATTTTGCCAACAATTTTCCTGTCTTATTGTTGTTGATAGATTTTTTATGAAATCGCATCATTTTGAATAGTTTCATTCTTTTATAAATATGGGTTTGGCAACAATTTTTCATCGTATTTCTTATGTCACTGTTTTTAAGAGATTGGTATATTTCATTTTCATTTTTATATAAATATAATATATTTTTATTGATTTTTTTTTTATATAAAGTTGTTCTGTGGAGTAAAATTCTGCGAGGAATTTTATGTTTTCTGAGTTGCTTTCATGTTATTTTTTGCTTATTTCCCTGTTTATAAGATATTGAAAAGTTTTGCATGATTTTTGTTCTACGGAAAGTTGGTTAATTTTTTTATTAGGATAATTAATATTTGTATTAAGGAATATAGCTTATTTCATTGTAATTTTTTCTCTTGAAAATATAAGATAAAATATCATTAATTATACTTTGCTTTTCAGAATTTTTTGTTTTTTGTATTCTTTTATGTTATTTATTGCTCATTTCATTATTTTTAAGATACTGAAAAGTTTTGAGTGATTTTTTTAGGAAATAAAGTTCTTAACCTCCTTTATACCATTTGAGTTCTTAAGATTTTGCAAAGGGAATTTGGTTAATTTATTTATTAGGGTAATTAATACTTGTATTAAGGGATATTGCTTATTTCATTGTAATTTTGTTATACGTAATAACTTTTTTTATGAAGTTGTTCTGCAGAGTAAAATCCTACGCAGTTTTTAAATTTAACGTTTGGAGTTCCCTTCAGCCATTTTTCCGGTACATTTAAAAGTCAGATGAAGGCTCGCAGCGAAGCTGCTAGTTTTCAAATAAATTGGTTTTAAAATTTACCCGGTTATAGTTTAAATTATTACACATTTTTAACCTAAGTAACCTAAATCTGCATGTCACTGATTATCACCGGAATTTCAATGCAGACTGATTAAACTGCTATCACTAAAATTATATTCTGACAAATATCTGGTGCAACTTTCATTCCTTCTGAGATATTGCTGAAACATTTCGTATTATTTCCGATTTTCTGTATTTTTGCCATTAATTAAAAATCTTTAAAACCTTCAGCATTTTCCTATATTCTTCAACAGCATGCAACTAATAATTATTTTAAATAATTTCTTTTTTCCTTAATTATTACGTAGTTTTAAGAGAGTAATAAGCGAAACATTTGGGTGTTTTTTAAGGGTGATAATATTAATATTAAATTTGCATTTTACTTTTCATATACATTCAAGATATTCAGAAAGGGAATTATAGCTTGAAACCGTTTTCAGTGTATCATAAATTTATTGATTCAAATTAAAAATTCTTGCTTTCCTGTCCAAGAAACACTAGTAAATTTTATCTGAAATAGGAAAGATGAGACATATTAATAACAAACAAAGCAATTAATTTGGAAGTCAAAGAACAAAAATCAGCTTTATATTTTCAAATTTTCACAGGACTAGTTTCGATGGTTTTACCGAACCATCATCTTCAGCTGCAAAAGCGCAAATGAACGAGATAAGATATAATGAAAATTAGATTGTGAAAATTTGAAAATATAACGCTGATTTTTGCTGTTTGACTTCCAATTAATTGTTTGTTTGGCTTGTTATTGTATCTTAATTAAACAAAGCAATGTTGTTACTTATTAGCTTACAATATAATTTATTCAATATGGTATTTTTGTAAAGAAAGACTGTTGCTGTACATTTGGTAAAGTAAAAATAAGCATTTCATTTAATAATTATAAAAGTTATTAAATATTTAATAATTAATCATAAGTATATGAATAATTAAATATTTTTTCGGAGATATATTTTCCGGCGATATTTTTTTTCTAGGGATCCCAGCATACATTTTTGAAGCATTATGCTCTAAATAAATGTCTTGTTTGAACATAGCATTTATTGTTGACAAATCTCCGACCAAAGGAAATACCTTACTAGGGAGGATATTCAAACAAAAATTTTTATTAGAATAAATATTTTTGTTATTTTAATACTACTAATAATATACAAACATTAATTAAAGTTCACTATAGCTGAGTGAATAAGATTGCTGGATGTTGGTAGTTTGTTGTTGGCAACCGAACTGTTTTGCTGCTTGTGGTCTTTATGATTTTCCCGACGCGTAACGTGAACTCAAGCTAATTTTATTTAGAAAATTGCCCACGAAGGTGTTCTCTTAAAGCAGATAACCCATGACTTCTTAAAAACTGTAAAATATAATCTGTGGATATTTTCCGTTATACGATAACACGAAGAAAATGATTTCCTATACTAAACATAAGATAAGCGCTGTTATTGAGCGCCGTTTAATTAAATGCATCCATCTTATTTTTTACAATTAATTTTCCTTTTTCAAAGAAAGTTTGATTTCAGTAAAATGTACTATTTACAATGTGTCATTTTATTTTGCAAATATATCTGAATATATCTGAGATCTTTTTTATGCAAATATATCTGATGTGTCAAGTTAGCATAATTGTATATTTCTAACGAAAATTGTTTGGCTCATGTTATCCTATAATGAATAAAAAAAAAAAAAAAAAAAAAAAAAAGATTCAAACCGGTTTATAGCTTAACAGTATTTTCATTATTAATTATATCACGAATTTTATCAATAGTATTCTTAGTATTAATTGCAGGCATGTATTCAAGAATATAATATACACAAAGCTGTGTCTAATGATTACGGCTATTTTAATATAAAATTTTATAGTATAAAAATTTAGGTTCATAGGTCAGCCATATTTGAAAGAGTACTTGTGTATTATAAGAAAAGAGAGAGAGAAATTTAAGAATCAAAAAATTTACCACGAAGTAATATAAAAATGCAATAGAATACAAAAGAGTACAATACTATTTCATGTTTTGTGGATATACTTGAAGACAGAAACATGTTTCAGCTGTATTCGTTCATCGGAGAAAAACTTTTCATATGAAGCTATTTTTTTCAAATCTTTCACTATACAAGTAATACTAAAGCAGTATAGGAATTTCTTTTCTTCATACCCAAACGAAGAGCTAAGGGGACGTACAATGATTAACATACAATGGGTGCCTTGAATTATTTTGCTTTACATGCAGTTTCCTTATATATGTTAAACAAAATAAACTTTCACCCATTCCAAGATTTCAAGAACTCACATAGTGAGAAAGAGAGAAATATCTATGACAAATTTTCTTGCTGTCTGACTGATTGCTTCGGGAAATATAAGTCTTCCAACTCAAGCTTCTAGCTATTCAAATACGAACGTTTCTCAGCAAAGCTATTTGGACCGCATCTGCTTTGTTAAAGTAAACCTTTTGGGGGTAAAATCAACCTTTTCATCGGGTTTTTCAAACAAAGCAGTCAGTGGTCCTATTACTACCTGCTGACCAAGAGAACTTTCTCAGAAACTTTTGTTCGAAAAAAACGAGTTTTATATTTTTAAGAATTTCCAGTCTGACAGCAAGATTTTGTTATTTTTCATATATAGATGAAAAGAAACTAATTTGTTTTTAATAAAGAAGAAAAAAATAATAAGCTTATTTAAATTGTTTTACACAACACCGAGTAAGGAGACGAAATTTAATTTTCTTTATAAATATTTTTCTCAGACAATACTTAAGTGTTTTTCAAATTACGAGAATAGCACGTTAGTGCATGCATTTTCAAATCAGATTTATTTAATTAATATATATGGATATGCCGAACAAGCACACTTTCGCACACATACACTGTATATTAGTACATACATAAAAATGAAATAAAATTTGAAAACAAGCAATTTAAAAACTACTGTATTGAAAAATTCTTGAAAATTTGTTTTTATCTCTTTTTTTTTTCGTTATATACATTTACTTCAGTGTTTTTATATGCATTTACTTAATTTTATTTTCTTATATGCATTTACATAATTTTATTTTGTTATAGGCATCTGTTAGTCTTTTTGAAAATTTTTTAGATTTTTTGAGTATGGCAAAAGAAACGAGACCTATCAGCCGAAGGCAATGAATGTCTCCTTGGGCGACTTTCTAAGTAAAACGTACTTATGTTCATGTTACACATAGGAATATCATAAAATTCAACCAGTTCGTTTGTTTGGGTTCGAATATGAGTCGAAATAGCGATAATCAGATATCTTAGCCAGGAGGCCATTGATTGGGTTTGACAGATTTGGAAACCTAATAAATAGTATTTAATAAATATAATATTATTAAACGAATCGGATTTATATAAACCAAATAAAATTCTTATATCGTACACAACTAAAACTCGATATAACTTACACTGATAAATTGATGTGTATTAACACTGATAAATTAAAATACTAAACGGAATATACGTTAATTCTACATAGATAATTTTTTGTAATGTATTTCGCTGGGAATGTCTGGCCGCAAAATCCTGATTATATATACCCTTATTTTAAGGTTGTCACATATCTGATGGTTTGACTTACCTCGAAACACAAAGAATCCAGAAAATTCAGTAAAATTAATAACTTTATTTCCCTGTTGAAAATTTTCTGAATCTTTTCAAATATAAAAGCACACGCGCCAAGCAATTTGCTTTAAATAAATATATGCAGCAACGAGAAGATGCGCTTTTGACAGCAACTCGTTTCGAAAATCGGAAATTTTTCTAAATGTAAGAGATTTATCGCTTAAATTAATTTTTCATTAAAAAAAATAGAATCGCATATTATTAAAAGAATTTTATTGATAATTCAGATTCTGAAAACAAGAACATTGTTGTTATAAAAAACAAAGAAAAAATAAACAACATACTTCATTCAACGGGGGCCAATTTTGGCGCATAAACTTTTCAACATAAAAATATTTGAAGCATGTTATGGATAAAGGTTTATTTGATTATGGCAAAGTACTCGATGGTTATTTGCCTAAGGTGAAAGATGCCTTCGTTCGAGGACTGCCTAACGTAAATTGGCTTGAGTACATGTTACACATATGGAAAACTAAGAATATCATCCTGGCAACCAGCCCGTTTGCCGGGATTCGAACCCCGGACAGAACCACCAGTTGTTCCGTTAGACTCCGCTCAGTCGCTGGTGGGCTGTCCGATAAGGGAAAAGTTCAAAATTTCATATTAGAGGAAAAGTGCTAGCATAGTATAATTCGAAGTTATTGCCATTTCAGTAATGTGAAGAGATTTCAAGAATGTTTAATTATTTTATTTAGCTTATGACAAACTAAATAAAATAATTAAACATTCTTGAAATCGCTTCTCTTAACATACTGGTAGTTTGACCTGCATTCAAACGTGGCCTTCGAGAAACAAGGCCCTACAGCTCAGTGACGTTGAGCGTGTGACGTCATTCCAGAGAGTGCATCCCTTCGTGGGGTGAGGGCAACGCTGGGTCAAAGGTTGTCAGTCGCCATTGCTTCGAAAGAAGAGGTTGAACTGAAATTCTTGACTTAAAATCTTGAGATATTAACTGCATTCCTGATTTTCCTGCAGCTGGATATATTAAATTTGAGGTTTTTGGCAATTTGTGAGTGGTTCCAGAAACAATATAATGCCTTACATGTGCTCAGTGCCGCGATTTAACGGCAATTACAAATCTGGACCTAAAGTGCACATTTTCGCTTTTAATAATGATGCCGATCTGAAAGAAAAGTGGATCCGTGCAATAAAGCGAAAGGACTTCATTCCAACTAAAAATAGCAGGGTGAGCTTTTATTCTTATGATTTCATTGATATTCAAAGAAAAATTAAATATTTAATATGTTTAATATGTCTGTTTTTAAAGCCAAAATCATTTCCAATGAAAAACTAGTGTTAAATATAATAGTAAACAATAACTAGTGTAAAATATAAAAGTATATAATAAATCATTGCCAATGTAAATAAGCAGTATAATAAGCTTTTGTTTCCTGCAATTTGTCTTAAAGTGAATTCTATAATTTTTTTAATAAATGCATGTTGCTTCATAAATTGCATGTGAATATTTTAATGGGTAATTAAGTTCATAATACTATAGTATTATTTAATGTATAATAAATTTTACTTCATATACTGCAGATTAATTTTCAGTAGAAAATTCAGTGCTTAATATAAGGCAATAATCGGGAAAATATACAAAATCTGGAACTTAAAATAGCATTTGTAATATCTAATTTATCTCGACTTTTATTTTAAAACCACTTGTCATTAAGTTTTAGAGATATGAAAGTAATAATGTTTTTCATTTAAAAATTCAAATTCGTGTGCTTATAATATTTTAAGGAAACACATTACCCTTTCGACTCTTTTTTTGTCACATTTTCAAGTTTATTCTGAAAATTGTAATTAACATTATATCTAAAAAAAATTATAAAAAAAACTTGGAAAAAAATATTGTTAAACCAGTTGTTTATAAAACATAGAACTATTTTTTAAAAAATTTCATTTTTATAAATTTGTTATTACGTTTTTTATATTAATATTTTTGCTTTAAATAGCGTTTTTTTTTTTTTTTTTTTTTTTTTTTTTTTTTTTTTTTTTTTTGTGTGTGTGTGTGTGTGTGTGTGTATTCCTTGAAAATCTAAACAAAACTGTACTTGGAATACTGTATGCTTCTGTTACAAGATTTAATGAAACATTTTGCTGTCATGATTAGAAAAAAATATCCTCATCCTGTTGATAACGCCAAATATTTGAGATTGAAAATAAAATTCGACTTATGTCTTTGATGAAAATAAAGTTAAAAAGTAAAAAACTTGGAATTGTAGAAATTGATGATTTAAGTCTTGCAGAAAACTTTATAGAACACGAAAAAAATGATAACGAAATGTCTTTAAATATATTTATGTCTGATGAAGACATAGCAGCAGCTGAAAGTTATTTGCCTGTGTCCGTATATTTAGCAGGATACTGTGTTAGGAGTGTTCTTAAAAAATTACAATGCTCATTTTGTGAAGACTACCTTTCTTTAAAAAAAGAATTAGCATTTGATGAAAGTTTCAGTTTTTTCAAAATGTTAGACCGTGGTAAACTCTTTTATCCGTCAAAGTATGTAGTAAATGTTGTTTTCTATAATTATATCATAATTCAAAAACTGTGTTCAGATTTCGAAAAAGAATTTTGGAAAGTTCAAGATCAACGGAAAGCAGCATTTAATGTAACATCAGAATATCTAATGAAGGAACAGTTTTTAGAAAAACAAGATTGTGAAAATGGGCATATGTTTGAAAAAGCTCTAAAAATGATAATTTGATCATCAACAAATGCAATGCTCAATAACTATTATAAAAAAAAGAAATGATTTATTGCAACAACAGTCCGTTAAAAAAAAGATGACAAAAATTCAAGATAACGAGCCACTAACAAAAAAAAAAAACAAAAAAAAAAAAGAAAGAAAACTTCACACATTAGCGCAATGATAAATTTTGGAAGAGCTATAAAATATATGGTGTTTTAAATAGATGCAACAGAATAAATACTTAAAAAGATAAAATATACTGGGGGATGAAGTGCTTGTGCAAGGGACGTCCGGTATCCTATACTGTCATTGCACTTTCCCTGATATGATATAGGCTCTACCACGTGCACTTCGGTAACGAGATGTGGGAACCTCGGCTAACTACCTTGCAAATTTATTATGTAATTTATAATTCTGTAGTGTGTCCATTTCAAAAAGTTATATCAAAACTCGCACATAGTTACAGGCACAACTTTCAATCTAGAGAGCTAAAAAATTAATTATTATTTTCATAAATTTTAATGTGGATATATCAAGATTTTGCTAAAGAGTAATTCAAATAATAGTAAGAATTCATATCTTAATCAAAATATTATTTAATAAAGACAGCCGACAAAACTAAAGTAATTTTATGTGAAAGTTTAAAATAGATTTTAAACTTTGATTTTTTTTTTTTTTTTTTTTTGGTTTTGATTCTATAAGAATTCAATTTGATTCTAATTTGATTCTATTCTATAAGAATATTGCTCACTGTAAGTTTAATAATTATTTTTATGAACAGGAATTTTTCAGTAACACCATTTAAAAATAATGCTGGCATTAAAAATTATCATAAAAAATTACATTTTAAATTATTTATACCGATAAATAAATGATGAACTATGCCTTTTTTAATATTTAGTTTATTGTAAAAGACCTTTTTTACACTAGATTTTGTTTTAAAAAAATAAATGTAATAACCGAAAATGCTCATTCTTTTATCTTATCGCCATACTGACAAAATTATGTACTACTTAGAAAAGGCTGTAAAGAAAAATCGGGTTGTTTTAAAATGCTCTTTTTATTCATAGTTTTCATTTTTATCTATAAATGAAAAACAATGTGCAGTATTTTCAGTTCGAAAGCATAACATTTTTGCATTATAGCGTTTAAGTGTTGAAAAGTTTATTCAAACTATAGAAAGTAAAATGGGATTGAAATAAATAATTATTGATCACCCAGGTGAAAATTTTTATCAAGCGTTAAGAAAAATAAGCTCAGATACCTGAAGTCTTAAAGCATGATATTTAATTAAATGCTAAGATAGTATCACTTATTTAATAATTTCCTGTTTACTTTACATCGGAATAACATAAAATTAGCTTTTACTAATAAATAAACGCGTTGTGGAATCGCTCGCTTTCAGTGGAGAAGAAAGGTTTCTTCGCACTCCATACGGTGACGTCACGAGAGAGCTGGACGGCCTTGTTTCTCGAAGGCCACGATTCAAACCCCCGTGAACAAGCTGATTGCATGGGCGTTTTTATGGTTTTTAGCTTTTTGTAGTGCGAGATTGTTTCCCTTAGAAAATCGTCACGAAAGCATACTTTCCCTTAGACAGATCGACTTCACGTGCTTAATAATCTAACAAGCCAAACCAAACATAACCCGAGCGAGGACTCGTAGTCAAGGCACGTCATCATGAAAAGCTAACTAAAATTGGCTCATATTCACAATAAACATGGGCGGCAAAAATTCGCTGAAACTGGTATGCAGGCAATCCATTCGTCAGGATTTGAACCCGCTTCAAACTATTAGTATTCAACGATTTTACCGCTACTTCGTTGGCGGCCTTTTGTAGTATCTATAAGAAAAGTAATCGCAAAGACACAATTATTGCGTACCGACGGATGAATTAAGTTCGGAATTTAAAGAATAACTTTCATTCGTGCTATTGCTGTTAGCATTGACACTTGGACAGATGTTAATTTATTTTAAATTCTTTTAATGTAATTAATTTAATTCTTTAGGTAATTGTTCTTCTGACAGTAATTTTTTGTGCGGAGTATATCTAACCCTTCCGTACACTAACTGTTTTAATTCATTTACACTCCATTAATTTTAAGAGATTTTATATCGATAGATTTCTTTCGAAAAATGTTTCAAGGATTACATATTTTTTCTTTAGATTCCAAAACATTTTGGATTTAAAATCTTAATAATAAAATTTTTAAAACAAATATTTCTAGAAATTCCTTCGGCGTATTCATTTATACCATTTAGTTGAAGTTTCGAGTAGAATATCTTCCTTTCAACATTCATATAATTTTTATATGTCGGTTCGCCATTTCTACGGAGCATAGAGCCACACATACGAGTACAAAACTCAGGCATGCTGAAAGCACGGTTTTAACATTTAAGAATGTAAAAAGAAGAATATACCATTATAATAACGCGCATTTGAAATACGAAGGCAAACAAGAAAGCTGGTTGCAACATGTTATATTTTTCCTGAAGAATCAGAAATTGTAATCATTTTTCAATACAAAAATAAAATATTCGATTCTATAACATATAGGCATAAAGGCGTCCTCCGTTACAATTCTTATTTTTTCTTGTTTCTACTAAAACTCGGCAATGTACTATAACAACGTCGGATCCTGTTTGACTTTCATTTGTATAAAGTACCACAAGGCAAACAGTTGTAAAACGATTTATCTTCTTTCGCAAACTTTTAGTCGGCACACAGATAATACATACCTGCTGTCTGACAAAGATACTTCACTCTAAGGACTTTTTCCTAAAGTGCTCTTTTCAAAGAGACTTCACACCCTATTAAGACCTTTGTGTCAACTGACAGATGCCTGCAGAAAGGTAGGGGAAGGAAGACCAGATCGCGTCGTCTAAACACGTCTTAAGCAATCTTCGCGAAATTCAGGCTTCGTGTATACACGTCTTAAGCATTTTTCGAGCGATTTGAAATTCCTGTAAAGACGTCTTAAGCATTTTTAAAGAAATTCCAAAAACGTTTAAACACGTCTTAAGCAGTTAAAGGGTTAAGGAGTGAAGATATAGCCCCTGTTGACAGCTCGTCGCCAGTGCCTTTTAATGCTTTCATAGCTGTAATCAGCCTTGCAAGAAGAATTGAACATAATTCCTCAGAAATTCGTGGACGATCTCGTACAGAGCATGAATATACAGTAGAAAGACTGGATCACAGTTAAGTAGGATTATATCCCCTAGTGATAATTGCATTTGTGTTATCCTTATCATATGAGCCTTCACCTTCTGATTTGAGCAGAATACAGATGTACTTCAAATCTGCTTTTGTATCCTTTGCATTGCTTTCTTAGTCAGTGTTGTCACATTTTTCATTGTCTAATATGTTGGCGATGTTATACTATGCTTTGCACCATTCTAATTACTGCTTCCACATAACTTAACATTTGAAAATCTGTCTGTCTCTACCAATATACATCAATACCTGACAAAGAATCCAAGTACGATATTTCAGTAGGATAATGAACGCCACTCATAGCTTATTGCCCAAGACTGGCTACGTCATTTACTGACACTTACACGACCTACCTGCTCCACAAATATGTCCCCTATTGGGCATAAACCTACAGTAAAATTGGTTTGGTGAATATTGTTAGTTCGACTGCTTTGAAATTCCAGCGAACGGGCTGGTCGCATGGGAGTTTTTAATGTTTTCTCTTGTGCAATGTGAATGCCAGCTAGTTCTCTTCGAAAAGTCCATCATGAAGCCATCAAGAATCTTTTCTCTTCTTAGACAAAAAGCCCTCAAGTGCTTTTCTAAAATCAAACAAACCAAATCGAACCTTTAAAAACTGCTCCACAAAAGCATCCCCGTTCTTAGGCAGAAAGCCCTTGCCTGCTTTGCCGTGATCAAAATAATGTGACTTGAGCTCTATCTGGCCTGCGTAGGTTCAGTTTCTTCGATGTCCTCAATGTGAAACAATCTAGCAAGTGTGGAATGTTTGCCATAGGATTATACGAGTGCCTGTTGAATTTTATGCCTCAATGCATTGATTGTGGTCAGTACTTAATTTCTAAAAGAAGAAGGACTATGAAAGGTCATCAGCAAAGTTAAATATAAAGAAAAAAAAATAAAGTGTAAATTAATAAATAAAATTAGATAATTCAATTTAATTAATGAAAATAGTTCAGTAGAAAATTGAAATACCGGAACTCATCTTAATTTAGACTCCAACTGGAATTATACTTTTGCTCAAAGAGTGAAAAGTACTGGGACTGGATTTTAGGTGCATTAAAGACGTGCCTATGACTTGAGATCGTACTGAAGATGATTGCACTGCATGCATATCCTTCTTTAATTGACCTGCTGCTCTATTTTGATGAGCAGATCTCAAAACAAGAGAATAGAACATAGATCACATATACTAGCTAAGTTCAGAATCCAGACAGCAAACAGAATTAACACTTTTTATGAAGAGCATTCCTTATAGATTATAGGTCACATAATATCATGATAAAAGGTGTTTAGTACGCTAACCTGTTGACACAACTTGTACAAGGCCCACCAGTGGCCGAGAGGTAAATCCGCTGAATGCCAGTAATTCGCTGAGAGTTTATTCTTGACGAATAGGCTGGCTGCAGAGGAGATTTTGCTGTTTTCCTCATGTATAAAGTGAATCAGAGCCAGTTTCCATGATATTGTTCGTTTGAAAAGGCATATCTTCTCTTAGACAGATAGTTCTCACATTTGTTTGACGAAATAATAGAATACAATTCTCATTAACTATAAAACTGTGTAGCAAACTCAGCAGTAAAATTCCACTTTTCATAAAAACGCTGCAGCACACAAGACTTAAATTTGCCAGATTGCTGTTCCAGGAATGATAATTTTAGCTTATACCCTATGCACAATGTTCACCAGACCTTGTCATCAAATGATTTCTTTTTGTTTCAAAAACCGAAGAAGTATTTGCATATTTCATGCTGCAGACTGATAATGATTTGAATGATGGTCAGAAATGATCTGAAGGCTGTGATAAAATATATTTTTATATTGGAATTCAATGCGTAATTGATTGCTGTACTAAATGCATTTAAGTCTGCATAGGAAACTGATAATGGAATTTTAGACATTTATCTTCTACAAATTTATTATGCTTAAACTTATATATGGAATAAAATTAAGCAGAGAGAAGGAATATTTCACAAATGGCATGACATGACAAAACTAAAATGTACATAGGCTGTACAATGAAATTTTCTACCATTATGAAGATGTAAGACGCAGAGATCTTATGTTGTCTGAATAATTTAAAAATAATACACGTTATATGAATCCAAGTAAACATTCAAATTTAAAATGGAAGTTAGATTTTGAATGTTCATAATAAGTTTCAAGGCTATTAATTTAAACTGCAGAAAACTTTTCAAAAGAGAAATTAAAAACTGAAAACGAAAAATTACAGAATTAATGTATTGACAAAAAAAGCCAAAGTAAAAATACACAGGAGTTCACCAGACAAACCAGTATAAAAATAAGAATTGAACTAAGGAAGTAGCTGTTATTTTGGAAACAAATGAACAAAAACTTTTCATTTGAATAATATTAAAAATATATATATATATTTCAAATCATTAGTGAAAAGATCATTAAAAATGCCAGTGCGGTAACTATATTAGAAATCTCAGCTCTTCTAGATATAAATTCATTAGTAACTTTAAATAAATAAATAAAGGTAATACAAGACATTCTGATGAAATCATACATGTGTGCTGATTCATTGCAGTTAGCAATATTTCTTGAAATGTGTTGGTCCTGAAATCAGTTTCTCATCTATTCCAAGGTTTTGAAAAGAAATAAAAAAAGTATCAAATTGTTTAAAATTTATTCAAAGGGATTAAGAACGGCACTTATCTCATGTACATATTTTAATTCTTTTAGAACTTGTATTTTAGAACCATCAAAAATTGTTTTCAGATTTTTTCATTAAATAGCTTCACAAAACTCACTTCATTCTCTGACGACTGAAGGTATTAAATTATATTGCTTCTATTATTTGTTACTGTACTAAAAATGGTCTGCCTTAATAGATGTTGTGTATTATTTATTTTTAGATTATTATATTAGATTAAGTTTATTCTTATAGGAAAAAAAAGTAATAAGGTATGTATGTGCAAGATAAGTTGATAAAAAGTTTAATTTTTTTGATTATTTACTTAAAGCATCTAATAGAAGTCATACACTTAAAATTTATATGTATAAATTGATTCACATATTTGCATTAAACTGAATATTTTTAAGGTGTGGTGTGGTGTATTTAATTACGGCAAAGCACACTAGGGCTATCTGCCTAAGGGGAGGGATGCCTTTCGTGGAGGACTTTCTAAGGGAAACTGGCTCGTATACACGTTACACATGGGGAAAACCACGAAAACGCCCATGCAGCCAGCCCGTTCGCGGGATTCGAACCTCAGACCGAACTACCAGTGTTCAGCGACTTTACCGCTCGGCCGCTGGTGGGCTCTGAATATTTTTAAATACATTATCTTAGAATAATAATGTACTTATGTAGAATTTACTAATATTTTACTCTATATACATACAAATATATTGCATTTTTTCAGCCTTCCTTCCATATTAGATATTTGAATAAAAATGGCCAAGCATTTTTAGATGTCACATCTATAAACAGTATTAAGCAAAAATTTTACAGGGGAAAAAAAAAAAAAAAAGAAAAAGAAAAAAAGAAAGAGAGAAAAGGATATTCGAAGTACAGTTCTTATACTAGAAATTAGGTGCTTTGAACCTATAAGTTCTTTTGATAAAGTAAATGACAAGACATAGTGCTGCCATTTATTTCTTAAATAGAATATATAAATATGTCATCTATTACTTGAATATAATATATATATATATATATTAATACGTATATAAATATGCTTGAATATAATGTATAATTATTTTCAGGAAAATATTTTTTTAGAAAATATTCATAACATTATAATTTTTCTAACAAAAATAATCATCTGTTATCATACTTCAATACCATAAAATATATTCGGAGGTAAAATTACTTTCCTGTATAAAGTTTTATTTTTGAGCTTATGGGGCAGGATATGATAATAAAACAAATACTGCATAGGTCATTTGTAAGCGATTATTTTTCTATATTCAGAGTGTGTAATCAGTCACATATATTTATAAAAAATACCTTAGAATTATTTTTATTATAATTTTGTACATATCCCTCTCCTTCTTTACAATATTAAATATAAGAGAGTCAATTGTATTTTTAATAAATCATCAGGTACACTATCAAAAGGTAAAACATTTTCACGTCTTTATATTAAAATTTGAGTTCTTCTAAGAGTTTAAAACAAAACCACACACAAAAGTTTGCTGTAGAAACCAAAATTATGATAAAAAATTTTTTAACTTTTTTTTAAGGAGCTGGGTGGTTTGTTTACATTATTTTTCAGCAAGACTTTTTTCGAGACCAGACTCAAAAATGTATGTATGCATGTATATCTGTGCACACACACAAACGTATGTACACACATGTACATATGCTACATGAACACCTACATCCGTACATACAAGCATATGAACATACATTTCTGAATTAATCTCCTGAACACACTCTTTATGTATATAAATGCTTCTGTATGCAATTTTATAGAAATATTTAGCTACGCATGACAGAAAAATTACACAAGGTTTTAAGACGATTTTTCGATTTCGTTTCGTAAGAATGTGATTTTACTGCTTGCATGCATGATTTATTTAAATCTATTGATAAGAATTTCAAAAAATTTTCATTATTTGTGTAAACTCCGCATCAGTATAAAATGATCAAACATTAGCAATTTAAAACAAGAATAATATTCAGATATATTCAAAGTTCTTTATTTTATATAATGTTTTAGATATCTATCAAAGAATGATAGTAATTAGTCATCAAACGAAATAAAAAATAACTTTTTCTTGACATCCTAGCACTACACGGAAAAGCAATTCACCCTTCCGATAATCAACAGAAATGTAAACAAACATCTCTTTACGACTGGTCGGTATGCGCAGAAATCACGAAAGTGTCTCTGCGCAACTAGTCGTACGTTTAGCATTTTTACCATGTTTCAGCTAAACGTCCGACGTCGTACGGGTAGACACAGCCATACTTTGTTTACGTTTTATGCGGAATTGTGGTAAGGTTGTATGTGGAAAATCTTGCGGAACTGATAAGGGCCGCTCTTCATATTTAATTTATTTTTCTTGCTGTATACGAGAGTGGACGCAATACGAATAAATCTCTATGATACAGTCAATGATTTCCATTATTCGATTTAATTCATCGTGTGAACTTTAAAAGTATTAATAAACAAAAACTTACTCATATTGCTGATACAAAAGTATTGATATGCTTTGTTCAGTTCTCTTGTTAATAAAAAACAGTAATTGTGCATGTAATGACAGTAAAAAATAGTGAAAATTTATATATGTCTGTATTGTTGCCTAAGTAGTAATAATGCATGGTTATAAAATACATATTAGAATCTACTGAAGTAATAATTACATATGTTAGAACACAAGAAAATAATCTAAATTTTTATTTATTTTAGCGATCTGTAATTTTTTTTTATTATGTTCACAGAGTTCTATTTTAAGTTTCCTCCAAACAGCAGAGATGCATGTCCTAAATTTTGTACTGAAAAACACAAAATTATGTTCAAAGAAAAGAAATTCATAAATTCTGCATTGCCTATGATTGCTAGTTAAAAAATCATGTTTTCCATTTCTCCAAATCGAAAAATTATACTGGGGGGGGGGGGAGACACCACTTCATTTGACGTTTGATGTTTTATATCAATAAAAATCACATGGTTTTAACCATTGAGTCTAATTTTAATCCCTCTTCATTGTTATCTTTTAAGGAAATTTGCTTCTTATTTGCATTTTGGTCTCTCTCTGTCAATAGTGGTATTAAAGATTTGGTTTTTATCATTTAACCAAACTCTCCAGTTTCTTCTGTTGCTTCTCTTTCCTAACACCCAGTGTGCATGCCATGCTGAATGCCTTATTTCAGATTCAAAATATATAGACAGAGAACAGTACCAGGACGACAAAAGTGGTAATTTAACAACATAAATAACATTGGCATCAATTATCCTCTCCCTAAGACAACCACTTCCATAGAAAAAATTTTATAGCAGCTGTCCCTGGCTGTTTTACAGACGGTTCACTGTATTTTATGATTTAAAATTAATTAGCTCGTTTTAATACTGATGCAATTTAAAGTTTTTTTCTTAGTTCAAACAATCCGTGTTACTGATCAAAAAGTAGTATCTTATGATTATTAGTCATATTATTAAAAATTTCCAAATGGCTTTTGGAAATTTACCTCCTTACACAATGATTTGCAGTTTGTCAAAAATTCTTTCACAAGTTGGTCTTACTATGGGCAAGTATTGAATTTTGTTTCCGAAATGATAACCAGTAATTTTGTTTAGAGTTAAAAATCATTTCTATGGTATATGTAATCTTTTTTTTAGTTCTTAATATACTTCAGAAGTTCCTTTTCTTATGCCATAAGGCATGTGTAAAATAAGCTTATTTCCTTGTATTATTATTAAGAAATCCAGAAGAAGCCTTTCTGACAATTGATCACTGAAACTTATGCCGTACCTTTCTGTTAATTCGAAAATAATTTTGGATAATAAAATAAATATATTAGAAAAGTATTATATTATTAAAATATTTTTTTAAAATATATTAAATTAATATATTAGAAATCTCTGTAATTTAAAGCAAGCTTTCATTCTTCAACTACATGTCCACTTCCGATACCCAAAGGCTAATTCCATCATAATAACTTATCTTTTAACCAGTCATTATTCAGCGAAACCTTTCTATTTGAAAATTCTGTGATCATCCTTTGTAATAAAGGCCCAAGATACAACCTCGACCAACTGTGAAATGCATAGCTCTCTTTGTACAGTATCTCTGTGACTGTTACTAGAAGGTACTAAATAGTACGTTCAAGCACTAAATAGGCTCCCTTATTCTCTGTTTGTTATTTAGTGTGTGAAATATTTTTGTGTATGTGTATTTGATAATATGTACATATATATATATATTTGTCTACCATAGGAAATAAAAATATATGCAACACAAATCTGAGTTATTAGCACATCAAGGCTGTTTACACCTTTCGTTCCAAAACAGATATTCAAATTAAATACGTTAAGCAATTTGTGTTTATTTACATTTGTTCCAAAATAATGTTTTTGTTGGCATTAATTTCGCTATTGGTTGTTTAAGGCCATTTTTCATCCATTCATTTATTGAAATATTTACATTTACTACTTTTTTCCCTCATTAGATAATCCAAGAATTTTATATATGATACAGTTTATGGTATAGGCTTGTATATATGCAATATGAATATTTTTTTTTAATTTTCGAGAAGAAAAAAATTCTTATCTTCTATTTGTGATCTTATTATCGGATTGTGTTATAAGGTATTTCTCTTGCCTTCGTAGCATGTCTACATGATCAGCACACTCGGCACATATTCGAGAGGTCCATGGTTTCAGTCGCGGGAAGGGCATTGCTCGTTTTTCACGTCTCTCAGCTTCCAAAAAACAAAATCCTAATATCTCTACAGTGTCTTCTTCAAAATATGTTTATTTTGGAATCTGATGTTATCTGATGGAATGAAAATATTTTGGTGATTAAAGCTTTTTAATCACTGCTGTTTACATCTACATTTCTTTTTTTCACATAATTTGAAGTTTGCAAGTAGTTTGTTTGAAGGTTTTCAAACTGTGTTTCAGAGAAATTTTAGATCTCATGCAGCTAATCTGGAGCATCTGCAAGTCAAAATCAAAATTTAAAACTATTTTTAATATCACTGGACATACTTAAAGAAATATTTTTTATTCTATTGTTATTGTTACAAAAAATAATATAAAGCAGATCTGTTTTTATGATTAAAATTATAATGAAATAATCATTTTCTTTTCACTTTCTGCATAAAATCCACAAATTTTGTATTTCAATTGTTTCTTAACATTTATTTTTCTGAGGATGGAAATGCTTCTCTGGAAAAAATTACATTTTTTCTGATTTTACAGATTTGAAGACAGTTGGATAGAAATGCCACAATTTTTGAAATGGATGAATAAATTCAGCGTTTGTTATGCTTTATGCATTTAATAAATTTCCGCCTGACGTTTTATTCTTTAATTACCTAACACAATTAATCGATACTTGTTTCTAATATAGAATTTTAGCATCTATTCTACATAATAACATGAGTAATCCTTTTTAATTGAATTTTATCATTATTAACAAAATACTTTGGCACTATGAACTGAGAATTTTTTCCTTGACTTTTATCTTTCAATACTTTAGGAACTGGTCATTGATTTACATCTATAATAAAAGAAATAAATGTTTGTATGAGTTTTAACATATTGGCAAAACTGCAATAAACCTCAGCTCTTTTGTTGCATGAATAATGTTCAACTCCCTGTTAAGTATTTGTTTAGCATCTTCTATGTAACAGTATAGACTCCATGATTATTCCTTAAAATTGGAAGCATCAGAAATAGATGTAAATATGTATTGTCTTCTGCATTAACTTACAAAAATAAAAGTGTGAATATCTGAATGCAGAGTCGTAGCTAGGGTTTTCAGCGCCCAGGGACAACTGAAGATTCAGCGCCCCCTACTGCTTGCCAAGGATGGAAAACATTTAATTCTAAAATATCGTAACATCAGTTTGGCGCCCCTTGGATATGTTTTCATGATGGTCATTCCACTATACTGAAAATATTAAATCAAACAATAAGTACAAGAAAAAATTCAGTAAGAGGATATACTCTCTTCTGAAACAATACATTTAACTGTAGTTGTTCCATATGATATTTCTATACAATATCCCAAAATCTTGGTAAATAACTTTCTAAACCAAGTTTACAGTGTAAAAAAAGTAGTGGAAAAATGTTGTAATCATGTAACTGGGCTACAATACATAAAAATTAAGCAGTGTTAAAAGTGTTTTTATCTTAATTGCCTGTTACAACCAAATAACTAGATATGAGAAAGAACTTGCAGTGTCAGTACAGCTAGATGATCCCTTTTACAGAGTTGCTAATTTGAAAACAAGTTAACCTGTAAAACTACCCTTCATATAGGTTTGCTTTAGATTCATTTGGTAACAAATATGCCATTAAGGTCTGTACCAATCAATCAATAAACCTTGTTACAAGCAAGTTTTTGTTTGCAGGATGCTGTTCATAATTGGTTTTCTTTTGGGGTATAGCAATAGCGAAGGGAGAAAGATTCAGGGTAATTTAAATTCAACTAACATAGCAAATTCCATTCTTCTGTAACTTTATAATTTGATACAGCTTTATTTTTTCAGAATTTTATTCATACTACTATTTCATCCATTGCAGAAAAATTCCACAAGTGCATATTTTAAAATTAATTTCACATTTAAAAAAGTATGATTTGTTTATAAATGATTTGTTATAAAACTAAAAATCATTGTAACTTTCACAAATACACACGAGAAACTGGCGAAAAACATACAAAAATAGTGATGCTGCTTATTAAAAACTGAAGAATTGTTATATGCACATACACATGGTTGACACAGTTTGGTGCATCCTGCGAAATTTGTTAGCAAAAAAAAAAAAAAAAAAAAAAAAAAAAAAAAAAAAAAAAAAAAGTTTGTCATTTTGTATTGAAATTATTAAGGTGTTGATGGCTATGCTAAGTTACACAAAGCAAGATAACGTACAGTAAGAGCTATGTACCTTAGGTAAAGGGATGCCTTTGAGAAGGTATTTCTATGAGAAATTGACTTGATTTCACATAATACATGAGGAGAAACAGGAAAATTCCCATGCAGCTATCCCATTCACCAGTATTTGTACCTGGATCAAACATCCAGTGTTCAGCTGTCTTATCTGCTAGTCTACTGGTGCCAGTCAAAATAGACAGTAATGTTGTAGAGTAGTACCTCACTTTGGAATTCTAAGTTAATGTTGGAAGTGAGGAATCTAAGAACTGATAAGCGAATAATCGTTAGAGTTCGATGACAAGAAACAACAAGAGAGAAGGGTAACTAACGCTTTATTATTCCGATAAGATTTAACAAAACTCCGCCTGAGAGTGTACAAGTAAAACCCACACTTTGGACTAGCACCTGAAAAAACTAAGAATTAAACTAAAGGAAATTCTTACTAAAGGGAATTCTTAGTCTTAAAAGACTAAGAATTAAACTAAAACTAAGATTAACTAAATAAGTATAGCCAAAGCTATCAAGGTTCAATTAGAGTTGGCCCCTTAACTTATTTTACTACGAAGCTTAGCAAGTGCCTGAGTACGGCCGAGCGTAAAAACAGCTTTGAGAGAGAGAGCGGCCACAAAGGCAGACGTGCGTAATTCAGAAACTCTGATTCTTTCTCACACAGTAATGCTGTTATCACATCTATAGACGCGCGCGCTTACCCGGGACAATTCCAAGAAACGAGATTCTAGTAGCACGGCTTTAAGCGGCAGGCTTCCTAGAAATGTTTCGTCTAGCTAGGAGGAACGTGTTCCGGCTACGAGCAACATTTTAAAACTTTTCCCAAAATGTTCCGGCTGGAGACGTGTTCTTCGAACGTTCAACCAATCAGACGAAAGGTCAGCTTCTGAAGGATGACGGGTAACATTCAATATGGCGATGGCTCTCACTGTGAAGTGATAGACGGTGGAAATAGAGGCCGATTTAATTATTGCTGTTTTGTTGTAATACAACTGCCTGAGTCATTTTTTTTAAATGTGTATATATTCATTAAATATATAATCGTGGAAATTTCAGAATTGACAGTATTTTACGACGTTCTTGCAGTTCGGATTTGTTTACAAATTGTTCCTAGCCAAAAGTTCGCCAAATTTGTCGTATTTCGTGCTGATCGTGTATTATAACACTGTTATATAATAGAATTTTATTTCTTAAATTTAAGTTGAATAATTTTTTAAAATCCGTTTGTGTATGCGCGGCTTTTCTCCTAATTACTTATCTTTTAAATTGTTAACTGCATAATCAGCGACACATTTTAAACACCATTAAAGATGCATAAAAAAGAAAAGCATAGCTTATGTAATAATGAGAATACTCATTAAATTTGTCTATTATTTTCATGTTATTAATGAAATACTTTTTGAATTATAAATACATTAGAAACTATACTTTTATTGTAAATGCTACAGATTGAAACATTGGAAATTTATGGATTTATTATTATGCATGATGAAAAACATTTGTATATACATTCATTAATATAAATCTTATTCATTACATTAATACTAATAAATATATATTAACAACTTCTAAAACATAGCATCTCTCTATCTGTATGTAAATATATGACTTATAGATGTGTATATATATGTATGTATGAATACAAAAATGAACATTGCCAAGAAGTTTATTTGAAGTTACTTTTAATTCAGATAACAATCATGTAATTGACAGCAACTATAGTCATCAGCTCTTTGCAAATAATTATGGGTATGTAATAATCAGTTGAAAAATAATTGATAAGTATTTGAGTACTAAAGAGTGTACACATTTTGTTATTGGGTTAATTCATAATTATATCATACGTAAGATCTACGTAATAAAAACATGACTAATAAATAATAAGAAATGTAACAGCTGTGCATTTACAACATTTGATTACTTAAAACAGCGCACAACTGATTATCACCTTCATATCTGTTTACATAATGAATTGCACTTTCCAATTAAGTGCATGGGCCTACTAGTGGCCGAAGTGTCGTTGAACACTGGTAGTTCTGTCTCAGGTTAGAATGCCGCGAACGGGCTGCCTACATGACGTTTCCTTGGTTTGCCCCATTTGTAACTGGTATACGAGCCAGTTTTAAAACATCTTCTACAAAGGGATCCCTCTTGTTGTTATTCCTCGAGGCTTTGCGGTAATCACATAAAACCAACTGAGCCCATCAGCGGCCGAGCGGTAAAGTCGCTGAATACTGGTAGTTCGGTTCGAGGTTCGAATCCCGCGAACGAGCTGGCTGCATGGACGCTTTCGTGGTTTTCCCCATGTGTAACGTGTATACGAGCCAGTTTCCCTTAGAAAATCCTCCACGAAGGCATCCCTTCCCTTAGGCAGATAGCCCTAGTGTGCTTTGCTGTAATCTCAATAAACCAAACCATAAAACAAACTGATGATGTGAACACCTAATTTCTAGAGTTGGTATAATTAATGTGTTTTAGGTATATTACCGACTGTTCTATGGGACAGTAAACAACTCGCACATGTTTGATTGCTCATGTATTCATATGCTTTATTTGATCTTCATTTTGCTAAATAATATCTGCTGGCTGTGAGGAGGTAAATATCAGCCATATAGATTTTTGTCATTTAAATGGACAGAACAGTAATTATGAGTCATAAAGTTAGAAAATGCTTTCACCAGGTCACAAATTTTCCAGTGAGCCATCTAATTTTCATTGAAATGCAGACAACAGAAAATACACATAAGCGATGTGTGATAAATAGACTTATCCAGCACATGTTTTTAAACTATTCTTAGTGTATACAGAATTTGGCTATTACTGATGTAATTGATTGCTATAACCAGAAGTGTGTTTATCTGTTACATGAAGTGCCAGAGTGGAGATCAAAGTGATTAACTTGATAGCAATCACCTTTCTATTATCTTCCATTACTAACAATAAAGTTTAAAACGAAAAGCGTGTGAGCGATACAAAACAACACGAAGAAGCGAATGTCACTTGAAAGGAAACGTCACTTTCGCCAATCTGAGAGATAACTGATTCTTGTTTGGCTTTCAGCTTGTTTGCCAAGTGAAGATGGTAACCCTATTTCGCCAAAGGCCGTTTCTCAGAACTGTTGCTGCAAACGTTTTGTTCCGGCAACAAACAGCTAATGTGATAACGATTTAGTAACTTCGTGGTTTAAATACCGCTCCTCCTCATTAAATATTCAGCAAATTCCAAAACTACATTCTGGCCGGAAGTAATAAGGTGAAGTTAAGAATTTGACAGGAAATGAACTTAAAATTTAACTGTTAATAAAATTAACATAATCCTTACAATGTAATATTATACAAGCTAAGTACCATTGACTTATACATCACTAAAGAAATAAATACACTTCAGAAAACTTTCCTGTTTTCCGAAAGTGTCAATATCTTCATTATTATAACTTCCTGATATTTCAATGCATGTAAATTTATGGTGAGCAATTAACTTAAAGCAGAATATTTTTTGAATTGGTTGTGTTTAATTATAACATTATTTTGAAAAACATTGTTCATGATAAAACTAAAGAACGAATTTTCTTTACACACTGGTTGTTAAATTATTATACTTCAAATCAACAGATTGCAATTATACAATAAGACAGGATGAAAAATACAGTAGTCTTTGAGGCAATTGTTGAGTTTCTAAAGAAACAATAAAAAATTTCAGATCTAACACAGTATACCCTGTTTAATGTTTAATATAGTATGGAAGATTTTGTAAAGCATCAGCCATTTAAAAAAAAAGCATGCAATCGCTGACAATGAAACCAAATAAAAATCAAAGAGAACTCTATTACACGTTATGCAACAAAATTAATGAATATGAACGACTATACGCATTTTTTTTAACTTGGACCAGATCTCGAAACATCAACTAGATCTTAGGCAATAAAATTAATAAAAATTCATGTTGATAAGTACTTAAGAACAAATAGAGCAACATGGCCAAACTTTCAACTAGATAACCAAATAAAGCATTTGCGCTCTAGAGGATTTTATTTACTTCACATACATACATACATTACATTTACTTTTATTTACTTTCATAACTCGTATCATATAAACATACTCTTATCATCGAATGATTATGATTTTCTATAGTAGTAAGCAAATTTTTTTAACAGTTTCTACTTCGTGTCTGCAAAGAATTCCTTTAAATTGCAAGGTTTCGCGATATTCATTTTCCTTCTGACAAAGTTCAAACACGAATCCAAAACATTAAAGGCTGTGTCTACCCGTACGACGTCGGACGTTTAGCTGAAACATGGTAAAAATGCTAAACGTACGACTAGTTGCGCAGAGACATTTTCGTGATTTCTGCGCATTCCGACCAGTCGTAAAGAGATGTTTGTTTACATTTGTGTTGATTATCGGAAGGGTGAATTGCTTTTCCGTGTAGTGTTAGAATGTCAAGAAAAAGTTATTTTTTATTTCGTTTGATGACTAATTACTATCATTCTTTGATAGATATCTAAAACAATATATAAAATAAAGAACTTTGAATATATCTGAATATTATTTCTTGTTTTAAATTGCTAATGTTTGATCATTTTATACTGATGCGGAGTTTACACAAATAATGAAAATTTTTTGAAATTCTTATCAATAGATTTAAATAAATCATGCATGCAAGCAGTAAAATCACATTCTTACGAAACGAAATCGAAAAATCGTCTTAAAACCTTGTGTAATTTTTCTGTCATGCGTAGCTAAATATTTCTATAAAATTGCATACAGAAGCATTTATATACATAAAGAGTGTGTTCAGGAGATTAATTCAGAAATGTATGTGCATATGCTTGTATGTACCGATGTAGGTGTTCATGTAGCATATGTACATGTGTGTACATACGTTTGTGTGTGTGCACAGATATACATACATACATACATTTTTGAGTCTGGTCTCGAAAGAAGTCTAGCTGAAAAAGAATGTAAACAAACCACCCAGCTCCTTAAAAAAAGAAGTTTAGAAATTTTTTATCATAATTTTGGTTTCTACAGCAAACTTTTGTGTGTGAGTTTGTTTTAAACTATTAGAAGACCTCAAATTTTAATATAAAGACGTGAAAATTTTTTACCTTTTGATAGTGTACCTGATGATTTATTAAAAATACAATTGACTCTTTTATATTTAATATTGAAAAGAAGGAGGGGGATATGTACAAAATTATAATAAAAATAATTCTAAGGTATTTTTTATAAATATATGTGACTTCTGAATATAGAAAATAATCGCTTACAAATGACTTATGCAGCATTTATTATCATATCCTGCCCTCATAAGCTCAAAAATAAAACTTTATACAGGAAAGTCATTTTACCTCCAAATATATTTGATGGTATTGAAGTATGATAACAGATGATTATTTTTGTTTGAAAAATTATAATGTTATGAATATTTTCCTGAAGATAATTATACATTATATTCAAGCATATTTATATATTAATATATATATATATTATATTCAAGTAATAGATGACATATTTATATATTCTGTTTAAAAACAAATGGCAGCACTATGTCTTGTCATTAACTTTATCAAAAGAACTTATAGGTTTAAAGCAACTAATTTCTAGTATAAGAACTGTACTTCAAATGTCCTTTTCTTTCCCCCCCTTTTTTTTTTTTTTTTTTTTTTTTTTTTTTTTTTTTTTCTGTAAGAGTTCTGCTTTATATTATTTACAGTAAAAATGCTAGGCCTTTTTTATCCAAATATCTAAATATGGAAGTCTGAAATAATGCAATATATTTGTATGTATATAGAGTAAAATATTAGTAAATTCTACATAAGTACATTATTATTCTAAGATAATGTATTTAAAAATATTCAGTTTAATGCAAATATGTGAATCAATTTATACATATAAATTTTAAGTGTATGACTTCTGTTGGATGTTTTAAGTAAACAATCAAAAAAATTAACCATTTTATCAACTTATCTTGCACATGTATACATTATTACTTTTTTTTTCCTATAAGAATAAACTTAATCTAATATAATAATCTAAAAATAAATAATACACAACATCTATTAAGGCAGACCATTTTTAGTACAGTAACAAATAATAGAAGCAATATAATTTAATACTTTCAGTTGTCAGAGAATGAAGTGAGTTTTGTGAAGCTATTTAATGAAAAAATCTGAAAACAATTTTTGATGGTTCTAAAAGAACTGAAATTTCCGCTCTTTTGTTTTAACCCCTTTGAATAAATTTTAACCAATTTGATACTTTTTTTATTTCTTTTCAAAACCTTGAAATACATGAGAAACTGATTTCAGGGCCAACACATTTCAAGAAATATTGCTAACTGCAATGAATCAGCACACATGAATGACTTCATCAGAACCATCAGAATGTCTTGTATTACCTTTATTTATTTATTTAAAGTTACTAATGGATTTATATGTAGAAGAGCTGATATTTCTAATACAGTTACCACACTGACATTTTTAATGATCTTTTCACTAATGATTTAAAATCTCTCTATATTTTTTTATTATTATTAAAGTGAAAAGTTTTTGTTCATTTGTTTCCAAAATAACAGCTACCTCCTTAGTTCAATTATTATTTTTCTTAACTAGTTTGTCTGGTGCACTCCTGCGATTTTTTTTTTTTTTTTTTTTTTGTGTGTGTGTGTGTGTGTGAATACATTAATTCTGTAATTTGTTGTTTTCAGTTTTTAATTTCTCTTTTGAAAAGTTTTCTGCATTTTAACTTAATAGCCTTGAAACTTATGATCAACATTCAAAATCTAACTTGCATTTTAAATTTCAATGTTTACCTGGATTCATAACAAGTGTATTATTTTTAAATTATCCAGACAACTTAAGAGCTCTGTGTCTTACATCTTCATAATGGTAGAAAATTTCATTGTACAGCCTATGTACATTTTAGTTTTGTCATGTCATGCCATTTGTGAAATATTCCTTCTCTCTTCTTAATTTTATTCCATATATAGTGATATTCAGTAAGTTTAAGCATAATAAATTTGTAGAAGATAAATGTCTAAAATTCTATTTTCAGTTTATTATGTAGACTTAAATGCATTTAGTACAGCAATCAATTACGCATTGAGTTCCAATATAAAAATATTTTTTATCACAGCCTTCAGATCATTCCTGAACATCATTCAAATCATCATCAGACTGCAGTATGAAATATACAAATACTTCTTCTGTTTTTGAAGCAAAAAAGAAATCATTTGATGACAAGGTCTAGTGAACATTGTGCATAGGGTATAAGCTGAAATTATCATTCCTGGAACAGCAATCTAGCAAATTTTTGTCTTGTGTGCTGCAGCGTTTTTATGCATAGCGGAATTTTCCTGCTGAGTTTGCTACACAGTTTTATAGTTAATAGGAATTGTATTGGATTATTACGTCAAAAAAATGTGAGAACTATCTGTCTAAGAGAAGATATGCCTTTTCAAAGGAACCATATAAGGAAAACTGGCTCTGATTCACTTTATACATGAGGAAAACAGCAAAATCTCGTCTGGAGCCAGCCTATTCGTCAAGATAAAACTCTGAGCGAATTACTAGCATTCAGCGGATTTACCTCTCGGCCGCTGGTAGGCCTAGTACAAGTTGAGTCAACAGGTTGGCGTAATAAACACCTTTTATCATGATATTATGTGACCTATAATCTATAAGCAATGCTCTTCGTAAAAAATGTTAATTCTGTTTGCTTTCTGGATTCTGAACTTAGCTCTTGTTTATCTATTCTCTTGTTTTGAGATCTGCTCATCAAAGCAGAGCAGCAGGTCAATTAAAGAAGGATATGCATGCAGTGCAATCATCTTCAGTACGATCTCAAGTCATAGTCACGTCTTTAATCCACCTAAAATCCAGTTCCAGTACTTTTCACTCTTTGAGCAAAAGTATAATTCCTGTTGGAGTCTAAATTAAGATGAGCTTCGGTATTTCAATTTTCTACTGAACTATTTTCATTAATTAAATTGAATTATCTAATTTTATTTATTAAGTTACATTTTATTTTTATTTTTTTTCTTTATTTTTATCTTTGTTGACGACCTTTCATAGTCCTTCTTCTTTTAGAAATTAAGTACTGACCACAATGCATTGAGGCATGAAATTGAACAGGCACTCGTATAATCCTATGGCAAACATTCCACACTTGCTAGATAATGTGTTTCACATTGAGGACATCGAAGCACTGAGCCTACGCAGGCCAGATAGAGCTTAAGTCACATTATTTTGATCACTGCAAAACACGCAAGGGCTTTCTGCCTAAGAACAAGGATGCTTTTGTGGAGCACTTTTTAAAGGTTCGATTTGATTTGTTTGATTTTAGAAAAGCACTTGAGGGCTATTTGTCTAAAGAAGAGCAAAGATTCTTGATGGCTTCATGATGGACTTTCGAAGAAAACTAGCTGACATTCACATTGCGCAAGAGAAAACATCAAAAACTCCCATGCGACCAGCCCGTTCGCTGGAATTTAAAACCAGTCGAACTAACAGTATTCACCAAATTTACTGTTAGTTTTATACTCAACAAGGGACATATTTTTGGAGCAGGTAGGTTGTGTAAGTGTCAGTAAATGACGTAGCCAGTCTTGGGCAATAAGCTATGAGTGGCGTTCATTATCCTACTGAAATATCGTGCTTGGATTCTTTGTCAGGTATATTATTGTATATTGGTTGAGACAGATAGATTTTCGCATGTTATGTATCATGTGCAAGCAGTAATTAGAATGGCGCAAAGCATAGTATAACATTGTCAACGTATTAGACTGTGAGAAATGTGACAACACTGACTAAGAAAGGAATGCAAAGGATACAAAAGCAGATTCGAAGTACATCTGTATTCTGCTCAAATCAGAAGGTGAAGGCTCATATGATAAGGATAACACAAACGCAATTATCACTAGGGGATATAATCCTACTTAATTGTGATGCAGTCTCTCTACTGTATATTCATGCTCTGTACGAGATCGTCCACGAATTTCTGAGAAATTATGTTCATTTCTTCTTGCAGGGCTGATTACAGCTATGAAAGCATTGAAAGGCACTAGCGACGGGCTGTCAAAAGTCCCCAGACCATACACCATATATTAAGTTGGAGCATACGACAGCCTTCAGAATGCCTACGCTAAGACAGGTGCTATATCTTCACTCCTTAACAAGCTAGCGACAGTTGGTATACCATGAAGTGTAGCACTATTGTTCGCGAAGAATCTTGGAAAAGATGCACGTGAGGAGAAGAACATTAGCACAACTGCAGTTAGTAGTGAATTAATCTTCTTCAGATGTATGGAGCTTCATATAGCGACCAAGCATTTCACTTCCACAAACGAAAATTTGAGCAGTTGCAAACTGTTTCCTTTCGATGATCTTAGAGGGACGACTGCGTAATCTCTGCTTTATCTAGATATTTAGACTTCCAGAATGGCTAGATAATCTAAATATCGGAAGATTAAAGCTGTTATCTTATTCTTGAACAGGGATGATAACCCCTCATATAATATTGCAGCGGCTGCTCTATTGTACTAGAATGACACCCCCAGCCCCTGTTTAGTCTTGCCAGCGACTGCTGCTATCATCTTAAAATTCAACTCCATTGCTGAGCTACTCAGTGGCGTAGCGAGGGGGGATAGGGGGTGTATAATACCCCGAGCGCCGCCAAATGGTCTCCAAACAAGATTTTCATCATATCACTGTGTTTTTTTCGGGGAGGGGGGCGCCAAAAAGGTATTTTTCCCCGGGCGCCAGTTATGCTCGCCACTCCACTGGAGCTACTCAGATCTTTTGTTTGCAACACTACAGAAAACACTGCCTCCGACGAGAAGGCATGAAAGTCCGCTAAGCGATCAAAACACCATGAGATTGTTTCGTAGTGATATCAGTGTTATAGCTAGAGACGGGCGAGGGTGGACAACTGTCCCTGGGCGTAGTGTCACGGAAATGCCAAACTGACGAAGTTTTAGAATGAAACAGTTTCCATAATTAAGACACAGTAACACGCCGAATAAATACTAATTCAGAAGACAAACAACAAAAATCAGCGTTATATTTACAAAATTTCCACAGGACTAGTTTCGATGGTTTTACCGAACCACCATCTTCAGCTGCAAAACCGCAAATGAACAAGATAGAAAAAAATGATTAGATAAGATAAGAGAGCCTGGACAAGAATAAGCAAGTTGCGCCATCTGTTGGTGAAACCAGAACTAAAACATAATTTCTTTAAAGGCCGAAGGCAAATTTGGATTGGAATTAGGATCGTTAACTAGAACAGAAAGATTTTTATGAATGTGAAATGCCTCTAGAAAATCCAGTTCTCCAATGGAAGATTTTTTTGAATAATTTTGGCAGCAGAAAAATTGAAAGTGTGATTTTCGGACCAACAATATTGCGCAACAGAAGACTTCTGTGTTTCCTTTTTTCTAACATATGCCTCATGTTCCTTGACGCGAAATTTTAAGGCTCTCTTAGTTTGGCCAATGTAAATTAAACCACACTGGCAAGGAATCCTATAAATAGCCCAGGAATTCATATCCGGAATAGGGTCCTTAAGTATGGAACTCGAAATTTTATTGATGGGAGAATAAACACCCCGAATGTTAAATTTCTGAAAAATATGTGAAACTTTATAGCTAATTGATGGAAAGAAGGGAATAACAACAGAATTTTTATAATCTCCTAAAGCAAGAGTGTGCCCACAGTTTTCATACTTAGAAAACAGAAGGGTGTACGAAATCTGCAGTTGTCTTTAGGCGCTGAAAACTATAGCCAAGTCTTTAGCCATATTGGATGTCCAGTAATAGATTGCATGCATCTTAGGATGTCACCCACTGTCACCACCACCAGATGATGAGAGTCATTAGCATAGATATCGCATCATCTAAAGACGGCTCTCCAGTGGCCGAGCGGTAAAGCCGATAAACTCGGGCCGGGGCTCGAATCCCGGCGAGCAGATTGGCTGCTAACTAAGCGTTTTTATGGTTTCCATGTGTGTAACCTATATACAGTCCAATTTCCCTTAGAAAGTTTTTCACGAAGCCATCCCTTCCCTTAGACAGGTAGCCCTCGAATGTTTCGCCATAATTAAATAAACTGAACCCAACTCATCATCTGTAAGAGAAGATATCAGTTCTTCATATCCTGGCGTGGTTGTTTGTGAAAACCACTACCAGAGTTGGATTAGCCATTAAGGAAAGTAAGCACGTGCTTAGGGCATCAGGTAAAGGCGGCGTTACAAAAAGGTGCTTAAAGATTCGAAGAAAGAGTGCAAAGGCTCCACAAAAATAAAATTCTCACTGCAGATTTTAGAAGGGAATACCTAGTGCAGTTAATCCAAGCCCGAGAAAGAGAGACTGATGAGAAAGAGCCGTTATACTATAGATGTATGTGGAGGCAGCAAAATCTTTGAAGTGCTACGGGCATATAAAATTCTAATTTGGCAATGAGCATTACTAAACATTCAGATAGCTGCTCCCTTTGTTCGAAATGTAATCCAAACTACTGACATGATGTGTATAGTCGCACTTTGGCCTTCTCTCAAACTTCCAGACAAAGTCGTCCAAATATTGTCTATAGAACTGTCACGCTGAGACTACAAATCGATGTTGTTAAAACCAAATGTACCGTGCAGTAGCTTCCGTTCATGTTTAGAGCATACACCATGCTTTATACCCTCTCCTACACCCCATAGATGTCATGCTACGTATATGTGCATGCTGTACAATACCGGACCCTAAGTGATCTCCTAATTGATCTTTTTGTTGCATCTTCTTGTTTGTACTAACGTTACATTAATTTCTCCATTTCATTCTTAATTTTTATTATTTATATAATTGCAGAACTGATCAGCTATCGTGGATGACTTCTTAAATCGCAATATTTTACAGGAACGGAAGCACGCTGTCCACTAGGAAGGTTGCGATTTATGGTACTGACCGGGAAATTCGCTTAGCTACATATAGGAACTGTGTGCAGCCAAAATAAAATAAGATACTAAGTCACTAATTTTCTCTTTCCTTACCGCTTGGCTTCGTGTTCTAATTAGAAGCACGTTCGGCTGGCAATAGGGAAGTCCAGAATGCAAATCCTGGGGCGGTTATTCGCTGATATTTTCTATTTCAAATAAATACCTAAAGGCTCAACCAACTAACCAAGTGGTTCCCAAACTAAAATGTGGTAGACGAGAATTCTTCACCACCAGCAGGTGGCGATTAGGTTACCACCTCCCCAACTGCCTTTTAAATGGGGAAGAATGTACGGAATTTTCTTTTTTCTCATTGCATGCTTTCATGATGTAATTAGAAGCACTTCTGGATGGCAGTCTTTAAGCCCAGATTTCGAATCCAGGATAGGTCATTTCTAATATTTTTTTTTTGGCTCCTAAATAAACCTAATATTATACATCACCGTTCTATGGTGCTCTACACTCATCTACAATAGCGAAATCGCAAATAGAGCTACCAGTGCTTTAATATCGAGATTAGTGTACATAGTGACTCTGAAATTGCAGTTTCGATGGTAATGGTTCAGAGGCACATGTTCTACTGTAGTGTGGGTTAGGTTAACATGTCTTTCTGGAGCTGTTTCCAAAGCAGAAGGGTGCTGATCATTCTACAGATTTAAGGCGAATGATAAGGCCTTTACCGAAGCTTATAAGTTGGGTAAATCAATGTCTACATGATACTTTTTCTGATTACATACTTTTTGTTTTGTGTCATATGGGGACAAACTGTATACTAGTTTTTATGCCTGCTTTGAATCAGACACTAATTTTTGTTTGCAGCACCACTATAGGGTTTGCAGTCATACCCTGCTACACGACACTTGAACCATTAGCATCTATGTTCACATATTGCTCAATTGATTTATTAGTTATAGTTTATGTGCATACATTTCTTTGTCATATGTGTATGTATTTTAATATGAATCTTTTGTAAAAAATAAATTAGACTTGCATATATGCATAGGCAAGCTAGTTTGCTATACGAAAAGAAAATAAAATTAAAAACCCTGTTCCTTAGACCATATCAACTGGCCGTTTACCCAAGTCATATATATTGCTATAGCATCAGATGTGAAATTTAAATCGACCACTTCATTTGAAAGTTATAAAATGGACATCTGTATACTATGTTATCGTTTAGTACATGCTCAGCTGTTGAATTTTTATGGCAAAGGTCCTGAGGGCTATCTGCTTAAAGGAAAAGATGCCATTCTTTGAGCACTTTTTGAATGAAACTGACTTGTATTCGTATTAAACATAGGGAAAACTGTAAAAACAGAGATGTAGCTAACCCATTAGATTGAATTCAAACCTAAATTGTCTCACAAGTAATCTGTGGTCTTATCTATTCGAGAACCGAAACCGGTGGAATTCTTCTACAGCAAAATTTTGGTTTATGTTTGCATATAGATATTACTTATGCAGTAGATCATTATCAGACATATAAAAATAGTGATATCAGTGAATGAAATTAAAAAAATAATAATAATAATTCCATTTTGCTACAAACTTCATACACAGAAAACAAGAGAAATAATGTTTGCTCATCAGAAGAAGCATTAAATAATACAGAACTTTTGATGAGCACAGTTAATTGGTGTGTATATGTATTTTAATCAGTGAGCTGTTCTAAAAGACTTTTCATGGAATGGTCAGACTTTCTTAATTTCTCAACCAGACTAGCAGCATTGTTCATCTGACATGAGACAAATTTAAATTCAGATATACATAATTTTTAAAACAGGGCACATAAATTTCTATATAATGGCTAACAAAAATTATATTTTATGTTAGCCATTATATAGAAAACTGGCTAAATAAACAGAAAATCTAAAAAATACAGCCTCCTATTCCACAAACGAAAGGACAAATAATCTTAAAATGAACTCAATGATTGCAGACTATAGTAATAACAATTTATTCAAAATGAATGTAGATGCAATATTTTACTTTTAAATATGTCAAGAAACTCGTAGTCATCATCCAGCTAATTCAGTTTGCTTTTAAAAAAGTGTGCATTGAAATAAAAAAAAACACAAGAATTTAAAGAAAAAAGAACAAGAGCTTTTCATTATTAAAAACTGTTATGACCTAGAAGAAATCTAATCATATCCTTTCCCATTACCATCCATGCACACCAATCACATAATCATCCAGCTAGTTGGAGAAAAATGGTTTTAGGTAATGAATGTATTTTGCTTTTTTAATTCCCCTGATATGAAACTCAGCCAGATCAGATTCGTGAATTTGATTGTAAAATACGGGTACTGAGAAACAACTGTCATTGGCGAAGGGCTTGGGCATATTGTAGATGACAGTAGGAATCTGCCCAGAAGCTGGCCCATAGTTATCCCTACGGGACGGACGGATAGAGGACTAATGTCAATTTCAAAAATATGTCTCTGCAATAATATTATATTAAATTAATTATGTGAGGTTTGCTTGGTGCATTATGAAAAATGAGCACTATTTATGAACAACTTAAGATACTTAACAGTAAATTATCATCACATACATCACAAAAAAGAAATGTATCTCTTTGAGTATGCATATAGTGAGCTTGGATATATATATATATATATAAAAGTATATTTTATTTAGTATTATAATATATTATTTTTTTCATATTTTTATGTTAAATGATAATTCTTAAATAGATAAGAATGAATGAATTTATAAAAACAAATATCTCAACCTTTATAATAAATGACACATAAAGGTTTTCTCAAAATTTAATACAGTTATTCCCATACATGTTGATTTGGCATCCAAAGTTGTTATGGCCAAACTATTATATTGCAAATAACAGAAGAAAAAAAAATACAAAATGCATTTTAAATGAGAACAGGCCACATCATGCCAAAATAATTTGTACTAAAATTCCAATCATAAGCAAAAATATACAAGTATAAAATAAAAAAATAAAAAAAATATTGTTCTAACATCAAATACAATACTGCTTACTTTGCTTATAGTACTTAACATTCTATTCAGGGTTAAATTAAAACATCAAAATTCTCAACATTAGAGATACAGAAAATATATTAAAAATGTATACGATATAGTACACAATCCCAGCATACACAATTTATCAATAAAATTTGACTTCATTTATACGCATTTTTCAAACCATGAGAAACAGTTTTTGACTGATTTTTGTGATGAAACACTAGAAGATATTTTCCAAGAAGGGATGCTTTAAGGCAAACTGGCTTGCATTCATATTACGCGTGGAAAAATCATGACGACGCTTATGCAGGCAGTCCATTCACCAGGATTCAAGCTATTAGTGTTCAGCTTCTCACCAGCTTGTCCACTGGCACACAACAGCCTCTTGTAATACATTATCTGCAGACATAAAATCCTTCTGTATTTATATGAAAAGAAAAAGTTATACATTCAATATTAATTACAAAACCCATTTTCATACATGCCTACTGACAAATTACAAATAATCCTCAACTCATGATGAGTATTGTTCCAATAGTTCCATCATAAGTTCATACTGATGTAACTCAGGGTCTTAATAAAATTATACCTTGGTATGTTTGATTATATTGTCATGAATAAGGCTTCTGTTTCACATGAAAATGGTTTAAGGAGGTATAAACTTATGTGACATTTATAAACAATTTATTTGCATACATTCACATGAATTTTATAAAATTAATACATATACATCCCTTTCATTAGTTGATAAGAACAAAAATATATACAAAATTCTTTTAATTAAAATAATGGATAAGTAACTGTTACTCATTTGAAAGAATTATTATAAAATACAACTTAGTGAAAAATTATTATTCAGGTATGATCAGAATCTTATGAAAACAATGTATGCATGCATAAGCTGTTTATATTTTTCTGTAAAATAAACATTTGATCTGGACCACTGCATACTTTTATTTCAAGATGCTTTTAGAGTAAGGACTACCTAATATACACTAATGTTTGTGAAAATCACAACCATGAAGAAATTATGCACTTTGAACCAAACTTACATGAAATGTAAAGTGAGTTAAGACATACAAATGATTAGAATTACAAAGGGATTATGCATGCATGAAATGAGAACTGGCAGTACTAAAGGACTGTAAAGTTGTGCTGAAATCTGTTTATCATCCTCCGTCTGCAGTGAACATTTAATTTGTGCTCAGTATGCCTCGTCAACAGTGGAGTATGCCATACCAACAAGTTTGACCGAGGCCACATCGTCTGTATGGAAGAGGGTGGACTTTCATGTCAAACAATCACAGCCCGCACACAGCACAATGCCACAACAGTGATGCATGTTTGGAAGAAATGGACAGCGAGAACCAAACAAGGTGAAATCCTGGCAATGGGGCACACAACAGCACAGGACGACAAACACCTCATCTGCATGGCTGTGATGGATTGTAGAGCATCCTCTCGTATGTTAGTACAATATTGGAGCACGGTTACAAGTGTTCGTTGTTGTCTGCTGCAACATGAACTGCATGCAAGGGTTCCTCTACGCAGGATTGCCCTGTCGCTGAGTAACATATGCCTCCGACTTCAGTGAGCACTGCAACTCAGTGCGTGGCGTGCTCTGTGGCAACAAGTTGCTTTCTCCAACAAATCTTGCTACAATCTGGAGTATAATGATGACAGAGTATGCATTATTCGATGCATTCCAGGCACTATATTTTAGGGGGAAAAAATGCCTGTGGACAAGCCTTTTTTAAGGTACAACAGGTTTTGCATCTTCCCCAGATATGTTGCTCAATCAGCATGCCTAGGATTTCATCGGTCAGCGACTCGCACGTACAGCTAGTGGGGCACACACTGAAACTGAACTTTCACATCAAGTCAAAGCCATTCCCCAGGATTACATTCAGAACCTATACGATTCAATGCCACGATGTGTACAGGTTCTCGCTCGGCATGACAGAAACTCAAAGTACTGATTTTCCAACTTTCTTTTGAAAATATGATCGTTTACTTGTATCACTATCGGTAATAAGTGGAATAAATTTCATTCGTTTCCAACAATTCCTTCATGGTGTTGCATTTTTCACAAACATTAGTGTGTCTACAGCTTCCAGTGCCTGTTCAGCATCCTCTCGTATGTTACTCAAGATAAATGACTCACTGAAGACAATTTTTAATCTCTATTGAAATGCTCGTAATGATTCATTGCTAAGCACAGAATCTTAAATAACACTTGTCACTGCTAGCAATGCCTCATTCTGCCTCTAGTCCATCATCAGAAAATTCCATCAACCTGCTGTGGAGGAAGCTCCACGTTTATAAAATCATTGCCGTCATCTTCAAAGGCAGAATTACAGAGGTTCTGGGAATCCCATATTATCTTTAAATTCTTTCAAAGCTTTTCTCAAGCCTATTCTTGTACAATGCAATCATAAAATGCTTGTTGAAATTCTATTCAGTATCAACTGTAATCTCCAAATGCGGCTTTATGAATTTGTGTCCATCATCTATACAAATTACACTGACCAAAAACAAAACAAAAAAAAAAAAAAAAAAAAGCATGTTCTAGTTTTTAAAATCGCATTATCTTTCGGCTATACCGAACTGGATGACGAAAGGGGCAATTCTCAAAACCCGCACATTTCCAGGAAAACCATGTAGCTAGGTTACTATTTTCACTTACTACAAAGACAATGCCTAACAATAATCGATTATCGCTCAGATTGGGACCACATGATCCTTCAGAAGCAGAACTTTCATCTGATTGGTTCATTTCTACCCGGGACAGAGTTTCAGCTGAGACATTTTTGGCGAGGTTTGAAGAACTATCACATAGCCGCTACATTGTTTCTGTAGCTAGGTGGGATTTTTTTTCTAAGAATCCTCCCATTTAAACTAGTGCTACCAAAAATCTTGCTTCTCAGGAAAGTTCTGTCTAGCAGGGACTGTTGCTAGAAGTAAATAACCACTTTAATCAACACTCACTAATAATATAGTAAAATCACAATGACCAAAATTAGCCTCAATCCACTATGTCTAATCCGTTTTCAAAACACATGTTTCGCTTTTGTGATAAGAGGAGAGTGGAATGTGGAAATGAACATGAGCTCAGCATAAGAGCGTATAGGTAGTGATCACTTTAGGTTTTCTACAGATGACATTCAGTGGATGATTTGAATGTTGCCTTTTTTCCCCTCCGAGATAGCTAGATGGTGTTACTAGGTGGCTTAAAGTACAGTCAAAAGTCTTTAATCCGGAATGATCTATAATCCGGACCTCAAAGCTACAAACTTTCTGCATATGCTTAAACGCATGCGCATATACATTTAATGTATAATGGACGGTATAAGCTAAGCTAAAATTATCTATTTCAGTTAATGTTGCAGATCGCGTTGTTCCTTAATCTTCTAATTGGATCCGGCTTATTATTTTTTGCAGACTGTTAGAGCAATTTTATAAAAAGTAAGCTTGAACTTTCGATTATGTCGAAAAGAGTTTCCGATTCTGGAGATATCAAAGGATTTACAAGCGAAAGCATGTTTTGATGTCCATCAAACAAAAAGTGGAATTGCTGCAAAAAAATGGTTAAAGGCATGAAGAAAGTGACAGAGAGGTGATTTGTTTCTCTAACCATTCCGAAATCTGTTTATCAATTTCGCGCTGCTCTGCGGGAGAGGGGAGGAGGGTACGTCGGAGCGCGCAATGAACTGGAAGTTGATCTGTCAGCACTATCATCTTCAGGGCAGATGTTTTTATTTTATTCAGCTTATAATTCCTCACTAAATGTAGTATTTCATCTCGATGTACTCCGTCTTTGATATGATTTAAATCAAATTCATCATTATAAATATCATGAATACACATGAAATAGCTTTCTGGTTGCAATTTTCTAATTTCGACTATGCGTAATGTATGCTTTACGCATGCACACTTTGAAAGAAAAGTTTAATAAAGTAAACAAATAAATATTAAACTTTTTTTTGTAAATTTTGATACCCTTTAGATCATAATTGCTCTTTATTTCATATTTTTAATTTTATAATTCCTGCATGCCATCTTAAAAGATTTAAACTGATGAGCTATAATACAAAAAAAAAACGATAATCTGAAATCGCCGAAGAGTCCAAATTAAAGACTTTTGACTGTTTACGATAACCAAATGAGCACCACAGCATTTAATGGGTTAATATATGACATAATTACACAGATTGGAATTTGCTAGCAAGTTTGCCCTTGAAACAGAAAAGAAAATTAAAAATCCTGCTCCAGAGGACATTCCAGCTGGCAACTTTATGAAATTTATATACTACTGTTATGAAATAATTTGATTCAGTTTTGTGAAATTAACAAAATATATGGCATTAATGAACTATACAATCACCTGATGCATATTTTAACTTTGAATGTCAAAACAGAATAGGGACTTTTTTTTTTTTGGCACTGTGGCTGATTCTTACCTTTAGTCATAAAGATGATTATTATGATGCATGTTGCTTTATCAAAGACCTGCCAATGATGAATTGCTATATTCACCCCCCCCCCCCCACTTTACAGTGCTGAAATTTATTAAAAATATTTCCCTCATTTTCCACTTTTTCAATACATTATTAGAATGAGCTTTCCTATAGTTTAAAATGTATTTGTTGATGCGGTAATCATTGTCTTACTTACAAAGACAAAATCCCATAAATACATACAAAGGTTACATTGAACCTTTCTTCTTGTAATTTATTACCTTAATGCCAACTTAACACAAGAACTGCTGAAACACAGTGAAGCAAACACAAACTGACATTCATTCTATGATTTCAGCTGCATACTCAACTTCTCGACTACGACTGTGCAGTTGTGCAATTCTAAGATGCTTCTTCAAGTAAACAATTGGTTGATGTGTACATGGATACCGAGGATGTGCAATTCTTAAAAATGCGCCAAGCAGTGGGTGATTCTTCATTGTTTTTCTTGAAGTCCTGTTTTAGATATTTTTGCATGTTTACAGAATTAATTCAAATTTGTAACCGGCAATATGATGAGTTAGCGATTTTCTAAAACACACGAAAATAATCGATTTGGCAATTTTTTTAAAACTCACCAATCTGGACCGTAATATCTAGTTTTACCATACTGCTGTTGTGAAAAGACATGTTTGAAGATGAGTACAAGTTTAACAATTTAAAAATACTGTAATCCTAAAAACAAATCATATGGACCAATGGCAGACAAAAAAATAAGAAAGGCACTGCAAAAGCATATGGTTAGACATGACCAGAATCTCATAAAAAATAGCACACATTAGCTTCCTGGCAAAACATACTTTGGCTCAACTTCGATGTTAATGTTTCTGGTTAAGTAGAAGCAACATTAAAACTGGTTTGCAGTAAATGCTGCCAAATGAACACATAACTGAAATATTAATTTGTTCAGCTAGACATTTAGCACCAATGCTCATCCAATAACAACAACAAAATTATAAATTTGTTCACAGAATGTAATAAGAAATTTGTGTAAATAAGTACGTAAGCAACAACAACAACAACAAAAAAAAAAAAAAAAAAAAAAAAGGCACATCAATATCACTGCCACACCATACAATTACGTTTGAATAAGAAAATAGAGGGAAGCACTTCCGCAGAGGCTCCGTTAAATGTAAACACCGCCAAAATTGGCGATAACAGTGCAAAGTTGGTAACCCGGCGAATTCGGTGGTCGTAGGTAGCAACCTGATTCTTCAAACGCTTAGACAACGAATCTGTTCTCGTATGTTCTGTGCGTGCTCCGTTTTGCCGCTGGCTGACGGTGCATCACTACCGGATGAGCAGGTGAAATTACGGCGGAGGGGGGGGCTTATTGATAATTCGTAACACGCCTGTTTAGAGTAGTATGACTGTGTTCTTAATAATTAAAAGACTAAACACTCAGAACCATAGGGTACTCGAGCCCTAAAACATGATTAACGTGGGCCGCAATAATATAAGGTTTAAATAATTAACTAAAGTTTTTATTTTTATTACTCTTATTTTTATCTAAAATAATAAGAATTACATCACTTTTCATGCTTAAAAATTTGACATATTTTTAATGTATCTTAGCAATTACCTTTCACAAGATGCTAGGTGTTTATATATGATAGATAATTAGAATGAAATAAAGAAGTAATAATAAATAAAAAAAAGTATTATTGGTTCTCTGAGATGAGATTTAAAAAAAAAAAAAAAAATTTATTGGTCATCAAAGTTAGTAAACCACTGCTTTGAGTAATTAATCAAAGTTTGACTTTTGAAAGATAACAAAATGTATAATGTTCTTATAGTTTTATTTACAATGCTACTCTAAAGGATTTGAATATTATTGAATATTCTTGGCAATTTCCAGTTTATTGTGAAAAAGGCAGTTGTTTCAAAATAAAATATTTTAAGCTATCAGCAAGTAAATTCAAAAAATAACTTTGAAAATTGCTTGCATAAAATGGATATTTGAAATGTATTATTCTGTAATGAATCCATTAATCTATTATATGTACAGTAGCACTTAACATATGAAACACAATTTTGGGAATATTGACAAGCAAAGCACTTGATGAAAAAGACACTTTTAAATGTACTAAAATATTAGTATCTGTATGAACAACAGAAAATATATGTAATGAATAATACCATGACCAAATACCTATATAAACAAAACAAAATTAAGTATTCTCATCCTCGACACTTGAAAAAGTAATTCTGCTGTGCAACATTTAGTGAATTTCTGATTGCATGATATTGCAAGCATTTTTTAAAGATTTTTCCTACTAGTGGTTAAGACCATTGAATACTGGTTGTTTGATCTGTGTTCATATCATGGTTAAAGGGCTGGCTGCATGGTTGATTTTTCTAGTTTTCCTCATATGTAATGCAAATACAAGCCAGTTTCCCTTAGAATGTTCATAAAGGCATCCTTCTTCAGGTCAACAGCCGGTATGCCTTGCCATATTCGAATAACCTAAACTTTCCTTCAGATTATACATTGAAAGGTTATATCTGTAGTAAGCCGGACAATGATCATTCAGCTTCTATCCGTGTGGAAGGAGTATATTTAAAACATGTCAGAACCATGGGATTCATAACAAAATCGACCATTAATCTTGAACATTTTATCAAGTGTGCCGTTTTTCTTACGTTATGGGTTTCACTAACAAGATATTCATACTTTTGTTCAAGTTCACAAGCAGTTCAGCAATACAGTTGCTGTATACTGGTAGTTTGACCCTAGTTTGAATCTTCAGTACTCAGTATCTTGGGCCATCACACTGTCATGGCCCCTAAAGCTATTACTGCTTGGCATAATATAAGCAAAGCATTTACGACTCATTTATGATACAACATTCTGAGAAGTGTTTCATCTGCCTTTCTCATACACCTGAATGCATCATTCAAAAGAAAATGATGTTGCTGCGTTTAATTTCATCAGGCCTGATGAAAGGTCTAGAATGCTGCAATTGCTGGTTTTTTCCCACATCTGTTATAAGGAGAAATAATTTCAGCGATATCCTGGAACTAGAATTATCCTAGTTTACATATGAATTTGTCAACAGCATATGCTATTTCCTAAAAATCAATGAAAATATTGCTTTTTTCATTCTCATTTTGGATATTCTAAAATGCAGTAATGTATACAGCATTGATTTACGTCCATTTTAAGGTAAATTTGCTGATCATTTCTTATAAGTTTCCAAACATCTTTTTAGAGATGGACTTTCTTCTTTCCAAAGTGAAATGTGTGTCAATGCCATTTATTTCAAATGACTATGGCATGACATCTAGTCTTCACTTTGGCATTCATGTTTGTTTCATTATTTTACGGAGACATTGCTATTTATTTTTAAGTGTTTTTAATGTGTTATTGAAAATATTTGTAATATAGGCATTTACAAAACTTTGCATTGACCAGAGATATAAAGTTAGTCTTCAGTTAAAAGACTTGTTTAGGATTGTGTAAAGGATTGGAAAAAAAAAAAAAAAAAAGTCCCTTTTCAGAGCTATACAAATTTAACAAAAGATATATGACATATTGCTAATCTTGAATATTGCTATATATACTTTAATTTATATGCTTTATAATGTTTAACTCATTAATATTATGTCTATTCCTGCTAAGTCTAATTTTTATCCTTTAAATATCATGTTTCACTGTTTGATATTATTTTTTGCCAGCTAACTCTAATTTATATGTGTTTAATATGTTTCTTCATAATTTTTATGCTTTAAATATCATATTTAACCTTTTGATATATTTTCTGCGTCTAACACAAATTTAGATGCGTTTAATATGTTTTTTTTTTAATTTATATGCTTTAAACATCACGGATCACCCGTTTAATTATCTTGCAATATGTTTTTTTAATATATATAATAATATAACTTAATTTCTATGCTTTAAATATCATGTTTAAACTTTTGATAATTTTTTTCTGCGGCTAACTTAAATTTAGATGCGTTTTGTATGTTTCTTTAATTTGTATTACGGTTAACCTTTTGAAATATTTTGCAACGTAACTGTACACCACTAAACTGATGGCTAGTGCTGTAGAAGTAAGGAGAAATTGTGTACCCGTATGTATTCGTTACTCGGTGAACCAGTACTCGTTACTATCGTATCGTTACTCGTTACTTTCGGTAAAATCCATCGGTATCCGTATCCTGAGTCTATTTTATCGGTCTACGGCCCTAAAAAGGGCCTTGAAACGTCGCATCGCATTGAATCGTGAGCTTTTCTACCCGTGGGAACTGGGTAGTGCTGCGATAGGGAGTTTTGCGTCGCATTTTTGAGTAGAAATAATTCACTTTATTTTGGCTATTATTTCTTGGTGCACTGGATATGATTCATTATTAAATTTTCTATTGCTGTCAGGGCTTAGTTTCTAAAGTCAGAAGCGCCTACGGAAGGCCGTCAGGAAAATAGGAAAAAATAAAGAAAGAAAGGAAATAAATATTACAATAATAACATTAATTAATAATTAAAATAACAAAAAATTACTTATTAAAACACTTAATAATTAAGATAATAAAAAATAGTGATTAAAATAATGAATAATTAAAGTAACATAATAATTAGCAACTGAAGTATAAAATACTTATAAGTAAAATTTAATAAAAATGTAAAAACAAATAAAAATTAAAATAATTTTTAAGTTTATGATGATTAATTAAATAATAAAGTAAAATACCAGATCTTGTCTTATTGGCTTAGTATCGTTTCGTCCTTTCTCATTTCATCCCCAGCTCGAAAAAGTGTTATTTCGTTCGCTGCCTTCCCCCACCAATTCCCTCTTTCCCGTTTCATCCGCTGTTTGAAAAATAAGTGTTTCCTTTACGATAAGGCTTTACGATAATACTTTACGATAAGGTCTGTTTACTTCAATTAAAATAATGGTTTAGAAGAGATGAATCAGGACTTAGAAGACTTCAGGACTTATTTATCCTTGGAGATGACTGTTTCTACTTCGACTTAGCTTTTGATTTTTTAATAATATTTAATATTTTATGCAGACAAATTATGTTGAGCAGAATAATGAATTTCAGACGTGTTCAAAAGGTGTGTATCTGAATATAATAACATTTTTGTTGTATAGTATCCATTTTTTTAATTTCACACATTTCTAAAGCAACGGAAGTACGGTATCACTATTTTGGCACACACATCAAAAACATGTATAATTAAGATTAATGTTACATTCCTTATTAAAGGTAATGGGTCTTCATTAAATGCAACCATTCATGCTTTTAGAGGATTTTACATGTGGTGGTCTTAAAAAGATGATGTTCACTACCAATGTTTGTTTATGTTCCCAAAAATAGAGATCTCTTAAAAGGTGACCTTTTAGAGATGTTGTAAATAGATGATTTGCTATAATTATTTTCCAATAGATAATGGAATTAATGTAATTTAATGTCAATAACTCGAGGAAGCAAGTTTAAATACGGTGCAACAAAAATACAGAAGTATTTTAAATGACGAAAATATTCATATTTTGTCAATATCAAATTTAAAAAAGAATTAATTTTGGACAAATTATGAAATCTAACTTTTAATGTCGTCTTCTGGTTTCTATATTTATATCTGGCAAAGTTTTATACTTGTTATGAAAAAATAAAAATGCAGGAAGTTTGAGTCCCGTAGGACAAAGATTGACCGGGAAATTTAGTTTCAAAATTTGCAGTGTTTGGTTCCATTTGTAACTTGCCTTCGGGTATCGCTTAATTGAGTTAGAATAATTCGAGGAAATAAGTTTAAATGAAGTGCAGCAAAAATAAGCATAATTTAAATAGTCGTAGAAGGAAGTCATGCGGAATCCATATCAAATTTTCACTTTTTCATAATGACCATAAAACTTTCCCAAATAAAAATACAGAAACTGAGAGACCGCATTAAAGATTTAGCTTTCGTTATTTGTCCGTTATTCGTTATTTCGTTTGCTGCTTCCCCCATTCCCTTCATCAGAACCGCTAATGACGAAAGGGTGAAATTTCCCCGATTCATGCCCTTTCCAAAAACTCCTAGTTGAGACTGTTATTTGTTGAGACAAGGAATGCTATGTTATAAATGTCAACTTGCTTTCTACACTTAACAAGATAATCGATAAAAACATTCGCACATGCATAGGTTAAGTACGAATTAAGAAAGAACTTAAATTTAGAAATCTATAAAAGGTAAGGACATTTTTATGTTACTTTATTAGAGATAAGAGTGAAGCACTAAATATTTCAATCAATGTTATTTCATAATGCTATGAGTATACCTTTATTCATTTAAGAAATGGCTCATCAGCGGTCGAGCGGTAAAATCCCTGAACACTGGTAGTTCCGACCTGAGTTCGATCTCAGGCAAACGGGCTGGCTTCATAAGCGTTTTGTGGTTTTTTTCCCGTACCGGCTTACAAGCCAGCTTACCACGTACCATACGAGCCAGCATACCACGTACCATACGAGCCAGCTTTCCTAAGAAAGTGCTCTACGAAGGCATTTTTCCTCTTAGGCATATAGCCCCAGCGTGTTTTGTCATAATCAACTAAACCAAATCATTTAAGAAATATATCAGTTGATTACTGCTCAGTGTACATCTGCTGTTTGCTTATGAAAACACTTTGTAAAGACATTTCTACTATTTTGCTAATAATTCTGGAAGGCTCATAGAATCCGAAATTATGTTACACTAGCTAACAGAGAACTTAAGTCTGCTTAATCTGCTTGACTTACTTTCGTGTCTTTGGGAAACGTAAGTATATGCAGAAATAAATATTAAAATCTATCACGTATATTTGTAAAGATGTAAAGCATACTGTTTTGGTTCACAATAATAATAAATAAGCATCATGTTACGACAGTTTTAAAAGATCACAAATAACTATACATATGCTAGACTTCTAACAAAATTTCTGTTACAATATGAATATGTATTTATTATTATATGAGTCGTAAAACGGCCCACCACCGGCCGAGCGGTAAAGTCGCTAAACACTGGTAGTTCGGTCCGAGGTTCATATCCCGCGAACGATCCGGCTACATGGGTGTTTTCGTGGTTTTCCCCATGTGTAACGTGTATACAAGCCAGTTTCCCTTAGAAAGTCCTCCAGGAAAGCATCCATCCCTTAGGCAGATAGCCATAGTGTGCTTTGCCATAATTAAACACACGCATACACACATGAGGCGTAAAATTCAGTATTCGTCAATTTTAGATTCTAGGTATATGACAAAAAAAAATTTTTTTTTTTTTTAAATTTTCGTTTTGTTTTTAAAAATTAATTCACTTTCTCCAATTTATTATAAAGGTATAGGAGTTAAATTTTGATTTATATATGATATAAATTCATCATTCATTAATAATATTTTATGTATAACAAAAAAATTATTATTAATGTTCCAAATTTTAATTTTTTTAATGATTTGTCTTCCATTTGCTGTATATTTGTTGAATGCATAGCTCAATATTTCAATTATACACAATAAGATTCTGCAGAAAACAATTCAGCTGGCATGACAGCTAATTGCGAAAGAAAAATTAGAGTCTTATTGCTCTTAACTCTTAGTACAAGCAGCCATTTTAAAATTGACGTTAAAATAAATTTATTCTATGGTCTATTAGAAAATAACTATACTGAATCATTTATTGACGACTTCTAAGAGGTCGCTTTCTGAAAGAAACCTGTATTTTTGTGAACATAAACATACGTTGATACTAAACATCACTTTTTTAAGATGCCATAGCATATGCACAGAGCTCCAAAAATCATCTAAAAGCATAGACGGTCACGTTTTAAAAGGCTGACTACTTTTAATAAAGCTTGTATATTAATGTTCATTATACATTTCTCACATTTTTACTTTCTTTCAAAACAGCGATACTGTGGTCAATTGCTTTAGAACTATGTGAAACTAATAAAATGGGGCCTATGTTATAAAAACCTAATTATATTCAGATACACACCTTTTGAACATATTTGATATCCATTATTCTAATCAGAATACTTTGTCTACAGAAAACATTGAATCAATATTAGAAATCAAAAGCTAAGTGAGATTAAAGTAGGAAGAGTCATATCGCCTCACACATTTTAATTGAAGTAAACAGGTGCTTAGTTTATCGTAAAGTGAACACCCGTTTTTCAAACAGCGAATGAAAAGGAAAAAAGAGCCCACCTGAGCTCGAGCGGTAAAGTCGCTGAACACTAATAGTTCGGTCCGGGGTTCAATTCCCGGCTAACGGCTAGCTGCACGGGCGTTTTCGTGGTTTTCCCCGTGTGTAACTTGCATATGAGTCAGTTCCCTTTAAAAAATCCTCCACGAAGGCCTTCCTCCCCGTAGGGGCAATAGCCCTAGTGTGCTTTGCTGTAACCGAATAAACGGAAACCGGAAAAAAAAAAAAAAAGAGAGAGAGAGAATTGGTGGTGGAAGGCAGCGACGAAACGTCGTTTTAGAAGAATGGGCTACATAACCAAATTTTTATCTATACTCTGGTAAACAGTACATTATTTTCTCATCAAAAGCCTAAATTTAGCTAATGCTCGGTTTAGTTCTTAAATTGCAATTTTAGCCACAGCCCCCAAACAAGACGATGTCTGGTATTTTATTTCATTATTTAGTTATTCATCATTAATTTAATAATTAACTAAATTTTCATTTGTCTTTAAATTTTTATTAAATTCTAATAATAATTATTTAATATTCTAGTTGCTAATTATTTTATTATTGTAATAGTTATTTTATTTATTTATTTATTCATCTTTCCTGATAGCCTTCCATAGAGCTCCAGCACTTCTAATTTTAAAAATTAAGTCCTGACTACAACCAATGATTGCGAAAATAAAAGTCAAGTAACTTATTTAGTGATAATTAAATAAAATAAAAGCCAAAGCTTTTATTATATATATGTATATATATGTTTGTGTGTGTGTGTGTACTTTAAATTTAATTATAAGGACATATATATATGTACTTTACATTTAATTATAATTTATTTGATATATATATATACATAGTTACGTTTGGTAGCATTACCGATTGCAATAAAAAGGGAGGTGCACATCTAGATGTTATAACGGACCCATATACAAAATTTCAACGTTCTATAACTAATCGTTTTTGAGTTATGCAAAATGCATACATACGTACTTGCACATCACGAAAAAAATCCCTTTCAAGTATCAACTTAGAGTCATAATCATTAGTCATAAGTATCAGCTTAGAGTAAATGGGATTACGGTTGATCTTTACAATATGGTAACTGGTAGTTTGGAGACATTTTGGAGGCGATAAAGGTTACTACCTGGCACTTTGGTAATAATGTGAGCAGTACTCAGTTCCGATTACGCATTATTTTGTGTGACGGAAATGAGAGATCATGGGATATGTCATGAGATATTAATGGACGAATTAAGGTTCTTTAATCGGAAAAGGGGGGAAATCGGGAAAAAATCTGGAAATTTTGTATTTGGCTTTATTCTGTGTTGTGTGAAACAGTGTTCGTGAATTTTTGGATCCCATGGCCGTAACTAAAGTGAATTCGAAATGGGTATTTATGAATGTATTAATTTAATGTATGTGCTCATTTATATTTTAAGTAGTGTTTTTGAATTTAATTATATTTTAATTAAATGATAGTTATTTTGTGAATTTTATGTTTGTAGGAATTTGGTATACGTTTTAGTTGAAGTAAACGTGCATGGAAATAATTTAAATATCTGACAATAAGTATTTGTAATGGTTGCGGTATGAATTCGTTGGTGACGTGTATAATGTAATAGATGATTTAGAGGTAAAAGTTTTTGGATATTTTATTTATTTTATATGTGGAAATGTTCATTACTTTTTCGCGATCAGGTAATTTCATATATGTTCTTTTTACCGGGTTTAAAGATTGAGAAAATTGTCATGTATTTTCGTGAAATTTTTCGAATTTATGAGAAAAAAGCAGTGTACATGGATATAGTGAAGGGTGTGCGCAATGCCATTTTTGTGCAATTCTGGGATGTTTTTTTAAGTAAAAATAAGTCGGCGTGTACATGGTTTAGTGATATTTTAATTAAATGATAGTTATTTTGTGAATTTTATGTTTGTAGGAATTTGGTATACGTTTAAGTTGAAGCAAACATACGTGGAAATAATTTAAATATTTGATACTAAGTATTTGTAATGCTTGCGGTATGAATTCGTTGGTGACGTGTATAATGTAATAGATGATTTAGAGGTAAAAGTTTTTGGATATTTTATTTATTTTATATGTGGAAATGTTCATTACTTTTTCGCGATCAGGTAATTTCATATATGTTCTTTTTACCGGGTTTAAAGATTGAGAAAATTGTTATGTATTTTCGTAAAATTTTTCTAATTTATGAGAAAAAAGCAGTGTACATGGATATAGTGAAGAGTGTGCGCAATGCCATTTTTGTGTAATTCTGGGATGTTTTTTTAAGTAAAAATAAGTCGGCGTGTACATGGTTTATGTGTATGTGTTATTTTGAAAAACACGTAAGGAGTATGGTATTGTGCACTTTTTCCCAATTTTGCAGTGAATATTTGTCATGATTAAGCAGTTTTGTTAGATAAAATTTCTAGCATAAGTGTAATTCGGCTAGTAGATTGTTGGAAGAAGTGTTCAGTAGATAAAAAGAAAAGAAACATGTCTTTATTTCGTGAAGACAAAATGGCGGCGGGAAAAAAAAAAATAGAGGGTTGCTGTAGGAGAGTTGGTCGCCAAATTTTCGCCAAAAAACGCCAAGTTACCATAATGTAAAGATCAACCGGGATTACATTTAACAATAAGTTTTTTTTTGAAAAAAAAAAAGAGAGAGTCCTTCATTGTGTTCGTACGTACATACGTCACCCCAAAAAATAATTCACATGGATTTCGTAATCGTCAAAAACGGATATTTCCGTTAAAATATGATACCCAAAGTTTTCTCGATTACAATAATTACTACCATTTTATTTGATACAAGGAAGTAAAGAACCTATATTAACCTACATATTCTTATATAAACAATACCTAAGTGCAGTATATAAATATTTCAAATCAATAAAATCTCACTATGGCACGTTCAAGAAAAAAAATAAATAAATAATCATCTAAATTTTCAAATTACAATCATAAATAGCAATAGTAAAAAGCAAATACAAAATAACGCTTCCCGCTTTCAAAATTGCTCATCTTCTTAAATATCAAAAAGTAAACTAAATAGTATTTCAACTAAAACACATAATGTAAACAAGAATTTGCCCGATGCCCAAAAAAATTCAAAATTATCTATGAAAAATATGAGCACATTGTAACGCAACCGCATCATTCGCATTCGCATAGAAACCGCATCATTCGTATTCGTATAGCAACCGCATCGTTCGTACTCGAACAAACCGCATCGTACGACAGATGCGAGTAACGAAATGAATTTGTGAGTACCGAATCGGTACTTCGAGTCAACCGATGTACCCGTTACTCAGTAAAGAATACATGCGGTTTGCTCCAGCTCTACTCATGGCCGATTAGCCGTTGACGAGTAAATATGCTTCGCCGCCAACGGATCCTCTTCGGAAGAAAACCCGAAATTCTTATATTTACACTACAGTTAAAAAATGAAATACAATACCATTGCATTTTGTCGAATTTTGAACAATTAAGACTTGAGAGCATTACCATGTCTAACAGCACACATATTTCTAAAAAGTTATTATTATTTCTAATTCGTACAATAAATACTAAAAATATTAAATGTGCTATAAACTAAATATCAGACTGCGGCTACTACAAATGTCCCAGAACAAATATACTGCAAATATGTTTAGTCTGAGAACTTAGGTCTGTTTAAGCCAGATATTTCAAGCAACTGTGAAGTAAAACTTCCACCCCATAGGCAAATTTAAAGTTCCTCTGAATTCAGATTACTATACATAACTATGAATATGATATGAAAGCACACATTGACTTATTTTATTGCACTACGATATGAAAGCACACATTGTAAGAAAGAAAGTACAAGAAAATGTTTATAGATTACTTGCAATCAATGCACATAAAATAAATACTAAAAAGCTAAAGAATAAACCCTGTTTGAACATCGATGAGTACAGGGAAGCATAACAAAGCAAATGAAAACAGAAAATAAAGCATTAAATAAATATTTACAGGTGCAAGACACTTTGGGTTTTCTTCCGGAGAGGATCCGTTGGCGCTTCAGCAGAGGATCCGTTGGCGGCGAAGCGTATTTACTCGTCAACGGCTAATCGGCCATGAGTAGAGCTGGAGCAAACCGCATGTATTCGTTACTGAGTAACGGGTATATCTGTTGACTCGAAATACCAATTCGGTACTCACAAATTCATTTCGTTACTCGCATCTGTTCGTTACTCGCATCTGTCGTACGATGCGGTTTATTCGAGTACGAACGATGCGGTTGCTATACGAATACGAATGATGCGATTTCTATGCGAATACGAATGATGCGGTTTCTATGCGAATGCGAATGATGCGGTTGCGTTACAATGTGCTCATATTTTTCATAGATAATTTTGAATTTTTTTGGGCATCGGGCAAATTCTTGTTTACATTGTGTGTTTTAGTTGAAATACTATTTAGTTTAGTAGTTGATATTTAAGAAGATGAGCAATTTTGATAGCGGGAAGCGTTATTTTGTATTTGCTTTTTACTATTGCTATTTATGTTTGTAATTTGAAAATTTAGATGATTATTTATTATTTTTTTTTTTTTCTTGAACGTGCCATAGTGACATTTTATTGATTTGAAATATTTATATACTGCACTTAGGTATTGTTTATATAAGAATATGTAGGTTAATATAGGTTCTTTACTTCCTTGTATCAAATAAAATGGTAGTAATTATTGTAATCGAGAAAACTTTGGGTATCATATTTTAACGGAAATATCCGTTTTTGACGATTACAGAATCCATGTGAATTATTTTTTGGGGTGACGTATGTACGTACGAACACAATGAAGGACACTCTCTTTTTTTTTTTTTTTTCAAAAAAAACTTATTGTTAAATGTAATCCCATTTACTCTAAGCTGATACTTATGACTAATGATTATGACTCTAAGTTGATACTTGAAAGGGATTTTTTTCGTGATGTGCAAGTACGTATGTATGCATTTTGCATAACTCAAAAACGATTAGTTATAGAACGTTGAAATTTTGTATATGGGTCCGTTATAACATCTAGATGTGCACCTCCCTTTTTATTCCAATCGGTAATGCTACCAAACGTAAATATGTATATATATATCAAATAAATTATAATTAAATGTAAAGTACATATATATATGTCCTTATAATTAAATTTAAAGTACACACAAACACACAAACATATATATACATATATATAATAAAAGCTTTGGCTTTTATTTTATTTAATTATCACTAAATAAGTTACTTGACTTTCGCAATCATTGGTTGTAGTCAGGACTTAATTTTTAAAATTAGAAGTGCTGGAGCTCTATGGAAGGCCATCAGGAAAGATGAATAAATAAATAAATAAAATAACTATTACAATAATAAAATAATTAGCAACTAGAATATTAAATGATTATTATTAGAATTCAATAAAAATTTAAAGACAAATGAAAATTTAGTTAATTCTTAAATTAATGATGAATAACTAAATAATGAAATAAAATACCAGACATCGTCTTGTTTGGGGGCTGTGGCTAAAATTGCAATTTAAGAACTAAACCGAGCATTAGCTAAATTTAGGCTTTTGATGAGAAAATAATGTACTGTTTACCAGAGTATAGATAAAAATTTGGTTATGTAGCCCATTCTTCTAAAACGACGTTTCGTCGCTGCCTTCCACCACCAATTCTCTCTCTCTCTTTTTTTTTTTTTTTCCGGTTTCCGTTTATTCGGTTACAGCAAAGCACACTAGGGCTATTGCCCCTACGGGGAGGAAGGCCTTCCTGGAGGATTTTTTAAAGGGAACTGACTCATATGCAAGTTACACACGGGGAAAACCACGAAAACGCCCGTGCAGCTAGCCGTTAGCCGGGAATTGAACCCCGGACCGAACTATTAGTGCTCAGCGACTTTACCGCTCGAGCTCTGGTGGGCTCTTTTTTTCTTTTCATTCGCTGTTTGAAAAACGGGTGTTCACTTTACGATAAACTAAGCACCTGTTTACTTCAATTAAAATGTGTGAGGCGATATGACTCTTTCTACTTTAATCTCACTTAGCTTTTGATTTCTAATATTGATTCAATGTTTTCTGTAGACAAAGTATTCTGATTAGAATAATGGATATCAAATATGTTCAAAATGTGTGTATCTGAATATAATTAGGTTTTTATAACATAGGCCCCATTTTATTAGTTTCACATAGTTCTAAAGCAATTGACCACAGTATCGCTGTTTTGAAAGAAAGTAAAAATGTGAGAAATGTATAATGAACATTAATATACAAGCTTTATTAAAAGTAGTCAGCCTTTTAAAACGTGACCGTCTATGCTTTTAGATGATTTTTGGAGCTCTGTGCATTTGCTCTGGCATCTTAAAAATGTGATGTTCAATATCAACGTATGTTTATGTTCTCAAAAATACAGGTTTCTTTCAGAAAGCGACCTCTTAGAAGTCGTCAATAAATGATTCAGTATAGTTATTTTCTAATAGACCATAGAATAAATTTATTTTAACGTCAATTTTAAAATGGCTGCTTGTACTAAGAGTTAAGAGCAATAAGACTCTAATTTTTCTTTCGCAATTACCTGTCATGCCAGCTGAATTGTTTTCTGCAGAATCTTATTGTGTAAAATTGAAATATTGAGCTATGCATTCAACAAATATACAGCAAATGGAAGACAAATCATTAAAAAAATTAAAATTTGGAACATTAATAATAATTTTTTTGTTATACATAAAATATTATTAATGAATGATGAATTTATATCATATATAAATCAAAATTTAACTCCTATACCTTTATAATAAATTGGAGAAAAGCTATAAAGTGAATTAATTTTAAAAACAAAACGAAAATTAAAAAAAATTTTTTTTGTCATATACCTAGAATCTAAAATTGACGAATGCTGAATTTTACGCCTCATGTGTGTATGCGTTTTTTTAATTATGGCAAAGCACACTATGGCTATCTGCCTAAGGGATGGATGCTTTCGTGGAGGACTTTCTAAGGGAAACTGGTTTCTTACACATGGCTTGTTACACATGGGGAAAACCACGAAAACACCCATGTAGCCGGATCGTTCGCGGGATTTGAACCTCGGACCGAACTACCAGTGTTCAGCGACTTTACCGCTCGGCCGCTTGTGGGCCGTTTTACGACTCATATAATAATAAATGCATATTCATATTGTAACAGAAATTTTGTTAGAAGTCTAGCATAATTATAGTTATTTGTGATCTTTTAAAACTGTCGTAACATGATACATATTTATCATTATTGTGAACCAAAACAGTATGCTTTACATCTTTACAAATATACGTGATAGATTTTCATATTTATTTCTGCATATACTTACGTTTCCCAAAGACACGAAAGCAAGTCAAGCAGATTAAGCAGACTTAAGTTCTCTGTTAGCTAGTGTAACATAATTTCGGATTCTATGAGTCTTCCAGAATTATTAGCAAAATAGTGGAAATGTCTTTACAAAGTGTTTTTATAAGCAAACAGCAGATGTACACTGAGCAGTGATCAACTGATATATTTCTTAAATGATTTGGTTTAGTTGATTATTACAAAACACACTGGGGCTATGTGCCTAAGAGGAAAAATGCCTTCGTAGGGCACTTTCTTAGGAAAGCTGGCTCGTATGGTACGTGGTATGCTGGCTCGTATGGTACGTGGTAAGCTGGCTCGTATGGTACGTGGTAAGCTGGCTTGAAAGCTGGTACGGGAAAAAAACCACAAAACGCTTATGAAGCCAGCCCGTTTGCCTGAGATCGAACTCAGGTCGGAACTACCAGTGTTCAGCGATTTTACCGCTAGACCGCTGATGAGCCATTTCTTAAATGAATAAAGGTATACTCATAGCATTATGAAATAACATTGATTGAAATATTTAGTGCTTCACTATTATCTCTAATAAAGTAACATAAAAATGTCCTTACCTTTTATAGATTTCTAAATTTCTTTTAAGTTCTTTCTTAATTCGTACTTAACCTATGCATGTGCGAATGTTTTTATCGATTATCTTGTTAAGTGTAGAAAGCAAGTTGACATGTATAACATAGCATTCCTTGTCTCAACAAATAACAGTCTCAACTAGGAGTTTTTGGAAAGGGCATGAATCGGGGAAATTTCACCCTTTCGTCATTAGCGGTTCTGATGAAGGGAATGGGGGAAGCAGCAAACGAAATAACGAATAACGGACAAATAACGAAAGCTAAATCTTTAATGCGGTCTCTCAGTTTCTGTATTTTTATTTGGGAAAGTTTTATGGTCATTATGAAAAAGTGAAAATTTGATATGGATTCCGCATGACTTCCTTCTACGACTATTTAAATTATGCTTATTTTTGCTGCACTTCATTTAAACTTATTTCCTCGAATTATTCTAACTCAATTAAGCGATACCCGAAGGCAAGTTACAAATGGAACCAAACACTGCAAATTTTGAAACTAAATTTCCCGGTCAATCTTTGTCCTACGGGACTCAAACTTCCTGCATTTTTATTTTTTCATAACAAGTATAAAACTTTGCCAGATATAAATATAGAAACCAGAAGACGACATTAAAAGTTAGATTTCATAATTTGTCCAAAATTAATTCTTTTTTAAATTTGATATTGACAAAATATGAATATTTTCGTCATTTAAAATACTTCTGTATTTTTGTTGCACCGTATTTAAACTTGCTTCCTCGAGTTATTGACATTAAATTACATTAATTCCATTATCTATTGGAAAATAATTATAGCAAATCATCTATTTACAACATCTCTAAAAGGTCACCTTTTAAGAGATCTCTATTTTTGGGAACATAAACAAACATTGGTAGTGAACATCATCTTTTTAAGACCACCACATGTAAAATCCTCTAAAAGCATGAATGGTTGCATTTAATGAAGACCCATTACCTTTAATAAGGAATGTAACATTAATCTTAATTATACATGTTTTTGATGTGTGTGCCAAAATAGTGATACCGTACTTCCGTTGCTTTAGAAATGTGTGAAATTAAAAAAATGGATACTATACAACAAAAATGTTATTATATTCAGATACACACCTTTTGAACACGTCTGAAATTCATTATTCTGCTCAACATAATTTGTCTGCATAAAATATTAAATATTATTAAAAAATCAAAAGCTAAGTCGAAGTAGAAACAGTCATCTCCAAGGATAAATAAGTCCTGAAGTCTTCTAAGTCCTGATTCATCTCTTCTAAACCATTATTTTAATTGAAGTAAACAGACCTTATCGTAAAGTATTATCGTAAAGCCTTATCGTAAAGGAAACACTTATTTTTCAAACAGCGGATGAAACGGGAAAGAGGGAATTGGTGGGGGAAGGCAGCGAACGAAATAACACTTTTTCGAGCTGGGGATGAAATGAGAAAGGACGAAACGATACTAAGCCAATAAGACAAGATCTGGTATTTTACTTTATTATTTAATTAATCATCATAAACTTAAAAATTATTTTAATTTTTATTTGTTTTTACATTTTTATTAAATTTTACTTATAAGTATTTTATACTTCAGTTGCTAATTATTATGTTACTTTAATTATTCATTATTTTAATCACTATTTTTTATTATCTTAATTATTAAGTGTTTTAATAAGTAATTTTTTGTTATTTTAATTATTAATTAATGTTATTATTGTAATATTTATTTCCTTTCTTTCTTTATTTTTTCCTATTTTCCTGACGGCCTTCCGTAGGCGCTTCTGACTTTAGAAACTAAGCCCTGACAGCAATAGAAAATTTAATAATGAATCATATCCAGTGCACCAAGAAATAATAGCCAAAATAAAGTGAATTATTTCTACTCAAAAATGCGACGCAAAACTCCCTATCGCAGCACTACCCAGTTCCCACGGGTAGAAAAGCTCACGATTCAATGCGATGCGACGTTTCAAGGCCCTTTTTAGGGCCGTAGACCGATAAAATAGACTCAGGATACGGATACCGATGGATTTTACCGAAAGTAACGAGTAACGATACGATAGTAACGAGTACTGGTTCACCGAGTAACGAATACATACGGGTACACAATTTCTCCTTACTTCTACAGCACTAGCCATCAGTTTAGTGGTGTACAGTTACGTTGCAAAATATTTCAAAAGGTTAACCGTAATACAAATTAAAGAAACATACAAAACGCATCTAAATTTAAGTTAGCCGCAGAAAAAAATTATCAAAAGTTTAAACATGATATTTAAAGCATAGAAATTAAGTTATATTATTATATATATTAAAAAAACATATTGCAAGATAATTAAACGGGTGATCCGTGATGTTTAAAGCATATAAATTAAAAAAAAACATATTAAACGCATCTAAATTTGTGTTAGACGCAGAAAATATATCAAAAGGTTAAATATGATATTTAAAGCATAAAAATTATGAAGAAACATATTAAACACATATAAATTAGAGTTACCTGGCAAAAAATAATATCAAACAGTGAAACATGATATTTAAAGGATAAAAATTAGACTTAGCAGGAATAGACATAATATTAATGAGTTAAACATTATAAAGCATATAAATTAAAGTATATATAGCAATATTCAAGATTAGCAATATGTCATATATCTTTTGTTAAATTTGTATAGCCCTGAAAGGGCACTTTTATTTTTTATTTTTTTTTTTTCCGATCCTTTACACAATCCTAAACAAGTCTTTTAACTGAAGACTAACTTTATATCTCTGGTCAATGCAATGTTTTGTAAATGCCTATATTACAAATATTTTCAATAACACATTAGAAACACTTAAAAATAAATAGCAATGTCTCCGTAAAATAATGAAACAAACATGAATGCCAAAGTGAAGACTAGATGTCATGCCATAGTCATTTGAAATAAATGGCATTGACACACATTTCAGTTGAAAGAAGAAAGTCAATCTCTAAAAAGATGTTTGGAAACTTATAAGAAATGATCAGCAAATTTACCTTAAAATGGGCGTAAATCAATGCTGTATACATTACTGCATTTTAGAATATCCAAAATGAGAATGAAAAAAGCAATATTTTCATTGATTTTTAGAAAATAGCATATGCTGTTGACAAATTCATATGTAAACTAGGATAATTCTAGTTCCAGGATATCGCTGAAATTATTTCTCCTTATAACAGATGTGGGAAAAAACCAGCAATTGCAGCATTCTAGACCTTTCATCAGGCCTGATAAAATTAAACGCAGCAACATCATTTTCTTTTGAATGATGCATTCAGGTGTATGAGAAAGGCAGATGAAACACTTCTCAGAATGTTGTATCATAAATGAGTCGTAAATGCTTTGCTTATATTATGCCAAGCAGTAATAGCTTTAGGGGCCATGACAGTGTGATGGCCCAAGATACTGAGTACTGAAGATTCAAACTAGGGTCAAACTACCAGTATACAGCAACTGTATTGCTGAACTGCTTGTGAACTTGAACAAAAGTATGAATATCTTGTTAGTGAAACCCATAACGTAAGAAAAACGGCACACTTGATAAAATGTTCAAGATTAATGGTCGATTTTGTTATGAATCCCATGGTTCTGACATGTTTTAAATATACTCCTTCCACACGGATAGAAGCTGAATGATCATTGTCCGGCTTACTACAGATATAACCTTTCAATGTATAATCTGAAGGAAAGTTTAGGTTATTCGAATATGGCAAGGCATACCGGCTGTTGACCTGAAGAAGGATGCCTTTATGAACATTCTAAGGGAAACTGGCTTGTATTTGCATTACATATGAGGAAAACTAGAAAAATCAACCATGCAGCCAGCCCTTTAACCATGATATGAACACATATCAAACTACCAGTATTCAATGGTCTTAACCACTAGTAGGAAAAATCTTTAAAAAATGCTTGCAATATCATGCAATCAGAAATTCACTAAATGTTGCACAGCAGAATTACTTTTTCAAGTGTCGAGGATGAGAATACTTAATTTTGTTTTTTTATATAGGTATTTGGTCATGGTATTATTCATTACATATATTTTCTGTTGTTCATACAGATACTAATATTTTAGTACATTTAAAAGTGTCTTTTTCATTAAGTGCTTTGCTTGTCAATATTCCCAAAATTGTGTTTCATATGTTAAGTGCTATTGTACATATAATAGATTAATGGATTCATTACAGAATAATACATTTCAAATATCCATTTTATGCAAGCAATTTTCAAAGTTATTTTTTGAATTTACCTGCTGATAGCTTAAAATATTTTTGATTTTGAAACAACTGCCTTTTTCACAATAAACTGGACATTGCCAAGAATATTCAATAATATTCAAATCCTTTAGAGTAGCATTGTAAATAAAACTATAAGAACATTATACATTTTGTTATCTTTCAAAAGTCAAACTTTGATTAATTACTCAAAGCAGTGGTTTACTAACTTTGATGACCAATAAATTTTTTTTTTTTTTTAAATCTCATCTCAGAGAACCAATAATACTTTTTTTTATTTATTATTACTTCTTTATTTCATTCTAATTATCTATCATATATAAACACCTAGCATCTTGTGAAAGGTAATTGCTAAGATACATTAAAAATATGTCAAATTTTTAAGCATGACAAGTGATGTAATTCTTATTATTTTAGATAAAAATAAGAGTAATAAAAATAAAAACTTTAGTTAATTATTTAAACCTTATATTATTGCGGCCCACGTTAATCATGTTTTAAGACTCGGGTACCCTATGGTTCTGAGTGTTTAGTCTTTTAATTATTAAGAACACAGTCATACTACTCTAAACAGGCGTGTTACGAATTATCAATAAGCCCCCCCCTCCGCCGTAATTTCACCTGCTCATCCGGTAGTGATGCACCACCAGCCAGCGGCAAAACGGAGCACGCACAGAACATACGAGAACAGATTCGTTGTCTAAGCGTTTGAAGAATCAGGTTGCTACCTACGACCACCGAATTCGCCGGGTTACCAACTTTGCACTGTTATCGCCAATTTTGGCGATGTTTACATTTAACGGAGCCTCTGCGGAAGTGCTTCCAACAAAATTTTTTAAAGTGAAAGAAACTTGGGTCTGATCTACAAGAAGTGCTTTTTCTGGACATAGAAATGTTCTTTTCCTGCAAAGCCTAACTAGAGGCAAAGTCAGAGTAAAAATCATCTTTTGTTGTATACAATTTAGGTTGTGATATATCAAAATTTGTTGAATCATTTTTTAAACTTCCTTTGATACTAACAGAAGCACAATACAATGGATAACAATCACTGAAAGAAACAGCACTTGCCTGCTGTACACTACAACCAGCAGCAGTGACTGCATTCTTTAGTGATGATCCCATGTAGGCCATTACACTTTTTAGGCGCAAAACAGCTGAAGCAGCATTCTTTAGATGCAAACCGCCACTAACAGTCAAATCCCTCCTTGGACACAAACCATCACCAAAAGCACGAATTGGTTTCTTTTGAAAACTAGCAATTGGGACAGTAGTGTTCGTAGAAGAATTAACAGTGGAACTAGCACTGCTCCTCAGAAAACGACCAGAACCATGGACTACAACACGGCTGGAGGAGTCAACATCAGCAAGGATATCATTTCTATGACAGGGGCTGGGAGTGACGTTATTCCTTGAATGAAAACTAGAAGCAGCATTCTTTGGATGACAGCCAATACCATGGACACCAACAAGTCTAGAATGACAGCCAACACCGGGAATGACAACATTCTCAGGACTCAGGGCAGGGGTAGCAACGTTCCTTGGACACAAATCGGAACCAGAACGAGGGACGGCAGCATTCCTTGGACGTGAACCAAAACCATTGACATTCTTAAAATGAGTGCGAACACTACATATGGCAACATTTCTAGGATGACATCTAGGTTTAGTCCCATTCCTTACATGCAAACCAGAACCAGTTCTACGGACAGAAGAGTTCCTTGGGCGAGATCCACCACCATGGCCAGCAATGCAAAGAGACCGAGAGCTAGCATCTAGGTTGGCAACGTTTTTCGGATGTGAGCCAGAGGTGGTATCATTTTGCAGATGCAAACTAAAATCATCTGTGCGGTTAACAGCATTCTTTGAATGAGAGTCACCATCATGGGCAACACATTTAAAACGAGATCCAGCACCAGAAATAGCAACACTCTTCAGCCGAGAGCCAGAAGCAACTTTAGCAGCATTTCTCAAATCAGAATTAGCCTTCTTAGTAGCATCTACAGCACAAACATGCCTTAAAACAGTTGAATAGAGAGGATAAGATGGGCTTGCAGAAACAAAAGAATCACTCAGAGGTGGAAAATCCAATGTAGTAAATGAAACACAAGGCAATACAAAAGGACTTACCTTTGTAGAAACTGGCTTTGAAGTCAAAACAATCTTGATATTATCTAGGAAAACTGCCGCACGTTTCGTGTTCCCCAGACGGTTTAGATGTAATCCATCCCTAGCCAATAACTTAGCTCCAAAATGATGAGATGACCTGCAAATGAAAAAACGCTTCTCGATTTTGGCAGTACTTTTCAAGTTGAGAATTAATTTCTACAATCTCTCTATTAATTACCTGTAAACGGTTCAAAGCTGCTACTCGCTGATTTAAAGTTGTGAAAAAATCTTCACCACGTGGTAGGATATCTGAAATTATAACATTGATATTCGGGTTCAAACGTTTAATATCCTTAAAGAGGCAATCGTAATTTTTAAGAATATCTTCAACACTGTCATTCGAATTGTTGGTACCAACATGTACCAAAATCAAATGGTATCGATTGTCTAAAAAGGATATCTTACGTCTTAACCTTTCTATCGTTGCACCAGGAAAAGAATGTAAATCTACTTCATAATTCAGAAGATTTGCCGGTAAATATTCATCCAAATATTTAACCATCGAATCTCCAATTATAAGTAATTTCATCTTTTTTGGTTGCATATCGGCAAAACAAACAACTACAAATCGAAACACATATAAATAATTATATATGCTGTAAATAAAATGCAACTATAAATCAAATGAAAATCAAACACTAATCATAAATATAACAAAATACAAATAATTATTAATACAAAAAAAGAGGGTAAATAGCTAAAGTAAAGCGAGAAAAATGGCGCAAAAAATACAAACCTCACACCCGCTAATTAACACGTGAACTAAATTAGCGTCAATTCTTGACCTCGCGGAAAAATTTACCGGAAAAAAATAACGCCAAATGCTCGCCAAGCTTTGTTGCCAACGGAGATATCAAAGGTACATATCCAGTGATGACGTAGAACACACTTCCAGGTTCCGATTTGCGTAATTCTGTAAAACTCCCCGATCTTCTGCTACAGATAATCCCTCAGCAGGGAAAAAGTATCACGCTGTCCTCCTAGAAGAAGTACGTCATCGGATGGCAATCATAAAGTGGACCAACATTGGTCGCCGCTTTTTCGGATGGCCTAGAGTCTCCTTTTCCCATCGATAGAAAGACTTGTGTCAACGATAGGGGAATGGCCGGTTTATCGATTACGAGTTTCAAAGTCCGTCTCGTGTATGAACATTTGTGTTTAGAGGCAAAATGAATTTTGCGAAATCTTGGAGCGAATTTAAAGAAATACTTCGCAGACACGAAGTAGAAACTGTAACAAAATATGTTTATTACTATGGAAAGTCATTCGATAAAGAGAGTAAGTAATTTTTGAAGATGTAATGAGTAAATAAAAATCCTCTAGAATGTAAATGCTTTCTTTGATTGTTTAGTTGATATTTGGCCATTTTGTTCCAAAGAACTTATCAGCACTAATTTGTATTAATTTTATTGCGTAAGATCTAGTTGATGTTGCGAGATTCGGTCCAAGTTGAAAAAAGGGTTTATAGACGTTCATATTCATTAATTGTGTTGCATAACGTGTAATAGCGTTATGTTTGATTTTTATTTGGTTTCATTGTCAGGTATTGCATTTTTTTTTTTTTTTTTTAAATAGCTGATGCTTCACGAAACATTCCGTACTATATTAAACATTAAACAAGATATACCGTGTTAGATTTGAAAATTTTTATTGTTGTTTCTTGAGAAACTCGACAATTGTCTCCATGACTACTATATTTTTCATCCTATTTTAGTGTATGAATGCAGTCTGTTGATTTGAAATATAATCATTTAATAGTCTATAAAGAAAATCCATTCTTTAGTTTTATCATTAACAACATGTTTCAAAATAACCTTATAATAAACACTACCAATTCAAAAAATATTCTGTTTTATTTTCAGGTAATAGTTCATAAAATTATAATGCATTGAAATATCAGGAAGTTATAATAATAAAGATATTGAATTTTAGAAAACAGGAAAGTTTTCTGAAATGTATATATATTTCTTTAGTGATGTGATATATATATTTCTTTAGTCAATGAATGCTACTTATCTTGTGTGTAAAATCACATTACTGTCTATTTTGACTCTTAGCACCAATGGACTAGCAGATGAGATAGCTGAATATTGGATGTTTGATCAAGGTACAAATACTGTTGAATGGATTAGCTGCATGGGAATTTTCCTGTTCTCCTTATATATAAGTGAATACAAGACAGTTTCCCATTAGACCTTCTCAAAGGCATCCCTTTTGCGTAAGGCAGCTAGCTCATTCTATACTTTACCTAGCATATATAATTTTAATATGAGACAAAATGACATAATTTTTTTACATAATAGTTTAATGCTTTTAATATCTATGTTTGCAGTAGGTGCTGCTTAATGTGATTACATTTGCCCATTTTTGATAATATAAGATGATGAGAAAAGTATCTTTTAAAATAGGAATTGAATTAACTATAAATATAACTAGCCACTTTCTTAACATTTTAATTAGGAAAAATAAAAGTTTGTTTATCAATTGTTTACAGTCTTCATTGCAAAAGTTCATTTGAGTAGTCCATAATGTTTCTGAAATTTATTGGACCAATTCTATACCTATAATCTTAATACTTGGAGGGCATCCTTGTTTAAAGAGATTTTGCCAATGTAAAATCTGAAATTGGGCAAAAATGCAAGTGTATTTTGGCAAAGATGTTTTCAGGAATTTTTACCTCCCTTTTGAAGAAGAGGGAACTGTGCTGAAGCCCTTCCAAATCAATAGCTATTGAAAATTCGTATGAAATTAAGTTTTTTTTTTTTATTTTATTTTATTGTATTGCGCTTTTTTCTAAATGCTTGATTAAAATCATTTTCGTTCTTCAGTTTAAGAAATTTATTGTATAATATTTTGATTATATTAACCAAATTGAGCAAATAAAATTACAGCAAATGATGCATTTTTTATGTTTCCATATATGAAAGAGCAGAACTTAGAAATTCAATAGCAATATACACGACATCAGCTGCAATACATTAAGCAGTGTCTACAGTATGTAGTATATATAGAGACAGTTAAATGTATAATATGTTTATAGAGATCTGTAATTTCTTTCTTTTAAAAATCAAAGTATAATGTTAAATGTATAATATGTTTATAGAGATCTGTAATTTCTTTCTTTTAAAAATCAAAGCTTATCAGATTGTGATCTAAATCAAAATTTTCTTTCCAGTTGAACTAACTCCAGATTTACGATTAAACTGGTTAGATGATATTCCCTATTTCCACTTTGGGCGAAAAACCTATGTTTGCCATCAAGGAAAAGATCTGAATAAACGTCAAAAGGAAAATTATGCTAAAGAAAAAAATGAAAAGGTAAAATAACATTGTTATATTTAAAAATTTATACAAAAATATCACCTCTTGGATTATATATATATATATGTGTGTGTTTTTTTTTTTTTTTCTTTTAGTGTCAAACTGATCATGCTTTTGGTAAAGCATATTCCAAGAACCAGACAACTAAAAAAGTTAATTGTCCAGCTGTAATTAATGTTACCCGAATGTACAGGATGCCTCAGTTCAAGGTAGAAGTTTATTTAACTTTTTGTTCTAAGATGACCATCTTAGTAATTTTAGAGAATTTTTTTTTAAGGAAAAAATATAATTCTGTCATGTATGAGCAAGATGTATTGAAGGTATTCTATGATAAAGTATACATACTTTTTGACATAAAAACAAAAGGTATTTTTAGAGTCACAATGTAAAAAAGAGAAATGATTTTTTGTGTCTCTTTATTCAACATATTTTTCTAAATAGGTTTTTTTTTTTTTCGGGGGGGCCAAAAGAGGGTTTTTAACGGTAATATTTTCCTAAATAAATAATTCAGTAATTGACATGCAAATAAAATGATGTTTTCAGGCCAGAAATAAAGGCTTTTTATGCTAATTATATTCTAACCAATTTGCTACAAATAGAAATAAGTTGTTCAAAGTGAAGTTTTATTGGTTATGTTTCTTTGAAGAAGTAATTTGATCTATTGTTATAAAAATGGAAGATCCTTTTTACAGCTTTTTTTAAAGGAAAGAAATGAGAAATGACTCCTCTTTTTTTTTTTTTTTTTTTTTTCTTTTTTAATAATTTGCTATGAACAGAAAGTTTTTAAAATTGAACCTTTATCAATAATTAGTTTTAGATGACTGTGCTGGAATTTCTAAATTTTACTGTGATAAATATGTCTAAATTACAGGTAGTGCCAACCCGAAAAAGAAAGATTATGATATCTCGGAAAATTAAGGAAAAACTAGCCAATAAAGATAGTATTGCTGGTGAAGAAGTTTTCATGTTTAATTTACCTAATAGCCAAGATCATCAAAATCATCTAATGGGTAACATGGCTGCAGTAATAGAACCTATAGATGCTAGAGTGCGGCATTTCATAGCTTCTAAAGTTAAGAATGGAAAATGCAATGCCACTGTAATTGCAGAGCTATTAGAAGTATACGTTTCAACTGAATTGGGAGAAACTGATAAAACGCGCAGACGATTTTATCCAGAAATGGAGGCAATAAGGAAAATAATAAGCCAAGCAAAATCCGATATTAGAACTAGTAAAATTGACCAGGAAAATACAGAAATGTTAATAAATAGCTGGGATACTTCCAAGTGTTCTGTTTTTTTTAGACCATGTACTGAAAATACATATGATGGTACTGAGCCAAATGACTTTACAGATTCAAAACTAAATCTGCTATATGTATATCAAAGTGAAGAAATGAAAAATTTATATGTCTTATATGGTTCTAATCTTGTTCTTCTCGACGCGACCTATCGAACCTGTAAGTATGCTCTCCCACTTTATTTTTTAGTTGTCAAAACAAATGTGAACTATCAAATAGTGAGCATAATAATTACACAAAATGAAACAGCCAAAGCATTAGAAGAAGCTCTTATAATTATTAAAAATTGGTCGCCTCTCGTTAGACCAAAATATGGGATGGTTGATTTTGCAATGGAAGAAATTATAAGTTTGGAAAATGTCTTTACAGGAATTAAGGCTTTTATATGTAGTTTCCATCGAGAGCAGGCATGGTCAAGATGGGCTTCTAAGAAAAAGAATGCAGTGGTTCCCAAAGAAGAGCTTTTGTGTAAATTACGTGCCATAGCAAATGCTCCAACTCAAGATGAAATGGTTGCAGCAATAGAGGTATTAAAATCATGGAACCAATATGAAGCTGTGAAAGATTATTTTGAATTAACATGGTTCAAGGAAATTGAGAGATGGGCTTTGGCTTACAAACCAAATGACTTATTCATAAACTCGAACAATGGTGTTGAATGAGGAACTAAAATATAGATATCTTCAGGGATATAAAAACTGTATGCTGTCTGAAATAATTAAGATTTTGGTTGAGAAATTTCTGCCAGAAAGATATAGAATTTACGTCAGAAAAAATCTGAGTATGCTTTCGCAGGCCAGATTATACAATGAACATGTACCAAATTATTTAATCAATAAGCCAAAATGGTTAATTGATCACGTAAAAACAAAATTAAGAGCTGCTGAAGTTTATGTGGGTAGTATAAAAAAAAATTCACATGGCTTCTTTAAAGTTTCTTCTGAAACTAAGCATGATGCAGTTTATTCTGTCACGTTTGATGAACAGAAACAACTGTGTCAATGCACATGCTTAGATTTCAGAAGAAACCGACTGCTGTGCAAGCATATTGTGTTTGCTGGCATGAAGTTTCCAGCCTGGAGTTTGGAATGTACTGCAGAATGGCTATTTTCAACACCTATTTTCAAAGTTGATGAAGATTTAGTCTCAAGAAGTATTTCAGGCAACGAAAATATTCATCAACTGAAACTCCTTCAGGTGGAACATCAGATAATTTACCCACCATATCTGAAGAAGCAACGTTGAGTAAAAAAAGAAATTTGATCAATGAGTGCGATGCAAATTACAGATCAATTCGGTCACTCCTTTGGAATTTAGATAGCGAAAATTTACACAATGTAGCCAACTCTTTGAAGGAGATTTTAGAGTCTGCTTCAAAAACAGTTATGCGAGATGAAAATACTGGTCTACCGCTTCAAATTGAAAAAAAAAGTAAAAGAATTGTCAAGAAGTATGGTCAACTAAACCTCCATCGCCGTAGAAATACCAGAGTTGGAATAAAGGTGGATATACATAAAGAAACCATTTCAGTAGATGGCCAGTAATTAAAATTAGTATGAAACCTAAAGCAGGCTACAAAGAGCCTTTGGCAAAGGTGACACCCCCACCTATGAGTGGATAATAGAGTAATCTCGGGGACCTGCATGCCATGGATACACTAATACTTATTTTCAAATAAAATAATAAATTTCATACTTTTAGGATAATCTTAAATACTGAATATTATCATACTTGAAATACTTTAGTATGTGCATTTATTTTCGGATTCTTCAGAATTTATAGTGAAAAAACTGCTACAACTATATACTATCAAATACCAGATTTCAGACAATTAAAATTGACGATAATTCAAAGTATAACATATAAGTTTTGTACAATTCAATAAACATAATACATGTTATTATTTAGTAATATTTATTTCCTGAACAACTTTACAAACACTTATTTGAGAGTCATATAACTTATTTCTATTCAATAATGCTGCAGCTGCATTGATTGTCACGATCAAGACATATGAGCAATATAGTATTTAATGCACTCAAAACTGCATCTGGTAAAGACTTACGGCATATTGGTTACCAAATGCATCTAAAGCAAACCAGTATGCAGGGTTAGTTTTACAGGTTCACTTTTTCAAATTAGCAACTCTGTAAAAGTTTTACTCTTGGTTGTACTGACACTGCCTGTTCTTTCTCATATCTAATTGTAGTTATTTGGTTGTAATATGCAGTAAAGGTAAGAACACTGGTGTAATATGCTGTAATTTTTATGTTAGATAGCCCAGTTACATGACTACAACATTTTTCCACTACTTTTTTTACACTGTAAACTCGGTTTAGAAAGTTATTTTCCATGATTTTGGGGTGTTGTATAAAACATATTTGGAATAACTACAGTTAAATGTATTCATTCAAAAGAGGATATATTGTCTTGCTGAATCTTTTCCTGTACTTATTGTTTGATTTAATATTTCCAATGTGGTGGATTGACCATCATGGAATCATAGCATCCAGTAGATCTTTCAATATAACTCCATTCAGATATTCACATTTATATTATTGTAAATTAACGTAGAAGACAGATTGACAGATATTCTCAGTTCATAGTGCCAAAGTGTTTTTTAATAATGCTAAAATACAATTTAAAAAAAAAAAAAGATTACTCATGTTATGTAGAATTAATGTTAAAATTCCATACAAGAAACAAGCATCGATTAATTGTGTTATATAGAATTAAAGAAAAACAGTCAGGTAGAAATTTATAAATGCATAAAACACAACAAAAGGCAGGGCTGCATTTATTCATCCAGTTCATTGAAAAAGTTGTGGCTTTCCTAGACCCCTACCCCTTGTCGAACATGTAGGTTGTTTCGAATGTTGTCATGAGTAACTAACATAAAATATAATTTTTTCCCCAAATTAGTATGTTATAATTTTTGAATAAAAGAAGAGTGAGATAAGTGGTTATTCTAGCCGAAATAAAGTGTGCGTCGAGTTCCAGTAAAGACCCAAAAATGTCATCTGGGAAAGCTGAGAAAGGGGAAACGAGCTAGCTTTAACCTGAGTCTAGAGATGCATATAATACATACACACAATACAGATAAGTGTGAGTAAACTGGTGCACTTAAATTACAACATAAGTCACAAATGTACATTACAGGTAAAGCATGTCAATTTAAATAATATGTGTATTAAGTATGGCCATAGGCCATTTACAATTATTTGGGTCATTCACATTATAATCGTAAACCCTTATAACAGGGTTGTCTTCAAATCTTTAAATTCAGAAAAACTTCTAAAATCGTAATTTTTTCTATAGAAGAATTTCTATCCTCAGAAAAATAAATGTTAAAGAATTGAAATATAAAATTTGTGCATTTTATGCAGAAAGTAAAAAGAAATTCATTATTTCATTATAAATTTAATCATAAACAAAAATCTGCTTAATATTTTTTAACAATAATAAGAGAATTTCAAAGATTATTTCAAGTATTTCATTTTGATGTCCAGTGATATTAAAAATTGTTTTAAATTTTGACTTACAGATGCCCTAGAGGAGTTGCATGGTATCTAAAATTTCTGTGAAACACAGTTTGAAAACCTTCAGACTACTCGAAAACTTCAGATTATGTGAAAAAAGAAATGTAGATGTAAAGAGCAGTGATTAAAAAGTTTTAATGACCAAAATATTTTCATTCCATCAGATTATTTGTGTATTTTGAAGAAGACACAATCAGATAATAAGATCACAAATAGAGGATAAGTTTTTTTTGGGGGGGGGGAATTATTGCATATACCATACATTTTAACATATAGAATATTCTTGGATTGTCTACTGAAAAAAGTACATAATATATGTAAATTTTAATATATAAGAAGTAATGCAAATATTTCAATAAATGAATGGATAAAAAATGACCTTCTTAAACAACCTCATGTTTAAATTACTTAGAGGAATTTATGCGAACATGTTTCTGTTGGCATTAATTAAACATTAACAAATGTAGATGAACACAAATTGCATAATGTATTTTAATTGAATATATGTTTTGGAATGAAAAATGTAAACAGCCTTAATATACTTAATAACTCGGATTTGTAATGCATATATTTTTATTTCCAATGGCAGACAAAAGTATTTATACAGACACACTATCAAATAAACACACACAAACAAATATATCACGCACTAAATAAACAGAGAATAAGGAAGCCTATTTACTACTGCTTGAACATACTCTAGGCTTCCAGTAACAGCCACAGAGATCCTGTACAAAGAGAGCCATGCATTTTGCAGATGGTGGAGGTTCGTATCTTGGGCTTTTATCACAAAGGACGAATACAGAATTTTTTAATCAAAAAGTTTTGCTGAATAATGACGAGTTAAAATACAAGCTATTATGATGGAATTAGCCTTTGGGTATCGGAAATGAATATGTAGTTGAAGAACGAAGGTTTGCTTTAAATTACAGATTTCTAATACATTAATTTAATTATGTGTTTTAAAAATATCATTTTAATATAATATTTTTCTAATACATTTATTTTATTATCCAAAATTATTTTCTAATTAACAGAAAGATACAGCATAACTTTCAGTGATCCATTGTCAAAAAAAGGCTTCTTCTGGACAGCTTAATAATAGTACAAGGAAATAAGCTTATTTTATGCATGCCTTGTGGCATGAGATAATGAATTTCTGAAGTATTTTAAAAACTGTAAAAATATGTACATATACCATAGAAATGATTTTTAACACTAAATAAAATTCAATACGTGACCCATAGTAAGATCAACTTATGAAAGCTTTTTTACCAAACTGGAAATCATTGCATAAGGAGGAAAATTTCCAAAAGCCATTTTTTAATTTTTATAATATGACTAACGATAAGGTATTGCTTTTTGATTAATAACATGGGTTGTTTGAACTAATAAAGAAAAACAGCTGAATGCGCATATTAGTAACCTTAAATTGCATCAGTATTACAGCGAGTTAATTCTAAATCACAAAACACTTCTGTAAGACAGTCAGACACAGCTGCTACAAAAAATTTTCTATGGAAGTGGTTGTCTTAGGTGATATTTGATGTCAATGTTATTAAACTACCACTTTTGTTATCATCATAGTGTGATATGCATCTCTCTGTGTATACATTTTGAATCTGAAATAATGCATTCAGCATAGCATATATACTTTAGGGATAATTGGGTGTAAAGAAAAGTCAATAAATACAAATTTATTCGCATACAAAAATAATTGTATGGTTAAAATGTACACAAAATGATGAAAATACATAGTTTTTTTATTATTAATTACCAGATATAAACAGCGCATAAATCTTAACACTAAGCAGGATTATAATTTAAAAAGAAATCAATAGCAAACAAAAATCCACAAAATATTAGTTCACTTGAAGCACTACACATCTTAATATCTGCTGCAAGAATGAAAAAGAAACATGTGCCTACATGAGAAGCAACAGAAAGAAATTGGAGAGTATGGTTAAATAATAAAAACCAAATCCTTAATATCATCTACTGACAGAAAGAGAACAAAATGCAAATAAGAAGCAAATTTCTTAAAAGCTAACAATAAAGAAGAGATTAAAATTAGGATGAACTGTCATATTTTTATTGACATAAAACATCAGATGCCACTTGAAATCAAATGTTAAGTGAAGTGGTGCCCCCACACCAGTATAATTTTTCGATGTAGAGAAATGAAAATCGTAGACAAAACAAAATTTATAAATTTCTTACCTCCAGACATAAGTTTGTGCTGTTTAGTACAAAATTTCAGACATGCATCTCAGCTGTTCGGAGCAAAATTTTAACACTGTCTTTGCTTGATCATTGTATATGAAACAACACAGTCAGAGAATATTATAGATATTCAAAGAAGGATTCAGTTGGTATTTCTCTAAGATTATATTACATATATAAGAAAGTGCTTGTGTGGTATAGTATTATAATGTTTACAATAACACATTATACTATATTTAATTTTTTTACTAAATCAACCCAAGTTTTAAGGCCCGTTTATTCGTATATATATGCACACACAATTAAGTACACAATATATTAAAATAGATATATCACCTAAAAAAGATATATCCCTATGAACAAAACAAAAATTATGGGTCATTCAAATAAATAAAAATTCAGTGATTCTTTTGCTGTGTTCTACCCAACGTAATTATTACTTTAAATCGTACATATACAATCAGTAGTCTAATATATATTTTACAATCAGGCATTATTACTACTTAGTCAACAATACAGACATATCTAAATTTTCATTATTGTTTACACTCATTACATGCACAATTGCGGTTTTTTATTTTAACAACAGAAATGAACTAAACATATCAATACTCTTGATCATTGTATCAGCAATATGAGCAAGTTTCTGTGTATCATACAGATTTATTCGCATTGCGCCCAGTCTCGTATACCGCAAAAAAATAAATAAATAAAATAAAATTTGAAGGTGAAGGCCCTTTTCCGTTCCGCAAAATTTCCACAATTCCGCCTAAAACGTAAACAGAGTATCGAGACTTCGTAATCGATTACAAAGTGCAAAGCTATCAGCTAGTCGTCTCGATGGGGAAAGGAGACTCTTGGCCATCCGAAAAAGCGGCGACCTCAAACATCAAGGTCCGTAGAAAGAACAGGTTAGCTCACTTGGGGTAAACAAACGAAAATGCGTTCTCGCTGTCTATTGGCTGTGACGTCACTGAAGTTTTCTCTCCTCAGATCAACATAGATTTTTGCATTGATTTAAGCTGAATGTAAGCTTGTGCGCGACTGTGGAAACTCATTCGGTTTTTTCCTTTCTTTTCTTTTTTTTTTTCCTCTCAAATACAATTAAATTTATGTAGTATAATGGTTGGTATGCACTGCGCGATTGCATTATGCACCAATAATGCAGGCAAAATAAAAAAATAATCAGCAAAATGTATTATTTCATAGGTATAGAAACTTATAGTGTTTTTTGATTTGATGCAAGTTATTTTGAATTTTCGGGTTACTTAAATTAATTTATTCATTAATATATATAGAAACTTCTATGCATTTTATTATGTGTATTGCCAACGGTTTTGAATATTGTTGTGAATTGTGACAGATGCATATAAATATGCTTAAATAGTTTTAAATTATGTGTATGTAGCTCACTGCATTAATTAACTCGTTTTACACATGGAAAAATGGCCCTGCAACCAGCCTTTTCTCCAGGAATTGAAGTCAAATCACCAGTGTTCAGCTGATGGGCCTTGTCAATTACTTAGAATTTGAGCCTATTGTACTGTTAATATGGTACATGCCAGAAATACAATATCATTAATACACGGGGTACATGTAAGCAATAAGAAGGACTAACAACACCGCAGAGTACAGAAAGCAACATTTTAGAAGTCCACAATTCATTTGGCGAGCAAATTAAGTTGTATTATTATACTTAAGGCTATCAGTTCTGGATAATTTAGTTACAGTAATTTTGCAAAGATAGTAAAGCAGTTCCTTCAGCAATATTAATTTTCTAATTAGTAAGGCTTTTTTCTTTCATATTATTTGAAAACAGAGTAATTCACAGCATGCATTTAAATGCAATCAAAATTTAGGAAATGTATGATTTAAGAATATAGAAACGTTTAAAAAACAAATATGCTAAAATTCTTGTAAAATATAAAATTTCATTTTCTATCTGTACTTATAATTTGTTATGATTTGTATTATGAATGAATAATATAACTTAAGCAAATATTTTATTTATTATTGTTTTAAAATTTGCATTCCATTACCATACAGTGCACCATGATATATTTCATACAAAATTTCATTTATAAAATTAAGATCCATATTTACTAAGATTTTGTTGAATGTAGTGTTTAAAATTTAGTACCAATTTTGACTTTTGCATTTAATTATATAAATTTACCTGCAGAATTATATTTTGCTAGTATCTACGTATGTAATCATTATGTCTGTGGGGATATTGTACACAGGTCATCATATTAAATAAACATCCACCCTTTTTAATTGTTAAACTGAATATGCTAAATGAAATGTAATATTTAAGTTATTATATAAACATATTTCTTTTTTGATACCAAAAGAAACACATACAACATTCAGTCCTCTTAATATCTGCCCACCAGCGGCCGAGCGGTAAAGTCGCTAAACACTGGTAGTTCGGTCCGAGGTTCAAATCCCGCGAACGGGCTGGCTGCATGGTCGTTTTCGTGGTTTTCCCCATGTGTAACGAGTATACGAGCCAGTTTCCCTTAGAAAGACCTCCACGAAGGCATCCCTCCCTTCAAGCGCATAACCTTCGAGGCTTTGCCATAATCACACACACCACCTATTAATATCTAGGATTTACTTCTCTGAAATAAAAAATGAGGATGACAATCCAGAAAATGACTACATGTTTCATTTCTTTATTATTTTTATAAATTAAACAATACATAAGTGAAATAAATATAGAAACCTAAAAGATAAAATTCTAGATATACAATATTAATAGCAAAACATAATAGAGGATATGCAACTGTTCTTTTAATATCGTTTACTCATTTTTTATATAAAAAGTTAACATCTTCTATCTGAATACTTTTGGAAATTTTTATTTTTTATTTTTGCTTAAAAGTAAAATTCAAAGAATTAAGATTTAAATTAAAATTAAGTCTCAATTTTTATATGGAATTACATAATGCAGCTGCTGATTTTAAAGAGTCTGCTGATTAAGTATTACACTTCCTTTCAGTTATAGCTTGAATAGTTCATTTGTTTATGTTTCTTGTTGCTGCTTTACATCAAGAAATTACAAACAAGTTTTAGAATCTAGCGAGTTATAATTTTATGCAATTTATTTTTTTTAATCTATTAAAATTAATCATATATTACAGGAAAATCTCATGCGAGTTCATCTAAAAAAAAAAAAAAAAAGCAACAAGTAAACTAAGATTTCTAAATGAAACAAATACTGCAGAAACAATTGGACCGAAAGTAGACTTTAGTAAAAAATTAATTTAAATTTCAGCCAAATTAGATTTCAAACATTAGGGACAAGTTTGTACAGCTTTATAGAATAAATATTCTTAATTTGAATTTCTTCTATATCGGTACACTCAAGGCTTAATTTCTAAAATTAGAAGTTCCGGAACCCTATGGAGGACCGTTAGTAAAGAGGAACAAGAGTAAATAAATAAATAAAATGACTATTAAAATCATTTAGCATTTAAAAATTAAATAGTTAATTATTATCAAATTAATAAATAATAACTTAATTAATATTAGCATTTAATATTTATTAATTATTATCTAACCATTAATTAATAATTGATTATTATTTATTAAAATAATTCAATAAAATGTAAAGAGGTAAATTAACATTTAATAAGCGGTTTTTAATGTAATTTTATTGCTGCTAAAAATAAAATTTTTGAGATTAAATTTCTACTGAAATTGTAGTTCCGTTAATTATATAAAAGAAGTGTCGGAGCCTTCTTATGTAGGGCTCCGATGCGCTCCGGCTAGAATTATCATTTATCCCATGAACTGAAAAGTACCGGAGCCGGCAAAATTTAAGCTCTGACTACACTACATATTTTTCAGCTCTTAAGCTAAAATGAGTAACGGTATAAACAGCTGAATCTTGAATAGCAAATTCTGTAAGGAAGTTTGGAAGATTTTTGGTGAAACAATAAATTACTGAGGTAACTTTTCGTAATTAAAACTTATTCTATACAGTAAACAATATTTTAGGTAGTTAAGTTTCAACTCCAAATATTAGAATTTTTACTTTTCCAATGAAAAACAGAAAATATTTCAAAATGAAATACGAAATTACTATTAGGAGATGCTACAGCGAACTTCAGTGACGTCACAGCCGAACGAGTCGCTGGCTTTTCGTTTGTTTACTCTAAGTGAGCTAACCTGTTCTTTCTACGGACCTTGCTCAAAGTAGGCTTTAGCAAATTAAAATAAATTTAAATTTCAGCCAAATTAGATTCCAAACATTAGGGACAAATTTGTAAAGCTTTATAGAATAAATGTTCTTAATTTGAACTTCTTCTATTGCAACATTTAAACATCACTACGTATTTTCCAGTTCTTGTGAAATGTGGGTTTTCAGTCTGTTGAAGCTAAAATGAGTAACGGTATAAACAGCTGAATCTTGAATAGCAAATTCTGTAAGGAAGTTTGAAAGACTTTCGGTGAAACAATAAATTACTGAGAGAACTTTTCGTAATTAAGACTTATTCTACACAGTAAAGAATATTTTAGGTAGTTAAGTTTCGACTCCAAATATTCAAATTTTTACTTTTCCGATGAAAAACAGAAAATATTTTCAAAAGGAAATACGAAACTACTATTAGGAGATGCTACAGTGAACTTCAGTGACGTCACAGCCGAATGAGTCGCTGGCTTTTCGTTTGTTTACCCCAAGTGAACTAACCTGTTCTTTCTACGGACCTTGCGTTAGGTTTGCTTCAGCCCCCTCCCAACTTATTTACATCTTCTCAAACGAAAGTGACGTCTGGCGAGCAACCGAGAGTGTGGAGCTCTGGGATAGATGAGAACCCAATGTCTAGGCCACTCCTTGGTCTAGGCGCTTGTGTCTGTCCGTAACTATTGTTTTGGTCCGTAGCTTATGGAGGTGAGGTTTTGCCAAGTTCGTTGTTTTAGTTTTTCTGTTACTCAATGCTGAACTTCCATTTCAAAAATGAATTATGCTTCGTATAAAAAGCCTGAGACATCAGGTAAATTTCATATAAAGCCCCAATTAACTATATGAGATTTTAGCTGTCAAAACTTAATAGTTAACGGTTTTTTATATTTCATTTAACAAAAGCATATTTTCGAATAAGCATGCCATTTCCTCCAAAACATGCAATTAATAATAGCGTTCAAATGTGTGTTGCCATGCTAAAGAAACTAGTTTGTAAATGAGAAAACAGACATTTTATGATATATGTAACAGCTAAGCTACGTGGATGAATTTGATAAATGCATATGGATAGCCACACCTATAAGGAAAAGTATGGATGTGAAGCTTGTATCAAATCATTTGCAAAAAAGCGAGATTTAAAGCAACATATAATGGTTGTACATGCAGATGAGAAACTTTATGCATGTGATGTATGTGCCAGTTCATTTGCAGAAAAGTCTTATTTACGGAAACATTTGCTTATTCATGCAGGGAAAAAACGTCATATATGTGAGATCTGTAAAAAGTCCTTCTTACGAAAAGAGCAGCTGGTATCTCATGCACGTACCCATTCCGGAGAGAGACCTTATACATGTATTACATGTCACAAGTCATTTTCTTCAAAGCAGAATTTAGTGAGACATGGACGTGTTCACACAGGAGAAAAACCTTACATATGTACTGTGTGTAATAAGCCATTTTCAGAACAATCTGTGCTACGCATGCACGTGCGTTTACACACAGGAGAGAAACCTTTTGCGTGTGATATGTGTGACAAGGCATTTACACAAAAGCAGGCCTTAAGGTCACACATGCTTATTCATTCAGGGAAAAGACCATTTTCATGTGATGTATGCAAGGAGACATTTGCACGTAAGCAGTATTTAACAAAGCATTTATTTAGCCACAAAAAAATTATATGTTATATATGTAATGAATCGTTCACACAGAAATGTGATTTAGAAGCACATATACATATTCACATGAAAAACAAACCTCAAGACTGTTCTCTATGTGACAAATCATTCATAACAAAATATGATTTAGAAAAACATATACATACGCATACACAAAAGAAATCTCATATATGTTTTATATGTAATGAATCATTTGCACTTGAGAAGACTTTTGTGGAACATTTATATATCCATAATGAGGAAAAATATGCTTGTGATGTATGTAATAAGTCATTCATACAAAAGTGTGATTTAATTGAACATCTGCGTGTTTATACAGGAGAAGAGTCTCACAGAATTGATATATGAAACAGGCTGTTTAGATAAAAGCTTGATTTGTTCGTCATATTCAGATTTGAAGGGGGAATGTGTAGTTTTCATGGAGGGTTTGTTTATTCAAAATGGCAGAGGATATAAGAATTATCTGATTATGGAAACTATTTTAAGAGAAAAAAAACCTATCTTTATTCAAATGACATGCATCGCAGCCAATTCATAGCTAAAATTTATTATTGAATATGAATAAAATTGGTTCTTCCATATTATTACCTTAGAAGGGTTAGTCTTGAGCAGCATTTTGCATAGGATCACTATGCAAACTATAAACTGCTGTATAACTTGTGAAATTGTTGCCACCAAATATTATTGCCCTGTACTATATTTAAAGAAATTAAATAATGACAAATCTGCATGAATTTTACTATCTATTTCATATTTATTAAGATTTTACAGATTTTTGGTAAGAAACACGATGATTTCAAAGTAAGCTGGGCAACACACCGTGCGGAATAAAATATCACCAGCGCATGAGACTGTCTATCAGAAATTCTTAAGGTATGCTGTTTTAAAATATTTTTAGCCCAAATATTTTAAAAGCTTATATGCAAGTGTAAATGGAAGAAGAAAAAGAAAAAAAAAAAAAAAAACCACTCCATTGGCATTATATGAAATCTGAAAGCTTTTAGAATTTTTTATTGTTTTCATTATTTAAATAGGACCAGAAGCCCTTTTGTTTGTGTGCTGCACCAAAGAGAAATCTCTGCTCAGAAGTCTTTGCAAAGTGTTGCCGAATGTCGGCCAGTCCTAGCGACAGTCACTGAACACTTTGTCATTATGTGGTGGGAAGATTTCTGAATTTTGGTTTATAAATGAAAAATTGTTAGATTTTGACTTGGAAAAGAGAAGAATAAAATTTAAAAAAATCTTTAAAAAGTGGTTATAAAAGCAATTAAGGTTTTTATGAAAATATTTTTTTTATAAAAATTATTAAATATCCTAGATTTTTAAACAAAAAGGAAGAAGATACTTTCTGATTATCTGCTTCTCTTCCGTCTCTGAAAAAAAAAAAAAAAAAAGATGCAAAACCGTTGATGATTTTATAGAGCATATGCAAACTCACTGGGGAGAAACTTTTGCTTGGGTATCGTTACGTCAATTTCAACAATGTGTCCAATGCAGCATATTTACCATCTTTTCCATAGAGGAATGTTCTCACTGTATATACAGTAATCTGTTTTTCCTAAAAAAAAAAAAAAAAAATGGGTTTTCATCCGCAGAGAACCCGTTGCCACTTCGGGAAAGAACCCGCATTTTTACTCGCCAAGCTCGCAGTTCATCGACAATGAGCCGAGCCATAAACATTATATTTTGTAAACATGACTTTTAGTGCATGTAAATTCAAGTTAGCACATAAAACAATATATTAAGCATATGGTAGTAAAAATTCATACATAATAAGCATGTAGATGTAAAACTAACTGGTTAAACGTGATATACGAAAATAAATTTGTATTAAATTAAAGTTAACACAGAAAAGAATATACAGTCAAAAATTGTTAATTTGGATACCCATAATCCGGACCTCAAAGCTACAAACTTTCTGCGCATGCGTCGCGTTGACATAGGCATTTAGGCATCCGCGTAAGACCTTTATGGCTGCGCATAATACGTTTACGCATGCACGTTTAATGTATAACGGACAGTATAAGCTAAAATTATCTAATTATCTATTTCAGTTAATGTTGCAGATTACGTTGTTCATTAATCTTCGAATTGGATCCAGCTTATTATTTTTTGCAGACTGTTAGAGCAATTTGATAAAAGTAAGCTTGAACTTTCGATTATGTCAAATAGAATTTCCGATGCTGGAGCTTCCAAAGGATCTACAAAGCGAAAGTATGTTTCAATGTTCTGAAACAAAAAGTGGAATTGCTGCAAAAAATGGATAAAGGCATATCCTTTGTTTCTCCAACCATTTCGAAATCTGTTTATCAATTTCACGCTGCTCTGCGGCAAGGGGGGGAATGGTGTGGCGCACAATGAATTGGAAGTTGATCTGTCAGCACTATCCTTATCTTCAGGGCAGATGTTTTTATTTTATTTGGCTTATAATTCCTTACTAAATTTAGTATTTCATCTCGATATATTCCGTCTTTGATATGATTTAAATCTAATTCCTCCTCATTATAATTCACTTCCGATAGTAAAGAAAGTGACACAGAGGTTATTGAAAATGAAAAAATTTCGATTGACAAATTAGTCGGTATTCTCGACACAGCAATTATAGGACTTGAACGGCGGAACTTTGTAACTGAACAAGAAATTATGTCTGTTTATAGAATTAAAGAGAAAGTATTATCACATAAAACGAAGCAACTTAAACAACTTACATTGAAAGAATGTTTAATAAAGTAAACAAATAAATATTAAGCCTTTTTTCTTTGTAAATTTTGATACCATTTAAATCATAATTGTTCTTTATTTCATAAGTTACGGTTTCATATTTTTAATTTTATAATTTCTGCATGCCATCTTACCAGATTTAAACTGATAATCTATAATCTGGAATCGCCGAAGTCCCGACGAGTCCGGATTAACGACTTTTGACTGTATTATTAAGCATAAGACAATATATAAGCATTTATAATGGAAATATAAATTAATATTAATATACTGAAATTAACCGGTTAAACGTGATATACGAAAAAAATTTGTCTTAAATTCCAGTTAACACGGAAAACAATATATTCCTTACACCAGCAGTGGTTTGCTAATTTTGATGGCCATGGTGATGCATCAAACTATTCTGTCATCTTAGATAATCAATATTTTTTATTTCAATTTAATCATCTATTTATGTCACACCTGCCATCCTCTGAAAGGTTATTGTTAGAAAAGCCTTAATATATTATCTTGTTAAAATTTTACGTCATAAAAATTGATTTATTCTCAGAATTTTAGATGACAATAACCAGTAATAAAAATAAAAGCATTACTTAATTATTTAAAATGCATATGCACATTTTTGCGGTCTACGAAAACAAATTATTTTAAACATTGGAAACCTTGTGGTTCTTAGAGCTGTTAATAATTAAGAACACAATGTGAACAGCCGTGTTACAAATTAGCATTCACCCCTCCTTTCAACCCGAACCGAGAACCGGCATTTATCTACGAAAATATTTCTATTTGTTGTGAAAAAATTCAGAAAAAATAATAATAAATAAGAGAAGAATAATATAAATCTACGAATGCGAACGACAGTGATAATTCAACAAATTAAACGCAAGAGGAATGGTTGCATACTTCGAACAAGCGAATAGGATATATCCAATGTGTTACCAGGTTTGAACTATTATCGCCCAAGTTGGCAATGTTTACATTTACCGGGTTCTCTGTGGAAGTGCTTCCAAAAAAAAAAAAAAAAAAAGCACATCCAGAGAATTGATTGGGTACTTACTGTTGAACAGGGAAAAATTTTCTAAAAATTGTCAAAAAAAAAAAAAAAAGTGAACAGTTGCCACTTTTACCACCCGCTGTTGCAGGTATATGATAGCACTAAATTTTAAGAATGCCTGTAAGCTGCAGTTTATACTTTGATCATGGGTCTATGGGGTCTACTAAACAATGAAGGTAATGCTATTAGTTTCTTGCAAGAGTATAATATAATAAAGTGCAGAATCACCCACTGCTTGGTGCATTTTTAAGAATTGCACATACTCGGTATCCATGTACATATCGGCCCAGCAGAGGCCGAGTGGTAAAGTCGCTGAACACTGGTAGTTCGGTCCGAGGTTCGAATCCCGCGAACGGGCTGGCTGCATGGCCGTTTTCGTGGTTTTTCCCCCATGTGTAATGTGCATACGAGCCAGTTTTCCTTAGAAAGTCCTCCACGAATGCATCCCTCCCCCTTAGGCAGATAGCCCTAGTGTGCTTTGCCATAATTAAATAAACCAAACCATGTACATATCGACATATTTTCACTTAAAAAAAAAAAATCAGAGAATCAGAAAAAAAATCAGATATCAAATGCCTACATTTAAATTATGTAAGATTTTGAAAGTAAAATGCACAATTCAGACATAAGTGGCTAAGTGAAGCCAAACTTGCACAATTTATTCCGGAAGAAGTTTCAAAGAAGAGATTACTCTGTATTTAGTTAATCAACATATGCAAGTTATGAACCAAAAAAAAAAAAAAAAAAAAAAACTTAAATTGCTTACCATAATTTGTCATGTTACTCAGCCTATGTGTATCCATTCTACGTAAATTGCACTGTTTTGATTTCAGGATCCTGTAAATTTGAAAATTCTGTAGTATATGCTGTTCCTTCCCAAATTTTCATAATTTTTTCAAAATATGATTGAAAAATAGGTAATAACAATTTACTTACATTGTTTTTTAACAAAAATTAAACAGTCTTTGAGAATTAACTGGATTTATATAAATATAGAGTATTATATCATGCTTATTCATTTATTGATGCTAAATTGCATTATTTGGGAACATTTTTTGTTCGATTCGAATAGTAGTACTCTTTGTGTTTTAGCAGATTTATAAATTTCTTCTGTTGATCTTACTGTATAGTGCCAAATAACCATAAGTTTTCCAATTTGCACATTTTAGAATGCATATGCAAAGTATTGAGCTGCTATAAGCTATTTAAAATGGCATAATGAGAAATAAGGGTACTGTGAGACCCCTTTTGGATTCGTTCTTAGTTATGTTCATGTGATGATAGAGAGTTGTAGCTCACCTATTTTAGAAGTGATTAGCAAATATTTTTTACCTAACTGGAAGAACTAATTATATCAAATCGCCGTCAAAATTAGCAAGATCTCTTCTGATAACACGTAAGTATTGCAAATTCCACAAACTTTGGCGTGATTACAATTGTCCAAAAACAGCTGAAACTCCAGCATAATGAATATTAAACTGAGCATCTACACATTCATTATTATTCACGATTACAAAAACAAGTGTCATCAATGCAAAATAAATAAATAAAACTAATCAGAAAAATTACTATTGAAAATACAAAAATGCAGATTCACATGTGGTACATGCTTACCTAGGTTACCACATAAATATGTTTTCATGACATGTTATCGTTCCTGATCAGTACTTTTTCATGGATTTTTGATAAGAGTGCAGATAAGCAGAAAGTACGAAAAAAATTATAAAAGGCAAATAAAAAGTTACTTTTTATATTTTTAAAGCATTTGTTAGTATTCTAGTCTGAGTTTTTTCACAATTGTTTTTACAAAAATTGAGAATTTATTTTTAACTTGCCATTCTGATCTGACAAAAATATTATTTTTAATTCTTATCATAATAAAAGTTAAGTATGAACCCATGTGAATGTTTACATGTATTGCAGTCTTGCTCAATGCATTTTCAGCTGTGGATACAAGTTAAATAATTTGAACAAGGTATGTATTATGAATAATTGTAGAAGCAATTAAACTATCAATAGAATATTCTAGCTTGCTTCAATACTGAAAGAGAAAATTCAAATGCCAAAACCATCCACCTTTTATTTCTTGACATTTCAGAAGCTGCATGGTTTTCAGATATTGCTGTATTTTCATCCTTTTACTCTTACTTCTGCATTATGCTGATAGTCATGAATGTTTAAAAATTCTGCTCTTCTACCAGTGCATCATGCATTCCATATTTTACAAAATTTCTCTTGACCATTTAATTGCAAAGAGATTAATTTTAATTTATTTAGGTATTTAAAAAAATTGAATTTTATAATTTAATTTGAATTTATTAGATTTTGTATATATTTTATATATTGAGATTTCGCTTGTTTTTCTCTTACATATTTTATTCATTTGTTAATTTATTCATTTTGCTTATTTTATTCATTCATATTATTTTATTTAATAAATTGCCATTAAAATTTTATTCTGTAGATAAAATATGTAATATATTCACCATGTCTTTGGCACATCATAATCTTTTAAGTTATGCCCCAAATATTCCACAGTTCAGGCAATCCTGAATGTTTAAAAATAAAAACTTTTAATATTAAAAAAAAAAAAAAAAAAATGCTTCAGTGGCAAGCAAATTGATTAAAAATGACCTGAATTAAAGTTAAAAGTCTTTCTGAGGGCATTAGTATCCACATCTAGTGTGAAGAAGTACAGTCAAAAGTCGTTAATTCGGACACCCATAATCCGGACCTCAAAGCTACAAACTTTCTGCGCATGTGTCGCGTTCACGCATGCGCACAGGCGTTTACGAGTGTTCCTAAGACCTTTACGGCTGCGAATATGTGTGTGCGCATGCGCATTTAATGTGTAACGGACGGTATAAGCTAAGCTAAAATTATCTAATTCAGTTAATGTTGCAGATTGTGTTGTTCCTTAATCTTCGAATTGGATCCGGCTTATTATTTTTTACAGACTGTTAGAGCAATTTTATAAAAGTAAGCTTGAACTTTCGATTATGTCAAATAGAATTTCCGATATATATTTACTAATATGTAAAGGATCTACAAAGCAAAAGTGTGTTTCGAAATCCGAAATCTGTTTATAGATTTCATGCCGCGGCACGCAATGAATAGGAAGTTGATCTGTCAGCACTATCCTTATCTTCAGGGCAGATGTTTTTATTTTATTTGGCTTATAATTCCTTACTAAATGTAGTATTACATCTCGATGTACTCCATCTTTGATATGATTTAAATCAAGTTCCTCGTCACTATAATCCGTTTCCGATAGTGAAGAAAGTGACCCAGAGGTTATTGAAAACGAAAAAATTTCGATTGGCAAATTAGTCAATATTCTTAACACAGCAATTATAGGACTTGAACAGCGGAACTTTGTAACTAAACAAGAAATTATGTCTGTTTGATAGAATTCAGCTCTGCACGTGGTTATAACCGGATTTTTAATCAGAGTTACACTGGCCGCCTACTTTTACTGAGTCAGGCTATCTGATCAAACATATAACACAAAGGACAAGAAAAATTAGCGAAGTTAAAAACAGGGAGCGAGGGGCAACTGCACACGCTCAAAATCAAAACTTCGAATAAAGGAAAGTCCAACTCCAACTTGCTTTATTTGCCGCGATTAACCTGCGAAATTGCAGGTTGTGTTCCGGCTATCGAACTTTGGTACTTCTAGGAGCGCTTCAGGTAAGGAAATGCCATAAAGGAAAGCAACCACTGAACGGATTTTTATACCCTCTGGTAGTACCAAACGCGAGGAGGTAACACCATCTATCGCAAAAATAACTGAATTAAGATAGTAGAATTTCAAAGGCATTAGGAAAGACTGGATTGGACTTCAAATCATTAACTAAACATGCTAAATCTTTGTGAATATGAAAAGCCCCATATAGAACCTACTTCTTTAGCTGCAGAAGTGCAAACAAAAGAAAGAGAAGCCAGTGAGAACATGCAAACATGAGACATATGTTAAGAGGGGGGGGAACCTGAATCTTCTTTTGCTCTTAACTGTTGGTCAGAAAATCGTATTTTCCATTTTTCTGCTGGCAAAATTATTGAAAAAAAACTTCTTCTTTTAGCAAATTAGATTTTGTAGAGGCGTCTTACATTTATAAAAATTTTCAGTTCTCGTTAACAATCCCAAACCTAATCCGTCTTTACCTTCAGCTTTTGAAGAAATTATTATATAGTTGTTTACATTGGCCTCTCTGTTTTCATTTGCATTTCTGCTGTTGAAGAAGGTTCTGTATTTAAACCTTCAAAACTAGTCTTGCAAATTTAACTCCTCCAATAGTTATTTTAACAGTTAAGTAGTGAGATAAGTTTGCTTTAATTAATTACATAGAATTTAATTAACTTCTGGATTATTAACTAAAGTAGAGAATGCTGCAACTAGTAATAGGTAATTTACTATATTAGTAATTATTTGAAAAAATAATTTTTGGACTTCTGTATAACTTAATCACAATGTAAATGTGTTTCTTGAATCTCATTCCAAGTATTTTCATGAATAACTGAACATTATGAAAATTTTTTATTTTCTCTTAAAGGTGTATCAAGCAAATGTATACAGTCAAAAGTCGTTAATTCGGAATGATCTATAATCCGGACCTCAAAGCTATAAACTTTCTGCGCATGCGTTGCGTTGACGCATGCGCGTAAGACCTTTACGGCTGCGAATATGCGTGTGCGCAAAATACGTTTACGAATGCGCATTTAATGTATAACGGATGGTATAAGCTAAGCTAAAATTATCTAATTCAGTTAATGTTGCAGATTGCGTTGTTCCTTAATCTTCGAATAGGATTCGGCTTATTATTTTTTGCAGACTGTTAGAGCAGTTTTATAAAAGTAAGCTTGAACTTTCGATTATGTGAAATAGAATTTCTGATATATATTTACTAAAATGTAAAGGATCTACAAAGCGAAAGTATGTTTCGAAGTCCATTAAACAAAAAGTGGAATTGCTGCAAAAAATGGATAAAGGCATATCCTTTGTTTATCTAAACTTTAACGTTTGTTTATCTAAACTTTGTTTATCTTTAACGCCGCGGCTCACAATGAATTCTCGACACAGCAATTATAGGACTTGAACAGCGGAACTTTGTAACTGAACAAGAAATTATATCTGTTTATAGAATTAAAGAGAATGTATCATCACATAAAAAAAGAAGCAACTTAAACAACTTACATTGAAAGAAATGTTTAATAAAGTAAACAAATAAATATTAAGCTTTTTTTTTTGTAAATTTGGATACCCTTTAGATCATAATTGTTCTTTATTTCATGAATTACGGTTTCATATTTTTAATTTTATAATTTCTACATGCCATCTTACCAGATTTAAACTGATGATCTATAATCCGGAATCGCCGAAGTCCCGACGAGTCCGGATTAACGACTTTTGACTGTATTATATCACACTGAGCAGAATTATACATGCACTGATCTCCGTCAAAAATCTGTGTATTGGCTTTACCTTTGCAATGATTGACCCCTAGTTTTCCAGTTAATTTGGAATACAAGTTTAAATTCCAGAATTATTTCAATTCGTATGAATAGCTTACTCAGAAATTATGTAAAACCGCAATGCTTTACTTTGCTAGTGTATTCTCATTAGAATTGATGAATTTAATCCTTGACAGTGCCTTTTCTATATTTTCGACTTCCGGTGTGCGGTGTGATTGCATTCTAATTGACTTAATTACCGCGAAAGGGTAAATAAAATTGTACTATCTGGTAAAAATTCTATGTAATTGTATGTTGATAAGAAATGGCTGTGACTCACTTGTTTTGAAAATGAGGCATAAAAGGTTACCAGCGAGGATATTCCTTTTGGCATCAGTTGCACCATTATTGGCGGCTTTATCGCCTGCGCCGGCAAAATGGAAAAGTACCGATGAAAGGAAGTGCTACTGCTCGGTTTATAGCAGAATCGTATGGAATTGCCGCACGGACTGTGTATGATATACGAAACAATAAAGAAAAGCTGTTGAAATTTTACGGCAACAGTGATTCTAACACCGGAATTCGAAACCGGAAATCTTTACATGAGGCGAAATCGGAAAACTTCGATGTTGTCTTGTACGAATGGTTCCGGCAGTGGCGGAGTGATGGGGTACCTATTTCAGAACTACTCCTGAGAGAAAAGTGGAAGCAAATTAATTCCAATTTAAAAATAGAGGAGCCTAATGTAAATGAACAATATACAGTACAAAGTTTTAATTCGGACTCATCGGGACTTCGGCGATTCTGGATTATAGATCATCAATTTAAATCTGGTAAGATGGCATGCAGAATTTATAAAATTAAAAGTATGAAACTGTAATTTATGAAATAAAGAGCAATTAAGATCTAAAGGGTATCAAAATTTACAAAAAAAAAAAAAAAAAGCTTAATATTTATTTGTTTACTTTATTAAACATTTCTTTCAATGTAAGTTGTTTAAGTTGCTTCGTTTTATGTGATAATACTTTCTTTTTAATTCTATAAACAGACATAATTTCTTGTTCAGTTACAAAGTTCCTCTGTTCTGAATATTATCTTTTCTGTCTTGAAATCCGCACAACCTCTGGTCACAAGCGTTTCAGATTTCTGAACTTCTACTGTATTAATACTTGTATATACTTGAATCACATGCTTTTTTTTTTTTTTTTTTTTTTTTTTTTTCTGGAGTACTGGTTTGCTCAGATTCCCTCTTTTTTTTTTTCATTTAATTGTTGCAACATGTTTCATTTTTATATAGTGGGCGATGGTGTGGGAAGTTGTATATAGTCCTTATTTATTTTAAATATTGTCCTCATTCATTTTTGTAGTCTTTATTATACTGTACATTGTCCTTTTTTATTTTGGTAATAACTATGGTTACTTACTGATCCTGTGACTCAATTATTTTAATGTGTGTGTATGTTAGTGCAAATTTCCCACTGAAAATATATCATAAAACTCTATTAATATATGTCTTCATATTAAGCATCTTTTGGATGTAAGAAACACAATTAATTCAAATAGACTGATGAATCTATGAATTTTGTATAAGCAAAAATTTATGATTTTACATCTGATATAGTGCATAATATCAAAAACAAGGATTTACAAGTTGTCAAAATAATAAAATCTTTGAATGAAAGGAAAAATACTTTTTTCGAGGAGATAAATACATTTAACAAATGCGTTCGGAGAAGATGATTTTGCTGCTTAAAATCATAATAACTAAATACTGAAAATTTAAAAAAAACATCTTAAATTGTTTAACCCTTTCAGTCCCAATTTATTTGTTTATTTCAACTGACTTGATTTTTTTTTTTTTTTTTTTTTTTATGTATTCTTGGTAATTATCACAAATGACATTAACAGAAATTGACAGTCTGTAACTAAGCCTCTATAAGAAGAGGCGCTCGACAATTTTGTAGTGGGGATGTTAGAAATGATGCCTACTACCAGTGGGACATTAGCTATGTAGTAAATTGATGCGTGTAATTCCCTCTAGGCTTCTTTAAACATCTACTGGAAAAACCCAGAAAAGTTTAGTTCAGAGTTTTCCAAACATGTTTAAAGTCGCCCTTCCTTGTTTGTTTTTGATAAAGCCCTTTGCCTCTTTTGCATATACGTATTCGTACATACAGGTTTATTTAATTAATATATAATTTCATCTATGAATTATATTAAAAATGTCAATTAAATTTAATTGACTTTTTTCTTTTTCTTTCTTTTTTGGCCAAACTTCAGCAATAAGAATAATTAATAATACAACATTTTAATCTTTTTCCAATAAAATTGCATATCCATGTAGTTCGATTAAGGAGGCGAAACTTCCCGATTATACGTATAATAAAAACATCATAAATTTAAACTTTGTCGCTGAAGATGGAAAATATTTAGAATCTGAGGAACAAGATTTTCCAAAATTAAATATTTTTTTTAATTATATAAATTTTAAGCAGTGTATTTTCAGAACTGTGCAATATGAATTTATTTCCTTTTTTTATTATTTCTTTATTATTAAATACTTCAGACCAATAAGAGAAATATACAGATTTTCCTGAAACATGTTTTAATCTGTCAAAATTAACTTTAAAAATTTGGTATCCGGTCTTTATACACAAAAATTATAAAATTTGCTTTACAATGTAATGTAATTAAGCTTCCCATCGCTCAACAAAAGCTCACATGACTGTTTTTCTTTATGTCTCTCGTTTTCAGAACGTCTGTTCCTGTACGATTAAATCTATATAATAACAGGACCAAATAATTCTAAATTAAAATGTAATCTTAATTCTAAATTAAAATCTAATCTTAAAAAAAAATTATACAAAATGAAATTTAGAATTGTACATAGCCCCTTAAAGAATAAATGATGATATATCTAACATCTACGGCCTTGAAACAGCATCTACGGCTTTACGAACTGGGAATATGATTTTTTACGAATCATTATTAATTAGGAGTATGATCTACGGCTTTACGAATTAGGAATATTATTAGACCTTTATGACGAAAACGATTAAAAAAAATAATCGATGTAACCTCTACATTGATATACATATTGCACAATTTTCCAAAAAGCTAGTTTAAATTTATATCTGATTATCCACATAACACAATCACATGATTAATTCTATTAAATTTAAATCTCTTTTATAGAATATTTCACATTTAGTACATCTGTATAATAGATTTCATTAAATGTAAGGCAATTCTTATGTAAAATCTAAATAATATATTAATTTATTTAAAAAGTTATATAAACTTGCGGTGATATTTATGATATGATACTAAATAAATTGCTATAAATGTTGGTTTGGTTTATTTAATTATGGCTGTTTGAAATTAGATGAATTTCTTTACTTATTTAATAAAATCGGACGAATGGTAATATATTTAGCAGAGAAAACCTTTTTAATTAACAACGAACTATTTTATTTAACATTCTAAACATATAAAAAAGAATAACATCCCATGCGTTATCATGCTCAAAGTAATATGTAAACAACATCACTGTTGCCACAAAAAAATCTACATTATAATGAACATATTAAATTATTGTTTATTAACTGAGTTCGTGCACGTTCCTGAACATCCTCCCACCTTGCAATTTTAGGAAATTGCAACATATTCTCTACTCAGTTCAGAGATTCAGTCGATGAGGAACTTTTACTTGTCTTCCGACCCTAGTGGTTATGGGTCTGCCTATTGTAGGGGACTCAGTCAGAGGCTCTGAGGTATCAATCTGACCATCCAGAGCTGTTGGTAGTTGGGGGGAACTTCTAAGATCCGCATCTTGATCTGGATTTAACGAGACTTGAGGCTGAGGTAGCTCTGAGGGACGAGTCACTTCTAAAGGCTGCAGGTTTTGGACGGGTCTTATTTTTTCTCCGTCAGCCGTTTTTACTTTTGCCACTTTTACATGACGATCTGCACCTGGAAATACTTGGACAACAAGTCCCAGTGGCCAGTTGATGCGCTTTTCCGGAGTTCCAATCAGCACCACATCACCCACCTCTAAAGTGTCTCCTTTTCGTTCTCTTCTATGGACTAGCATGGCTAGGTACTCATTTCTGAATCTCGAGCGTAAAGCAATCCGAAGATTTTGTAAATACCGCAAGCGACGATTTAAACTTTTGCTATCTATAGTATCCAGATCCTTTACATCATGGTGAGGGATTCCTTGTATAAAATATGCAGGTGTCAATGGCTTTAACTCCGCAGTCCCGTCTTCTAAGTAAGTTAAGGGTCGTGAATTCATTGTTGCTTCACAGTCGCATAGTATAGTTTCCAGCTCAATGTAACTGACCGTTTTAGAGCCCAAAACTCGTCTTAAAAGATCTTTTACCATCCGTCTTAAAAGATCTTTTACCAACCTCTCCCAAAATCCTCCCCACCAGGCAGCGGTTGGAGGATTAAATTTCCATTTAATCTTCTCAATTGTTGAGAACTCCATTATTTTTTCCCAATCAAGTTCGTTTAGTGCATTATTCGTTCCTACAAAGTTGGTACCATTGTCAGTATATAAGATGCTTATTCTACCCCTTCTTGCAATGAATCTTCGGAGTGCCATTATAAATGAATCTGCTGATAAAGATTTCGTCAATTCAAAGTGTACAGCACGATAGATCGCACAAGTAAAAATCACAATCCATGCTTTTTCGCCAGACAATACATACAATGGGCCAGCCAAATCGATGCCAGTGACCTCAAAAGCTCCAGCATATTTAATGCGGTCCTTTGGTAAGGGTGCAACTGGTGGTTGAACTGATTTGCCTTTGAATCTTTTACAAATAACACACTTTGAACAAATTCTCTTCACAAGACGTCTCACACCGACAATCCAATAATCTCGCAAGTTGCAGATCAAGGTCCCTGTACCTGCATGTTGCAGTCGCCGATGTTTCTGTTCTATTAGGCGATGAACTAGTGCATGGTTCCCTGGCAATAGAATAGGACACTTAAAGTTTTCGTCTTCGTCACTTAAAATTAGTTTGGTTCTTACTCGAAGAAGTCCAAAGTCATCCTTAAATGTAATCATCCCTTTCAAATTTTTTCCATCAGTATTCCGAAAGTTTTCGGCTTGGATTAAATATAACAACCTTTTCTGTGCAAAACTCACTTCTTCTGAGGTTAATTCCTTATTAAATTTTTCGTTTTTTCTATAACGACTGTTGTTAAGAAATCTAAAGGATCCAAGCTAATACTCTCACATTTTTATAATATCCAGAAAATCGAGTGAATGTTTCTGTAAAGTTTGGGGTTCTACAGGAAACGCTAGAAACCACATTTTTCCTTTTTTCTGAATTAACTGTACTTTCATCAGTTTCTAGTTCTGACTCTTCAGAGAGAGGCCATTTATCCGGCTCCTGTTTAAGCCAATCCGGCCCCTCCCACCATCTGCTCTGTAGCAACATTTTGGCATCGCACCCTCTAGAGGGAAGATCAGCTGGATTGCTTAAGCTTGGTACATAATGCCAGTCGTCCGGATTTGTGCATCTCCTTATTTCAGCTACACGATTGGCCACAAAAACACTCCAGTGGGAGTCTTTTTTTTATCCATGTCAGAACTACAGACGAGTCGCTCCAAAAGTACACTTGGCACTTTGTCAATTTAAGAGCGTCAATAACTTGACGGTACAGCCGAGAAGCTATAAGTGCTCCAAGCAACTCTAATCTGGGAATAGTTACTTCTTTGGCAGGTGCTACTCTTGATTTACATAATACCAACTGTACTGAAGTTTTGCCCTCAAAATATGCATGTAAGAAAATGCATGCTGCATAAGATACCTTACTAGCATCACTAAAACAATGTAGAGAGATAGAGCAGTCATCGAAAGGTCCAATCACAAGCCTTCTTGAAATTTTACAATAATTCAAGAAGTGTAGTCTTTTGAGCCAAGTCTGAAATTCTCATTCTATACCTTGTGGAAGATTTTCATCCCAGGTAAGTTTCATCTTCCATGTTTTTTGCAGAATGAGTTTTGGAATTAATGTGGTTGGACTTGTAAATCCGATGGGATCGAATATCCTCTGTGAGACTGACAAAAGAGATCGTTTCGTGTGGGCACTCTCCTAAAATGTTAAAGGGGTTAAATTGCAATAGATTTCATCATTCTCGGTGTTCCATGAGAGTCCCAGAATTGGAATGACCTTCTGATAGGAAGTCATGCTTCTATCTTTGAATGGTGCAGCAGTCCACCCTCTAAGGTCAAAACCTCCTGAAGACATTAGAGTTTGGGACTCTTCTTTGAACTTGACTACTTCTTCTTCAGTTTCGAAACTAGCTATACAATTGTCGACATAAAAGGATTTCTTCAATCTAAGTGCCGTTCCTCTTAAATCTTGTAGAGCATTATACAATTGGTAAGAAATCGTTGCTCCCAACAGGAATGGACTCGAAGAAATGCCGAACACGACACGACAGTGTCTGTAGTAATAATCTCGGTTTTGTTTGAATCTTTCCACCACAGGAATTTCAAAAAGTCTCTGTCTCGGACACACAAACTGATTTGTAAGAAAGCTTTCCTTATATCCGTAGTAACAACAATTGCATGTTGCCGGAATTGTATCAAAAGTTTTGGAAGTATTTCTACTAAATTCGGCCCCTTTTCGAGGCAAGCATTCAAGGAATTCCCATTTTCATCCTTCAATGATGCATCGAATACAGGTCGCACTTTCGTAGTAAGACTGGAATCCTTGATTACTGCTTGATGAGATAAATAGTGACCAGTATCACTATTATTCGGAGCTATTTCAATTATACCTTCCTCGTGCCATCCTTTGATAATACCATCATATTCTTCGAAAAATCCCATCTTCTGCAGCTTTCGTGTATTGGCGAAAAGTCTTTTTTCCGCTTTATCTTTATTATCTTCAAGAATCCGATGACTATCCTTCCAAGGCAAACAGACTTCATACCTATTGCCCTCGATTACTTTAATGTTCTCTAGGAAAAATTTGATCGTTTCATTGTCTAAATTCTCCTTAGTCTTCACTTCCGCCGGATCTTTTATGCCAATTGTCTCTAAATTCCATAGTTCTGTGAGATCCAAATACAAAGTCCGACGGTGCCAAGCAAGGTATTATAACTTTGCACTGGGCCTTTTAGGGTCCAACCCAATTTTGTTTCAGTGGCAATAAGGTTTTTGTCAATTGGAATGATATTATTCGTCATCAACTGTCCGGAATAGTCGGCTCCTATTAACAATCCTATATCTGGTACATCTCTTCCAGAATCACTGATTTTGATTTTATGATCTCGAAGTGAGGAACATATATGTTTGAGTTTCACCTTAGGAATGTATCCACAAATTTTGTCTTTTTCTAAAACCTATAATTCGTATTTGAATTTATTTTCCGTTCCTTGTATTTCGATATCAAAAATACCATGGACTGAACCTAAGATTCAGTTTCAACTCCACCAAACAAATTGTGGCTCAAAGTCTCTTGATCTAATGGGACTAAATCTAGTCTCTTTATTATGTCTTTCCGTAAGTAAGATATTTGTGACCCACTGTCAAAAAAAGTTCTCACAAACTCCTTTTTTCCATTATGGACAATCTTCACCATAATAGTTTGGAGAAGAGTTGTTTGCAGTTTTTGGTTAGACAATAAAGTCTCTCTTGTTTCGTTAGCTGCTTTAGGTGCTTCCTTTTTTGAACTTCTAGAACCTTTTAGTTCTCTGCACATCACCGTTACATGACGTTTGTTGCAAACTAGGCGTTTCACAGAACTTTTTGCCCAATTTTTAGGCAGTTAAAACAAGCTTTTTTCTTTCTTAATAAATTTTTCTTATCTTCCAATGAAAGGCTGTGCAGCTTAAAGCACTCATAAGAATTATGTGTTTCCTTGTCACACCAAACACAAAAATTAAGCTGTTTCTTCTTTGAATCTCCTGTATAAATGCAAGCTGCTGTGGCTGGAACCGAGTCCAATTTGTCTGGAGCAGAAAAACTTGTACGGGCCAACTGAAGACGCTCTTCACTTTCAACTTCAATTCGGAGAAAATGCAATAAATTTTCCAAATTTTCAGTGTGTGCCACACTTTCCCTACGCTGGCGAGATCGCTCCCATGCCCTCAGAATTTCTTCAGGTAGTGAAGACTCTATACAGCAGGGGATACAGCATAGCTGCATAAATCTCACTTTTTACCCCCAACGTCTCCAAAGCTCTGAGTTGCGCCTCTAACTTATCATATAAGTTGGATAGAGTCATATTTCCTTTTTTGCTAGCTTGAGCCAAAACCAACTTTAATAATTCGCGAACATAGATTTCTACCAGTAATTCGTCTCGTGCAAATCGAGATTTTAGCTGCTTGATAGCTTCTTTATAATTCGCGCCAGAGGGAGGATAACTATCTATGAGCTCTCTCGCTGGAGATCCAACGACCGTTGCCTGCAATAGGTATTGAAATTTGTCATCGTCATCTATATTTACATCTTCGTCAATCTTCTTAAACTGTCCCCAAAATCCTAACCAATTTCGGGTCTCCCCATTGATTTTTTGAAGCTCTAACTTTGGTAATTTAAAGTTCCTTTTCGTGGAATTTTCTAAAATTCCAGGTGTAATTACAGGAGTGGAATTCACCATTTTGTTTTCTACTTTTGTTTTTAAACTGATATATTTATCACGATATGTTTCATTCGTGTCAAAATCAGCTAAATATTCACTTTCGTTTTGACCTTCCAATAAAAGTTTGGAAATTTGTGATTGAACTTCATCTAATCTGTTGAATTTTCCTTCCAACTGTGAGCTCAATACTTGGAGTTGATTAATCTCCATGTCAGGCTTTAGAATTTCAGCCTCTAAAGCATTGGCAGTAATCGTAAACGATTGCCTTAGTGGCTTACGCATTTTTAATAAAAATTCCATGATTTTAAATTCAATATGTCCAATATTTCAAATAATAAAGGATATAATCAAATAAATCATAAACTCACTTGATAAATTCCAATACGAAATCGATGTTTCGTTTTCAACCGTTGTTTCGTTTTCTTCAAATAACCATTCCGTCCTGTCAAAGGCCGCCAGTTCTTTGAAATTAGATCAATTTCTTTACTTATTTAATAACTTCGGACGAATGGTAATATTTAGCAGAGAAAACCTTTTTAATTAACAACGAACTATTTTATTTAACATTCTAAACATATAAAAAAGAATAACATCCCATGCGTTATCATGCTCAAAGTAATATGTAAACAACATCACTGTTGCCACAAAAAAAATCTACATTATAATGAACATATTAAATTATTGTTTATTAACTGAGTTAGTGCACGTTCCTGAACAATGGCAAAGCACACTAAGGCTATCTGCCTAAGGGAAGGGATGCCTTCGTGGAGGACTTTCTAAGGGAAACTGGCTCGTATACACGTTACACATGGGGGAAAACCACGAAAACGCCCATGCAGCCAGCCCGTTCGCGGGATTCGAACTTCGGACTGAACTACCAGTGTTCAGCGACTTTACCGCTCGGCCGCTGGTGGGCCGCTGTAAATTTTGGAAAAATAAGAAAATAGATATACATTTTTCTAGAAACATTTAAATTTTTCTGGAAACATGTTTACTGGAAGTTTTTCAGGGACATTTTTTTCTAACGCCGTGCATAATAACAATACCCTGTGTAATAGATTTTCGTAATGATAATTTTTTTATGAAATAATTACAGTTGCTCATTTATACGCACTTCCTGTTATGAGGTAATCCACATTACCTTAAATGGTCGAATTCCACACGATGTAACAAAAACCTAATTAAACAACACTTAATTAAAAGACTTAATTACTGCAAAGCTGCATAAAATATTTATCAGGACAGTAAACAACACATATTAATTCATTGAGGTTTAAATATCACTGTCTTTCATGTTATTTTTTTTCCATCCAATTCCCTTCTAAGTTATGTATTCTAGTTGAGTATTTCTTTCTCTTCTTCATTGTTTCGGTTGTGTTATTATGTAAGAAGTATTTAAATTCTTTATAAAATACACCAAAAAATTGTTAGCAAATAATAAATGCATCGCACAATCTATATACTACATTTACGTATAAATATATAATTAAACAACATGTCTAGAATTTAATTGCATACTTTCGACATGTACATATCGTTTTCGTAAAGAGTCTCTTATCAGATGTCTCTTTGTTTACACGATAGTCTAGGTTATTTAAATATGGCAATGCTTTCTAAAGGAAATTAGCTTGTATTCACGTTACACATACGCGAAACCAACCATGAAGCCAGCCTCTTCGCCTGAAATGGCACTGCGTTCAGACTCCTAGCATTCAGCGATTTTAACCATTCAGCCACTAATAGGGTTCATGCTTACAGTAAGATTAAAGATTATAATTTACAAATTGGAATGCTTTGCAAAACGTTTGTTAAAATAAAATTTAATATGAAACAAAAAGACTGAATAAAAATGGAAATGCGTCATAAAAAATGTGCAGAGTGACTTTGGAGCTTTAAATTTGAAGCTCATTTCTAATTTTCCTGGGCCCACCAGCGGCCGAGTGGTAAAGTCGCTGAACACTGGTAGTTCGGTCCGAGGTTCAAATCCCGCGAACGGGCTGGCTGCATGGGCGTTTTCGTGATTTTCCCCATGTGTAACGTGTATACGAGCCAATTTCCCTTAGAAAGTCCTCCACGAAGGCATCCCTCCTCTTAGGCAGATAGTCCTCGAGGCTTTGCCATAATCACACACACACACTAATTTTCCTGGTAGACTCAATCTTAAGTTTCTCAAGTACACGATTTTCTTTTAGTGTTATAGTATAATAGTGGCTGTGATCCATATACATATGGTACTCGCTGCTCGACAATACATGGATAAATATCGATAGAGACCCCGAGATACTTAATTAATAAAGTACTTCTGATAAAACTCATCATTCAGCTCATTACAATAGTCCAGTTGTACAAAAAAATACGTCACAAAATGCTTTTTACCACTTTACTTAGAGTATAATATGCTTATATAACACATCTCTATACGATATAGAGAACTAAAACTTGGATGTTGGATTATTGTATTTTTTACTTTCTTCATTTTAATTCTACACAAATATTTTCTTTCTAACTAGACTCATCTCTCTCTCACTCTCTTTATTTTACTTCTAATTGCTTATCATGAAATTTCAGTCTAATTATTTTAAGATTCAATTATTATCTGTTATTTGATTTAAAGACTTTTTCTTTGGGTTTGAACCATTTAAAAATAATGAAATAATTTATTCCGATTTCAAAAACTCTGTTTACTAGCTTTTCTCAGCAAAGATACTAATATCCGTCACATGAAAGGAACCTCGAGTTTAATTTCTATTAAATTTTTAATCCATTTCCAGCACTATGCACAAAAAGTGCTCATTAGTTTTAAACTACCAATAATCATTCGAGATACACAAAAAATAAACTAAATTGTAAATTGCTTAGCTGTTATTTTTCAGTTCACAGAAATCTTCCTGGTGTTCAACTACTAATAAACATATGCTAACGGTGTTCAGTGATGGAACACCTGCTTATTTTTAGTTAACAAACTGTAAAACGTTATTTGATCCTGAAGGGTAAACAGCTGGCTCCTCCTTCGAGAAAACCATTGTTTGACAGTTAGGTAAATAATGTATGTCTGATCCCCCTAAGTCAGGGGTCGCCAAACTTTTTTGATCATGGCCCCCTATATAATTTTTCGAAATCTCCATAGACCCCCACAAAGGTAATTTTCAGGTAATTAAAATAAAACTATATATTAGTCTAAATATTTAATAAATCAGAAACAGTAAGTAAAGTAGCTACAGATTTTTTACTTCTTAATGAGATGAGTGTGCCTGGTGTTTCTTGGCAAGGTTCGCTATATTGGGTTCGAAATTAGTCAATTTTAACCGTAAATCCCGTCGAAGCTCCACATTTAATTTATTTCTGTTATTAGTTAAAATATTTCTGTTTTTAGTTTAGTTCTGTTTTTAGTTAGATTCCCTTCGCGCTTAATGCATAGAAAGCCAACGGCAGTGTCGTCGCTCGCCAAGTCTGCGCCAAAGGCTCCTAATTGGTTGATGGGTTCGCCAGCAAGAGACACGGATAAGCCTCAATCGCTCTTCTGGCTACATACTATGAGTCGGGCAAATTACAAACTGGTCACAAGGTGAAGTTGTGACGTCACGGTATACATACGAAAACCCATAAAGAAAAAAAGGGGCAGATTGTTTTCTGATGTATTATTTTATTTTCTATAAAGAATATAATATTAAGTCAATTATAAAAATAATTTAAATTTTTACGTACGCAGTTAGATATGTGTGATTTGCGTATTAAGAACTGTTTTCCCTTCGAGTCCCAATAGACCCGCCCATTCGACCCCTTGGGTCAGGTAGACCCCTACTGTTGTTAAATAGACCCCTAAGGGTCTATATAGACCACTTTGGCTACCCCTGCCCTAAGTCTTACTTATACCTCAAACTCGAAAACTTAACTACATTTTCTGTCAGAGAAGCCAACATGCCACTACACTATATTATCAGCCAAAAGAACCGTAAACAACTTATGGTGAAAGGATACATCTATAATTTTGAACGTGCTAGAGCTAAGAAAACTATTTGGAAATGTGTAGAATATTTTACTTACTAAATGTGTACAATATATATAAAGTGCAAAGGGCGAATTCACACTCAAGATGATAATATCGTTTTTGAAAAATCTCACGGCCATCCTCCAGATGCTGGCAAAATTACAGCGAAAGAGATTATGAGTTCAATTAAAGAGCGTGTGGTAACAACACAAGAATCGATACATTCTTTAGTTGGTACAATTGGTCTTCCTTGTGCTGTTCCAGGGCATATACCATCAATGAAAAATATTAAAAAAATATCGACACGGAGAAATGCCTTTGAATAATCCTAGATATGTTGAAGAATTAGTAATCCCAGAACAGTTTTCAAAAACACTAAATGATGAGAAATTTTTGTTGTATGACAGTGGTTTTCGACCCTCAGAAATCTGGACTTCATGGCTGAATGTCCGACCTGGTTTGCTAATGGAACCTTTAAAACAACACCACCTCTTTTTGGTCAGATTTATACAATCCATGCTGTTAAATATGATACCTTCAGTGTATGTATTGATGCCAAACAAACGCGAAGAAACGTACAATAGAGTGTTTACGGTGATAAAATCTTTGAAACCAAATCTGCAGCTCAAAACTGTAATGACTGATTTTGAAAAGGCTGCCATAAATGCCTTTCAAAATTCCTTTCAGAATATCATTCAGAGAGGGTTTTTTTTCATTTAAGACAGTGTGTATAGAAAGATTCAGTCTTCAGGTTTGCAAAGTAAATATGAGACTGATCCGAATTTCGTTCTGGAAATCTCTCAGCTTGCAGCTTTGGCTTTAGTTCCTGCTTCAGATGTCATTGAAGCATTTGAACAATTAATATCATCTACTTATTTTGTAAATAATATGAACATCATTCAGCCATTCATAAATTATTTTTAAGACACATAGATTGGTAGAGTTAAGAGGTATCACACTTGACTACAGTCCCTGCTAGACGGGACTTTTCTGAGAAACGAGATTCTGGTAGTATTGGTTTAAGCGGGACTATTCTTAGAAAAAAGAGCCACGCCGGAAGCAAAGTCCCGCGTAGCTGCAGAAATTATGTTGCGGCTACGCTGGAGTTTTTCAAACTTCACCGAAAATGTCTCGTGTCCCGGGTAGAGTCAACTAATCAGACGAAAGTTCTGCTTCTGAAGGATCACAGGCAAAGAATATGTCATTTTTTGTCACAGGTAACATCCAATATGGCGATGGCTGGAACAGCACGATCGGTGGAAATAGAAGCCAATTTTATTGGCGAGATTCAAAAGAAACTACATTTTAAGAATGCATATGTCTTCGCTATACTAATTTAATGTATAATCGTTGACGCTTCAGAGTAGACGGTATTTTATGACATTTTTATTTTCAATACTTTCGATGACTTGTTACAAATTATTCGTCGCCAAATTCTCACATTTCTGCTGAGCGATCTGATACCGTGTAGAAATGTTGCCTTTACTATTGAATTTTATTAAATTTAAGGTGAAAAATTTTTGAAAATCTCTTTATATATGCATGACTTCTTTTTTCTACTAATTATCTTTTAAACTGTTTATTGCATAATAAGCAACATGTAAACAACATCAAAGATGCATGAAAAAGGAAAGCATTACTTTTGTAATTAATGACAATACTCATTAAATTTGTGTACTATTATTTTTATGTTATTAATAAAATATTTTTTAGATTATAAATACATAAGAAACTTTATTTTTATTGTAAATTCTACATATTGATTTATTTCAATTGTGTGTATTAATGCATGATTAAAAACATTTGTATAAGCTTTCTTTAATGTAAATCTCCTTCGTTATATTAATAGACATAGATGAACAGCTACAAATCATCGTATCTTTATGTATATGTAAATATATGACTTATTAGATGTATATTTATACATTTATATGAACATGAAAATTGTCAAAATGTTTATTTGAAGTCACTTCTAATTCATACACTCAATGATCATGTAGTTGACAGCAGTTGTACTGATCAGTTCTTTGCACGTTATGTAATACACAGTTAAAAAATAACTGATGAACATCGATACTAAAGAGTGTACACTTTTTGTTTTTGGAGCAATACATTATTATATCATATGTATGATTTACATAGAATACACATGACTTACGAATAATAAGAAATTTAACAGCTATGCTTAATTTAACAGTAGGTATAATATTTGGTCACTTAAACATACAGTGCACAACTCATTATTGCTTTGGCATGTATCTACATAAGGAATTTCATGGTACTTTCTCATTAGCCACCCTTTCTAAATTCAGAAGGCAGTAAAATTAACGTTTCTTCTCTTTAGCTTTCAGAATAGTCGAGATCAAATTGATCAACTTAATAGCCACCACCTTTCTATTATCTTAAATAATAAGAAACAAGTTTAAAATGTCAAAAAGAAATTACTGAAATGTTTCCGTAACAGCGATACAGCATGGAATTTGAAAAAAAAAAAAAAAGTCTCTTTCGCCAATCTGAGCGATAATCGATTAGTTTGGCGTTAAGGTTCTGTTTAGTAAGTGAAAATGGTAACAACGTAGATTTTTCCGGGAATGCAGGTTCCAAGAAATGTCCGTTCGACGTTCAGTAAACATAATGTGATACGGACATTACGCGTCGTGGACAACGTCGCAGACCAGTGTTTGACATCCCTCTTTGGAACTGTTATGATGCTGTAAAGGATAAAAGCTCCAAAGAAAAATAATACGGTTGAAGGATGGCATCACAGATTCAAGGAACTTATGAACGGATGCTATCCAACAATCTGGAAATTTATTGATTGCTTAAAAAAAAAAAGAACAAAATTAAAATTCTATAAAAAATGAACAATATATTGCATGTCACCATCCACCAGTAAGTAGAAAAGTTTACAGAGATACATCTGTCAGAATTCAAAAGATTGTAAATGATTTTGGACTATTTAAGGGGAATAGCCTATAGTTTTCAACTGCAGGTGTAAATTTTTTATACATTAATTAATGAGGATGTTTAATGTCTGCTATAATTATACATGTTGTTATTACTACAGCTTTAATATAATGAGTCGTAATTACATTATATTTTCCGAAAAATATTATGTGAACTTTTATGCTCATAGAGTTGATATTTATAATTATACTAGCTTTCATGAATATATGTGAATGATATTTTAAGCCATTTTGGGTAGTATAAATCAAATTTTATTTCGTCAAAGAAATTAGAAATGACATATGATTCCTTGTTCGTTTAAATATCATTTATTAACTGAAACGGTATGCGAAGCTAAAATTTATTTCGGAAGTTATAAAAAGAATATTTAAAAGGCGATTTGGTATTAACAATAACGAGATTTTTGAAAAATTCCTATCATTTAAAATTTTATTTCGTTTAATTTTTCAGTTAATTCATGTCTGTGTGAGAAAATGACTTTAGGGTATTTGTTTACAGTGGATAAATTTTTAGTTTAATAAGCTATCTATATTTTAATAAAATTCAGTTATTTTAATATCATTGTGGCTGCATATAAGATGAAATTTTTAATTTCTATGCCTTTCTGAAATCATCCTGATCAGGCAGCTTAATATTAAAGAATACGTTTAAGAGTATTTTTTTAACTCGCAAAGCAATGGGAGATATACGTATTTACTTAATTTTATCTCAAATAATAAGATTAGTCTTTTAAGGGTTTTTCTTGCAACTTACTTCGATGTATCAAATTTATAAACATGGGCACATCTTATATGCAAGGCCCTTTGGTCTTCCTGAAACATTTTTAAAAGACAAAACTTTCTTATATATGACACCATTATGTTTTGAGACAGTACGGTATTTTATTACGTATTCTGCATATTTAAAAGGAGGAAACTTTGAAAACTGAGTAAGCAATCCAGTGGAATGGTGTCCAAACACCAGGGTACGTGGGTTCAAAGACCCTACCCCCTGTAGAACATAAGTAATTTTGAATCATGACTGGAAAGAAAAATATACATATATGAAGTACATAACTATAATAGTATTTATTATATCTTTTTTTAATAATAATAATTTCTTTTTTTTCATATATAATATTTTTTCTTCTCTTTTTTATTATTTATTTTAAATATATATATATAATGATAGAGTTCATTGAGAACAAACCATACAAGCAGATATCAGTAAAAGGGTCAGTGCAAGTCTCTCAGCGCCGAGTGAGATACATACAATTACATTAATTACATTTACATAAACAAAAATACACACAGCCATTTACATTAAAAATACATCTACAGTCATTATTTTTCATTATTGAGAGAACCAAATATATCTTCGAAAACTTCAAACAGTATAAACAGCTTATCAATAGCATTGTCAGTAGCCTGTATTTCAGGCATTTTACTAGCAATTTTTTTTTCAAAATATCCGTTATTAATAATCCTTTAAAAGCATTTGCAATTTCTTTAACAAATTTAATTATATCACTTAACACATTAAGATAATTCTCAGTTTGTGGCTTACTAACTTGTTTAGGGATACCTTTACCATTTTTTAACACATTTGCATACAAATTTGAATTACTATCACCTTCAATTTATCATTATTTACAACATTTTTCAAGAGTGGCTTAGAATTATAATCAACATTGCTTTTATCACTTTTAACATTTTTGTTAGGCACCGGGAATTTGGGCAACCGCAATAATTTGCAGTATGTCCTTGCTGTAAACAGTTGCAGCACTTTACAATATCTAGTCTTTTCGCCGAACAATTCTCTGTGCGATGTGAGCCAGCGCACTTAACACAGCGCGGCTGTAGTTTACATACATCTGATGAGTGGTGGAAGTGCTGGCAGTTGTGACACTGCACAACACCTCCTTTTGTCTTATATGGATGAATTTTAACATAGAAGCCCATAAAAAAGTTAATTTCATAAATTTTATCCACGCCTGGAAAAGGGGCATGGGGGCTCAAGCGATGCATCTGCGCCACCTTTTTTATTTTGAAACTTAACGCTTTGAGTTCATCTTTTATTTCTTCCGACGGGCAGTCAATCGGAAGGCCTCGTATGACCACCTTTACTGGCCTTTCGAATTTGGCCGTTATTAAATAATAGTTAACTTTATGCTCATTCATATAACTAGTAATAAGACGGTGATCATCTTCCGTTTTCGGAAAAACTTTTAAGAATTCACCAATAATTTTACTTGTAAAGTCACATTTGGTAACATTTTTAAGCACTTTAACAAAATCCGAAAATTTGGCTTCTGGCTTTACCATTAAAGGTTTAATTGCCTCAGTTCCAGGCCCAGTGGAAATTTCCATAGCATTTTCATTCTCAATATTGACATCATTATTATCAATAGACAGTTTCTCGAATTTATTACTAGTGACAACATCATTGTTTGCTTTAACTAATTTTAAGGGGCGAGCCGTCTTTCTCGGCTGAACGAAGCCCTCCTCGTCTCTGCAGTCGTTTATCGACCTTTTTGCAATTTTTTTGAAGGCCGTTTTGGCTTAAGAGATTTGCTATTGCCAATATCAACATAACCATTACTACTAATATTAGTTGTGTGATTTTGCGTAGCAGCACAAAAAACAGTATCAAGGATATTAACATTTGGGTTATTGGCACTGAAAAAACTCACACCTACCTTGAATTACTCTGCGGAGTCCTTCCGCAACGGCACGATACTCGTCGAATTCCTCTTGCATTTTCTTCTCAAGATCAGCATTTTTCACCAATTTTTATCATGTTGGCAAAGTTTGTTCCTTGAGCTTTAACATCAGCTTCTGTAGAGGCCTTAACATGAAGAGCTTTCCTCTGAAGTAAAGCTGTCCTTACCAAGCAGAGATTCCAAGTTGCAATCTAATGAGGAGTGTCCGTATTCAATCATAGCAGCTGTTAATCCAGGCACATGGCAGCTATCCGCCGCCGTCATAATTCCGTTATTTGTAGAATTGGATGGGGAAAGCTCATTTCCCTCCATTGCAAACACACACCGTAGGAGAATCACTAAACACTAACACATAGGAGAACCACACTCCTTAGAGATTCTTTGCTAACACATCCGAAGAAAACACCGTAAATTCACGCAGTCCGAAAAAGGCTTAACCAAAGAATCTTCAGGATCCAATCTTTTGGAGATTCTTTGGCTTAACTAATCCGGAGCTTAATGGCTTAACTTATCCGGAGCTTAATGGCTTAACTCGCGGAGCGATGAACACACACGTCCTACAAGGAAGTCAGCGAAAGAATCAGAATGAAAACTGAGTGAGAGATTTGCTTTTAAATCCCTAATCATTTCAATTTTGATTAGTACTGATATATATAATTTTTAAAATAATTTATTATATGACAATAATGGAAATTTAACGGTAAAAATTCTTAACAGCAGTTCTTCATTTGCTAAATATAAAATGGTATATAAATGGAAGTTTAATTTGATAAATATGAAAGGTATTTAAAGAGTTTCATGTCTTTCTGTAAAATGGGTAACCAGTGCTTGAATTGCGTCGGAGCCCGGCTTCGGTGCTTCTCAATTTTTAAGATAAATTACAATTTTAGCCGGAGCGCACCGGAGCTCTAAATAATATGAGCCCCAGTACTTCTTTTCATAAAACTGAACCACAATTTAAAGGGGGGGATTAGAATTCCTAACGTTTTAGTTTAATAATAAGCAGACCTTTCAAAACTCTGTTTCTCTAGAAATACGAACTTACGAGAACGTGAGGCGTTCAAGTAAAGTTCCTTCACTTATATGCGGAAAAGCAATAAATTTGGGGGAGTTTATTTAGGAACGCCTAAATTTCTCGCCATGCCATTGTATCTAGTGTATTGTTATCGATGCTTACAGTTAGTTGTCCTCGCAGGAAGGAAAATTTGTGTTCTTAAAAGTGCGTTAAGTGATAGCGAGTACAGTAAGAGTGAAATACTGAGATAAACTGCTCATGCACGTTTTATACATCGTCTTCCCACAGTATCCACTAATGAGGGGGAGCGTAAGCAGCAACTTTACATTTAGGAGTCCGATTCAGGACTCATTTACCCCCGACACCCATCTGCCTGACAGACAGACAAAGTAGACAGATGTCTTTTGTTGCACCCGCTAAGTCTTTTTGCACCGATGGGCGAAAAATCAAGCATAGGTGCGAAGGAAAGGTATATAGAAAGGGGGCAATTTCGTATTTCAGAGGAGAGTAAAAAGGAACTTCGTATATTTTATACGAATTCGAAAGGCCAGGAAGAAAAGATGGGACAAAATAAAGTAAAAAATAAATGGCCCAAAAGTAATCGAGAGGAAAAAAAAATTATATTTATAATTGAAAAAAAAGGGGGGCCTATAGAAAGAAAAGGAAAGGAAGTAAGAGAATTTTGTTAAAAAAAAAAAAAAAAGCACGATTGTGTCCATGAGTGTAGTCAAAGGAAGTTTTTATCATTTACATTAAATTGAGTCTTCCATGTGTGTGTAATGAGTGTGTTTTGTAAAGCTGAATAGATGTGAAGATGGGGGAAAATTAATAATAAAATATAAGTATTGGGGGTCCAGTAACATAACAGTATAAGTCTAGTTTAGAAGCTAACTTATACTATAACAGGGAAACTAAAATTTAAAAATTTTTAAATTAAACTTTTATTTTTTAACATGGGAAACAATATGTTTGCCTCTACCTTGAGACACAGTAACAGAAGACACATAAGATCAAGCTACATATAATATCATGCAAAATTATACATTAACTTAAGTAACATCATCTATTGCGGTATCCAACATATTCATATATTCAGAAAACACTATCAGATAAAATCATAAATTTAAAACAAGGCGAGAACACATGAGCAAAAATTAATAAGTAAATAAAATACAGTGTTTTTTTATTTTAATATTAATTAATTTTTTTAAAAAAATAAGCATTTTATTTATTTATTAAGTTAATGGTCATAATATATTATATGGGTACTATTTTATAAATTTGAGACACACTGTATTAATATATGCTTTTAATTTAATTACATAGGAAATATAGATTAAAGGAGCAAAAACTACAAATCTATACATTCATTGAGGCCCAAGATCGTGTTTTTTGCCTCTCGAGAAATTCCTCAAAGGGGCCCCAATGGGTAGCGCTAACAGACTACACTACTGATAAGGATAGCGTCCCTACGAGATGGTAACCAAAAAACAAAAACAATAAAAAGAACCACATAATTTAAAGCAATTGCTAAGTATTTAATGCCAGAACATATTAAAATGAGCATAATAATAATGATCATAATAAATAAGTGAATTTAAAGGTACTTTAGTGAGAGATATTTGATTTAGCTTAGAGAAAAGAAGTTCTAGTTATCTGAATGTTCCGTCTTGGTGTTGTTAAAGATTACAAGGAAGATAAGACCTATAAGTTCAGGAAATCTTTCGGATTTGAGAACGAGACAATGTAGAGGATATTCGCGAAAATTGTTCTTAAGTAGATGAGCATTATCTGAAAAAACTCTTTGAAAATTTAGGAGCTCTTCTAAGATCCTACCTCCATCGTACGTGATCACAGCGCCACCCCCCATCTGCCTGATGGCTATAATTATATCAACAAAGAGCCGCGGTCAAAGAGAACGTTCTCTCTCACCACGACTACGCTCATTCTGCTTCACCCTGGAATTTTCATCAGCTATACTCTAAGTATATTTAATTTTTGTGATGATAAAAGAACTTCCCCCTCCTACGATCAGAAATTAAATTGGGCCGGAACCCACCGGATCTCGGCTCCGGAGCTTCTTAGTTTTTGTAATAAATCATAATTCTAGCCGGAACGACACCGGAGCCCTGAATAAGAAGGCTGCGGCACTTCTTTTATATAATTGAATAACAATTTCAGTAGAAATTTTATTTCGAAAATTTTATTTTAGCAATAAAATTATATTAAATATCGCGTATTAAATTTTAATTTATCTCTTTACATTTTATTTAATTTTAATTAGTTAATTACTTCAGTTTTTAATTATTTCAATAAATAATAATTAATTATCTAATAATTATCAATTAAATTATAATTAATTATTTATATAATAATTATTGATTAAATAACAATTTATAAATAATAATTAAATATCTATTAATTAATTTGATAATAATTAACTATTTAATTTCAAAATTATTAATGAGTTTAATAGTCATTTTATTTATTTATTTCTCTTGTTCCTCTCTGCTGACGGTCTTCATAGAGCTCCGGCACTTCTAATCTTAGAAATTAAGCCGTGTAGGTAACACTATAAACATCGGTCTTTTGTTACAAAAATATATTCTCAAAATATGCTTAGGGTTTTCGACGTATAGCTTAATCGCAAATATTTTTGAAACAATATTAAATATTAGTTCTAACTTAGGTGGGAATTTCTGCTATGTTTACAGTTTTCTTGCTCTCCTAATTTTTTAAATGTATACAATGAAGTGTTTATTATTTTTTAATTAATTTTTTATAACTTCACTAATAGATGGTGCATTATTTGAAAAGTTTTGACATGATATCAACTTTTAACGAAGTGAAGGAAAGTAACATTATTGTTTATTCTTAAACCACAAATTTTGAACAAGGCTGAAATACCTACGCTAAATTTTATAAGGGTGCCATAAATATTTTTCATTTTTTAATAACAACTATAAATTTTTATAATTACTTAAAAATCGTAAAAAAAAGTGGATTATAAAGCGGTGTGTTGAATAAAATTAGTATAATATTAAGAATGGCAACTTTTGATTAAAATATAGTTTCAAAGTATTATTTCCTGACGCACTGCAAAATCTGAAAGTAGTACAGGCTATTTTAAACGAACCTTTCAGGATGCACTTTTGGATATAAAATGATCTGAGACATAAGTATTAATATAAGCTGGTTATGTAATTCAACAAACAATCTCTATACTTCTTCATAAAATACCTTTATAATAAATTGGAGAAAAGCAATAAAGTGAATTAATTTTTAAAAACAAAACGAAAATTTAAAAAAAAAATTTTTTTGTCATATACCTAGAATCTAAAATTGACGAATACTGAATTTTACGCCTCGTGTGTATGCGTGTGTTTAATTATGGCAAAGCACACTATGGCTATCTGCCTAAGGGATGGATGCTTTCGTGGAGGACTTTCTAAGGGAAACTGGCTTGTTACACATGGGGAAAACCACGAAAACACACATGTAGCCGGATCGTTCGCGGGATTTGAACCTCGGACTGAACTACTAGTGTTCAGCGACTTTTCCGCTCGGCCGCTGGTGTGCTGAATATCATGAGGAAAGAATATAAAAAACATTTCAGTATATATTCAGTATTTATTTCACAATAAGGAAGCACTTATTGTGAAGTATTCATATACTGATCTTTTTTAGTATATGAATGTAAAAAACCTATTTCAGTGTATATCCAGTACTTATTTCAATATAAAAATACCATATGAGTATGTGAATAGCATAGGGAAAGAATTTTTCAGCATATGAATATGTGGATTTATTTAATCAACTTTCGATTTCTTTAAAAAAACATTAACATTTAAGAACTAATCAATAGAAAAAGTACAAATAAACAAAAAGTAAACATACTTAGTTAAAATAAAAATACATTTTTTATTCACCTTTAATGCCTTTGACAGGAATTTTTATGTCTGTTATGGAACTTGAAGGGCATCAAGCGAACTTTTGAAATCTTATTGAGATTGAACTTACTGAGATCTGCATCTTTCAAAGTTTTATTTATTTTATATGTGAAAAGGTTGTTTCGTGTTAAAAAAAAAAAAAAAAAGAGGAGAGAGAGAGAGAGATTTAAAATGAGAAAAGATATATATTTTCTTTACTTTTCAAACGTGAATATTGAATGCTCTTCAGCTGCCTGCCTCTTATCTAACCTTTTTCATATTTTAAATGATTTAAAAATTTTTTTGGATGATTAATCCAGGAACCACACTTTTTATAGTAAGATCGGTCAAGAGTACGCAGTTCGTCTAGTAAAAAAAAAAAAAAAAAAAAAAAAAAAAAAAAAAACATGAAAGAAAAATAAGTTATTTACAACAGCATTTTTTAAAAAATAAAATTGTAATTATTTGGTAAAATTATATCTTCTATAATGTATATGACATTACTTCATTTTGTTTAAGATGTATATTAATGTTAAGTAAAAACTTCAAATTACCCTCGACTGCCACTTCCAGATACTTTTACAGCAGGTAAGCGAGCAAACAAAAGGGTAACATTTCTAGTCTCTCCTACAATTAAGCTCAAACTTTTTACATAATTGTTAATAAATGAAATGAATATTGTAGAAAAACTAGAAATCTTGTTCGCTAAAATTGCTGAATTTATTTGTTCTTTGATGGAGAAAAAAAATCAAAAATTCAAATTACGTGAGTGTCGTTGAAAGGGCAAATTCATATTAAATTTAATTGTAGGGAGTTATGAAACTAGCACTATTTTCAGCATAAAGACCTACATTTTTATGACCTACATTCATTTAAGTCATAAATGTAAAGACCTACATTCATTTAAGTCTATCAGAGTTTTATGTCTGCTTTCTAAACACTTGTCAATAAAATAAATGTAATGCAAATATTTTTATATACAAATTAGAGAGACATTACACAAAGATGTAACCAGATATCCATTATCTATATTGTTTAAATAATTTTAAGCATCATAATATTAAGCATTTTTGTAAGACTCATTTGATAACACTGTAGTTAGCTAGGTCATTAGTGAAACAATCATAGATGACTTAATACTAAAAAAAAAGATTCAAGAATTCTGAATACAGATGAGAAAATTCATAATTATCTGATTGTTTTATAATTTTACATTTCCTACGAGCTATAATTTTATAGCAATTCTTAACGATTACAGTTAGGAATATATTAATCCCAGAAGCATTTGACATTCCTTTAAAAGAAATTCAAAACAATTTAGAGAAACTACTATCTTCTACTTTTATATGTATTAGTTTTCAATAACAAGAGGATTTCCCAAAACTTTTGGTCCAGTTTAATGGAAAATTAGAGCACAAAATTCACTTCATATTTTTCGTACCAAAATCCTAGCGCTAAATATCCATAAAAAATAATTCAGTATGAAAAACATTCCCCTTCTATCATGGAACTGAAACATTCGAAGTTTATTGCAAAAATGCAAAAATGCAAAAATACGGACAATATACAAAACGAATAAAAACTGTATGTAGTCCTCTTATATATGCACCATCACCACTACACTTTATATAAAAATTATGATGCAATAACAAAATGAATTTTTTTTTTCTTTGAGAGAGAGAGAGAGATCCAGCACTAAAAAAAGCATGCGATTCGAGTATATACAAGTATAAATATATAGTATGAATCATAACCAACATGCTAATTTAGCCTTACATGAATATTAAAGAGATATTATCTCATATAAAAAACGGTTAACTCTACGAAGTTATAAACTTATATGCAACATTTTGTTTCTTTTGTTTCATGCAGATGCAATAATAAACATTGTAGTAGAGTTTTATGACTGGGAAAAGAGATAGAGAAGCCTTTTTTCCTCCCTGTGAAGTGAAAGATGAAGAAAATGTTTAACCTTGAGGTAAAGAAATCAGACAAGCAATTAGTATATTTGTTATTTACAGTAGTGTATATGGATAAACTGAATTCTACATTTACCTAATAACATACCTCTCATTGATTTAGCTAATTCACAGTATATCTTTGTTCATTATTATGAACTGTGAAACTAAAACTACAGTTAATTACAGATGAAGAAAAGCTATATGATTTGTAAAATTATTAAAACAAAAAGATACTTTTATTTGATTTAAAACGCAAACTATGGAAATTAACGTGCCTTCCTTCAAGATATCTTTTTCCAATAGTTTAATGCGTAGAAGCACTAAATACTTTCAATTTATTAAAAGAATATTCTTTAATTAAAAGTTAAATTAAAAAATAATCATGCAACGAAGCGAACCCGGATTTTAAAATTTAGTTATGATTGATATTCAAAATCATATGTTTCTAAAGCATTTAAAATGATGTATGATAATGATACATTTTCTTGTTCCAAACAGTTTGTCATTTAAATAAATAAAAAATAAAAAAAAAATTATACTTAAAACGTTTTAGTCACTGAAAATAAAAGTCAATGTAAAATACAGGCAGTTTTTATCCTTGAAAATTATATAAGGGAAATTTGATTAAGTTTTTTTATTTCATTAAATTTATCTTTAATTAAAAATTTACAAGAAAAATTAGTCGCTTCAAAGTTGCTAGTCCGTGGACAAAGAATCGCCACAAAATAGAATCTCACTCAGAAATATTAATTCTAATTTCGCTACAGATTTCTGGAGTGCATAAATTAAAATATTCTGAAAATTAAGAAACAAAAGGAAAAACATTAAAAATTGTTTTAGGAAGTTGGTCACTGTAAGTTTAATAAGTAACTACGAAATTTTCGGATAAAATGTGCATGAAAAATTAAATAATACTTTAAAGTGCTAATAAGAACTATCTAAATCGGAAAGTAAATGTAAGCAATCCAAATTAAAGCGACCACTTAAAATTCCATATCTTTTTAATCTTGTGTGGATGTGGTGACTTGCGTAATGATTAAAAACCTATGTTTATTGTTCTCAAAAACATTGTTTATCTTAGGGAGACAGTCACCAAGAAGGTTTACTGAGAGTATACACTATTTCTAAACACCCCCCCAAAAAAAAAACTGCGTGAAGATTTTCGTGGTTTTGCTGAAGTATAATGTGCATATAAACCAGTTCCTGAGAATGTAATCCACAAAGGAATCGCATCCCTTAAGCAGATAGCCGTAGTGTGCTTTGGCATAATCACTGCTGAAATGTTATATATATATGCGGCTTAAGTGGTTGTCGCCGATAGTTTATTAGTTGCTTGCGTAACCGTAAATTGTTTTATTCCCCGTGCAGTGCAGCGCGTGACGAATATTATGAGAAAGCTAAGCCGGAAAAATTTAAAATACAAGAGCACGTGCATTTAACATTTAATAAATAAATTTAAATATGCAACCGGCAACGATGGAAAAACAAAAAAAAATGAAATAAATAAATATCTTTATTATATGCGGCTTAAGTGTCTGTTTGTCGCCGATAGTTTATTGGTTGCTTTCGTGACTGTACTAGCCAATGGGGTGGAGTTGCCAGGTCACAGGATTGCCGTTTCATTTGAGACGTAGACAATTTCCCTGTAAAACTTGCCTTTGCTATGACCATCCATAAGTCTCAGAGCCAAACGCTTAAGCGTGTTGGCATTTTTTTACCTGAGCCTGCATTTGGACACAGTCAACTTTATGTTGCCTGTTCAAGAGTTCGTGAAAGAACGGACGTAAAATTAAAAATAATGGATGGTCCTCTGCAAGGCGAGCTTAAAAATGATGGAAAGATCTACACAAGAAATGTTGCGTACAAAGAGATCTTTGACATGTGAATTGACTTTTTATTATTTAAAGCACCTTTATTTATTGAGCTAGCGGTGGCTCTTAAGAAAGGTACCGCCAGTGGTTTCCTTCATTGCACTCTACTTTAAGCAATTAAGCAAGTAGAAGGGGGAAACTCCGTGGCGCAGTAAGCAAAGCGGCGTCGTCGCCACCTGCCTTGGGTAATTCAGTTTGAATTAGCAGACACCTTTGCACAAATAATTTTAATTATAATTTATAATATCTAGAACAGCGGTCGTTTCGTATGACCGCCCAGCTTTCTAGTATTATATAGCTGATTTTCGTCACAACTAACAAATCGACATTCAAGTAAACTGACTGCACGCTGTGCATGAAAATTTTAGCGACATTTTAAGATCAAACTGAAACAAAACTAGGAATAATTTTCACTATAAGAGTATTAGATTAACAAAAGTGAAGAAAATAATCTCATAATTAACTTAGTAATTTTTTTATAGATAAGGTCATGTCGTTACTTACCTTCCTTTTTCTAATCTTTTGTAGATTATACTCTTCATGAAAAATTACCAGTAAAAACTTTATAAAAAATTATTTATTAATGACCTTTGTTAGTTAACTATATCAGTTTAAAATTCTATTAAATGCTATAAGTTGCATTAATTTTCTATGCTTAATAGTTTCCTTCTTACTTTATCAGCAAAAATTCATTAGTGGATAAAAAATATGAAAGCAAAAATTATCCTTCTTTCCATCGTGCGCTCAGAAATCATCATGGGAATATCCATTTACAATTATTAAAGCCTGAAAAAGCGTGTCTGCGATGTTATCGTCATGCGATGATTTGTAATTTATACTTTATTTTTTACCACGATATTTTTGACGGCGATATTTTTAAACTGCGAAGGTTTTGAACCACTTTATTTTCGACGACGATATTTTGTACCACGATGTTTTCTCCCACGATGTTTTGTAGCACAATGTTTTCGCCTTGTGGTGTTTTCTCCGCGAAGTTTTCGTCCGCGGTGTTTTTGGCGCGATGTTTTCGGCTGTAACCTCCCCCATTGGTCGACTCTGTTTCACTACACCTTTTAAATTCTTATCTCATATTAACTTGTTATTAATAATTTAATGTTAATATCTTGCTTAACTTTATTACCTTTTTATTATAATATAACGACTTACCTTATAGTTATTTGTGACAAAATTTATTACGTAACTTTTTACTTAGCTTTTTTACTTTACATAGATCATTTTTTTTTTTTTTTTAATTTAGAAATATTTTGTGTGTTAATGCTCACATAATTAGTGTTTTTCTTAATTTTGTTCAATAGGGGTAGAGCCTTCGGCCCAGGTAGCCAGTTATATACACCATTCCCCCGTGAAACAGATGCAGAGTCTCTCGCGCTGGAGATAAGAATTTTTTTTTTTTTTTTTTTTTTCGTAAATGTTGCCATTGCTTGCTTTGAAATCGTTTATTTTTTTTAATCAAAAATTCGTTGAAGTGTTACCAAAATCTAAAATCGGTAATAAAACAAATTTCAAATTCAAATTAGGGCTTCTACATGTCCATATTTTACAGAAGATTACGTTATTCAAATTTTGATGGCTCTATAGGTACCGTTGTTTTATCACAATATGAGAAACGTATACATTTAGGCAGATTCTTCATTATTTAATTTCTTTAAATATAACACAGGAAGATAAACTACGGTGGCAATGAAAGTGTGAAAAGTAATACAGCCATACAGCCTTTTAAAGTTTTCGACGCAAAATGCCAAAAGAAAATTAATAGTCTTTCAGGGCAAATTCCATCTTTGGACTAAAAATTCCATTTTGTAAAAATTACAAAATTTGTCTTCGTATATGGCTGCCTAATCCATATGGTAATCAAAAGTTGCTTTGTAGAGACATTAGGTAATTTTTGGAAGCAAGAAACATAAGAAATATGCAACGCCTTCGCCTGGAATCGAACCACGGACCTCTCAATTACGCTCTGAGCGTACAGACCACTACACCGCGAAGGCTCGCGAAGGCGGCGGGAGAAATACCTTATAACTTTAAAAAGTAAAACACAAAATGTCTGAATCCCATACAGTAGAAATTCACTCTGATATTAAATTTTAAAGTTTGAAATTGTATTTTGAGATTAAATACTAATCGTGCACAATATGAAGAATAAATTTATAAGTATCTAAAATGAAATATTAATTTAGAAAGAGATTTATGATATTAATTAGCGTAAATGACAAACTTTGTTATGCAGACCATTAAGAAAAGTGTTTATGTATATTATTCGTTCAGAATATTGCAAAATTCATGTTCTAGAGAACAATGAGAGACTTCATCAGTATTAGTTAATAACCAGTTCGTAACATTTATACATAAATTAAAAATGAAGAATTATTTCTTAGTTTTTTTCTTTTGTATAAGATTAAGACCCTGAAGTAATAAAAATGCGTGTGAATATTATCAACATATATTTAGCATTTAAGAATTTAATAAATTACTTATGTAAAAATTCTTTCAGCATAACATGCAATAAAAATATACGTCTGCATTTCGTGCATGGAAGAAGGCAATCGTTAGATTTTAAAGTTAAGTAAATTTCTGAAATTATACAAAAATGACAGAGTATTTGGCCTTTTATTTCATTTACAGAAAAGAAGATAAACTCAGGTTTTCATAATAAATGAAAATGAGCACTCTGCTGCTTAAAATTTAGCTTTACTTGCATGATTGAGTGAACACATAACAGCAGATAAATGAAATGGAATTTCAGTGAGATAAATTCAGTGTATTAAATAAGTTATGAATGTTATGAAATCATGTCACCTGATCACATAAATGAATGTCTATTAAAATTTAAGATTTAAATCTCGGTACAGTGCAATGTGAGAACCATTATGCACAAGGATTTTAAATTTGAATTTGTAGAACTATTTGAGTGTTATATGCTGAAATTAAATTTTAATTTTCCATTACAATTTTCAAATTAAATTTCGATCATTAAATATTAAATTTTCGTCAAAGTAACGTAAAAAAATTATGTGCAACGAGTATATTTTTATTTTGCACATAACTGAATTCTGATATTTATATGTACTTCTTGAAATATATTTTACATGATCCTGTCTGCTAGAAAAATGGAGACATGGAATTTCTCGGGCCAAACGAATACTTTGGGAGAAGGATGTTGTAACGATTTTATGAGACCACGCTGTCGGCTCAGGCAAACTCGAAAACGTTCGTAGAAAAGGGTGCCCGCGTGTGATCGCTAACCCGGTATAATGATGGTCGATTTTCGATTCCTTGAGTTGTTCGAGCGCTTGGGATCGGAAAATAAGACACTAAAAGTCAAGCGGGAGAAAGTCCATATATGCGGTGTACCATATGAGAGAGTCTGAACGAAAACACCTGGGCCTGAGCAGGCCTGAGACGAAGGTAAATGCGCAAGTAATGAACGTGCATATTCAATTAATATGGCAGAATATTAAAGAAATGCCTAGTATTGCTCTAGTATAAGAGAGTCCTAATGGCATCGTGACATACGTGGGATACATACAAATGCAGTACAACAAATACATTAGAAATACAAGAAATACATAATATTTACAAGGTATTTATATGCAGCAAGAGTAACAGAGAAAAGACAATTTGTAATGGAATGATGCACAGGAGTAATAAGGTAATGACAAGGTTATAAGTGACAAGAACTAGGTTAACTAGTTTCATGAACTAATAAATAAATGAGAACAGAGTTAATGGCTGAGGTATCTTAGGACCGCAAACGGTCTTTTGCGATTAGCATCGGATTCATAATTATAAGAGAGCACCGGAATGGTGCTGTTATTAAAATCTTATTAAAAATTTCTCAGCAAGTTTTGCCATGTAACAAATAAGTTCAGGAATATCTAACTCACGGTGAACTGCCGAGTTTCGAATGAACCATTTACAGTTCACCGCTTGCCTGAGTACAATATTTTGTAAAACTTGTAGTTTCATCAGTTTAGTTTTGCAGGCGTATCTCCAAACAGGGCAGGCATAAGTCAGAGTGGGACGCAAAAGGGTCATGTAAATGAGTAATTTATTATTAATAGATAGAACAGAGTTCCGGTCAATTAAGGTGGTAAGTGTTCGTTTACGGAAACGGAACTTGGCTACAATTTGTGCTATGTGTGGGGACCACGTGAGCGGCCTGTCGAAAATGACACCTAGGTACTGGGCCAGCCTAGTCCACCGGATAGAAGTATTGTAGATCTGGACGCAGGTATTTTCGTCCATATTTCTTCTCTTGCGATAAACAACTGCCTCTGATTTTTTCACATTTATCTTCACTTTCCAGGCAGTCTCAAGTGCGTGGGCGTAGGTTTGTAGTCATCGAATGACTGAGCCGAGAGATGCATTTTTTGAGAGAATTGCCGTATCGTCGGCATATATAGCCAGGGGGTGTGTGTGGTGTTTGTGGGATATCGTTCGTGTAGATATTATAATAAATAGGTCCAAGGAGACTCCCTTGTGGCACGCCAGCCTTGATAACCCGTGGTGTAGAAAGTGAGTTGTTCACACGAACGATAAAGTGTCTTTCCTTAAGGAGGAATGTGTGATGGATGTAATGTACTCTGGGAAACCCAGAGTGATGAGTTTGTATGTGAGACCCTCAAGCCAGACACGGTCGAAGGCTTTGGCTACATCTAGAAATATGGCACCAGTAACTTCTCGCTCCTGGAATCTTGAGGAGATCATCTCTGTAACCCTGTACAGTGGAGTGTTTCTTCCAGAACCCATACTGCTCTGGGATAATGTTAACCACATTGTCCGATGGCATGGTATTCAAATTAGGAATGGGTCACCCTAGACCCCAAGAAGGAGCAATACCTTCAATTTTCCTCAAATCTGCCGTCGTATTTATCCAAACCATCATGCAAAAGCAAACCACCTGCTGCAAGAAATGCGCCTGTGAATAAAAGAACGATCATTTTGGTTGCAGTTAATGTTGCTGCTTCTTAAGTCACAAAGGATTTTACTTTTCCTCTGTTGATTGAAAGTCTGCAGAAAATTTCCAAACCACATTGTTTGTGGACTGTGAATTCTGTAGTTGAATTTATTGAATGTGCTCGACGTGAGAGAAAAGAGTTATAATTGATAAAGATATCACTATAAAGGTTAGTTTTGTTTTAACATTTTTAGAATTTCATTATTGCCCATCAAATTGCATTTGGTACCACTGTGCAACACATTCATTGCTTTTTTTTTTTTTTTTTTTTTTTTTTCACGTGTAATTTATTCTTCACTTATTCAATGAAATTGTGCGTAACGTATACAAGTGCATAATAGTGTCTGATTTAAAAATTTCGTGGTATGATGTGATTATTATGGTTTGCAATGGTTGTTTATCCTGTATGTGATTTATTAAGTGTAACTGCTGATGTGCAAGAATTGTATTTTGCCTTATCACAGAAATACTTCATTTACAATACTCTACTGTAAGTACTCATTGTAAGTACTTACAATAGAAAATTAGAAATTAGAAAATTTTAAGTATCATATTTATATCACGCATTTATATGTATTTTGCATGAAAAGTTGCTTACGTGAAGACTGAATTTATATGAATATATTTTTCATATTGAATTATGGAATATTTAAATAAGTCTCTCTAATATTAGAAATTTTGTTTTTATCTATATGGTTTAGTGAATCAAAATGATAAATTTTTCCATTTAAAATGTAATTTGTTAACTATGTAATATGTATTTCAGACTGTTACTTCCATGGTGGTTGTCATGATTTTATATGATACTGGAATTTTTGTTATGCACATATTAATTCTTTCTTCTTCCCGCCCCACAAGGAGTGAATATCTGATGAGGTCACACTAAATTAATGTCCTTGGAATTATTACAGTCGTCTGAAAAGAGATAAGGGATTTCATCTGGCGACAATGTTTTCCGCCGACAGGTTTGCTGTAACATGACTAAGAGATTTCGTCAGACAACAATTCATTTCGGTTCAGTTTGTCTGCTAAGTGAGAGAAATACACTGCTCGACACCAAGAAGGAGTGGTCAGAAATGTATGGAAATTTTAGAGTAGACGCACGTCACTGAGTTATGCGAATGATGTGAAATGCGCAGCTCTCCGACGCAAGATATAAAGGGAAGGAACGTGCAGAATGGGCAACATTCGTGTCGTTATTTCTGCCAGAAGAATTATCGAAGAAAGTTGGTTTTTGTCCCGGAGAATGCGTGTAATAGGAGAGAATGCCAGGCCGCCGTCAACGAAGGCACTTCCAGCAGATAGACGATTTTATGAGGGCTATGGTGATCAGACTGAGTAAGGCGGGTTGGTCCTTACGTCAAATCGCAGCTGATACCCATATGAATGCGAACACGGTGCATCGGCTATGGCGAACATGGTTGGAACAAGGAAATGTGGGAAGAAGGAGGGGTGCAGGCGCAGCCAGAGTGACGTCAGCACGCGTGGATCGACGCATCCGCCGACAAGCTGTGGCGGTCTCGCAAGTCACTTGTACCATGATTCTGCAGCATGTGCAAGATACCCTGGATGTTTCTGTGTCGACCAGACCATTTTCCGTCGATTGGTTGAACGTAGCCTGCACTCACGACATCCGTTAAGAAGACTGCCATTGCCCCCACAGCATAGACGCCAACGTTTAGAATAGTGCCGGGCTGAAGCGATGGGGATGACAGAATGGCAAAACGTCGTGTTCTCAGATGAGTCACGCTTCTGTTTATTCAGTGACAGTCGCCACCTACGTATGTGACGTCGACGTAGAGACAGATCTAATCCGGCAGTAATTGTGGAACGCTCCACCGCGCGACAACTTGGCATAATGGTTTGGGGGACTATTGCCTACGATTCCAGGTCACCTCTAGTTCGTATTTAGGGCACTATGACGGCCCAACGTTAATAGTGGGAATTAGTGAATCTCGTGGCCTTTTGGGCTCTTTTGTGATTTTTTTTCGCTTCGCTCTGTATTTTTGCTGCTTGTACTCTCTTCCGACAAATATGTCGTAGTCGACTCTTTCGTGGATGGCGTTTTTGCAGTTAGAATGGTAAACACTATTATATTATGGTATTACTGCTGGAGATGTTTTACGTGCCGAAAGAAACTTGATACGGCTGCTGTTATTTTCCAAATGCAAAAGACAGCCCCTATGCTTTTTCTTCTGGAGTATGTTTGACTTTTCGTCTCCACTTACCACATGAGAGGTGTTGAATGCTGTTAACGAAGGCTGTGAAACTACGCTCAATGCAGAGGAATACTAATTTTTTAGCTGCCAGCAGGAATTCTACAGACGGACCTCATGCAATGAATATGGAGCAATGTCTGGTGAGAATTGATAAATAAACAGTCTTTGAAAATGTATCCATAACTCGCTCTTCTTTTTCTTTTATTGGGCAGCGCATCATGACATGTCGAAGACCATCATCCTACCTTGAATAAGCCTCTATACTATAAAGTATTTGAGTAACACCACACACTCACACGCACACCACGATAATTACCCTAAAAAGTTTCCAACTCAGACCAATCCTTAAAATGGAATTATTATTCTGGGCTAACAACTGTTAGCAAATATTACTGAACATAATTTCCAATTCAGACCTTAAATATTGTCAATTAAAATGTTTATTTTATGCATTTCATTTTTTACATGTTGCGCAATATTTAACAATATATTACTATGCAAATACTATATCCAGCTCTCGAATATATGCAATTCTAACTTTCATTCATTAATGTAATTTTTTAAAAAATATGTTGTTCAACAAATTGCCCTAAGTGAAACTTCAGGATATGCCCGAATACTGCACATTTTGCTTACAACAATATGCTAATTCAAAATCTTGAAGACACACTATTTATTTAATTCTTGCTGATTGGGAGAATGATGAATGATTCAAAATGATTTATTTCATTACTGTTTCTTATTTAATCTTCTAATTGTAACACTGAGAAAAAACAATGAGCTTGGGAGTGCCAAATTAAATGTTTTAAAAAAAAGTTTAATTGCTACCTCCAATTTCCTTCCCAACATTTCAAATCAGAATAAATTGTAATTAAGTGAGTTTTTAAGTAGTTTTCCATATGAGTTCGAACTATTATATAATTATATAGGTCATATATACATTTAGTAGCAGTACTTTCTAGCCACAAACAAAAAGAAGAAAGGGTTTGATTTGGTTTATTTAATTACGCCAAAGAACTAGCGAGCTATCTACCTAAAGGTAGGGATACCTTCAGAGAGAACTATCTAAGGGACACTGGCTTGTATATATGTTTCACATGGAAAAACTACGGAAATGCGCATGCAGCCAAGGAGGTTAGAATAGAAGGAGGGAGGGTTCGCAGTTTCCTCCACTATCGGGGAATGAAACTCCACGGAACAAGCAGTGTCCATGTTTGTTACTTCAAAACATTGCAATACGGTAGTGAAACGTACGTGTTTGTAAACTGTTCTATGCATGCATTTTCCAGTAAAAATATGTTAAATTTATAATGAAATGCTTCGCTATTGTTAGTTTTTTTGTTTTAAAGTTATAAAGATGATATCTGTAATTTACTAAGTACTGAAAATCATTAAGAAATATTTCGAAATCTAAATGCATGTGCATAACATTAAAGCCTTTAAAAATTATGATTCTGCATAATTTCAAGAATTTGTTTAAGTTTTATTAGCAACTTCTCGGGTATTATACTTTCCAATTGTTTCTTTAAGAAGTGATATTTCTGATTTATTCGCAATATTATTATAATTTATTAAAGAATCATTTTTACCTGAAATTAATAACAGATAATTATCTAAAAAAATGGTAACATGTTGCTTTTTTTTTTTTTTTTAATGAAAGTTTTAAATCGATTCTTTTCACAACCAATAATCAACTTATATCAACAAGAAAATAAATATTAATAAAATAAAACAGATTTATGTGAATTCAATGATTTCAGTTTATGCGCGTTTCATATTTATGAATCTCAAAGAAATTACCTTGAATTAAGCTGAATTACAGATATATACCTATATAAATTTTTGGATATATCTTTTCACATGTTCAATTGTGTAAATATTTTACTTACATTTATCGCTATACTGCTGAAAAATTTGTAAGCTTATGCAAAAACATTTTAACAACAGAACAGTTTTTCTTGATCAAATGCACAAATTATACCCGTAACAGTTCACAAAACTTAAGAATGAATAGTAATTAATACATAAAGAAAAGCGTTACTTTATTTAACACCTTCACAATTCATAAAAATAGTAACAATTGATTTCTTACTTTTCATGAAAATTATAAAACGAATTATCTAAGCGTTCAAGTTATACAGTTTAAATCCTAGCATATATCATTGTATGTTAAGGAACGAAGATACCAGCTGTAAGCAAAAACATTAAAATGTATTTAACATGTTTCGATTATTATTAAGTTATTTTTGTCACATCTGGGAAGAAAACAACATGACATTGTTATATTTTTTAACATATTTATAAAATTACATCAAAAAAAGAAAATCAATACTTACGTGTGAACAGTAATCCCAGGAATATTTTTCGAAAATCTATTTGTGCATCCATATGCAATATAAGCTGACATGCTTCAAAAAGAAAAGGAAAAAAAAAATGTTACAATTACAGACTTCCTTGCACAAGTCACAGCGATAACAGTAACATGGCCGTCAAGCTTCACCGTTTAAGTTAAACCTCCCCTCCTTCTATTTTAACCTCCTTGCATGCAGCTAGCCTGTGGCAGGGATTCGAACCCAGGACCGAACTGGCAGCGTTCGGCGACTTTTTGCTGCTCGGCCGCTGGTGGGAAGGAACAAGGGGCTTGCAAATTGAACATAAATTTAACAAAGAAATCACTAGCCCCCTATAGCTTACTCCTGTTTGTATTGTTTCAGGATTATTTATATAATTACTATTACATTTTTACTATTTAATTGAACTTGCTTTTTTCATTGCGAGTCTTTAATCGTTGAAAAAGAGATATTAAATTGAGAATAAAAAAGTAAATAATTACTGCAAGAGAAAATGAACTTAAGTTTTACAGAGGTAATGATATTTTTTAAATACCGCAGCAAGCATACATTAGGTATTCTGATATTAAACGGGTAGTTTTGCAACAAATCTAATCGGACTCTGTCAGTAAGTAATCAGTTCAATAAATGAAAATAAAAAATAGGGGATCTTTTTCAGTAAAGGAGAACACATGCAAAACACTTTTTTCAAAAAAGCTGCATGTATCAATTTGAAATTCAACAGCGAGAAAATATCATCTGATTACAACTGTGATAAAATTATGCTAAACATAAGAAATTCATCTTTTAGGCCATTGAATGGAATAGAATGGTTTACTTTGAAAACTTTTTAACTACACTTAATTTCAGGGGGAAAAAATTGTATGTAATGAGAGTAATATATAACTTAACCATGGCGAACAGCTCATTATCTCCATACGTATCTTTTGGAGGAAAAGATTTTGCAACATGTACTTTAAAATACAAAAGATCCACATGATTTTTTAAGTTAAAATACTGCATTTATTGGTTAGAAGTTAGTTCAAGCAGGACAATATTAAAGATAAATTGAATTAGTTTGAATATATTTTCTTACTCTTTGCTCTTTATATTCATGTATGAATAATATAAAGAGACTTCAGTTTAACCAAGTGTTCAGAATACTTAAGTGAATTCAAATCCGAATTCTATTTTAAAACTTGTCAAATCAATTTGAAAAATAATTCAGTTCTTCTCAAATAACAAAGATATGGAAATTTTTAATAGAAAGCGATAAAAATATCAAAATCAAAACTGACAGTTGATTCATAAAAAAGAATAACTCATTATGACAGTAAAGAAAATTTACTGATTAAAGCGCAAAATTCTATAAGCTTCATTAAAATTTCGCACAGTTTATATCAAACTGTGTATATTGTGGTGATCCACGGTCTGAAAATGGTTTTTGAATCAGAAGAGATTCGTGCACTAACCCAGTGCTTCGCATTAGAGAGTAATGAACATCTATGATATAAAAATATACTTTTATTTACACAGCGAAAACGCGCAGCAACATTATTTACGAAAGCTCATTCTCCTAAAAACATACTTCTTTTTTCACTCCACTTGCGCATGCGCATTGGCAATTACCAAAGGAGCTTGGCAGATACTGCCATCTGTTGGATAAACTATTCGCTACATATTCCTCCCACCTGAATTTACTGGGAGGTAAATTCACATATCTGTTAAGTATAATATATGCATAATAGTACAGTATACAACATTGAAGTATAAAATTATGCCTACCAAGATGTTCTAATTAAATTTAAATACAAATTTACCTGGAGATGCAGCATTCCATAATTTTCTAGACATATTAACTGATAATACTAAACCTAGAAAAATAAAAATAAATCAAATTATTACAAAGTATTCAAACAAGTACAAAACATTTCACAGACGTATCACTGGTTTCACAGTTCTACCACTGCTGGTAGTCATAGGAATATTTTCAGTCATATCCTTTTGGACTGGGTTATCCAGCTCAAGTCTGTACAGTCTTTGCACTGGTCTCAGAAACTCAGAAGTCTCTGTTTTTATGACAGCAAGTCTTATTTGTCCATCACGACCAGGTAGCAGCTTTATGACACGCGCCAGGTTCCAAAAAGCACGTTTTTTGTTGTTATCTTCAAGTAGAACAATTTCACCCACCTGGAGAGGTTTAGCTATAGAGTTTTTAATGGACTGCTGACGTAACTGTCCTAGATATTCCACACGGAATCTTGCTCTAAGTTGTTCTCTCACCTTTTGTAGATACTTAGCTCGTTTACTCAGTTTTTCCTTATCCACTGTATCGATATCAGGTACTCCTGATTTGGAAATCTCCCGCAGGAACATTTCTGGAGTTAATGGGGATGAATCTTCAACGTCTTCCGACACGTAGGTAAGTGGCCTAGTATTGATTACTCTCTCACAGTCGCATAGTACTGTAAGCAACTCCTCGTAATCCAGGGCAGCACGATCTAGAACTTTTCTCAGAATCTGTTTCACCATTTGAACTAAACGTTCCCACCAACCGCCCCACCAAGGTGCGGAAGGAGGAATAAATTTCCACTGAATTCTTTGCTCAGCGGCCTTTGATCGCAGACTCTCCCAATCAATTGTATGCAGAAGGCTCTCCGCTCCTTTAAAATTACTGCCATTGTCTGAGTATATTATAGATGGTCTTCCGCGACGAGAAATGAAACGTCTCAATGACTGGAAAAAAGCTTCAGTTGTCAAGGATGTTACTGACTCCAGATGAATGGCCCTATAGACCGCACATGTGTAAAGAACAATATAAGCTTTTCGACCATCTTTAAGGTAGAGGGGTCCTGCCAGATCGACACCCACTATCTCAAAAACATTTGCATCACGTACTCTATCTTTCGGCAAAATTCCTGGAGTTACATCACAACTTTTGGATTTAAATCTTTGACATTTAACACATTTTCTAATGCAGTTTCGTACTGTCTTACGAGTTTTGAGGATCCAATACTTTTCCCGCAAATGAGACATCACCATAGAAGTACCAGCATGCAGCAGCTCATTATGTGCATTCATTATTAGTAATTTTACTACTGCATGATCAGATGGCAAAATGACAGGAAACTTAAAGTCATCAGTATCGTCGCGATAAGAAATATTGGTTTTAGCTCTGATCAAACCATCACGATCAACTATAGGTCTGAGGTCTTTAATTTTATCATCGTTCACACTCCTAAATGATTCTCTTTGAACCAATAACATAAGAGTTATCTCAGCTCTTTCAATTTCCGAAACTGACAAAATTTTGGAGGTTTCGTTTATAATTCTTCGTAATTTAAAGTAAAACCTAAGAATCCAACCTAACATGCGTACAATTTTCTTTATGGATGAAAAGTACCTGTAATACCAATTGTCAGGTTTAGAATCTTTGTTAAGAGTTGTCAATACTGATTTACGTCTTTCTGAATTTATGATCTCTTCGTCCGGCAAATCGGTGCCTCTTGACCATGACGATTCTGGTTCTAACAGCCATGATGGGCCCTCCCACCATTTCGACAGCAAAAACTGTTTAACTGAACAGCCTCTAGAAGGGAGATCGGCGGCATTCAGCTCCGAAGGGATGTAATGCCGATCTTCTATTTTTGTAAGTGTTCTGATTTCTTGGACACGATTCCAAACGAAAGTTCCCCACCGTACGTCTCGCTGGATCCAGCACAAAGCGGTTGTTGAGTCAGTCCAGAAGAATGTTCTTAAATTTGGCATGTTCAAATCTGAAAAGACCATACGTCCCAAGCGTGCTCCGATTAAGCAGGATAATAATTCCAAACGAGGAATGGATATACTCTTTAAAGGCTTAACTCTAGTGCGTGCTTGCACAAAATTTAAATAAACCTTATTTTCGGTCTTCACTCTTAAGAAAATACAGGTAGCATAGGCATGCTTGCTGGCATCGCTGAAAACATGAAGACTTACATCTCCGTTAACCGATCTGTCAATATTAAGCCATCTAGGAATTTTGACATCAGACAGCAGTTTCATTTCCTTTACCCACTGTATGGACTTCTTTTCTAAATGTTCTGGCAATTTTTGATCCCAATTTAATCGTAATTTCCAACACTCTTGCAATATCACCTTTGGGAACAGGCTAACGGGAGAAAGAAAGCCTACTGGGTCAAATAACTTATGCGCGCAAGAAAGGAGTGTTCGTTTACTCGCGACAATCTCCTCTTTCTTTAGTGACTCAATTTTACAGGAAAGAGTATCATCCTTCAAATCCCAGTTTAACCCTAAAACGCAAACGAATGTAACTAATTTAGAGTTGGGAATTATTTCGGTTTCACAATTCGACTGCCATCCTCTAAGATTAAACTTTCCCAGTGACAATAACATTCTCGATTCTGGTACAAATCTATTCAATTCTTCAACATTCTTAAAACTAGTCAGGCAATTATCAACATAGAAGGACTCCTTCAAAATGTTGGCTGTAACTGCAAACTGATCTGGGGCACGATTTAAATGATAGTTCAACGTAGCGGCTAACAAAAATGGACTACAGTTAAGCCCAAAAACCACGCGACAATGTCTGTAAATTTTAGTATTCTCTTCTTCTGCACCTTTCCAAAAGAAACGCAAATAATCTCTATCCTTCTCTCTTCTGCAAGAAGGCTTTCTCAATGTCTGAAATTACTGCAAGAGGATATTTCCGAAAACGATTCAACAATGTTGGAATTATTTCTATTAGGTTGGGACCTTTCTCAAGACAATCATTTAAGGAAAGTTCTCCTTTGGCGTGTGCCGAAGCATCAAAAACTGGCCTTACTCGCGTAGTTTGGCTAGATTCTTTAAAAACCGGTCTATGAGGCAAATAGTGCTCTCTATCTACTTCGCCTTCATTTACCTCTTCAATAATTCGTTCCTTCAACCAAGTATCAAATACTTCCTGATAAACTTTAATTTGATTCGAATCTAATAATTTCCTTCGCGTATTAGTCAGGCGTTTTTCTGCCAACGTTTTATTATTAGACAAGCGAGAGGGGTCCAGTACCCAAGGTAATGCAGTTTCATATCTCCCGTCTGAATCCAAATTCAAATTTTCCTCAAAATACTGCATGGTCTCCTCATGAATTTCAGCTTTCTTTTTAGACTCAACTGGGTCATTTATACCAATAACGTCTAACTTCCACAAGTTTTCTGCTGATCTTTCGTTTAGCAATAAAGAAACACATGCAAGAGAATCATTTATACCCGAAGATTCTTTCGCTGGAATTTTACCCAATAAAATCCATCTCAAACTTGTTTCCATCGCGACCGGACCACTTTGTAAACATTTAATATTTCCGGTGAATAATTTTCCAGCAATATCAGAACCTATCAACAATTTAATGTTACTTTCGTTTTCGGGAGCATTACCCTCTACATCTGACACTTGAATATTTAATTTACGAAGTTCTTTCAACCAAGGACCTTTAGGTATTTTCTTAACATCAGAACAGATAACAGATTCACTTAAACAATGCACATTACATACATATTTATTATCAAGGCTACTCAAATTAACTATATATTTAGAATGCAATTTTTCTTTTGTTTCTACACCTCCGAATAATTTGTGAACTAATTTCACTTCACCAACACTGTTACATTTCAAAGAATCTGTAATATCTTTCGTTAAATAACTTCTCTCGCAACCCGTATCTATAATCCCTCTGACTATCCTTTCCCTGTTGCCATTTTTTACCCTTACGATTAATGTTTGTAGTAACACATCGGAGCTCGCGGATCTGCTAGCCAAAACATTGACCTGATTTTTCGCCACAGGCTCTACTTGTTTAGTCTCTTTCAATTGAGAAGGAACTTGTTGACACATTACTGCCAAATGCCTTTTCTGGCAAATTAAACACTTAACCTTGGACTTACAGTTACGAGAAATATGGTTTTTCTTCAAGCATAATAGACATAAACCCTTCTTAAATATTAAATCTTTTTTATCCTGATATGTAAGCGTATTAGCTTTAAAACATTTTTCTGTTAAATGTGGCTTATCACAAAATAAACACGATTCCTCAACTTTCTTAATAGGAGCATTTTCTTTAAATTTGTCTCCTGTATACAAATCATTACAAGTAGGAATATTAGACTCATCATTAATGTAACTTTTAGATTTTCTACTTTTATCAAATTAAAAACGCGCTAATTTAATTCTCTCTTCAGATATCACTTCATTTTTCAAAAACAGAAGAATAGATTCAAGATCGCTCTTACCTTGTTGTAACGAGCTCTCCCGTTCCCTCTCCCACACGCGTAAGATGTCAGGGGGCAGGCAAGATTCAACTAACGGAAAAATAACACTAGCGTATTTATCTTCAGTCACACCGAGAGATTCCAGAGCACGCAGTTTTGTTTCTAAACTGTCGTACAACGATGATAGCGCAAAGTCCTTTTTGGTTGCATTATTATTTATCAACACAAGATTCAATAAATCCCGAACGTACACTTGTATAAGAATATCTTCACGTCCAAAACGATTCTTTAAATGTTCGATGACTTTCGGATAATTTTCTTTAGTTGTCGGGAAACTCTGCACTATTTCCCGTGCTTTCGATTTGGCAGCAGTAGCCTGGATCAGATATACGAATTTCAAATGATCATCTAGCACTGGATCTTCGTGTATCTTACTAAAGGTATTCCAGAAATTCAACCATTGTCGTGGATCACCTGTAAATTCAATCAAATTTATTTTCGGAAGCTTCAAATTCGTTGCCGTTGTTCTTGAATCAACAGTTCTGGTTTCATTTACAGATGCATGAGTCAGCAAATTTTTCTCTAGTTTCACAGTGATTTGCTTCACTTTCATCCTGGCTGCTATTAATTTCTCCTTGTAAATCTCACATGACTCAAATTCTTTAGTATATTCTTCTTGCGAGACTTCTTTCGATTTTGATAGGAGATCCAATATTTCTTCATCCAACTGTTGTAGTCGAATTCCTTTATCTTCCAGAATTTCCAGGGACGATAATAGAACATCACTGTTCAATTCTGACTCATTCAAATGTCCATGTAGGCTATTATATGCTTTCGTGAAGGCTGCACGCAGTGGTATTCTTCTTACTTTCAAGGCTTCCATTTCTGCTGTTAAACCATCAAAAGTGTCCTTTACCTAACTAATGCGTCCTGTCATGGACGCCACTTTTTATTGTGGTGATCCACGGTTTGAAAATGGTTTCTGAATCAGAAGAGATTCGTGCACTAACCCAGTGCATCGCATTAGAGAGTAAAGAACATCTATGATATAAAAATATACTTTTATTTACACAGCGAAAACGCGCAGCAACATTATTTACGAAAGCTCATTCTCCTAAAAACATACTTCTTTTTTCACTCCACTTGCGCATGCGCATTGGCAATTACCAAAGGAGCTTGGCAGATACTGCCATCTGTTGGATAAACTATTCGCTACATATATAAGCATTTTACATTAGGTCTTTCTTCGCGTCATATGAGTATTAGAAGAGGTTATGTAAATAGGCAAACTTCCTATTCGCATCTTTCTTTGAAAGACGCGAAGAACCTATTCTAAATAAATTTAACGTATATACAGTAAGTATCATTAATAGTAATAGGATTATTTTTATAAGGGGGGCTGAAAAATATCTTCAGATTAATTATTCGTAAAAAGTACTACAAGCCCTTGCAGCATAAAAGCTGTAAATTAATTTTATAATTTGAGGAATAAAATACTATCATTAGTGAACAGAATATTATCGGACGATATTAAAAATTTGTACTTCAGTAACAACTTCTTCTCAAAAGTCCCCTGGGCAATAGCCCTACCCCTTTCTAATGCGGAAAATAATTTTCCGAACGTTGATAATAACGTAATCCGTCGCATAAAAACATAAACATACGATGCAATAAATGTTTACATTTGGAACGTCAGAGATGCTACAGTAGCGTCATCTAGTGATCGTGACATTTTTTTTTACCCTTTTTTTTACTATGCAGTTTCACCTCCTTCTTTACACTCCGCGGTCCAGACTAACGATTATAGCGATTATAGTTATTCCTCCCTTTAAATTCAATGACTTTGACAAAAATTCAGTGAGGAAAGAAATGTTACTTTTACTGCTAGAAACTTCTTATTGCCACGTACCATTCATCATCACCCGGATACCTCGAAGCTAATAATATCCAAAATTATGTATTACATTCCAAAAATGTAAAGCCACGGAAAGCCACGTTTTATGATGCTTGCCCTAGAAATAGAATTCCAATCTATTTAAGTACAAGTCCTAGGGCCGTATCCTCCTACCGTGCGACGAGAGTGACGTAGCAAGCGAATCCTTCTCGTTCGACTGCTACTAACGAATGAGCGAAAACTGGTATCCTCAAGCGTCTCTACTAAGGCTCCTATATAGCCTTAGCCTCTACGGGACGAAACGTTAAGGCTTTCGCCGATCGAAAGAGTTATTAGCTCCTCCTTCGCACCGCCCACATTTTGACGTTAAACGATAGTAAAACAACCAATGAGAAGATTTGTTGAAAAATAATCGTAACTTTAACTTTTTTTTTGGTAAACAGATTTGTAAACAACGTATCTGAAAAAACTTCAATGGCGCGTTTACTAAGGAAAACTTGCTGCCTTACTGTGCTTGTAAAAAGCTGCTCTGTAATAAATTAGTTTGTCATGCTCCTGAAATTTTTGAGGTTGGATTAGCATGGGAATTGTGGAATCGGGATCACGTACGATGGAGGCAGTATCTTAGAAGAGCTCCTAAGTTTTCAAAGGTGTTTTTCAGAAAATGTTCATTTATTTAAGAAAGATTTTCGCGAATATCTTCTACATTGTCTCGTTCTCAAAACCGAAAGCTCTCCTGTAACTAAAGGTCTTATCTTCCTTGCAATCTTTTACAACACCAAGACGGAACATTCAGTTAAATAGAACTTCTTTTCTCTAAGCTAAATCAAATATCTGTCACTAAAGTACCTTTAAATTCATTTATTTATTATGATCATTATTATTATACTCATTTTATTATATTCTGGCATTAAATACTTAGTAATTTCTTTAAATCATGTGGTTCTTTTTTTTTTTTTTTTTTTGTTTTGTTTTGTTTTTGGTTACCATCTCGTAAGGACGCTATCCTTATCAGTAGCCCTTATCAGTAGTGTAGTCTGTTAGCGCTACCCATTGGGGCTCCTTTGAGATATTTTTTCGAGAGGGAAAAAACACGATCTTGCGCCTCAATGAATGTATAGATTTATAGTTTTTGCTCCTTTAATCTATATTTGCTATCTATTTAAATTAAAAGCATATATTAATACAGTGTGCCTCAACTTGATAAAATAATACACATATAATAAATTATGACCATTAACTTAATAAATAAATAAAATGCTTTTTTTAAATTAACTAATATTAAAATTAAAAAACTCTGTAATTTATTTACTTATTTATTTTTGCTGATGTGTTCTAGACTTGTTTTAGATTTACGATTTTATCTGATGGTGTTTTGAATATATGAATATGTTGGAAACCGCAATAGATGATGTTACTTTAGTTAATGTATAATTTTGCATAATATTATATGTATCTTGATCTTATGTGTCTTCTGTTACTGTGTCTCGAGATAGAGGCTAACATATTGTTTCCCATGTTAAAAAATAAAAATTTAATTTAAAAATTTTTAAATTTTAGTTTCCCTGTTATAGCAAAAGTTAGCTTCTAAACTAGACTTATACTGTTATGTGACTGGACCCCCAATATTTATATTTTATTATTAATTTTCCCCCATCTTCACATCTATTCAGCTTTACAAAACACACTCATTACACATACCTGGAAGACTCTATTTAATGTAAATAATAAGAACTTCCTTTGACTACACTCATGGACACAATCGTGGGGTTTTTTTTTTTTTTTTAACAAAATTCTCTTACTTCCTTTCTTTTTCTTTCTATAGGCCCTTTTTTTTTTAATTACAAATATAATTTTTTTCCTCTCCATTACTTTTGGGCCTTTTATTTTTTACTTTATTTTGTCCCATCTTTTCTTCCTGGCCTTTCGAAATCGTATAAAATATACGATGTTCCTTTTTACTCTCCTCTGAAATACGAAATTGTCCCTCTTTCTGTATAACTTTCCTTCGCACCTATGCTTGATTTTTCGCCCATCGGTGCAGAAAGACTTAGAGGGTGCAACAAAAGACATCTGTCTACTTTGTCTGTCTGTCTAAACAACGTATGTTTTCCCATCTCTGTTTAGAATAAGCCGTCATTCCGGATAACTTCTCGTCAGTTAGAGACATTTGTGGAGAGACATTCATGGAAAAGCACCATGAAAGATACTATTTTATACACATCACACACGTGCATATTTATGTATTATTATTTAGATTGCTGTTATTCATTTCCACCATGACTTTTCTTTCAAGAAATTTAGGATCATTAAATAACTAAATTTTGTGTAATCTTGTTCATTTGAAGTTCTTTAGGCAGTTCTAAGGGGTTTTGATCCGCAGAGAACCCGTTGGCGCTTCGGGAAAGAACCCGTTGGCGCCGTTCCATTCTTACTCGCCAAGCTCGCGGTTCATCGACGACAACGAGCCGTAAACGTGATTTTTAGTGCATGTAAATTCAAGTTAGAAGATAAAACAATATATTAAGCATATGGTAGTAAAAATTCACAGATAATATGCATGTAGATGTAAAACTAAAGGGTTAAACGTGATATACGAAAATAAATTTGTATTAAATTCAAGTTAGCACAGAAAAGAATATATTATTAAGCATAAGACAATATATAAGCATTTATAACGGAAATAAAAATTCATTTAAAAAATATAAATTAGTATTAATATACCGAAATTAGCCGGTTAAACGTGATGTACGAAAAAAATTTGTCTTAAATTCCAGTTAACACAGAAAACAATATATTCCTTACACCAGCAGTTGTTTGCTAATTTTGATGACCATGGTGATGCATCAAACTATTCTGTCATCTTAGATAATCAATATTTTTTTATTTCAATTTAATCATCTATTTATGCCACACCTGCCATCCTCTGAAAGGTTATTGTTAAAAAAGCATTAACAATATATTATCTTGTTAAAATTTTACCCCATAAAAATTGCTTTATTCTCATAATTTAAGATGACAATAACCAATAATAAAAATAAAAGCATTACTTAATTAGTTAAAGTGCACATGCACATTTTTGCGGTCTACGAAAACAAATTATTTTAGACTTTGGAAAGCTCGTGGTTCTTAGAGCTATTAATAATTAAGAACACAACGTGAACAGCCGTGTTACAAATTAGGCCCCTCCTTTCATTCCGAACCGAGAACCGGCATCTATCTACGAAAATATTTCTAACTATTCGTTGTTAAAAAATTCAGAAGAAAAAAAAAATCTGAAATATTTCAGATTTTAAATTACGTCCAAAGGGGCGTTTTTTAACATTTTGTGTGTTACCTTTCTTTATTAAATATCATGTTCCTCGCACTTAAACCATAAGATCCAGTGCAACAGCAATATCGCAAAATAGTTTTAAAACGAGTGTTAAGTCCCTCTGAAGCCAGATGGCGCTGCCATCGTTACTGTTTACAAAAATAATGTTAATTACTTGGGAGAGTTGGCTTCAATGGGGAAGCAGAGAGTGATTGTGGGAGCCTGAGCGTCTCTCAAAAATTAGTATAATAAAGGTAAAGATATGTTACAAAGTAGTTTGAAAATTAGTTTAATTGAGAGTTACAGTCCACTTAAAAGCGCCGGATCATTTGAGTGGTCCGTCGAGCCGGAGAGATATCAGCTAAATAAATAATCTAGTGTAAAACAGTGAGTTTGCCATTTTGTTTCAATGGAATTTGTGTTTGTGGATTATAGCCAGTTGCTGAAAGAAAGGGGTAAGTAAAAAACCCTTGAAACTCTATTTATTATTAACTGTTGCATTTAGTAAATTCTGAATTAAGTTTGTGTGATAATTTGTTATTGATAAGTGTAGCGAAAATGGATACGAAACTGAAAGATGTTCTCACTAAAAAGAGAACTCAAAAAACTATCTTATCGAAGTTACAAAACTCAGCATTTGGGTATTTGGTGAGCGGTAGCATTGAAGATTTACCACATGAGAAACAATTAATGCATTGTGGGGTAATTTATGACAATGTCGAAGCACAGTTGAAGAAGTTTCTTGATTTGGAATCAATTGGTATCAGAGATGATCCCAATTATTACGATGAAGATAAAGCATTAGAGATATTCAACAAAACTGTTAGTTTCAAAGATGGTCGTTATATTGTTAGTCTGCCTTGGAAGAAACGTTGGGAACATTTAGGCGACAATTTTGGTGTCGCAGAAAAAAGAATAAAAATTCTGATGAGAAAAATGCAGCATGATAATACATTATACCTGAAATATAGAGAAACTTTAGAAGAGTACCTAAATCAAGGGATAATAGAAAGAGTATGTATATGTTTTGTGACACGAGCTATTCATCTTGAGCCTTTGTCAGATTTAACTTCTAGTGCTTTAATTGCCACTCTTAAGCGTTTCATGGCCAGACGTGGCAAATGTGCGAAAATATTCACTGATAATGCCCCTAATTTTGTAGGAGCAAATTCTCTGTTGAAGAAATTTTACAATGTAATTAATTTTCCTGATAAAACTTTGGCCTCATATTTCACGTCCGAAAGAATAGACTGGAACTTTATACCTCCCAAGTCCCCTCGTTTCGGAGGGCTATGGGAAGCCGGTGTAAAGTCCGTAAAGTATCATTTAAAGAGAACGATAGGAAATTTGCGTTTTACATATGAGGAGTTTGAAACCATAATTGTGCAGGTAGAAGGAATACTAAATTCGAGACCTCTTACACCTATTTCCAATGATTTTGATTGTTATGACGTTTTGACCCCAGGTCATTTTTTAATAGGGAGATCAATACAGACGATTCCGGAGCCAATGATAATAGACGTAACTGAAAATCGGTTAAGCCGGTGGCAGAGAACAACGAAAGTAGTTCAAATTATTTGGAAGAAATGGTCAAATGACTATTTAGGAACTCTGCAGCAGAGAAACAAGTGGATGATAGAGAAGGACAATATTTCTGTTGGTACTATGGTACTCGTCAAGGAGGATTATCTGCCAATTTGCAAATGGATATTAGGTCGGGTTATTAAAGTCTATCATGGATCTGACAATAAAGTAAGAACGGTTAAAATCAAAACAAAATCAGGAGAATTAAAAAGAGCGATAACAAAGATCGCTGTTCTTCCGATAGAAAACTGAAATGATATTTTTGCATATGTATTGTATTGTTATAGTATTATAATAGCTGTAGTTATAGTAATAGTATATTATGTTGTTTATAAGTATATTAACTTTGTTAAGAATGTTTGTATAATTTCTTGAAATTTTGTAATTTCAATCCGGGGGAGTGTTAAGTCCCTCTGAAGCCAGATGGCGCTGCCATCGTTACTGTTTACAAAAAGAATGTTAATTACTTGGGAGAGTTGGCTTCAATGGCGAAGCAGAGAGTGATTGTGGGAGCCTGAGCGTCTCTCAAAAATTAGTATAATAAAGATAAAGATATGTTACAAAGTAGTTTGAAAATTAGTTTAATTGAGAGTTACAGTCCACTTAAAAGCGCCGGATCAACGAGCATATCTTTAGAATTTCCGATACAGACACTCACGCGCTGGAGATAAAAATGTTTTTTCTGCACAACGTTGCCATTGCTCGCTTTGAAATCCTTGAGTTTGTTAATCAAAAATTCGTCAAAGTTTTAAAAATTAGCAAATCGATCATAAAACAAATTTCAAATTTCAAATTTGGTCTTCCACATGCTCATATTCGTTGGAGGATTACGTTATTCAAAATTCGATGACTCTATGTACCGTTGTTTTATCACAATACGAGAAATATACATACATTTATGCAGATTTTTCATTATTTAATTTCTTCAAATATAATGCAGGACTCTAACATTTTGTGGCAACAGTTTTAAAAGTGAACCGACATTTATGAGTCCGACGCAAAATGCCAAAACGAAACTAATAGTCCTTCGGGATTCAAATCCCTTTGGACTAATAATAATAAATAAGAGAAGAATAATATAAATCTGCAAATGCGAACAACGACAGTCTTAATTCAACAAAATAAACGCAAGAGGAATGGTTGCAAACTTCGAACAAGCGAATGGGATAAATCCGAAGGGTTACCAAGTTAGAACTATTATCGCCAAAGTTGGCGATGTTGACATTTGCCGGGTTCTCTGCGGAAGTGCTTTCCCTTTGACTTTTTAGGTCGTTTAATATCATCAGAAAAACATTACTGAAATGAAAGTGCTGATGACTCAACATAATCTAACAGGAAAGGCATCTGATGTTGCCTATTGCCTGATTTTTCTCTTGTAATGCTAGTGATACGTTAATATTATTGTATTAAATTAGAAGTAACCGGAAGAAATGAATTCTACAGTTTTGGCATAAATTTAGATTATTCGCAAAGTAATTTTTATGTATTTATTTGCAGTATATGATTTTTTGCGATTATACTATAAATGTAAAATGTTACCAATCTTATTAGTGTACGTTTGTAATCAACCAACGTTGGTATTAGTCTTGAAAATAGCACTTTTAAAATTTCGTCTAAAATTAATAAAGTTTAGAAAGTTAACTTGTTTTCAAATAACATTACATTAAAGGAAAAAGTTTTTGGAAAACCTTAAAATAATTCTCATTTAAAAATTATAAAAATGGAAAGTAAAAAAAAAAAGTTATATATATTTTCCATATGGAAATTTAATTTGCCATACGATACTAGAACAATTTAGCTGACACAACTTTGATGTCTTTGTCAATTTGGAAAATCAATTTAAAAAATTAAAAATTTAAAAAATTTGCTTTATAAAAATTTAGGAGTGATATTATTTTAATATTGTGATTCTTTACACTTGAATTACACAAGACGTCAAGAAGAATGTTAACTCATAATACAGGAAATTGGTCTTCAAGAAATGTTTAAAAATGCATTTAAAATATTTTCAAATTTGCATATGATTTTGCTGAAAATTATAAGCATTATTCAAATAGGCAATAGTTTTAAGAACTTTATTATTTTTAATTTATCAAATAGCCTAGTGGCCACTAGGTCATCAGGCTGTATGCTTTCCAGTATTTTTCAACAAGGCAATGAAAATGATTGTGGGGCATTTGTCAGTATCAGCAGTGGTCATGTCTTGTTCAGTTAAGCACAAAATACACACAGAAGAGTCAGCGATATTAAAACAAAGTAAATAGGCACAGATACAGTCATGCAATGCATATCGTGTGAAATTTGTATTCACACTGTAAGTTGCAACTGCTTATATTTTGTAATTAGGAATGTCATATGCAAACACATATGTCTTGTGCAAAAAATAAAAGTCGGGCAGAGTAGTTTGTGTGAACCTAAATTTGATACCAAATCAAAAATTTGAAGTAGAGAATGTCAGTTGGAAGCACCATTATTGTACACACTGTTTCAAATATTTATTCACTAAAGCAGTTCAAAAATCCATACTCTTATTCAAAGCACACTTAGTTCTCAGATTAATAAATCTGTTGAATTAATTCAGAAGATTAACCTCTCGAAGCCGGCTGGCAGTTGTACCAGGAGAATGACTTTCTCAGACGCCGGCATTGGTACAACTGTCGTACCATCCATGCCCTCCCCATTTTAGAGAATCGCCTATCTGTAGATATTTGGGTGGTCCATTGTCGCTGCTCAGAGTAGCCGCTGGCTACGCATTATTTTCCTCTTCTTATCAGTTTGGCTACATTTTAGCAAAAACCGCAGGTTTCGTCTCGCGCCAATATATTTGAAAATTAAATAGAGGCCATCTCTTTCTCAATCTGTCTCATAATTTTAATGCTAATTTTTTTAGTACTGACTTTTGCTATGATTAAAACGTCAGCGATTTTGCACGCTCTTTAAGCTTACCATATTTAATGTTTTTTTAATCATAACAAATAAGAATAGATTAATATTTTAGATTTAATGCCCTTCTAGAAAATAGGTAAAATCGCTTTTATCATTTACTTCCTTTTCATACTTATGAATAATAAGATTTTATTTTGACATTTTTTTGTGGAGTGCATAAAACCCTTAAGAACTGTTAACTCTTTCAAAGTGCTTCTTTTATGCAGGCAATTTTGTCTGATTTATCAGGAGATAAATAAGAGACAATTGTATGCATAATAGTTTTTGTGATTTTCATTCATTCAGTGATTGCTTTCAATGGTTTTCATTCATTGTAAATTAAATAAAATCAATTTATCTTTAGACCCCCTTCTAGGATGAGATCTGCCAAAAAGTATTTAAATATCAATAAAGCTCACATTACTTCTAAATTGAATCAAAACATCGGTTACATTTTATAAAATTTCAGCGAGTTTTATTTGCTGAAATTCTTATACTCCTCAAGAGATAAAGGGAATTCAGACAAGTTGATAAAAAATATCTTTAAAAAAGGTTGTTATTTTGTCTGTAATAAGGTGTATGTCAACTTACTATTAAATGTATGAAAATTAGGATTGGATTATGGAAAAGCACGCGAATGCTATCTGCTTAAGGGGATGGATGCTTTCGTGTAAATCTTTTTAAGAGAAATTGCTCGCATTTACGTTCCTGGTGGAAAACTCCACATGTAATCAACCCGTTCTTCGGTATTGATTGGATTAATTTTGTTCGTTTACTGAATTACATCAAAGCACACAACAACTACCTGTATAAGTGGAGTTATGCCTTCGCGAAGGACTTTCTAAGAGAAGCTGGCTTGCATTTACGTTACACAAAAACTGTGAATCCAACTATTTTGCCGGGATTCAAACCCAAGCGAGCTACAAGTGTTCAGCCACCTTTACCGCTCTACTGAGGAGCCCGTAAAAATATTGATAAAGGAAAAGTATTGAAATAACCGGTTTAATTTACTAACCTATATTTCTCAATCGACAGTACATAAATTACGCATATGAGGGGGATTATTTGTGAATAAATAAACTGTATTGCACTTTTCTCCACTATTTCATATTACGATGGAATTATTGCATTTCAAAGTTATTTCTCATGAATTAATTTTGCTCTTCATGATTTTTGATATTTTCAAAGAGAAAATTCCACGCTTTAAATAAAATACACAAGAAGATACTTTATGCAAAATTTGGCGCAAACGGTTTTCTTAATTTTGCTTTGAAAATATTCCAGGGTAATCGTTTTCATTACTGGAAGAAATATGAAAACAGATTTACTACATTGTGTCAACACCCAATATTTCCTTATTCTTTTGAAAAGGTGAAAGATTACTCTTTCTAAAATAAATTAGAAAATATATTATGTGCAAATAGAATATTCGTTGAAAATGAAATAGACTTCAACTTTTGGATATAACGATGGTTTTAGACGAAATTTCTACCTATGAAAAGAAATTGACGTATAATTAATTCTTCATGAACATTTAAAACTGTTCTCAAAATTCTTTTGATGATTGCATGTATAAGTCACGGATTTTTTTCTCTGCTAACATAAACAAAAGACAATTTTACAAAGAAAAATTCTCATTAAGGATATACCTTCTTTGCCTGATAGTCCAAGGTAATATTTGTTAAATTTAAATGATTAAACGCAACCAATGTATCTCGGATTTTGATTTTTATATTATAACAACAAAATTATCGAAAAAAGCAGATTTAAATCTCTGTTATTGTTATGTAAAGCTTTATTATTGCTGTAAGTTCATCTCAAAATCTAATTGTATTGAATCTCATTCTAATCATCTAATGGTAATAAATATTATTATTATTATTATTTCATTAAATTATTTTATTAATGAAAATATGTTATTAAAAATCGCATTCCAGCCTGCAGACTTACAAATCTAGTCCGTATTTACTATATTTTGTTAAATTTTGTTCTCGCTTTCTAATTTCTAATACGAAAATACGTGAATATAAATGAAGAGTGAAAACAAAGTTAAAAAATTCACAAATTATTTACGAGATTGATTAGAAATAGTGAGTGAAATGTAAACATTGCATACATTTTGTTCTAAATAAAGTGTGCACTGGATATGCATCCAGTACTGCATATTTATTTATAACTTCATTTAAATGAAAGCAAAATAATCATCGAAAAAATTGCAAATCTAGCAACCCGTCTACTATGGGACGTAAGCGTCCGACAAACATGTAAATTTTACTTCATCCATGGAGGGGAACTAACGACTTTTCCCATTAGGAAAATGTCAAAGAGGGGGCAAAACTGTTTCGGATCGTGCCGGTCTGATGTCTATATTATGAGAATTTGGGACCGGTTTTAGAAGGTTAACAGTCAAATAAGACAACTAGATCCTGTGACTCAAAATAATGCTATAGTTAAAACAAACAGAATACAGTCAAAAGTCTTTAATCCGAACTCGTCGGGACTTCGGCGATTCCGGATTATAGATCATCAGTTTAAATCTGGTAAGATGGCATGCAGAAATTATAAAATTAAAAATATGAAACCGTAATTTATAAAATAATGAGCAATTATGAACTAAAGGGTATCAAAATTTACAAAAAAAGAAGCTTAATATTTATTTGTTTACTTTATTAAACATTTCTTTCAACGCGCGCATGCGTAAAGCATACCTTACGCATACCCGAAATTAGAAAATTGCAACCAGAAAACTATTTGATTTGTATTCGTGATATTTATAATGACGAGGAATTTGATTTAAATCATATCAAAGACGGAGTACATCGAAATTAAATACTACATTTAGTAAGGAATTATAAGCCGAATAAAATAAAAACATCTGCCCTGAAGATAACGATAGTGCTGACAGATCAACTTTCAGTTCATTGCGCGCCGCGACGTCACCCCCCCCCCGCGCAGAGCAGCGTGAAATTGATAAACAGATTTCCGAATGGTTAGATAAACAAAGGATATGGCTTTATCCGTTTTTTGTTTGATGGACATCGAAACATGCTTTCGTTTTCTAGATCCTTTGGGAGCTCCAGCATTGGAAATTCTATTTGACATAATCGAAAGTTCAAGCTTACTTTTATAAAATTGCTCTTACAGTCTGCAAAAAATAATAAGCCGGATCCAATTCGAAGATTAAGGAACAACGCAATCATCAACATTAACTGAAATAGATAATTAGAGCTTATACCGTCCGTTATACATTAAACGCGCACACGAAAACATATTCTGCGTGCGCAGTCGTAAATGTCTTGCGCGCACGCGTAAAATGCCTATGCGCATGCATCAACGCGGCGCATGCGCAGAAAGATTTTAGCTTTGAGGTCCGGATTATGGGTGTCCGAATTAACGACTTTTGACTGTATTAAATGATTTAAGCACTTTTTTAAATTCTCAGCTAGATGTGCCAGGTTTTAAAACTGCTTTCACCAGCATGTCAAACTATGAGCATAAAAAGCCAAACATGTTTTTCCCCCCTACAAAACAGAAACCCAAAACTAGAAGAAATAAAATTTCTAAACCATTGGTGAATGAAATGGATCTTATTAAGGGTGAAATTTTAAATGTTGCAAGTGAAGTTGCTGATTATGTTGCTTCTTCTGAAGACCACACATATTCAAAAAAATAAAGAAGCCAATTTCTAATGAATTAAAGTAAAGTAAAGAAATTATTAAGATATAATGGGAAAATTGAAAAAATGTTTTAGTTCGTGTATTTATTTGAATTGATGCTTCATTTAATCCTAAATATATTTAATAAATTTTGCAAACTTGGGGGGGGGGACAAATACTGTACTTGTGTGCACTTTTGTGGGAAAATTTTAATTTAGTGTTCAAACAGATTTTTAGTTTTTTTTATAATAAAGTCATGTATAGTTATGATTTTTTTATGTAACAGTAAATCTAATTATGTAAATATTATTTCTATATCTTAAATTTCTTGTTTTTTGTAATTGTGTGCTCATAATAAAAATACTGGATGAATACTTCATTAAGGAAAGAGTTTGATAAAATGTCTTTTCTATTGGAGTATTTTTCCAGACTTATAAAAATCAAAAGCAATTAAATATAAAGTTCTTGTTGATTCTTTCAGTTTAATATTTTCCTTGTACTTTCTTTATATATGTAAAGATAAATTTCAGAATTTTGTGTGATTATATTAAACAGTATTTGTTTTAAAAATCTAAAAATATTTCTTAGGTATGTTTTGTAATCTTTCTAAATTTTAAATTATTATGTTGTTAATACACATGTAATACTTATACTCATCTTAAGAAGCAACTGAATTGCACAAAGACTGTAATTTGTATTGTAGATTGTAAAAATAAAAGATGATATTCCTGCATGGTGTGCTAATGCTACTGAATATAAAGATAACCAAATGGCTGAGTGAATGTTCAGTCAGATGCTTCTTCTATCATGATAACTTATTTTGGTTCTAGTGAAAGTTAAAGTGTTTCAAAAGGAGGTTAACTGAAATACAAATTATTCTTTTACAGAAGTAAAAAAAAGTACTGAGTACTGAAAAGTACTCGGTGCTTTTTCAGTGCTAGCGTAGTTAAAGTCATTGAACACTGGTTGTTTCATTAACATTAAAACATAACATTTTTGCATATCCATATTCATGTTATTAACATTCATAGAATTGTTATGATAACAATAAACAAAATATTTCCAGTTATTATACAGGCTGGTTACATAAGATTTTTGCGGTTCTTCTCTCCCCTTATGTCATATAAACATGGACCAGTTTTCCTTAGAAAGTTTTCTGTAAAAGCAGTTTGTATTGCTTCCCATTAATAGACTTAATATTGCTTTGTCATAATCAAATATTTCAATCCTAGAAGGAATGGATACATAGAGCTTAAACATAACGAAACAATATTAGTGTAGCAGATATTCCAGTGTGCTTCTGTATACTAATTATGCCAGATTTATCTTCCTTTTTATTCCTTAATAAAGTAACCTTATACATCAGTTTAATTTAGACACGTGTTGATTTCAATTCACATTTCAGTAGAATTTTGTTATAGTAAAATTCTTATTTACTATTCTTATTTATATTTTAGATCTATGAATATGTTATTTTTTTCTCTTAACTGCTGTAAGCTATCTCACATGAAAACATACTAATAAAACATAGTCTTAAATACACTATTAAATTCTAAAAACCTTGCTACCTGGTTTGGCTGCACTAGCCTTAGTTTGGTCTACCCGAGATCACATGCCTGTTGTCATATATTGAATGGAAAGCATTTTCATTCTCAGCAATATGGAGTTTCACACACACACACATCTCCTACAAAAAGAGCTCTGGTGCTTAATCGGTTTTGTAGTAGAAAGAAGTAAATTTCCAATATACCAGCAAAAGAAAAATATTGGAATTCTCCTTTATAGAAGAGAAATTTTGATTGTTTTTGATTAAGTATCCATGCAAAATTTTTTCCCTCTGGGCAAAATTCAACTTGAGAGTGATGTAGAACAATTGTGCATTTTGAGTGATGATCTGGTGTACTTTAGTGTCTGATGTACTCTTGTAGTCAGGAGTTTTATCTCTGCATTTCAAAAATTATAATATGAGGGTTGAATTTTAATTATTTTTAAAATCTCTGTTCTTCTCTTACACTTGTTTTAAATTATTTTGGTTCTAAACTCTAGCATTAATATGTTGCAGCAAATTCATACCTTGCTGTTACACTATTTCATTCTTTTCTTGAAAAGGCATGTGTAGATACTAATTAGAAATAAGTGAGAGCAGCCCAGTGGCCCTTTCTAAATCATAAATATAAATGAGGCTTACAAGTGCTATTTGTTTTATGTGTGGATAAATGTACTCTGGCCGTAATGTATATTAACCTTTCAGTATTTAATATGTGTAGCACTAGCTGATAAAGAATGATTTGAAACAATAATAATTATTTAACATAACTAATTTCTCCTATAATTAAGACACAATAACACGCCGAATAAATACTAATTTAGAAGTCAAACAACAAAAATCAGCGTTATATTTACAAAATTTTCACAGGACTAGTTTCGATGGTTTTACCGAACCATCATCTTCAGCTGCAAAACCGCAAATGAACAAGATAGGAAATAATGATTAGATAAGATAAGAAAGCCTGGACAAGAATAAGCAAGTGGCGCCATCTGTTGGCGAAACCAGAACAAAAACATAGTTTCTCTAAAAGCCGAAGGCAAATTTGGATTGGAATTAGGATCGTTAACTAGAACAGAAAGATTTTTATGAATGTGAAATGCCTCTAGAAAATCCAGTTCTCCAATGGAAGATGTTTTTTGAATAATTTTGGCAGCAGAAAAATTGAAAGTGTGATTTTCGGACCAACAATGTTGAGCAACAGAAGACTTCTGTGTTTCCTTTTTTCTAACATATGCCTCATGTTCTTTGACGCGAAATTTTAAGGCTCTCTTAGTTTGGCCAATGTAAATTAAACCACACTGGCAAGGAATCCTATAAATACCCCAGGAATTCATATCCGGAATGGGGTCCTTGAGTATAGAAGTTGGCATTTTATTGATGGGAGAATAAACAACCCGAAAGTTAAATTTCTGCAAAATATGTGCAACTTTATAGCTAATTGATGGAAAGAAGGGAATGACAACAGAATTTTTATAATCTCCTAAAATAAGAGTGTGGCTTTTAGTGTGTTGAGATGAAAATTTTTTAACTGCTTGATTAATAATGTTGGGTGAAAAGCCCCTGTCAATAGCTATTGCTTTTAAATAATTTAGTTCTCCATCAAGGGCTAGTTTGGAGGAACAAACTTGAAGAGCACGGAAAACTTAGGAATAAAATGAAGCTAACTTTTGTTTAGTCGGATGACATGATTTAAAGTGTGGTGGAAGGCAAACCGATGAAGGTTTACGGTAAACTGTAGTACTGAAGTTGGATGTGTTACGTGTGACCAGAATGTCGAGAAACGGAAGAGAATTGCAAGTCTCAAGTTCAAAAGTGAACTGAATAGCAGGATCAATAGAATTCATTGTTGAAAGAACTTTATTTAAATCATCTTTATTACCTTCAAACAGGGTAAAAGTATCGTCTACGTAGCGGAACCATGCCGGGAAGTTTAAAGTTTCAAACAATTTTGATTCATAATAATTCATAATAATTCATAATAATCATGTAGATATCAGCCAGGATGGGACTGAGGGGGCTTCCCATGGCTAATCCATCAGTTTGCTTGTAATATTTATTTTGGAAAACAAAATGTGTTTGTTTCAAACAGAGTTGAGTGAGAGAAATTAGCTCATCAATTTCGATGCAAGAGAAATGAAATTCGCGAAGTCTGGTTTCTAGACATCTTAATGCACCCTCCACTGGGACATTGGTGAATAATGATTTTACATCAAAAGAAACCATGAGTAAATTACTAGGAGAAATGTTTTTAACCTTTTTTACAAATTCTATTGAATTTTTTATGGTGTAAATGTTATTGTCTAATAGAGTGGTATCTTATCTTATCTAATCATTATTTCCTATCTTGTTCATTTGCGGTTTTGCAGCTGAAGATGATGGTTCGGTAAAACCATCGAAACTAGTCCTGTGAAAATTTTGTAAATATAACGCTGATTTTTGTTGTTTGACTTCTGAATTAGTATTTATTCGGCGTGTTATTGTGTCTTAATTATAGAAGCCCCAAACAGGCTTACATTTTGCTTTCTTTTTTGCACGTGGTGTGGCCGCCATTTTGTGATTGTAGGAGTTTCGGTGAGTACATTTTTGCAATTTTAAAGTTATTTTTATGTTTTGTACATTTGGATATTGTGCTTTGCTTGTCTGATTTCATGCATTTTGCTTACAAACGTTTTGTTTTCTATTCATTTCAGTGAGGGATTTTTCTGCTGTTTTGTGTGTACTTTATTATTGCTCAGTTAATTTAATTTGATTTTCTGCATTGTTTATCATGCCTTCATCCGTTAATCGTTTCACTAAATTACGCCTGAAACGGCAAAAATTCCTGAATAATCTTGACTTTTTACTTAAATGTAAATATAAAAAATTGATCCCCAATTTTATTCAAATCAAATCTAATCAAAAACCTTCGAGTCGCGTTTCAAGAATTCTGTTAAATTGCAAGCTTGCCTTACTTCGGTCCGTGATAAGGGATACACGTCAACAATTGTCCAAAATTGAACATGAACTCTATAAGCTTCATCTGGAACTCGCTAATTCATATCCAAAATTCACTGCCCTTGAACAAAAGTCTTGGTCTAGAACGGAGAATGCAGTTAACCGTCATAAAAACACCCTTGCAGTTAAATTCGAAAAACTTCTTTTACAGTCTTCCAGTTCAAGTAGTTCAAAAAATCTTCCCATTGTAAACACCAAGCCAATAGTTAATATTTCTAATGTTAGTCTTTCAGAAGAACAAGAGAGAATTCTAAAATATAACTTTAACTTCTCACAAACCTGTAAACCTTCGATTCCAAAGATTTTGGCTCCTATCGAAAAAGCTTTCAAGTTCAGTAAAGTTTCAGATTCACAGAAAGAAATGATTAGGCATCTTATCGCTCATAATGTGAAATTCAATAATAAACCTTTGAAACCAAATCTCACTGCGAGAGAAAGAGCTACAATGCGTGAAATTCATTCTAACCCGGATATTATCATTTCAAAGGCCGACAAAGATGGCCAGATAGTCGTCATGGATAAGAACACTTACATCGATGGTGTCAACGAAGGACCATATAATCTGATCCCTAAAGATCCTTCACCTTCGGACTTATCCAAAATAAAAACTGCGATCAAATCTTCGCAAATCATTTCAAGCAACTTAAAACATTCGCTTATCCCATCTGTTGCGAATTGTGCCAGATTATATGCTCTTCCCAAAATTCATAAAAGTGGTATTCCTTTCCGCCCTATTGTATCAAATTTAGGTACTGCCTCGTATCCATTAGCTAAATATTTAGTTTCTAGATTTTCCACTCTATTAGACAATAACATTTACACCATAAAAAATTCAATAGAATTTGTAAAAAAGGTTAAAAACATTTCTCCTAGTAATTTACTCATGGTTTCTTTTGATGTAAAATCATTATTCACCAATGTCCCAGTGGAGGGTGCATTAAGATGTCTAGAAACCAGACTTCGCGAATTTCATTTCTCTTGCATCGAAATTGATGAGCTAATTTCTCTCACTCAACTCTGTTTGAAACAAACACATTTTGTTTTCCAAAATAAATATTACAAGCAAACTGATGGATTAGCCATGGGAAGCCCCCTCAGTCCCATCCTGGCTGATATCTACATGATTATTATGAATTATTATGAATTATTATGAATCAAAATTGTTTGAAACTTTAAACTTCCCGGCATGGTTCCGCTACGTAGACGATACTTTTACCCTGTTTGAAGGTAATAAAGATGATTTAAATAAAGTTCTTTCAACAATGAATTCTATTGATCCTGCTATTCAGTTCACTTTTGAACTTGAGACTTGCAATTCTCTTCCGTTTCTCGACATTCTGGTCACACGTAACACATCCAACTTCAGTACTACAGTTTACCGTAAACCTTCATCGGTTTGCCTTCCACCACACTTTAAATCATGTCATCCGACTAAACAAAAGTTAGCTTCATTTTATTCCTATGTTTTCCGTGCTCTTCAAGTTTGCTCCTCCAAACTAGCCCTTGATGGAGAACTAAATTATTTAAAAGCAATAGCTATTGACAGGGGCTTTTCACCCAACATTATTAATCAAGCAGTTAAAAAATTTTCATCTCAACACACTAAAAGCCACACTCTTATTTTAGGAGATTATAAAAATTCTGTTGTCATTCCCTTCTTTCCATCAATTAGCTATAAAGTTGCACATATTTTGCAGAAATTTAACTTTCGGGTTGTTTATTCTCCCATCAATAAAATGCCAACTTCTATACTCAAGGACCCCATTCCGGATATGAATTCCTGGGGTATTTATAGGATTCCTTGCCAGTGTGGTTTAATTTACATTGGCCAAACTAAGAGAGCCTTAAAATTTCGCGTCAAAGAACATGAGGCATATGTTAGAAAAAAGGAAACACAGAAGTCTTCTGTTGCTCAACATTGTTGGTCCGAAAATCACACTTTCAATTTTTCTGCTGCCAAAATTATTCAAAAAACATCTTCCATTGGAGAACTGGATTTTCTAGAGGCATTTCACATTCATAAAAATCTTTCTGTTCTAGTTAACGATCCTAATTCCAATCCAAATTTGCCTTCGGCTTTTAGAGAAACTATGTTTTTGTTCTGGTTTCGCCAACAGATGGCGCCACTTGCTTATTCTTGTCCAGGCTTTCTTATCTTATCTAATCATTATTTCCTATCTTGTTCATTTGCGGTTTTGCAGCTGAAGATGATGGTTCGGTAAAACCATCGAAACTAGTCCTGTGAAAATTTTGTAAATATAACGCTGATTTTTGTTGTTTGACTTCTGAATTAGTAATTTCTCCTCTTCTAGGTGCTCAAAATTTTTCTCTGACAGTTTCTTAGCCTAATGAATAAATAATTCATTAATAAATACAGTCAAAAGTCTCGTCGGGACTTCGAAGATTCCGGATTATCGATTTTTCCGGATTATAGATCATCAGTTTAAATCTGGTAAGATGGCATGCAGAAATTATAAAATTAAAAATATGAAACCGTAATTTATAAAATAATGAGCAATTATGATCTAAAGGGTATCAAAATTTACCAAAAAAGAAGCCCAATATTTATTTGTTTACTTTATTAAACATTTCTTTCAACGGGCGGTTGCGTAAAGCATACCTTATGCATAGCCGAAATTAGAAAATTGCAACCAGAAAACTATTTGATTTGTATTCGTGGTATTTATAATGACGAGGAATTTGATTTAAATCATATCAAAGACGGAGTACATCGAAATTAAATACTACATTTAGTAAGGAATTATATGCCGAATAAAATAAAAACATCTGCTCTGAAGATAACGATAGTGTTGACAAATCAACTTCCAGTTCATTGCGCGCCGCGACGTCTTCCCCCCCCCGCGCAGAGCAGCGGGAAATTGATAAACAGATTTCGGAACGGTTAGATAAACAAAGAATATGCCTTTATCCATTTTTTGTAGCAATTTGTTTTTTGTTTGATGGACATCGAAACATACTTTCGTTTTCTAGATCCTTTGGGAGCTCCAGCATCGGAAATTCTATTTGACATAATCAAAAGTTCAAGCTTACTTTTAGAAAATTGCTCTTACAGTCTGCAAAAAATAATAAGCCGGATCCAATTCGAAGATTAAGGAACAACGCAATCATCAACATTAACTGAAATAGATAATTAGATAATTTTAGCTTATACCGTCCGTTATACATTAAACACGCACGCGAAAACGTATTCAGCACTTGCGCAGACGCATATGCGCAGTCGTAAATGTCTTGGGCGCACGAGTAAAACGCCTATGCGCATGCGTCAATGCGGCGCATGCGGAGAAAGATTTTAGCTTTGAGGTCCGGATTATAGATCATTCCGGATTATGGGTGTCCGAATTAACGACTTTTGACTGTAATATGAATAAAAAATTGAGTAACAAATGTAATTGTTACTGTGAACATAAAGAACCACTACATCATATTATTTAGCCTAATTTTCATATAACAAAGATGAAATAAAGTTTGAAATTTACTACAATGTGACACAGTAGTACAAATAATAAATATTGTTAATAAAAAGTGAATTTCCTGTATGTTTACAACATATTTATTTCACACAGATTTGATGTTTGTAATGAAATGCAGTATGCCTGAAACACACATAAAAATGACATACGCTCGTATCATAAATACGGTTCTGTACAAATTAAAGACATGTTTTTGAATTAAACAAGGAAACAAAAGTAAACGTAATATTAATAAATTTCAGCAATTAAGAAACGAAATACTAAGCTTGCACTATTGTTACAGTAATTTAAAACATTTTGAACATGAATTTAAATCGGTAATAACATAAATATAGGTGTATACATTGTTATATTATTTACGGTATAGAAGTAAAAATTTATGAACATTTCAGTCAATGTACATGGGAAGCGCAAATATAAAGTAATATTATATGCGCATATAAAAAATAAATTCAGGATTCTGCCAAAAATATAATTAATCAAGCACACTTCAGTTTCAATTACAATCGGCAAACTAAGGCACCATAGACAAAACGATTTAAAAGCTGCAAAACAAGACATGTCTTTAATTTTTCCCATTGGCGATATTGTCGCCAAATATAGTTTCCGTGTAGGTGATTTTAAACCAATCACAGCTCAGAAATACGTCGGAGCTTCCTACATTTAACGATGTGTACGCAAAACTCCCTATCGCAGCACTACTCAGTTCCCGTGGGGTAGAATAGCTCACGTGATTCAATGCGATGCGACGTTTCAAGGCCCTTTTTAGGGCCGTAGACCGATAAAATAGGGTCAGGATACGGATATCGATCGATTTTACTGAAAGTAACGAGTAACGATACGATAGTAACGAGTACTGGTTCACCGAGTAACGAATACTTACGGGTACACAATTTCTCGTTACTTCTACAGCACTAATCATAACCTTGGCTGCTTTTGAACAATGCACTTGGTTTCAAAATTTATTTTGGTAACCTTAAGTTGCTACAGCGATTTCGAAAGGCATCATGGGAAAAAGTACACATTTTCGGTAAACTCTTCCGGTTTCAGGGTCTCAGCTATCTGTAAAATTCTGTCTAGGCGCTTGTTAGGCTCAGACACCCTGGTGTTGCAAACAAGCGCCTGGCCTCAGCCACCACCCCTGTTCTTATTGGTTGCCGTTTATGACGTCAGGCTGAAAAGATTCCATCATCTATTTCGTTTGAGTTATGTCAAGAGGAACATATAACTACTTTGGATTTGGTTCTCTCCTGTGTTAATGCGAATTTGTGCAATGTAACAGAATATTTGCAATTAAAACGAACCTAAGAGTATAAGAAAATATGTCGGCACTTTTTATATAAATTGTTTAATCATGTTAATGGAATAGATAAAACTTTATAATGCGTAAATAGTGTTTGGCTAAGCAATCTGTATTCAATGCAATTCATAGCGCTATCTGATATTTAAGAAATGTGTTTTATAATTTCATATAAAAGGAGACCATTAACAAGATTTGCTTCGTCAGCAATGTCAAAAAATAGCACTTAACTCTTACTGTGTTAATAATGTCTGCCGCAGTTTTCATGAATTAGCGGTTTATTTTGCAGAGAAGTGTTTTTAAAAGTGATATAAATGTAAAATTTAGTTATTTCTTTATAAAAATGAACTGTTTGATAATTAAATAACCTTCCTTTCATTTATTGCTTGTTATAAAGAGATTGTTTGGTATCAAAATTGTTCTTAGTCAGATTAATTTTTTACTTTCTAATCCTAGGCATTAATTTCTCCTCGTTTGTGGTTAAAAATAAGATAAAGTTATAAGATACTTTTAAATCGTAAAATACTTATAATATCGTTTATTTGACTTTGTCAATTGGAGTTATCATTCTGCTTTTTTATGTATTATTGTTTTGTTTCTTAACTTTTATATCTTATAAAAAGTGTTTATTGTCAAATGACTTCGATATTCGTCTAATGACCAAAATACTGCTAAACGATTATAGACTGCACATCGAATTGCACCTTTTTTCTAATATTATGTATATTAACAATATATTTCTGAAGCTGCTTTTTATTTTTGTAATTTTTTCGCAAATAGGGCAAATTATTCCATTGCTTCGCCTGTTTCAGCGCTAAAATGATCTCGAGCTCAAGCTTTTGGCGCACAAAAATGCTGCAGAGAATTCTTTTCGTCACTGTTTGACATCAGAAATCGTGTCCAATAAGAGCTTGGGGTGGTGGCTGGGGCCAGGCGCTTGTTAATTTGTCTGTCTGTATGTTACTTCTCGCCCTTCCGCGCATGCTCAATAATTACCATTCAGGCGATTTGTCCATGACGTCAAAAATTCGAAAAGTGGGGTAGGGTTTGGAAATACGCGTTCCGTTTGCATATTTCACAAGTGCACATCAGCGTAGCCACTGAGGGAGGGGTTTCGAAAATAGACCAATGAGCGTCTATTGCTCTTGTGACGCTAAATCTTCATGCATGTGAGCGTATTTCGTTTACGTTTTAATTTGCATTTGTTTCGCGGTAAAAAATGTATGGCGTAGTAGAAGAAAATCTCGTTGTGCATTCGTTTCATGAGTTTAATTAATCGCTGACATTTTACTTTCGCGATTTTTATCACAATATTTGGATTGATGTTCACGGCATATTATCGCTCTTTTCATCGAGAAAATGACTCGAAGCTATAATTCGAATAGCTATAATTAAAATGATTCGAAGCTATAATTAGCTTCGAATATTATGCATTTAATTAACACCTGTGAATTAAGAAAATTCGAGCGTATAGTTTTTTTAAATAATTTTTCATATAGACCGCAATAAAAAGTTCTGACTTCTATTTACATATATAATTGGTGTAAATATTTTTCTCATATGCATAGTTTTATATAAAGATAGCATTTGGGCTCAGATGTTTATCACATACTTCTTTGTTCATCTTATTTACCATTTATTAAGTAATATTTCACATGGATATTTTTGCGGAGTATCCAAAATGTGTTTTTATTTATTTTAAATTCTTTCAACCAGGTAGTAAAATCTTCACATTCGCTTATATTTGATCTAACTTCGCAATGAAAATTTTCAGAACTCGACGGTACTTTAATTATTTTGTACAGAAAATTGCGTGGCAAAATATTTTAAACCATTTTACTTAAATTTTAAAGCACGCGAAAGGTCATGTGACAGGTCAGAAATATTACTGGATGCCCATTGATCCATCCTAGAAGCCCCACCCTCGGTGGCTACACAAATGTGCACTTGTGAAATATGCGTCCCGTTTACTACTTATCATAAATTCGCCAAAAGTAGCCAAATCCCATGTGCACCGATTACTAGGATTAAACCCAGGATTTTAACTGAATAAATACTTCTTTCATTCATCTGGAGAACTAGTAGTTCATTTGAGTGATTTGAAAGGCGTCCGTAACTTTTGATAGCAGTTTGTTCTTTACAAGCGATGAATGGAATGGACCAGAGATATTTATCGAAAGGACGTTATCCTAGTAGAAAGTTGTTTGTGTTTAAATTCATTTGTGGGTAACGATAATTTACGGATTTCCAGTATATATACATACATGTATATAAGTCTAAAATCTGATCTTCAAGAGGCATATATGTTTAATAAAACTGCAAGAATTGCAGACAAAAATACATGTATAAAAGAGTGAGGATACTTTTACTTACGAATGTGCTTACTTATACTCATTACTCAAATTAAATTCAAGTAAAAAAAAGTTCTGAAAAGAACTGAAACTTTTTTATAAGGGATTGAACTGAATTGCTTAAGAAATTGTGCCAAAGCAAATAAGCAGAGAAATTTGTATGACTTATTTAGCAGTGAATTTCCACAAAATTATAATCCAGTTCAACTAAAAAAGGGAAACATGTAAAGGAATAAGGAAGATTAATCACATTTGTGTGACATAAATACAATAATGAACCCATTTGCATGCTTAAAAATTAGCACACTAATGACCATGCTTGTGAGAAATCATTCAAGTGTCGTGTTTATTGCAAAATATCTACATAGTTGTATAAACTGAGTAACTTTATATATATATATTACCTTTGGAAATGACAAACCATATGAAAGTGGCATTTATTGCTAATTATTGTTTGGTGAAAGAGGCCTAGAGAAACATGGATAATGATGTCCATCGAAGGCCAAATGATTTTGACGTATGTCACAAGTAATTTACATGTGAAAAAAATGTTAAAGAAACATACAAATATTCACCCAGGTGAGAAACTTTATACATGTGATGTATGTAAGAAGTCATTTGTAAGGAAAACTGGCGACAGACCATTAACAAGTTTTATTTGCACTAAGTCATTTAAATTTTCTTGGAGATTAAAGGGACATATGCTAATTCACAGTAATGAAAAACCTCTTGAATATAACATATGTAATGAGTCATCTGTACTCCAAAATAACTCAAATACATGCATGTATATCCATGCTGGTAAAAAACTGCATGAATGTGATTTATCTATCAAGGCATTTGATGAGAAATGTAATTTAAAGAAACATATGCATATCCATACCAATGAGATGTTAATTGAATGTGATTTGTGTCAGAAAACATTTAAGCGCAAAAGTACTTTTAAGCAACATATGAATATCCATACTGGTGAGAAGATCTTTGAATGTGATATATGTAAGAAATCATTTAAGCACAAAAGTACCTTTCAGAAACATATGAATATCCATACTGGTGAGAAGATCCTTCAATGTGATATATGTAAGAAATCATTTGTACACAAAAGTGTCTTGATGAATCATATGCGAACCCATACCGGTGAGAAGCCTTTTGAATGTGATATATGTAGTAAGCCATTTACAAACAGAAGTATCTTAAGTGATCATATGCAAACCCATAGTGGTAAAAAATCACTTGAATGTCATATATGTAAAAAGACATTTTCACACAGAGGAAACTTAAACAGACACCGCCGTGCTCATACTGGTCAAAAGCCACATAAGTGTGATATATGTAACAAGACATTTGCACAGAGATATAACTTAACTCAACATATGGGTATCCATACAGAGGAGAAACCATTTAAATGTGATATATGTAGTAAGTCATTTGCACAGCAAAATCACTTAATTGCACATATGCGTTGTTACACTGGAGAGAAACCCTACACATGTGATATATGTTACAAATCATTTGCATTGAAATATATTTTAGATAAACATCTCCGCAACACGCACACAGGAAAAAAATCACATAAATTAAATGTATGATCAGTTAGCAGAAGATATTTTTATGCTTCTGGGAGAAAATGCCATACCTCACATTTTCAAGATATGAAAAACTAGGAGATTCTCATGGATTAGTTTTAGTTATTTAATCATGGCAAAATACACTAGGACTGTCTACTTATGAGAAAGAATGGCTTTGTGGAGTGTTTTGTAAAGAAAATTGTCATAAATTTATGTTTTAGAAAAGGATATTAAATATGGGGATATAACCACATTTATGGAATATATTCACATCTGACATATATGCAATAAAATATTTTAATAAAAATTCTGATACTATAACAGTATATTTGCATATTTTAAAATTATTTTTATACAAAGCTTATTCTGGAGTTCTTTACACTGCACAAAAAAAAAAAAAAAATGGGACAGTTCTATATCTCTCATTCCACTGGGCCGATTGATAGAATTCAACTTGCGTTTGTCATGTCTCGAAAGTGTGACTTAGGATACACATTAGATTTATATATAGTATTTTTCTCATATAGGTATTTTAGCACAAAATTGGACTTCTTCTGAAGTGACATACCAATTTTTTTCTGTATTTCGATTCTACGACTCGGATTATGCCAAACTGCCAAGTTTTGTAAAACTTACACGAGTAGTTTTTAAATAATAGCTCTCAAACTTTTAGCTCCTCAATGCTGATGGAATTTGATATCTATATTAAAATCTCTCTCTCTCTTTTTTTTTTTTTTTTTATTAAACTTACTTGATTTCTTCTTCCAGAGTTTGAAATTTAGGCTTAATCCAAATGTAATTCGCACATTTTTATGATTTATTTTTAAAATTTGTACTTTTAAATATTTTTTATAAATTTCTGGAAAATATTTTTGTATTATAGCCTATAAAATTTTTAACATCATCTTAAAGTAGATGTATTTGTAGGAATAGTTGCAAAAAATTAGTTTTTTATTCAAAATTTTCTGAGATATACATGAATTTACATATTGGCACATTTTGAAATTTGGCGTACTTATTAGAAGCGATAATAACGAAAATGCGGTTTACTCAGTTTGTTAAATATTATTTGAAAGAATGAACAACGGAACTTTCTTCTGCTCGTGCATGAATGAAAAAAAGAAAGAAAGTAGATTGCTATAAAAATTAAGAATTTTGCAAAGTGAATTATTCTTGGAACAAACTAAAAAGAATTTGCCAAGATAAATTTTTAAAGTTTTCCATAGATTTCGCACCAAATTATACAAAATTTAATATTTAGAAATAATTTGAGTTGTAGAATCGAAATATGGAAAAAATTGTCATGTCATTTCAGAAAAAGCCTGATTTTTTGTCAAAATACCGGGTGGCCATAATTAAACTGACAGTGCTCACAGTGTTCTCTAGCGCGATCGCATATTCCTAAAAAACGTACTCGCTGTACCTAAGGCTACTATAAAGGGGAGCTGAATCATCATCCATTTTGAAGCTAACTTGTTGGTATTCGCTATTGGATTAGCACTGATTTCTTGACATATTTGTGGATCGATTCCGACCTAATTTTCAGAAATATGGATGGTTGTGCTGTACCAAATTGTTCGAATCAGTCTAAAAATAACTTTAGGATGTTTCATTTCCCTAGAAATGAAGAAAGACGAAGAAAATGGATAGTTAATTCTCTTCGAGATGAATGGATCCCGGGCCCAGGAGCGTATCTTTGTGAGGTAAGTTCAGCTTCGTATTTTTCCATAGAATGTTAGAAAAATTACTCTTCTTGGTACTTTAAAATATTCATTTTCATTTAACTGTCACTTATTGATGATCAACTGATTTTATAAGTACAAAATCAACTGCGGAATGTGTATGTGTTTGTGCAGTAAAATATCGTTGTTTCATGTTGTTTCTTTTGTTATCGTGAAAAGTTTATACCGTTTGTAAAATTTGTATCATACATTTCATGTAAACTTTGTGCTCAGTTAGAAATGTGATGTGCCTTTTTCTTTAATTTTACTGTACGATTGGTGATTTAAAGTAGCATTCTATGTTTTGATTCTGATGTATTGTCGCCTAATCGGATAGTTGGCGCCAATGTTAAAAACTGGATGGTATGATCCAAATAATAAATGATTTTGTTTTTTCTTTATAGTAAGATAAATATATTCTGTATTTTTAGACATTTTTATGAAGTTAAATATTAATTTAAATATTCGATGAATCATTTTGATCCCATTATTATCCTTTATTGTAGTAGTAAATCTTAATGTTATATTTTTAACTATAGGTACTTTAAATTTATTTTTAGTGTGTGAGCAGGAAATATGTTTTAAGAAGTTTTACAAACATGATTACTTTTTAAAAATTTTGTTCTGTTTTCATAAAAAAAAATTTAAATTTATCAGAAAATTACATTCTTAAATTAATATAATATATGTAACTGTAATTAAATACTAGTGCTTTTGATTTTAATGTTAAATTTCGTGCATGCTTTTGTTAGATATGCAGGTACATTTTGAAGAAAATCAATTTGAATGCTCTAGGCAAGATGGGCGTAAAAAACTCAAGCCCAATGCTGTGCCAACTCTTTTCAGTGTGCCTAATCCCCCACAACTGTTGACCCCAAAGCGTGTAAAAGGCATTGGTTTACCAAAGCACCGTTCAGTTACATCCAATTTTTGTAATGTATGTGTTTTTTATTTTTATGGTTTTTCATAAAAAAAATATGTTTTTATTACAAATGGACTAAATTGCTTTATAAAAGAATCAAAATATTGAAATTAAGGTATTATGTGATAAAGCTGTAATTACAGTCCCTAAGATTAGATTAAAAAATTAAAATTTTGCTGTTGTTATATATATAATTAAGTATGTACTTTGTTATTATAATCATATATTGAAAATTAGGCATAAAACCTCAATTTGATGTAGTTTTTGGATAAAGTTTTTGTAGTTTTTCGAGGACAGTCATACATGGGTCTGGTTTCTTCAAATTTGCTCCTAAAAGAAAGAAACCTGTGTCTGATTGCCTTCAAAGTCAAAAGAGTTTAAATCAAAATTTGTATTAAACTAAAGTTGCTTTTTTGCTTAATTTTAAATTCCAGATAAATAGAGGGAAATATGTATGGAGTAAGTAAAAGAAATAATATTGAAATTAATAACTTTAATCTTGAGTAATACAATAATATAGTCATAATACATTGATTTAAATGTATATTTTAATGTCTTATATGTCTTGTCTGAATGTTGTTATTTTTTGTTTAAAGATTTACAAAACTTATTAGGATTATTTATATTATTTATTATTAAAATTACATTAAGTATATTTTATTTATCAGCATTTTCAGGTATCCTTACTTATATGTGTTTCATAATTTTTGCATCTTGAGGGTGGCTTGCTGCACAGTTTACCTTTATCAACTAAAGCGATTTCTGTTGCTGAACCATCTGTTGTAAGTCTTCATTTGAACAGTTATTAAATATTTAGTATTATAAACTTTTTCTAAAAATATTAACACTGTTTCTAAAATTTAAAAATATATTAACGTAATATTTACTTATGTTTAAGAAGTATGAATGCTATGAACAGTCCAATGTATTTATGCTTTTTTATAAGTTGAAAGTTACTTTTAAAATGGTAATGATTATTTGTTTTTATTTTTATCCGATCAGAGTTTATAATTTCTTTCACTTCCACATATTTCATATATTATAATTTCTTTTAGGTTCATTTGCCACAACCTTCAGCTTCATATTTTGGAGAAATAAATTTTGCTGCTGAAGTATTTTAAACGTTTCCATCTTCATAATCATGCACTTTATTTCATTTCACCAGTGGTTGCAAATGTGTACATTACAGTACATCTCAGGTGTGTTTGCAACAACATTTAGCATTACCTTCTGATTAAATAACAGCTGCTAGTAAAGAATCTATGCTATGTTTTCATTTGAGCAGCTATTAAATGTCATATGTTTTACATATATTAATGAATTTTTATACCATTTCTGAAATATGAAATTGTTTGTCTTATGGTTGCTAAACAGCTGTACTATATCTGGCTGTTGTGCTATGGAATTATTTTTGAGTTTTGAGTGTTAACAATTTATTATCTATTTATGAATTATAAAATGTTATGTAAAATAATTATTTCTTAAAATGAATGTAGTTTATATTATCTGTATTTCTAAATTTCTTATATATATATTTCAGGTTTGTTTGCAAGAACAAGCTTCAACTTCATCTTGTGATAAAATGCCATCTATTTGTGAAGGATCTCATGTAAGTAGATAATTAGTGTATTATTAAATTGCTTGCTTATACAAAACGTTTCTATTAACTTTTTTTGGGGGGGTAAAAGGAATGTAATTAATTTCATCAGCATTTACAAATTCTTTGTGTACATTTCACGTTTGTTTGCAAGAACAGCCTTTAGCCTCATTTTGCAATGAAATACCATCTATTTGTGAAGGCTCTAATGTAAGTTGATAACTAATGTATAATTAAATTGCTTCCTTATATACATTTAAAATGTTCTATAAAGTAATTTTTTGGTAAAAGGAATGTAATTAATTTCATCAATAGTTGCAAATTCTCTATGTAAATTTCAGTTTTGTTTGCAAAAACAACTTTTAGACTCATCTTGAAACCAAATTGTAATTAATTTTAATTAATTTCATCAGCATATGTGAAGGCTGTGATATAAGTTGATAATTTGTGTTATTAAATTGCTCATGATTATGGAGATAATTGATCCCTTGAAAAGCTGGAAATAAATTTTAAAAATCTATTTTTAAGTGAAATAAATTTTAAATATTAGAAAATAAAAAAAATAATCTAGAAAATGCTGAAAACAATAGAGTCAAATTTAAAAACCCACCACGGTGTAGGAAAAGAGACCTGGAAGTTGCATTTTTATTTTGTGGATTTATTATCTGTTTAAGTTTGGCATTTAATCCAAAGGGGCTTTGTCCCTGAAGGACTATTGTTTTCATTTTGTATTGAAACACTATAAACGGCTGCATCACTTTTCAAATTGTTGCCACCAAATATTATCACCCTATTATATAGGGAAGAATCTGCATAAATGCATGTATGTTTTTCGCATTTTGATAAAACAACGGTACCTAGAGCCATCAAATTTTGAATGACTTAATTCTACTGTGAATATGGACATCTGGAAGCCCGAATTTGAAATTCGGAATTTGTTTTAATATAGATTTTATATGTTGTAAAGCTTTAACGAATTTTTGATTAACAAACTTGAGGATTTCAAAGCGAGCAATGGCAATGTTGTACAGAAAAGACACTTTTATCTTCGGCGTGTGAGACAATGAATCGGGAATTCTGAAGATACGCTCATTTTAAAATTATCTTGCAATATTGCTGTTGAACTGAATTTTATAGTTTAAGTGTGAAAAACTTGATATTTAATAAATAAAGGTAAAACACAAAATGTCAAAAAAAGCCCCTTTGGGTGTAATTTAAAATCTGAAACCTTTCAGAGCTTTTTTGTTTGTTTGTTGTGTTCCCCCCCCTTCTTTGATGATTATTCATATAGATTTTTTCTTTATTCCAGGATGTTCTTTTAACCCCTTAACGCATTTGCCCGTGTCTCACACGGGCGAAAGTTTCCGTCAAATTTGCACATGCCCGTGTCTCACACGGGCGCCCTTGTATCTCCCGTTATTTTATTTCTAATGCTTGTCTGAGATCCGTTCTAGTAAAAATAAATAGGCTAGATTATAATTAAACTTATTTGACATAGATGGCACCACTATTCAGCATTTTTCTTGTGTAAACCACGTGGCGCATTTTGATGATTAGCTATAAGTTTGCTAGAAATTCTTTGCTATAAAGTAGTCGTTTGGTGTGGAAAAGGTAATATATCCATTTTTATTACGTAAATATAATAAAAGTAAGCAGTTAACTGCAAATTATATTACTAAGTGTTTTTGTAATTTAAAATAAGTTATCTGATAATGAGCGACTCTGACGATGACAATTTTGAATATGCCAATTTATCAGACAGTTTCAGCGATGAGAGTGATGATTTCTTGAGTGATGGAAGTGAATCGGAAGATAATGACAACGAGATTTTGGATATAGCAAGGAATTGGTATCAAATTAGTATAAATCAACCAAACGTTGCTCCACCGAGATTTCGATTTGAAGCTAACCCTGGCTGTTGTTTTACTCTGACGGATTACGATGATGCTTTGTCATACTTTGAATTATTTTTTGATAACTCTCTGATGGACATAATTCTAACTGAAACAAACAGATATGCATTTCAACATCCAGGATCATCACAGAACCTATGGTCACCGATTACTATGGAAGAATTATACATATTTTTAGCCATAACTATACTACAAGGTATAATTAGAAAGCCTGAGATAAGGATGTATTGGTCAAAAGTTGAAATTTTTCAATCACCTATTTTTCCGAAGCTCCTTAGCTTTCGTCGCTATTCTGAGATAAAAAGATATCTTCACTTCTCTAACAATGAAACTTACGATGCTGAGGTTCACCCCCATCCCAAGCTCAATAAGATATGGCCTGTATTTGACCATATAAATAAAAAGTGTTCTTTTCTATATACACCGGAAAGAGATATCACGATAGACGAAAGTCTACTACTGTATAAAGGGCGAATGAAATGGAAGCAATATATACCACTGAAACGAGCTTGTTTCGGAATAAAGATGTACCTTCTTTGTGAATCAAAAACCGGTTACTTATATTCATCCATTATATATACCGGAAAAGGAACGAATCTGAGCGATGCATATCGAGAAATGCCGGTATCAACTCAAGTAGTGTTGTCACTGATTGAACCGTTATTAGATAAAGGGTACTGTTTAACGACTGACAACTTTTATACTTCTCCACAATTAGCGGATTTCCTGGTAAAACGTCAAACAGATACCTACGGGACTCTGAAAAGTACCAGAAAAGAAGTTCCATCTGAAATTAGAAATAAAAAATTGAAAAAGGGAGATGTTATAGCGTTTCAGAGAGGAAAAGTAATGGCGATGAAGTGGAAAGACAAAAAAGATGTCTGTTTGCTTTCAAAAATCCATAACACACATCAGGAAAATACAAGTAAAACAGCCAATGATGGCACTCAAATAAAGAAACCGAAAGTTGTAATTGATTACAGCGATACAATGGGAGGCGTTGATCGGCTTGATCAGCATCTCCACGATTACCCAACAACAAGAAAACGAGGAAAAAGGTATAAGAAAATATTTTTCCATCTTGTGGATATATCCGTATGGAATTCATTTGTACTATATAAAAAAAAATGGAGGAAAACGGGACCATTTCGAATTCCGTAAAATGCTTGTTGAAAAATTAATTGAAAAATACCATTCAAAAGTGTTACCCAAAAGAACAGGTCGGCCTGGTTACCAACCTGGGCCTCTGAGACTAACTGAAAGGCACTTTCTCGAATTTATACCACCTACAGAAAAGAAAGCGGCCCCTTTGTAGAAATTGCGCCGTTTGTTGCAGTAAAAGAGATGAGAGGAGTAAAAAGATAAGGAAAGAAACAAGATACTATTGTAGGAACTGTAATGTTGGACTTTGCGCAGTACCATGCTTCATGGTATATCATACCAAACTGAATTTTTAGTCAATTTTATGTTTGCAAGTATGACAATTTGATTTAATTTGATTTTAATAACTTCAAATTCAAAATAAACATGTAATCAAATCGTTTTCACTTTGTTTGTATAATATATATATATTTTTTTAAATTAGCCTATACTTGTACCCCTGTATGTTGTCTTTTCTAATACAAAGGAGCATAACAAAAGACAACTTTAAGTGAAATTATTCCAAAATTAAAAATAAGATTTTTTAATTAAATTTTTAGTTAAAAATTACTTTTATTTGTCGATCATGTCTTAAAATGCACTAGAGAATATGATTATGCAAGGAAAAAAATAGGTGATTTTTTGACCAAAAATTAGAAATTAATGTGTGCCTTAAGGGGTTAAGGAATTTTTATAAAACAGCAGACTGAATTGATCTCGCTTCTGCAATGCCAGAACAAAATATTACTGAAAGAACTTAGAGCAACCAAAAAAAATGAAATGAAAGACTTACTTCCCACCCCCCTTTGAGTATGCACATAAAACATGTTTAAGCTATATTTATAATATCAATGAGATATATGTAAATGAAATAAGTCTCTTAGGTTAGCTCCTTTAATGGAAAAAGAACAAAATAAAAATGATATACCTTGAAAACAAGAATACTATCTGAATAGTGTTGGCTAAGATTTATTCAGATGGTTTTTTGCATTTATTCAAACATCTCCTCATATAAATGAGAATTAATTATATTATATTAGTTTTAAAAGTAAAACTAATATAATATCATTCTATATAAAGCAGTTTGATGTATAATGGAAAAAATTCAATTACTGCAGTATGTTTTAATAAAATTTGAATATAATAGACTGAATTGCACTACATTAGACAAAAAAGCAAAACATTTTTATTTATTTATCTTTATTTTCACTATATGTGTTTGTCATATGTTTGTTACTAGAGGACTTATTTTATAGATTTGAAGCTGAATAATATTTTTATGTTTTTACTTATGCAAATTAATTAATAAAAAGAACTGTGATTTAAGTATTGTCTTTGCTGTGATATAGATTGAATCTTATTATGTTATGGAATTATCATTTAAATATTCAGATTGTGTAATATTAAGAGCATATGTATGTAAGTATAATTTTTCCAAGTATAATAAAAAGTAACCATCAACAACAAATAAACTTATAAGTAAATAGTATCTGTAAATTCTGTATGTATAGGTATTATTTTTATTTATTTGTGTGTGTATTATTTTAATATTTAGCTAAATAAAGAACTTTAATTTTTATAGCATTCTGCACTTCATTCTAAAAGCATTATAATTTAAAGGTGTATATCCTGAATCAGTATTTAAAATCAAGCTAAGTGTTTAGCAGCTTTTTCTGGAAACACACAAAATAACATTTTTAACAAATTTGCTACAGTAATAGACGTTTGATTCCATGTGAGCAAAATTCAAATAACATATTAAAAATAAAAAACAAGAATTAAAGATTAAACCTTATCCTAAATTAATGGAGGTTGAGGGATTTCCCTCAACCATATTAAGAATGTGGTTGAGGGAAAGCTCTTGTCAAAAAATACATTTTGAGATGAATAACATTATGCGTGCATTTAAAAGAAAAAATTGAAAATTCAATAAAGGAATTCAAAAAGAAAGTATTTTTAACTAAAAATACAAATTTGAAATATGATATGTAAAAATGTTTTAGAAACTTTTAAAATAACTTGAATCATACGAGAAATTTGGCAATTTAAAAAAGAAATACGAGAAAGAATCTGAACTGCAGACAAAAGAAGGGGAAAAAGCCACACATTTTTATATGGATGCAGAAAAAAGCTGAAATTCGGATTCTCTAGAATGTTAAATTTTAGCGGACAGCGCTAAAGAGCGAAAGTTGCCGCTCCACACCTAAATTGCAACCCTAAAGCTTAGATTCAAAATGGCTGACGAGTCAGCCTGTATCTCTAGTAGCTCTAGCTGTACCCCCTGCTGAGAAAATGCTGAATCATTATTGGCTGATCGGCTTGCTACGTAATAACGTCACTTGTTTGGTCACGTGACAAGCCAATTGCATGGATTCTGAAGAAGCGCTATGGAACCGGCGTAGTTTGCTGGATAAAACGTAATAAATTTTGTATGCATATACATTTCCGAACTAATAAAAAGGTACAACGTTAAAGAACATAGGACGTAAAGCTCTTCAGACATAATACTTTATTTGGACGGCATAATATATGTTTACTAGGAAAACAAATTTCGTCAAACAAAATATATAAATATGTAAAAAAAAATTTCTTTACTGGAGCATAAAAGTATTTATTATTGTATTTTAGATTTTCACATAACAGAAGTTGTGAGATAATGCAAGAGATTTTTGATTTAAGATAAGAGATTCAATTTTGGGGGTGACATGAATAGATTTTTTAATTTATTTTATAATAAAAGACTGGTTTTATATTTGAAAATATTTCGCAGAACGGTTTAATCTTTTAATATTTCATTGGTATGTTAATATTTTCTGGAACCAAAATTATAAAATGGTGGACTCTTAATATTTACAGTAATAACCGATATTCTGAAAAAGAGTATTGTTTTCGAACATTTAAAAATATAGAGCATCTTCTGATGATGTCCGCCTTTTAAAAAGATACAAAAAGACAAACTAGAACATTACTGTGTCATTGTCACCAATAATGTATCAAAAAACATTGTTTCAGTTTTGGATGTGAGTATTCAGGTGCATACTAAGTTATGTGAATAACAGGAAAAAAATAAGCATTCAAAAACTTGGAAATAGTCATTATGATATTTCTAGGTAGAGTTTGGCATGATGAATTAATAATTTCAAAAAAGTTTTGTAGTGGATTTGTCGTTCAGAAAGCGCTTTGTAAGGTTGGAATTTGCTCAGAATATCATGTAAGAGTAAGTATTTTTGTCAATAATCTTTTATTTTTCAAGTGAAAATAGGTGGATGTGTACATGGATAAAGTCAAGGGAGTGCGCAATGCCATTTTTTTGCAATTCTGGGATTTTTTTTAAGTGAAAATACGTCAATGTGTACATGGATACCAAGTTTGTGTAATTCTTAAAAATGCGCCAAGCAGTGGGTGATTCTGCACTTCCCTGATTTTCTTTTGTACTCTTCCCACCCACCAGTAAATTGCAATTAAAAAATGAAGTGACTTACAATTACAAAATAGCTAATCTGTCCTGAAGTAAACATTAACAATATATATATATACAAAGCAAAAATAATTACATTCACATGAAATATGCGCATGACACTTTGTTACTGATCAATATCAGAGTGTCTTGGATCAAATTAATATTTTAATAGATGGGAAATTAAGTTAAACATTACGATAAGAAACTGAAGTTTTTCATTATCATAGTAGCAGGGATATCTTTGAGGATATAATTAATGGCATCATGTATGCTCATTACAACATTGGCATCATGTATGCATGTTTAGTAAAACTCTTATAAAATATATCATAAATATATTATATTATAAATATAAGTGAAGTATAATAAAACCACCCGCTACTGGACAGTTACAGGATCGCCAAATATGTGTATAATGGTTCTCTACTTCTCTCTGTACAGGAAATTAGGAACTGTCTTTTAATGGGATATATCTGATAATGTGAAGTGTCCATTGCTGGAGGCTCAACTTACATTACCATCATGTAGGGAAAAAATTGTGCATCATGACATACTTCATGTGCATGATAAGATACATAAAACTGTTTTGAGTGATATCAGCTGTAAAATTAGACTCATGGTACTTTCTTATTAAAGAGGCTATTCCATAAGTCTCAGGCATTGTTTAAGATTAAATAAAGCAGTCAGGTTGATTCATGATGAATTATTAACTCTATCTCAGATTTTATTATACTTATGAAAGCTACAGATCTGATTTAATAAAAAGCACCAAAAATAATCACTCTTATTGACTAACCATTTAGTTGTCCTCATACCATTTGCCATTGTACATAATGATATAAAATTAATGCCTTAGTAGCACTGCTCAGTGAACATCAGAATATTCTTGAAATTTTCCAAGGGATAAATCAAACAAAAGTGTAAGCAAAAGTCTTCTAAAAGATTATCTTTCCTAGAAAATACCATCCAGATTTAACACAAAAATACAGCAAGTCTTGTGAAAAGAAAATAATTACTTGCAAAATCTTGTTTTCAACACTAATAAAGCACCTAATTATATATTAAAATTTCAAAACCTGCTTTACACAATTGATATTCAACTAAGGCTTGTGTATCTATTATTTGGCTTCATAAAGTAATATATTGTGTAAAATGAAGTAGTCATATAAAAAACAATATATTTTTCTTAATGATGAGAATATAAAATTTTTTGATAGAATTTTTGGTACTTACGTATTAACGCAACCAGGCCAAAATTCGCATAAATCGCCAAATTTGGCGACCCTACTTACGGCAACCCTACATGTTATTCCTAGTTTTATAGATTACTGTTATAGATTGGAATAATTACATGCGGGAGATATGTGCCCTTGAAATGGATGAAAAAGAAAGAAAACAAATAGGCAGCGAAGGACTTATTGTGGAAAAATTTGCGAAAATATCAAGGAAGGAAGCATCATTTATTCGGATTGCTGGAAAGGATACAATACAAGTGAGTTCGAAAATGCTGGATTTCTGCATGGAACTGTTAATCACAAATATAACTTTGTGGATCCCAACACGGGCGTTCACACACAACATGTAGAGCGCATGTGGGGCTCAGCCAAATGGAGCAACAAAAAACAGAGAGGAACAGCCCGTCATCATCTTGACTCATACCTTATCAAATTTATATGGCGCCAAGCTCAAGCTGTTAATGGCGAAGATGGTTTTCAATCAGTGCTAAAAGCAATAGCCAAAAGATTTCCGCCGAAAAAATAATTCTGCAAATTATTCAAATTCGACACCGGAAGGGTTTACTTGCTATTTTATATTTTAAAACAAAATAATATAAAAAACTGTATTAAAAATTATCTGTAATTAATAAATGTACATTTTATTTCTATTCGTACTTTTTTACTCAAACTTACAAATCGCGCCAACCTGGTTGCGATAATACGTAAGTACCAATGTTTTTTCTGGGTAAATGAATTAGAGTTTAAAATGATAAATCTAATAATGTTATAATAAACTAAGGCTGGATTTCCTGCTAATTTGTACTTTAGAATTTTTTTTTTTTTTTTTTTTTTTTGCTTTGTAGAACTTTTTTCTTCTTCATAACATCATGCTTTTAATGTACCTTTACAAGCTAATTAATTAATTCTCGCAAGTATTTTGCTTGAGGGAAGCTCTCATGGAGATTATCTCACTAAATGATATTTGTCTCATATATGCTTTTCTGATTAGAAAATACATGAAAGACCAAGCCAGCCATGACCTGCCTGAGATCAGCATACAAATGTTTTGTGGCTTTAATTATGGAGCTAGGTAATAGTGATGCATGTTTAGTAAAACTCTTAATCTTTATAATAATATATCATAAATATATTATAACCCATATAAATATGTATCACAGAACATTTGCTTAGATACAGCTAGGATAACTTACTTCTGTTGTTGATGTTATTTTGCACAGATTTTTTAATCAGATCATTAATTTTTTGAGAACCTCTGCCTTAAATCAAATATTAGAAGAAAATGATAAATGCAGTTTCTGTAATTTGTAGATTTCCACAGTGATTTAATTGTGATTTAATTTTTTTTGGGGGGGGGTTAACATTAATATAAATAACTGTTGTAATCATAAAACACTGATGGTTATTAAAAGCATAGCATTACTGAAGAGCGATAGAGCCATATTTATTTTAGAAATAACTTTTAATACATTGCTTAACTGTACATGTGTAAGCAAATCAGACTTAAAATACATGGTTTAAAAAACAGACGTAGAATGTATCACCTCGTGCAGCCATTGCATAAAACTGCTGCATGAAGGTAAACAGATACATACTGGATGTGCTCCTAGAATATGTGAGAAAATGAGATTTCAATTATTACCAGTGTCCAGCTGATGTAGCCGTGGGTAGACTGTGGTGTGCTAGTTTTCTATAATCATATGCCTGATATATTCAGTAGGTAACAGATCTGATGAAATCACAGATCAAGGGATAAATAGATCAATAAAAAAATGGTGGGAATTTAGGAGTTGTTTTCTGTTATGTGCCAGTCATTCCTTGTTGGTCACTAGTTCTAGACAACCTCTAAAGATAGACAGCAGTGAGCTTCGAAAACCTCAGAGCAATAATAAATTATTCATCAGATTTTAAAAACGCTGCCTTTTTATAAGTAGTATACATACAATAATCAATTTATGGAAATGAACTAGAAACTACAAAATTACCTCGCATGCTACAGACATTTTATGAACGTTGATCACATTGCACACTTTCAAATGGTTATTGATTTCACATTTTTTGTACGAGTTTCCATACTGCATCATCTATCACATTTGAAGTCTTCCATTGGGCAAACATTAAGGAGTACATTTTTGTACATAATGTACTGCTAATACATTATGTACAAAATGTACCTGGTGCTCACGTGGCATTTTTGTACATAATGTACCTGGTGCTTACATAACATACACAGCAAAACATTTGTTGTATGTAAAGAAAATTTGGATAATTTCTCATTCTTTACTTGGATTCAATCATCATAATATGTATAATATTTTCAATATTAGAATTTTTAAATCTGATGAATCATTTACAGTAGCCCTAAACAATGGTGCCTGTTCAACTGCACATTAAACATGGAGGCTCTTTTTTGGGGGGAAGTGTTTAATTTATTTGATTACAGTATGGTAACTTGGCTAAGGGTAGAGATACTTTCATAGAGTACTTTCAAAGAGAAATCAGCTTATACCTATTTCATATATGTGGAAAACTATGAAAACACATGTGCAGCCAACCCATTTGCCAGAATGTGAACCCGGGTCTAATTATCAGAATTCAACTATTTTACTGCTTGGCTGCTAGCGAAGCCAGAGCTAGACATTTTATCACCTAATGCAATAACTGCTGCTTGCAAATTATGCATTCCAGTGCCTGCCAAAATTCTAAAAATTTTGACGCTCCTATGTCTTGCTGCCCATTGCACTTATACAGGTTGTCCTGGCCACCGATGAGCATTAAACATGAAGGCAACTGGAATGTAATGGCACCATACAATTACACTTGGTTTCAGACCTGTATGGGAATGCATAATGCATGACATAATGTGGCATTTTATTGATGCAGACCATGGATGGGATCCTTGATGGTGTTGATGTATTAAGATTCATCTGGAAAAAAATTAATTTATATTATTTATCCTTCTATTTGCAAAGTTCTATGCACAACTATCGCTGTAGTCACTTATAATGTTCTAACGAGCGTTTGGTTAGGTTAGGTTATTTGAATATGGCAAAGCACACGAGGGCTGCACTTTTTTTCTACCAAAGTTAGCTGAAACAATGGTCATTTTAAAAAACTCCTTTATGATGCAGATAACATTGAACAGTACATATGTAGCACCTACTTAGATCTGAACTGAAGAGTAATATAACTGTAACAGCCATACATACAGATGTATGTTATCTTAATCAATGAGTCAAACTAGTGAGTTCATTGCTTAAGCATTCACCACCTATAGGAAAACCAGATTAAGTAAGATAATGCTTTTTTTTAAATAATAAAGTATCAATGTAAAAATGATAATGTAAATTGTGACAAAGGTACCTATTGATTATTTACTTCATCTCAGATTTTTAGAGGTAGCTATTTCCCAGCAATGATGCCTGCACGAACTGTAACAGTCATGTATAATCATAACCGACTTCTGATAATTGTGTATGTAATTTTCTATCTCATTTTTGTTAGCCATGTTCTCATTTTATAAATATGGATCTTTCTGATTTGCTAAAAATAATGAAAACAGAAAACTGTTTGTTTTTTCTAGTTTCAGTCTGCTATGTCATGGGATGGTAAAAATTTCATAGAATGAAATTATAATCATTCTAAAAGCATATTGCAATAGTAAAGTTCTGATATATGCGAACATTATGTGGAAGAAAGGAAATTGGTTTGAGGGAAGCACAGCTTATTAATTTTTGTTCATCACATTTCACAAAGTATATAACTTACTCAAAATAATTCTAAAATGATGAATTTTGGTACTTTCTAATTATCTGAACCTCACCAGAATGCTGTGAAAAAGTACTGATGGTCTAAACCATGTTGCGAAGAAACATTTATGTGGCTACACGTCACTAAAAATCATTTATGTGGCAACCCAAGTATACACATAGCATTCTCCCAGACAGCACTTCTCCAGATATTTTCACCAGTGTAGTTGCAGATTATGATCCCTTCTATGGGAATTTGAGTACTTTAGCATTGTGGTGGACCACATACTGCAGTTTCTGTTGCCTCTGGTGCAATCTATGGCGACATAGCTTTCTGTGTGCATACAACATAAAAGGCATCACATTCCTCTCTTTCCTTTCTCATTTTAGGATTCTGGTGCCAAAATTTTGCAATTTTCTGATATTTTTATTTATTTATTATTATTATTATTATTATTTTATTATACAGTTATTTATAGGGAGAACAACGGTGAAAAAAAGCCTTGAATTGTGCATGTCTTGTATTGAAAAAGGAGAGTGTAAGAATGCATTGTTGAAATAAATTTAATGTAAACAAATATCCCTCTCCTAACTCACCAACAAGTTTGCAAATGCTCTTTAAAGTTGCCAACGAGTTCATGACTTTTCAGTGGGTCTGTGGTAAGAATCTAAATTCCATATATTTTACGGCTCTTGTTAAACACAGGGATGTTAATCTAAATATAGGAATTTTAAATTAATAACTTAATATATTTAAACACAAAACCTTATTGCTACGTTTCCATTAATGGGAGAGCAATCATCACCAAACATAAATATTGGGGCAAAATGTAGTCTAAAATGTTAATGGTAAGTTTAAAATACATTCATAATGCAATTTGTCACATTTCCAGATAATCTCCATCTTTAAAAAAAAGGTAATGAAGTAGAAAATAGGTAATGGAAATGACACTGTGTACTTTAAAATATAAATAAAAATTTAAGGAACAGCTTTAGTATTGGTCCTTTTGGCAATTTTTTGATTTGGCGACAAAGTTCGGTCGCAATGTATACCCGACTTTGAAGATCGGAAAAAAATGGCGGATTGTCAACAAAACCCGATCTAGACTAAATAACAAACCTAAAAAATAAACTCTTCATCAGAATAAACAGACTTTCCCTAATTTTCAACATTTCTAGTACTGCTATGATAAATTCTTGAAACACTACCATAAATGAATTTATGGCAGTGATTATGAGTAATGAAATTTACAAAAGGTTAATATTTTAAATTACAAAATATAATATTAATGTATTAAACATTAATATTTTAAGTAGTTAGTTAATATTTATATTATATTAGTACTTAGCTAATATTTTAAATTTACAAAAGGTTAATTTTTATGTTGTGAATAATGAAATTTACAAAAGGTTCAGAAATGCATTTCAAACTAGTAGTATATGTTACTTTAGTTTCTTAGATTCTGTTATTAAAAGAAAATAAAAAATATTTCAAAGTGAAGGAAATCAAATTAAATTATAATGAGCAAGTTTTGTAGCAGTGTTAGGAATACTTTTTATGATTAAATTTTGTAAATGGTAAAAATATTAAGAAATGTGTATTTTTTAATCCCTAAATTTATTACAAGTAATTTATGTTTATAATTTAAAAGCTAAAATTAAATTATCATAATGAGTAAATTTTGTACCAATGGTAATAATACAACAATCATCATAAATGATGATTTCTGTGAAAAATTCAAACAGTCATTGGAATCCACTAGTGTTGGAGTGATAAGCCACTTAACAGTGGTAGTTCAGGCTGGCTATATGGGAGTTTTTGTGGTTTTTCGTACATGTAATGTGAATCTGAGCCAATTTCTCTTAAAAAGTACTTTATGAAGGCATCCTTCTTCTGCTAGCCAGCATATATATTTATTTTCTATTCATAATTCTCTATTATTTTCTTATTTCTTAATTCTAAATCTTACTTTTGAAGTGAAGAAGTGTTGCATCTATAGGTCGAAAAATATGGTGAATATGTTTGCAAAATCCTGTTCAGTTTTGGACAGCATTTAAATAAAATAAATAATTTGTATATGATGCAAATAAAAATGCATTACACTATTTCATGTAGTGAATAATTAATCAGGGCACAAAGTATAATGTAACATTCTTTATTTTGTAACCAGAGTTATTTTATGCTTGGGATCTTTACTATCAATTTTCTCCATCCATTTTCCCACCAGAATCTAAATGAAGTTTTTAGTTTGTAAAACAAACCGTGTTTTGCCTTTCGAGGCCACGTTACTAGGTTGCTAGATAAGATAAGATATGTAGTCTTCAGTCTCGCATTGTAATTGCTGATAGTTGAATTCCATGCTGGTTAAGTTTTTAACCAACTTTGCATTAAATTGATTTATTTGAATTTAAATTTTACATTTGAACTTAATTGTTATCATAACTTATCTTGCCACAAGTGGTTGACTGAGTTGTAAGCACAAAGTGTGCCTTCTGTTCTGTACATCTAAACTTTATAAGAGAATAAAAGTATATTTTAACTTAATAAGAATATATCTAAACTTTATAATAATAACATTTAAAGACATTGAAATCAGTATCCAAGTGCTTGCCATGTAGTCAAATTTTTATATATAAATTGTACTCTTACTTTTATTATAGAGTTTTTATTTAAAAAAATTCAGATTTCTGTTAGATAAAATGTTTAAGTAATGTAGAAAAGTGGCATAAAATTTAAAATAAAAAGTCGACTGTTATGTCAACATACTATTAATAAAAGTAATAATACTCAGTGAAGGTTATTCATATACAGCTATTAGGTTGTAAGATTTACAAAATTTGAGAACTGTAAATTATAAGCAATATATTCCATAATCTAAGCAAGATTATATTTTTTATAGTCGGTCAAATTATAAAAATGTTATAAAAGCAATAATTTTGGTCCTGATTTGAACCTATGAATTCATGCAATTACACATCCCTATATTTCTAATATGAGGTGAAAAAGTATTTTTAGACCATGGTAATTTTCATCTCCTTAGCAAAGGAAACACAAAGAGTTTACCTCATGCTACTGAAAATGTTTTTTTTTTTTTTTTTTTTTTTTTTTTTCGGGGGGGTGGAGTTTATAATATGGAGAGTTGACATATGAAAAAATGTCAAGACTCATGTGATGTAATATTAAAAGAATCAGTTTTAGCTATCAAATTTTAGCTTTTTTAAAAATATTTTAAATGTTGTGCTTTCCTAACACAAACGTAACTTTAAGAAAAACATGTAATTTATCCCTCCTGCCATCAAAGCTCTGATACCTACCAAATTCTTTAAAGTTACGTGGACAGAAATGGCGGCATGTTTTTTAGCTCAGTAATTAGGGTTACCAAGGTTATTATAATTTTACATTTATCGCTCCAAAATGTCGCCAAACAAATTTCTCGCCAAAAAGGACTAATATTAAAGCTGTGCCAAATTTAAAATAATCCAAGCAATGTTTATGTGTCTAAAAGGTATAATCCTTACTACCTTATGCATACTAAAGGTTACTGATAGATTTAACTGACAACAGTTACTTTTAAAACAAGAATAATATGAGCAATTCAAAGGTTATATTTAATTTAATGGACAGTAGGCAATGTAAGCATACATATTTTGCAGTAAATTGGTTGGCAAAAGTTATCCAATAAAGGAAAAGATCCCACGTGTGCTTTCTCTATATCACTACTTTGATCTAGTCCATCATTAACAATTTCTTCCTGGGATTCCATCTCAGGGTAAAAAGTGAGATAAATTTAGTGTATAATTGTAAGCGTTGTAATCTTCTTAAAAATATAGTTGTATCACGATAAAACATTAATAAACTATGTTAAATGTTGTTTTCCTACATTCTATTAGCAAAAACGAATATGGATATAACGCTTTCAAGCAAACAACCCATTTTCCTTCCTTTGTAATGATCCGGTATTTCTCAAGTGTGTATTGCATAAAATAAAATTTTTATTAACATATGATTTAATTTAGTTGTACATAAAATCACCTCAAACTTCTTAACTGCTTTTTTAAAGGATTAAAACATTACCGCTGTACACCATAAAAGTTTTTTCATTCATTCATTACTAATTAGGCCGAAATATTGCATTAGATGCAACGTGTCCTGCTCATTTTTATTACACAACTACTTTGAACGAGAAGCTTTACCACGTGACTAAACAAATGACGCTGAAAGCTCTATGTTACGTCTTCAGTCTTCTAACCAATAGCAGCGAAGCAGCTATCACAGCAGGAGGTACAGCGAGTACGTTTTAGGAGCATGCAGTGCTCGTACGATTCTGATTGCATCAGCATTTTTTAATTCTGTTTTACGGTTGGTATTTATTGTGAAATGCTTATATGCTTTCACTATTTTACTTTTTTACATTATTTTAGGATTATTTCGCAAAATTTTTATTTTCACCACCACGTGTCTTGCCAAATTGCCTGATTGCTGGTATTGCGACTAATACTGCCATATTGCTTATCATTAAGATTAATTGCGCGTTTGAATATTTAATCAGATAAAATTAAAATATTTTGCGCGTTTGATTTTGGATTTTAGGATCGGATAACACACGTAGTTACCCCCAGGCTCTCACTTCAGGTGACTGTCAGGGGCCTCGTGTGTTCTTCGCCTGCACATCTGTCTGTGGAGAAGGTTATCGAGCCAGGGCTCCATTTTTATGGGCGCTGGATTTTGGATTTTGTTGCGTTTATTTCTGCGTAGCGGATCATGGAGAGGCTCGTGTAAATTTACACAAATCAGCTTAAGGAGTTAGATAAAATCAGAGACAAAAAAGATGGGAAATTATCTGACATTGAACAAACATTTTACAATTTTCTGCTTAGCTCCCTTGAGATTGTAAATGCTTTGAAAGAGCAAAATAATAGCGTCAATGATAAAACACCTACATCTAACACAGGTAAAAACTTTGATGAAAACAGCAGGGCCAGAAGTCCAATAAACTTACATGATGATCCCATTAACAGTACCGAGGAAAAAAACACTTGATCAAGATACAAGTTCGGATGAAGAACCATTCAAACGCCGCAGAGGCGACCACACCGTTAGAACAAAAATTCACAAACCAATTGCTAAAAAAGTGAAACTCAGTACGCACACACAAATAATCTCACCGATCGTTACGGCTAATCAAGCTAGTAATAGCACGAATGATCAAACGTCGATTAATAGTGTGCAAACACATGCAGAATATAACCAGCATAATGAAATAGATAATAACATGGATACCAATGTTAGCAAAACAGAAAATCAGGATAACACAAATAATCAGACGATAATAAATAATGAACTCACTGAAGGTAATACACAAAATTCAGAGACTAACACGCAAAGAAAACTCCCACCACTAATTCTTAAAGAAAATGTCATGACTTGGGGAAATATCAAAAAATTATTTCATACCAAAAAATTCTCATTTATTGGACAAAACTTGAGGAACGATGGCATAAAAGTCATTGCAGGAGATGCTGAAAGTTATGGCCGACGCTATTCGCACCAACATTAACCAAAGAATCTGTAAGGAATTCCTTACAGATTCTTTGCATTAACCACGCATGCGCATTGAGTTGTCGGATCCGTCATTTGATCCCAATCGAAAAGAATGGATTCTCTCCAACTCCAACTTGCTTTATTTACCGCGATTAACCTGCGAAATCGCAGGTTGTGTTCCGGCTATCGAACTTTGGTGCTTCTAGGAGCGCTGCAGGTAAGGAAATGCCGAACGTAGTTCTCGTGGAGACAGGATAGCAGATGCAGGGGGTGTGACCAATGTCACGTGATGAGCGATAAGACATCTGGTTGGCGATGAGGTATCCAGGCATCGTAGCGCTGTAAATCTGAAGGTTTACAATAGTTATACATAAAATAGTACTAAATCAGTTCATAAAAGGTGTGTGTTGCAGTCATAAATGCAGAAAATAAAATACGATTCCAAAAAGGAAAGTAGTATATACAGGAAAAATATAAGTAATATCTTGTGGGCGTGGCTGTGTGTGTCACATGATCATCCGGCTAAGATTTCTAAACATCATTATTTACAAATCAAATAAGTTTTTCAGAGTACTACATACTTAAAAACACAAATTATGTTGGAAAATCCTGGTTTCCACTGAGTAGAAAAGCGGCATATGGATGGAGGTGCCTGTCCTCGTGTAAAATTTCATAGTGAAATAGGTTGAAAATGTCCATATGTTGGCACTCCTTAGCGGCGTCATAAAATGCCGTGTTAGTTCTTAAATATTCCACTATTGTATCCATTTTTAAATCTTCATGGAGACGTTTGTTCTTCACATACGGGTGTGCATTTGTGATAATTCTTAAAAATTGGTTTTGCACAACTTTTAATTTTTGGATTTCGCCCTTCGTAGCGGTAGTCCATGCTGGCGAAGCGTACGTCATGATGGGTCGGATTGTGGCTAGATAAATAAGTCGTTTCTTGTCCAACGAAAGTTTTGAATATTTCCCTATCATAGGATATAAACATTTCATGACTTTAATCGCTTTATCCCTGATTTGTTGGATGTGATGCTGCCATGTGAGCTTGTCGTTGATGGTGATGCCCAGATATTTGGCTTGTTTCACGATAGGCACAGCCTCGTTAAAAAGATAAACACTTTGCCTGATCGGAACATTTTTCTTCCTTTTCCTTATGAGTAGGAGCTGCGATTTTTGAGCGTTAATTCGTATCTTCCAATATCCACACCATTGTTCTATGGAGGGAATAGTGTCTTGGAGTTTCCGAATAGCATGATTGATGTTAGCAGACTTCACTGCCAGGGCAGTGTCGTCTGCATAACAGGCTAGCATAGAATTATGATTTAAATGCAATCTCGGAAAGTCTGAAACGTAGAATAGATAGAGTATAGGGCCAGTCACAGAACCCTGTGGAACACCGCTAGTCATTATTTTAGTGCTGGATAATTCATTTTTTACCGAAACTCTGAATGTCCGATCCCTGATAAAAGAATGGATTAGCAGAATGAGTTCTCTGTCCAGTTGAAAGTCAATTAATTTAGCAATTAAGCCCTCATGCCAGACGCGGTCGAATGCTTTCGCCACGTCTAGCATGAGTATAGCAACATTAAGTTTGCAGTGCGGAGCTGCACCAGCGAATTCGGTGGAACGGATTCTACGTACGCGAACTGTTTAAGTCATGGAGGTAGGAAAGGGAGGAGGGGCCATTCCGCGCTAGAAGTGAAGCACTGCTTTGAAGCTTGGGTCACCAGACCGGGTGTTCTTTGTTTACATTCAGAAGCTCGCTTGACAAGATTCTGATAGTATTTCGACACACGACAGTTCCATAGAAATCGAAAAAGGGACACTCTCGCATGAAAGAAACATTCATAGTGTAATGGATAATAGCAATTTGTATAGTTTACTGACATTTACGCAAAAATCACATCTTGGTTATTTTTCGATAACTAACAACAGCGATTATGATTATGAATTTGTTTTATAAAATTCTAAGCTGTTGCACTACAAAAATATAGATTTTAAGAAAATTGCTGAAAGAGATCTGCCAAAATTTATTTTCTAGAAGATTTGAAAAGTTTGAAACTTGATGGCTAAATGTAAATATAAAATTATGTATGTTAAAATATTTGTAATTAGGCACATAGTTCAGATTAAGTTTTTATTAAATAGAGTAACGCATGCAAGGGCTATCTGCCTAAAGAGAGAGATGCCATCGTGGAGGAATTTTGAAGAAAAACTGACCTTTGAGTGGGTATTAAAAATAATACTTATAATTTTCATTCAAATTATATTCATATATATTTTTTATGTAAAACTTTCGGGTGTATGCTAAATTAGTGTAAATTACTTTACACGAAAAATATAGTGAATGTACAGAAATTAAAGATTTGCACATGCCGGAAATGATAAATAGGAAATATGTATGGGTATTTATGCATGTGCTTTCAAAAAGCATGTATCTGCCTTTGACAAAATACTTAAATATTCATTAAATTATTTATAAATGTATTTGAAATGAAGAATTTATTCACTTATAAACAACTGTGAAAGTACTGTGAAGAAATCTAATGATTAAATGTATCTAATTTATAATGATTATAAATGTTATCTAAATATATAATAACCTTAATATTGAATTGTAAACATAAATTGAAATCCTGTTGACAAATACGTTATAAAACTATTTAAGCAAGAATTGTTCGTATTGGAAAGCAATCTGTTAAAAGGTATTGTAAAGCAAATGCTATGAGATGCGCACTTAAGAACGTAATAAAGAGTTTTGGAATATGTATTGTTGAAATGAAGGGTAAAAAAAAGTCTGATAAGTATAATTAAAAGAATTATTCCCTTTACATTTTATAATAACTCAGTTACAAGTTTTAAATAATACTTAAAAACAAAACTTATTTTATTCCCTTTCAGAAATGTTCAGAGAAAGTCAAATACTATTTAATACCTATTTAATTATTAGGAATTAGCGAAATACTTATTTAAAGTATTTCGCTAATTCCTAATAATTCTCTAATTTAAAATGAACCGAATAGAGCATTAATTATAAATTGACTTACATTTTTCGATTTAAAAGAAGCCAAAAAATCATGTCATATTTAAGAAAGTATTTTAGGAAGAAGCTCTATAAATAGAAAAGAAATAATGCATAATTTTAATATTAATAATACAATAAACTTTGATCTTAATTTTTGTACCTTAACCGAATAAAATCGAATTACCTTAATTTTTTTTCTAATGTAATTAACGAAAACTTGTGAAAATATTTCATTCAAATTAAACCATTCTGAGAAAAGTATAGCATTTAATTCCGTTCAGAATGAAATGTTGTTTAAAAATATGTTGTTTTCACATACTTAGGACTCTGAAGTGTTGTAGAAAAAGAAAATATATACATTTATATGTATATTTGCGACGTAATTACAAAATATTTACACCCGAACGCGTCAAATCCCATAGAACTCAATGGTAAATGATCCAATGTTTTGGTCACCACGTAGGGATCGCCGGTGTTTCAGAGCAGGGTACGGAGAAACTTGTTTAGGGCGACTCCATCTTACTTCCTACCTCCATGGTTTAAGTGTTGTAGTGAATCTTTTTTTTTTTTTTTTTTTTTTAAAGGCGGGTTACTTACCTTAGCGTAGTTTATCATTTTTTAAGCGTTGGCGACTTTGAAAAGTTTAGAAAGGAAAATGGGTTCCTTTTCTTATATATATTAAAAGAAGGAACCCATTTCCTTTTATTGAAGTATATATAAAAAAGGGCAGATTTTTATGTTCACAATGTTTATCGTTTTCCTGAACGGTTGGAATAGTTTAAATGACTGATTTGGGGGAGGTACAAAATCTTGTTTACATTTTCTGTACTTCTTAGAGTACATTTAGTTTTCAAAGATGTGTTTTGCCAATCAAGACTTTAATTCATTCCTCTTAAAAAATTGTCTGAGAAAAGCTAATAAAAATTAGACAGAGGATTTTTGTGTAGAAAATTTAGACATGAAATAAGTCAAAAGAGATCAAATCAACTATTAAATGAACAATTAATCATATAATACTGGTTATTAACAATTTTGTATGTCTGTTTATTTTTTTTTATGAAAATACTTGGCATTTTCACGACACAAAAAGTATTTCAAAGAAGTTTGAAAAATTAGTACAAACACATTAATAAATTAAATTGCTATTAATAATGGGATGGAATTTAAGACAGAAATAATTTAATGTAAGAGATTTTAGATTTAAAAATTTGCACACACAAATGATTTATCAGATTTTATAAGGTTTTATTTCATAAATAACTTTGATTTTGAAATATGCCATTTGAACCTGTAATATGGCATTAGAACCTGTGGATACTGAAAAAGTGATGAATATATAAGAATATTATAATGTTCAGTAAGTTTTCTTATTGAATAATAAATTCTGACAGTCCTATGCTATAAGACTAGGGTCTAAGTTTGCATAAAAATTCCTCAGTGAAATAAAAGAATTTAAGTAATTTCTGTATCCTTTTTGTCAATACATTAAAGATTTTTTAACTAATTACACGTCCTCGCTTGCAATTAGTACCATCATTAAATCCCTATTTTATCTAATCATTTCCTGAGCATTATCATGTATATAGATTTACCTCGTCTTTGTATCTGATAATTATTACTTGCAAATTATTCTCTTGCTGGTGAACTATTAACAACTCTTTCTATTGCCGAGTTAGGGTTAGCAACCTTCGCTCTTGCTACCACCTGTCTTACGGAAATCGGCGTAAAATGCTGGTACCTGAGCTGATTGGGCGCATGCGCGAACGTAGGTGGTGTGAATAGCCTCTTAGCTATTCGCAACGTCGGTGCGATTAGCCACTGCGGAAAGTTATAGAGGCATGGTTAAAGTACTCAAAGAGCTCAAAGTTGAGCACCACTCCTACATTTTGCCTCAAGATAAAAACTTAAAAGTGGTCATAAATGGACTCACTACTACTTCAGATATAGAGGAAATTCAAACTGAATTAGAGGAATTGAATTACAAAATTATTGAAATTAAGCAAATGTCAAGACGACCAGGGGGGGAGTCATCCCACTCCCATTGTTTCTTGTTACACTGCCAAAAACTGACGATTCGAAACGAATCTACAATGAATACAAACTCTGCTACATGAGAATTAAAGTAGTGGAGTATAAAGGCAGACAGGTGCTCATACAGTGTTTTCGCTGTCAGGGCTTCAATCACACCCAAGCCGGATGCAATTATGCTCCGAAATGTGTCCGATGTGGCGGAAGCCATTCCATTAAAGAATGCCCTGACAGAAAAAATCCTGATAAGCCCCTAGTCTGTGCGAACTGCGGGGGACCTCACACATCTAGCTTTAAGGGTTGTGAAAAGTATCCCAAGAACAATAGCAGCACAAGTAATACTGTCAAAAACAAAACTTTCTCAAACTTTCTTTTTTCTTTTTCAAATCATAGAAGGTAAAAGTTATGCACAGGCCATATCATCAGGACTATATTCGGAAACAATCAATGAAGCAAAAACAGTTCTTGCTAATCTAGCAGAGCTAGTAAAAATCATTAAAGGCGCTGGCTTCTTGCAATTAACACAACAAACAAAACAGACTCTTCAAACCAGTCCAGAAACTGCTATAACACAGACTTTAGATCATGGGTCAATACAGAAATAGTCGGGCCCCTATTCAGTTCATGACCTGGAACGCGCATAGCGTCCAGAATAGAATTACGGAACTTCATAACTTTTTACTTGTATATGATATTGACGTTGCACTCATCACAGAAACGTTTGCGACTCCCTGTTACAATATGAATATAGCAAACTATAGATGTTATAGATGTGACAGATTGAGTCATAGAGGTGGGGGGGTCGCGATTTTTGTGAAAAGCACCCTACAATCTTGCCTCATCAGCGAAGATCGTGATAACGGATATGAAGCAGTTACTGCCTCAGTTCTACTCCCATATTATGGAGTTGTCTATTTTATTGCAATATATAATCCACAAAACAATGTACTTGACATTGATAAGTTAGCTGATCTTCTCCCAAATAATAAACATATCATCCTGGCTGGAGATCTGAACTAAAAAAATACTGAATGGGGCTGTCGAAGAACCAACAATAATGGCGAAGTCCTGCTCGAGTTTATCAATAACTATCCTATATATTTCTATGCACCTGCAGACTATACTTATCTCCCAGATAACTCTAGAAGAGGAGACATTTTAGACATTGTGCTCACTAATACCGCCATTCCTATGTATTTAGACGTTAAAGTTAAACTAACCTCCGACCACGTGCCGGTTATTGCTATTTTAGGTACTAACAAATGCGAAGAAAACAAGTTTAAAAATATCACCGACTGGCAGCAATATTACACCCAATTGCTAGAGAACCCCCCAATTATTAGCTCACTTAAGAATAAAGACGACATTGATAATGCGATTGAAATTCTCAACAATAGTATCCTCGGTGCATACAACACTGCTACCAAGAAAACCCCAATTGATAGAGACAATTTCCGATTACCCAGAGAAATCAGAGATATGATTAAAGAGAGAAACCGATTGAGAAAGAGGTGGCATATATTTTGGGACCCAGGGGTCAAGAAAGAACTTAACAGACTTAATAATAAAATCAGATGCAAGATCCGGAAACATCGTGATGAGGTCTGGAATAATAAAATTGAGAGTTTCAATGAATCTGGAAATGATTTCTGGTCTTTCGCAAGAAACCTTAGGCGTAAGCCCCCCCTGCAATAAACCAATTTATAGTAACAACAGAATCGCGCTCACATACAAGGAAAAGGCCGCCCTTATGGCAGAGCACTTAGAGCAACAATTCGTCCCGAATCAACACCCTTCTGACGATTGATACTATAGCAGCGAATTTATAAAATTCTTTCAGAAATATCTTCGCTAGACTTTAATGGAAGGGAAAATGATTATTAAGCATTGATCAACTCTGGTTAAATCACATAGATATTTATCATTGTCATTTAAATCAAATGCTATGACTTTAAATTTAATTTTCTTTTCCACGCATTCATTTATTTCTGAGTCATCTACACTATCATTAAAATCTTGATTCTTGTTCTGCTGACGTTTCTGTAATTTTCTCTTTATAGAAGTTTTAAACAATTCTGTGTTAAGTTTTTGATTTGGTGCAACTGGACATGATGCACTTGAAACTGCTCTTTAATTTTCATTCGAGTTTAAAATTCCTCTACATTCTGAAACTAACGAATTTAATGTTGTATGAACACACTTTAACATGACATTTTGGACTTTAGTTGTCTTATTAATTGCACTAATTCTTCTACAAGCTTTTCACATGCATTTACTCTCTGTTCAATACTTTGTGGATTGTAATGATTAACAGAATACACATTTATTGATTTCATATTTTCATTGCATTTCTGATTCGATTCAAGATTAATCCCCGATGGATTAAACATACAATCATTTTGTCTATTAAGGAATGAATGCACTTTATGTATATGTTTGCACAGCAATTTATCTAAGCAATTGCAGTCATACAAGTGACTACACAATGAGACGCATGATACTTTAGGGCATCTATAAAAGCAAAAATCCTGACAAGGACACATTTCAAAAAGACGCTGCACAGTATATATTTTATTTTTTGTCTGGGAACAAACAGTCCAAGAATTATCAGAGCATTTATTTACATCACTGTCCCTAATTTTTAGTCCTCTCTGATGCCTACTTAAACAAGAAATGGAATTTCTGGGAGATACATTAGTGTATAATTTATAGGTATGATTTCAATATTTATCTTTCTCAATTGTCAGAAGTGTAGAAATTAAAATATCTAATCGTCTATTATGTCTTCACTTAAAATAAACAGTTTTCAACTGATTGTGAAAAGATTCACAGTACATGTTAGTATCAGTAAATGCATGCGGAAAGTTCCGATAACATAAAGCCCATTCTTCTAATCTATTTTTAATAATTTTCAGAAAAATATTCAATAAAACCTCGACTTTTCCTAGAATAGTCATTCAAAAACTTACTTATTTGATCATAAAAAGTGATCTGGTTTCTTTCATGTAATATTTTTGTTAATTCTCCTAGCATTTTTTGTTGTACTTCCTTATCTACCACTTTAGAATCAAGTTGTCGGAACCAACTTTGGCGTACGTGTCACGAACATAAAAACAAAACTTGCAAATCCTGCAAGTTAATCAGCGGCGCATCCAGCGGTACTTGGAACTTGGAACATAAAAGATGCTTAACATCTTGGCCAAAAACCTTTGAAAATGCAGGATATGTAACTTTGACATCATCTGTCATTACGCAGTTTACATATAAATTTGGTACACGACACTTTAAACTATTAAATAAACAAAGAGTGTCCGCATCTAGAAAATTAGTAATAAAATGAGGAACTGGATAGCCACAACCAAATTCATCAGGTACTAAAAGATTAAGAAGGTAAAAAGGGTTTTCATCCGCAGAGAACCTGTTGGCGCCGTTGCATTTTTACTCGCCAAGCTCGCGGTTAATCGACGATGAGCCGAGCCGTAAACGTGATATTTTGTAAACGTGATTTTTAGTGCATGTAGATTCAAATTAGCAGACAAAACAATTTATTAAGCATATGGTAGTAAAAATTCACAGCTAATAAGCATGTAGATGTAAAACTAACCGGTTAAACGTGATATACGAAAATTAATTTGTATTAAATTCAAGTTTGCACAGAAAAGAATATATTAAGCGTTTATAACGGAAATAAAAATTCATTTAAAAATATAAATTAGTATTAATATACTGAAATTAACCGGTTAAACGTGATATACGAAAAAAAATTGTCTTAAATTCCAGTTCACACAGAAACAATATATTCCTTACACCAGCAATGGTTTGCTAATTTTGAAGACCATGGTGATGCATCAAACTATTCTGTTATCTTAGATAATCAATAATATTTTTTATTTCAATTTAATCATCTATTTATGTCACACCTGCCATAGTCTGAAAGCTTATTGTTAGAAAAGCATTAACAATATATTATCTTGCTAAAATTTGACGCCATAAAAATTGATTTATTCTTATAATTTTATATGACAATAACCAATAATAAAAATAAAAGCATTACTTAATTATTTAAAATACACATGCACATTTTTGCGGCCTACGGAAACAAAGTATTTTAGAGGTTGGAAACCTCATGGTTCTTAGAGCTGTTAATAATTAAGAGCACAACGTGAACAGCCCTGTTACAAATTAGCATTCACCCCTCCCGCCGTATTTTCTTCCTTTCATCCCGAACCGAGAACCGGCATCTATCTTCGAAAATATTTTTATCTATTCGTTGTTAAAAAAATTCAGATAAAATAATAATAAATAAAAGAAGATTAATATAAATCTGTAAATGCGAACAACGACAGTGATAATTCAACAAAATAAACGCAAGAGGAGTGGTTGCAAACTTCGAGCTTGGAACAAGCGAATAGGTTAAATCCGATGCGTTACCAGGTTTGAACTATTACCGTCGAAGTTGGCGATGTTTATATTTACCGGGTTTTTTGCGGAAGTGCTTCCGGTAAAAATCATACTGGTTAGTTTTATGTGTAGAATCGATACATAAAATCTCTGTACAACCTTTTATCATCATTTCTTTCTGTTCACGCATCTGAAGACCAAGAGCAAACGATACTTTATGATTTGGAAGATTATCTAGATCAGTTGGACCGTACAAAGTTGAATTATTCTGAGGCTTATATAATAACACAGGATTGTATGCTTCACATTTTAAAGTTTCAATGATTGAATTAACAGAAACTGCATCACTACTTGGACGCAATGAATTGTTTAAATATCTAGAATAAGCAGAAATAGTTTTACGGGAGACAAAGCTTTCCTTTTACAGGGAAATTATTTCTATTCTCACGATTTCCTGATCCATCTTGTAAGATATCCCTTATTTTTTGTGGAGGCACAGACAAACGTAAATTTGCTTTTATCAAACACCGCGTACTTTGTTTCAATGGCTGATATTTACAATTTTCAAACTTTTGCTTATGATTATGTTTAGGAAAGTAAAAAACAGAGATTTTATTCATTTCTTCACAAGCCCATATTCTGACCGGACAGCATAAATTGTTTGAAATTTTACTTTTTCATTTTCCGACTAGTCTTTTTTTTTTTTTTTTTTCAAAATAAGAATAACCGTGCATGGTAAACTGGAAACAATAATAATGATAATTTTTAGAATTTTTCGTTACTTTAGAAAACTTTCTGAATGAAGTTAATGTTGAGGTTCTTTCCAGTTCTAGCCAATCTTGAAAATAACTCATTATTTCAAATGAATATTCTTTTAAGTTTTTTTAAATTATGTTCACCTGCTAAATGCTTATTAAAATTTAAAACATATGTAAAAGACTTATGGCAATCAGGTATGAAGCATACATACAATTTATTAACTTCTGTGCAAAATTTCTTATGTTTAAAAAATGATAATTTGCAAGGATAACAGTTATCACAATTCAGACATTTCCGAGGGTAGACAGATGAAAAATTTTGTTTTAAATCAGATACTTGTTTATTTGAACATTTTTTTTTTCCTTTTTTTTTTTTTTTTTGTGGTTATAAAATGAATTCTTCGATTTATACGTTTTTAAGCATATTTCACATTTACGAAGATAAGTCATTTCTATTTTATCATTAATACATTCTTTGGTTTCTAATTTTTTAGCACTCAATACATTATCAATGTTTATAGCAATATTACTCTGAGGAGAAGTTATTGAAAGTTTAAAATTTTCAGTTTCAAGTTTTTCTTTGCAATTCTTTTTATGGTTATTAAAAGAATTTTTAGTTTTACAGTTTTTTTTTTTTTTTTTTTACAAATATCACATTTTCCAGGGTAAAGCGATGGTGCATTACAGTCAATTTCGGACCTCCCTCCAGTCAGAATAGGACACATAGACTTATTTTTTCTCTCTTGACAATTAATTTCACTGTTTTCTATGTGATCTTTTAGTAAACAAAATTTATTAAAGTGAAAGAAACTTAGGCCTGAACTACAAGAAGTGCTTTTTCTGGTCATAGTGTAAGGATCTTAAGTTTTACTAACGTTTATTTTATTTTAAATCTTTACTATCACTTCTTATTTTCTACTTCCGGCCAGAATTAAAAGCTTTAACTTATTTATGCAAATTTGTTGGCGAACGCCAAGCACTTAAGTTGTGGCTTTTTGCCAAGCGAGAGAGAGGAAGGAGTTAGTAGAAGCAGGCCGCTTGCCTTAGCAGTTTTTACTCGGTTGCTGGTTGCCTTCCAGGCCAGAGGTTTAATCCTCTTAATAATTTTAAACGTATTGTAGTGTTAACAGTTCTCTGTACTACATACGGCTTCCTGTTAATATACGGCCAATCTTCTCGGAGACCCTTGCTTGTTATTCCAAAGTAAAGTTAGAGTTTAGTTAATATTTTTATATTCTTACGTTCAGACCACAAGTGGTTGGTCTCTGTATTCCGAAGTCCGGAAATTATTGTAAAGAGTGAAAAATAAAGGGTTTCGTATACCCTTCCTGTGTATCTTGTCTACTTCCCACATTTATTGAACATAGCTTTAGTAAGCTCCCTGTTCCGAGTCAGGTTCTGGAATGTTCCCCAAGCAAGTAAGGAGAAACACTGAACCTGATAGTGGGCGCGCGACGGAGAAGAATAACCATGGCCGAGTTTCAAGAAGAACCTGTGCTGCCTGCAGAAGCGGCTCAGAATCCAGAAATGCCAGCTGCCGGCCTGGAAGGATGTGGTTACATCGTCCAGACCATGCGCGCAGCGATGAAACCAGAAGCAACATTTAATGGAAACTCACCGGTAACCAGTTTTTTGGAAAAACTAGAGGACCACTTCATGATGTATCCCGTGCAGGAGTTCCAGAAAGTTACCTTAGCTACCAGCGCTTTGAGGGGCCAAGCGCTTAATTGGTTCAAATGTATAGGCAGAAGTCTCTTGGGTCAAGCAGGAAGTCCCACCTATACTTACGAAAATTTCAAGACTGCCCTAGTAAAAGCCTTCCCTGTCGTAAGGGATCGTGCGAAATTAGAAACGGAACTTTTCAGCATATATCAGCAAAGAATAGAAAATCTTTCCACCTTTATTTTAAGAAAAATTCACGTCTTCAAACTCCTGTATGGAAAACGTCCGGATCCTGAGATAATTCAAGTGATTTTGCCGAGGTTACTTCCCCAAGTACAAGACTTTATTGAATTAAGGAATCCAACTACACTGGAAAAGTTATTTGAGCTAGCAATCCAGTTTGAAAGTAGAAGAACGGCGGACATTGAAAGAAGACGCCAATATCAACAACGAAACCAATTTGGTGAGCCAAGACCTTAGCTACCAGCGCTTTGAAGGGCCAGCAAAGTCAAGCACACGGCTACGGAAGCAAAGCGAATCAGTGGGCAAGGAAACCCGAGCATCCAAAAACAGCCGGCGAACGTCGACAGTTCAATAGCAATCCAGGAAAAAAGTCTCAAGGCCAGTGGAAAAAGAAGGAAAGCATGGAAAGAAAAAAAGATTTAAACTAAAACGGATTTCTGCTAACGGGAGGGTACGGAAATCCGAAGGCCAAGAAAACCCCTCTTCCTTCAAGTTAAATACAGTAATGGTGGAAAATTTGACTCTTCCGAAGATTGAAGTGTTGGTGAATAACATCCCAGCCACCGCACACCTGGATACAGGCGCGCAGTGTTCCTGTGTGGCAGAAGATTTGTTTAGGAAGTATTTTCGGAGATACCGCATATATAATTTGGATAATACGACAGTGTTAGCTGCGCAGGGAGAAAGATGTAAGTGCATAGGTAAATTACCGCTATACGTTCGTATCAAGGACGAACAAGTAAAAATTATGTTTTTTATAGTAAAGAATCTGCAAGCACATATTATCTTAGGGATAGATTTTCTTTCAGAGGCAGAAGCAACGCTGGATTTTAATGAAGCGTCCCTTAAGCTGACGATGAAACCAGTTCGAGAAGAAAAAACGGAACCGCCAATGTTAAACCTTGACCATCTGCCTAAGGAAGAGCAACAAAGAATCCGACAAGTGGTAAGTGAATTTGCTTCGTTATTTAGTGATATTCCAGGATTTACTCAAGTTACTAACCATAGTATCGACACCGGAGATTCATTGCCAGTTCGCCACAAAGCATACCGGTATGATAAGAATAAAGAAAAAATTATAGAATGGCACATTAGCGATATGCTACGTAAAAAGATCATAACGCCCATCTCAAGTAGTTATGCTAGCCCGGTGGTTTTATGTAAGAAAAATAATGACTATCCATTAACACATCCAAAAAGGTGGCGTTTTGCGATTGACTATCGTAAATTAAACTCCATAACTAAATATCCGGTATATCCGTTCCCTATTATTGAAGAAATTCTAAGGAACATAACGTCTACCAAATATATGACGACTTTAGACTTAACGACTGGTTATTTTCAAATAGGGCTTAGGCCTGAGGACGTACCTAAGACTGCTTTCATAACCAAGTCTGACACTTATGCATTCCTGCGTATGCCGTTTGGCCTTTCAGGGGCACCGGCAACATTTCAGCGATGTATGGACATTGTGCTAAGGCCTGTTCTTGGAAAGTCCACCCTTATCTATTTAGACGATATCATTATTACTAGTGATAATCTGGACCAACATGTACAGGATTTAAGACAGGTGTTTTCATTATTAAATGAGGTCGGTGTAAAAGTTAATGTCGAAAAGTGCAAATTTGCAGCCCCTGAATTAAAATACTTAGGTTACAAAATATCTCAGAAAGAAATCGAGACAGACGAATCAAAAATAATCGCTGTGCAAAGGTATCCGCCGCCAAATACGGCGAAGAAGCTCTCTTCTTTTCTAGGACTTTGTTCATATTATAGGTCCTTTATAAAGATTTTGCAGCTATTGCTGAACCATTGTTAAAATTAAAAAGGAAAAAGGCAAGATTCTCGTGGACGGCCGAAGCCTATAGTGCTTTCGAAAAATTAAAGCAAGCATTAACACAAGCCCCTGTGTTGAAATTTCCTGAAAAGAATGAGAATTCAGAAATTTCAGCGGATGCTTCGGATTATGCGGTAGGAGCGGTACTTTCGCAAAATCAGCAGCCCGTGGCATTTTTTAGTCGAACTTTAAATCAAACACAAAGAAATTATTCCGCGACCGAGAGAGAGGCACTTGCAGTTCTGTTAGCAGTGCAAAAGTTCCGAGTCTATTTTGGAAAGGCGCCAATAACAGTGTATTCTGATCATGCGGCGGTAACTAGATTGTACTCAGGGAAAAACTTATCCCCAAGGTTAATAAGATGGGCAGTCAAGCTACAAGAATATAATCTGGTAATCAAGCATACCCCCGGAAAGGAAAATATCGTAGCAGATGCCCTATCCAGAATAAAAATAGATGAAGAAGGTAATACTGTAAAGGTGGCAATGCTCACAGCATGTACAATAAATTCCCGAGAAACTGTAATAACCGAACTGGGTAAGGATCCTGAGTTTGGAAACATTTATGAGTATTTAAAGGATCCTGAAAATTTTAGCCACCAAGATATTGTGGCGATAAGAAATAGGGCGGCCCATTACGAACTAATAGATGGTCTATTATTTTATACAAAAACTACAAATTCCAACAACGAATTTCGACCTGTTATTCCAGCTAGTCTTAGATTAAATATCCTGCAGGAGTTACATGACAGCCCTTTAGCTTCTCATGCTGGTATTCGAAAAACTATCCAACGCGTACGCGGGGCACTCTATATTCCTGAAATGCAAAAGTTAACAAGGTCGTATGTCCAGTCCTGCCCAACATGTCAAGCAGTTAATTATATTAATTTCCGCCCGCCGGGTTTCTAAATAGTATTAAATCCGAATTTCCAAATGAAATAATTGGCATCGATTTATTGGGCCCTTTCCCAAAAAGTCAGTTAAATAAAAGTCGGTATCTCCTTGTTATGGTTGATTATTTTAGTAAGTGGACCGAAATTGTTCTCTTAAAACGAGCATCCGCGAAATTAGTTACTGATTCTATTTTAAATAAATATATTTTAAAATACGGGGCGCCCCTAAAAGTTATATCGGATAATGGTCCTCAATTTGTAAGTAATATATTTGAAGACATGTGCCAAAAACTGGGCATACGTCATTTAAAAATGGTCCCGTATCGACCGCAATCAAATATAGCGGAACGGGCAATAGAAATATAGTGAAAATTATCCGTAGTTATGTTAAAAATTTTCATAAAAGCTGAGATAACTATGTCAATGAATTTGCTTTCGCCCTTAGGACCGCAAAACATGATACAACGGGCAAAACTCCTGCTGAGTTATTTTTAGGCAGAAAGATTATAACGCCGTTAGATAAATTATTTTATGTTCAACAAAGAGCCCCAGAATTTAAAATGGGTGATATAGAAAAATTAATTAAAGAAGCAAAAAAGAACACTGAAGTAGCACAAAGAAAACAAAAGCTCTATTATGATTTGAAACGACGCGGAGTAACTTATAAAGTAGGAGTGAAGTATTAAAAATTAAGCATTCACTTTCTTCAGCACTAGAAGATAAAACCGCCAAATTTTTTCCACGATTTGAAGGACCATATGTCATAGAAAAAATAACTCAGGCTGTAGTGGTGTTAAAAGCCAGCATGATGAAACATGCTCCGCAAACATTGACCAAATAAAACCATACTATGACCGTAATAAAATGCAAATATTTAAAGATCTTCTGCAGGATCCGGCACGGCAGGCACAAGCTCCAGAGGTGGAACAACGACAAGCACAAGGACAAGCCATTAGGAGGCAGGAGCAATTGAAAAGAAAGTTTTCCCGTTGGAAAATTGAAGGTAACAAGAAAAAGAAGCCGTTCCACCGACAACAAAAGAGAGCGCACGACCACCCCCAGAACGAAGAAGGGAGAAGTACGACGAATGCAAAGAGAGCCAGGAGAAATAACGGCAACTATAACCCGGCTCCCAAACGGAAGATCTACTCATCGGACAGGACTCTACCCGGCAAATGTCGCCGAATTACGGAAGGACCACAGGCAGAGGCGAAAAAGAAGGTATTCAAGGGTGACCGAACTGGAGGGAAAAGAAAGCTCCTAGAGGAAGGACTGAAGGGCGAGCCCGCACAAGAAGGAGGATAAATCAAACACTAATCTGCGCTACCTTCCAGGACTGGGCAGAGAAAAGAATGTCCGAATATCACAAAGATAAGTAAAACTTTATGTTACTTTGCAAACTTAAGTTAATCTTTCATTCTTATTGCAAGTGGCAGATTTCAAGACGTTTTACCTCATGTGAGGTCTACCTTTATCGCCAAAAGGCGAGAAATGAGTTGTTACCTATTTTGGTATTATGTTTTTCAATTACTCGCGAGTAAAACTAAAGTTGATGTATAATAGGAATGTGTAAATACTTGAATATTGTAAAAGTTATTGTATAAATTTTATTTAAAACATTCTGGCAAGAAAGAAGATTTAGTCTGAAAGACTTTTAAAATGTAGTATTTCAATGTAGAAGAATTGGCACTTGCTTGGAAAAGAATAGAAGTTAACAATGTACTACTAATGTATGTTCTAAAATGCGTAAAATTAACGGCATGTTAATATGTTCTTATATACAATGTGAACTGTTATTTTAAATGTTAAGAAATACTGTGATATGGTAAAAGTGAAAGTAATGCCAAAATTTTAAACTTATTCGTGTGACTGAGAAAAAAGAGAAAAGTATTGTGAATATGTGTTAAAGGTTGAATGAATGTAGTTAGGCTCTCTGACGCTACACTTCAGAGTTAGCCACTTTCAGAATAGTACCTCAGGGCATAGAGTTGAAGATAGGGTGTGTTATGTTGAATTTTAACACGTTAGTGTTTTGATTGTAGGCGGCAGTGTTGAACACGTATACATAAACACATTCGTGTTTGGTGTTTTCTTTTACAACACATGTCAGAGAGCACGGGAAGAGATAATTAAAATAAAGTCATGAATGAAATAAGAATGTTAAGAGAAATATAAATATTCATGTTACTTACCATTTCATTGTGTAACATTTCATTAAACTAGTTTTCCTTCCAGATCTCTGGAAGGAACCAGATTTCAACTAAAAGCTCCTGTTTAGATGCAGTACAGATGAAAAATAATTGTCCATGGAGCTGATAATGTAAAAACAATTTTTTTTTTCTTTTCAAATTTCTAGTTTCTAGTGAGAAATGTTTGTAAAAGATTGGCCTTGCGTTAGATTGTAGAGCTAAAAGTTTTCAACAAGGTCGTTTTAGACTTCAGTTTCAAACTAATTAACTCTGGAAGTATGTAAGGATCTGAAGTTTTACTAACGTTTATTTTATTTTAAATCTTTACTATCACTTCTTATTTTCTACTTCCGGCCAGAATTAAAAGCTTTAACTTATTTATGCAAATTTGTTGGCGAACGCCAAGTACTTAAGTTGTGGCTTTTTGCCAAGCAAGAGAGAGGAAGGAGTTAGTAGAAGCAGGCCGCGTGCCTTAGCAGTTTTTACTCGGTTGCTGGTTGCCTTCCAGGCCAGAGGTTTAATCCTCTTAATAATTTTAAACGTATTGTAGTGTTAACAGTTCTCTGTACTACATACGGCTTCCTGTTAATATACGGCCAATCTTCTCGGAGACCCTTGTTTGTTATTCCAAAGTTAAGTTAGAGTTTAGTTAATATTTTTATATTCTTACGTTCAGACCACAAGTGGTTGGTCTCTGTATTCCGAATTCCGGAAATTATTGTAAAGAGTGAAAAATAAAGGGTTTCGTATACCCTTACTGTGTATCTTGTCTACTTCCCACATTTATTGAACATAGCTTTAGTAAGCTCCCTGTTCCGAGTCAGGTTCTGGAATGTTCCCCAAGCAAGTAAGGAGAAACACTGAACCTGATAATAGAAATGTTCTTTTGCTGCAAAGCATAACTAGAGGCAAAGTCAGTGTAAAAATCATCTTTTGTTGTACACAATTTAGGTTGTGAAATATCAAAATTTGTTGAATCATTTTTTTAAACTCCCTTTGCCACTAACAGAAGCACAATGCAATGGATAACAATCACTGAAAGAAACAGCACTTGTCTGCTGTACACTATAACCAGCAGCAGTGACTGCATTCTTTAGTGATGATCCCATGTAAGCCATTACACTTTTTAGGCGCAAAACAGCTGAAGCAGCATTCTTCAGATGCAAACCGCCACTAACAGTCAAATCCCTCTTTGGGCACAAACCATCACCAAAAGCACGAATTGGATTCTTCTGAAAACTAGCAATTGAGACAGTAGTGTTCATAGAAGAATTTACAGTGGAACTAGCATTGCTCCTCAGAAAACGGCCAGAACCATGGACTGCAACACGCCTGGATGAGTCAACATCAGCAAGGATATCATTTCTATGACAGGGGCTGGGAGTGGACGTTATTCCTTGAATGCAAACCAGAAGCAGCATTCTTCGGATGACAGCCAGTACCACGGACACCAACAAGTCTAGAATGACAGCCAACACTGGGAATGGCAACATTCTCAGGACATAGGCCCTTATCAATTCATAAACTTTTAACTCTCCTGATTCTCTTTTTTTCTTTCCTCTTTCGGGTATTTCCTATGAATCTGTGTATCCACCCAATCATTCTAAGTATTTTCTTATACTTTGAAAAATAGCCAAAGAATTGTGAAGACATATCGCTAACATTGCTTAACGAAACTATAACTGCTTTACGTTTTTCAGTATTAACCTCTTCTTTATTATCGATTGGGATAGAACGAGGCCATTCTTCTTCCGGTAGTACCAACCAAGGTGGGTCCTCCCACCATCTTGATTCAATGAGTTTCTTCACAGAGCATCCTCTTGATGGCATATCGGCTGGGTTTTCCGCACCTGGTACATGATGCCAATTTTCACGATCCGATATGATTCTAATTTCTGAAACTCTGTTATTCACAAAAGTGCTCCAAACTTCTACGTTCTTTATCCAGAACAGTGCTGTTGACGAATCGGTCCAGTAATATTCCTTTGAAATTTCGACCTTAAGGTTCTTCTTGACAAATGATGCTAATCGCACCCCAATAAGACAAGCAAGCAATTCAAGTCGTGGTATACTTATTTTTTTCAAGGGAGCCACTCGCGCTTTGGCTTGCACTAGGGTCACTTTGACTTCTTTATTTTGACTTCTCAAATATACTGCACTTGCATAAGATCCTTGTGAAGCATCGGCAAACGTATGAAAACTAAAAGATTGTCCTTCTGTCAATGAAAGTTGTCTGGGAATCTTCACAGAGGATAACAAGGGTAATTCTTTGACCCACTTCAAGAATTTTCTTTTTATATCTTCAGGTAGCTCTGCATCCCAGCTCAACTTTGGAAGGAGTGTAAAAGGCCATGTGAAACCTATTGGGTCAAAAACTCTCTGTACAATCGATAGAACGTTTCGTCTTGTCACTGAGAGATCAATCAAGTTGATATTAGGGATGTCAGAAAACAAAGAATTTTCATATTTATCCCACAGAAGACCAAGTACTTTCAATGGTTCACTCATTGTAGATTTTCCACTGTTCAGTTCTGTTTGCTCCCACCCTCTTAAGTCAAAGTTAGCACTTGCCATTAACTGAGTTGATTTTGCAATAAAGTATTCTGCTTCTTCATTCGAATTCACTGAAGTGACACAGTTGTCAACACAGAAGGAATTTTTCAATTTTGTAGCCACTTCCTTCAAAGAAGGTTCACATTGGTCTAAATGAGAGTTGATCACTGCTCTTAAAAGAAAAGGACTGCATTTTAGTCCGAAGACTACTCTGCAATGGCGAAATTTTCTTATTTCCTTTTGTTCCGAGTTTTTCCACCATAGGAATCTTAGGAAATCACGATCAGATCTTTGAACAGATATTTGAAGAAAAGCTCTTTTAATATCTGAGATAATCCCTATTTTTCCTTGCCTAAATTCAAGAAGCAATCTAGGTATTAATTCATTTAAATTTTGACCTTTTGCTAAACAGTCATTAAGTGACAGGAAATCTTTTTGCTTGCACGAAGCGTCAAATACAGGCCTTACTGCTGTTGTACAGTTATCTTTGAAGACCGGTCTGTGGGGAAGATAATGATTGTTAACTCGTTCCGCTTCTTCTGTTACTTCTTCTATTACTCCAGATTCGAGCCATTCTTCGAACACTGCATTGTATGTTTCAAATTTATCTTTCAACATGAGCTTCTTTGTCGTGGAGATCAATCGCTTTTCAGCAACTTCTCTGTTACTTGGTAAAGCTTCTTTATCGTTGATCCAAGGTAAAGTGACTTCATAGCGATCATCCACCCTCTTCAGAGTCTTGTGAAAGTGATCCCACACTGCTTCTTCTAACTCTGAGTCAGTTTTACTTTCTTTGGCATCTGTAATTCCCAGTGCTTCTAGCTTCCACAAGTTTTCTATGTCACTGCTGTGAGTCAACATCGACGTTATGGTTGAAGACATGGACAAGGAGTTTCTTTCTGCAACGTTATCTTTTATCTTTCCCATGATTGTCCATCCAAGTACTGATTCCACAGCAGTCAGCCCATTTTCTAATTTCTGAATTCTTCCGGTTAACAGAACACCTGCGACGTCAGCTCCAATAAGAAATTCTATTTTCAAATCCTTTTTTCCTACATCAGATGCATGGATATTCTTCTGTCTTGGTTCTTCTATCCATGGTCCAGGCTGTAAACTGACTACTGGTCCACAAATCTTCGACTGTTCCAACAAGATTAGTCGTCTAAAAAAATCACCTCTTAGGCTTCTAACGTTCTCTTCATAGCGTTTGTGAATTTCTCTCTTTGTTGTTACTCCTCCAAAAAGTGTATGGATTAAAGATTCAGATCCAATTGAACCCTATGTCTACAGCAGTCTCCTTTAATAAGTATGAACGTTGCGATCCTGTATGGATAAGTGCTCTTACTGTCTTCTGCTTTTTGTTTGCGTCTATATTAATTAATAGTGTTTGAAGAAACACTTCATCTAGGAAATTAGTGCTCGCATGTGATACGTTTTGTGTTTCCTCTTCTTTATTCTTTTCAACATCATTGCTCTTTTGATTGGTGGGCAAATCCGGACACATGACACCCCAATGTCTTTTCGAGCATATCATACATCGTACATTTGTCTTACATTGCTTGGCCCTGTGAACTATTCGTGAACTATTCGAGGGAGACCCAATCCGCCTTGTCCCAGCGGGACCATATGATTAAAAATAGGTCAATCCTCCTCCAAACCACGCTGATAAAACATCTCAGAAAACATAAAATAACGAACCAAAAATAAAGAAGGGTTAGTAGAAAAACTAAAGATAAGAAAATGACACAAAACACAAACAAACACTTACGCAATCATACAATCACAGACAAAAACACTCACAGAGAGGCAGTTTCTGTCACATAATAAAACTCGCTTCAAACCATAAAACAATATAAATAACTAAGCACCTCAAAGGTTCATTGGGGAATTCCCAAAAGGAAAAGAACCTGCAGAAGATCACACCAAGGCCGCACGTAATGAGATGTTCTATAGTTAAATATGCAATAGAAAATAATTATAATCTGACAGCAATATTAATTTTAACTTTGCTACTTAAAGCCCCGGTTAGAGCAGAACAAAATAACTACATCAACAAGTAAAATAAAATACAAGTACAATAAAATACAATTACTACAAGTAAAATAAAATCCTCAGCTCACAAATGATCGTTGAATTGATAAAATTATCTTAAAAAACATATAAAATAATTTAAAAGCCTATAATTCAATTAAAATATTTAGACTATGGTCTATGATGTTATTACAGAGTGCCTAAACTGTATATATGTGCTGTAAACATATGTTTAAATTTAAAAAAAAAACAGACAATACACCATACAATACATACACATGAATAATACATAAAGGAAAAAAATTAGACAAAATAATTGAAATATTTAAAGACATAATTTAAACTAATACACCAAATGTCACTCTATTATTGTTTATATAAGACATTGCATATCTAGAGAATCTTTTTAAAGTTTCAATACCTAATGGTTTATCACTAAAGCATTCGATTCTCAAATCCTTTAACAAGGGACAGTGATTGAGAAAATGCTCTGCGTTCCCAACTACATGACAAACGCCACATAAATCTGAATTTTGCAAACCAAACCTAGAGAGGTACGCGGGGAAACGGCCATGTCCAGTCAAGAACTGATTCAGATGTACATCGCTAATCGGCTTCATTTCGTTTTTAATTTTAATATGCTGCAATAAACACGCGCACCTCTCAGACTCTTTCCATTGAATGTCCAGATATTAAAATAAAAAATTTTCATATTTTTAATAGCATAGCTTTTCGAACCGGACGTCTCAAAGAATTAAACTCGCTCATCATAAATGGCTTGTTTTGCCAGCACGTCGGCTCTTTCATTTCCGGTAAAATCAACATGGGCCTTTACCCAATGTAAATAAACATCCATGCGTTGTTTCAACAATTTTAACAAGCACTTAATTTCAAAAATTAGAACATTGGCTGTACGGGCTCAGGACAGAGACTGGAGCATAGACATACAATCAGAGTAAATATGTACAGTATTTACACAGCTCAAATTACTCTTAATCCATTGCAAAGCCTTAAGGAGCGCACAACATTCCGCTTGAAAAACAGAATTGTAACTATTCAACCTGTACATTTTATTTACAATTTCAACACCAAAAAAGTAAATTACGAAAGCTGCACCAAATTGACCGTCCTGTCCCGACAAGTCAGTGTATACGTCTATTTCTCCTATTACAGGAAGAACACAATCAAAGCAAAAGGTACAATACTCTGAGGGATGTACAAAATCTGTAAAAAATCTCACAAACATATGTTTTGTAATTAAAACGTCATTATAAAGTTTAAATTCCATTCTCTGAGTTTTAAATAAAAATTTCTCATAATAAAATTTATACATAATAGAAAGAGGCGACGTGCCGGCGAGAACACAGAGCACCTCAGTCGACACTGTGCGAAAGCATCTTGTGATTGCTAGGCACCAGCTCCTTTGTATTGAGTCGAGTTTGCTCCTTAGTCTAATCAGTTCCCCCGCTCTGGAACCCCATGTACCAATTCCATAAAGTATCTTTGGAACTATAACACAATTTAATATATCCTTTAACACTTGAGCCTTGTAAGAGAGGGTATCACCGGGGAACGATCGCTTAAATACATTAATATATCGTCAGAACGTTGGTGAACTGTTCGAAAGTGTTCTGCAAAAGTAAGTTTACAGTCTATAATAATGCCTAGGTATTTGATGGCGTCGGTAAACTTGACTCTCTGACCATGGTATCTAAATCGCGGTGGCCGCACCTTACTTCTGCCACGCGGGAACAAAATCGCAGAAGTCTTGGCTATATTAAAATCCAGTCCCTCACCGATCCTCCAATCCTCCAGCGGTTTCATAACTGTTTCAAACAAACGTTCAAGTTTTTCCAAAGAATCTTCCTTCATTAAGATTGCCAAGTCATCTGCGTAACTAATAAACTTTACATCATCGGGGAATTCTAAAATTAGAACTTTGTTCAATATAATGTTCCAAAGCAGGGGAGCACTGCAGGAGCACTGCAGGAGCCCTGCGGACATCCCATATGAATATCTAATTCAATCTGCGCATCTTCACTTTTGAAGGCGTTGTAAATGATTTTACGATTACTGAAATAACTCATATAACTTTGCACCAAATTTTTTGGGGCCTTTAGCCCGATCAAAGTTTGTAAGATTGAAGTCCAGTGTATAGAGTCAAAGGCAGAGACAGCAAAACCACATGTTGAGAATTTTTGTAGCGCTTAATGAATTCTAAGGTATCATAAAGAGCGTGCTTGGCCCTGTGTCCAATTTTGAGGCAGAAGAAGCAACCCTTCTTTTTCTTAATTTCATCATTCTTTTGGCTCAGAGGCATCTTCTGAGCAACAAAGCAATCTCGAATTTCATGAAATTTTTCTCAAAATATGCAAGAATTCTTCTCACTATAATTGGTTGCTTTATTATGGCCTGAGAATAAATCATTTGCTGTAGGCACGAAATGTTCACTCTGGTACCTTTTATCTCTTCTACTTTCTCTCTTGGCACCCGAATCAATTAATTTAAATCCAGCTTTTGCCAAAGAAATTCTCTGCTCTCCTTCCACTTCATTCTTTAAAAACAATAATAATTGTTTCAATTTATCAGAGTGAGAATTTTCTGCTGTAATTATTGATGCATAATTTCTAATCCAAACTCGTAAAATTTCCTCGGCGATAACACGAGCGGAAACAGCATTGCCGCGTATTTATCGCTTGTCATTCCTATTGACTCCAACGAACGCAAATATTACTCTAACTTGTCATACAATTCTGATATACTGTATTTTCCCTTTCGATCAGTGACATTTTTAATAATCAAACCTAATAATTCCCGAATATAGAATTCTACCAACAATTCTCCCCTGCCGAACCTATTTTTTAAACTTTCTATAACTTTTTCATAATTTTCGGCAGTTGCAGGAAAGCTGTTTACAATATCCCGTGGTCTCGTACCGGGTACGGTCGCTTGAACGAGATAATGCATCTTATCCTCGTTTTGAATTTCTTTATCTTCGTGTATTCGCTGAAATTGCCCCCAAAACGGTAACCAATCTTTAATGTCGCCATCGAATTGTTTTAACTCAATTTTAGGTAATTTCAGTTTCCGTTTGTTCGAATTCGGCGGAAAACTGCCTATGGATAGTGTCGTTTGGCGATTGAAGAATAATTCCGTTTCTACTCGTATTAAATCTAATTTTTCTTTGTATTCTTCAATTTTCGCCCATTCACTTTCAAACTGATCATTTGAAGAAAATTCCGAATTTAATATTTGAGTATCAAATGCATTAAGTTCAACAGATAAACGTTCTAAAGTAACAAGCTTCGTTTTTACAGATTTTGCATCAGGAATTTCCTTTTCTAATTCTTGCAAAATTGCATTAATTGTTCTCGTAAAAGACGCTCTGACAGGTTTTCGTTTCTGAATTAACGATTCCATTTCAATAAAAATAAATTCAATAAAGTCAAATAGAATTAAATTCGATAAAACCAACAAAATTACCTTGACTTGTTTTACCGATCACGTCCGGGTCACCAAAATTGTTCGAGATTTGCAAGAACTAACCGTTCTCCTTTTTCCTAATAAACTTAAAATAAAATAACTTTACATATAAAATTCTACAGCGTCATATTTATTTTCAAAATCCATAGAACTGTAACAAACTACAACAAAGATTAGATGGTTGCCACTCTTGCAGTGACAAACTATAAAAAGAAAAATAACAACTGAGGCTGGGTTCTAACACTTGCATTTCCAATAAAGTAATAAATTTACATGTACATTCACTCACCTATCTCAGCATCACAGATAAATCCATAGCGATTCTTTATTTAACGAAATATATGCAGAAAAATGGCAAAAACACACAGATAAAACCACTCGATTGATAACTACCACATAAGAACATTCAAACGGCAAATGAATTAACTGCTCAAATTACGAAGTAAAAATTCCAAAAGAAATCGTCTGCTTGGAAATTCTTTTTAACTGCAAGTATATATTTTTGAAAGCATAAATTATCGTCTGCTACTTGTCAATTTGTCTTCGGACATTTGTGCTCTCTCCGAAGAAATTTATTCGTATCTAGTTATTAAAAAACGTTGTGAAAGCCATGGCTTTTCGATGTCTAAAGCTACGATAAGTAATATTGTCAACGATAGGAAATTAAAAAAAGACAACAAATATAATGAAATTAAAAAACAAAAAAAAAAATCTGAAATTTAAGTTTAAAACACAAAATACCATTAGTTTCGCTTAAACGCTACGTGTAATTCACAACTTACGCGAGAGGTTTAAACCTCGTAGAAATTTACATTTTCATTCAAACATGGAAGTTTATTTCTCGCAAAATGCATGATTCATGCGAAGGATTCATTTGTTAAAATTTATTTGCATGCATACGCATTTTCTTAAAGAGATATCAGTCACTATGCATACCAGAAACAGTGTATAGAAAAGCCTGCTATACAATTTGAAGTCAATTAAATAAGAATAAAAAATTCAGATAATTACACAAACTTAGCATTGCGCACTGTCTTCGCTTTGTCCATGTGCAAGTCGATCTATTTTTACTTAGAAAACATTAGAGAATTGCCCAAACTCGGCATTGCGCGCTACATTGGCTTTGCCCATGTGCACATCGATCTATTTTCACTTAAAAAATATCCCAGAATTGCACAAACACGGCATCACTGACAACCTTGGCATCGCGCACCACATTGGCTTTGCCCATGTGCACATCGATCTATTTTCACTTAAAAAAAACATCCCAGAATTGCACAAACTCGGCATCGCACACAACCTCGGCATTGCGCACTACATTGGCTTTGCGCATGTGCACACTGTCAAGGTTTAGGCCACATCAGCAGGAATTGCCAAGAACAACCCTCTTGTGTGCAGTGCGCAGGCCCACATTCCATGCCCATAGGATCCTGCAAGGAGCATCCTATATGCAAAAACTGCACATTGGCAAATCAGCAACAAGGTACAGATCACGACTGCCACCACGCGGCTAGTTCAAGACAATGTCCTGTATACAGGCTCGCGGTCCAGAAACTCCTGAGTACATTGGTGCCCCATCATTAGCAGGACAACAATAGATAACACCCAAAGATCAAGAATTCCAGTTCTCAAAGTCATCCAATGTAACTTACAAAGATCATCAGTAGCCACAAGTCACATGCTGCATGTCCAATTCCAACAGCAGGCGGACTTAGGTATCTTTCAAGAGGTTTATATTACTAAAGAAGGTCTTCCAGTTGGCTCAACTTTACACAACAAAATTTTTCTTTCCCATAACAAGCTAGCTATGATCGTCTATAAAGGTGCAATGAATCCCATGGTCTGGAGAACGACAAACCACACAATTGCCATCATTCTGGACTCAATAGAGGGAAGCCTTATGGTCATTTCATGCTACTTTCCCCCTAGTCTCAGTATCAACGACCTCCTAACTGAACTTGACTTCTTACACCATACTCCTCTAACCCACATCCTGATCTGCGGGGATTTTAACGCTGCTAATCACCTTTGGGGATCACCAACAGACAGTTCTCGCTCCTTTCCTGTCATAGATTTCATAAGTTCTCATGGATTGGGCATCCTCAATAAAAGCGACTCCCCTCCCACCTTTGACACAATACGTGTCAGAGGCTGGCCTGATCTCTCTTTGGCAACACCACAGCTATCCTCACATATTGCAGCCTGGACAGTAGCAGACTTCCCTTCTCTTAGTGACCATCAAGCTATCATGTTTAACTTCCAATCCCCACGCAGCATTGTAATTAAACAAAGATTTAAGACAGCATATGGTTGGACACAAAAGCTGGAACACACCTTTCTCCCTTCATCCCCTCTATTAAAACAGCAAATCGGAATAGCACGACCAGAGCAGCTCTAGACAAAGCCTATGACCAATTAATTGACCAATGCACTGATACCTGCCGCAAGACTTTCAAGACAAAGAAAATTAAAATTCGGACATCAGCCTCATGGTGGACACCCCCATTGCCACAGGAACGGAGCAAACTCAGCAAACTGAGACGGCAAGCTCAATCCACACAGGTGCCAATGGCCCGCAGGACACTCTTCGCCCGTTACAAAATACAACAAGCGCAATATAAGCGGCAGATTGCTATAGCCAAGCAAGACTCCTGGCGCGAATACTGCTCTCGCACCGTTGAGAAATACGACAAGGTTTTCAAGATTGCAACCAACAAGGTCTTTAGACCAACACAAATCCCCCTGTCAGTAGCTCCAACAGCCACTAGTGCTACCGAAGCAATCAGCTACATACTTAAGTCACTCTTCAAAGAAGACCCACCGACAGATGAAAACCTTGCGCAATCAGAGATAAGAACTTCATTCAATAACTTCACCAGAAATCAGACTTCTTTGGAACCCCCTCCTACTAGGCATGAGATAGAGGCTATCGTCAAACACCTAAACACAAAGAAGGCACCAGGCCCGGAAGAGCTAGACAATGCCGTAATACGCATGATTTATGCTTTTGCGCCTGACCTAGTCGAAGAATACATTGGTGCCTGTTGGAAGAATAGACACTTCCCGAAATCGACCAAAAATGCAGAGGTAGCACTCTTCCATAAAACGGGCAAAGATCCACAACAACCCACATTCTACAGGCCAATATGTCTCATCCCCTCGTTTGGCAAGCTGCTAGAAAGGGTAGTACTTGGAAGACTAAATTTTGTCCTACAAAGAAGCAATTCCATAGACACCAGGCAATTTGGCTTCCGAGGAGGACTTTCTACAGAACACGCCATCTCCAAGTTAATGAACTTGATAGAGTGCAACAGAAGCAAGGGGCACCACTCCTTGATCATTAGTCTGGACATCCAGGAAGCATTTGACTCCCTGTGGTGGCCAGACGTTATACAGGCTTTATCTCAGATGAACTGCCCGGCAGAACTACAAGAGCTAATTCATAGTTACCTCACCGATCGCACACTCCAGTATACAGCGAACGATGGTATAGTCAGACATCACCTACAGAAAGGATGCTCCTAGGGCATCCTTTGGTCGATAGTTGCCAACTCAATCTTCAAGGAATTTGATGACAATTGCCAGGACTGTGACATACTGGCCTACGCGGACGACTTCTTGATTATAGTCTATGGAAGATCCAAATTAGAAATGACAGCGCAATTCTACCTCGACAAGTTTAGCTTATGGGCAAGGGACCACAAGATCACGATCCCTACCTCAAAATCCCAAGCTTTGCTCATAGGAGCCAAAAGACCTCTCAAAAGGAATCCATCCATCAAACTTTATGGCAACTCCATCAAGATAGTTAAACAACTCAATTACTTGGGCTTAATCATTGACTCAAGGTTATCCTGGCTTCCGTATCTTCAGTATCTAAACATAAAAACAGACAGTCTTAAAAATTACATGCAGAGAACAGCGGCTCCAACCTGGAGCATTTCATCGACACTGCTAAAACATTGGTATCTCACCGTTACTCAGGCCATAGTTTTATAAGGATCCGGCATTAGGGCAAAACATCTAACGATACAAGAGAGGCGCCTACTTAACTCGCTCCAACGCCCACACCTTTTGCAAATAAGCAGAGGATACAGGACAACTTCAACAGCGGAACTGCAAGTCCTAACAGGGATACCACCACTGGACTTGGTGGCAGAGCGAGAGGCGGCCATCTCCAATACTCTCCGACTTGGGAAAGACTATAAACTCTGGAACAGGAACTTGCATACCTCGGAGTATATGCACAAGATCTTTGACTATCCTTGCCACCCAGCCCACGATAACCTTGCGGAAAATATATACACGCAGACACTTCTCTGTCGGCAGAACTCAATAGCCATCTACACGGATGGTTCCAAAACAAAGAATGGCACTGGATGCGGCTTATGCACAATGATCGATAGAGAAATCAAATACCGCTGGAAACGTAGACTCAATCCGAATAACACAGTCTACCAAGCTGAATTGTCAGCTGTTAAAAAAGCAATCGATCTCTCATATAGTCACCAAGAAACTGTCTGTATCTATAGTGACTCACTGTCGAGCATAGCCGCCATAGAAGGACCAGCCAGCCGAGACCCCTTCGTACTCAACATAAAAAGGGCATTAGTCAACCTCCCACTGAATTATCGTCCCATCATTAGCTGGGTACCAGCGCACACAGGTGTAGTAGGCAACGAGCTGGCGGATGAACAGGCAAAACAAGCGGCTTCGGGTATCTTCCCGCCAGAACATGCTCTACCTCTGCCTTCCTCTTATCTCAAAAAGATTACACGCGGCGACCTTTACGCAGAATGGCAGCAGAGATGGGATACTTCCCGGACAGGTCGAAGGACGTATAAATTTATCCCAAAAGTTACAGACCTTGTCTTCTTCAACTCATCTTCATTGACTACGTTCCTCTCTGGGCACGGCCCGTTTCCTGATTACCTACACAGATTTGGACTTAGAGACTATGATCTCTGTGAATTTGGAATAGTCGGAACGCTAGACCATTATGCATTTACATGAAGATTGACAGAGGCGCACCACATGCGTCCTCCTTCAGACAGATATTGGAGGGAATGGAGAAAAGTGCTACTAGAACGGAGGGGTGCGTGCTTTAAGCTTCACAAGATCATCAAGTTCTGCAGGGTACACTTTTCATTTGTCACCTAATACCTCCCAGCACATAACCCTGCTACCAGATAAGTAATATCTGTTTACTACTGTTATGTCCATATTATTTTTATCATACTCTTATCCTATTCGTTAGATGCATTTAACGTATTACCTTAAATACTACACTTTATGTGACTTTTACTTGACTGTAATAATCATCCTCGATGTGTTTATAGTATTAACTTAATTATTATAATTGATATCATATGCTTTCATTTTAATCTGAATGTTGTAACTACAGTATATGTTGTTAACACCTTAACGTGTCTAATATATTAATTTAATCATTATAATCGTAATCTTATGCCTTCCACTTAAATTGAATGTAGTAAATACATAATCCAACGTATATATATGTAAGTGGACTCCCATCAGCATTAAGTAATGAACTGACACTCTCATAAGTATGTTTCATAAGCAAATTATCTTAAGAGTGTATTATATTATGTATATTTAAGCATTGCCATAAGTAATGTAAGCAAGATCCTGTATGCGTATCAATAATATGTGTTGCCAGTTGTACAAAATTTCATGCTTGTTTAATCATTGTACCATGGTATTCTGTGCTTTGCTTACTTGTACTCAGAACTTCATTCTTAGTACTCATTCATCTCAGTATGTTGTCATTTTTATCTCTTATGATTTTATTGCATATTACCAAGAAGTGTCATGTAATCAAAATGCGCACTAAGTCATGTCAGCCATAGCACTTTCCTATATTCTTTATTATTTTACTGCTATGTAATTATGCCTTATTGCAAATCGTATAACCTACTAAGCAAGCATATCTAATCTAGAATTTATCATGCACTTACTTAGTATTAATAGTTATAAGATAGTTGCATCATTTCGATTTCCGCACAAAATTCCTGAAATACAGCTGTATGTTTTGCATTAAATTAAGAAATTTTGAAACTTTAGTACTATTTGCGAACTTTGTTATGCACTTATGAGCTTCAGTATTAAATACTATTCTTTAGTTACTCACTATTAATCGTTATTAATGTATCTCAGTATCATTCATTTACTTACCTATTCAAATTTGCAATGTTCTGCATTCTAGTATTTAATTATTTATCTTATAATCCTATATATTATGTAAGCGCATATTATGAAACGCATATATTATGTAATATGTAAATAACGTGTGGCTGCTAGGACCTATGTAATGTTTATAATATTCTGTGTGCACAGCTACTAATGAGTACAATATTTGTGCGGATAGTAAGTTATATAATTTGTTCATTGTACTAAGTTCATTGAGCAAAACAGTAATAATGTTTGATGCTATGTATATTTTTAATGCTATGTGTAATTTTAGTGCTATGTATAATCTTCATGCTATGTATGTAATCTTCATGCTATGTATATCATCATGCTATGTATGTATGTACAGTATGTCCTAAGTATGTGACACGGACAGATACGCAGCATAGATTAAGCCAAGTTCACCAATAATGATTTGTAGTAGAGCCCGAACACCTTACTAACTCTACTAAATTTCATGCAGTGCTCTTAACCCATAACTGCCGATGGAACATTACACAATCAGAGCAATTGTAATTACACGCGCGTATGAATACTACTCAGCTCAGTGCAGCACTTACATCTTTTCATGTAGCAGACAACGTCCGCAAAGGTGCCATTGTAACAACAATTACTGTGAATCGGTAACTTCTGACTTAGACTCAATAAATGTCGCTGGTTTGCGGGGCTCGCCATGGCAGTGGCCGAAGTAGATAGTACATAATTTCTACAGGTCAGGTACTATTCCGATTGGTTATACCTGAGGCCGGAAGCCTGGTCTGTAGTGCTCTGCCCATGTGCACATCGATCTATTTTCACTTAAAAAACCATCCCAGAATAGCACAAACTTGGCATCGCGCACCACATTGGCTTTGCCCATGTGCACATCGATCTATTTTCACTTAAAAAAATCCCAGAATTGCACAAACTCGGCATTGCGCACTGCATTGGCTTTGCCCATGTGCACATCGATCTATTTTCATTTGAAAAACATCCCAGAATTGCACAAACTCGGCATCGCGCACAACCTCGGCATTGGGCACCACATTGGCTTTGCCCATGTGCACATCGATCTATTTTCACTTAAAAAAATCCCAGAATGGCACAAACTCGACATTGCGCACGACATTGGCTTTGCCCATGTGCACATCGATATATTTTCACTTAAAAAAATCCCAGAATTGCACATACTCGGCATGGCGCACAACGTCGGCATTGCGCACTCCATTGGCTTTGCCCATGTATATATCGATCTATTTTCATTAAAAAAAATCAGAGAATAGCAGGACGTCAGCTTTTGCAATCTTCTAGGATTGAGCCAAAAAAGAAAAACAAAATATTAAATATAAGCAACTTTAAAACGAACCATACAAGAAAATTTTTTCACTTACCCTTTTCAAGAAAAATGTAAAGTCTTTTTCAGGGGTTTTATATATGAATTTATCTCAGGAGGAAACCCTTTTGGATCCCTCCTCATCTTTAAATAAATTTACTAACGTTTTATACGCCGTTTCCGTAATATATGCAGAAAAAAGGCTAAAACCCACAGGGGGGAAAAACACTCGATTAAAAAAAGAACCACCGCATAAGAATATTCAAACCGCAACAGAATTAACAAGTAAAAATAAAAATAAATAAATAGATAAATTTTAAACAATGAAAGCTTTTAGATTATACATTACGCCCAAAGGGGCGTTTTTTTTAACGTTTTGTGTGTTACCTTTCTTTATCAAATATAATGTTCTTTACACTTAAACCATAAATTTCAGTTCAACAGCAATATCGCAATATAATTTTAAAATGAGCATATCTTTAGAATTTCCGATACACAGTTTTGCACTCTGCACGTAAAAATGTTTTTTTTTCCCCCGTACTGTGTTGCCGTTGCTCGCTTTGAAATCTTTGAGTTTGCTAATCAAAAATTCATTCAAATTTTACAAAATATCAATCAGATAATAAAAAAAATCCAAGTTTGGGCTTCCAGATACCCATATTAGGTTGGAAACGTATGTTATTCAAAATTTGATGGCTCTAGGTACCGTTGTTTTATCACAATGCGAGAAACATTTATACAGAATTTTTAATATTTAATTTCTTTAAATATAACACAGGGCGATAACATTTAGTGGCAACAGAGTAACAACACAGCTTCAAAACCAAGGAGGTTAGAATAGAAGGAGGGAAGGTTCAACTCAAACGGTGAAGCTTGGCGGCCACCTTCCTATTATCACCGTGACTTGTGCAAGGAAGTCTGTCATTGCAACATTTTTTTCTTTTCTTTTTGAAGCATGTCAGCTTGTATTGCATATGGATGCACATTTAGATTCTCGAAAAAAATTCCGGGCATTATTTTTCACACGTAAGTATTAATTTTCTTTTTTTATGTAATATGACAACTATGTCAAAAATATCACAATGTCATGTAGTTTTTCTTTCCAGATGTGAAAAGAGGACTTAAAATAGGTTATTTAATATAACTATAATCAAAATATATTAAATACATTTTAATGTTTCTGTTTATAGCTGGTATCTTCGTTCCTTAAGATACAATGCTATATGGTAGGATTTAAATTTTATAATTTGAACGTTTTAGTTAATTCGTTTTATAACTTTCATGAAAAGTAAGAAATCAATTGTTACTATTTTTATTAATTGTAAAGGTGTTAAATAAAGCAATGCTTTTCTTTATATATTAATTATTATTCATTTTTTTAAGTTAAGATAAACTGTTCTGTTAAAAATTTTTTGCATAAACTTACAAATTTCTGGGCAGTATAGTGATAAAATTAAGTAAAATATTTACACAATTGAACATGTGGAAAGATGTATCCAAAAACTTATATTTCTGTGTATTTCTGTAATTCAACTTAATTAAAGGCAGTTTCTTTGAGATTAATAAATATAAAATGCGCATAAACTGAAATCAATGAATTCACATAAATCTGTTTTATTTTATTAAGATTTATTTTCTAACTTAAGCAAATCCGTGAAATATGCAGAAACATAATTTTTTAAAGGCTTTAATGTTATGTGCATGCATTTAGATTTCGAACTATTTCTTAATAATTTGCTGTACATAGTAAATTATGGATATCATCTTTATTACTTTAAAACAAAAATTCAACAATAGCGAGGGATTTCATTATAAATTTAACATATTTTTAATGGAAAATAAATGCACGGAACAGGTTAGAAACACGTACATGTCACTGCCGTAATGCAATGTTTTGAAGTCACAAACATGGACGCCGCTTGTTCGGTGAAGTTTCATTCCCCGATAGTGGAGGAAACCGCGAACCCTCCCTCCTTCTATTCTAACCTCCTTGTTCAAAACATCGGGTTAGCCATGTTGGCTCGTTTATTGCCCATTGAAAATCAATCGCCAAGCAGTGGGCTAAACCTCATTTTAACCGTCCTTTCTTTTTGCAATAATTGCAAATATCTTCTTTTCTTGGTTTTCTTCTGAATTTGTCTTTTTTATATTGCTTTTGTTTTTCAGATTTTGACATTACTAATGCCACTTGTTCATTTGTATTGCCTTTGTAAATGCTCTTTCATGAGAGCAAAGCTGTGCTGTTAACTCATCAACTGTTCTCTTGTCTTCACCCACGAGTAACCAACTTGACTTAAATAAATGGTATTGTCCTGGTAAGACATCTTGCAATTGAGTAGCATGTCAGATAACTTATTTTCATTTTTCTTTTCAAGTCCTGAATTCAACTCATTCCATAAGTTTTTTTAATTTGGAAAGATGAGCTGCCATATTATCATTTTCATTCCACTTGAATTGAAAAAATTGCATGCATATATTATACAATTGATTTTCTGATGATGCTTCAAATAACTTATGTAATTCCAACCACACTTCTCTAGCAGTCTGAAATCTCATAACTTTTTGCAGAGTTTCTTCCGTCATGGAATTCGTTAATACCATCATAGCACTAGTGTTTGCATTTTGAAACTTCTTAACAGCTTCATTATACTTCTCTTGTTGAGCAATCGGAGCATCTACAGGAAGAATTTCTGGTTTCACTATAGTTCCTTCTACAATTTCTAAAGCACCAGGATGGTAATTTAAAACAAATTTTATCCTGTATTTCCATATAAGCCAATCGCTTTCTTTCACCTGATAAAGGCTTTACTTGGACCTTAGATAATTCCATACGTTGATTTCTAAACAACTTTCGATTGCTATAATGAAAACAAAACACTTACTTGATTAGGCTTAACGAGTTCCGTTAATCCGAGAAAACATCAATTCAAAACATTTGACCCAATATGGGAGCTTGCTTGACCCATAACCTAAAAAAGTATTTCTTAAAAAATACATAACCTAAAAAGGTATTTCTAAAAATAGAGAGAAAACAAATAGCAGAGCAAAAATACGATGCTTTTTATTGGAATTACAAACTATAGCTATTTTTTGAACGACAGTATCGCGAAGCACGATCTCCTGATGACGATAACACTCACTGTTGCCAGAACTTATCTAAACTATATATTATATTATTATTATTTTTATTAACATACTTTAATAAACTATACACCGCTAAATGTCATTATCAACCTATTAATTTTGCTTCTATATGCTAAATATCTTATAACTTGACTTGTACACAGCTAAAATCATGGATTCCATATGATAAATATCTTGCAACTTAACTATACCAAAGAATGTCTCTAACAATACATATTCTTTGACAATACACCGCTAAAATCATGGCACTTAGCCGTTGGTGAGCTTGGCGAATAAATACGCATCGGCGCCAACGGATCCGCTGCGTAAACGCCAACGGATCCGCTGCGGAAGAAAACCCTAATTTTTTAGCAGTGGAATTTTATCTAGGTAATAAAATCGCCAACTCTAATCATGCAGCTATCTTTTTCCGTAATTCATAGAAGGGTCAACAGTTGATGTTGCGTGTCCCTAAGAAAGACCTTTCAATTGTTTCCGCTGAATTTCCGATGCGAAATTACTTGTCCCTCTAAAGGTCGTTTTATTATTTCAGAAGATAATACATTTTTCGTACAGTGAATTCACAGGCAAGCGATATAAACAACGCTATATAAAATTCCCTAGACTCAAAATCCCTTTTCCCTTCCTCATATCTCAGAGAAGGAAAAAAAACCGGTTATGAACAAAAGTGAGGTTTGGCAGGACTTAGAAGAGAAGGGCTAGCTCATAGAGCTTTTCCCTCTGAAGCAGAAAGTGAGAAGTGATGACGTAGTCATGATGACACTAAGCGCGCAGATGCAATTCACAGCTTGAAAATTAGCGATTTTGAACCAGCGTTTGAAATGATCTTTGTGTGAAAGATAGCTATAATTTGGAAGAGACAATGTTACTGCTTTATGCATTTTAGACTGAATCATTAAAAAATTTAATAATACTTACTCAATTTAAAAATAATAGATAAAATGTGCTACTCTTTTAACATAAAGTTCCGTGGGGTTTTTTTCAATTTTTATTTGCAGATTTTTTTATTTAATGACCGTTTATTTCTAATCATTTCTTTATCTGCATGTGAACTGAGAGAATTTTTATATCGCTTCTAAGACAACTATAATAGCAACTATTTAAATTTACTCAAAAAACAATTTTACATTGACATAGTTTTAAACACATATGGCATATATGGCAACATTTCTACTAACCTACGTTTGATTTTTTGCCTAAGTGTAAATTTTACATTGTTATAATTCTCTTCCGATTCAATATAATAATTTTTTAAAATAATTTTGTAATTTATACTTATATCTATAATACAATTAAATAAATGTATGTAAGATTGTTACCTTAATTTTGACAAAATAGCTTTACTCAGAGTACCTAATACAGTTATTTAATTTTTCAAAAGTGTGAGTAAAGGAAGCAAGTCTTTTTATGCCAATTGCTTTAATGTTTTATACTATTATATTTCATCTAGAATGCTAATTTTGCACAAAATCTAATCAATAATTAGTTACAAAGGATACAATAAGAATAACTTTAACAAGTACTTAACAAAATTAGTTTGTTAAATACTTGTTATTCTTGTTGGTACTATTCATAATACCGAAGATATTATCGATTTACTCATAGAAGTCAGATGCTTTCTGATTTCCTGTGGGATGGAGTATACCTTTTGCGCAACTTTTTGAAAATAATGTTTTCTCTGGAGCGACTTTTTGTCTCTCGTTTCCCTTGACCATTAAACAATTCGGTTTTAGTTTGTGACATAATTTGATTTCTTCTTAATCTCTATTTAAAACCTCTTTAATAATAACAAAATTTAAAACAGTTCCATCTTCTAAAACAAATCCTTTATCTAAAACGTGGTTTCTCAGTAATTTGAGGTAGAGCGCAAAATGAGACCTCTGATTAAAACAAACTGCACATTTTGAAAAGAACCGAGAACTTGGTCCAGTTTAGAGTCATAGCAGAGTTTTCAATGTATATGCATTTCGTCGAAACTGAGAACGCATATTTTTTCTACAGAATACAAATATTCGAGTCTTTCCTTCTTTAGAGTAAGAACATCACTTTGAATTATTGGACTACACTAAAATTTAGCGCACCATTTCTTTAATTTGCTAATACTAGGTAAAGATATTCCAGTTTTTTTCTTAATTTTTTTTCTTTCCAAAAATCATAGCTTTAAGATGACAGAGCTCTTATGACAATGCAACGTGAAATATCTTCACTAGTCCACCTGATTTTTTTCTTCTTTTTCAGTAATGCATTAATCTGCGTCTTTAAAAAATAGGCTGTAGACATTTTTTCAAATTCTCCGATTTGTGCTTCCTCCCCCTTAATTTCGCTATTTGAGATTTTAATTTCCGATACCAATTTCTGTCTAGATGTCGTCCACTTTCTTTGCCGCCTGAACAAACATTCTAAAATTTTTCTTTTCTCTATTTTTCAATACTTTAATACAATTTTCTAAGGATATTATTTTGTTCTTCAAATTATCAATGCATTCTTGTTTATCCTTAAACTTAGGGCATTCAGGAATATCTATATTTTCATTTCTGAGTTTTATTTCAAAATCATTAAAATTTGATTTACTATTGTCATCATCAATTTCGATTTATTATTGTCATCATAATTTACTTTCGGCACAGCATTCCATTTCAACAGTTTCTTTTTGTGGCTATCCAAACAAGCGATTTTTCATATCATCTTCATAAACACTGCATAGAAAATGTTCGCTGTAGATTTTTCTGCTCTTCGCATTAATAAAATCTTGTCTTTGACATTTGTGTATCCATTCTTTCGTCAAAAGCAAAACCTCATTTGGATCCTTTGGTCCCATGAAATAAAATATCTCATCCTTTCGTACTTCTGTAAGTGCTATGGCAAGTTACTACAGCGCGAAAAGCTATATTACGTAAATGGTACTTTACAATATAGAATTTAAAATAAAAACTGACTAAAATTAAATACATATAAATTATTTTAAATATATACATTATTAGAAAATAGATATATATATATGATTAAAATTAATTTGGGATATGTAACCTCTAGAAAATTGTCTCGCAGCTGAATGAAACTACAGTTTTAAACGCGGGTATTCAGAACAGGTGGCATCACAGTGACGTCAGATTACTGCCTGTTAATTTTCCCCATTAGGCTTGCGTCGGCGAGGAGTCGAACAAAGAAATGAGCTAGCCCTTGAGGTTTACAAGCGCCTGGCCCCAGCCACCACCCCTGTTCTTATTGGTTGCCGTTTATGACGTCATGCTGAAAAGATACCATTATCTGTTTCGTTTGAATTATGTCAAGGGGAACTTATAACTACATTGGATTTGGTTATGTCCTGTGTTAATGTGAATTTGTGCGATGTAACAGAATAATTGCAATTAAAACGAACCTAACAATATAAGAAAATATGTCGGCACTTTCTTGCTTCGTCAGCAATGTCAAGAAATAGCACTTAACTCTTACTGTGTAAATAATGTCTGCCGCAGTTTTCAAGAATTAGCGGTTTATTTTGCAGAAAAGTGTTTTTAAAAGTGATATAAATGTAAAAGCTAGTTATTGCTTTATAAAAATTAATTGTTTGTTAACTAAATAACCTTCCTTTCATTTATTGTTTGTTATATAGAGATTGTTTGTTATTAAAATTGCTTGTAGTCAGATTAATTTTTTCCTTTCTAATTCTAGGCATTAATTTCTCTTCATTTATGGTTAAAAATAAGATAAAGTGATAAGATATTTTTAAAGCACTAATAATATCGTTTGTTTGACTTTTAAATTTGACAATTGGATTTATCGTGCTGTTTTTTTATGCATTATTGTTTTGTTTCATAACTTTTATATCTTATAAAAAGTGTTATTGTAAAAGTATTTTATACTTATAAAAAGTGATTACTTTTTATCTCAAGTCAATTTTTATCTTATAAAAAATGTTTATTGTCAAACGATATTCATCTAATGACAAAAATACTGCTAAACGGTTATCGCCTGCACATCGATTTTCACGTTTTTTCTAATACTATGTATATTAACAGTATATTTCTGAAGCTGCTTTTTATTTTTGTAATTTTTTCCCAAATACGGCAAATTATTCTATCGTCAGCCAGCGCTTTGCCTGTTTCAGCGCTAAAATGACCTTGGGCTCAAGCTTTTGGCGCACAATAATGCCGCGGAGAATTCTTTTGGTCACTGTATGACATCAGAAGTCGTGTCCAATAAGAACTTGGGGTGGTGGCTGGGGCTAGAGCTACTAGAGATACAGGCTGACTCGTCAGCCATTTTGAATCTAAGCTTTAGGGTTGCAATTTAGGTGTGGAGCGGCAACTTTGGCTCTTTAGCGCTGTCCGCTAAAATTTAACATTCTAGAGAATCCGAATTTCAGCTTTTTTCTGCACTCCTATAAAGATGTGTGGCTGTGGCTTTTTTCCCTTCTTTTGTCTGAAGTGCAGATTCTTTCTCGTATTTTTTTTTAAATTGCCAAATTTCTCGTATGATTCAAGTTATTTTAAAAGTTTCTAAAACATTTTCACATATCATATTTCAAATTTGTATTTTTAGTTAAAAATACTTTCTTTTTGAATTCCTTTATTGAATTTTCAATTTTTTCTTTTAAATACACGCATAATGTTATTCATCTCAAAATGTATTTTTTGACAAGAGCTCTTCCTCAACCACATTCTTAATATGGTTGAGGGAAATCCCTCAACCTCCATTAATTTAGGACAAGATTTAATCTTTAATTCTTGTTTTTTATTTTTAATATGTTATTTGAATTTTGCTCACATGGAATCAAACGTCTATTACTGTAGCAAATTTGATAAAAATGTTATTTTGTGTGTGTTTCCAAAAAAAGCTGCTAAACACTTTATGATTTTAAATACTGATTCAAGATATACACCTTTAAATTATAATGCTTTTAGAATGAAATGCAGAATGCTATAAAAATTACTTCAATGCTCAGATGACTGTGGGATTCATAGATTTAATAGAGTAAAAAATTCCATTAAATATTTTTTTTTTCTTTATTTAGCTAAAAACAATATTAAAATAATACACACACAAATAAATAAAAATAAAAATAATACCTTTACATACAGAATTTACAGATACTATTTACTTATAAGTTTATTTGTTGTTGATAGTTACTTTTTATTACACTTGGAAAAATTATACTTACATACATATGCTCTTAATATTACACGTATCTGAATATTTAAATGATAATTCCATAACATAATAAGATTCAATCTATATCACAGCAAAGACAATACTTAAATCACAGTTCTTTTTATTAATTAATTTGCATAAGTAAAAACATAAAAATATTTAGCTTCAAATCTATAAAATAAGTCCTCTAGTAACAAACATATGACAAACACATATAGTGAAAATAAAGATAAATAAATAAAAATGTTTTGCTTTTTTGTCTAATGTTGTGCAATTCAGTCTATTATATTCAAATTTTATTAAAACATACTGCAGTAATTGAATTTTTTCCATTATACATCAAACAGCTTTATATAGAATGATATTATATTAGTTTTACTTTTAAAACTAATATAATATAATTAATTGTCATTTATATGCAAGATGTCTGAATAAATGCAAAAAACCATCTGAATAAATCTTAGCCAACACTATTCAGATAGTATTCTTGTTTTCAAGGTATATCATTTTTATTTTGTTCTTTTTCCATTAAAGGAGCTAACCTAAGAGACTTATTTCATTTATATATATCTCATTGATATATTATAAATATAGCTTAAACATGTTTGATGTGCATATTCAAAGGGGGTGGGAAGTAAGCCTTGAGTCAAAATCTGTTTTAAAGCAATAAGTAGATAAATAAAATACACTGGTTCTATTAGAATGTCAAAAAATACTGTTATGTATTCTATAAACAAATCCAAATTATCACATCATACTACATAACGCTGGTACAAAAGAAGAAATGTCGGATTAGGAACATACTCTATTTATTTGGTAACAAAGAAGAGTAAAACATATGCAACATCACATTATGAAAAATCCTGCAAGCCATTACAATACTATAAGACATTGATTAGTAAGGTAAACATCAGTTGATCATTCTTTCACAACAGCAATAAATGTTTCATTCAAAATTCCTAATAACATGCCAAAACAGATTCACAATTGATGCCTCATTTAAGGTCACACAAAAGTAAATCCGATTTAGCTGACTATGAGATCTTCTATTGTAGAGGACTTTGTAAGGAGAACTGGCTTGTATTCACATTACACATGGGGAAAAACCACAAAAAAAAAAAAAAAAAAAAAAAACCAACCATGCAGCCAGCCTGTTCGGAAATAGAACAGAAGATGGAACTCCCAGCATTAAGTAACTTTAACCATTCAGCTGTTGGTGGGCCTAATTATTATTCGAAGAGACAAGCAGCAATTTTTCAGTGACAACTACTCTACTTTTTTACAGACAGAACTAAACAGCAAAAACTTCTTAAACTCTTGATTAGATTCTAATTTACTTTCTTCCTTTTAAAAGCAGGAGATGCAAAACTTTGCCGCTGCTGCCTTTTATTTTGAAGAAGCTTCTTGAGACCAATTCCACGGGCAGTCAAATAATATTTTATTATCTTTGTTTTGATATTGCAACAGGAGGGAATATTTACCTCGCCTGCTTTCTTACAAATCATATTAACAAATTCCACATCCATAGTTACATTTCCATGTATTATTTCGTCTCGAAAATTTTGAATTATTTTTTCACACAGAAGGCACAATTTAAAAATTTCTAGAGAAGGACATTTAAGCCCACCTAAATTTGCAAAATTAATTATGTATTGCTTATTTTCATCAATGGAAGGAGTATTTTGCTCACAAACTAAGAGAAACTGTGAGCATGAATTACAAGCATTTTTCAAAACAGAATTTATTGCAGCTCCTGCAATATAACAGACGTTATTTTCCTCACTAAGGGTGAGATTCTGTAGAGATGCATCAGAAACTTCTGGTATGGTAACAGGCTCTAAAGCTTTTTTCTCCTTCAGAAATTCAAATTCATCTTTCGCATAGTTTAATAAATAAATATCTGAATCAGCAGCATAACTGGAGTTCTTAATGTCAGATATAAACTGTGATAAACAGATAAGCTTTAATGCTTTCAGAGCTTGCAAAGCACTTGGCCTCAAACCAGCTTTTCTGCGTATCTGAGAAAATACATTTTCTAGAGCATCTTGTGTCAATCTGCTCGTCAAAATAAACTGAAAAACATTCAGAAAACATGCCTCTGCTAACTGTATGGCTGATAAAGTAGAGAGAATCAAACCAGTATGTAATGGTTTCCACCCTTTACCAATTTCTATAAGCTGTATAACATTAATAAATTCAAAAAGTAACTCAATTTTTTTGCTTTTATTTGTCACAGAAATTGAGTTCTTTCTACATCTAGAGGATAGCATTTGAAACCACTGACATATAAATCTTATCCACCATGCTGTTGTAAGAGCATTAGGGCTTATCTCTTTTAAAGCTACTGCCTTCTCCAATCCCACAGCTGTTTTAATTAAAAAAACTCACAGCAGAAGCAACATTCATTTTATCAAAATGTGAGGGGAAGAGGTCTTCTTTACTGAGATGATGCATAGTTCTCAAACCACAATTTTGGTTTGTTTCAGTAAACCAGATATCTTTTAATAAATCCTGCAGATACATGCAAAATAACGAATTTTTCTTTACTGCAAACATAACTGGGCAGTTTTATACTATGATTAAGAGTTGCAGACCAGAGATTTTTTAAAAGATGTGGCACATCTGCAAATACATAAATAATTTTGCCCTTAATTTCAGTAGTGAAATTATTTCTTTGGTTTCGAGAAACAGATATTCCCAAAGAATTCCACAGGCTTCTATTTACTGCTGCCATATCGCTAACAATACCAACAACATTAAATCCAACAGAATTGACAGCTTCGATAACATAGACAACAAGTTGTTTGAGCTGGCATCCTGTTACCTGTCCAGTTATCTCATGGGCAACCACTTGCTTCCATTTCAGCTTCAGACCTCTTAGTAAAATAACTAAATAGTGATTTCCTGCATCCTTTTGATTTCCTAATGTACATTTACCAATAAATTTACGTTTTGAAATATCAAAATCAGGATTGCCAGAAATCTCCATTTCATCCAATGATAAAATACAGTCTTTATCACTAGTATTCATTTTTTCTCCTTTAATTTTCAAAAGTTCAATCATGTCACTGATGACTCCAAAATTCATTTCAAGACCTTGAAGTCTTTTATTTAAAGTGCTGTATGAAGGCACAGGAAAACCTATTCTGTGCAAGTAATTATAACCATGCTTGCCCAAGGCAAATCTAACTTTGAGGCCTTTTATTATTCCCTCGTTAGACCATTTTGCAATGCTTCTACGAGGAATTTCCAACATTGCTATTTGTTCATCTGAAAGAAATGTTTTCACTCCTTTCAGCAATTCCTCATGCTGTACTTGGAGGTCATGAAGTTGAATTTCAGTGCTATGCCATTTTTTTAAAACATTAATTTCTTTTTTTTTTTTTTTTTGGTTGCTGTAAGTTCTTTCAGTAATATTTTGTTCTGGCATTGCAGAAGCGAGATCAATTCAGTCTGCTTTTTTATAAAATTCTTTAAAAGAACATCCTGGAATAAAGAAAATATCTATATGAATAATCATCAAAGAAGGGGGGAACACAACAAACAAAAAAGATCTGAAAGGTTTCAGATTTTAAATTACACCCAAAGGGGCTTTTTTTAACATTTTGTGTTTTACCTTTATTTATTAAATATCAAGTTTTTCGCACTTAAACTATAAAATTCAGTTCAACAGCAATATTGCAAGATAATTTTAAAATGAGCATATCTTCAGAATTCCCGATTCATTGTCTCACGCGCTGGAGATAAAAGTGTCTTTTCTGTAAAACATTGCCATTGCTCGCTTTGAAATCCTCAAGTTTGTTAATCAAAAATTTGTTAAAGTTTTACAACATATAAAATCTATATTAAAACAAATTCCGAATTTCAAATTCGGACTTCCAGATGTCCATATTCACAGTAGAATTAAGTCATTCAAAATTTGATGGCTCTAGGTACCGTTGTTATATCAGAATGCGAAAACATACATGCATTTATGCAGATTCTTCACTATATAATTTCTTTAAATATAGTACAGGGTGATAATATTTGGTGGCAATAATTTCAAAAGTGATGCAACCGTTTATAGTGTTTCAATACAAAACGAAAACAATAATCCTTCAGGGACAAAGCCCCTTTGGATTAAATGCCAAACTTAAACAGATAATAAATCCACAAAATAAAAATGAAACTTCCAGGTCTCTTTCCCTATACTGTGGTGGGTTTTTAAATTTGACTTTATTGTTTTCAGCATTTTCTAGATTATTTTTGTTTTATTTTCTAATATTTAAAATTTATTTCACTTAAAAATAGATTTTTAACATTTATTTACAGCTTTTCAAGGGATCGATTATCTCCTGTAACAGCTTTAATATCGTTATTAATCTCTCATGCATTTGAAATAGATAAATAATAAATAATGTACAGATTACTGGCAATATTGAAATGCAGGCTCAAGAGCTGCATGCATTTTCTCGCACGAAGCATGTAATTATTTTTTTTTTAAAATAAGTTTATAGAATGTTTTCTCTTCTTGTTTGTATGTCACCATTTTTTTTTAGTGTTAAATAAAAGTTATTGCTGTGTTCCATCATTGGAGTTGCTTCATTTCGCCAAAGAAGTATCACAGTCTTAATTATTTTGGAGGCACCGACCGAGATCGAATAATCGTGCATATTTTTATTTCATTAGTTCATCACTGAACATAATATTAGTGATACCAGATTATTACTTTCTGTTAATATAGAATTGCTTTATTTTATTAGTTCATCACTGAATGCAATATTAGCGATACCAGGTTATTACTTCCTGTTGATATTGAATTGCCTTATTTTATTAGTTCATCACTGAACGTAATATTAGTGATACCAGATTATTACTTCCTGTTGATATTAAATTGCCTTATTTTATTAGTTCATCACTGAACGTAACTTCCTGTTGATATTGAATTGTCTTATTTTATTAGTTCATCATTGAACATAATATTAGTGATACCAGGTTATTACTTCCTGTTAATATTGAATTGCCTTATTTTATTAGTTCATCACTGAACGTAATTAGTGATATCAGGTTATTACTTCCTGTTAACACTGAACTGCCTTATTTTATTAGTTTATCACTTGAATGTAAACTTAGTGATACCATTTTAATGCCGTTTCTACTAGAGCTCAAAGGAAAAGAAAAATAGCTGAAGAGCAGATCTTGGAACCGATGAAGGAAGAAAATAAAGCATCTAGAGATGTATTTGAAGAAAAAGTTAAATCACCAGAATTAAACGTGGAAGATGTTCACGAAAATTTGAAAAATGATAAAGAAATTAATATTGAGAATCATTTTGCAATGCAGCGTTATCATCATCTTTCGGCTTTTGATTTAATATCAAAGCCGATACTAATACACGAAGAAAACAATTGTCGAAAGCAAATGACAAATGAATATTATCCGAAAGGCACACATGAACTGAGGAAAGGTTTTGCTGTGAATTATAGCCAAGGAACTGGTCCACCATGGAAGAGATCTAGGTGCTGTCAAGAAAAAAAAAAAAAAGACTAATTTGAACACTGTCCATTTTCTTCTTATTTAAATGTGGTGTAAAAATATTTGTTTAAAACTTAAAATTTTCGGTCTGAAAATTTGGAAATTTATAAGAGAAATTACCTTTTCTCTTTAAACATTTGAGCAAGCCGAGCTTATTAAACTGTCAAATTTTACAGAACTTTCCCTTCGGAAAAAGTCTCTCCGTTGGGGGAGAGGTTGTAACAGCTTTAATATCGTTATTAATCTCTCGTGCATTTGAAATAGATAAAATAGATAAATAATAAATAATGTACAGATTACTGGCAATATTGAAATGCAGGCTCGAGAGCTGCATGCATTTTCTCGCACGAAGCATGTAATTATATTTTTTTTTTAAATAAGTTTATAGAATATGTTTTCTCTTCTTGTTTGTATGTCGCCTTTTTTTTTTTTTTTTTTTTTTTTTTTTTTTTTTTTTAGTGTTAAATAAAAGTTATTGCTGTGTTCCATCATTGGAGTTGCTTCATTTCGCCAAAGAAGTATTACACTCCATAATCATGAGCAATTTAATAACACAAATTATCAACCTATATCACAGCCTTCACAAATGCTGATGAAATTAATTAAAATTAATTACAATTTGGTTGCAAGATGAGACTAAAGGTTGTTTTTGCAAACAAAACTGAAATTTACATAGAGAATTTGCAACTATTGATGAAATTAATTACATTCCTTTTACCAAAAGATTACTTTATAGAACATTTTAAATGTATATAAGGAAGCAATTTAATTATACATTAGTTATCAACTTACATCAGAGCCTTCACAAATAGATGGTATTTTATTGCAAAATGAGGCTAAAGGCTGTTCTTGCAAACAAACCTGAAATGTACACAAAGAATTTGTAAATGCTGATGAAATTAATTACATTCCTTTTACCCCCCCCAAAAAAGTTTATAGAAACGTTTTGTATAAGCAAGCAATTTAATAATACACTAATTATCTACTTACATGAGATCCTTCACAAATAGATGGCATTTTATCACAAGATGAAGTTGAAGCTTGTTCTTGCAAACAAACCTGAAATATATATATATAAGAAATTTAGAAATACAGATAATATAAACTACATTCATTTTAAGAAATAATTATTTTACATAACATTTTATAATTCATAAATAGATAATAAATTGTTAACACTCAAAATTCAAAAATAATTCCATAGCACAACAGCCAGATATAGTACAGCTGTTTAGGAACCATAAGACAAACAATTTCATATTTCAGAAATCGTATAAAAATTCATCAATATATGTAAAACATATGACATTTAATAGCTGCTCAAATGATCACATAGCATAGATTCTTTACTAGCAGCTGTTATTTAATCAGAAAGTAATGCTAAATGTTGTTGCAAACACACCTGAGATGTACTGTAATGTACACATTTGCAACCACTGGTGAAATGAAACAAAGTGCATGATTATGAAGATGGAAACATTTAAAGAAACATAGTACAGTTTACGAATAGATGTTAAAAAACTATTGAAATTTTTTAGAAGTGCAAAATGGCAATTTACATCAAATACTTCGGCAGCAAAATTTATTTCTCCAAAATATGAAGCTGAAGGTTGTTGCAAATGAATCTAAAAGAAATTATAATATATGAAATATGTGGAAGTGAAAGAAATTATAAACTCTGATCGGATAAAAATATATACAAATAATCATTACCATTTTAAAAGTAACTTTCAACTTATAAAAAAGCATAAATACATTGGACTGTTCATAGCATTCATACTTCTTAAACATAAGTAAATATTACGTTAACAGATTTTTAAATTTTAGAAACAGTGTTAATACTTTTTACAAAAAGTTTATAATACTAAATATTTAATAACTGTTCAAATGAAGACTTATAACAGATGGTTCAGCAAGAGAAATCGCTTCAGTTGATAAAGGTAAACTGTGCAGCAAGCCACCCTGAAGATGCAAAAATTATGAAACACATATAAGTAAGGATACCTGAAAATGCTGATAAATAAAATATACTTAATGTAATTTTAATAATAAATAATCCTAATAAGTTTTGTAAATCTTTAAACAAAAAATAACAACATTCAGACAAGACATATAAGACATTAAAATATACATTTAAATCAATGTATTATAACTATATTATTGTATTACTCAAGATTAAAGTTATTAATTTCAATATTATTTCTTTTACTTATACATATTTCTCTCTATCTGGAATACATATTTCTCTCTATTTATCTGGAATTTAAAATTAAGCAAAAAAGCAACTTTAGTTTAATACAAATTTTGATTTAAACTCTTTTCACTTTGAAGGCAATCAGATACAGGTTTCTTTCTTTTAGGAGCAAATTTGAAGAAACCAGACCCATGTATGACTGTCCTTGAAAAACTACAAAAACTTTATCCAAAAACTACATCAAATTGAGGTTTTATGCCTAATTTTCAATATATGATTATAATAACAAAGTACATACTTAATTATATATATAACAACAGCAAAATTTTAATTTTTTAATCTAATCTTAGGGACTGTAATTACAGCTTTATCACATAATGCCTTAATTTCAGTATTTTGATTCTTTTATAAAGCAACTTAGTTCATTTTTAATAAAAACATATTTTTTTATGAAAACTATAAAAATAAAAAACACATACATTACAAAAATTGGATGTAACTGAACGGTGCTTTGGTAAACCAATGCCTTTTAGACGCTGTGGGGTCAACAGTTGTGGGGGATTAGGCACATTAAAAAGAGTTGGCACAGCATTGGGCTTGAGTTTTTTATGCCCATCTTGCCTAGAGCATTCAAATTGATTTTCTTCAAAATGTACCTGCATATTTAACACAAGCATGTATGAAATTTAACATTAAAATCAAAAGCACTAGTATTTAATTACAGTTACATATATTATATTAATTTAAGAATGTAATTTTCTGATAAATTTAATTTTTTTATGAAAATAAAACAAAATTTTTAAAAAGTAATCATGTTTGTAAAACTACTTAAAACATATTTCCTGCTCACACACTGAAAATAAATTTAAAGGACCTATAGTTAAAAATACATTAAGATTTACTACTACAATAAAGGATAATAATGGGATCAAAACGATTCATCGAATATTTAAATTAATATTTAACTTCTTAAAAATGTCTAAAAATACAGAATATATTTACCTTACTATAAAGAAAAAACAAAATCATTTATTATTTGGATCATACCATCCAGTTTTTAACGTTGGCGCCAAATATCCGGTTTGGCGACAATACATCAGAATCAAAACATAGAATGCTACTTTAAATCACCAATCGTACAGTAAAATTAAAGAAAAAGGCACATCACATTTCTAACTGAGCACAAAGTTTACATGAAATGTAAGATACAAATTTTACAAACGGTATAAACTTTTCACGATAACAAAAGAAACAACATGAAACAACGATATTTTACTGCACAAACACATACACATTCCGCAGTTGATTTTGTACTTATAAAATCAGTTGATCGTCAATAAGTGACAGTTAAATGAAAATACATATTTTAAAGTACCAAGAAGAGTAATTTTTCTAACATTCTATGGAAAAATACGAAGCTGAACTTACCTCACAAAGATACGCTCCTGGGCCCGGGATCCATTGATCTCGACGAGAATTAACTATCCATTTTCTTCGTCTTTCTTCATTTCTAGGGAAACGAAATATCCTAAAGTTATTTTGAGACTGATTCGAACAATTTGGTGCAGCACAACCACCCATATTTCTGAAAATTAGGTCGGAATCGATCCACAAATATGTCAACAAATCAGTGCAAATCCAATAGCGATTACCAACAAGTTAGCTTCAAAATGGATGATGATTCAGCTCCCCTTTATAGTAGCCTTAGCTGGGGCCAGGCGCTTGTTTGAGGTTTGGGGTGTAGATGCTTGTCTTTGGCTAGACCTTCGGTTCACTGAGTCGGGCAGAAAGACCTAGCAAGTACTGAAGACAAAAAGACATTTTGTTTATATTGTTTGTCTGTCTCGTGTTTATGAAAAATGTTTTGGAGAGCGAGTTACGTCCTGCATCTATATGAAGTTTTATAAGGAAAATTTGTTGAATTTCTAAAATCTGGTGTATTATAAAATTTATATAATAAATGTTTAATGTACTTTTGTGGAAAAAGATATGTAGCGTTTCAACACCCGTTTGCGACAACTGCTGTACTCGATATGCATACGTACTTCACAGAATGTATAATCATAAAGATGAAAAATCTCAGGTTGTTAAATTTTTCTGTTAGTTCTCTTATTTAAAATTTTAATTAAAACATTAAGTATAAATCTGAATTTTCGTTTTTTTCTAAATTTTACAACTTGCTAAGTCGTGTACTTTCTTGCGGGGAATATCAAGGGAAATTAATATATATTAAAATTTTTTGTCCAGAGACCTTTCATTTGTGTATTTTTGTTATGATAACAAGGCACAGAAATAATTTAATTCACATCAGGGAGGGAACAAGCTGCCACTGATGTACCAGAATACAAGCTTCTTACTTCAAGGACTGTTTTAGATTGAGGTATTGTATACAGTTCGTCAGAATCAAGAATGTATTCCCATAAACAAAACAAACTATATGTGTTAGATATATAGTATGTGTTCTATTAACTTAAAATAATGTGTGCTGATAAGGATAAGAAATCTCATAGATGTGATATATGTGAGAGATTATATACATCTGCAGGTGGCTTAAAAAGTCATATATTGCGTATCCATGCATATGACAAATATGTATGTGATATATGTTGCAAATCATTTGCATATAAATGTAATATTAAGGCACATATGAGTACACATGCACATGAGAAGCCATATAAATGTGTTGTGTGTGATAAGTCATTTGCAGTAAAATATCTATTAATTAATCACATGCATAAGCACACCAATCCAAAACCATATACATGTGTTATATGTCGTATGTCATATGCATCTAATGCTAATATAAAAATGCACATGCGTACCCACACTGGTGAGAAGCCTTATGTATGTGATACATGTGGGAAATCATTTTCAGTGAAAGGAAATTTAACAAAACATATAAGTATCCATACAGGTATGAAACCATATGCATGCAATTTATGTTTTAAGTCATTTATCCGCAGAGATGTTTTACGGAAACATATGCGTGTTCACACTGGTGAAAAGCTGTATATATGCGAGGTATGTAACAAGGCATTTACATGGGAAAGCTGCATGAAAAAACATCTGCTTATTCACACAAAGGTGAAAGCATATGATTGTGACATGTGCAGCAAGTCATTTGCACAGAAACAGTACTTAGTTAACCATAAACGACATAACCACACAAAGGAAAAATTACATGTATGTAAAATATGTGCAAAATCATTTTCACATTTCTCTAGCTTAAACAGGCATATTATGTGTTTACATACGGATAAAATGCCATACAAATGTGATATGTGTCACAAAGCATTTAATCTGAAACACAGCTTAAAGTCACATATGCGTGTGCACACTGATAGAAAAACACATCAGTGTGGTATATGTTACAAATTTCTTAAACCAGGCTCTATTAAGTCACATATGCATGCACATAATCGCACAGGTGAGAAATTACACAGGTGTGATGTCTGTAACAGTTCTTTTGGAACCCTCTGCAGCTTAAAAAGACACATGCGTATTCATACAGGAGAAAAGCCGTATGAGTGTGATGTTTGTGGTATGTCATTTACATATAACACAGATATAAAGAAACATTTGTGCATTAAAGGTGAGAAACATATATGATATTGGCTGCAAATCAAAGTTGCTTTGATTGACCACACTATTATATGTTGATTTATATAAATAAGCAAATATGTGTATAGGTATCGAAATGTATAGAAGAGATAATAATCAATCTATTGTAAATTCATTTTAAGAAACAGTACTCTAAAAAATTCTGAATAAAATGTATACAGCTTATAATTTACTGTTACGTTTCATGCGATTTTTCTATGCTTTGATTTTTGGTATAATTTGGATATATAAGATAATTTTCACAAGTGTGAAGTAATTTCAGTGAACAAGTGTTCATTAAAATAGCATTTGAAGTATGTAATGAATTGTATGAGTAATGTAACTATTACTGGAAAACTTCTCATTAAATATTGTTTTAAGCTATGTAAATTTTTGCACACTGCTTTTCTTTTGCATTTGTTCTTATTTATTTTGTTTTGTGCTTTTTTACAGCAGTTTTGCAGTGCATTTTAGTGCATTTCTTTCTATTTACTTTGTGCTTTTTTTTACAGTAATTTTATTTTAATACACACATATATATGTGTGTGTGTGTTCTTATATTGTGGGTTTTATATAATTATTAGTTTGTATCTGCTTACAGCTTCTGCATAAGCACTTTATTGTGTTATATAATTATAACACAATAAAGTCTTTATTGTTATATAACTATAATTATAATAAGTTATAAGTGTTTATTGTGTTATATAACTGTAATTTTAAGGGAAAATAATGCTACACATAAGATTGATTGCAAGAATACAATTTTGTACATAGGATAGATAATCAAGCATTTTACAAATGATTCCATTTTCAAAAATGCGTAATGAGAAGTTACTTAAGATATATATAAGGTATAAATAAGATGTTTTGGCCTGGTTTGGGGCTATGCATTCTTGGACACATTGTTAAATCTTAGCAAAGACTGCCTGAATCATAGCCTGTGATATTAGGTGTTATACACTGTTCATGTAATAACACAGTTCATTTTGTTTTCAGAAGAAAGGTATTGGTAAAAGTATATTTTAGGGTACCCTCTGGCGATATTTGGCAGTACGTGGATACCGAATTTGTGCAAGTCTTTGACTTGTTATTTTGGCTTTTAGTTTAAGCCAAAATAACAAGATAAAGAATTGTACAAACTTGGTACCCATGTACGCATCGACCTATTTTCACTTGAAAAAAATCCCAGAATTGCACAAAAATGGCATTGCGAACTCCCTTGACTTTATCCATGTACACATCGACCTATTTTCACTTTAAAAAAAAATTCAGAGAATTGCACAAACTAGGCTTTGCGTGCTCCCTTGAGTTTGTCTATGTACACCAATATATTTTCACTTAAAAAGTCAAAGGAGCACCCAATTCTACTGTAGAAAAAAACAAAAAATACATAATCTCAATAAACTACATTTTAAACTAAACAATAAAATAACATAAAAAAGGATTATGCATTAACATTATGCATTTAACCTTCTGGGCGGCCAGGGTTTTCGCTAAGAAAGCGCAAATTTCCCAAAACTACTATGAGAACAAATTATTTTATTGATTTTAATGTAAAAACTCTACTGGTATTTCATACCTGGATTTGTTTTCTTTTGATATATTGCCTTAATTTCATTGACATATTTTAATATGCATGTATATATACGTTCTTACAGGTATCACAATAAATATTCTAGGCCGTATGTATACGGCCTTGCCACTTAGAGGGTTAAGCATTACACAAAGCAAATATCCACTTACCTCTGCGGCACAAAAAATTCCTTAACAGCATCCAAAAACTTCCTAAAATTATCTGAACTAAAATCCATATATCAGCATCGTCACATAAATTCACAAAAATAAGAGTCAAAAACATTCTACATATTCCGAACTGTCTCAAAAATGGCTACTATGTAAACCTTCATTTACACACCAGTCAATTAATGCACTTTTCCCCTTTTGTTCCAAATCGTATAGAAACTTCAAATTAATCTTACTACATTCAGCCATTCTACCGTCTAAACAATGAAACAAGCAATGTATTTCCTAACACATCACAAAAGACATTACAAAACATCCCATAATTCAAAATTTCTTGGAATAATGCAAATGATTACGTCATAATAATGTTTCCATAACATTCAACTACTCAGGTTACCATAAATGAAACAACAACTTGGCAATAAACGGAGCAACAACTTTGCTATATACAAGGGGTACCCTAAAGTCAACTCTAACCAAGATATTTACCCATTGCCTTTCCTCAAATGATCACATTGTGGGAGGTCAGGCTCAGAAGGGGAACACATCAGGTCCATGTGTCGACTAGCTCCACTATACGTGCAGTTCAAATTTTTCAACTTGCTATGCTATGAGCAAAAAACTGGTTTTGAAGATAATAGGCTCAGTTTTCTCTCAGATCTCATAAACCCCACTCTGAACGGCCCTGTAGGTGCTAGTCATTTTCCACCTGGTGCATCTATACAGGTCCTAAATTTTGCTGCCTGTTGCCACTTTAAATTCTAAAAATTTTACCACTCATTAACTGTGCTGCCCATTGGCTCTCCTAAATTCTAACCATATCACATCCCTAAATTTCCTTCACTGGATTCATCTGTAAATTAAAAAAAATTTCCTACCCGTTTTGCATAATCTCTGGTGCCACCCATTTGAGATTATTATATTCCAGCTTTAATAAAAGACTCCTGTCAGAGATAGGCTATACCATGTTGGATATCATATAATTCAAAGTGGTTAAAAAAGTAAATGTACGTATATATGACAAAATAGTAGGAATAAGATATACGTATTTATTAATTTTTCGATATAATTTATAAATTGGTTATGTAAAGATACCCTTGTTAAAGAAATAGACCTCATGGTCTTGCAATAATAATGCGTGAATAAGAAGATCAAATGCATAAATAATATGCACTTAATACGTCAGTTGATGATAAATGCTTAGAAATTTTTATTAATAATTGAGCATGGGCGAAAAGTTTTGCCTTCCCATTATATGTGTACATTTAATATCTTTATGTCACTTTATGCCATTTCATATCTTTTTGTAGCTTAAACATCCAGTATTTGAGCATGAACACCATGATCATGACACAGAATGATCTATGCATTTTTGTGTAAAATGTTACAATTCTTACAAATTCCTTCCTTCAACCTCTTTCTGGCAGTGCTGTTTAATGATACCCCAAAGGTCATTTTCAAAGAAGAGAAAATTCCTGCTCTATCATTTGATTCATGTTTTGCAGATATGCTAATCCTCTTCCTATTCACTTGAAGAGGATAATTTCATTTATGAATTCTCTAAAACTGGTATTAAACTGTACTGTAACTCTATCCTTTTAGAACCAAACAATGTCGGCTAGTTTGATCTTTGATAACAAACCATTCTAACAATATAGCAAGGAATGAATGTTAATTGATTTATAAAAAGTATGTGAAGCAAACTATTATGTACTCTTTGTCATCTGAAATGAAATGCTGGTTAAAAATCTATATTCATCTAAAGAAAATAGGGAAAGCAGTAACAAACTTTTGGACCAGCCTGTACGTTACATAATATGTAAAGCTTAACAACATGAATTAAAAATCTATGAGCAAAAGGCTAGAATCTACCTGTAACAAATTGGGTGAATTGTATAGAATGGCAGAATAAGTAATATGTATAATGATGTCCAAACATATTCATTTTATTCGAGACCCTGAAATCTTTTAACACGTTGACTGCCATGCGCATTTTACATGGTTTGCCCATGACACCAACTTCAAATTTTTATTTTGCGATGTATATTATGTTGAAATATTATCTACAGAAGATAATGTGAGTTATATAATTGTGCTTAATGCATTTTTTGTGGTGGTGGGTCACTGGTGACCCCCAAGTCTCTGTACACCATTATTGTGATTTATAATTTAAATTTTTATGATTTGTTATTCTTCAAACCATTATAGTGACAAGGGTACTATTGAAAAATTTATCAGTATTGATATTTACTCTAATTATGTATTTTACTATTGGTCGCGTTACCGGTGGCACCCACGGCCCTGTAGCCACCGGTGATCCCCCACGCCAGTCAACGTGTTAAAATAATTTTTGAAACATAGAGATCCCTTAATCATTCAATTACTGAAATTTAATTGAAAGCCTAAAGATAGAGGATACCATATTTTTTACTGGTGAATAAATGTGTCATGCTGTAAAAAGAATAATGAACTGGCAAAAATTGTGGTTATCAGTTGGTATATTAGTCATATAATATACTCAGGATAAGGGATATGAAAATCAATAAAAAAAAAAAAAGAGGTGAAGGAGTTCTTTTCATGCATTTAAAAAGGTATCTTAGTTTATTGATGCCTTTGAAAAGTTGATAATGAAATTTTTGGAAATTGTAGTGCTCTGTTGATATTGTGTTGTATTTTACTAAAATGCTAATCTTTTAAAAAATATTCATTTTAAGCATTTTGCCTGTTTTAACTATTAATTGGGTATTTGAATAGAAAAGAATCCACATATTGAAGTTATTTTAGCTCTTAAAAGATATTAGCTTTTATTATTTGTTATTTTATTATTATTATTATTATTTTGATATCTATCATACAGTTTGTGCATTCGTTGCTTATTATGTATATATTTTCGAACTTAATGTATTTTATGTAATAGCACTGTCAATTCATCTTAATTTCATTCTGAGGAACTTTCCAACTTCATTGTCATTATTAATTTTTTTCTTTTTTGTTTTATTTTAATTATTATGATTGCCTGAGTTGGATCTTATTTTTCATTGTTTATAAACTTTTGGTTTACACATTTGTCATATATTTTACTATTTGTTTGATGCAGCACAACTTTTTTGGTTGCATGCCAGCAATCTACAGCAACTAAACCAAACACACTCACCATATAAGACACATAATTGGGCTACTTGATTGTGACAGACCACATTCAAATTTTCAATCTGTTGGCAATAGTATCCTCAAGAAAACCATTTTAAGCAAAATATTGTTGCAATAAAAATTGCTAAATTACATTGAAGAAAATTCATGCAGTCACTGCACTGAACTGCTACAAAGAGTGATTCGGAAAAATTACCTGTGTGTTAAGACTTAAACTATTTATTCTGTGAACTATGAATGAGACTTTGTTGAAAGGAATAAATTACATGAGCATATGCTTAAACAAAAGTGGAAAGTGTTTTTATTATGTGTCATATAGAAGTGCAATATTGAAATTCTTGTATATATGGATTAACCTTGATGTGGAATATATACACATTGAATATAAATAAGAAACATCTAGTGAATTTCTGTGTGCAATTTTTGATAAATTTTCTGTGATAAAACAATGCATAATTTAATTTTCTAATGTTTGTCCTGAAGTATGTAAATTATTGTTAGAATTTTAAAATTTATGAAATCTAAAATGTTAAAAATTGTTGTAAAAATAAATTTAATTAGCAGAATTTACCAATCAATTTGATTGTCCCAACTTTTATGTTGAAATCTTATCTTTATGTTTTATTTATGTCAAAGAGTGTTTGTTCGTATATCTGTACAGTGTTGTCAAAGTTCGAGAATAGATTTAGCATAATTTCTTTTATTCTTTAATGCAGAGGGAGCAGATTCTCTCTGAATGACAATAGTTATACTGAGAATTCTTTCTTGACCATGTTTGCAGCCTCTGTGTAACTGTTACAACTATTATATTTCCTGTAACAGAGAAGTTGGCATCTGGTTACGTAAATATGGCCTAAATGAATGACAATTTATCATCAACTTGACCAGAAGATACTATCTTCTTGGCAGATATGTACTTTTAGGCAAGGTAGTTTCAGTATGCTATCGGCATTTAATTCAGATGTTAAAAACTGTATAATGATATACTAATTCGTTTTGCTAATGGTGCCATATGTAGGGTATGTAAGTGCTGCAAGATCTTTTACAAAGGAAGTTGTGAAATGAAACTGGCCAGAAAAATAAAATATTTTCATAAATGAAATTCACCATTTAATTTTGCTAATTTCTTTATATAACTGTTTGAAAATAAAAATAATTTATAAGTAGTTGTTATGTTGTATTTGTTTTGTTATTAAGTTATAACTCTTAAATCTAGTAACTCACATAAAACAGAATAGAAATCCTAAGGATTTCCCAGTTAACATATGCTAAACTATATACTTAGTTTAATCTGCATATATGAAAACTTAAAAAAAAAGTAGATTAATAGACTGCACCTTTAAAATAGACTTTTAAAAAATAGATTGAACCTTTGCTCTTTTTGCTTTATTTCTCTTTAATCAAATTACACCATTGTCATTGTTTCTTCCACTTTTGGAACGTCGGCTGAAACTCACTTTTTTTTTGACGTGCAGTACTCTCATCACATTTTCCTAAATTTCTACAATGCCCTCTTAAAGCAAGTCTTGGAAAGACAAAAAAAGTCTGCTGGAGCCATGGATGGAGATTAGGATGGGTAGAGCCAGTACCCCCTACATATAAAGCCATGGCACGGCTGACACTATGTCACTAAAGTCACCCTTATCTACAGAAAGCATGGTTGCCACATGAAACCATGTATCGCTACTATTTCTTTAAAATGAGAGAAAATGAAACGTGGTCTCCCCTTCCTTATATTGTTTGGTTTTAAAGAAATAAATATATATAAATACAATAGAAGTCCAGAAATCCGCAAAGCTTGGGACCAGAGGTTGTGCGGATTTCAGGAAAGAAAAGATAAGGCGTAATATTCGGACTAAAAGTGCAAAATAAATAAGGCGCATTAGATATATTTAATTAAATTATTATATACATTATTGCAATAATTTATTATATGCATTAAATTATTATTGCATATATAAATTGATTATATTATTCATTGTATTATATATACAGCATCAAGGTTTGCCGATTTCATCTCATGCAAAGATTTCCGATCAGATTCTGGTGTTAGAATCACTGTTGCTGTAAAATTTACCAGCTTTTCTTTATTTTTCTGTATATCATACACAATCGTGTCGCAATTCCATACCATTCTGCTATAAATCGAGGGGCACAGCTTCAGTATAGCCCACCCGGTGATGATGATGATGATGTGTTTAATTATGGCAAAGCACACTAAAGCTATCTGCCTAAGGGGAGGGATGCCTTTGTGGAGGACTTTCTAAGGGAAACTGGTTCGTATACATGTTACATATGGGGAAAACCACGAAAACACCCATGCAGCCAGCCGGTTCGCGTGATTCGAACCTCGGAACGAACTACCAGTGTTCAACGACTTTACCGCTCAGCTGCTGGTGGGCTATAGCCACCCGGAATTTTAAACAAAAAAAGTTGCCAAGAGCGGCGATAAATGATATGATCTGGTAACGCAATGTAAACAAGAGGATGGAATTACGGTTACAGCTAATATAGTAGTCAGTTACATTTACTCAATTTCAATACAAATTACTGAGATATCCGTTTACTCAAAGTTTAATACACGTGCCCTGTATTCTTACTTTTCTGGTATAGATTTCTCTTAAAATTTGTCTCACGCCGCGTTGCAGAGGGAAATAACAACATTTTAAATTAGAATTCTACTAAAATTAATATCTAAATACACAATTTGTAACACTGTTATTGGCGATTGTTTAACACTCAGATACCGTGAATACTATTTTGTATGTATTTTTTTGGTTACTTTGGAGGTGATATTTTTGCGTTTAGTTATTGATTGATCTAAAACTGCTGTTAGTGATGTTGTAATTAAGTACCAGGAGATTATAAAGGAAAATTTAAGGTGGGAGTTTTCAAACAAGTGTAAAATTTTGGGAACCGATACTTTATGTATGAATTAACAAGAGAGTATGAACTTTTTAGAGGATTTTTGATGGATTGTCGATTATTAAAGGATAACGTTTCTTGTGAAAAATGTAAGATACCATGCTGGTTAGATAGTCAGAAAAAGTCATCGAAAGGTAGTATTTAGAGATGCAAGAAGTGTAGGGCTGAGAAATCAATTAGACTAGGATCTTGGTTCGTCTGTGGTAAGCTCAATTTTTCTAGAAACTTTTTTTTTTCAACGCGAATCAATGGAGTTGCTTATGCGCGAGTTTCTGCATTTCTCTGATTTCTTTTAAGCGAAAGCAGATTTCTTAGTATATGAGCAATGCAGAGTTTATTCAGTGTCTGATTTTTAACTGAAAATAGATCGATATGTACTTGGGCACAGCCAATGTAGTGCACGGTGCCTAGTTTGTGCAATTCTTGGATGGTTTTCTAAGTGAAAATGGATAAATGTGTACATGGGCAAAGCCAATGTAGTAGGCAATGTCGAGGTTGTGCGTGGTGCCAAGTTTGTGCAATTCTCGGATTTTTTTTAAGTAAAAATAGTTTGATGTGTACATGTACAAAGCCAATGTAGTGCGCAATGCCGAGGTTGTGCGCGGTGCCCAGTTTGTGCAATTCTCGGATGTTTTTAAAGTGAAAATAGACCGATGTGTACATGGGCAAAGCCAATGTAGTGCACAATGCCGAGTTTGTGCATTTCTCTGATTATTTTTAAGGTGAAAATAGATGGATGTGTACATGAACTCAGAGTTTGTGGAATTCTTTGATGTTTTTCGAGCGAATATGGATCGTTGTGTACAAAGGAAAACTAGATAATGTGTGATGCCGAGTTGTAATGTAACGTATTTGATATGCGATGTTTAACATATCGTTTGTGTATTTTAAATTTGTATTGTTGTTTTAATTGTGAATTATATTTAAAACATAATTTTTCATTTAAATTGTATTTTTAATTTTTTGGTTTTGATATGTTTATAATGCTTTCCGACTTACGATATATATCGATAGCCCGACTATCTACTCAACAGTAGCAAAAGTGTGAACTTTGACCCTATAAGTAAATTTGGTTGAAATGTGGTTTAACCCATTGCTTGGCGATTGTTTTTCAATGGGCAATAAATGCGCCAACATGGCTAACCCGATGTTTTGAAGCTGCGTTGCTATTCTGTTGCCATTAGATGTTATCGTCCTGTGTTATATTTAAAGAAATTAAATATTGAAAAATCTGCATAAATGTTTCTTGCATTGTGATAAAACAATGGTACCTAGAGCCATGAAATTTTGAATAACATTTGTTTCCAAACTAATATGGGCATCTGTAAGCATTAACTTGGAATTTGGAAATTTTTTTATTATCTGATTGATATTTTGAAAAACTTGAACGAATTTTTGATTAACAAACTGAATGATTTCAAAGCGAACAACGGCAATACAGTACGTGGAGGGAAAAAAAAAAAGAAAAAAAAACATTTTTACGTGCAAAGCGCAAAACTGTGTATCGGAAATTATAAAGATATGCTCATTTTAAAATTATTTTGCGATATTGCTGTTGAACTGAATTTTATGGTTTAAGTGTAAAGAACATTATATTTGATAAAAAAATGCCCCTTTGGGCGTAATGTAAAATCTGAAAGCTTTAATTTTTTAAAAAAAATTTTTACTTGTTAATTTGAGCATTTAATTCTGTTGCGGTTTGAATGTTCTTATGTGATGGTTCTTTTTTTAATCGAGTATTTTCCCCTCCTGTGTGTTATTGCCATTTTTCTGCATATATTATGGAAACGGAGTATAAAACATTAGTAAATTTATTTAAAGATGAGGGGGAATCCGAAAGGGTTTCGCCCTGAGATAAATTCAATATGCATGTATAAAACCCTTCAAAAAGATTTTACATTTTTCTTGAAAAGGGTAAGTGAAAAAAATTTTCTTGTATGGTTCGTTTTAAAGTTGCTTATTTTTAATATTTTGTATTTCTTTTTCGCTCGATCCTAGAAGATTGAAAAAGCTGAGGTTGTGCAATTCTCTGTTGTTTTTTAAGTGAAAATAGATCGATGTGTACATGGGCAAAGCCAATGAAGTGCGCAGTGGCGAGTTTGTGCAATTCCCTGATGTTTTTCTAAGTGAAAATAGATCGGTGTGTACATGGGCAAAGCTAATGCAGTGCGCGATGCCGAGTTTGTGCAATTCTCTGATTTTAAGTAAAAATAGATCGATGTATACATGGGCAAAGCCAATGCAGTGCGCGATGCCTAGGTTATGCGCGATGCCTAGGTTTTGTGCAATTCTCTGATGTGTTTTTAATTGAAAATAGGTCGATGTGTACATGGGCAAAGCCAGTGCAGTGCGCAATGCCGAGGTTGTGCGCGATGCCGAGTTTGTGCAATTCTCTGATGTTTTTAAGTGAAAATAGATCGATGTGTCCATGGGCAAAGCCACTGCAGTGCGCAATGACGAGGTTGTGCGCGATTTTGAGTTTGTGCAATTCTCTGATTTTTTTTTAATGAAAATAGATCGATGTGTACGTGGACAAAGCCAATGCAGTGCGCAAAGCCGAGGTTGTGCGCGATGCTGAGTTTGTGCAATTCTTGTATGTTTTTTGAAGTGAAAATAGATCGATATGCACATGGGCAAAGCCATTATGGTGCGCAATGCAGAGGTTGTGCGCGATGCCGAGTTCGTGCAATTCTGGGATGTTTTTTGAAGTGAAAATAGATCGATGTGCGCATGGGCAAAGCCAATGTGGTTCGCAATGCCGAGTTTGTGCAACTCTGGGATGTTTTTTTAAGTTAAAATAGATCGATGTGCACATGGGCAAAGCCAATGTAGTGCGCAATGCCGAGTTTGTGTAATTCTGGGATTTTTTTTAAAGTGAAAATAGATCGATGTGTACATGGGCGAAGCCAATGCAGTGCGTAATGCCGAGGTTGTGCGCGATGCCGAGTTTGTGCAATTCTCTGATGTTGTTTTAAGTGAAAATAGATCGATGTGTACATGGGCAAAGCCAATGTGGCACGCAATGCCAAGTTTGTGCAATTATCTAATGTTTTCTAAGTAAAAATAGATCGACTTGCACATGAACTAAGCCAAGGCACTGCGCAATGCCAAGTTTGTGTAATTCTCTGATGTTTTTAGTGAAAATAAATGGATGTGTATATGGGAAAAGCCAATGTAGCGCGCAATGCCGAGTTTGTGGAATGTAATGTTTTCTAAGTAAAAATAGATCGACTTGCACATGGACAAAACCAAGGCAATGCGCAATGCCAAGTTTGTGCAATTCTATGATTTTTTTTTAGTGAAAATAGATGAATGTGTACATCGACACCAAGTTTTTGCAATTCTTTGAAGTTTTTCGAGCGAATACAGATCGTTGTGCACATGAACAAAGCGAGGCTGTATGCTATACAGAGCTGTAATGTAACGTATTTTATATGCAATGTTTAATGTGTCGTTTGTGTATTTTAAATTTGCATTGCTGTTTTAATTGCAAGTTATACTTTAGATATCTTTTTATTGTACTTTTTAATTGTTTGGTTTTAATATGTTGATAATGCTTTCCGAAAAATATCGATATTCTGACTGTCTACTCAATAGTAGCAAAATTTGACCCTATAAATAACTTATCCTTTTTTTTTATTTTAATACGTAGTATTTGCTATCGCAATTGCACTTGATAATATGAGTTCATTGATTATAAGTGTGTGTGTGAAGCATTGCTTACTGTTCCAAATTTGTAGTGTTTATTTTCTTTCATTGTGATAAATTAGATTATTTTTATTTGTATAATGTATAGAATTCTAGTATGATTATAGAATATGACGTGATTTAAGAATTTAAGAAACAATGATATGAAAGCTGTGTATGATGTTGATCTGCAATAAAAATATTTATTATTTTTTTATTAATGTAAAGTTTAAAATTTTTAGAAAATAATGAAGATTGTCTATTTGCTAGTACCTAAGGGATTGTGTCGTTACGTAGCAACAAGGTAATTTGTAAAAATGATAAATTAAAATGCTCGATAATATGAATTTAAATTTGTTGGTAACTACTCCGGTAAGTAAGAAAAAAAAAAAAAAAAAAAAAAAAAAAGAGATAAATAGTTTTTGATTTGAGCGTATTGGCAACAGAGAGAAACGAACGACTTCTTATAACAGGAATATAGTATCCAGTATATTATCTCGTTGAGAGAAACCAGACGAAAATCGTAGAACTAGCACTTTTTTTTTTTTAGAACTTGAACTCGATTTTTGGTAGTTTTTGAATCGGATATTGTTCTTTAAATGATTATCCTTTTAAACTAAAAATGTAAATACTATTATGTCAGTATAAAACCCCCCAAAAATCAAAATCATGTGTATGATTTATTTTACGTTGAATCATTCACAAAAGAAGAAGTTAGTATTTTCCTAGTACCTATCCGGAATATAATCCAGCATAAAAAAAATCAACAAAGGGGGGTAAGTCTTTAAATTTATTAAGCCCCTATATTAATAGATTTAACGTAAATTGGCGTATATACTATTTTATTTAAAAGACACGTAATAATTTGCATCATTGTGATATAATTGCCGCAATAAATTTAATAATAAAAATCTTTTTTTATTTGTATAAATTCTAAAATCTTTGAAAATACTGAAGCTGTATGAAATGCAAATATGAGACACTGCGACGTTGTTTACCGTTTTAATAACTGGTACAATTCACTTACTGCATTATTATAACTTAAAATATAAAGAATTTATTATACTTATTTCTGTATCTATAGAGAATACATTGTGACGTCACAATTTTAGTCCCACCCATTTATGGACGTCACTTAGATCCGCCTTAGCAACTTTGTTTACGCAACGTATTCAGAGATTTTACTGGCGATTTTCAAAAAAGCGCCACTACTGAAAATCGCCAAGCAGTGGGCTAAAGCTTATTTTCACCGTAAATTTTACCTCACTATTATAATACGTAGTGTTTGCTATCGTAATTGCACTTGATAATATGATTTTTTTGATATGTGTGTGTATGTGAAGCATTGCTTAGTGTTCCAAATTTGTAGTATTTATTTGCTTATAATATTTTCTTTCATTGTGAGAAATTAGATTTTTTTATTTATTAATGTGTAGAATTCTAGTATGCTTGCCTACAGAGAATATGATGTGATTTAGGAATTTAAGAACCTGCTTTTCATTAATGTGAAGTTTAAAAATTTTAGAAAATAATGAAAATTGTCTAGTTACTGGTATGTAAGGGATTATGTCGTTATGTAGCAAAACGTTAATTTGTAAATGTGATAAAATTGATATGTTCCAGAGTATGATTTTAAATTTTAAAAAAATCTTTTTTTTTTATTTGTATAAATGCTGAAGCTTAAAAATCTTTGAAAATACTGAAGCTGTATGAAATACAAGTATGAGAGACTGCGACGTTCTTTATCCTTTTAATAATTGGTAGAATTCGCTTACTGTATCATAGTAATTTTAAATATGAACAATTTATTATATTTATTTTCAGTTACGCCTAAGCTTAAATGGCAGAAATGTAAATTTAAAGTAAAGAATTTGATGTTAATTTACAATAATAAACAATTCATTATTGTTTTTTTTAAAGAGAAAATAGAAATTTTTTATTAATACTTTTACCAAATTATTTATTAAGGGTGAAATAGCTAAAGGTTTCCGGTATTGTTTTTAAAATTACATCCTTTTAACCTTAATCATTTTTATTAATATTTCTTTCTCTAAAAATCGTGTATAATAGTCGTAAATATATTTCTATTATCCACAATTTCTGGTGAAATCAAGATGGCCGCCATTTTTTGAAACACGGAGTTTCGTCGAAAATCTGGATGGCAACCATTTTTCAAAAGAACGTGTTTCATGTGCTTTGGAGCCAAAACCAATTCGCTAAACTCTTGCAGAACAATGTTTGCTTACCATACTGCATATGGATGAGTAAATTAAATTGCTAATCAAACTAATCAAAGTAAATATATATAAAGCAAATAATTTAAGAAAATAAGAATAGTAACAGGTTTAGATTAGTAACCTAAATAACCACTTGCAAAAATGTAAATATTAACAATAATTTTTATGACATTTCCGACTGAAGCTGTTTCAATCGAGGAGTAGCACCTGCCTCCATCTTTTGCAGAATTTGCACTTTTTGCGTTACCGTCAATGCAACGTGTTTACGTTTTTCAATGTTGCAAGCAGTAAAAATCATAAGTGCGTTTTTTATCTGTCATTGTATTAAAAAGAGCTGAAATTAAAAATATTCTTAATTAGGTAAAAGCGCAGAATAGGCTGCATCAACAAAGTTTAGTAGGCGGAGGTGTGTGACGTCCATAAATATGTGTGACTAAGTTTGTGACGTCACAATGTAGTCTCGCATTTACACTACTCGTACTTTCTATTTTCTCTTAAAAATAACAATAATAAATTGTTTATTATTGTAAATTAATATCAAATTCTTTACTTTTAATTTACATTTAAACTTGGGCGTTACTGATAATAAGTATAATATATTGTTTATATTTAGAATTACCATGATACAGTGAGCGAATTCTACCAATTATTAAAACGATAAACAACGTCGCAGTCTCTTAATACTTGTAGAGATTCAATATTTTCAGATTTTTATTAAAGCATTTATACAAATAAAAAGAGATTTTTTTTTTAAAATTTAAATTCATATTATGGAACATTTCAATTTTATCATTTTTACAAATTACCTTCTTGCTACGTAACGACATAATTCCTTACATACCAATAATTAGACAATTTTCATTATTTTCTAAAAAATTTTAATTTTACATTAATGAATAAAGAAGAATATTTTTTATTGCATATGAACATCATTACACAGCTTTCATATCAGTTTCTAAAATTCCTAAATCATGCCAGATTCTGTGTAGGCATACTAGAATTCTACGCATTAATAAATAAAAAAATATAATTTCTCAGTATGAAAGAAAATAATATAATAAAATAAATACTACAAACTTGGAACACTAAGCAATGCTGTACGTACACACACACTTGCCGGCTAGTATGGAAATGTAGAAAATAATAATAAATTATAAAGTAATGATTAATTGTAAAGTAAAAAATGCTGTTTGATTGCAAATATTACAAATTAATTTGTAAAGTGTTTTTTGTAATTTTTCTGTTTGTTTAATTGTTTTAAGTTCGTAATTTTTCACTCTGTGTTTTCAACTGCAACTTTTGAACTGAAGAGAGCAAACTCTACCAAATGCGGTGCTTAACCACCTGGGCGCCACAGCCCTACCCCTCATCGAATAACATGATAAAAGTTTCGAATTATGAGAAATATAACTGAATGTGCTAAATAATTAAATGAGTAAGAGTTTAAATACATAATTGCTAATAGTTAAATACATATTTTTTCCTTAAGTACCTAATTACTAATCCATACATAATTAACTATTTTTTAAACAACTATTTCACAGAAGAATACATGTACACACAAGAGAAACAAAATACGAAGTGCGACGCCTTAGTGCCACTAGTAAAAACAAAATGCAATCAGGAGGAAAAAAGAACAATATACAATAATCTGAGCAACAATTTGCATAACACATATACAAAATTACATACTACTAACATTTAGGATTGAACTGAAGAGAGAGGGTCAGCGCTAAATCCCCAAACGCGCAGGGAGGTCACGTGACATCCGAACTACGTGTGAGATGATGTCACATCAAAGATACGCCCCTTACGCTCAGTAAATTTCTATAAATTGAAACATGCTTGTGTAATATGAATTTCAGAAGCAGAGAAAATTTTCTGAAAATACTACAGATGCTAACTAAATACATATCAAATATTAACATGTATAGTTTTCCAATATACTCTTGTGTTTATTTAAATCACTGAGAAACATATGAGATTTCAGTTTTAAATTCAATCTGTTAATATTTCCAATACATTTCATCTAATAATTAATGTTTTGTGCTTTAATTTCATCATTATATTAGAAAAAAATTAATATTTGTTTCTCTATATATTATTCAATAATTGATTAATTTAAAATTACCAACATTTTGTAATAAATGTGACAACTTGTATTATTTTATTGTATATCTGAAAGGAATCTGTTTAAATATAAATTATTTACATAATCTTTGGATGTAAAAACTATCATGTAATATATTTAAACAAAAGATCTACTGGAAGATTTTTTTTAGTTTTTGCATATTCAGAATTTTTAATGTGTATATAAGTTTGTTCTGAATAGTTTTGAAAAATATATTGCACCACACTAAATTTAAATAAAAAATTTTTATCCTGTGAAATACACTCAAATTTTAATATTAATGTGCCGTTGTGAAGCTGCCAAGGTATTTTCATAGAAAGCTAATATCAATTTAAGGCTTAAAAATGACTTCAAAGATGGATTCCAGGCTTTTCTAGTGTAGATACGAGCCAGTTTCCCCCAGAAAGTCCTTCACAAAGACATCCATCGTTTTAGGTTGATAGCAGTGGTGTAAATAAGGGTATGCAAAGAATGCCGCCGCATAGGGGCCCGAAGGCATAGGGGGTCCTTGAATGTCCTGCTGAACTACATTAACATGGCTAAACTTAAAAGAAGACGAATTCTTTTATAACTATTATTGGCAAGGGCAAGGTGCCTTGCCCTTGGCTATAGTTGAATTCAGTGTCGGGTATCATATTTAAATGGAACCAAAATGTCGGGTATCATATTTAAATGGAAATATCCATTTTGACCATTCTCAAATCCATTTAGACTTTTTTTTTGGTTACTTTAAAAGGTATTTCCCCCGCTTTCCTAGCGTGCCTTCGTGGTGTATTGGTTCTGCACACTGAGCCGGTATTCCAGAGGTCCGTGGTTCGATTCCCGGCGAAGGCGATTGCTCATTTTTCATCTCTCCGGCTTTTCCAATTAACCTAATGCCTCTACAACTTCTGTACGTACGGACAGAATAAAGAGCTCTTCCTTCCAAAAAGGATTATAAAATGGGTTTAAAATAGAGTCAAAAGGGATTTTTTCATGACATTCGCATTTACGTACATACGTATGTATCTCTCTCTCTCTCTCTATATATATATACATATATGTAAGATAAAAATATGAAAGCAAACTTCTAATTTTAATTGGCTATAACCACTTTTATTTTTTTATTTCATTTGGGTACTTCATCTCTCTATCTTAGAAATAGCGCTAAAATTGAGTCATTCAAATTAATCATGCGATCCTACATAACGCATAATGCAGATACCTCTTGCCCAATCAAATAATTGTACATCAAAGCTTTTTCTAACTCGAACTGAAACTTTTGACTCCCTCCCTTCTTCCTCTAAATTCTTCTGTCACTTTTCGCTTACGCTTTCATCCTGATAAGAAGCTGCTGCAATCATCTATGCTCGCTTCTGTGGCTATAGAATCAAAAATGTAAATTCTATGGAAATAGGCACGATTGGAGTGCCAAATGAATTGTGGCCACAAATGCGAATTTAAATACAAAAGGAAATTAATTCGCCTCGACTTGTTTTTCTTTAATATTGATCAAGTATCTACGCTAAAAACATTGCTACGCTTCTACGTCTCAGTGTTCTTACATCAGTGCTTCCAAAATTGTGCTATCATTACATATATAGAGAGAATAGATAGAGATATATTTCACATAACTCAAAGACGATTAGCCGTAGAAAGTTGAAATTTTGTATATGGGACTGCTATAATATCTAGTTGTGCACTTCGTTTTTTTTTTTTTTTTTTTTTTTTTTTTTTTTTTTATTGCAATTGTCAATATCTACCTTTCTCTCTCACTCTAGATATATATATCCACGCCCTTATCAGACTTAAAAATCCTTACCTGACCTTTATTTTGGCAGTCTTTGAGCATAGTAATAGCTTTCCATCCAGAAGAGTTTTATATGACGAAAAATATTTTGGCAATGTCAAATTTATAGGAAAAAAAAATATTCGACATAAAACAAATTAACAAATTTAAATTTTCCTCCGGTCTCTGGATTCTTATATTTGGGATAGTTTTATACTTATGAAAAAATAAATTACAAGAAGTTTGACTTCAGTGCAACAAAAACTGACCGGGATATTTAGTTGAAAATTTGCAATTTTTGATGCCATTTTCTTCTTGCCCTCATAGAATCATTCGAGGAAATAAGTTTAATTGAAGCGCAGCCAAAAATATGTATAATTGAATAGGCCGTACAAGGAAGTAATGCAGTGTCCATATCATTTTTTAATTATTAATCAAGATCTGATAAAAATCATCACCAAAATTTTGGCTCCTGAAAATATCGATTTTTTTTGGGGGGGGAGTACTACCGTGGCCTTCGAGAAACCTTTGTTCTAGAAGGCCACGGTACTACGGGGCACAAGAAATATTTTTGCATAGAGTTCTAGTTACGCCACTGGTTGATAGCCCTTATGTGCTATAATCAAATCAATTAAACCAAGCTCTTGTAAGGATGTGATATTCTTTCTTCCTTATTATTATGCATCCTGTTTTTTAAAGTTGTCAAGATTTTTGATGAATCGACAATGTAAACTATTCTGAAACATCTGGCAGCCCCAACAATGATGATTTACAGTTTGCTTATAATGAGAAGAGCTTCGAGGAGACCATGTGATCATATTTCTTCCCATGCAAATGTTAATAATTCATAATCACTCAGAATTCTCTCATCACAAGTAGAGCTCTCAGTATTCTATATGTTAATGAATTTTATTTATATTTTAATCTTAAAATTCTTAATTTACTGAGAAGTGAGGAAGATGCTTGCTATATCTTTCTTTCAAGAAATGCACATATTTTACATCACATTCGAATATGCGAAAATGGAGATTCAATAAAATTTCACATCAGTGAAAGCATTTAGAGGTGCAGCTTGAAAATTTGCTAATGAAAGAAAAGTATATTTTTTAACAGCTGGTTTAGTGGTTTCAGAATACTGTTTGTAACAGAATGAAGTGAAAGAAACACTGCAAAAATGTGACTGTTCACTGAAACATTTTTACGAGAGAGATGTATTCTCTGCATATGATCCGCCAACTAAATATGTGAATAGGTGGCCCTGAAAAAATTTTGAACATAGCAGAAAATCTGTTCATACAGCAAAAAACCAAAACTGGCATGATTCTTCCATAATGCTGTATAAATGACAAGTTATGTCAAAAACTCAAAAATTCTTTCTCGCTCAGTTTCTAAATAGAGAGCCATCCACACTCATGCCAAAAGTTGTTGACCATCTACAAGAGGGAGTGACAATTTATTCAAACTTCTGGTGAGAATATAAAAGACAAGAGCTGGTAAATATCAGCTTACAGATATTTTTCTGCGGACAATAAATTTCATTTTCTTGATCTAACAACAGCTGCTCATATATAAAATATAGAAAGACTGTGGAGCTTCGCTAAGTGGTGGAATAAAAATAGAAGAGGTACGTTTCACTATCATCATGAATCTTACTTTTCAGAATTAATGTAGCAAAAATCTTTGAGACCTTGGAATGCTTCTTATGCCATATTAAAAGCAATTGAGAAGCAGGGCAGTAACAAAGTGTACATGAGACATGAAGTTGGCAATAATTCTGATGCCAGCTTGATGTTTAAAAAAAAAATGGAAGCTGCAATACTAAAGAAGTATCGTAACATTTTTAAAACTAAGGTTCTGTTTATATTTCAGTTCATTTCGTTGCCATATCAGTATGTTTTGATTTTGATGTCCTCCAATAATGAATGTCTTTTAACTTCTTTTTAAAATATAAAAATGTGTCATTACTCTGTATTACGTGTGTTTTAGTTAATTTCATAAAACTCTACATTACACTTGGACTTGAAAATTTACTGATGTCTCCTCACAGGAAATTTCTAAATCTATAAATGTTTGAGCAGAAAGAGGCTGTGTTGAAGTAGGTAAAGTATACTTAACTGGTTGATAAGGGTGTTATTTTAACAGCCACTGTATTGTCTATTAAACACATAATTTATCTATTTCTGTATAATATTTGGCACTGTTCCTTTATCAGGACCTAATTCAGAAATGTAGATATGTATGTATGTATATATGGATGTATGTGTTGATATATGAAAGTACGAATGTATGCGTATACACTCTTACGCATATATGTGTACATACATACATTTGTTAATCCGGTCCCGATAATAGAACAGTACCTAATATTTTGCCAGTTGATATTTTTTCGTACATCTCCACTCATAAGCCATGAGAATATATTAATGAAGCAACGCACCATGTCGTCAAGAAGCATTTATGTGGCAACCCGTGATGTCACCAAAAAATATTTATTGTTCAACCCAGGCATATATGTATAGCATTCTCCCATATGGTTTTTCAGTAGCATGACTGCAGATTATGATCTCTCCAATGGGAATTTTAATTTTATTTTAGCCTATTGGTAGACAGCATAGTGCAGTTTTGATTGTTTTCGGCAAAATCTCATATTTAGCCTTCTGCATGCATAGACTGTAATGTGGCTTGTTTTAAAGACATCATGCACTTTTCTTCTTTTTGTTTTTAGAATTTTAATAGCAAGTTTATAATATTCTCAGATGTTTCCTTACCTGAAAACAGATGACTGTGTATATGGTGAGAACAAAAGCACAAAAACTTAGAAGTATATGTGTGTTATATAGGAAAAGGATAATATAGAAAGACAAGTGGCAGTGGATGAATCGTTGCAATAGATATAATGTTTCTCTCCGATGATGCAAATGAGTTATTACAGTTAAAGGCCTAATGACCTTACAGGGTATGGATGTCTAAAAATATGAAACGATCAATAATACATATTACAGATAATGAGTAATTTTCTCTATAGTGCAAGAAATTTTTAAAAAATACCTTAAAATGTGTGATTTACCATAACTGTGAAAACTGCATTCAAATTTAAGGTTAGGTTATTTTAATATGGCACAAGTACACAAGGGCTACATGCAGGGATACTTTTGTGGAGAACTTTCTAAGGTTAAGTAGCTCATATTCATGTTACACATGGAGAAAAACAACCATGCAGCTAGCTCATTTGAGTTTGTTCAAACCTGGGTTGAACTACCAGTGTCCAGTGGTCATAACTTCCCAACGACTGGTGAGACCCATATTTAATGTATATAACAATATTTTCCTGCAACTGAAATGGCTCACAATAGGCAATTGGTAAAACTGAGGAGTGTTGTTAGTTCAATCCAGTTTCAAATCCCAGCAAATGGATTGACTGTATGAGAGTTTTTGTGGTGTTTTTTCTATGTGTAACATGGAAGCAAGGAACTGTTCTTATAAAAAGTATTCCACAAAGGCATTCTTCCTCTTAGGCAAATAGCTGTTCAGTCCTTTGTTATAATCTAAATAACACAGTGTTAATTTGTAAGTATAATTATGATCTAAACAGAACTATATTCAATAATTTAGAAACTTAAAATTGTAATTTTAGAAAAAAGAATAGCTTGTTTATAGACTGTACCAATTGCGCTAATAGCAAAGTACAGAATAATTTCTTTAAAACATGAGGTAGTATCATATTTCCCTTCCGAGTTTATACTCTATAAACACTAGTGTAATAGTAATATTAAATACAGCAAATGCTTAGCAGTACATAACAAATCTTTCCAAGTTTACTCTACGTTATGAACTATCAAACAGAAGTATTTACAGAGAAGATAGTTCATGCATAGTGCAACAAATTTTGAAGACTGATTGCCTGTATGATGCAAACTGTTTTGTTATATTATTTGATATAGGCTGGTCAAAACTAGATTGCAAAAGGATATATAATACCTGTTTGGCATGTACAAAATTTGAAGAAATTTTTTATATACCACAAGGCACGTTTTTGCAGACTTTGTGTAGTTAACTATAAATTTTTGAAACCCTAGTCTAACCTTGGCACCAAATTAGCACCATTGCTGTAGAAGTACATGCCGGCCATCTTTCAAAGTATATGCCAGTTACCTCATTGTGGTTGTGATGCATGTGTTGCTGTTAGTGATAGTTTATTTAAACAGTTGTTATAAATGTTAAACATTATTCCTTATAAATATTCATTATTAAAATCATATTTTGTTCTCCACACTTTTATTTATTGAGTATTTAAATTTTGAAACAGTCATGGATTTATTCTCTGTTTTGTAGCTTTGAAAAATTAAAAAGAAAGAAAAGAAAATGTATTGTTGCTGAAAATTCTGAAATAGCAAATTATATTATTGATTGTTTTGTTGATTATGTTGATTTGTCTATTAAGATATAATTTATGTCCTTTAAAACAATTCTTTTCTTGCATGCTTATATATCTTTAGCAATATACCATTGCAAGCATCGTACTTACTAATAATCTTTTTAACTAATGAAACTAATTCCATGTATGCATACCTGAGAATTAAAATAATACTTTAATACTAAATCAAGTTCAGTGACAAAAATATAGGTTGTAAAGATGAATGCTGAAAACACAGAAAGTAAGTTGAATGGTTGATATATGTAGAAAAAAATGCATTCCTAGCACTGCTACACATTATTTCCCAATTTGGCAGAATCTGTATTTCGTAAAGATGCAGCCTTATGCAATTGATATCCATTTTTTGTTTAATATTCAGAAATGCAGTGTTCCATAAAATTATAACAGAGGCAACACTGCAAAACAAAAGTGTGTTGAGCACTACATATAAAATCTGATATTTATTAATTGTTTTTCAATTTCGCTTGTATTATTAAGATGCATGATAAAAGTACACAGACCTTTTGAAAACATACTTATTAGAGAAAAAATGAGCATAAAATTTTTAATAGGAACATTGTGCAGAATGTGAGCTCCTTGTTTGAAAAATATGATAATGATAGTGAATAATAATATTATTACCATATTTTGAAAAATATGATAATGAAAATAGTATTACAAGATATGCGCCTGAAATTTAGTTCATTTTATATTTTAATTGCATCATATAAAATTTTTACTCAAATGCACCTAATTTCAGCTTGCAATAAAAAAACTCATTTTTTCTGTAATTTCTGATTTATGTATCTGTTGGATTTGCGAAGTCAGAAAATAGAAAGTAATTTTTTTTTTTTTTTAACTTTATTGAATTGGCAAGGAAATTATTTAAAATTAGGTAAAAAAAAATAGGAGCATAGATTTTGGATAAAACTAAATTGATTTTGAAAGCGAGGAAACACAAATCCCAGTTTGCCTGGAGCAAAGAAATTCAGTTTCTAATTGTGTTGATATCATTATAAACTGTTATATGAGATTTAGATATTTATCCACAAGTATGAATGGTGGCATGACAAATATCTGTTATTATGCAAGCATCATAAATCCAATACAACACTCAGATGTTTTAGTAGCAACTATATAAATTTTATTCAAATGTTTGTCCATGATGATGAATGATGTGACATGAGAAAAAAATAGCAAATATATGAAAATGCAGTTGTTTGGCATTTTCAAAAACTTAGAATCTATGTTTAAACTCTGGTTACAAAATAACAGATAACTGTTTTTATATATATATATATATATTTATTCAAACACAGTTCCATTGTAATTAAATTATTAATCTTACTGTGAAGTTACTTTAATCCCAGTTTTATTCTGAATATTCTTTGAAAGAGAAATTTAAAGACTAAATTTGCCTAGTTTTGCAAAGTTTGGCTTAATCAGCGAACTTGACAAAGCGATCGTATCATGTAAAAATAAGATTAAAAGTATCTGATACTAGAATATCTTACTGAAGATTTTTTTACGTGCACTACATTTTCTATATAAGACCAATCTAAAAAATTATCACTATTTATTCTTTCGCTTTCTTATACGGAGAAACATAACGAAGCCATTCAGTTGTATAATGCTCGAAATCGTTCAAACATACACATTCACAGATATCACAAAGACTTATTTCAGATTTTCGAATCAGAGATGCGAACCATGTTTACATCGAACGAAGTTGTTCTTGATGCTGGGCGGAGCTTCGTTGTGACGTCAGCTTACGCATGAAGCGACGATCACGTGACCTCCCAGCGCGTTCGGGGATTTAGCGCTGACCAAGAGAGAGAGTGTCTCTGAGTTGGGAACCATGTCTTGGACTGTGCATGTGGAGTATGTGTCAATAAAACTCTTGCATTATTTAATTTAGTTTTTGCTGATTTATTTTACTGTATCAATATTGGTTTAATCACTAAAATAATTTCTCTCCAAACATGGCCGTTTGATACCTCCAGGACAAACTCGTATTATCAAGTGCAATTACGTTACCAAACACTACATATTAAAATATGAGGTAAACGTTACTTAAAGGGTTAGAGTTTACAGTTTTGCTACTGTTGAGTAGATCGTCGGGCTATCGATATTTATCGTAAGTCGGAAAGCGTTATAAACATATCAAAACCAAAAAATTAAAAACAATTTAAATGAAAAATGGTGTCTTAAATATTACAATTAAAACAACAATACAAATTTAAAATACACAAACGATATGTTAAACTTTGCACATAAATAAAGTTACATTACTGCTCGGCATAACACACAACCTCGTTTTCCCTAGAGCTACTAGAGATACAGGCTGACTCGTCAGCCATTTTGAATCTAAGCTTTAGGGTTGCAATTTAGGTGTGGAGCGGCAACTTTGGCTCTTTAGCGCTGTCCGCTAAAATTTAACATTCTAGAAAATCTGAATTTCATCTTTTTTCTGCACTCCTATAAAGATGTGTGGCTTTTCCCCCTTCTTTTGTCTGCAGTTCAGATTCTTTCTCGTATTTTTTTTTCTTTTTTTTAAATTGCCAAATTTCTCGTATGATTCAAGTTATTTTAAAAGTTTTTAAAACATTTTCACATATCATATTTCAAATTTGTATTTTTAGTTAAAAATACTTTCTTTTTGAATTCCTTTATTGAATTTTCAATTTTTTCTTTTAAATACACGCATAATGTTATTTATCTCAAAATGTATTTTTTGACAAGAGCTTTCCCTCAACCACATTCTTAATATGGTTGAGGGAAATCCCTCAACCTCCATTAATTCAGGATAAGGTTTAATCTTTAATTTTTGTTTTTTATTTTTAATATGTTATTTGAATTTTGCTCACATGGAATCAAGCGTCTATTACTGTAGCAAATTTGTTAAAAATGTTATTTTGTGTGTGTTTCCAAAAAAAGCTGCTAAACACTTTATGATTTTAAATACTGATTCAAGATATACACCTTTAAATTATAATGCTTTTAGAATGAAATGCAGAATGCTATAAAAATTACTTCAATGCTCAGATGACTGTGGGATTCATAGATTTAATAGAGTAAAAAATTCCATTAAATATTTTTTTTTTCTTTATTTAGCTAAAAACAATATTAAAATAATACACACACAAATAAATAAAAATAAAAATAATACCTTTACATAACAGAATTTACAGATACTATTTACTTATAAGTTTATTTGTTGTTGATGGTTACTTTTTATTATACTTGGAAAAATTATACTTACATACATATGCTCTTATGCTCTTAATATTACACGTATCTGAATATTTAAATGATAATTCCATAACATAATAAGATTCAATCTATATCACAGCAAAGACAATACTTAAATCACAGTTCTTTTTATTAATTAATTTGCATAAGTAAAAACATAAAAATATTATTTAGCTTCAAATCTATAAAAAAATCCTCCAGTAACAAACATATGACAAACACATATAGTGAAAATAAAGATAAATAAATAAAAATGTTTTGCTTTTTGGTCTAATGTAGTGCAATTCAGTCTATTATATTCAAATTTTATTAAAACATACTGCAGTAATTGAATTTTTTCCATTATACATCAAACAGCTTTATATAGAATGATATTATATTAGTTTTACTTTTAAAACTAATATAATATAATTAATTCTCATTTATATGCGGAGATGTTTGAATAAATGCAAAAAACCATCTGAATAAATTTTAGCCAACACTATTCAGATAGTATTCTTGTTTTCAAGGTATATCATTTTTATTTTGTTCTTTTTCCATTAAAGGAGGTAATCTAAGACCACAAAGGTTCGATAATATTCAGGTCTGGTGACTGTGGTGGCCAGGGGAGATGGGACAACTCATCCTCGAGCTCAGAAAACCAGTCCTGGACAATGTGAGCTGTGTAAACAGGGGCTTTCGCGTCTTGGAAGACACCATCACCATCGGGGAACAAAGTTTTTACCATGGGATGAACTTGAGCAGCCAAAATGTTCACATAAGTCTTGGCAGTCATGTGCCCTGACACAATTATCATGGGGCTAGCAGAGAACCACGATATGGCTGCCCAAACCAGAACAGAACACCCGCCATGTTTCACTCTTGGCAACAAACAGTCTGTATTATAGGCTTGAGATGGCGTTCTCCAGACGTAAACTCGGCCAGAAGTGGGAAACAATGTGAAAGAAGACTCGTCAGACCATATTACTCGCTTCCACTGCTCTATAGTCCAGGCTTTATGACTTAAACACCACCTTTTCCTGTTACGGGCATTAGCATCACTGATGAGTGGCTTCTCAATTGCAGCACGGCCAGCAATTCCCTGTTTATGAAGCTCCCTTCTAATTGTTTTGGTACTCACAGGGTTCGGTAACACAACATTCATTTCAGCAGTAACTTTTGCAGCTGTGGTCTTCTTATTTTTCGTCACAATTGCCCTTAATGATCGTCTGTCACGATCACTCAGGACACACTTTCGTCCGCCCTGTGATTTAGCAGATGATGTTTTTCCTCTTTTGAAATATGCGGAATAAATCTTCGATACAGTACCTCTTGAAACACTAAACACCTCGGCTACCTTGCTTACGGAAGCACCTACCATACATGCTCCAACAATTTGCCCAAGTTCGAAGTCTGTTAACTCTGACATAATGCAATGACAACCTCACATAACAGTACTCCGACAACAACTGAACTGTTTAGCACATTTACGAAGTTGTATAGGTGGCGTCAGTAGTCAAAAACGCCAGCGCCACCTACATATTTCATTAAAATCAATCTTTCTTTTCGAACATGCATTTCACAAGGTGTTTCCATATTTTTGTCCATCCACTGTATCTCATTGATATAATATAAATATAGCTTAAACATGTTTTATGTGCATACTCAAAGGGGGTGGGAAGTAAGCCTTGATTCAAAATCTGTTTTAAAGCAATAAGTAAATAAATAAAATACACTGGTTCTATTAGAATGTCAAAAAATACTGTTATATATTCTATAAACAAATCCAAATTATCACATCATATTATATAACCCTGGTACAAAAGAAGAAATGTCTGAGTAGGAACATACTCTATTTATTTGGTAAAAAAGAAGAGTAAAACATATGCAACATCCCATTATGAAAAATCCTGCAAGCCATTACAATACTATAAGACATTGATTAGTAAGGTAAACATCAGTTGATCATTCTTTCACAACAGCAATAAATGCTTCATTTAAAATTCCTAATAACATGCCAAAACAGATTCACAATTGATGCCTCATTTAAGGTCATACAAAAGTAAATCCGATTTAGCTGACTATGAGATCTTCTATTGTAGAGGACTTTCTAAGGAGAACTGGCTTGTATTCACATTACACATGGGGAAAAACCACAAAAAAACCAACCATGCAGCCAGCCTGTTCGGAAATAGAACAGAAGATGGAACTCCCAGCATTAAGTAACTTTAACCATTCAGCTGTTGGTGGGCCTAATTATTATTCGAAGAGACAAACAGCAATTTTTCAGTGACAACTACTCTACTTTTTTACAGACAGAACTGAACAGCAAAAACTTCTTAAACTCTTGATTAGATTCTAGTTTACTTTCTTCCTTTTAAAAGCAGGAGATGCAAAACTTTGCCGCTGCTGCCTTTTATTTTGAAGAAGCTTCTTGAGACCAATACCACGGGCAGTCAAATAATATTTTATTATCTTTGTTTTGATACTGCAACAGGAGGGAATATTTACCTCGCCTGCTTTCTTACAAATCATTTTAACAAATTCCACATCCATAGTTACATTTCCATGTATTATTTCGTCTCGAAAATTTTGAATTATTTTTTCACACAGAAGGCACAATTTAAAAATTTCTGGAGAAGGACATTTAAGCCCACCTAAATTTGCAAAATTAATTATGTATTGCTTATTTTCATCAATGGAAGGAGTATTTTGCTCACAAACTAAGAGAAACTGTGAGCATGAATTACAAGCATTTTTCAAAACAGAATTTATTGCAGCTCCTGCAATATAACAGACGTTATTTTCCTCACTAAGGGTGAGATTCTGTAGAGATGCATCAGAAACTTCTGGTATGGTAACAGGCTCTAAAGCTTTTTTCTCCTTCAGAAATTCAAATTCATCTTTTGCATAGTTTAATAAATATAATGCTTTCACAGCTTGCAAAGCACTTGGCCTCAAACCAGCTTTTCTGCGTATCTGAGAAAATACATTTTCTAGAGCATCTTGTGTCAATCTGCTCGTCAAAATAAACTGAAAATCATTCAGAAAACATGCCTCTGCTAACTGTATGGCTGATAAAGTAGAAAGAATCAAACCAGTATGTAATGGTTTCCACCCTTTACCAATTTCTATAAGCTGTATAACATTAATAAATTCAAAAAGTAACTCAATTTTTTTGCTTTTATTTGTCACAGAAATTGAGTTCTTTCTACATCTAGAGGATAGCTTTTGAAACCACTGACATATAAATCTTATCCACCATGCTGTTGTAAGAGCATTAGGGCTTATCTCTTTTAAAGCTACTGCCTTCTCCAATCCCACAGCTGTTTTAATTGAAAAAAACTTCACAGCAGAAGCAACATTCATTTTATCAAAATGTGAGGGGAAGAGGTCTTCTTTGCTGAGATGATGCATAGTTCTCAAACCACAATTTTGGTTTGTTTCAGTAATCCAGATATCTTTTATAAATCCTGCAGATACATGCAAAGTAACCAAATTTTCTTTATTGCAAGCATAACTGGGCAGTTTTATACTATGATTAAGAGTTGCAGACCAGAGATTTTTTAAAAGATGTGGCACATCTGCAAATACATAAATAATTTTGCCCTTAATTTCAGTAGTGAAATTATTTCTTTGGTTTCGAGAAACAGATATTCCCAAAGAATTCCACAGGCTTCTATTTACTGCTGCCATATCGCTAACAATACCAACAACATTAAATCCAACAGAATTGACAACTTCGATAACATTGACAACAAGTTGTTTGAGCTGGCATCCTGTTACCTGTCCAGTTATCTCATGGGCAACCACTTGCTTCCATTTCAGCTTCAAACCTCTTAGTAAAATACCTAAATAGTGATTTCCTGCACCCTTTTGATTTCCTAATGTACATTCACCAATAAATTTACGTTTTGAAATATCAAAATCAGGATTGCCAGAAATCTCCATTTCATCCAATGATAAAATACAGTCTTTATCACTAGCATTCATTTTTTCTCCTTTAATTTTCAAAAGTTCAATCATGTCACTGATGACTGCAAAATTCATTTCAAGACCTTGAAGTCTTTTATTTAAAGTGCTGTATGAAGGCACAGGAAAACCTATTCTGTGCAAGTAATTATAACCATGCTTGCCCAAGGCAAATCTAACTTTGAGGCCTTTTATTACTCCCTCGTTAGACCATTTTGCAATGCTTTTACGAGGAATTTTCAACATTGCTATTTGTTCATCTGAAAGAAATGTTTTCACTCCTTTCAGCAATTCCTCATGCTGTACTTGAAGGTCATGAAGTTGAATTTCAGTGCTATGCCATTTTTTTAAAACATTAATTTCATTTTTTTTGGTTGCTGTAAGTTCTTTCAGTAATATTTTGTTCTGGCATTGCAGAAGCAAGATCAATTCAGTCTGCTGTTTTATAAAATTCCTTAAAAGAACATCCTGGAATAAAGAAAAAATCTATACGAATAATCATGAAAGAAGGGGGGAAACACAACAAACAAACAAAAAAGATCTGAAAGGTTTCAGATTTTAAATTACACCCAAAGGGGCTTTTTTTAACATTTTGTGTTTTACCTTTAGTTATTAAATATCAAGTTTTTCACACTTAAACTATAAAATTCAGTTCAAGAGCAATATTGCAAGATAATTTTAAAATGAACATATCTTCAGAATTCCCGATTCATTGTCTCACACCCTGGAGATAAAAGTGTCTTTTCTGTACAACATTGCCATTGCTCGCTTTGAAATCCTCAAGTTTGTTAATCAAAAATTCATTAAAGTTTTACAACATATAAAATATATATTAAAACAAATTCCAAATTTCAAATTCGGTCTTCGAGATGTCCATATTCACAGTAGAATTAAGTCATTCAAAATTTGATGGCTCTAGGTACCGTTGTTTTATCAGAATGCAAAAAAACATACATGCATTTATGCAGATTCTTCACTATATAATTTCTTTAAATATAGTACAGGGTGATAATATTTGGTGGCAACAATTTGAAAAGTGATGCAGCCGTTTATAGTGTTTCAATACAAAACGAAAACAATAGTCCTTTAGGGACAAAGCCCCTTTGGATTAAATGCCAAACTTAAACAGATAATAAATCCACAAAATAAAAATGCAACTTCCAGGTCTCTTTTCCTATACTGTGGTGGGTTTTTTAATTTGACTCTATTGTTTTCAGCATTTTCTAGATTATTTTTGTTTTATTTTCTAATATTTAAAATTTATTTCACTTAAAAATAGATTTTTAAAATTTATTTCCAGCTTTTCAGGGGATCGATTATCTCCATAATCATGAGCAATTTAATAACACAAATTATCAACTTATATCACAGCCTTCACAAATGCTGATGAAATTAATTAAAATTAATTACAATTAGGCTGCAAGATGAATCTAAAGGTTGTTTTTGCAAACAAAACTGAAATTTACATAGAGAATTTGCAACTATTGATGAAATTAATTACATTCCTTTTACCAAAAAATTACTTTATAGAACATTTTAAATGTATATAAGGAAGCAATTTAATTATACATTAGTTATCAACTTACATCAGAGCCTTCACAAATAGATGGTATTTTATTGCAAAATGAGGCTAAAGGCTGTTCTTGCAAACAAACCTGAAATGTACACAAAGAATTTGTAAATGCTGATGAAATTAATTACATTCCTTTTACCCCCCCAAAAAAGTTTATAGAAACGTTTTGTATAAGCAAGCAATTTAATAATACACTAATTATCTACTTACATGAGATCCTTCACAAATAGATGGCATTTTATCACAAGATGAAGTTGAAGCTTGTTCTTGCAAACAAACCTGAAATATATATATATAAGAAATTTAGAAATACAGATAATATAAACTACATTCATTTTAAGAAATAATTATTTTACATAACATTTTATAATTCATAAATAGATAATAAATTGTTAACGCTCAAAATTCAAAAATAATTCCATAGCACAACAGCCAGATATAGTACAGCTGTTTAGCAACCATAAGACAAACAATTTCATATTTCAGAAATCGTATAAAAATTCATTAATATATGTAAAACATATGACATTTAATAGCTGCTCAAATGAAAACATAGAATAGATTCTTTACTAGCAGCTGTTATTTAATCAGAAGGTAATGCTAAATGTTGTTGCAAACACACCTGAGATGTACTGCAATGTACACATTTGCAACCACTGGTGAAATGAAATAAAGTGCATGATTATGAAGATGGAAACATTTAAAAAAACATAGTACAGTTTACGAATAGATGTTAAAAAACTATTAAAATTTTTTAGAAGTGCAAAATGGCAATTTACATCAGATACTTCGGCAGCAAAATTTATTTCTCCAAAATATGAAGCTGAACGTTGTGGCAAATGAACCTAAAAGAAATTATAATATATGAAATATGTGGAAGTGAAAGAAATTATAAACTCTGATCGGATAAAAATAAATACAAATAATCATTACCATTTTAAAAGTAACTCGACTTATAAAAAAGCATAAATACATTGGACTGTTCATAGCATTCATACTTCTTAAACATAAGTAAATATTACGTTAATATATTTTTAAATTTTAGAAACAGTGTTAATACTTTTTAGAAAAATTTTATAATACTAAATATTTAATAACTGTTCAAATGAAAACTTACAACAGATCGTTCAGCAAGAGAAATCGCTTCAGTTGATAAAGGTAAACTGTGCAGCAAGCCACCCTGAAGATGCAAAAATTATGAAACACATATAAGTAAGGATACCTGAAAATGCTGATAAATAAAATATACTTAATGTAATTTTAATAATAAATAATATAAATAATCCTAATAAGTTTTGTAAATCTTTAAACAAAAAATAACAACATTCAGACAAGACATATAAGACATTAAAATATACATTTAAAACAATGTATTATAATTATTATTGTATTACTCAAGATTAAAGTTATTAATTTCAATATTATTTCTTTTACTTACTCCATACATATTTCTCTCTATTTATCTGGAATTTAAAATTAAGCAAAAAAGCAACTTTAGTTTAATACAAATTTTGATTTAAACTCTTTTGACTTTGAAGGGAATCAGATACCGGTTTCTTTCTTTTAGGAGCAAATCTGAAGAAACCAGACCCATGTATGACCGTCCTCGAAAAACTACAAAAACTTTATCCAAAAACTACATCAAATTGAGGTTTTATGCTTAATTTTCAATATATGATTATAATAACAAAGTACATACTTAATTATATATATAACAACAGCAAAATTTTTATTTTTTAATCTAATCTTAGGGACTGTAATTACAGCTTTATCACATAATGCCTTAATTTCAATATTTTGATTCTTTTATAAAGCAATTTAGTCCATTTGTAATAAAAACATATTTTTTTATGAAAAACCATAAAAATAAAAAACACATACATTACAAAAATTGGATGTAACTGAACGGTGCTTTGGTAAACCAATGCCTTTTAGACGCTGTGGGGTCAACAGTTGTGGGGGATTAGGCACATTGAAAAGACTTGGCACAGCATTGGGCTTGAGTTTTTTATGCCCATCTTGCCTAGAGCATTCAAATTGATTTTCTTCAAAATGTACCTGCATATTTAACAAAAGCATGCATGAAATTTAACATTAAAATCAAAAGCACTAGTATTTAATTACAGTTACATATATTATATTAATTTAAGAATGTAATTTTCTGATAAATTAAAATTTTTTTTATGAAAATAGAACAAAATTTTTAAAAAGTAATCATGTTTGTAAAACTACTTAAAACATATTTCCTGCTCACACACTGAAAATAAATTTAAAGGACCTATAGTTAAAAATACATTAAGATTTACTACTACAATAAAGGATAATAATGGGATCAAAACGATTCATCGAATATTTAAATTAATATTTAACTTCTTAAAAATGTCTAAAAATACAGAATATATTTATCTTACTATAAAGAAAAAACAAAATCATTTATTATTTGGATCATACCATCCAGTTTTTAACATTGGCGCCAACTATCCGATTTGGCGACAATACATCAGAATCAAAACATAGAATGCTACTTTAAATCACCAATCGTACAGTAAAATTAAAGAAAAGAAAAAGGCACATCACATTTCTAACTGAGCACAAAGTTTACATGAAATGTATGATACAAATTTTACAAACGGTATAAACTTTTCACGATAACAAAAGAAACAACATGAAACAACGTTATTTTACTGCACAAACACATACACATTCCGCAGTTGATTTTGTACTTATAAAATCAGTTGATCGTCAATAAGTGACAGTTAAATGAAAATAAATATTTTAAAGTACCAAGAAGAGTAATTTTTCTAACATTCTATGGAAAAATACGAAGCTGAACTTACCTCACAAAGATACGCTCCTGGGCCCGGGATCCATTGATCTCGACGAGAATTAACTATCCATTTTCTTCGTCTTTCTTCATTTCTAGGGAAACGAACCATCCTAAAGTTATTTTTAGATTGATTCGAACAATTTGGTGCAGCACAACCACCCATTTTTCTGAAAATTAGGTCGGAATCGATCCACAAATATGTCAAGAAATCAGTGCTAATCCAATAGCGAATACCAACAAGTTAGCTTCAAAATGGATGATGATTCAGCTCCCCTTTATAGTAGTCTTAGTTTTCCTTTATACACAACAGTAGTAAGCCACGGTCCTCAGTCCGCCACCACGTAATAGAACAATAGATTACGTAAGAGAACAATAGATAACGCAACAGGGGGTATGTATGTCTTTGATGTGCCGCCACCGCCATCTTGGATTTCTCCGAAAGGGACACATTGGAATGACGTCATAATACTTTCGTTTTGATTCTGTGGCAACGACCCTATTTTTCAAAGTTTTTATTTTTTGTCGCAACGAGAATGTTTTCAAAGTTTCGTTTTTATTCCGTGGCAACGATTTTATGTTTTCAAAGTTTTTATTTTTTGTGGCAACGAGCTCTGGAGCCACGTGTTTGGCATGACATCACTTTTAATTTATTATTTAACACGTGATTAATTATTTAATACGTCATTAATTTTTAATTACTTACTCTTTTTTAATAAGTATCTCAATTATTTAGAACGTCATTATTTTTAATTGATTCCATTATATTTTAATCCATTCTTAATGAATTTAATATCATTTTCCCTGAATTTTATAAGTAACTCCACGAGCGGGATTTGAACCCGCCATCTCTAAGATGAAAGACCTGAATGTTACCACACGGCTACCCGGTCGTCTTATCAGTCTTGTTATTTGAAACCCTCTTTGTCCCCTTTGGCTGAAAGTCTGCGCATGCGCTTGGACATGAAAACCGCGTCACACATTTGTTTTTACACGACGGCTAGGATTTCTTTTGGCTTCTTAATCATTACTTTATTCATTGCTGTTTTAAATGCAAGATTTTCCCACAGTTTAATTTTTTTATTATTAAGATATTTTTAACTGTTTTCATTTTTCATCTCATTCTTACTATTTTTAAGTTATTAGTTAATTTACATTTTCTTTTTACTTTTTTACTTTGCAAAAGTTTTTTTTTTTTTCATTTAAGTTTCTTTTTGGTTTTACAAAAGAAATATTTATTTTTACAAATTGAATTTTTCATTTTCACATTTTTATTTTGCAAAAGTTTTTTTTTTTTTTTTCAAAAATTTTTCCTTTTCATATTTTTACTTTACTTTATTTTAATTTTTTGTTTAAATTTCTATTTGGTTTTACAAAAGTAATATTTTTTTACGAATTAAATTTTTCCTTTTCACTTTTTTATTTTGCAAAAGTTTTTTTTCCCAAAATTTATTCCTTTTCATATTTTTACTTTACTTTATTTTAATTTTGGTTAAACTTTTTTGGTTTTACAAAAGTAATATTTATTTTTACAAATTTAATTTTTCCTTTACGCTTTTTATTTAAAAAAAAAAAGGTGTTACTACATATTTAACTTTATTTTTTTTTTTTTACAAAAGTAATATTTAGTTTCATAATTTTAACTTTTATGAGTTTTTTGTTTACACAAATGCAGTCTTTTGTTTTTTCTCTTATGCATTTTACTTCCAAAAGTAAATATCATTTTTTTTTTCCTTTCCTTTAAAAATTTTTTTGTTACATTTTTATTTTACCCTTAACTTTTTTTCCCTTGTTTTAAATACAATATGATGTTACATTTCCATTTTTCCAAAAGTAAACTTACCTACATTTCTCTGTCTTTGAAATCTTAAGCTGGAATTTACATGCATATAACTTCACTAGATAATATTTTCTGTAACTTTAAACCAATATAAACAATGCTCATTCTATATAGTTTAACTGGAATACTACATTTCTTACGTTTTTACTACTAAGTTGGAGATACTCAGAACTTTTCCTTCTAATGCATTGTACTAACTATTAATGACTGTATTAACTTTTTGGCCAACTATACAAAACTTTGTTGATTCCCTTTTACACGTCGTACTTTTATTAAAAGGATTCACCAAACTATGTCTGACAAATGTAATTTTTACACTTTCCATTTACACATTTACCCTTATATTTAATTTATAAAACGTATTCATGCTGTGTTTCTGATTCCTTTTCCCCATAATAAATACACACTTACACATGTTTCTTTATTGTAAGACTTACTAACTTTAAACAAATCTTACAAGGAGTAATAAATTTTCATGGTATGAAGCCCACTCAAACCAATGCATGGAGTATTTCTACCCAGTTAATTTTAGATACATACCAATAGTACTTCATTTCTTCTTATTTTACTCTACAGACATTTATACATATATATTCAGAACACCCCCTTTTATTCAGTAATATTCATTTATACTACTAACACAAATTTTGCTAACTCTTTGAAATATTTTACAAAAAATATCTTATATTTTCTTGCACACATCCTTCTTAAATCACCAAACATACACTGAACCTTGATTTTTCCTTCATGTGAAAACGTCACTCGGATTCTTAATATGATTCCTCTATTTACCGCAGAACTTTATAAACACTACTCTATTTGAACTTATCACAGCCTTACTCTCTTAACAAGGAACAGAAGATTGAATTATATTTTAACTACAGACAAGAATATCCACATTATAACGTATTATTTTAAATTTGAATTACACTCACATTTGTGAAGGAGAATTTAAAGTCTATAATACACGTGGAATTAATATTCAGCCATGGCAATGAAACTTTATCGATTTTTTCTCAACTTGGAATATAAAAATTTGTTAACTTGGAATATTTTTAACCTATTCATTGTAAATTAACTGAAAAATACCCATATTTCACATTGTCCATAATTTATTTAGCACAGAACTCTTACAGCCTTTTGAGAACGAAATTTAATTTATCATACCTGACAAATGATTCCTACATAGTAATGATACATTAGACGAAATATTGAGTAGAGTTCCAAATAATGATCTAACATAGTAATTAACATAAAAGACTTAACACAAATAATTTTAAGATAGAAATTTCAAACTGACATTGCTTAACTCTTACAGCTTTATTTGATATTTAACTTCTCATAGATAGTAAATAAAATTACAAACAAATAATTATACATAACAGGTAAGAATGACAGAAACTCCATATAATCTATTATAATTACCAACTTTAAAAATTTTAACGCTTTTTAATATGTCACAAGAAAGACCACACTTTCAAAAAAGCATTATTTTAATTAAACATTGGAGTCATACAATCCTGCGCACATGTTTTTATTTATCATGAGCATGACACATAATAAGTAAATAAAATATATTTCACAAACTACGAAAAGCATTTCTCTTTTAACCGACTGTAATCTTAAGAAAAGATGCAGTATGGAATGCTTAGAACACTCAGTGCCACAGTTCCTCATTTCCCCACGCATTAACCAAAATATACATGTACTTTAAAATCAGTTAAACAAATTCAAATGTTAGTATTCAAACAGGAATACTTCACAAATTAGATGAAAGAGAGGTACACAATGAACTTGAGTGATAAATACAGAAAAGCATGTAAGGACCGAGAAAAAGATGTTTTCGTGGAGAACTTTTTAAGATAAAAACTTGCTCTATTTTTGCACATGAGTTACATTTTGCATTTCAGATTAAGGAAGCATTCAAGATAATTCCTGTATAACTAGGGATTTTATTCACACTTGTTAGTAATGTAATTTATTAGAACAGTCGCAGATATATAGGACAAGTATGCCATTTCCAAGGAAAACAATTTTCCAAGACAGACGTTAATAGTGAAATATAAAATGGAATAAGAAAATGCCATATTTCCAACAAAATTAGTATCTGAGTATGCAAAAACATGAACAAGAAACGAATATTTTTTCTGAAAATGCTCCGAATGGTTTAAGTCAGGATTAGTTTCATGAACAGAGCATGAAAAATAATGATGAATTTTTAATTTAATTTTGTCTGTAGTACATTTACTAATGCTAAAATCTTCCATTTGGTTGACTGTACTTTACATTTAGACGCAAGTTGATAAATCAGATTGATTTTGTGTTTTAAAGCTTCAAATTCAGAAATAATACAACTCAAAAGCAAAAAGATTAAAACGACAAGAGAATATACTGCAAGCAAGCGAGCGTGATAACTGACTTTTTGGGCTGATTTTCATGAATTCATAGATCGGGTGCAAAATTTTAATGCACTGTATATGAACTATTTTTCAAATGTATTACGATCACTGTTTTCCAACTTTACATAGACTTTAAGTATGTAATGTTGCGCGCTTCCAACCTGCACGCAACAATAGTGGTGACTGCTAAGAACTGGAAAGTAGACAAAGTCTTGAGAAGGGTTTAAATCCCTTTTCATTCAACTTTAGAAATTACAAATGCGTGCTCTTGACTCTCAGAAACTACGCCGACCCGGCGGTAAAATAAAAATAAGAAATTAAAAAAGAGAATAATAACAAGTGACTAACTACGAGGCTCTCTAAACGTAACTAACCTCACCGCGTTCTAAGATACCGCTGATAATTCAGCAAACTTCTAAATATTGCGTTGAAAGATTAACAATCTCCGAGGCAAGCACACAGGCCGAAACGCGTGGTTCTTCAATTTCTAACTAGCCACCTCCACTCTCGTGAAGCAAGAAAAGCACACTTTCGAACTCGTTTCCCTTCTATTTAACTCAGATTACTTCCGCTGACAATTTGAATTCTTGCGCGTTCTACTAAAATTTACATACTCTTGCATTGGCAATTCCAGGGGAAAGTAAGGCTTGACAGGAAAGATAGTTTAAACTTAAAATAAATGTTAGTTAAAATAAATATAAACCCTACAAGTAAACATTTCATGTTAATTTACCATTTTTTCCTGAGATTTATCTACGTATTTACTAAATTTTTGCATTTCGTTTATAAATATAATACCAAAAGGACATAAGAGAACATTTGTTTCTTGAAAATTTCCATAATTTTACCCAACTGTTATTTCTTTCATAGCTTTGAAGTAACTTTTAAAAACATAGTTATATTGTATTGACCAGACAGCCGTTGGTCTTGCCAATGTCTGAGGGAAGTCACAAAGCTAGAGAATTTAAGTAATATTTTACCAGTACGGAGAACTTCTTACGGCGTTTTTGATGAAAATTGACCGAATTTAGTAGTTCATTACTAACCTAGGAGCCTTTAACTATTTTTTTATTCGAAAAAAACACACCAGAAATTATCATCAAGATTTTCCATACAGATATATTGTACTACTTTTCATGTCATTACATTTCAAATGAAATTTTTGATTCATTGTCAGATAGTTAAATGTTTGTTATTTTTTCGCATACGAATGCATTTTCGTGTCTCACATACGCTCATTACATATGATTTAACAAAATTACGAACAAGTTAAATGAATATTTCCTGAAATACTGTACATTTCATTCCGGAAAGTTTACATGAGTACCTTCATTTCGAAACTCCTAATGTTTCTTTTCCTGAATTCAAAGTAAATTTTGAGTGTAGAATTTTCAGTTTTGACAGAAGTTATTTGTGGGTGGCTGTGATGTGTTCGTGTTTTCATAAACCGTTTTTGTGAAACTCCCTATTGGTAACCTTTAGAACAGTTTGAATATTACCATTTTTTACCTTACTGCCACTGCAAATCATTGAATTTTCAAATATTTTCCTTTTTTATCGTTTACAGTGCCTCGTAAAGTCTTGAGAACAAATTTTTACTAAATAGTTATATCATTCGATTTAATAATTTTGTTACACGTTTGGAAGATTTAACTTCACTATCACGCTAAACCAGAAGTTAAGAAAAGAAATCTAATTTTTATCTTAGTATTCTATGGGGATAGATTAATTTTCTCTGACATTGACATATTCGTATGTAGATAATAGAGACTTTTAACCCAGCTCATACAGACTTGGAATATTTTCTCTAAGTCACCACGATGACTGACTTGCATTGTCATAGACGTTTTTCTCGTGAAATATATTTCTTTCTTAAAAGTTTATATACTAATTTCTTTAGAAACATGTCTAAGAAAATACCTCATCTTCATAAGAAACATCAGATTTGATTTAAATTAATAATAAAATAAGAATCATTATTTTGTAAATATATTTCTCTTTGACTCAAAAGTTTCTTTTTTATCATATTCGAAATGAACAATTAATTGTACATAACTAATATATTGTATTGATTAACCAGAGTTATATTTTACCTTACTGCATTATATTTCAAAGTGAATGTGTTTTATTGCATCTTTTAATAAAATCTTAAAAGCTTAAATGAGTGTTTCATTACAAAATTTGTACTTTCTAACTTCATTCTACTGAAACGAAAACATTCATAACTTATTACGAAGAAAAAGTTTTACATATTATACTTTTTGATTAATTTTCATACCACATCTTTGAAAATTTGTTTCCTAATCCACTGCTAATATATTACTAATTTTCGCTCTTTCAATACACTTCGTACGTGATAAAAAAACTCAGTTTAGAAACTTTTTTCCTTAACGCCTTGTATTGCATTGCTGAACCGGGGCCATGCTTTCATTTTTATTACATATCATGCGAATATTTTTTTTAAAAAAAGCATATTTTTTCCTTCTGTTAGCACAATTTTAACCAGCATTTTACTATTACAGAGACTTCTTTAGTAAAATTTCAAGGGTTAAATTGATCGTTTCATTATTAATTTTGAAGATTCTGGATATATCCTATTTAAAAGTTCATAACCGATTAACAAAATAATTTATATGTACTTTGTTGTCCTCTTGGTTAATTTTTAAAGCGTTTTTTAACTATAACACTTGATTTCTAGCGAAGTATCGAAATGATTATTTACTTTCCACTTTTTCCAAAGAATTTCGTAGACACATATGTTCAGCACAGAATATTTTCCTAACTTAAAAATATTATTACCAAAATAGAAAAATATGCAAAATTTTCCGAAAAATTTATATATTTGTTTTTTAAAAACATGTACACGAATACCCACATTTAATTACTTAAAGTGTATTTTCCTATATCAGAACTAAAATTTCGAACGAAAATTTTTTAAATAATGTCATATTCCATAAAATTTATGTCTTTGTGATGTCATCGTCTTTTCGCAAACGTTTTGAGAGTAGACGTTTAGACATTTCGAAACTGTTTTCTCTTTGCTATTGGAAACTATTTTATCTTTGCTGTTGGTATATGCCAATGAATTCTCGATACTTTTTTCTCTTGGTTTATCTTCAGCTTATTTAAATACTTAAAAATATATTTGTAGATCTTTTATGTTGACACTTGTTATAGATTTTTTTGGACGTTTTCGGAAAATGTATTTTATTCACGTGAATGAAACTGATGTTTTCTTAAAATTTTATTATTCAGAGTGTTAGTCAATTACGATAGAATGCCGGATTTGTTCTCTTTATTCAACATTCATATGAACTTCGGTATTCCAAATCCCTCACGCAAAATGTAATTTTTCTATCAGTAATAGGAAGACGAATGGAATAAATGCAGGTTATGCAGACATAAGATAAAAAATCTGGAAGTAAAAGACATTCTCCAGATCTAAACAATTCAGTAGAATGTGCAAATATTCATCCTACTCGAAGCTTATTTTTTGAATTACATAGAATATAAAATGTAAATTTAATAAAAAGAGATATAATGAAGATCAAGTATTCTGCAAAATCTGGATGGTAATTATACAAAATTAGTTATAGAGCAGGTTTTCGTAAAAAGCGGTTCCAACGAAGGAGACATGCCAGCAATCTCCTGAAACTCTAAGTGGGCATTTGATCTTCGCTCTTACGTAGAATTTACAATTCTACTTAGCTTTTGTAAGAGCAAAGATCAGGTGCTCACTTAGAGCTTCAGAAGACTGCCGGCGTGTTTCCTCCGCTGGAGCCACATTTTACGAAAACCTGCTTTATGACTAATTTTGTATAATTACCATCCAGATTTTGCAGAATACTTGATCTTCATTATATCTCTTTTTATTAAATTTACATTTTATATTCTATGTAATTCAAAAAATAAGCTTCGAATAGGATGAATATTTGCACATTCTACTGAATTGTTTAGATCTGGAGAATGTCTTTTACTTCCAGATTTTTTATCTTATGTCTGCATAACCTGCATTTATTCCATTCGTCTTCCTATTACTGATAGAAAAATTACATTTTGCGTGAGGGATTTGGAATACCGAAGTTCATATGAATGTTGAATAAAGAGAACAAATCCGGCATTCTATCGTAATTGACTAACACTCTGAATAATAAAATTTTAAGAAAACATCAGTTTCATTCACGTGAATAAAATACATTTTCCGAAAACGTCCAAAAAAATCTATAACAAGTGTCAACATAAAAGATCTACAAATATATTTTTAAGTATTTAAATAAGCTGAAGATAAACCAAGAGAAAAAAGTATCGAGAATTCATTGGCATATACCAACAGCAAAGATAAAATAGTTTCCAATAGCAAAGAGAAAACAGTTTCGAAATGTCTAAACGTCTACTCTCAAAACGTTTGCGAAAAGACGATGACATCACAAAGACATAAATTTTATGGAATATGACATTATTTAAAAAATTTTCGTTCGAAATTTTAGTTCTGATATAGGAAAATACACTTTAAGTAATTAAATGTGGGTATTCGTGTACATGTTTTTAAAAAACAAATATATAAATTTTTCGGAAAATTTTGCATATTTTTCTATTTTGGTAATAATATTTTTAAGTTAGGAAAATATTCTGTGCTGAACATATGTGTCTACGAAATTCTTTGGAAAAAGTGGAAAGTAAATAATCATTTCGATACTTCGCTAGAAATCAAGTGTTATAGTTAAAAAACGCTTTAAAAATTAACCAAGAGGACAACAAAGTACATATAAATTATTTTGTTAATCGGTTATGAACTTTTAAATAGGATATATCCAGAATCTTCAAAATTAATAATGAAACGATCAATTTAACCCTTGAAATTTTACTAAAGAAGTCTCTGTAATAGTAAAATGCTGGTTAAAATTGTGCTAACAGAAGGAAAAAATATGCTTTTTTTAAAAAAAATATTCGCATGATATGTAATAAAAATGAAAGCATGGCCCCGGTTCAGCAATGCAATACAAGGCGTTAAGGAAAAAAGTTTCTAAACTGAGTTTTTTTATCACGTACGAAGTGTATTGAAAGAGCGAAAATTAGTAATATATTAGCAGTGGATTAGGAAACAAATTTTCAAAGATGTGGTATGAAAATTAATCAAAAAGTATAATATGTAAAACTTTTTCTTCGTAATAAGTTATGAATGTTTTCGTTTCAGTAGAATGAAGTTAGAAAGTACAAATTTTGTAATGAAACACTCATTTAAGCTTTTAAGATTTTATTAAAAGATGCAATAAAACACATTCACTTTGAAATATAATGCAGTAAGGTAAAATATAACTCTGGTTAATCAATACAATATATTAGTTATGTACAATTAATTGTTCATTTCGAATATGATAAAAAAGAAACTTTTGAGTCAAAGAGAAATATATTTACAAAATAATGATTCTTATTTTATTATTAATTTAAATCAAATCTGATGTTTCTTATGAAGATGAGGTATTTTCTTAGACATGTTTCTAAAGAAATTAGTATATAAACTTTTAAGAAAGAAATATATTTCACGAGAAAAACGTCTATGACAATGCAAGTCAGTCATCGTGGTGACTTAGAGAAAATATTCCAAGTCTGTATGAGCTGGGTTAAAAGTCTCTATTATCTACATACGAATATGTCAATGTCAGAGAAAATTAATCTATCCCCATAGAATACTAAGATAAAAATTAGATTTCTTTTCTTAACTTCTGGTTTAGCGTGATAGTGAAGTTAAATCTTCCAAACGTGTAACAAAATTATTAAATCGAATGATATAACTATTTAGTAAAAATTTGTTCTCAAGACTTTACGAGGCACTGTAAACGATAAAAAAGGAAAATATTTGAAAATTCAATGATTTGCAGTGGCAGTAAGGTAAAAAATGGTAATATTCAAACTGTTCTAAAGGTTACCAATAGGGAGTTTCACAAAAACGGTTTATGAAAACACGAACACATCACAGCCACCCACAAATAACTTCTGTCAAAACTGAAAATTCTACACTCAAAATTTACTTTGAATTCAGGAAAAAAAACATTAGGAGTTTCGAAATGAAGGTACTCATGTAAACTTTCCGGAATGAAATGTACAGTATTTCAGGAAATATTCATTTAACTTGTTCGTAATTTTGTTAAATCATATGTAATGAGCGTATGTGAGACACGAAAATGCATTCGTATGCGAAAAAATAACAAACATTTAACTATCTGACAATGAATCAAAAATTTCATTTGAAATGTAATGACATGAAAAGTAGTACAATATATCTGTATGGAAAATCTTGATGATAATTTCTGGTGTGTTTTTTTCGAATAAAAAAATAGTTAAAGGCTCCTAGGTTAGTAATGAACTACTAAATTCGGTCAATTTTCATCAAAAACGCCGTAAGAAGTTCTCCGTACTGGTAAAATATTACTTAAATTCTCTAGCTTTGTGACTTCCCTCAGACATTGGCAAGACCAACGGCTGTCTGGTCAATACAATATAACTATGTTTTTAAAAGTTACTTCAAAGCTATGAAAGAAATAACAGTTGGGTAAAATTATGGAAATTTTCAAGAAACAAATGTTCTCTTATGTCCTTTTGGTATTATATTTATAAACGAAATGCAAAAATTTAGTAAATACGTAGATAAATCTCAGGAAAAAATGGTAAATTAACATGAAATGTTTACTTGTAGGGTTTATATTTATTTTAACTAACATTTATTTTAAGTTTAAACTATCTTTCCTGTCAAGCCTTACTTTCCCCTGGAATTGCCAATGCAAGAGTATGTAAATTTTAGTAGAACGCGCAAGAATTCAAATTGTCAGCGGAAGTAATCTGAGTTAAATAGAAGGGAAACGAGTTCGAAAGTGTGCTTTTCTTGCTTCACGAGCGTGGAGGTGGCTAGTTAGAAATTGAAGAACCACGCGTTTCGGCCTGTGTGCTTGCCTCGGAGATTGTTAATCTTTCAACGCAATATTTAGAAGTTTGCTGAATTATCAGCGGTATCTTAGAACGCGGTGAGGTTAGTTACGTTTAGAGAGCCTCGTAGTTAGTCACTTGTTATTATTCTCTTTTTTAATTTCTTATTTTTATTTTACCGCCGGGTCGGCGTAGTTTCTGAGAGTCAAGAGCACGCATTTGTAATTTCTAAAGTTGAATGAAAAGGGATTTAAACCCTTCTCAAGACTTTGTCTACTTTCCAGTTCTTAGCAGTCACCACTATTGTTGCGTGCAGGTTGGAAGCGCGCAACATTACATACTTAAAGTCTATGTAAAGTTGGAAAACAGTGATCGTAATACATTTGAAAAATAGTTCATATACAGTGCATTAAAATTTTGCACCCGATCTATGAATTCATGAAAATCAGCCCAAAAAGTCAGTTATCACGCTCGCTTGCTTGCAGTATATTCTCTTGTCGTTTTAATCTTTTTGCTTTTGAGTTGTATTATTTCTGAATTTGAAGCTTTAAAACACAAAATCAATCTGATTTATCAACTTGCGTCTAAATGTAAAGTACAGTCAACCAAATGGAAGATTTTAGCATTAGTAAATGTACTACAGACAAAATTAAATTAAAAATTCATCATTATTTTTCATGCTCTGTTCATGAAACTAATCCTGACTTAAACCATTCGGAGCATTTTCAGAAAAAATATTCGTTTCTTGTTCATGTTTTTGCATACTCAGATACTAATTTTGTTGGAAATATGGCATTTTCTTATTCCATTTTATATTTCACTATTAACGTCTGTCTTGGAAAATTGTTTTCCTTGGAAATGGCATACTTGTCCTATATATCTGCGACTGTTCTAATAAATTACATTACTAACAAGTGTGAATAAAATCCCTAGTTATACAGGAATTATCTTGAATGCTTCCTTAATCTGAAATGCAAAATGTAACTCATGTGCAAAAATAGAGCAAGTTTTTATCTTAAAAAGTTCTCCACGAAAACATCTTTTTCTCGGTCCTTACATGCTTTTCTGTATTTATCACTCAAGTTCATTGTGTACCTCTCTTTCATCTAATTTGTGAAGTATTCCTGTTTGAATACTAACATTTGAATTTGTTTAACTGATTTTAAAGTACATGTATATTTTGGTTAATGCGTGGGGAAATGAGGAACTGTGGCACTGAGTGTTCTAAGCATTCCATACTGCATCTTTTCTTAAGATTACAGTCGGTTAAAAGAGAAATGCTTTTCGTAGTTTGTGAAATATATTTTATTTACTTATTATGTGTCATGCTCATGATAAATAAAAACATGTGCGCAGGATTGTATGACTCCAATGTTTAATTAAAATAATGCTTTTTTGAAAGTGTGGTCTTTCTTGTGACATATTAAAAAGCGTTAAAATTTTTAAAGTTGGTAATTATAATAGATTATATGGAGTTTCTGTCATTCTTACCTGTTATGTATAATTATTTGTTTGTAATTTTATTTACTATCTATGAGAAGTTAAATATCAAATAAAGCTGTAAGAGTTAAGCAATGTCAGTTTGAAATTTCTATCTTAAAATTATTTGTGTTAAGTCTTTTATGTTAATTACTATGTTAGATCATTATTTGGAACTCTACTCAATATTTCGTCTAATGTATCATTACTATGTAGGAATCATTTGTCAGGTATGATAAATTAAATTTCGTTCTCAAAAGGCTGTAAGAGTTCTGTGCTAAATAAATTATGGACAATGTGAAATATGGGTATTTTTCAGTTAATTTACAATGAATAGGTTAAAAATATTCCAAGTTAACAAATTTTTATATTCCAAGTTGAGAAAAAATCGATAAAGTTTCATTGCCATGGCTGAATATTAATTCCACGTGTATTATAGACTTTAAATTCTCCTTCACAAATGTGAGTGTAATTCAAATTTAAAATAATACGTTATAATGTGGATATTCTTGTCTGTAGTTAAAATATAATTCAATCTTCTGTTCCTTGTTAAGAGAGTAAGGCTGTGATAAGTTCAAATAGAGTAGTGTTTATAAAGTTCTGCGGTAAATAGAGGAATCATATTAAGAATCCGAGTGACGTTTTCACATGAAGGAAAAATCAAGGTTCAGTGTATGTTTGGTGATTTAAGAAGGATGTGTGCAAGAAAATATAAGATATTTTTTGTAAAATATTTCAAAGAGTTAGCAAAATTTGTGTTAGTAGTATAAATGAATATTACTGAATAAAAGGGGGTGTTCTGAATATATATGTATAAATGTCTGTAGAGTAAAATAAGAAGAAATGAAGTACTATTGGTATGTATCTAAAATTAACTGGGTAGAAATACTCCATGCATTGGTTTGAGTGGGCTTCATACCATGAAAATTTATTACTCCTTGTAAGATTTGTTTAAAGTTAGTAAGTCTTACAATAAAGAAACATGTGTAAGTGTGTATTTATTATGGGGAAAAGGAATCAGAAACACAGCATGAATACGTTTTATAAATTAAATATAAGGGTAAATGTGTAAATGGAAAGTGTAAAAATTACATTTGTCAGACATAGTTTGGTGAATCCTTTTAATAAAAGTACGACGTGTAAAAGGGAATCAACAAAGTTTTGTATAGTTGGCCAAAAAGTTAATACAGTCATTAATAGTTAGTACAATGCATTAGAAGGAAAAGTTCTGAGTGTCTCCAACTTAGTAGTAAAAAAGTAAGAAATGTAGTATTCCAGTTAAACTATATAGAATGAGCATTGTTTATATTGGTTTAAATTTACAGAAAATATTATCTAGTGAAGTTATATGCATGTAAATTCCAGCTTAAGATTTCAAAGACAGAGAAATGTAGGTAAGTTTACTTTTGGAAAAATGGAAATGTAACATCATATTGTATTTAAAACAAGGGAGAAAAGTTAAGGGTAAAATAAAAATGTAACAAAAAAAATTTTAAAGGAAAGGAAAAAAAAAATAAAATTTGCTTTTGGAAGTAAAATGCATAAGGGAAAAAACAAAAGACTGCATTTGTGTAAACAAAAAACTCATAAAAGTTAAAATTATGAAACTAAATATTACTTTTGTAAAAAAAAATAAAGTTAAATATGTAGTAACACCTTTTTTTTTTTTAAATAAAATGCGTAAAGGAAAAATTAAATTTGTAAAAATAAATATTACTTTTGTAAAACCAAAAAAGTTTAAACAAAAATTAAAATAAAGTAAAGTAAAAATATGAAAAGGAATAAATTTTGGGAAAAAAAGCTTTTGCAAAATAAAAAAGTGAAAAGGAAAAATTTAATTCGTAAAAAAAATATTACTTTTGTAAAATCAAATAGAAGGTTAAACAAAAAATTAAAATAAAGTAAAGGAAAAATATGAAAAAGAAAAATTTTTGAAAAAAAAAAACTTTTCCAAAATAAAAATGTGAAAATGAAAAATTCAATTCGTAAAAATAAATATTACTTTTGTAAAACCAAAAAGAAAGTTAAATGAAAAAAAAAAAACTTTTGCAAAGTAAAAAAGTAAAAAGAAAATGTAAATTAACTAATAACTTAAAAATAGTAAGAATGAGAAGAAAAATGAAAACAATTAAAAATATCTTAATAATAAAAAAATTAAACTGTGGGAAAATCTTGCATTTAAAACAGCAATGAATAAAGTAATGATTAAGAAGCCAAAAGAAATCCTAGTCTCGTGTAAAAACAAATGTGTGAGGCGGTTTTCATGTCCAAGCGCATGCGCAGACTTTCAGCCAAAGGGGACAAAGACAACACCTCCTTATAGAAGGAAGCCGGGACACTGAAGCGAGGGGAAGCTCTGACGTCACAGGTAGTCGTCTCTGACTCACCTCGCTCCCAGGGGGGGCCCAAGAGCGATGCGCAGTGCAGGGAGAAAGTTATGCCACATACGCATGACGTCATGTGGGTGACAGAGTTAGTTCTTGGCGTTTGTTTACTTTCGTTGCATCAACAGTTTGATTTGATTTGTGTTGTTAATTTGCTATTATACCTAAGCGGAAGTGGCAAATTGTGCTATAGCGTTGTGTCAGAATTATACACGCTAATACTTTTTTTGGCGGAAAACACTTTTTACAATCAGATAAAATAACTATTTTTTTAATGAATTTATGTAGTTTTCATACATAACTGTGATGCAATTTTACATTTATTTTTCATTTTACTGCTATTTTACATTTAAATTGAAAAATTTATCATTTTAAATCATTTTTTATCATAATCTTCATTTTGTGTATGAGACTTACATCGTAGTGAGATATTTAAACTCAGTGTCATGTTTACCAATACTGAGTACCTAAATGATTAGTTAATAAATTTGCGTATCCAACTTCATTCACATGTTTTGGTTACTTTCTTTACATCCCAAACGTAACTCTATGTATTGAAGCAGCGTCTGGGTTAAGCTTTCGAACTAAGTAAACTAATACATGCCTCACCGTGAGGAAAGGACAATTTCTCGACCACACTATGCTGCAAACATCGAATGAGTGAGTGACATATTTCCTTCAGTGTTATTTAACTGATGCATACAGGTATGTGTGATGTAATTTAATTGATATAACTTACACATGCTTGAACCTGAAGGAAAACAAATCTGTGTATAATGCTAGAATACAAATAGCGAAAGAGAAAGTAAGATATTCTGTTCAGTGTTATTTAACTGCTGCATATGTTTTAATTTTGATTCCATATAACTTGTTTTTAATTATAAGAGAAAGAAAAATAATTCAATATTGAACACATATTTCGAGTATAACAAAAGTATTTTAAGAAACAAGCTAATAAAAATACATTAGTAATTAAAAATATTTAATTTGTGTACAGACTGAATTGAAATTAAGATGTGGTGGTGTATTTAATTATGGCAAAGCACACTAGGGCTATCTGCGTAATAGGTGTGATGCCTTCGTGGAGGACTTTCTCAGGGAAACTGGCTCGTATACACGTTACGCATGAGGAAAACCACGAAAACACCCATGCAGCCAGCCCGTTCGCGGGATTCGAACCGAACTACCCAGTGTTCAGCGACTTTACCGCTCGGCCGCTGGTGGGCCGAAACTAAGATGTAAGGCAAGTTTATTATTATTATTATTGTGTGTATATGTGTAAGAAAATGTATTTTAATTGTTCCATTTTTAATGTATGATAGGAAGAATAGGATGCCAATATCGAAGATTATTTACTATAGCAAATAATCACGTCAGGATAAATGTTATATAGAAATCTTGGGAGTGTAAGGGATTATAAGAGTACTTTTAGATTATACTGAAAATATACGCACTTCTGCTAAAATCTGAAGTGAATCAGTATGAAGTGACTTTTCACTTTAAAAAGAATGTGATAAGTATACTATTTAAAAGTATAATGACGGATATTAAGAAATTTGTAGAATTTTATGGTATTTAAATATGAATTTGTTAAGTCAAATCTTTTTATATATATTTTTGCTTGAGATATGTAATTTGAACTGAAAATCACGATCATATATTTCTCATGGAAAGTGCATGAGCAATGAAAATAAATAGAATAATACTTTTTGATTATGTTTCTACCATGGTCTTAGCAGTTATGCCATCATGTGTTCTGTTCAACAAGATTTATTTAGTGCAAACAATACTACGAAAAATATTGAAAAATACCTTGCTTTACAATATTTATTTCCCTTAATTAACTTAAATATCGTTTTTCATTTTCTAATGCTTTCCTTTACGAAAAGAATTTAATGTTTACAATTATTTTCAGCATTCGTACGAATTCTGTGCATAAAATAAACATTTTTTTTAACAAAATCCTTAATCGGAAAGTATATACCCGGTATTTCCGGTATATCTACCACTTATAAAATGATCATTTTGCTTTAGTTTACAATTTTTCCATTACCAAAATCATGTAGCAGACGCGTCGGCCGATGCGTCTTGTCTCCCGGGTGACGTCACTACCAGCAACCAATGGCACGCTTTTTCCGTTCCTGGCCTAACCTTAGTATATTAAAGAACCTTGCCTCGCTCCTTCAAACAAAATCAAAGCCCCGTAGTTGAGCCAAGAGCGACGAACGTGGAGCGGTTATTTGCGTTAGCGACAGAGTTTTTATATTGTCTCGTGCTTTTTTTATATATTGTCTCGTGCTTTTATAATTTCATACGATGCCTCATAAATGTGCTGTAGCCACATGTCGTGGTAATTATAAAAACGGACCAAAAGTGGCTGTATTCAAGTTTCCAAATGAGACTGAACTCCGGATGAAATGGATAAGGAGTCTACGAAGAAAAGATGGCTTTCAACCTACTAAACATACCAGAGTAAGTTCAATTTTACTGCATTTTTTATGTTTTGTATCTTTACATTTTTTTATTACTTTTATTGATAGGTATGTGATGTTTATGCTTACGATATTAGATTTTGATCTGTGGGTAAGAAGTTTTATGTTTGAAAGATTTTAATCTTGCCTGTTTTAATCATTTCAAAAAAATATTTTCCTTCAAAGTTTTATGAATGAAATAAAGTTCCATATAACAGGAATAATTCTAAATTTAGTAGTTACATAAATGCCAATAATTTGTAAATGCTTTCTAGTATACTGTGCAGGCAGATTCTGTAGTTATTCCAAATTTATCATAATTTATATGACAAGGAACTACTAAGTAATCATAATAGGTTTCATTTTAAAATTTTTGTAATGATATATGAAAATTTGGTATGATGTATTCAAGGTAATTATTTGTATTTGGTAACCAGTGTTTGTTGTAAACAATTATCTCAAATATATAATTTTCTTTAAATGTAAATAAAGCTGTAATCATTATGATGAGCATTCCAGATTTTACAAATTACTTAAATTATACACGTAATTGAAATGATATTACTGGTTTTTTAATTCGTATTTATGTATCAAATTATTTATTTAAATCATAGGGCTTATTGACTTCTGTTACTAAATATTAACATGCATCTAACTTTTGTACTCACAACAAGTTGATTTTTGAATATTTTCTTTTATAGGTATGTGAATTACATTTTCGATCAGATGAAATAATACGAGAAATCGAAATGTATGATGAGAAATCAGCGAAGTTAATTAAAGCCCCAATTTCTAGGCCACGTTTGAAAAAAGGATGCATACCTTCTCAGTTCCCTGATGGCCCATCCTACATGTCATCAAATTCTGTATCGAGAATGTCACCAGAAAAGAAGAAAGCTCGTTTAGAAGAGAAATACCTGGAGAAAGCGATAGAAGAAAGTTTGAAAATGAAAGAACGGTATGATAATGAACGATCATTTGAAAGTTTAATTGAATTCAATAATTGCCTAGAACATCAGATTTTAGAAACATTTTGGACAACTGTACATACTGAAAATTCAACTATGTTACTTGATATTTTAAGTGACCCAGCTCCAGAAATTCAGAAATCGGTAGTAATAAATGAGGATTTAACAGTATGTGTTTATATTAAAAACATCGCTATAAAATCTATTGGTAAATTTGTTTTCCCTCTAAAAATTAGTAATGTAAATATGTTTCTAGAAGTACTAAAGGAAGTTGAAAGTCTGTCTCATAACTTACAAAATGAAGAATATATTAAGAATTCTATACAAATTGTGGATGATATGCTTTCAGAATTGAAAAGAGTGTTACCTGAAAAAGAAACTGAACTGAACTTCCTTTCAGAGCAAGTAAATAAACTAAATGTAAAGAAAGAGAAGTATCGATATACTCCAGATTTACTTATTTTTTGCAGTTTGTTAAACTCGATCTCACCGCATGCATACAAGTTTTTACGACATTCAGGTTACATTTCTATTCCCCATCCACGTACTATTCGTAGAATTTGTTCAATGTTTTCTCTTAATCCTATTACTGAGCAATTTAATGATGACTTTTTAGGATATGTTAAACAAAGATGCAAGGATTTAGAAGAAAATGATAAAACTGTAATTATTATGATGGATGAAGTGCATTTAAATTCATGTTTCGATTTTAATGGAGGAAATTTGTGTGGCATGGCCTACAACTGTGAAAAAGCTGCTACAAGTGCTTATGTTTTTATGATACGTAGCTTATTATCACCTTTCAAGGATGTGGCACATATATTACCAGTTAAATCATTAAATGCTGAGGATCTGTATCAATATCTTAAGAAAATTATAATTGGTTTAGAAAATATAGGTTATAGAATTGTGGCAGTTGTCTCTGACAATAATTCAATAAATAAAAAAGCCATGTCATTATTTTGTATGCCTCCAAAAATTAGTATTGTGTATAAAAACCCTGCAGACTTATCTCGGCCACTATTTTTTGTTATTAACTCAGTGCACATCTTGAAGTGTGTCAGGAACAACTGGATAAATCAAAAAAACTTCTGGGCAATGTTTATTTTATCCAAATTTTGAAAATTTTTCCAAGGTCGAAACAGCGGCATTTGCATGCATAAAAAGTCTCCATTCATTAGAGGCAGGCAGAATTGTAAAATATAGTTATGGTTTGACTCTGAAAGCTCTGTATCCAACCAATTTGGAAAGACAAAATGTCAAGCTAGCATTACAAATATTTGACAGTTGTCTTGCAGAGGCAATAATGGTTATTGGTAAAGAAAATAGTATTTTAAATTACGAAACAACAGCTGAATTTATTAAAATTATATCTACATGGTGGTCAATAGTCAATGTCAAAAGTATCTTTAAAGGACACCATAAGATGAATGAGTATCAAAAGCTGTTAACTGTGCAAAATGATGATGTTAGATATATTTATTTAAATAAGTTACTTGAGTGGTTAGATCAGTGGAAACTTTTAGGCTGTTCTAGTGGTGGACTAACTAAGGAAACACATTTTGCATTAACACATACTAGCTATTCGTTGCTCGAAATGGCAAGGTATTGCATTGAGGAGCTAAAATTTACTTACTTTTTACCAGGAAAAGTTCAGACAGATCTCCTAGAGAATAGATTCGGAAAATATAGACAGCTGGCTGGTTCACAACATAATATTTCTATAAGGCAAGTATATGAAACTGAAGCAAAATTAAGATTACAAAATCTTCTGCCAACTGTTATTAAATCATCAAAGTATGGAGGAATTCCTATTTATCTAAATTGTAAAAACCTGTGTATTGAATCTCTGGAGCAAGAAAATATTGGATGCACTTTCTCAGGAAGAATAACTATTACAAATGAAGATATACAAAATGTTCAAAATGACATACCAATTTTAATGTATATAGCTGGTTACTGTAGTTATAAAGTTGTGAAACTATTAAGCTGTGATATTTGTAAAGGCAATCTAACTATTGATAAAGAATTAATTGTAGAAAATGAAGGACAGTCTTGGATAAAAAGATTTGATAGAGGACTTCTATATCCTCATCCTGATGTACTAAATTCAGTAATATATAATTATGTTGTTATTCAAAAACTTGTATCTGAAGAATTTGAGAATGAATTTTTATTTTCTGCAAATCAGAGGGATATAGCATGTAACTTAACTCTAGACATACTGATAGAAAATGACATTTTTTTAAATCTAGATGATTGCCCTAAAGCTCATGAGTCACAGAAAGTGTTAAAGCAGATTCTTTGGTCATCAACGAACACATTTTTAAATAATTATTGCAAATTAAAGAATGATACACTAAACCAGAAAAGCATTGCAAAAGAGCGCAAATTGAAAACTTTAAAGCATAAATAAAAATATAATGGGTGTTTAGCAATTAAACATTTAAAAAATGTAGGTTTTAATTCAAATGATGCTGTATTTCATAGACTAGTAAGTTTAGTAACTTTAATGCATGTAACAAGACACAAAAAATTAATTGCAAAGCCTAGTGATGTTAGTTCAGATTTATTTCTGTTGAAAAAATATTTTCGCATCTAACAGTTACTACTGTTACACATTATTGTGAATTCCTTATTATTTTTTTTCTACTCATGTATGCTGTCTGTTTAACCTTGAGATCACTTGAAAAGTAATAGTAACGAAAAATTCATTTCTATGCATCTATGTAAATAAGTGTCTGGGTTGTATTTTAAGTGGTCCTTATTATTAATGTGGATATCAAATTAGTGTTAACATATGGTAAGATTCTTTATCATTATAATTGACTTGAAATATTGAAAAATTCATTTCCTTGCCCTTAATTTGTTGTGTAAAAAAGTGTCTGCGTTATGTTTTTATGTGGCCACTACTTTTATCATTTGGGTATAATTTTGGTGTTAACATGATAAAATACTTTATCAAAGTAACAGTTATATGTTTCAAAATGCTTACAAAATGTTATGTATATAATAACTGCCACTGTTATACTGGTAATGGGTCATTATACTTTTGTTGATGTGGACAGATATTGACTGTTTTACATTCAGATGACTTGAAATATTGAAGAAGGCATGTCCTTTTTTTAATTTCTCATCGCGTAAAAAAGTGTCTCGGTTTGTGTTTTAGTGCGGCTACTACTTTTATCATTTGGATATAAGTTTGGTGTTAACATATGGTAAAATGCTTTCTCCTGATAAAAGTGATATGTTTCAGCATGGGTACAAAATGATATGTATATAATAACTGCCACTGTTATACTGGTAATGGGTCATTATACTTTTGTTGATATGGACAGATACTGACTGTTTAACATTCAGATGACTTGAAATATTGAAGAAGGCATTTCCTTGCCTTTAAATTGTCATTGCGTAAAAAGGTGTCTCGGTTTGTGTTTTAGCGCAGCCACTACTTTTATCATTTGGGTATAAGTTTGGTGTTGACATATGGTAAAATGCTTTCTCCTGATAAAAGTTATGTTTCAGCATGCTTACCGAATGATATGTATATAATAACTGCCACTGTTATACTGGTAATGGGTCATTATAATTTTGTTGATATGAACATATACTGACTGTTTTATATTTAGATGACTTGAAATATTGAAGAAAGCATGTCCTTTTTACTTCCTTGTACGAAGTAAAAAGGAAGTATTGTAATCGCGAAAAGTTTCAGGCAGCATATTTCACCGAAAATATCCATTTTGACCGCTATCGAATGCAATTTAACGATGTTTTTGCACCATATCTGTACGTAAGGACAGAATAAAATACTCTTTTCCTTCAAAAAAATTATAAAACTGCTTAAAAAAACTGAAACTAAAATTAATTCTGAAGAGAATTTTTCGTGGCTTCTGTACGAACGTATGTACGTACGTTCGTGCGTACGTACATATCTCACATAACTCAAAAACGAGTAGCCTCAGAACGTTGAAATTTTGTATATAGGACTGCTATAACATGTATATGTGCACCTCGTATTTTGGTTGCAATCGGCCACACCAAACGTATATAAATATATTTATATATATATCCACTCTATGACTTGAAATATTGAAGAAGGAATTTCCTTGCCTTTAATTTGTCATCGCATAAAAATGTGTGTGGGTTATGTTTTAAGTGGCCACTACTCTTATCATTTTGATATAATTTTTGTGTTAACATATGGTAAAATGTTTTATCGAGGTAACAGTTATATGTTTCCAGCATGATTAGAAAATTGTATGTTTATAATAGTTGCTGCTATTATACTGGGAATGGGTCATTATAATTTTGTTCATATGGACATGCACTGACTGTTTTATATTCAGAGCACTTGAAAGATGATAATATTGAAAAATTCATTTTCGTGCTGTTGAGTGTTTGCTGCATAAAATGGTATCTGGTTTGTATTTAAATGGCTACCACTTAATGTTTAGTAAGTGGTTATCATTTGGTGTTAACATACTGTAAAATGCTTTCTCATGATAAAAGTTGTGTTTCAGCATGCTTACAAGATGACAAGTTTATGGTAACTGCTGCTTTTATACTGAGAATGGGTCATTATAATTTATATTTTTTATATGGGCATGTACTGACTGTTTTACACTTAAAAATATTGAAAAATTCATTTCCTTGTCTTTAATTTGTTGTTGTGTAAAAAAGGGTCTATGTTGTGTCTTTAAGTGGCCATTACTTATATCATTTGAGTATAATTTTCATGTTACCATATGATAAATTACTTTATCAAGATAACAGTTATGTGTTTCAGCATGGCGACAAAATAACAGGTTTGTAATAACTCCTACTATTATTCTGGGAATTGGCTGAATAAAGGGTGTCTCTGATTAGGAGCACTCATTTCACAAACCTGTGATTTTCATGTGCATTTTGAAATTACCGGTGTCCCATAATTAAGACTGGTGGCTTTCTGGACAAATCATTTTGATATATTCTTTGCTTAAATTAAACAAGCCTGATAGCGAGTAACTTAGAAGATCACGATTTTAGCTTGGAAAAATTACAACAAAATTGTGTTGCATGTAGTGACCAGATACTTTCAAATTGGATACTGGTGCATAGGTAAAACATTTTTATTATTTTCTATATTTGAAACATTAACTGATAATCACTTCCTTTACACAACATCAATAAATGTTTTTACATATACTGGTGGTGCTGACATCCATTTGCTGTTGAATGTATCTTTATATGCTTCATAAATAATAATAGCCATCGTATAAAATTTAATATCATTTGTGCACCTGAAGTGTTTTAAATGGTAATGGACGGTCTTCTCAAGTGTTTGCCCGATATTTATCCATATTATGGCAGTATCGTAATACATTTTGAAACTATTAATTGGCTGTTGTAAAAAGTTAATAACGGTGTTTGTAATTGCCAGACAAAATGAGTTGAAATTTAACGAATAGAAACTTGAACTTGCAGTATCAAAATTTAAATATTAAGGTCACATAGTCTCATCTTATTGTTTCTGATGAGACCCAATTAATATAGAAGCAGTTTTGAAATTTTCACACCTGTTAATAAATAAGAATTGATGAGATTTCTTAGTATGGCAATATGCTTAATGAGATTTCTGCTTCAATTTTTACAAGAAAGTTTGAATAATTTATTGATAAAAAGAGATCAGCTGGTTTTAACTTATTTGTATGTTATAACTTAGGTGTTGTGTTGTTATGCTGACTGCTTGCATAAAATTGTAAATAAAATTTTTTTATTTTTCACTTGTGAATCTTTATTTTCAAGTTCAGCTATATAACTAACACAATACAGTTAAGTACATATACAACTAATATTATTGGTTCTACAGATTTAAGCAATAATTTTAAATTGCACATTGAATTATTTGCTAAGCAAACCTCTGATATACTAATTTATTTGAAACTTGCAAGACACATAGCATATTATAGACAAAATTTAGTGCATTTTTATACCATTTTCTTTTAAAGACAAATTACTGATTGGAAGAAAAATGAAATGATAAGTAATAGTTTGTATGCAGATAATTTGGGTTTTTTTCATAAATATTAGAAAAATATAAAGCAATATTAAATTATGAGGGAAAAGTCAGAAATTCCTTTTTTGAGTTAGTATGGCTGATTTTTAACTTTTTAAATGCTGCTGTAAAACCTACAAGGAAGTATAATTCATTAAAGTCAAGAAATAAGAAACAAAAAATTCTTAAATTTATGTCAAATTTTATTGTGTTAAATTTTGAAGTAATTAAATTATTCATTATATATAATTGAATCTCTGAATAAAATCCCACCCAAGTATCTATATCAAATAGTGAAATCAACGTTAAGTACGGCACTAGCGCGCAGCCTGTTTTGTTTCGTTGCTCTCTCGGGGTTTCGACATAGACGACTACGCGTGACGTCACAATCCAGTGTCCCGGCTGCATATTTCACAAGTGCACATCAGCGTAGCTACTAAGGGAGGAGTTTCGAAAATGGACCAATGAGCTGCTATTGCTCTTGTGATGCTAAATCTTCGTGCATGTGAGCATATATTGTTTACGTTTTAATTTGCATTTGTTTCGCAGTTATAAATATATGGCGTAATAGTAGAAAATCTCGTAGTGCTTTCGTTTTCTGAGTTTGATTAATCGCGATTTTTATCACTTTCGCAATTTTTATCACGCATTAATATTTGGACTGATGTTCACTGCATATTATGTGGGTTAAGAGAATTCAAGTGTATATTTTTTTAATTGAGCTGAGAATGACTGAAAGGGTTGCAATGAATCTAGTGTTTTCTTATTTCAGTGCTTGCATTCTTTTGATTTTTAAAGTGTAAGATTCAGAATACATATAATCTGATTATATCCATTGCTAACATTAAAAATCATATGTAAATAAATTGAATATATTCGTTGTGAGTAAGATAAATTCACTCTTTGATGAGTATTATTTCTTGTGTAGACAATACATTTAAGAGCCAGTTATTAAATGAGAAATTTAACACACTAAATGTATATGAATGCAAATGAGTAAAGTTCACTTTGAATAAAATTCTGCATTGCTTATTATTATAGAACATCTTTTTCATATAGACTGCAATAAAAAGTGCTGACTTCTATTTACATATATAACTGGTATAAGTATTTTTCTCATACGCATAGTTTTATGTAAAAGTTGCATTTGGGCTCAGATGTTTATCACATATTTCTTTCTTCATCTTATTTACCACTTAAGTAATATTTCACATCGATATTTTTTGCGAAGTATCCAACATGTGTTTGTATTTATTTCAACCATGTAGTGAAATCTTCATAATTGCCTATATTTGAACTAACTTCGCAATGAAAAGTTTCAGAAGCAATCGACGATGCTTTAATTGTTTTGTACAGAAAATTGCGCGACAGAAAATTTTCAACCATCGTGCTTAATCTTAAAGCACGCGAAAGGTCATGTGACATGACAGAAATATCACAGGATGCTCATTGGTCCATCCTAGAAGCCACTCCCTCGGTGGCTACACAGATGTGCACTTGTGAAATATGCGTCCCGGCTTCCTTCTATAAGGAGGTGTTGACAAAGAGGGTTTCAAATAACAAGACTGATAAGACGACCGGGTAGCCGTGTGGTAACATTCAGGTCTTTCATCTTAGAGTTGGCGGGTTCGAATCCCGCTCGTGGAGTTACTTTTAAAATTCAGGGAAAATGATATTAAATTCATTAAAAATGGATTAAAATATAGTGGAATCAATTAAAAATAATGACGTTCTAAATAATTGAGATACTTATTAAAAAAGAGTAAGTAATTAAAAATTAATGACGTATTAAATAATTAATCACGTGTTAAATAATAAATTAAAAGTGATGTCATGCCAAACACGTGGCTCCAGAGCTCGTTGCCACAAAAAATAAAAACTTTGAAAACATAAAATCGTTGCCACGGAATAAAAACGAAACTTTGAAAACATCCTCGTTGCGACAAAAAAATAAAAACTTTGAAAAATAGGGTCGTTACCACAGAATCAAAACGAAAGTATTATGACGTCATTCCAATGTGTCCCTTTCGAAGAAATCCAAGATGGCGCTGATATCGTCACTTTCGGTTGTCACGTGATCCAAGATGGCGGTGGCCGCACATCAAAGACATACCCCCTGTTGCGTTATCTATTGTTCTCTTACGTCATGGCAGCATCCTCTGAGCTCCTGAGGACCGTGGCTTACTACAAACAACGATCCGTGTTCGCTTGAAAAACATCGAAGAATTCCACAAACTCGGTGTCCATGTGCTCATCCATCTAGTTTCGCTTAAAGAAAAATCAGGGAATTGCTCAAACTCGGCATCGCGCACCACATTGACTTTGCACTTCGATCTATTTTCACTTCAAAAACATCCCAGAATAGCACAAACTCGGCATTGCGCACCACGTTGGCTTTGCCTATGTGCACATCAATCTATTTTCACTTAAAAAACATCCGAGAATTGCAGAAACTCGGCATTGCGCACCACACTGACTTTGCCCACGTGCACATCGATCTATTTTCACTTAAAAAAAATCCCAGAATTGAACAAACTCGGCATCGCGCACAACCCCGGCATTGCGCACCACATTGGCTTTGCCCATGTGCACATCGATCTATTTTCACTTAAAAAACATCCCAGAATTGCACAAACTCGGCATGACGCACAACTTCGGCATTGCGCACCACATTGGCTTTGTCCATGTGCACACCGATCTATTTTCACTTTAAAAAATCCCAGAAGTGCACAAACTCGGCATCGTGCAGAACCTCGGCATTGCGCACCACATTGGCTTTGCCCATGTGCACATCTATCTATTTTCACTTAAAAAATCCTAGAATTGCACAAACTCGGCATCGCGCACAACCTAGGCATGGCGCACCACATTGGCTTTGCCCATGGGCATATCGATCTATTTTCACTTAAAAATCATCCCAGAATTGCACAAACTCGGCATTGCGCACCACATCGGCTTTGCCCATGTGCACATCGATCTATTTTCACTTAAAAAAAATCACAGAACTGCACAAACACGGCATCGCGCACCACCTCGGCATTGCGCACCACATTGGCTTTGCGAATGTGCACATGGATCTATTTTTACTTTAAAAAAATCAGACATTGAGTAAATTCTCTATTGCTTATATACTCAGAAATCTGCTTTCACTTAGAGAAATCGGAAAACTGCAGAAACTTGCGCGTAACCAACTCCATTGATTCGAGTTGCAAAAAAATGTGTCCAGAAAAATGATACAAAACAAAAATAAAGCTGCCAGAATAAAGGAACTACCGAACATTCAAACTTCCATATTAGAAAAGCACCCAATATTTTACTTAAGTCAATAATAATAAATGAAACTTACCTTCAGTCCTCTCCTTTTTCAGAATATCTGGCTGTGATCTCACTGAGAAATATATGCATCAATTGGCTGGCGTCGGATTTCTTGTGTTCCTTTCTCTAAATGTATTTTGCAAGATAGAAATCAAACTGCATTTTTGCCTTACTAGAGCCACGGAAACTTCGATTGCTGCCCAAGTTCCCTCAATACTATTGGTATGCGCACCTGTTTCTGGATCTTTAAAACGCAAGCTATGATTGAATTTTAGGTGCGCATATCCTTCGAACTCGAGACAGTCGTACGCTTTCCAACAATCCGATATAACACTCGATCCTGGTAGAACATTCTCTTTAATGATTTCTAGCAATGTTTCGGCACCTCTGTTTTCAACAACTCTAAAGATGCATTTATCTGTCCCTCTCTCAACCAAACCAAAAACCCATCTTTCTTCGACTGTTTTCCCTCTATGTTACTTTTGCTTGCCAAACTTGCTTTCGTCGATTTCGACAATCACGCCTTCCCCACCTAACATCACATTCTCCTTCAAACATAACTCCATGCATACTTCCCTACAAAAACCTTTCCAATCTGTCACTGCATTTTTAGCAATACGTAATTCCGTTCGTATAAAATCATTCCCACATATATATCACCCAACCACATATAGGTAAGTCGCAAAACATCACACATGCTCAATTTACTCTTCGCAAACCAAGAGTTCTTTCGAACAGACCTTGAAATTCGATGCCTACATTCGCCTCCAGTAACTCGACACATCCACTCAAAACCGTCTATACGTATTTTCGCTCCACTAGTTTCATATTTGTTCCACAAATTGGGCACTTATACGATATTGCAATCAAACTTTTCTCCATACACCACTCAATAACGCTCTTTTTACCTCTTCGCTCCAACTGATTATGTGTAAATGTCAAATTTTATGAAATTTGATGCGAAATTTACAGAGAAAAATGAAAAATTTATCTTGGCGCGTTTTTTTCAGTTTGCACGAAAATTATTTACTTAGCGAGCTTCTTAATATGTAGCAACCTATTTTCCTTTCTCTTCCATTGTGTAGGAGCGGGAAAAAGTCATTTCGTTCCTACTCTCAAATATTAACAAAGTGCCTAAACCACATTTGATGTTATTATCGCTTTCAACAAATATGCCAAATTTCAAAACGCGCCAATATATAAATTCACGTATATTTTCGAAAATTTTAAAGCATGTAAGTTATATATATATAATGTAATGTTATATATATAACCTTTGTACTGCATGTAAAGTTATATATATAACCTTTGTAACCACTTATCGCTGCTTAGTATTATTCTGTTATTCTGCTTGCTTAGTATTATTCTGCCTGTACTTATTTATCTGTGCTATTGCTTGTACTTAGTATTATTCTGCTTGCATGTAACTCTGCGTATTACTCTGCATATCTCAGTAATAAATATTTGCTTTGCGAACCACGGCATTTTCTATGTTTAACAGCAGAGCGTGGTTCCTTCAAAAGTTAGAATTCGCTGATAGTTCCCTAATTGAACCTTCAGTGTAATAATTTCTCGTTCGCGTGATTTTGATTTGGTATATTGTGAATGATGGCTTTTTCCGGAGGTGAAAGGGAAGCTTTTGGTGTAGCGCCATTTGACGGTGTTAATAACTTTACTGTTTGGTGTCGAAGAGTTCGAGCAGTATTTACGGCAAGAGAATTGGATACGTTTTTGGAAACAGAAGCAGTTGCGGACAGAGTCGCAGACGTTTTGAAATCAAAAAAGGCTTATGCCTTAATATTTGCCCTTCTAAGTGACAATGTTATTGCTTCTCTTCAACGTGAAGACACTGCATGTAAAATATGGAAGAAACTACAAGCTACGTATAGCGCTAAAGGTGCAGTGAGTCAAATTTTAACGCGTAAACGTCTAGCTACCATAAGGAAATCCAAGGATGTGTCAATGAAACAGCATATCGACAGCATAATGAACCTGGTGAGTAGTTTACGCTTCTCTGGCTCTGAAGTAAGCGATTTTGATATTATTATTTACATTTTAATGTCTTTGCCAAAAGAATATGAAAATATTAAGGCATCTCTCGAAAATCAGCCAAGCAATAATTTGAGTTTAGATTTTGTTACAAGTAGACTTATTGATTGTGAATCTCTTATGTTTGATTATAAAAATGAAAATAAGTATTCTAAACCAAATACAGATAACTCTGTTTTTATTAGTGCTCATAAAGAATTGTTTTGTACTTATTGTAAAAGAAAAGGACATTCTGTTAAATTTTGTAGGAAAAAGAACTGCGTCAGTCATAACTGTGGTCATTTCAAAAGTGAATTTTTGATAATTCTAAAAAGCAGGCAAATTCAAATAGTAATAAGTATGCTTCCCCTGCAATATCTTTTATGGCTGGAAATCTTGTGCATGATCAATTTTTTATTGATTCTGGTGCAACTTCTCATATGTGTTCCCACAAGGAATGGTTCACCTCAATTAAACCTAAGACTGGAACTGTTAAGTGCGCGTCTAAGTCGGCGGTTTTACAAGTGGAAGGAATTGGTGATATTTGCGGTAAAACTAAGAATGGTGTTGAAATAATGTTAAAAAAATGTTCTTTACGTTCCAAAATTAAACGGATAATTAATTTCTGTTAAAAATATTGAAGCAGCAGGTTTAAGCGTAATTTTTAAAAATGAAATAGTTTATATTGAAAACAAAAACAAGCGTTTTAGATTTGGATACTTGGATAAATGCGGACAATATTTTAGTGATTTTTCACCAAATTTATTTACAGCTTTAGCAGTAAAGAATGATGATTTATGGCACAGAAGGTTAGGACACTGCTGTGATCAAAAATTAAAACTGATGAATCTTCCTGCAAAAGAATCCTTTTGTGAAGTATGTGTTCGTGCCAAACAAAGTGCTTTGCCTATAGGAAAGGGTCCTCGCATAAAAGAATCCAAACCGCTTATAACTATACACACTGATATATGTGGTCCAATAGAACCTCAAACACTCCATGGGGAAAGGTATTTCATGACTATAATTGATGACTATTCGAGATTTATGGAAATCAGACTGCTCAAAAGAAAAAGTGACATTGCTGATGAACTCAAGCTATTCTTTAAATTGAATCCAACTGTTGCAAAACTGCGCTGTGACAATGCCAAAGAATATGTCAGTGGAGAATTGCATGAAGTTGCTAAAAGAGCAGGTGTAAAAATAGATCCTGCACCTCCCTATACACCTTTTCTAAATGGTGTTGCTGAACGAGCAAATAGAACTGTACTGGAAAAAGCTAGAGCAATGATACTTGAGGCAAAATTACCAAAATTCCTTTGGGGTGAAGCAGTACTTATGGCTGCTTACATAAATAATCGACTCCCAAATAGTTCAATTGACAATCATGTTCCTTATTTTCTGAAGTATGGTGAAAATCCTGATTTAAAAAACATGCGTGTATTTAAAATCGTAAAAAACAACCTTATATTTAACGTAGGTATAATGAAACACTCAATTGATTTCGAGGGCAGCTAAAGGTCCCTCCTCATCAGGAGAAAGAAATACTTATTAATACATTAATACATACATACATTATAATATTAAAGAAATACATCAGTTCTCCTGATGAGGAGGGACCTTTAGCTGCCCTCGAAATCGATTGAGTGTTTCATTATACCTACGCTAAATATAAGGTTGTTTTTTACGATTTTGATTGTCACATTAGCGTGTTTCTCTTCTAGTCTATGCGTGTATTTGTCTGTGATGCTTATACTCTAGTGCCACCATCGCAAAGAAAGAAACTAGATGAAAATTCTGTCAGAATGATATTTGTAGGTTATTCCACAATGGGATATCGTTTAATGATTCCAGAAACAAGACGCATCATTGTTTCCAGAAATGTTAAATTTAATGAAGAAAAGAAGAAAGTAGAAAATCAAAAATATATTTCCGATAGTTCTGATTTGAGTGAAAATGACAATGATGACATTAAAAATGAAGACAAATCAATTTCAGACACTGATAACGGCGAATTAAATGCTGCAGATAAGAAGGAGGAACAAAGGAAATCTTCAAGAGAAAAGGAACAGCCAGTTAGGTATCCTGATCCTGAGATTTACCAAGTAATGTTTGCACAAGACACTCTGACATTTGAAGATATTGCAAATCTACCACAAGTAGAACAAGAACCATGGAAAAGAGCTATGGACGAGGAAATGAAATCTATGGAAGATAACGACGTCTGGGACCTACAAAGTTTACCCCCTGATAAAAGAGCCATTTCCTGCAAATGAGTTCTACGTAAAAAACGAGATGGAACTTACAAAGCGAGGCTTGTTGCTCGTGGCTTTATGCAAAAAGAAGGCATAGATTATACAGAAACGTTTTATCCAGTGATTAGTATGTGCTCTTTACGTTTAATCCTGGTAATTATCAATAATGAAGGTCTGCAAACTTTTACTTTAGATGTCAAGACAGCTTTCTTGAACGGTAAGTTAGATGAAATCATCTACATGAACCAGCCAAAAGGATATGATGATATGAGTGGTAAAAAATGTAAACTTAAAAAGAGTTTATATGGTCTTAAACAGTCTCCTCGACAATGGTATCAGAAATTTCTTAATTTTGTTATTAAATTAGATTTTAAGCAATTGGACTCTGAACCATGTATTTTTATCAGAAATTTAAATTGTAAGAAAGTAATTATGGCTCTTTATGTAGATGACTTATTAATTGCAGGTTCAGATGTAAAAGAAACAAATATTATAATATCATTGTTATCAAATGAATTTAAAATGTCAAAATCTGAAAGTGTCTCGGAATTTTTGGGTATTAGACTGAAATTTGAGTCTGGTTGTTTATATTTAGATCAGAAACCATATATTGAAAAATTATTTGATAAATTTAAAATGTCTGATTGTAAAACAGCCCAAACTCCCATTGAATCAAAATCTACAGCACCTGATTTTCAGAAAGGAGATGCATTTCATGGCCCATACAAAGAATTAATTGGATCTTTACTTTACTTAGCATATATCACAAGGCCAGATATTATTTTTGCAGTAAATTGCTTGAGCCAACTGCAGAAGCATCCTACTGATGTTGCCTGGTGTGCTCTAAAAAGAATTCTTAGGTACTTGAAAAACACCTTAAATTTAAAATTGATATACAAAAAGGGTGATTTGGAAAGGGCAAACTTGTGTTTGTATGTAGATGCAGATTGGGGGGGGGGAGATACTCAAGATAGGAAATCAATTACTGGTTACTTTATAATGTTTTCAAACTGTCCTATTATGTGGTGCTGTAACAAGCAAAAGTGTATTGCACTTTCATCAACAGAAGCTGAAATAATTGCTTTATGTAAAGGTATTCAAGATGTTTTATGGATAAAAAATGTAGTAAATGAAATTTCCAGTGTTAAAAATATTTATATTTTTGAGGATAACCAGTCATGTATCAAAAGTATTGTTAATGAAAACTTTTCAGGTAGGTTGAAACATATAGATATAAAATTAAAGTTCACTCGTAAGATTGTTAAGGAAAATAATATTAGAATTGAATATGTGCAATCAGGTTTACAAATTGCAAATATGTTAACTAAGGCTTTGTCCAAAACAAAATTCTATGAACTGTTATTATTGAGCTGTTTAAAAATTGTGTAATTCTTTTATGTTTTGTATAACATGCGATTAAGGGGGAGTGTTGAGATATTTGTAATCGCATTCTTACTGGTTAAAAGGAAGTATAGCTTTCTGTCAAGTCCGAAACATTCATTAGCTTTCAGCCAGGTCCGAGTTATTCTGAAACTTAAATCTCATTCTGTATGTTACTTTTGATTGGTTAGTTATTGTGTCTTGTTTATAATTTGTTAAACCATGATCTGTTGTAAAGTTATATATATAACCTTTGTAACCACTTATCGCTCATCATCGCTGCTCGGCGTTGCTTCGCTTCTTGTTCATTGCTTCTTTTTGCGCAAAAATTCAAGCTTTGGAGTTACTGTGAGCTGGTCGCTTGGTGAAGTGTTCCTGATCGATCGTGCGCGTAAGTAGTTTTCGAGTTTGGTTTTTGATTTTTGCAAGTGTTTTCATGATGGACTTGCCTCCTTTCCGTTAGGGACGGTAGGTTTTTTGGACTGTTGCAATGAATCCAAATTTAGAGTACATTCAGACTTTAAACTTAATTAATGATAAAAATGTTATCGAAAATCTTATTGAAAGTGGTTCAGAAGAGGAATTAGATGCTATATCTACCTATTTGCAAATCCAAAAAAATCTTATTGATAGTGGTCAAAAAATAGTTGATCCAGAAGTTGAAAAATTGTTTCAGGTTATGGTAGCCAAACTCTTCAGTAAACGGCAATTAAAAAATGTTAAATCTTCAAAGGAAATTGATGAGATTGTAGGAATTGGTCAGATTCTTACCCAACAAAACATGAATAATGTCAATGTGCAAGACAATAACTCTCTTAAGCAGGGCGAAAACATTCGATAACAGGGCGAAACTTGGATAAACCCAAAAAAAAAAAAAAAAAAAAAAAAAAAAACCGCACAAGCGTACTTTAAGTGATAGCAGTAACTCATCTGTTACAACAATAAAAAATAGATATTCTACCCTTAGAACAGATGACAGCATGGAAGTCAATCAAACGCCCAACACAAACCCTCAGGATATGGATCAATCAGAAGAAGGCGAATTCATAGCCCCTAGAAAAACTGCAAACCGTGTACCGCCGATTATAATATCTGATGTTACGTCTTGGAAGCCCCTTAGAGATGAAATTAAAAAATTTACCACAGCTATGGAGTGCGTACAAAAAGGGGGAGACATCCACATAAAAGTCAAATCTGACGATGACTATCGCTCAGTCACAATATTTTTGGATAATAAGAAAATACCTTATCACACTTTTCCCCTACCAAGGGATAAGCCCATTAGAGTAGTAATAAAGAAGCTTTCAGTGCATACTAAACCTGAAGAAATATTAGAAGAACTCCAACAATTAAAAATTCCAGTTAAAACAGTTAGACAGATAACCAAAAAGATTGACAATGAAATTGTCAAATTGCCAACTTTCCTTGTAGAAGTCCCACGGACTGTTGAAGGAAAAAAGATATTTCAGGTAACACATATCTTGGACCTTGCGGTCAAAATTACCTCTTTCCAACCAACCCCAGGACACAAACAGTGCCATAACTGTCAGAGATAATGGACATAGTCGCTCCCACTGCAAACATAAACCAAGATGCTTAAAGTGCGGATTAAACCATATCACCACTAGCTGTACAAAAGATAGAAATCTTCCAGGAAAGTGTTGCCTTTGTGGGGGACCCCACGTCAGTTCCTACAGGGGTTGCGAAATGCACCCTGACAATATTAAACGTAAGATTGCTGAAAATGAAAATCAAAGAGATGCCTGGAGAAAGACAAGAACAAATCCTCCAGAAAACAACTTGGAGAACTTCCCCCCCATTACCGAGTAGGAGAAACACTAACGAAAATGTTAATGAAGCCAGTCCCTCATCAGCCAACCAGAATGAAGCTCACGAAAGAGAACAATTAGGCTCCGCCCCGGATTTCCTGAAATGGATCAAAAATCTATTTATTCAAGGCAAAGCGCTATTTGAACGCTTTTTTAAAGCCAAGTCAATAATGGAAAAGCTCCAAATAGGGTGGGAAGCCTTTGAACTTTTAGCAAATTTAAATTATGAGTGTTAATATTGTAAATAACTATGCAAGCATCCAACTTACTGCCTCCAGCACTTTAAATTTCGCCTTCTTTAATGCCAACGGAGTTCGCGGCAAGAACACTGAGATCATAAACTTTCCTAATTGCCATGACATTGATATTTTCTTAATTAACGAGACACATCTTCGAGCTAGTGATAAATTTAACATCCAAGGTTATAGAACCTTTAGAAAAGACAGAGAAAATAACAGGGCTGGTGGCACCCTGATTCTCATCAGAAGACACTTGCAGGCCACATATTTTAATCTCCCAAGTTCTAGTAATATTGAAACTACTGCCATCATAGCTCACTCTCGCACTAATGAACCTATTGTGATTATTTCTGCTTATAAGCCCCCGGGACATAATATCAGCAACAGTGACATGAGCATCTTTAGCGGCATTATGCTTCCCACAATACTAGCCGGAGACTTAAACGCGAAGCATCACTCCTGGAACTCTCGACGTGCAAATGCAAACGGGAACTTCCTTCATAATTATGCCCTTGCAAATGATTTAAGTATCTTTGGACCAACGGATCCCACCAGATACAGCCATACTGGCAGCGCTGAAGTTCTTGATATTGTTATCACAAAAAATATTGCACAAATTCCCTTCCTACAAGTTTCATACCAGCTAACTTCCGATCATCTCCCTGTCAGATTTACTTATTACGGCTTTGAAAAAAATATTCCACTTAGAAAAATCACAAACTGGGATAAATTTATTCATTCTCTGGAAAAACTACCAGCGCATCCTGCTTTAGCCGATATTACTGACATTGAGTATCAAATCACTAAGGTCAATAATTGTATAAAAAGTGCTATTGACAAATCTACTAAATATGAAGAACATAAAAAAGAAAAACTTCCGGTTGACATTATTGACAAAATTAAGGACAAAAATCGCACCGCTAAAATTTGGCGCCGTACTGCTGATCCTAATATCAAAAGAATTCTTAACAGAAAAAATAGGAATATTAAAAATCTTCTAAGTGAATACAGATCTGATAGTTGGAATAATTTATTAGACTCAATGGACTTCAACCCTGATACAGTGTGGCGTATTGGGAAAGCGCTCAGAAAAACTCATAGCGACAACATTGGACCGTTGCACACCGATACTGGAATCGCATATTCTGAAAAAGATATGGCAGAAGTTCTTGCAACACATCTTGAAAAAGCCTTCACAACAAATAACTCACAAGATGAAGATACAGAAGAGGAAGTTTTTAATTTCATTATTCACCTTCCTGATAGAACAGATGGACAGCATATTGGTTACACCTCGCCCATTGAAATTCAAAACATTATAAAAAATCTGAAAAATAGAAAGGCCCCCGGCTACGACGGGATAACAAATAAAGTGCTCAAAATTCTCCCCAAGGGATATATTGTCCTAATTACCAACATAATTAATGCCTGCATAAGGCTTAACTATTTTCCGCAGCAGTGGAAAATGGCACATATCATTACTTTTGTTAAACCTGGCAAAGATCCAAAAAATGTTAACTCTTATCGCCCAATTAGCCTGCTTCCAAGTCTTAGAAAAGTTTTTGAGCGAGTTCTACAGAAACGGCTGACCAGACACTTGGAAGATAGAGGGATAATTCAAAATGAACAGTTTGGTTTTCGCGCACAGCATAGCACAGTACATCAACTTCTCAATGTTACTGAATTTATTGCCTATTCCTTTTCCAAAAAAAAAAAAAAATACTATTGCAAGCTGTTTCCTATATTTAGAAAAGGCATTTGACAAGATGTGGCATGAGGGACTCCTTTTTAAGCTACACCTTGCTCATCTGCCTATAAATTTTATCAAACTAATGCAAAGTTATCTAAAAAATCGCAATTTTCATATCAAAATCAATAACACTTTATCCTCAAGAAAAAGAATCAAAAGCGGCGTCGCCCAGGGAAGTGTTTTGGGGCCAGTTCTCTTTAATATCTTTACTAATGATATGCCAATCCCACTAAATTCAAAACTTGTGAAATATGCAGATGACACCGCTATTTTTACAAAATCTTTAAAACCACAATTTGCCGTAGACAAATTAGAAGAAGCAGTTAACATCATCGCACATTACCTCAAATCTTGGAAACTTAAAGTCAATCCGGCTAAATGTCAAATTCTGCTCTTTAGAAGGTATAGAAAATTTACTCCAGTAAACGTAAATATAAAGATAGAAGATCAGCCACTCCCCGTCGTCAATAGTACTAAATACCTGGGTGTCATTATCGATTCACAACTCCTCTTCAAGGAACAGACTGCATATGCCTTACGGAAAGCTACAGTCGCAAAAATGGGTCTGTACCCTCTAATCAAAAGAGACTCAAAATTAAACGTTCAATTAAAGAAAAGAGTTTACATGATGCTGATTAGACCGACACTACTTTACGCAATTCCCATATGGCTACAGTGTTCAAAACGTACAGACACAAGTTACAAGTCTTTCAAAACAAGATTCTAAGAGAAATAGTTAATTCTCCTTGGTTCGTTAGAAATTTGCAAATACACAAAGAATTAAAAATCAGACCAATTGCTGACCAAATTATTTCAACCTGCCACAACTTTTATAGTAAAATTGAACAGTCTCAATATGATCATATTAAGGAACTAATGAATTATGATCCAACACTTGAAAATGCTGCTAAGCGTCCTAGGAGCATTTTTCGTAATCCAAGGCGGTGAAACTTGTAAATAGCTGTACATACTGTAAATATTTCCCCACTAGAGACTTTCGTGTTTTTTTCAACTTATTTAGGACTTAAAAAAGCTCAGTGGATTACTACTTTATATCATTATTTTCAAGAATTTTATATTTTATTAGTGTTCCTATAAAAAGACTTTGTTAGGGACACACAAACTGACTTAATTATGTGTATTTCACCATCCCGCCTTCTAAACTGTGACTTATGCTGAAATATTGTGTCTTTTAAAATTACAAGTGTTTCTTAAAAAAGTGTGTTTATTCCAGAATTTTGTACAGTTTGAACTGTTTGTGAATACTGTTAATTTATATGACTTTAACATGAACTCTTGAAATTCACCAGAAATATGTTACTGTTGACTTATTCCTCATTTGAGCCACTCCCACCAGTATAATTACGATCCATTTCATTCTGAACCTGTTTCAAAAGCATACTTAATTTAAATTACTTAATGTTTATTTTTTCAAATGCTTTATTAAGCAAACTTTTCAGCTAGTTATATCTTTCGTCACAGCTCGAACAGCTCCCAGATGCTTTTTCACTCTACATACCTTTGTATTTGCTTCAGCTTCGCCTAGTAGTCGCGGCGTTACACGCCCATTTTTTTCAATTATATATACCAACGCCTAAGGGCATTTTTTTCAAAAGCGATGGTTAAAGCAGCAGAGGCTGCTAATTGCCTCCTAACCATTCAAAAGACAAAGACAAAGACACTTATCGCTGCTTAGTATTATTCTGCTTGCTTAGTATTATTCTGCCTGTACTTATTTATCCGTGCTATTGCTTGCACTTAGTATTATTCTGCTTGCATGTAACTCTGCGTATTACTCTGCATATCTCAGTAATAAATATTTGCTTTGCGAACCACGGCATTTTCTATGCTTAACATAAAATAATTCTAATTTTTTTGCAGGTATGATTAGAAATGCATCTACTTTAAGATGATGGTAAAAATTTTATAGGTTATAATTAAAAATTTTTTTCGAAAAATTATTTAAAAATACAAATTTTAAAATAAATCATAAGAAATGGGCGAATTTCATTTGGAATGAACCTAAATTTCGAAATGTGAAAGGAAGAATCAAATAAGTTTAATAAAAAAAAGAGAGAATAATAAAAATATACCAAATTCAATTAACATTGAGGAGCTAAAATTCTGAGAGCTAATTTTTTAAAAACTACTCGTGCGATTTTTACAAAATTTGGCAGTTTTTCATAATTAGAATTGAAATATGGAAAAAAAAATGGCATGCTCTTTCAGAAAAAGTCCGATTTTTTGTCAAAACGCCTATATTAGGACAATGCTATATATAAATCTAATACATATCCTATCAGTTTCTTTAAAATCAGATATATGAAGAGGGACGTTTCCAAATTTTGAAGAATTTTTAGGGTTGGTAAAGTACTCTGAAGTCTTAATTTACCCTCTATTTCACAAACCTGTCTAATATAAACACAGGCTGCGGCAGCGTTCATAATGTAATTTGACTTGCGTAGCACAATGACGCACTGCATGAATGCGCGCCAGCTCGTGCCGCATTGTGTACTAATGAGCTGCCATTTCGAGTGTGAGAGTGATATGGATCGTTGGAGTGTACTGCATCGTGCCTTTGCTGTTGAAAGTTGTTTCAAGAATAACTACTCTGTTATTGCTACCCAGCATCTATTTCGCCAACATTTCAACTTGGGGCATTATGGTAAAGTTCCAGATGGACGGACCATTGCGGCAGACATTTCCAGGTAGAGTATTTTCGCGTTTTGGTGACATTTCCTGGCCGCCTCGCTCACCTGATCTTTCATGTGCCGACTTTGGGGGCACCTGAAGCAAGAAGTTTTCCGAACACTTTGTGCCACCATTCCTGAGTTTAAGGATCGCATTCGAACTGCCGTCGGCAATTGTCCCAGGGAATACGTTACGCCGAGTTAAGGCCCGTTTCCACTGCTGCGTATGCGTTGCGGTGCGTATGCGTTTCTCCAATCAGCGAGCGAACTCACTTTGAGTGACATCTGCTATCCGGTCGGTGTGCGGTGACGGATGACATACGGATGGAGTTCAGCAATGTTCAACTTCTATCCGTATGTCTGCGGATGCGTTGGGGTCACGTGGTAAAAAAGGAGCAATAATGTGTAGTCACCAAAAATTAATGGCGGCAGAAGAGCGATGAACGCTCGCTTAGGAAGAGAACGTTTTGCTAAAAAATACTTATTTCTGAATTAACATTATAGCGAGAAATCTGCGTGCTGAAAAAGATAGCAATCAGCTGAATTTAGTTAAAAAAGAAGATAAGAAAAAGAAGATAACTGCAACTACAGTACTTGTTCGTTCAAGAAATTCAGTTCAAGAAAATCAGCGGCAAAAATTATAATTCCAAGTCCATGAAATAGCAAAATTTGTTCTGATAATCATTTCCTAGTTCTGCATACTCATTTAGTTTTAATGAAAATGAATGTCTGACTATATCAAACTGCTATAGCAAATTAGATATGATTAAAAGATTTGTTATTTTTTTCTTTTGAAACAGGTTAAAAACTAAAAAAGTTAATTATAAATTAAATTTGATAGCCTTTTAAATACTCCAGTTCATTGAAGAGTATGTTAAATTTGTATTTCACTTTATAAATATATCTTTTTGGTTAACATATATTTGTAAGCACATGAAATATATTTTTAGCAGCCCGTTTAACTTCAATCGGAACGCCACTTTAAAAGATAATGTTTTTTGTAAAAAATGTACTAGAAGCTGAAGAACAAACTCTGGTGAATTTTTCAGACGATAGCACACTGAAATAGGACCAAAAATCTTAAGTTTTAAGAATTGATTTACTTGATGATGTATATAAGTCAAAATATGCATAGGACTCACGTGCAATCCTAGCTCAATGGAAAAGCTGATGTTCACCTTTTGGAGTCGTGAGTTCGAATCCCATGCGCTTTTTGCACTCTATCTGCAACTTTCTTAGCTTTTTATTCCAATTTGATCTATATTCGTGTTTTATAATTTATTTCTATTATTATATGCATTAAATATATTGTTTTATTTATGCTCTTATTTATTTAAATTTTTCCCGCAAAAAAGTTTGAAAATTATATAATATTAATTTAAAGCATATCCTGTACATATATATTTGAATTTAACAAAAATTCTCTATTCGTAAAAAGCAAATTTAAAGTTAATTAAATTTAAATGAAATTTAATGCAAACAAAGAAATGATTAATTATTGCTGCGAACTAATCTACAATATCATTTAAATTCTCAGAGCATATGTAAATCATGTGCAAGTATCAAAATCCATGAATAAATATATAATTCCAAAAATTTATAAAAATGCATAAGTGAATAATGGGATAGATTATTAATCCTAAAAAAATTATAAAAATGCATAAGTGAATAATAGGATAGATTATTAATCCTAAAAAATTATAAAAATGCATAAATGAATAATAGGATAGATTTAATCCTAAAAATTTATAAAAATGCATAAGTGAATAATAGGATAAATAATTTTTTGGAATTATATATTTATTCATGGATTTTGATACTTGCACTTGATTTACATATGCTCTCAGAATTTAAATGATATTGTATATTATTTCGCAGCAATAATTAATCATTTATTTGTTTGCATTAAATTTCATTTAAATTTAATTTAAATTTGCTTTTTACGAATAGAAAATGTTTGTTAAATTCAAATTTCATTCCTTGCAGCAATGGCGCAAGAGAATTATTTAAATTTAATTTATTTTGAAACCCTGCAGATATATATTTTCGTTTTACTTTTATGTGAATGTATATACATGTGCTCAGACTTTGGGATGTTTACGACTCTAAACTTTCATTCCAATTAACATGAGACAGTATTAATGCCCTAAACATTTTTTTAACAATAAATTACTATAATAATTGCTTTTAAATTCAGTGCTCTCCAGCAGAAGCGCAGGAATTAATTAATTAAATATTTCCATTTTCTTTACCTAATATGTGTATATATAAAGAGAAAAATCTTATTTTTATAACTTCTTTTATAAAAAGAGATATGAATTAAAAATGTTTAAATTAAAAATAATATTTTATGGATTATGCATAAAATATAACTGTGTTTTAAACAGCACGCAATAAACAAAATTTTCTCTCTAAAAAAAGAAATTAAATGTAAAATTATTATTATTATTCGTAATAAATATTTTACCCACTTCATATCTGGTATCTAACGCAAAGCTTTCTTCTGTTAACGACCCAACGTCGTAACGACATTGCATACTCGTCGTGGATGTCGTTGCAATATATCGTCTTTAAGACGCCCAGATGTCCGCGAAACTCCACTGTTTTGCAACCGTTGCAAGGACGTCTTTATTACGTCTTTGCAGATGAGGTTTTTGTCGCATAGACTTCGTTATTGCCTCTTTCGCAGATGATATTTTGGTTGTGAAAGCATCATATCACGACGTCTTAAAGACGCCTAAATGTTCTCAAAATTCCACCTTTTGGCAACAGTTGTGAAAATGTCGTTATTATGTCCTTGTGCTACATATTGATTTATGCAGAAAAATAAGCTTAATAATTAATATATTTTCTTCTTTTTTAAAATTTTGTATTCCTTGTATTTATCTAAAGTTTAAATATTTTATCATTTCCTGAAAACCAGAAGATAATACAATTTTTTATCTTTAGACTAAATATGCATAATTAATAATAGCCTTAATTATTTTCAGTACTTTAAATTATATTTTTTAAATAACTTAAATTCCAAGTCACGATTATTTAAGATTTCATCATTTTTTCCCTTAATCCTTTAATATGTAAGTGAAAATAATTATGAAAGTGGTTATTATAAATATATAACATTAATAGTAGGTTTTAAGTAAATAAAACTCTAGCAGACATAAATAAAAGTAAAGATACATATATGGGTAAAAAAAAAGAGCGTTTCTGATAACAGTATTATCACATTTATCTCTGTTAAATCTCAGAGACATTGAAAATTGCCCCTGTCGTGATAAATTAGGAAGCGGTTCTTAAGGTAACATAATAAGTATTTTATCTGAACTCAAGTATAAATTTATTCGCGTTTCGCAGTAAAAAATATAACAATTAACTTCTATATCTCCAAGAAATGCAAATGAAAGACAGTATAAAGTAGTTAACACGTTGACGACGGCATGACCCACCGGTGGCCCATGCTAGATTGTTCCATGATGCATCACCGATGGGCCACGTTCGTATATAAAAAAATACGCAGTAAAAAATGTAGTTTTATTTATTTAACATTATACATTAACATTTCTACCTTATAATCAAACATTTAACACAAAATACATGACTTATAATTTAATCAATACATTAAATTTAGCAAAATCTAACTACTTATGTTACCGATGCAATTTTTTAAAACATTTTAAACAAAGTGCCGGTTTATCCGCACAACTGCTACAAAAGGTCCATTACTTTTTTCTTTTTTGTTTGTGGCGTACTGTGTACGTTTTAAGTTTGTTAAGGGTTTGTAACACTCTTTACATCTTTTCCTCATCTTCCTCGCGGATCCTTGGTGTGAACTTAAAAAAATGTTATTTCCGTCTACTTACTACTACTTATTGCATATATATCCGCCCGGAAGGCAGAGTTTGTACAGTTTTATTGTTAGCATAAATTTAGGTATTTTGCATAATGAAACTCGAAAGGCATACCAAACGAACGTGCGCCAAGGTATATATTGGCGAGAGAAAGTAAAGCTCGTGTGCAATGCAGTATATTTGATTTTCACCCTAGCTACTTGTACCTGGCCAAAGGTCTAATCCAGTAGTATTTTCTTCTCTTTCAGGTACGATGGCAAAGTATATTCCTGTTTATTTTTCTTATTGCATAATATAGGTAAGCCTGATAATATTTAGTACTGATGATGATTCTCTGTAAGTTATTCTTTTGAATACTTCAATTTTAATGTCTGTGAAGATTATTACTTTTGTTATGCTTAAGCTAAGCAGAATTATCCTATTTTATTAAATAAAAATTCGTAGTTAATCTTTTGACTTATGATTCTTTAATTCTGTGCTTGAGGAAACGTACTCATTACGCCTTCAGTGCTAATGCACAACCAACAAGTGATTATGAGACTGAGAAATTGAAATTTTGTAATGTTGTAAGATTCCAGGGGCATAAAGTGTTAAAACTCTTTGTTGGAGGAAAAAAAAAAAAAAAAAAAAAAAAAAAAAAAAAAAAAAAAAAAAAAAAAAACTAGTTACAAAATTTATAAGAATAATTGTAACAAGTAATAATGTCTATTCTAAAAGAATCAATTTGTATAGAAAAATTAACAGATGAAAATTATTCAGTGTGGAAGTTTAAAATAAAACAACTTCTAATAAAAGAAGGTTTAGATGATGTTGTATTCGAAGAAAAACCGGAAACTGATACTGATATTTGGTTAAAGAATGATCGTAAAGCTAAAGCTTTAATATGTCTAAACATTTCGGATTCGCAAATTATCCATGTATTGCATAGTAAATCTGCAAAAGAAGTTTGGCAGAAGTTAAAATGTGTCCATGAACGTGTAAATTTAACAAATAAGTTATTTCTTCTTAGAAAACTATATTCCATTAGATATAATGAAAGTTCTAAAATGCAGGAACATATCAAAGGAGTACTAGAGTTGGCTGAAAAGCTGCGTAATATAGGTGAAGAAATTAAAGAAAATAACTTAACAGCAATACTGTTATGTTTTTTACCAAATTCATACAACTCCTTAATAACTGCAATAGAAAGTAAATCGGAAGCTGAATCGTCGCTAGAATATGTTAAAAACAAACTAATAGATGAGTATTGTAGACGTGTGGAAAATAAGAAAGTTCAAAAGTACGATTCAGTTGCTTTAAAAAGTAAAAGAGAAAATAAACCAAAGTATGTTACACAATTTTGTACTTATTGTAAGAGAAATAACCATACGATAAATGACTGTTTTCATTTAAAACGCAACGCTAGAACTTCCCCGAAAACAGATGTAAATAATATTAAAATAAGAAATTATTCTCAAAATTATAAAAGTAATGCATGCCAAATAGCAAATACACAAAGTGTAGAAAACATAACAAAACTTAAAGAAAATAAGTATTTTAAAAGTATTGAAACTGAAAATACACAGATTCAGTTTAATCAAGTTCTAAAAGTGGAAAATAAACATGAAAACACGCAAACGCAAGAACGGGTTATCGACTCGGGAGCCTCAACTCATATGACGAGTGATAAATTTTTTTCTCTCAGTTAAATGATTCTAATAAACAAATAGTAACTGTAGCCAATGGTGCTAAATTAAATTCTTATGGTATTGGTGAAGGCTATTTTAAAGTTCAAAACTTAAAGGGTCAGGTTACACAAATAAAATTGGAAAATGTATTGTATGTACCAGGTTTAGACAGTAATTTACTTTCTGTTCAATCTGTTACCAATAAAGGTTGCATTGTTACATTTGATAGTAATAAGTGTTACATAAAGCGTAACAATATACTTGTAGCCGACGGCAACGCTCAGCAAGGTTTATATAAATTGATCGTAAACCCAATTGATGAAAAAGCATACTTAGCTAATAATGTTTCATGTTCAAATACGAACTGTATACTAAAATGGCATCAAAGATTAGGCCACAGAAATATAGATGCCATAAAAACACTTGAGAAAAATGATTTGGCAGACGGCATTAAACTTGGCAAATGCACTACTCATAGTATGGAATGTTCTACTTGTGTAAAAGCGAAACTAACTGAAACACCTTATCCCAAAACTAGTTTTAGATCTAAAAATCCACTGGATTTAGTGCACACAGATGTGTGTGGGCCAATTGAAGTCAACAGCTTAGGAGGGAAAAGATATTTCGTAACTTTCATTGATGTCTATTCGCGTTATACTCAAATTTATTTTATTACTTCAAAAGATGAAGTAGTCGACAAACTTAAACAGTATGTTGCATCGACAACAAATAAATTTAGAAAGAAAATAAAGGTTCTCAGATCCGACAACGATACAGAATACTGTAACGAAAGTACTGAAAATTATTTAAAGAAACTCGGCATTTTTCACCAAACTTCGGTTCCTTATTGTCCGGCACAGAACGGCGTCGCAGAAAGGAAAAATCGCTCTTTAATAGAAATGACTAAAGCTATGCTAATAAACTCTAAATTACCGAAAGGATTCTGGGCTGAAGCAGCAGCTACTGCTGCATATCTTCAAAATAGGTTACCAACTAAAGCCACAGATAGAACACCATATGAATTGTGGAATGGTAGAAAACCAAACTTAAGTCACTTACGAGTATTTGGCTGTACAGCATTTTATTATGTGAACAAACAAAAACGGCGTAAAATCGACAACAGAGCCGAAGAAGGAATATTCGTAGGATACGATTTACGAAGTAAGGGATACAGGATTTATGTAGGTGGAAGAAAAATAATAGTAAGTAGAACTGTTAAATTTTCAGAAAACGCGTCTTTACCTGACAAACTTGCAGAAAATAATGCTGAAGATTTAGAATTAATTCACTTCAATAACTCGCAAGATGATGAAGAAAATAATGAAGAAACATCTCTTGGCGATGATTTTGCAGAAGATTCAAAAAATTAAATTAAATTAATAAATTAAATTAAGTTAATTAAATGTGAAGAAAATGTAGAAAGAAGGGTTTCTAGCAGATCAACCAAAGGGGTCCCACCTGAAAGATTCTCTTATAAAGCAGAAGACGAAGAATCAATCTTACTTAAAATTAAAGATCCAGAAAGCTTTGAAGAAATTCTAAACTTACCAAAACGTGAACAAGAAGCTTGGATCAAGGCTATGCAAGAAGAAATACATTCTCTAAAAGAAAATGAAACCTATAAACTTACAGAATTACCACCAGGAAAACATGCAGTAGGCAGCAAATGGGTGTTTAAGACAAAATATGATGAAACTGGTAAAAATATAAACTACAAAGCACGCTTAGTAGCCAAAGGATTTACTCAAAAATACGGCAGTGATTATGATGAAACATTTTCACCAGTAGTGAAACACACTACGATAAGAGTTTTCTTAGCATGGGCAGCGTATAATAATGCCAAGGTACATCAACTAGATGTTAAAACAGCTTTTTTGTACGGCAACTTAAATGAAGAAATATATATGGAACAACCAGAAGGATTCGTGGTTCCGGAAGAAAGACATAAAGTTTGTAAATTACAGAAGTCGATTTATGGTCTCAAACAAGCAGCTAGGTGCTGGAATGCAGAAATTGAAAATACACTGAAGAATCTGGGGTTCAGTCAAAGCAAAGCAGATCCGTGTCTTTTCACGAAAGTGGTTCGTGATAAAAGAATTAATTTAATAGTGTATGTTGATGACATCCTAATAAGTTCTACAGAAGGACTAATTCTTCAAACAATTAATGATTTAAAGAAACGTTACCAAATAACGTATCTTGGTGAAGCTAAATATTTCTTAGGCATGGAAATAAATCGAAAGGAAGATGGAAGTTATCTCTTATCACAGAAAAATAAAATAAATCAACTTGTCAAGCAATTTCAACTTGAAGAAGCGAAACACGCTAGCACACCAATGGAAACGAACTATTATAACCTAACCAAGGAAGAAAATCTCCTAACTTCAAATGATAAATTTCGCCAAGCTATTGGAAGTCTTTTGTATATATCGTCTATCACAAGACCAGATATCACGGCTTCAACTCGCATACTCAGCAGAAGGTGTAATAATCCACGTCAAAAGGACTGGAATGCTGTTAAAAGAATCATTAGATACTTAAATACGACAAAGAACCTATCCTTACAAATTTCGTCGAGTGAAGAACCTAATATTACAGTTTATTCAGATGCTGATTGGGGACAAGATATTGAAGATAGAAAATCTACATCAGGAAGTGTTATTTTATTAGGAAGGAACTGTATTTCATGGTTTTCAAGAAAACAAACTTGTGTTTCTTTATCCTCAGCAGAAGCTGAATATGTTGCACTATCGCAAGCTACGCAAAAACTATTATGGCTATTAAAATTAACAGAAGATTTCAATCTACCCCAAACTCTACCGATAAAGGTATTTGAAGATAATCAGTCTACTATAAGACTTGTAGAATCTGAAAAATTCAGTTCACGCACTAAACATATTGATATAAAAGTTCATTATATACGCGACTTGAATAACAAAGGAATAGTAAAACTTGCTTATCTTTCAACAGAGCAAATGATTGCTGATATTATGACTAAACCAATTCCTAAAGCTAAATTTCAGTTTTTCAGGAATGAATTACAATTGGTATGAGTTTCATTAGCAAAACAGGGGCAATGTTAGCATAAATTTAGGTATTTTGCATAATGAAACTCGAAAGGCATACGAAACGAACGTGCGCCAAGGTATATATTGGCGAGAGAAAGTAAAGCTCGTGTGCAATGCAGTATATTTGATTTTCACCCTAGCTACTTGTACCTGGCCAAAGGTCTAATCCAGTAGTATTTTCTTCTCTTTCAGGTACGATGGCAAAGTATATTCCTGTTTATTTTTCTTATTGCATAATATAGGTAAGCCTGATGATATTTAGTACTGATGATGATTCTCTGTAAATTATTCTTTTGAATACTTCAATTTTACTGTCTGTGAAGATTATTACTTTTTGTTATGCTTAAGTTATGCAGAATTATCCTATTTTATTAAATAAAAATTCGTAGTTAATCTTTTGACTTATGATTCTTTAATTCTGTGCTTGAGGAAACGTACTCATTACGCCTTCAGTGCTAATGCACAACCAACATTTATTCCGTACTTGTGCTGCTTACCTGTTATATATTGACGAAAACTAAGGCGTCCTTTCCACGGAAGCATGCTTTCGTCAATTACTATATTTTTACCGGGTTTTACTGTATCTTTGAATGTACGACGAATTTTATCAACTACATTTCGGAGTTTATGTAACTGATCCTAGCCGTTTCATTATCGGAAAAGTGCAAGTATTTCAATATTGCTAAGAATCGATCGCTTTTCATTCCTTTCTGTATACGCGCATTCGCATATATCCCCTTTTTGGACCAATATAGTCGAATTTCGGGTACCTGCACTATACCCATAATAAGCAAGATACCAATAAAAGGTTGTAAAGTTGCGCGCTTCCAACCTGCACGCAACAAAGTGGTGACTGCTGAGAACTGGAAATAGACCAAAGTCTTGAGAAGGGTTTAAATCCCTTTTTATTTAACTTTAGAAATTACAAATGCGTGCTCTTGACGCTCACAAACTACGCCGACCCGGCGGTAAAATAAAAATAAGAAACTGAAAAGAGATAATAATATGTGACTAACTACGAGGCTCTCTAAACGTGACTAACCTCACCGCGTTCTAAAATACCGCTGATACTTCAGCAAACTCTGAATATTACGTTGAAAGATTAACAATTTGCCGAGGCAAGCACACAGGCCGAAACGCGTGGTTCTTCAATTTCTAACTAGCCACCTCCACACTCGTGAAGCAAGAAAGCACACTTTCGAACTCGTTTCCTTTCTATTTAACTCGGAATACTTCCGCTGATAATTTGAATCCTTGCGCGTTCTACTAAAATTTACATACTCTGGCATTCACAATTCCAGGGGAAAGTAAGGCTTGACAGGAAAGATAGTTTAAACTTAAAATAAATGTTAGTTAAAAAAAATATAAACCCTATATTTGCCGCTGCCAGAATTTGGAAAACTTGGAAGCAAGTCCTACAAACGACCTGTTGAAAAGTTTCTACAATTCTGAACTAAATTTTAAGAGCCTCGTTTACATAAAAAAATCTGTTATCTCACAAAAGGTATAATAAATTTCTGTGTATACTTATTTAATTCTCTCTTCTTACAGCAACTTTTCCTGGACTTCAGCAATCAATCTGTTCTCTTCCTTCCAGCATCTGGAAGGAATAAGTATCAGTATCTTTCTAAATACATTATAATTTACACTTTCTTGACAATGAATAAGTTTTTGTTTTTGAACGATTTATTTTCCTTAGTTACTGCTTAATTCACATTCATTCAAATATTCAAACATGAATTTAACTTTACTCTGGCTCTCCACCATGTGTGGTGTCAAACGGGAATATTCGTGTTTTAGTATTGCAACACTTCCCCTAACCACAATGATTTGTTAGAATTCAACGACCAAATAGACACACCTTACTCGACATTCTACAATTCGATGAGCTACTTTAACATTCTTAAAATTCAAGTGTAGGTGGAGAACCCTACAAAACACATTCATTCTAACTTCCCCCTCATTCATCTTTAGACATGCAGGCTTTCGCTCTAAAGCATGATTTTATCTACAGTTTAATACTTAAATTTGAATTCATTGCTTTTGAGCATTTACTTTTAGCATCTAAAATTTTATGCTTCGAGACTAAATTCTACTTTTACATAACTTTGAAGTATTTACGTATATTTACAAAATTCTAATACATATGATTTTTACAATTTACCATAAAATGAATAAGAGAATTTTTTTTTTACTTTACTCATTCTTCGCCAAGCTGGCGGCACTGAAACTAAAGTTCTTATTAATACAAGAATACGAAGTTATTTTTATCTTCGGCCAAATTTTGGCTTTAACATAACAGAATTAGTTTTTCGACCAACAGAAACTGCCTGTTCTTAGATTTTATACTTAAATAATACTTTTGCCTTAGCTAAATACAGTAAAACAAAACTAAGTCTCAACCGAGACACATTGACTTCCGTCAAAACATAGAACTTCGTATTTACGCGTAACATTTCGGAAGAAAAGAAAAAAAATTATAGAAGATTTTAACTTATCTTTGAGTTTTCGATGATTGGAACTCCGACATTCTTTTCTGGCAGAACTGCTCCCACGTTATAGGTTTCATGGACGTCAGTCTTCTCCTTAATGTCCTCCGAGTGTCGTCCACGTTAATTTTTCTTTTTCGCCCTCTGCATGCTGGCCTCTTGGAGTGGTAGTCGTCGGGTTGCTGTCTTTTCCGTTTTTTCCCTGGACGGCTGGTCTTGGCGTCCTCCGGTCTGGAGTCATGCTTGAATTTCTTCTGTTGGTGGTGGTCTTTTCGTTCCTTCTGCTGTCTTTTCATTTTCGGGAACGGCGGCCTTGTTTGCACCTGACTCTCTGGGCCTGGGAGCGTTCTCCTTGATGTAGGATTTCTACTGCGATACGTTGTAAGTGGTGTTTTCCTCTTTACCAAGGTTTCTTTACGCGGCGGCTTTGCTTTCTTGATTTTCTTAAATGCTGGAGTCAGAAAGTTTTCGTTTCTTCTTTTCGGTACCGTCGCATGGGTAGTAGAAGGGCTAGGTTTCTCTTCAGTTCTCTGCTTCTTGGGTGGTGCAACGGGTGACGTTACTTCTGGACCTTCTACTTCTTTTACGCTTGAGTCCTGCAAGAAACTTTTAAGGATTTCAAAATTATTTTGATTATAATATTTTTTCACCTGGTCGGGACTTGCTTTACAGATTTCCCCTCTCTCGTTCTTAAGGTACAATGCGACTCCTTTGGTTTCCTGAATTACATAGGGGCCTTCAAATTTTGGAGCTAACTTTGCAGTAAAATTGTCTGGGGCACTTGATAAAGAAAATTTCCGCTTCAACACTTTATCCCCAACTTTAAAATCTGCTCCACGGCGTTTTCTATCATAAAATACTTTTTGCCTATTTCTTGCCGTATCCGAGCTCTTAACCGCCTGATCAATAAGTGTTTGCACGTCTTTCTGTTTAAATTCTTGCTCTCTTTGTTGCACAAAGAATAATTTATCTAAAGGCGTAATTAACTTTCGTCCTAAAAATAATTCTGCTGGGGTTTTTCACGTAGTATCGTGATTTGCCGTTCTTAAAGCATAAGCTAACTCATTTATGTAGCCATCCCAGCGCTTGTGATGTGTGCTAACGTAACTTCGAATTATTTTTACAATGTTTTTATTAACTCTTTCTGCTATGTTTGCCTGTGGTCTATACGGAACCATTTTGATATGGCGTATGTCAAGTCCAGTGCATATGTTTTCAAATATTTGACTAATGAATTGTTTACCGTTATCGCTAATGACTTTTATCGGTGCGCAGTATTTTAAAATGCATCTGTGTAAGAATGCATCTGCGATTGTTTTGGCTAACGCGCGTTTAAGTGGAACAATTTCTGTCCATTTTGAAAAGTGATCTACAATTACTAAAAACTATTTTTATTTAACTCACTCTGGGGGAAAGGACCAAGAAGATCTATGCCTAAAGAAATGTAACGCGAATGCTATTTAAGTACCCGGCCGGGCTGTATATAATATCATTTATTAACTGACATTGATTGCAGGACCTGACATACGCAGTTACTATTTTGTATAATTGCGGGAAATATACCGCCTCGCGTACCCGTTTTAAAGTCTTTCTGACCCCTAAATGACCCGCTGTTTTCGCGTCGTGTAATTCCTTCAAAATGCTTAATCGAGTGAGTGAGTGAGTGAGAGATTATGGCGCAAAACCAAAGATGATTATAGTGCGCCAAACACGTGATGGGGTGAGTAAAATTGATGAAATTAAAATACAATAAATAAAAACAAGTAGACAAATGTATCAAATCCAGAGGATGAAGTCATATAAACACAAGTTAAAACCACACATTTAAAATTCAAGATACAATCTTTAAAACAAATTACATTAGGTGATAAAAGCCAGTTTCTTTCAAATAATAAAATAAATTACAATTGACCTCTCTTCCGATTAAACGGTCGAGAGGTAAGTCACAGCTATTAAAATATTTCTGGCGAAGACTATTAAAACATGGACACTCAATTAAAATATGACGAACAGATAAACAAACATTACAATTAAAACAAACAGCCTCATTTTCAGCTTTGAGAAGATAGTTATGTGTGACTCTAGTGTGACCAATCCTGAGGCGAGTCAAAAGAACTTCCTCCTTACGATTTTTGGTTGATTCCCAATGCTCAATTCTAGGTTTTACATGTATTAACTTGTTTTGAAGCTGAACATCCCAAAATTGCTGCCATTTTTTCCGGACTTTTCCCTTGATGACACAGCAGATATCTTTAAAAGGGATAAGGCGACTAGTCAGTTCATCAGCAGATTTGGCTGCAATATCTGCAAGCTCATTTCCCTTTATTCCAGCATGTCCAGGAACCCAGCAGCACAGGACTTCATATCCGCGAATCGTTAAATTTATATGAATTTTCAGGACATCTACTACCACAGGATTCTGAGTGTTGGGAAAAGCTTCCAAAGATTTAAGAGCACTATACGAGTCTGTATAAACTATGAACTTCTTGTGGCAGAGCTTCGAGATGTACAAAAGAGCATAATATATTGCAGTTAGTTCAGATGTTAGGACTGAGCAAGCATGGTGTAGGCATCTGCTCTCAATGTAATCTTCAAATACAAAAGCCATCCCGACATGATCATTTGACTTTGATCCGTCTTAGTATATCGGATAATAACTGCTATATCTATGCCTGTGCTCAGCGAAGAGTTCTCTGTAAACGATCTCGTTAGTGCTCGCCTTCACGTGATGTTTGAAAACATCAAGGAGCTGAATCCGTGAATTTTCCCAAGGTGGAATTTCAAAATTCTGTACTGCTTGAGGGCAAATATCAGAGAGGGAAAGTTCCTCAATGACAGGGCGAACTCTTAAAGGAAAAGTAGGAACACAGGATGGACGTGTTTCATATAATGTGTTACACTCATTATCGAGTAAGCACAGCTTATTGGGGTGTTCAGGTTGGGATAAAATATTAAAATATTGTAAAAGGGACAATTGCTCACGCCTCAGATAAAGTGATGGTTCGTTAGAGTCAACATATAGGCTGTGTACAGGAGAAGTCCTGAAAGCTCCTGAACAAATCCGCAAACCCTGATGGTGAACAGGATCCAGTTTTAACAAAACAGATGAGCGAGCGGATCCATAAACAGCTGAGCCATAGTCCAGTCTAGAGCGGATAAGCGCTCTGTAAATGCGAAGCATGGAGCAACGCTCTGCACCCCAGGATGTGTTCGCCAACACTTTTAAAATATTTAGTGTTTTTAGACACTTCTTTCTCAGGTTTAAAACATGAGAAAGGAAAGTCAATTTCTGGTCGAACGTCACTCCTAAAAATTTTACTTCGGGCGCAACTGAAATAATTGTACCATTTAGATATAACTCAGGTTCAGGATGGAGACCTCGCTTCCTACAAAAGTGCACGCACTCAGTTTTCTGTTTCGAAAAAGTAAATCCCTGTTTGTCTGACCATTCTTGGATCTTATTCAGAGCGATCTGCAATTGCCTCTCTATGTATCTCATGTCTGCTTCTCGACAGCTAATCTGTAAATCATCTACATATAGTGATCCCAAGATGGTATGAGGAAGTTCTTTTAATACAGAATTTATTTTTAAACTGAACAGCGTTACACTAAGCACACCGCCTTGAGGCACACCCTCTTCCTGTTGAAAAACATCCGAAAAAACAGAGCCAATCCTTACTTGAAAAGTTCTAGCGTTCAAGAAATTCTGTATGAAAATTGGTAGGTTGCCGCGCAAGCCACTCTCGTGAAGATCCCGGAGTATACCGTATCTCCATGCCTTATCATAAGCTTTCTCAATGTCGAAGAATATTGAGACAAGGTGACTTCTTCTGACAAAGGCTTTTCGAATAGATGTCTCTAATAGAAGCATATTGTCTACGGTCGTTCTCCCCTTTCGAAACCCGCTCTGATAAGGCGATATAATATTGTTGCGTGCGTACGGGTTCGCTATGAAATGAATGCACAAGTCCGATGAAAAAGGAACAAAAATTTATTATTATCACAACAAAAATGCTTAAATTTTCTCAAATTATCATGCAGTATTACAATATCTCACAGTAGTTATCTTTTAACTACTCAAATATCCAATAGAACGCAATTCAAAACAGCTAAAGAACGCTAATCCGCGAATTCGCTACAATCAACAAGAGCAGTTTTCTAAACAACAACAAACTAAGCAACTACTACAAACTGAGATGTTTTCCTCCTTTTATAACATTTTAAAATCACGCGCTAGAATTTTCCAGTACTTTCTCGAAATCAAAAAGAGATATTTATTTATTTAATGCACGCGCTCTTGTATTTTCAATTTTCCGGCTTAGCTTTCTTTTAATATTCGTCACGCGCTGCACTGCGCGAGAAATAAAACCATTTAATTTGTAATTGAACTAACATTAGCTTTTTAAATATCAAATTCGTAATAATATTATTCTTTTCCAAGAAGTAGACTAGGCGGCTGTTTACCATCTTTTCAAACAGTTTGCAAACACAACTGGTAAGGGCAATTGGCCGATAGTTCGAGGGATTCCTCGGGTCTTTCCCTGGCTTAGCAATAGGAATGACAACAGCTCTCCTCCATGCACTGGGAAATGTACGCTCCTTCCACACTCTATTGTAAAGTGTGAGAAGGGCACTCAGTGACTTATAGGACAGATGCTTTAGCATTTCATAATACACGCCATCTAGACCAGGACAAGACCTATGTGTCTGCAACAAAGCTCTCCTTAATTCAACCATAGTAAAGTCTCTATTGTACGGCTCAGATTTGGAAGAGTTGAATGCGATGGGATTTATTTCAGAGTGTTGCTTGATAGAGAGAAATGCAGGTGAATAGTTTCTGCTTGAAGAAACGGCAGCAAATGTCTCACCAATAGTATTTGCAATTTCTTCTATGGAGCTAATCACTCGGCCATCTTTTTCCAGAAAGGAAAGTGAGTGGTCTTTATACATTCCGCATGCTTTTCGAACTCTTTCCCAAACCCGCTTACTAGGCGTAGAGGATGTTATTGAGGACACATATGAAATCCAGGAATCCCTCTGGCTCTGCCTTCTTACTTTTCGTGCATTTGCTTTGGCTCTTTTAAAGGCTATGAGGTTTCGCAGAGTAGGATATCTACGAAAAATACCCCATGCTTTTTTCTGTTTTTTCAGTGCTTCATGACAGTCGCGATTCCACCATGGTTTCGTATATTTAAGCATTTTTCCTGATGTTCTAGGAATCGAAAGCATAGCTGTCTGAATAATAGTATTAGTAACAGCTTCCACAGCGTCATCGATATGCCGATCTTCTACCATTTGATCTCTGAGCTCTGCAATGGAAGAGAAGAGTTCCCAGTCTGCCCTGTCCAGGATAAAACGAGGGACTCTCGACACGGGGTTTGCTCCTCTGCGTGCAAGAGACACAAAAATAGGATAATGATCGCTGTTGTACAGGTCATTTCCGACACTAAAAGTGCAAAATGGCAACAGAGATGGTGAACAGATGGCAAGATCGAGAGCGTGGAATGTCCTTGAAGGCTCATGGAAGTACGTATCTTGCCCATTATTTAGGAGACAAAGGCTGTGATCTTCGATCATCTGCTCAATTTGTCTTCCTCGGCAATTTGTATCTTTGCTACCCCAGAGTGGACTATGGCCGTTAAAATCTCCTATTATGATAAAAGGCTCAGGCAGCTGCTCTGTTAGATTATTTAAATCTTGCTGATAAATGTGCTCATTTGGAGGCAAATAGAAAGAAACAAATGAAACAACAATATCAAAATTTATTTGAGTAGCGACAACTTGGAGGGATGTCGTCAAAAAAAGTACATTTGAGGGATAATCCAGTGAGGAGAGGAGACCTACTCCTCCACTGGCACGCTCACCTGCAAGGTTATCCTTCCTGACGAAAGAAAACCTCCGAAGTTTTGCATGGTGTTCTGCTTTCAGATTTGTTTCCTGTATAGCTAAGCACACAGGATGATACGCATTTATAATAGATTTGATGTCAAGCAAATTTCGGTGGAAATCGCGACAGTTCCATGACATGAGGGTGGCCATTATGAATGGTTTTTGTTTTTTCTGTGCTGTTCTTTTGTTTTTCGTGGAAGTAGATGCCTGGGAACTTCTAGACCCTCTTCTACTTCCATAAAGTCTGAATCCGCAGATTCAGAAATCATCTCATCAAGAGAGCTATTGCTGCGACTTCTATTTTTATTGGATATTTTATGTGTAGTAGTTTTGGGCTTACTTTGAATAACTGTTTCTTTCTTTTGTACTATATGGGTGGCATTTTCTTTTTTCTTGTTGGATGTAGATGGTTGGGGTTTATTTGGTAGGGTCTGTGTGCCTATTGATGTTTGGGTGGCGACTGTACGAGATGATTTTACAGCACTGGCGTATGATGTATTTGGTCGAAGCTGTGTGCTCTGGACTAATCTTCTGGCTTCGGCATATGAGATGTTCCTCGCAACCTTTCCAGTCTGCACTTCTTTTTCCAATTTCCATTTTGGGCAGAGGCGTGAAAATGCTGGGTGCTCACCCTTGCAATTTATACAAAGAGGCGCAGCGGTACAATTTTCAGAATCATGGCCAATCTGTGAGCATCGGGCGCATGTGAGGTTGCCACGACAAGACGTCTTAGAATGGCCGAAACGCTGGCATTGGAAACATCGCATAGGGTTTGGAATATAAGGTCTTACAGGAATATTTAGATATCCGGCCTTAATATTCTTAGGCAGATCAGGCGTGTTGAAGGTAAGGATCACGTGTTTCGTGTCTATCAACTTACCTTCCTTACGCATCTTGATCCGCCTTACACCGCGGACATTTTGTTCGTATAGCTCAGAAGCGATCTCTTCTTCAGAAACATACAGAAGGTCGAATTCTGAGATTACACCCCGACAATAGTTGAGTGACTTATGTGGTGTTACAGTGACATTCGCTTGCCCAAGTTTAGTTATCTGAAGTAAAGAAGCAGACTGGGTGGCTGAGTTTGTATCAATAAGCAAGTCTCCGGAGCGGAGACGCTTTATATTTCTCGGCTCACCAATACAAGATAGGATATATTTGTTTATTACGAAAGGAGACATCTTATGCATTTCGCCAGAAGGACTAGAGATGACTAGGAAACGGGGACTATTGTTATGATTTTTTTTATTTGAATCTGTACGTAATTTTTTTGCAGTAGACTTTTCAGAACTAGGTTGAGTGACTGGTTTAGCAAAAGACGTTTCAGAACTAGGTTGAGTGACTGGTTTAGCAGTAGATGTTTCAGAACTAGGTTGAGTGACTGGTTTAGCAGTAGAAGTTTCAGAACTAGGTTGAGTGACTGGTTTAGCAGTAGAAGTTTTAGAACTAGGTTGAGTTACAGGAGTGACTTGAGTGACAGGAGTTACCTCGAAATCTTTTATTAAGTAGATATGAGAAGAAGCCATAGTGAAAGAATAAAGATTCGGGTCCGACGGCCCCGCCCACCACGGAGCCCAACAAGGGAACACAGATTCCTGTGTTAGGGCTAGCCGGACCTATACGCAAACTGAAGCCCCACAGTCGGCTTTCCCGAAAGCAGGTACTCCCGAGAGCTTACACCCGTGAGGACGACTAAGGTGCCTCCCGTTTAGCTGAAGCAGAGGCCAAAGCAGTGTGTTGGGGACAGTACCTCGCCCCTCAACTACCAGGACCCTCCTTTCCAGCGACACGGGTCTCCACGCACGGCAAACACGTGGGCAGTTTTCTCGCCACTCGAAAACTAGATGCAAGGGATGCTCCAGTCTCTCGTGACGAGCCCCAAACGCCGTAGAGAGAAACCACGAGGGAGAAGGGAAGGGAAAAAGTTCCAGCCAAGAGGAGAGGAGACGGAAAAGAGGATAGATCACTGGGGCTCCAGGATCGTGACACCCGTCTCATCAAGAAGATGATCCCCTGAAGGGCTAGGGTACCTCGGGATTGCCACACCCGTACTCACAAAAGTGAGCCCCTGAGGGTAAATGCTTAATCGAAGCGAGGCTGGGATGACTGGTTTGTACTCGAGATTTTCGTTTGTTGTTTTCGTATAAAATAATAAATTATCTATTATTTCACAGTTTTCTGCTCTATTTCTTATCGCATCGATATCTGTGTGCTCAAAGCTTTCGGGGTCTTTCAAATATGCATAGATACTTCCAAATTCAGGATCAGCTTTCGGTTCAGCGATAATTGTATCTCTAGAATCTAAAATTTTTGAATTTAACACAGCGCATTTAAGTTCGTTGCCTTCATCGTCCAATTTTATACGAGAAAGTGCGTCAGCAACATTGTTTTCCTTACCCGGTTTATATTTGATTATTAGATTATATGCTTGGAGTTTTAAAACCCATCTTATTAACCTAGGCGTTAGGTTTTTCCCCGAGTAAAGTCTACCAACAGCCGCGTGATCCGAAAAGACTGTTACTGCGGCTTTGCCGAAATAAACTCGAAATTTGTGTACAGCCATTAATACGGCTAATGTTTCTCTCTCTGTAGCTGCATAATTTCTTTGTGTATGATTCAACGTTTTACTAAAAAATGCCAAAGGATGGCCATTTTGCATAAGAACCGCACCCACAGCATAGTCCGACGCATCTGCTGAATTTCCAGGTTTTCGTCCCCGTTCGGAAATTTCAAAACAGGGGCATTGATAAGCCCTTCTTTCAACCTTTCGAAAGCGGTATTTGTTTCCGCTGTCCACGTGAATTTACTTTTCTTTCTTTTAATTACTAGCAAAGATTCAACAATATTAGCAAAATCTTTTATGAATGACCGATAGTAAGAACATAACCCAAGGAAAGAAGAAAGTTTCTTGGCGGTGTTGGAAGGTGGGAAATTCTTGATTGCTTTTATTTTTGAATCTTGAGTTTCTATACCCTTTTGCAAAATTTTATAACTCAGATATTTAAGTTCTTTAGTTGCGAACTTGCATTTTGAGGCGTTAATTGTAAGACCAGCCTCTTTTAATAATTTAAAAACTTCTTCTAGATCTTTAATATGTTGTTCCAACGTACTACTCGTTATAATTATATCATCTAGATAGATTAGAGTCGACTTTCCTAGGATAGGCTTTAGAACAATGTCCATAGCTCTCTGGAATGTTGATGGGGCCCCACACAGCCCAAAGGGCATGCGTAAAAATGCATAAGTGCCCGATTTTGTTATAAACGCGGTTTTATGTATGTCTTCGGGTCTCAAAGATATTTGATAGTAGCCAGACGTTAAGTCCAAAGTAGTCATGTATCTAGTAGATTTAATCTTTCTAATAATTTCCTCTATAACCGGCAAAAGGTAAACTGGGAATTTAGTAATACTATTCAGTTTTCTGTAATCGATAGCATACCTCCAAGCCCTTTTATCCGAAGGAGGAAACTCGTTCTTTTTCCTACATAGTACGACTGGACTCGCGTACTTACTATTTATGGGCGTTATTATTTTGTTCTTTAACATTTCCTGAATATGTTCTTCTATGATTAGGTCTTTCTGTTTATCATAGCGATAAGGTTTAGTCCTACAGGGTTTGTCGGCAGTTAACTGTATCTCATGCGTAACTATTTGACAGCTACCAGGCCGTTCTGAAAACAAGTTTGAAAAAGTACTCACCACTTGCTGGATGGCTTGACTTTCATAGTCATTCAAATGGCTAAGGTCAACTTGCGGTTGTTCCACTGGTTCCACCACCCTCTGGTCGATCTCCAGCAAAATAGAACTGTCCTGAAAATTCAGTTTGGCCCTGGCGGCTTTTAAAAACTCCATACCTAAAATAAGTGGATTTTGCAAATTTTTTACTACAAAAATTAATACTTTGAGGCTTTCATCTTTTACCTGTATGTTTAATGATAATTTCCCGATGCATTGACAGCTTTTTCCTTGCGCCGCTATAATTTCTGTGTTTTTATTTTTAAATAATCGTAACCTATAAAAATTCTTCTTGAAAAATGTATGACTCATAAAATTACCTTCTGCTCCTGTATCGATGAGTCGATGAGGGCTTCTACTGGTACATCGCCAACCAGGACTTGTATAACTGGTAACTGGAAATTCTTTACGATGACCGTATTTAAGTGTCTTCTTGAGGGTTTTTTAAAACTTCCGGGGTCTGGACCCTCGCTTTCACAGGCCCCCTCTACTCGTTTAAAGCTTTCCTTTCAACTTCTGCCTTCTGGGTACGCGGACGTTTGTTTTCAAATTTCCCTTTTGGGCCTTGACCTTCAAGCTTCGATGAGTTAGCTTGATAGCTCTTTCCCCCATAAGAGCGGTTTGCATTTCTGGTCTGCTCATTTAAAGATTGCCTTCGGATACTTTGAGAATACGATGCCCCTCTAGCTTTTTCCGCTATTCTGCGATTTTGAAACTTGGCCGCCAATTCGAAGAGCTCCTGCAATGTGCTTGGGTTTCTAATTTCAAAGTAATCTTGAACAGCAGGTAGTAATCTTGGTAAGATTATTTCAATAATCTCCGCGTCGGGTTTGTTCCCATACAGCATATCCGTCAGTTTAATTTTTCTCAGAATAAAGTCCGTCAACTCTTCTATATCCCGTTGATAGAAACTATATAGTTCGGCTTCTAGCCTTGCTCGATCTTTCACTATGGGGAAGGCCTTTAATAACGATTTTTTGAAATTTTCAAATGTATATGTCTGGCCTCCGAATTCGCCTAATAAAAATTTGCCTATATTCTTCCACCATAGCGAGACCTGTCCTCTTAGTGCAGATGTGGCGATGGCAACTTTTTGTCTTTCAGCCACAGGGTAGAGCTGGAAGTGATTGTCTAGGCCTTCTAGAAATATCGCCACCGAATTTTTTCCGTCGAAATTGACGTTTGGCTTAATTGACGTTCTCATCGTCTGGACCAGGTATCCAAATCCTCCCAATTGGCTTGCCATTTCTTGTTGTTGTCCCGCAGCTTCCATCCAATTTTCGGCCATTTCAGTTCGACAAGTGTTCAGGCGCCAATGTAAAGTTGCGCGCTTCCAACCTGCACGCAACAAAGTGGTGACTGCTGAGAACTGGAAATAGACCAAAGTCTTGAGAAGGGTTTAAATCCCTTTTTATTTAACTTTAGAAATTACAAATGCGTGCTCTTGACGCTCACAAACTACGCCGACCCGGCGGTAAAATAAAAATAAGAAACTGAAAAGAGATAATAATATGTGACTAACTACGAGGCTCTCTAAACGTGACTAACCTCACCGCGTTCTAAAATACCGCTGATACTTCAGCAAACTCTGAATATTACGTTGAAAGATTAACAATTTGCCGAGGCAAGCACACAGGCCGAAACGCGTGGTTCTTCAATTTCTAACTAGCCACCTCCACACTCGTGAAGCAAGAAAGCACACTTTCGAACTCGTTTCCTTTCTATTTAACTCGGAATACTTCCGCTGATAATTTGAATCCTTGCGCGTTCTACTAAAATTTACATACTCTGGCATTGGCAATTTCAGGGGAAAGTAAGGCTTGACAGGAAAGATAGTTTAAACTTAAAATAAATGTTAGTTAAAATAAATATAAACCCTACAAGGTATTCAATTCACTTTTTGTAACGGAGTCGTTGATGTTGTCTCCTGCATGCAGTGTTTAGCGTAACTCATCTCTTCAACGATGATCTCCAATATCTCGTTCCGTGAAGAATAATTTATATAATGCAACACGATCGTCGCATTCCGTCTCTTCGATCAGTAGCTCTTCTTCCGAATGCTCTTCTTCTGATGCAGATTTTTCTGCTATTTTTCACCAGTCCGCGTTATCATCTTGGTCAAATACATCAGACTGCCAAACTTCTTTCTCCGTGGTATTTCTATGAGTTGCCGTGTCCGATGATGATGAAAGTATTCTATTTCTTCGCCTCTTTCGCATGATTCTAGATACAGATTGATCAGACGAATCACTGAATTCCATATCCATTGTATCTAATATTTAGATGGGCAAAAATTAAAAATGTTAACCGCCTTTTTAGAAGGAAAGAAACTTTTTACTACCGTTACACTTACCGGAAGAAATGTGTTCTCAGATAATTCGTTATGTCAGGACTCTACTGACCTCGCACCTCACAGGCACTTCACACAGAATACTTGCACATTAACAGTGCTCTTTCTCTCTTGCCGTCAACTTTAAACTTAGTAAACTCACGTCGTCGTCTAAATGTTCGATAATGGTCCCTTATTACTAGGTCACGCACACTATATATTCAAAATGTGTCGACTGGGGCGTATTCATTTCCCAAAAAGTCACAGATTTTCTCCACTATGCGTGGGCGGTTCTGTACTTTTAATTGGGCCGCCGAAGATCCAGAGGCGGGTCAATGTTCGCCCAATTAAAGCCCACTCCGATGTCCGCGATTTTCCAAAGGAAAAACAAACTGATCTCTGGAAAACCACGCGACAGTCTTCGGCCAATTAGCCCGGCAATATATATCTTTTGTCATCGGCACAGGAAACCAAATACTATTGGGGGTCTCGAGTGCCTGGCCACCTGGAAATCGTCAGTCGTAGGTTCGAAGAAATCGCAGCTCGCACTCAACATAATTTAAGACAAACGTACGACTATTTCTTTTTCCTAGTAGGACATTGACCATATGCATCGTTTGCCCTTCGACCGGGCTTATGGCCATAAAAAACGAATTACGGTTTTTCGCAATTCATGGGAATGGCCACCGTGGGTCCTATCGGCAAGCCAGACCACGCGCGGGCCACGTGAGAGTTTTGGAAATTCGGTCTATTCGAAAGAGCTAGTAGGTACTAGGGCGCAAGTATTAAATAGTATAATTTGGTGCCACGCCGCTTCATGGGGCGAACCGCTAGTAGAAGCGCCGCCGCATGGAACGCACCGCGAATATCCAAGCCGGCTTCAACGTGTTAATAAATGCGATCAAAAATATACCTAAATCTAATAACTTCCCATATTCATATCTAAAATGAAATAATAACCTAACAAACAACATACATGACAGCACTATTTAAGAAAAACCATGAGCTAGTAGTGTTTGAAAGTATAAATAGCAGAAGGAAGGTAACAGAACTAAAATTTCCAATTAATAAAGAAATATTTGTGTTTTTTAAATAGTAAGCAATTAAAAGCGCAATAATCATGGATTGGAGTATTTACTAGTAATACTGATGTTTCTTAACACCATTTCTTTCGATCATATTGTTGCGTGTGTATAGTTACGAAATGAATGCACAAGTACGATGAAAAATGAAGAAAATTTATTATAACAACAAATATGATTAAATGTCCTCACATAATCGTGCAGTATCACACTATATCACAGTAGTTATCTTCTAACTACTTAAATGTTCAAGAGAACTTAATTCTAAACAGCTAAAGAAAGCTAATCTGCGAATTCGCTACAATTAACAACAGCAGTTTTCTAAACAAACTCTTAAAACAACAAGAAACTAAGTAACTCACTTACTGAATTGAGAGGTTTTGCTCCTTTTTATAAGATTTTTAAATCGCGTGCGAGAACTTTCTGGAACTTTCTCGAAATCAAAAAGAGATATTTATTAAATGTTAAAATACACGCGCTCTTGTGTTTTCAATTTTCCGGCTTAGCTTTCTTTTAATATTCGTCACTAGGTGCACTGCGCGGGAAATAAAACCATTTAATTTACAATTCAACTAACATTAATTATTTAAATGCCAGATTCGTAACAATAATGTATTTACTTATGTTTAGTTTCTACATTTTAGAATAGTGGTAGATTACAATGATTATTTCGTGCGCTTTTTATAATCAATAACTTTCCTTTTGTTACTGGCCCACCAGCGGCTGAGCGGTAAAGTCGCTGAACACTGGTAGTTCGGTCCGAGGTTCGAATCCCGCGAACGGGCTGGCTGCATGGGTGTTTTCGTGGTTTTCCCCTTGTGTAACGTGTATGCGAGCCAGTTTCCCTTAGAAAGTTTTCCACGAAGGCATCCCTCCCCTTAGGCAGATAGCCCTAGTGTGCTTTGCCATAATTAAATACACACACCACCTTTTGCTACTGTACAGAAATAATTTAAATATAGTATACGATAGTGAGCTAAGTACGTTAAAGTAAGCTCTTCTTTAAATAGCACACGATGAAACGTTTTGTTTCTATTTATTATGAATTTCTTTGTTATCACAAGAATATCACATAAAAAGTAAGAAGAAAATGGAATGTACTTAAATTTAATAAAAAATAAAGCCTAATTTCCAACATTCATTTATTGAGATAATGTAATAAACAAACAAAACGGCAATATTTAAAAAAACGCAAATTACACAGTGTTTGGAAGAATAGATACCAAACGAAAAGTAATAAAGCTGCAATTTGCAATCAATAAAAATATTTAGTGTTTTTTCATATTACACAATTAAATATCACATAATTATATGTTACAATATTTCATTTCGATCATACATTTCATGCACTGTTTAAAATCATTAACCTTTTCTGCATACTGTACAAAAGACAATATACTAAAGAATGTGCATTATTATTAATTTTAATAATTAATTAATTGTTTATATTATACATATATCTAATTCATCTTCATCTGTTGTTGCTTCTGTATTGATTGCATTTTCAGCAAACCAGAAAGTGGCTTACTGTCGTATGTTATTTTTGGTTTTATATGAATTAATTCTGAGAGCCAACTTTTAATATGAACACAATAATCGATTAATATGAATGATAGGCGATATAGTACTTAGGACGTTATAACCGAAGCACAAAGCTAATAAGGGTATCCAAATGTTGCACCGCTGGAACCACAGTGATTGGAGACAGACACAATTTCCACAGAGATACTATTTCACGAACCACAGAGACACTCTTTCACGAACACTATATTTCAGAGACCACTATAGACCACAGAGACACTATTTCACGAACACTAGATTTACGATTAGCATTGTAGCATTTCTTGTAGATCAGATACTCACAAACAAAATAAGCACAAATTCAGCATTCTCCTCAATTCAGAGGATTCCAAACAGGAGCTCACAGCAGTGGAATTTCACTCGCTGAAGGCATTTGAAGTAGATACAGAACAATGAGAAGATTCACAATGCGTTCTTTGATTGACACTGCATTGCATTTACTTTTAATGTAAGCAATATTTTTTATATCAGTCATGCTTTAATTCAATTTCAAACATGCGAAGTCAGTCTTTTCCAACGCCTTAGAGATGGCATCTTTACCAAATTACTTGAAAGAACTGTTAGAATCTCAATTATTATAACTCATCTTATTCATTGAGTGATGGCGGCCACGTACCTCAATTAATTGCGCAGTTGCTTGTTCGAATTTGGCAGCTAGCCAAAGCGCGCAAATCTCCAGATGTTCGTTTATATAAGCAACCAGTAAATAATGTACAGATCTGCTTCTCGTGACTATCGATGAGTTTTCCGTCATATATATTGGACAACCGTGAATTCGTCCTTACTTCAAAAATAAGAAATAAAGTCATATTTCAGTAGTGAAATAATTGCTAACAAATGATTTGCATTGATTTCGGAAATATGATTTTTTAAAGTACATAAAATGCACAACTTGATAACTTACTTTATAGATTAGATTCATTTTTAAATCTTTTGCTATAATATTTATAAACAATATTTTAAGTATTAATTATTTTAACAAATTTTAAACTGTTATTTAGCACGTATTTTTAGTACTAATTAAATTTAATAAATCAAAAGTATTTATATTAAATTTACATTTCATTAGATGAATCTACCTTAGATTAATATATTTAGATAAAATAAAGTAACGAAACATATCAAAGTAAATCTTATGCGGACTTCATATTCTTGAAAGGGCAGATTTAGTCTCTTTTCATTCTAAAAGTAATGCTGATGAAATTAAAAAAATGCTAAAACGACCACGTCTAAAAGCGGTCATTTTGCGTCTTCGCAATTTTGTAAAGACGTAAAAGTTACCACGACCACTTTGCAACCTCTGGGATCAGTTTGCAACGTCGTGTGCCACTTGAGGAGCTGCCCTGTATTCCTTTATGCAGAAATCTAACTGTTCTATCCCTCTCTTGTAATGTAATTGCCTTTCAAAAATAAATAGTGTAGTTCAGCGTTTCTCAAACAGGATTCCCCGAAACTTCCGCAAGAAACAAGGAAATAAAACATACGTCATAAACGGAAAATAATTATTTTTCTTGGTGTTGCATTCTGATAACTTCGGTCAGGGAGATTCGGGTGTGATTATGACAAGAGTCTAGCCGATGAGTCCTGAAAAGCTGCCTGTGGCTGCTCAGCTGTGATCGGTTAGACTCGTCAGACGTCAACAGTTGCATGAATTTCTTTGTAACTTTCGTTATTAACTCAGTTATTAAAAAAAATTTAATTTTTTTTTCTTAAGATGAAAGGAGATTAACTTATTCTTTAAAAGTTTTCACTAAACCTTGCAAGGCTAAGCATGCAACACAAGTGTTGTATCATAAATTATAATACGACGTTTAGCTTAAGAGAGTTCTCCTGACGCATGCGCCGTTCGCGTTTATCCGCGCGGTGAATGATGACGTAACTGTTTATTACGTATGTATGTATATGTATACCATTCTTACTTCTTCGCCCTTTTTCTCTGCTGTACGCAACTATGTTTAAGTTAATCTCTGTCATTAAAAATGTTCATTGATATTACAATCTATTTAGGCTCATTTATTTCTTCAATGGTTATGGGCCCAGGAATGTTTCAACTGTGCCTAATTAGCAAAATACTTATTTTAAAATGAACATTTTGAAGTTTTCGAGCATTGAACTCTTAGGCCTAATTCAGTGCAAGAACTGTTACGTCTAATCAACGGTAAGAACTGATCAGCGTTCAGTTAAGCCTATTTTTAAAGCACTCAATCTTGGTTTTTGGCTGTGAGAGACTGTATTACATTATGTCGCATTTGACTACTATAGAAAAGCTCGGAAAAGATAATTTTGACAGTTGGAAATTACAAATAGAAGCAGTATTGATTAAAAACGACCATTGGGATTATGTAACCGGTAAAGCGCTAAAACCTGCTGAAAGAACCGAGGACGAAAAGAAAGGGCTCCAAGCTGATCAAAAAGCTCGCGCAGATATAATTCTTGCTATTAATCCTAGTGAACTGTCTCATATAAAGCATTGTGTGACATCAAATGCTGTGTGGAATAAACTCAAATCCGTATATGAATCGAAAGGACCTGCGAAGAAGGCTACATTATTAAAACAGCTTTTATTTAGAAAAATGGCGGAAAGCGAAACGAAGTCTGAACATTTGAATAATTACTTCGAACTAGTTGATAAGCTTAAACAAATGGAAATTGACATAGCTGATGATTTATTATCGATTCTTCTGCTCTATAGTATTCCAGAAAATTTTGAAAATTTTAGATGCGCCATCGAATCAAGAATCAGCTACCTAGTCCCGAATCTTTGAAAATCAAAATGTTAGAAGAATGGGAAGCAACAAAAGGGAAATCGTCTCAAGATTCACAAAATGCATACTATACTGATTATAAAAGAAGAAATCAAGAACAGAAGAAAAGTGGAAAATGGAAGGTAAATTCAAACAAAAATTTTCCAGCTGAAAGATATTTTCGAAACTTGAAGTGTAATTACTGTTCGAAAATTGGGCACAAGGCATCTTAATGCAGAAAGAAAATAGCTGATAGAAAATATGCGCAATCAAATAAAGGAAATCAAGGTTCTATGATGGCTTCTAATTATGAAGAGCAGATTAGTTTAGCAGTAAACAATGCTTATCAGAAGACCTCCTCATGGTGCTTAGATAGTGGCTGTACATCTCACATGTGCAATGACAGAAGGTTATTTTCAGAATTTCACTCTCGAACGAATTCAACCATAAAGTTAGCAGTTGACAAAACAGCAAAAATTACAGGAATTGGAACTGTCCTTATAACAGTACCTAACGGAAATAAGACAATTAAACTTACGCTCAAAAATGTGTTATGTGTTCCGGAATTAAAATGTAATTTGCTGTCAACATCTAAAGCTACTGCAAATAATCGTTCAGTGATTTTTACAGAACGACATGCTAGAATAATAGAACCAAATGGATCTATACTAGTGCAGGATATTCGTCATGGTGATCTTTATTATATACATCCAAGCGCTGAAACAGCTGCAATAGCACAGGTAAGTGATTTTGTAAAGTGGCATCTTAAATTAGGTCATTTAACTGAGTCTGATTTGAAAAGACTTAAGTCTGATAACATGGTTAGAAATTTAAATTTTAATAACACTGAATCTTTAAAAGACTGCATACGAGGTAACAAACTTAGTCTGTATACGAGGTAAATAATCTGTGCAACCTTTTCAAAAAGAATCAATTTCAAAGTGATGAATTACTGAACTTGATTCACTCAGATTTGTGTGGACCTATGAGAGTCCCATCCCATGCTGGTTCGCGTTATTTTGTTACTTTCGTAGACGACAAATCGCGTTATGTCGAAGTCAGTTTTCTTAAAACTAAAGATGAAGTGAAAAATGCATTCATTAAATACAAAGCTGCGGTCGAAAATCGTCTAGGAAAGAAAATAAAAATCCTTCGGACTGATAACGGTTTCGAATATCGCGGAGAAGAATTTAATAAATATATTCAAGAATGCGGGATTAAACGAGAATTCTCTGCACCAATGACTCCTCAACAGAATTCGAGAGCTGAACGCATGAACCGCACTTTAACTGAAATGGCCAGATGTTTGTTACTACAAAGTGATCTTCCCCAATCCTTTTGGGCTGAAGCCTTGAACTGTGCTGTTTATATTCGTAATCGTTGCCCGAATCGAAGCCTGGGAGTAAACAAAACACCTTATGAGTTATTTTTTGGCATCAAGCCAACTGTATCTCACTTCAAAGTATTCGGACAGAAATGTTTTGTACTTAATAAAAGGTCTAAAGGGAAATTCGATCCTCGATCAGAAGAACATATATTTGTAGGATACTCAAATGAATCGAAAGCATACAGGTTGTGGAATAAAAATTCCAGAAAAATCATTATAAGCCGAGATGTTAGGTTCATTGATGAATTTGAAAACTGTACTAATTATGATAAAGATTTAGAAGTTTTATTTCTCGAAAATATTCCTGATAAAAAGAAGGAAGAACCTCTGAATGTAAATCAAATATCGGCTGATGAAATAACAGAAGACCCCTCAAATATGGCAGAAGCATCTGCTGAATCATCTGATAATGAAGATTCTGATTCCAAAGCACTACCTGAAATGCAGATTAAAAGGGGGCCAGGTCGTCCAAAGAAAGTCAAGACTGGGAAGCCAGGAAGACCAAAAAAGGAGTACCACAATATAAACATAGAAAAGGAAGAAGCACAAATTGCTGAAGAAGATACAAATCCGACATTAGAAGAAGCATTAAATGGAAGTTATGCTGAAGAATGGCATAAGGCTATGGAAAGTGAGTATGAAGCACTTGTTAAAAATGGTGCATGGAAATTAGTAAAGCGACCGCAGAACAAAAAGGTAATAGGATGTCGCTGGGTTCTTAGAACGAAATATAATGCAGATGGAACAGTTCAAAAGAGAAAAGCTCGATTGGTTGCTAGAGGATTTGCATAGGAACTTGGAATTGATTTTAATGAAACCTTTGCTGCAGTAGCCAGAGCAAGTTCTATAAGAACTGTGATTGCATACAGTGCTGAACAAGACCTTATCTTATATCAACTAGATTTTGTTATGGCTTATGTTAACGGAGATTTAAAAGAAGAAATTTTCATGGAACAAGCTAAAGGTTTTGAAGACCAAAATAATCCTGATTATGTTTATGCTTTGCAAAAGTCTCTTTATGGTTTGAAACAAAGTGGACGACAGTGGTATGAAAAATTAGACAAAAAAACTCAAAAACTTTGGATTACAACCATTACAATCAGATAAGTGTGTATAACATAACATAACATAACAATAGGGCGCTTCCTTCTTATGAAAAGAAGGAAAGGAGTTTAGGCAAAATTGCCCATTACTCTTCCGCCATTTGATCATTTAAGTTAAGGGATTTAAATGGTAACTCCCGTAAAAGGTAAATAATAAATAGATAAGATCTCAAACTGACACCAAATCTATAGTATCAGCAAAAGATCCCATCTCTAAGTTCAAGGTGTCGGCTGGATCGTAAAAACTTCCCTATTGGATGGAAAACCGATTCAATCCCTCCCAAACCACCAAACGCAATTCTTGACCAAACAAGAGTGCGATGGAGAGTCAAATAAACAAATAAATAAGGAGGGCAGAGGTGCATTCTCAAGCCAAATGGCCGGGTAGTGTATAAAGATTTGATATCATTATATTCCAAAACACAGCTATGAGAGGGAAATCCCTGCATAGTTTCTTTTCAAAAAAAAAAAAAAAAAAAAAAAAAAAAAAACTCACAGGGCGTCTCAAAGCTTGTTTCTTGTGGTTCCATATTCACCTTACCTGTAGGTGTTTAGTATACATCAGAAACCCTATTATGCCAGAGAGCCCTTTGTATAAAAGGGCTTGATCAAAGGTAATATAGGGAAACCCAAGGAATTTGTTTCTAGGGACAGAGAACACCGGACATCGTCCCAAAAAGTGAAACGATGTTTCCTCTTCTTTTCCACAAGCTGGGCAGAGAGGAGATTCAACAAGACCACATTTGTGGAGATGCTTAGCTAGATAAGCATGTCCAGTAACAATTTGAATTACCTGGCGTAAGTTAGTTCTACTGAGGTGTATGAGTTTACCTGAAAAGTTAAGTGTACTGAGCACCAATTTAGAATGAACACAGTCTGGAAGTTTAGACCATATATCATCATGTTTGTTCTTTATCCAGCTTCTTACTTCTTTTTTAACCGTTTGATATGAAACTGGGTAAAATGGTTCTGGGCCAGACATGGGGAGTTGCGAAGCATCTTTAGCTACTTTATCAGCTAGTTCATTTCCAGCAAAATCACAATGACCTGGGACCCAGACTAAACTAATGGTATTATGGGCCTGAGCCAGAGAATTGAGATCTTGAGTACAGTTCAAAACACAGTTTTGTAACTTGACACGATTAGCCAGGGCAAGGATGGCTGATTGGCTGTCAGAGAGAATATATATATACTTATTAACTGTATTTTTAGCTAAGAGCTCCTTGGCGACCATATTGATCGCCAGAACCTCGGGTTGGAAAACAGTTGTAAATTTACCAAGGTATAGATGAAATCTAATGAAATCTTCTTCAGATCCCTTGGTCCTTATAATAGCTCCAGCTCCAGTGAAGTTGGATTTTGATCCATCTGTGTAACATTCAATTGAGCCTGTTGGAATTAGGTCAATTAGAGATTCTATCTCATTCCTTTTTGGTATATGAGTTGAAAATAGTTTATCTGGAACTATTGTTTTAGTAATTGCATCTTTGGGCATATAGATTATATGGATCTCATTGCCCAAGTCCAGGCATATGTCAATGTGGCTTTTCAGGTGGCTTTTATGACCAAAACCTGTCCTTTGGCACCATGTGCCATTTTTATTCAATCTATACATGGCTTTAATTGCTTCTCCGCTCAAGAATAATTTCAAGGGTGGAATTTGCAGTAAAAATTCTAATGCAGCAGTAGGGGTACTATTTAAAGCCCCACTAATGCTTAGGCAAGCAAGTCTTTGCACCTTTTGTAAAATGTTTAAATACGAGCTTTTGTTAATAACATTAATCCAGACCACGCATCCGTAAGAAAGCATTGGCCGGACAATGGCAGTATAAATCCATAGAGTAGATTTTGGGTTAAGGCCCCATTGTTTACCAACGATTCGCCTACAAAGTACTAGAACATTTGTGGCTGTTTGTGCCTTTTCTTTTATATGGGTGATCCATGTAAGTTTACTATCCAGGTAACATCCTAGGTATTTAACGCATTCCTTACGCCTAATAATCTGGTGACCCAGATATAAATCTGCCAGTTTCCATTTCCTTCTCCACGTGAAAACTATGACCTCAGATTTTTCAGCAGAGAAAGAAAGGCCATTTATATCACCCCAGTGTGAAACTTTATTTAAGATCTGCTGAGCTTGATTATGTAGGGTTCCGATATCGAAACCCTGTAATAACACAATAAGGTCATCTGCATAAGCCTGTGACATGCCAGGTTCCTCCCGTAGAAGTACTAAGAGTGAGTCGAAAACCAGGTTCCACAGGAACGGAGAAAGAATACCACCCTGCGGACACTATTTAGTAATATCTCTCTTTACTTCATAGTCAGCGAGACTAACACAGATATTCCTGTTTTTAATCATGAAGATGACCCATCTAGTTATCATAGGGTGAATATGACTTCCAGTAAGGGCCTTATGTATTTTCTCGAAACCGATGTTATCAAAGGCTCCTACAATATCCAGTAGAATCCCAATGGCAAAGTGTCCGTCTATAATTGTCTTTTCTATTCTCCACACGAGTTGGTGTAAGGCCGACTCAGTGGAGAAGCCAGGCCTAAAACCATGTTGGTCTAAGCCAAAGATATGTTTCAGATTATTATCTGACTGGAGGTGCCAGAAAATCAATCGCTCCAACAGCTTAAGCTGGAAGGATGTTAGCGTGATCATTCTAAAAGAGTTTGGTTTCTCATATGTATCTTTTCCTGGTTTAGGAAGAAACACACCTCGTGAAGTTCTCCAGACCTTAGGAACATATCCTAAAATCAAACTGGACCTGAATATGTCCACGAGAATGTGACCAAAAATATCCCAGCCTTTCTGAAGCAGAATTGGGTAAATGCCATCGTTCCCTGGAGATTTAAAGGGAAGAAATACATCAAGGGCCGCTTTAGCCTTTTCAAAATTCACAATTGTCTTAGCAAAATCCAGATCTAATGGATTATGAAGTAGTTCCAATGGATTTTCCTGGGGGTCAGAGGTGACACTTCTGTCCCCCAGATGAAAATTCAACATGGTCGAAAGTGTATCCAAAGGGTTTATAGTATAACTGCCATCAGGTCGCATAACCGATGAGAGTTGAGACTCCTGAGATCTTTTAAGAATCTTATGTACTCTGGCAGTCTCCTGGTAGGACAGAATATCTGTGCAGAACGATCTCCATGAGTTGTATTTAGTTTTCCTGATTTCACTTTTAAATTTCCTTTGTAGAATTTTGAAGTTAGACCAGTTAACTTCAGATTTATTTCTGACAGCTTTCCTGTGCGCTCTCCGAACCTCTAGGCGGAGGCTTTCAAGCTCCTTGGTCCACCAAACTCTCTTGCTACGAGAGTACTTCCTTCGTTTGAGAGGGCATGATGCATGATAAGATTCAATAATGATATTTGTCAAGTTGTTTGCTTGAATATCAAGCTCCTTGACTGTACAATTATTGTCTAAAACCTGAAGGTTAATAACATTAGAAACCAGAAAATCCTTATAAAGGTCCCAATTTGTGTTTTTAATGTTTCTGAAATATTCAACTGGAATTTCATCTCTAATACAAAATTGTATAAGGCGATGGTCAGAAAGTGAGGGATTGTCACTTACATGCCAATTCTCAATAAGGTTATAAATATCAGATGAAGTTAATGTGAGGTCAATGACTTCTTCTCTTCTTCTGTTAACAAAGGTGGGGCGATTTCCCCTATTTACCCAAGTTAGGTTGGTATTCATTATAAATTCCATGAGTTTTTCTCCTCTAGGATTAGTATCAGAACTGCCCCATGACAGGTGGTGAGCGTTAACATCACCACCAATAACCATAGGAATATTGTTTATTTCACAGAAGCTCACAAGATCTATACATTCTTGCGGAATGTTAAGGTCATAAGCCATGTAAACTGAGCAAAAACAAATGTTTCCTCTCAGTGAACTGTTTATGTCCTTAATTACAATAGCAGTTAAGTCCTCTGATGTAAATTGGGATAATTTCATAGCCTTTATATTTTTAGAAATGTAAATGCTAGTTCTAGGTCTTTTATCAGGTCCCTCTGTCGAAAAGAAGTGCGCGTTCATGGGCCTACCAAGGATTTTACCCTTGTACACCCAAGGTTCTTGAATTAATGCAACAAAAGTGTCTTGCTTACCTAATTGAGCAGCTAAATTATATGAAGCTGCTCTGCTATGTTGCAAGTTTAACTGACTAACCTTAACCATTAAAACAGGTTAAATGAAAGAAAAGAACTTACCCTGAAGGATTTTAGGAGAGACTTAGTTAAAAGCCGCATCCTTAGCATACTACTTCAAAGGAAGTAGTGACAAGGGAGACCTATTCAGGTGTCTTCTCCAGAGCCTCCAAAGAAAGCTCTGGTTCCGACTCCTTTTCGGTCTCCCTTTCTTCCGTCAACTGTTTCTTTGGAGGATCCCTGGGCGAAGGAATTGATTTCTCCTGTTGCCTTGGTTCCTTCAACTGTACACAGCCACGGGCACCACAAAAAAGTTTTAAATTCTGGGCCTCCAGATAATCCATAAGTTCATGTTCTACTCCCAGCACCAAGGTATTACCTCCGTCTCCAGGGATAACTGCCTTGATGGCGATCTTCTTAACATCAAGGCCCTTGTTGCAGGCATCAAGGAGCTTGATGTTATCTTTTGGTGACCTGTTTCCAGGAAACCAAGCGAAAAACCTCTTCATGGGGGGTCTGTCTCCGGGAGCCATGGCATGATAACCTGGATGGTTTTCTTCAGGGCCGGGTAGATCATTAATTAAAGTCTTCAGGACGTCCACAGTCTCCTGGTCCTCACATGCAATGTTGAGGCCATTCGGCTGCAGGACTGTCTTGTGGACCCTGCAGGTGGTGATAGAGCCATCTATAATTCGATCATCAATTATAGAGGTGATGAAATCTGAATCCACCGATGTTATGTCTCTGGAATCATCCTTGCAGACGATTCGCAGAGTGATTGCCTTTCTTGCAGCTTGACTATATAGCCGTCGTTTCTTGAGGGCCATTTCCGGGGTGTCACCAGCAATGCGTTCTCTCTTACGAGACTCTTCATTGCTTGGATGGTTCTTCCTCACCGGTTTGGAGGTTGCTCCAGAGGTCCCAGCTTTATCTGTTTTCTCTTTCGCTCCCTTCTCCCCAGAGATCGAGATTCCTTCCATGGCCCTCTCCAGTCGTTTCCGCTCTTTCTGGCGTTGCCTTTTTTCTCTTTTTTTATTTACAACCTCCATCATTGGTGACTGGTCATCCGCTTGCGCATCTGGCACAGTACTTCTGACAGAGGAGTCAGTATCCATCCCCACTGGGTTCAAGGCGTCCGTGTCCGAAGGCACATTCACCCTTTCACCAGCGGTTCTGGTTTCTGTAGTCCTAAAGAGAAGAGCGTCCGCACCCGAGGGTACATTCACTCCCTCAGAAGGAATTACAGTGGTTATAGTGGGGATTTCAGAAGATGCGTTTTTATCTAATTTTGTATTACAAGCATCCATTTTGGTATAAGATTGAAGGAAGGGGGAGAAAAATTCCTTCCGATTTTCTAAGAGCCAGTTTGGAGGGGCTAGCCCCAGATTCAGCAGCCAGTAGTGACCTCGGAAGAGCCCCCCGCTCTGCCATGCAGGACCCCACCCAGGCACCACCTGGAACTACAAGGCAGGCGAGATTATACACCAGCTGATAGAGCAGCCAGGACATGCTGGTTAGGCTGCCCCGGGCTCCTGTACTATCTGGTGGCCTGAGACGCAAAACTCAGCTTTTCTCCTGTATCCTCTACATGGCTGCTTCCTCCAAGACCCCTCCTCTCCAGATCAAAGGTCCTCGGAATTTCAAATCCTCCCCACAATCGCCGGTTTTCCCAGGGAAGAGCGGTCCGTTGGGTCGTCATAAGATTACTCATCATCAGACCGAACCTCATCCCACTGAACCCCAGTATGCCACAGGACTTTGTGACAGTTACCCATTTAGCACCACCCAGGGGGCACGTGTGACTTAAGGATAATCACAGACGCGTGTAACATTACCCCCCGATAAGTGTGTATACAGGATGAAAACATCTCAAGGTGAGTTAATTCTAATTTTATATGTTGATGACTTAATAATAGCAACAAATAGCTGTGATTTATATGCTGAACTTAAAGGTTATCTTTCTAAAGAATTTCATGTTAAAGATTTAGGCAAACTTCATTATTGTCTTGAAATAGAATTTAATCAATATGTATATAATAATTCTATTAGTTTATCTCAGCAGAAATATGTTGATAATATTCTACGAAGATTTAATATGCAAGATGCAAAACCAGTAGCAACTCCTTTAGATCCTAGTGTAAAATTAAGTAAAGAAATGTGTCCTTTTGAAACTGAAAAGGAAGAAATGAACAATGTACCTTATCGCCGTCTAATTGGTTCGCTTATGTATCTTTCTGTGTTTACTAGGCCGGATATTACATATGCCGTCAGTCAACTGAGCCAATTTAATAACAATCCTGGAAAATTACACTGGTTGGCTGCAAAGCGCGTTCTTCGATACTTAAAAGTAACTAAAAATTATTGTTTAAAATTTCGAAAGACTGGAAAAGCACTTATTGGATATACCGATGCCGACTGGGCGTCTCATGTTAATACTAGAAAATCGTATACAGGTTATCTATTCAAGTTTGCTGGAAATCCAATAACATGAGAATCACGAAAGCAACAAACTGTTGCATTATCAAGTACTGAAGCAGAGTACATCAGTCTTTCAGAAAGTGCCAAAGAAGCAGTTTATTTACGTCGTTTCCTTAAAGAATTAAATTTTACTGCTGATTATCCAACCATTATATATTGTGATAATCAAGGTGCACAAAAGCTTATGAAAAATGCTGTTTATCACTCACGCACTAAACACATAGATATTAGACATCATTTCATTCGTGAAATTTATGAAAGAAATGAAATAGACGTTAAATATGTGCCAACAGAGAAAATGCCTGCTGATGTACTGACAAAAACATTGACTGCTTCGAAACATTCTAAGTGCTGCAAATTAATTGGAATAACTGTAAGTGATTAATGTTTATTTTTTTTTTCAGCCGCCAAACGTCGAAAGGGGGATTGTTGTATCATAAATTATAATACGACGTTTAGCTTAAGAGAGTTCTCCTGACGCATGCGCCGTTTGCGTTTATCCGCGCGGTGAATGATGACGTAACTGTTTATTACGTATGTATGTATATGTATACCATTCTTACTTCTTCGCCCTTTTTCTCTGCTGTACGCAACTATGTTTAAGTTAATCTCTGTCATTAAAAATGTTCATTGATATTGCAATCTATTTAGGCTCATTTATTTCTTCAACTAGTCTAACCGAGCACAATCGAATAGATAAAGGCAGCTCTTCATTTGTCATGGACTAGAATCTAGTGTGACTGTGCATATACTAGTGATGCAAGAAGTGAGAGGTTATGTCGTGTGTTAAACGGAGTTCCTAGTATTTACTTTTTATTTTACTATTATTTAATTTATTTTAGTTTACTATTATTTTCATTACTGTTACATTCGTGTTTTATTCCATGTTTTTCCTTATTTTTTAGCTCTGTACATTTTAACAATTAAAATGTGGTGATACTTGAAAGCAAACAATCCAGATATTTCTGAAGAGACTCGTGATGAAGATTTATTACCTCATACAAAATTTCAGAAGGCTGATAAAGAAGTTAAAAACCGGTTCGTCGTTAAAATGGAAGTTATTTATGAATGCGCATTATACGGATTAGTGCTATAGAATGTCCTCTTTTGTTATATCTCGTTTGTGGTTAAAAAAAAAAAAATCGAATACAGAAATGGCACCCAAAAAATTGAACAGACATTTCACGATAAATCATACTAATATGAAATATAAAACTTTGAGTAATCTAAAACTGTTATAATTGCAGAATAAACAGAGTACAGCTTTTGTAAACCCATTCACGTTTAGCGAAAAAGATCCAGGAAGCAAGATATTTGGTAGTAGAGCTCATTGCACAGAAAAGGAAAAGTCACACAGTCGGTGAGAATCTGAAAATGCGCACATATAAAATTATAATGGGTAAAATGTTGGAAGATGAGGCAATAAGGAAAACTGAAAATATTCCACTTTTGAACAATATAGTAAAATATAGTAAATCGAGGAATCAATAATATGCCACTTAATGTTGAAGAGTTGTCTGTTGTTGTGTGATAAGCTGAAAAATGGTAAGTTTTCAATTCAAATGCACGAATCAACATATTTAACCAACAATTGCTATGTCCTAGCAATTGTATTGTTAATGAGGGAGAAATTCAAAAAAACTTCCTCTGCTGTAAAAAATATTCTTGAGACGGATTGTACAGAAGGTGCTGTTTCTGTGGTTGGCTTCATAAAAGGCTTCGGTACCCTTGTAAAAAAAAAAAAAAAAAAAAAAAAAAAAAAAAAAAAATGCTGTGTATAACACTGTTTTACTCATAGAGAAGTTTGATGTCAAAATCTCTTGGATGAACTACAAACGGGACTTGATGATGCTATAAAAATGGTAAACTACATTAAACGAAAGCTTCATTCCAGAATTTTTAAATAGCTCTGTGGAAATATCGATAAAGAGAACACAAATCTGTTGTTATTCTCTGAAATCCGACGGTTAACTAGAAGCAGAGATTTTAATAGAATTTTTCAGCTGAAGGGGAAAATGCACGCGCATTTTAAATAAAACGACAAACAAGATTTTACTAAATACTTTCAGGATCAAATGGGGGGGGGTGCACATGATAGCTCATTTAGCAGATATTTCTCATGACTTAATAAATTACTGTAAGGCATCGGAGAAAATATACTAACTTCAAGTGACAAGATTCTTGGATTTAAAAGAAAATTAAACTTATGGAAAGATCGTGTTGTTAAAGGGAATCTTAATATGCTTGACTTACTGCCAGGACTAAAACGTGAAGATGGATACTATGAGCCTAACTAGGGGATTGCAGAAAGATACATTTTCATCCTTAAACAAATATCTTTTCTTTTCCTTCTCATTTATTAACCAGCAATTGTTCTGTTTCTTATTATTCTGTTGAATTTTATCTTTCTTGGGAATTAAAAAAAGAAATGAAGTATACTTTTCCATAAAATTAAGCTTAGGAGCTAAACTAAGTTTTACTTTTTAAAGTCCTTTTATTTATTTATTTTCTTTCTTTTCAGAGCTCTCATCATGCCAAATAAATGTAATGTTGCTGGGTGTAGCTCATCATGACACCGAAAGAGACATTGTTTTCACTTCCAAAAGAAAAGAAAAGGAGCGGCTGAAGAAAATACCCATATATTTTTCAGAACTGAAAAATCCCTTTGTGTGTAATAAGCATTTCCACGAATGCGATATTATTCGTGTGGATGAAATATGCATAAATAGAATATTAAAAATGTATCCCAAGAAACTTCTCAAACTAAAAGATAATGTTGTTGCAGGTGTTTTTCCTAATCTGCCTAAATACTGAATTTGAATTGTGAACCGTTTCTCGTTTCGTGGATGCTGAAAGAAATTATTTCGATTTAGCTATAAGGCAGAATTTATTAGATCAAAAGAAATATGAAGAACAGAAAGCCATAAATGAAATTTCAGATAGGATATCGTATTTTAAATTATTAAATGAAAAAGAGTTTCCTAGTAAATAGCATATTCAACAAATTTCTGAAAAATTGTACATTTCTACGATAAGTGCAAAAGTTACTCCTATCATATTAGGCCATATCGAAGTATATGCTAATTTAAATTTGATGTGTATGTTAATAAATGCAAATTCAGAGTTGCCGACTCTCCCGATTTAGGCGGGAGACTCCCGATTTTCGACCGATCTCCCGCCCACCCGATTTACAATATATTTCTCCCGACTTTTTCTTATTCTTAAAATTTCTCACGACTTTTATGGAACTTGGCTTAATACTTTGTTATATGAACAAAAGTGATTTTGGACGTCTGAAAGCAATTGAATTTTCTCTAGATTATATCTAAAACAAAACCTTATGAATCAGATAACTTATGCTTTGTGAGTGAGAGCATTATACGTATCCCAGAAACGTCGTTCTCCAGTTCTCCAATGGGCATCGAACTCCACTGCGTGTCAGCTGGCATATATTAGCCAATGAGGACAAGGCAAGCTGTTATTTGGATGTTCTTTAGTTACTTCGTTCAATTTGTGCTGAGTTGTGTGAGTGCACGTGTCTTCGGGAAATAGTTTTAGAAATTATCATCTTTTGTTATGTCTGCGAGAATGAAATACTCGTGTACGTTTCAAAAATCGTACACAGTTGACTTTCTTTCCATTATTTCCTCAAGGAAATGTAATAAATTTGCGATGTGCACCGCCTGTCGTTGTGATTTTTCGAATTCGCAATGTGGAAGGGTGGATGTTCTCAAACATGTGCGAACACAAAAACACAAGGATAACATGAGTTGTTTTTTAAAAAACGAAAAATTAAATTTTTCTTCGGAAACAAAGGACCAAAAAGTTATTAATGCAGAATGTCTGTTTTCTGCCTTTTTACTGGAGCACAACCTGCCACTGAATGCATCGGATCACGCTGCAGCTTTATTTAGAAAAATGTTTCCCGATAGTGAAATTGCTAAGAAATACTCAAGTGCAAGAACCAAAACAGGTGCAATTGTTAAAGAAATGAGTTTGAAAAATAAATCTTCAGTTATTGATTGCACAAAACAGCTCCGTTCTGCCTCTCTACGGATAGAAGCAATAATACCGATTCAAAACTGTATCCAATTGTTGTTTCTTTTTTTAATCCAGATTCTTAAGAAATTGAGTGCAGTTTACTTTCTGTCCCCATTTTAGAAGGACATTTGACAGGCTTTAATATACCACAGCTAATTATTAAACTTTAAAAGAAAATGCAGGCCCTCTGGATAATTGCTTAGCACTTTGTGCTGATAATGCACCAGTATTGGTAGGCTTGAAGACTGGTGTTGCAGGCATCTTAAGAAAGGAAAATTCAGATTTGCAGATTATGAGGTGCACCTGTCACCTTTTAAATTTAGCAGCTAAAAAAAGGGCAGCTTCTTTACCAATAAATGTGGATGAACACATTGTTGATATTTATTATTATTTTGAAAGGAGTTCTAAAAGGAAGGAAAAATTGAAACAGTTCCAACAGCTGCATAACAGCAGTTTACAATTAGAAAACTTGAATGAAGTTATAAAATCAGCTAGGATTGACACCCAGTGGAGTTTAATTGGAAAACTGAAAGGTGCTGATGGAATTTTAAAATATAGCCAACTGTCTAAAATTATGTTGGCCATCTTGACAGTTCCCCATAGTAGTACAGAGTGTGAGAGGATTTTCAATGTTGTTGCGTAAACGAGGACTAAATTTAGATCTAATATTAGTGATGACACATTAGAAAAACTTTTCTTAGCGAAAGCAGGCCTACGTGTCAATTGCAGTGAACAAAATTAGTTCTTTAAGAAAGAACCTTCCTAATTTTCTAAACTAAAATTCCCTCCTTTTTTTTTATTTCCGTAAACGATGCAAGTAATAAAAATGTTTTTTTATGTGTAAGGTATTTTTGTGTTGCTTGCATTTAAGAATTAGTTACTATTAAAGTTAATTCATTATTAAAAACCATATTTTTATCATTTAAAAAGTCTTTTTAACATTGTGAAAAATCTCCTGATTTCTTAAAAAAATCTCCTGATTTTTGAGTGTCATAGGTTGGCAAGTATGCAAATTTATACATTGTAGGCTTCCAGAAAATATAGTGCATATTAATTCAAGAAATATTTTAGAATATTGATTATTATTTCTAGAGCAGGAGGTACAGAAGTCTATTGAGCGACCTGCACTTAACCCGACTATTGGTATTTTAAAATTAATTAAACATGAAGAAGTAAAGAAAATGAAATTTATTATTTAAATTTCTACAAGTACCTACAAATAATAGAAGCTCTTGTAATGAGACAATTGTATTAGCTGCAAACATTCTGCCTTATCATACTCAACAGTTTACAGATGTGTCTCATTTTGCCTGCCTAATCCATGAAACTTGCAGTAGGTGATTCCGAAATTGTCTTTATCAAATGCTTCTCTCCAGGGAAGCATATCCTTTGTAAAAAAAGTCAAATACATAAAGGAACATGAAATTTTAGCAAACTTCCTACTAGATGAAATTTATATTGAGCCACAATAAAATTTTAGGGCTGGACGTATATATGGCATCACTGATTCTGATCGTACAAAAATTGCTAGAACTTCACAAGTTTTCATGATTTCGTTTACTTTATCTTCATATAAGGATGCAGTATGCATAGCACCAGTCATAAATTTAACCAGTAATTTATTGCAAAGTATGTTGTTAACAATAATTAAATAAATGGAACAAATGGGATTTAAAATTGTTTGTTTAATATCAGACAATAATATAATTAATCGTGAAGATTATGAACTCCTAAAGCCAAATAAATTATTACAGCCCGTTTACTCGATTTTTTGGACAGCCGTTTAGGCTTAGACGTCGTAACATGTTTTTCCTCTTTCTAGTAATTTCGTTCTCTTGACAAGGAGGGATCTTTAACTGCCTCGAAATCGATTGAGTGTTTTAATTTATGTACGCTAAATACAAGGTTGTTATTGCGATTTTAATGAAGTACTCTCACTAGGGCTATGCATATCCTGTACAATCATAATATTATCATTACTAGACTCAGCCTGGTTAGGGGTATTAACATCAACATTACGAACAATACTAGGATTTTCATTAACATTAGATTTTGCATTATTATCACATACTTTACGCCATTTATCCATAAGTTGATCATAAGGAAGTTTAACAATATCGGGATGTAATTCACCAAATACTTTACACTTACCTTGAAATAACGCCAACAGTGTTCACAAATAGGCCTATTATTGAAGTAAGTCTGCAGGGCAGGCGGCATCTCATCCTTTGAAACTTTCCCGGTGGAAACACACGATAAGCACTATCAATTTCTTTAATCTCGGCACGAATTTCCCTCAAATAATCTCGAATTTTTACACAGTCCCTGATGTCAATCAGTTCCTTCAATAATATATCATTCCACTCAGAATCCAGCTATTCATCAGCAAATTTGATAAGTCCTTCCGGTAAACCTGCCACGATGTGACGAACTACAGCTTTTATGTCCTCAGAAGTTGATGGGCGAAACCCTTTTTCCACCATCTTAATTTCACAAAAATAATCCAATGGAAACACTTAGTTCACCATTGTTCATCAATAGCTGCCACACATAAAAATTATCACGATGTATACAGGAGAAGCAAGAGCACTAGACTCGCGTGAAAATGGCGATAAACAAAGAACAGGAACACCAACAAATCCCGAAAAAACAAAGATTTAAGGCTTCGACGATCGCTAGCACTTCCGATTCTATGAGTGGTGTTGGCACCTGAGTACCTGGGTCTAAGGCCCTACTCACTGTAGAACAGTTTACCTTTCCTATTTGTTACAAGAGAGAACTAAAAAGAGATTCAAACTGACTGAATTTACAGAGATGTAATAATAATTAGATAATTGAACATAAGACAGCAACCTACATTCGCAGACCAGAAAAGCCAGTTCGAGATGGTAATTTGGCTAGAAACATAGAAATAGAATAACATAGGCAGTTACGAATCAATTGGCTCATTAGGTAATTACATAAACAGGAGAGAGGTAAAGAGCAACACTGCATAAGTGAGATATAAAAACAAATAATATATAGGTATAACGAATACAAAAGAATACAATTTTATATTATATAGCTGCTAAGGACAGCCATTGGCCTATCACTATTTGCTACATCATTGTAATCATTAGAACAGGTTTTAATAGCGGAGTTGTTTATAGACCTCTGTCTGTCATGGAGTCTTTTTGCAAGAAAATAGTAATTAGTCCTGATCTAAACAATATTTAGTTCCTCATGGATCCGGTTATTACCAAGGTACTACGCGGCATCTACGATCTGCCGCAGAATACAATTCTGCACTGCGTGCAGCTTTTTTCTATTACTTTTGCAAACATACGCTCAGACTAGACACGCATAGCAAAGCATGGATCGTAATATGGATTTGTAAATGAGTAACTTGTTATCTATAGATAGAACGCAGTTTCCAGCAATTAAGTTGTAAAGTTTAGATTTACGAGCTCGAAACTTCTGAATGACAGATGTAATGTGTGGATTCTATATGAGCAAATTATTGAGAATCACCCCAAGATAACATACTTGCTTGGCCCAGGAGATTGTGATTCCACAGAAATTGAGATTTTCCGGAACTTTCCTTTTCCTCGTGAAGAGTATAGCCTGTGTTTTATCCACATTCACCATAATTTTCCATTTAATCGAGTCTGAAGTGCACGGATGTGTACTTGTAATCGTTGAATAACTGGGCTAACAAATGCACTTTGGGCTAGGATCGCTGTATCATCCGCATACACGGATAAGTGATAAGTGACGGAGGACGTGGGCACTGTCCCTTTACCTTAATGGTTAATCAGTACAGCACCACGTCCGCCATTATCCAGAGCCGCCAATGGGGTTCGCTGCCGTCCAACTGCCCGGGTCCCAGTGTTTGTTGATATCTGAGAAAAATATAAGTACATGGCCATACCGGGGCTTTTTTAACATGCTACTTTTACAATACGTTATGATACTAATGATTCAATTATAATACATTTAAAACTAATTTTGCAGCATGCACTATATATTACGATACTGATTTATATAATTCATACATTACCAATTATACATCAGAGTACTAATTATGCAATTTCAATACATTATAATACTAATTATGCAGTACACACATAAACTTTACAGTGTATGTTACGATGAATAATAGAAACATTACCAATTATACGGATAGAACGTGTAGAACGTGCTTGTGGAACGCCGGCTGAGATAGCACGGCTGTTGAAATATGTGACATTCTGTCGAAAACTTTTGAGAAAGGAAGTAGGCGAGCTGCGTGCAAGTCACTCCGTAGCAGTTCCGCGTTAAGCGATCTTAATATCGGTATTTTCCATTGGATGTACAAGAAAGCAGTTGTATTGGATAGCCAAAGCCTTAAGAATTACGTCGATACCAAATTTTTCTTCGTGCGACTTCTGATTAATTTTTTATGAATATTTAAAGCTTAAAGATGAATTGCGCATTCATTACGAGTAATAGCGCCATTTTCGCCATTGTCTTCGCCTTATTCTCTATAAGGTGAAGATTCTCTATAAGCCGACGCAAGCCGGAGCCACAAGATATTTATACCATCAGACGCAGGTTATTTCAAGCATTAAAAAGAGCTACGTCTGGATTAAATAAGTCAACTGGTTATTTAATTATGCTAAATTAATTGTCAAAATTTAGCGTTTTTCTTCACTGATCACGACACTTGACCGTTGGGAAGAATTCTCCTCTGTCCATACCCCCCCCAACAGTGCTTCTGGGAATCCGTCAAGGTCATTCACATGGATAAATTACGGGGTATTGTAGCTCTCTGATTAAACTTGCTAATTAAGCCCCTAATAGGCATAGCGAGTTAGTTCAAGCGGCAAACAGCATTACATGTTCTGGGAGGCAGAAGATTCTAAATTTGAAGAAAATCGGAGCTTAACTTCCGAAAATATTAATTATTTCTACATTTTTCGGACTTAGAAAATCTTCCTTGTACTACATCTCAGAGTGTGTCTACATAAATTTCTGTGCTACTGTATTTTCCCTTTGGATTACCTTGGATACCGCAGCCTAACTACAGATGAAGAATAGAGAAGCTTAGCGGCCAAAAGTACGAGGATTCATTGTAATAAGAGGCGAAATCAAGAGCATCATTCTTCAAATAAGATGCGATGCCCAAGTTTCTAACTTTGAAAAAATTCGGCCCAATAGAACGGATTTTAGACATTTTTTTGTCCAATTTCCAGGACTTAGAATTTTTCGACGCATTCTGCTATAACAGTGAGCCAGCGCGACTCTTGATTGCGGTTTAATTAATTGGCGGCGAGACTGTGCCATCACCTACAAGATTGCTTTCAGTGTCTTCTACTTTGCACTGTGTTTAAATGTACTTAGTGTGTTATTTACCAGCTTTATTGTGTTCCATGAAGGTACTGCAATTAATAGTGTTCTCTTTTTTCTAATTGGATACCCATTACAGTTAAAGAGCAGAAGAAGCATAGCATCCAAGACGACCCTCAAGAAGACACCGTAGAACAAAGACTCTTAAGGGAAAACGCCAGTATCCCATGCACACCGGACGACATTCCCTTCGCCGCCAAAGAACTTTCCCACGTGTTTCGATACCTCCCGCTGAAAAAGGCTCCAGGCCCTGACGAACTGGATTACGCTACACTCAAAGTTGCAACTCGACAACAGACTTTCTTGGATGCCACATGTCAGGAATCTTAAGACTCGAATTACATCCTAAGCAACAACATGAGACGCATGACTTCGCATAAAGGGGTATTTCATCTAAGCTACTAAAAATTTGCCATAGAACCATTACAGAAAGAGTAATAACTTACGGAGCAGCAATCTGGGGGGGGCGAACTTACCTCTCATATGAAAAGATCCCTGCTCTCTATTCAGAGACAGCAGCTACTTCAAGTATGCAGGGCCTATCGTACCACGTCAACACTAGCCCTACAACAACTAGCAGGAATTCCTCCCCTAGATTTGATAGTAGAAAGGGAGGCAGCTATCGTAAGGGTTACCAGGCTGGGTCAAACTTCAACACTCTGGGGTCATAGTTATCACCACTCGGACTACGAGGAGCAAAACAACTGCAATAACTTTCATCCAGCAGCTTTTAATCTCTCCGACGTTATCAGTATAAACGACCAACCAGTTCAGAGGTACAGTAATAACCTTTTCACAGATGGCTCCAAAACTGAGAACGGCACGGGCAGCGCCTTCTGTAGACTAGAAAATGGAGTTGTAACATTCGAGTGGAAAAGGAAATTAGGCTTGAATAACTCGGTATACCAAGCAGAGCTTCTAGCTATCAGTGCTGCAATTAGATATGCGAACACATGTCAACAGGAGAAATTCTCCATACTCAGTGTGTAGGGTTTATATTTATTTTAACTAACATTTATTTTAAGCTATCTTTCCTGTCAAGCCTTTACTTTCCCCTAGAATTGCCAATGCCAGAGTATGTAAATTGTAGTAGAATGCGCAGTATATTCAAATTTTAGCAGAAGTAAGTTGAGTTTAAATAGAAGGAAAACGAGTTTGTATGTGTGCTTCTTGAATCGCGAGCGTGAAGGTTGCTAGGTAGAAATTTAAGAACCACGCGTTTCGGCCTGTGAGCCTATTTCGGCAGTTCGTTGAATCTCAGCTGTATCTTAGAACGCTGTTAAGTTAGTTACTAATTTAGAGCCTCGTAGGTAGTGATCTCGTTATTTATTCATCCTGTCATTTATTTTTAGTTTCACATTTCTGTTTTGTTAAACCGCCGGGTCGGCGTAGTTTGTGAGCGTCAAGTGAACGCAGCTGTTATTTCTAAAGAGGAATAAAAAGGGATTTAAACCCTTCTTACGAGTTTGTGTAATTTACAGTTCATAGCAGTCACTACCACTGTTGCTGACAAGTTGGGGGCCTCTCAACACTATAAGTGATTCGGCATCAAGTCTGGTGGCTATCGCAAGTCAAAATAGCCGGAGTCTTTTGGTATACCGAATTCAGAAACAGCTTCTGACAATGCCTATTTTGCAAAGACCCACTTTAAAATGAGTTCCCGCTCACACAGGGATTCAAGGCAATGAAGCCGCTGACCTACTGGCCAAACAGGCAGCCAACTGCACGGATATATTAGAAAGACCAACTAAACATCCTTGGTCTCATATTAAGCGAACAACTTTGACAAGTCTACTACAAAATTGGCAAAGTAGATGGACAGAGGCAGAGGTAGGACGAAGGACATTTCGCTTACTGCCAAAAGTTAACATGGAAATAAAGACCCCCTGTGCTAGCCTAACACAGTTCTTGACAGGTCATGGACCATTCCCAGTATACCTGAACAGATTCAGACTTAGGGATACTCCTTTCTGCGAATGCGGAGAGGAAGGCGACACGGACCATTATTATTTCCATTGTGTACATACAAGAACCTGGCACTTGAAGAAACCAGCGGACCGTGCCTGGGCAATGTGGACGACTAACACACTCAAAAACAGAATAGGCCTTGATAATATAGATTTCAAGACACTGTCTAAGCAGAAACAACCGTGGATAATATTAGAATGGTTCAAATGTTCAGAACTTAAAGCAGATAACCAGAATAACGCTTAGTGCCTTGCAGTTATCAATATGTAAAAACAGTTATTAGTATATAATATTCAACCTTGTTACTCTGGAGTCTTCCCCGCCGTGATGGTATATAATTCCGTTTGGTTCATGTCCGTGGTCGGAAGCCATCATAGCGGTGCACTCACTCACTCAAAGTTGCATACAAGACGCGGCCATCTTTCTTCCTTACTTACTTCAACAAGCTGCTCCACCACAAAGTCTTCCCACAGGCCTTTAAGAAGGAACATGTGGCTCTGTTCTTGAAGGACAAAGATCAGATGGACCCAAAATCTTTTCGACCGATATGCCTCCTGTCAGCAATGGGAAAAATATATGAAAAGTTAATAGTAAATCGGCTGAAGTTCCATCTCCAATGCACTAATTATCTCAATCCCAATCAATTCGGATTCCAGACAGGTAGATCTACAACACACGCCTTAGACCACATCCACAGTCACATTCAAGCAAATAGAGCCAATGGCCTACAAACAGCCTTTATATCGATCGATCTTTAAAGCGCATTTGATACCCTTTGGTGCAGGCCCTCAGGGTGGCACGGTGTCCAGTTAACATATAAAGCGTGCTAGAAGATTACCTACAAGACAAACAATTACTAATGTCTGATAACCAGGGAATCACCACAAAAGTGCAAGTAAGAAGCTGCCCTCAAGGTTCACGTGTGGGGCCACTTTTGTGGAACTTGACGTTCAATGCAATACTTGAGGCCAACTGGCCTATGCACACTACCGTCACAGCCTATGCGGATGATGCGGCCCTGCTAGTAAAAGGCAGAACACGTAATGACATAGAAAGGAATGGAAGCGAGACGTGTGCAAAATTCGTCAGCCTCTGTAAAGCCCTCAAACTCGAAATCTCTATTGGCAAATCTGCAGCTCTCATTATCCCCCAGAGCAGGCACCAACCCCACCAAGAGCCCGTGCATCAGGTTCATGGAGAAAAACATAAAGATTGTAAGAAACCAAAAGTATCTCGGCTTAGTGTTGGACCGTGGTCTCACTTTGATCCCCCCATATTCAGGAGCAACGAACCAAAACTTCGTCAATAGCAAGAAAGATTCGCCAGTTTCAGGGGAGAAACTGGGGATGGAATCCCCATCTACAAAAAGTACTTTACGCAACGGTGGGGCCAAAGATCGCGCTCTACGCCGCAGCCATCTGGGCCAGTTCTATGACGGCTCGCAAGAAACGACAGCTAACAATGCTTCAACGCCCATTTGCCCTTGGTCTGTGATGGGCATATCGTATTACTGCGACCAACTCTGCACAAATGCTAGCGGGACTAATGCCCCTACACATCCAGGCAGAACTTGAGGCCACTTATACACGAATTATTCATCTAAGAAAAGACGCCACATTCGGCATTTCTATGTACAGCCCAACGCAATATGAGCATCCATGTAATACAAAACACACGCATCCAGCTCTCAAAAACCTCGGCATACATGTCGACATCTCAAGAACACAACGCAGCTCAAGACCAAACACACGGCATAGCAGAACAGTGCTCTACACTGACGGGTCGAAATACGATAATGGAGTTGGAAGCGCATTTCTCCACGTACAGGATGGCAGGTGGTACACGAATGGAAAGGGTCCTTGAACTCCTACAATAGCATTTTTTAGGCTGAGGTGGTGGCCATTACGAGCGCCACTGAGTATGTCATTAACAACGACCTAGAAAATGCCAAGCTGTTCACTGACAGCATGTCTGCGCTATACGCATTAAGCAGTCACAACTACCCTTCCCCGCTTATAGCCAACCTTCAGAGGACTTTGCAAAGCAACCCACAAGTTCACATCGACATGATCTGTGTCAAAGCCCATGACGGTAATGTCGGGAACGACGCGGCAGACGCGCTTGCAAAGGAGGCGGCCAAGAACAACGATGCCAGAGCAGTTACTTTACCTGCACCTCCTTCACACCTCAAACAAAATCTGAGAAGGAAAGCAATGCAAATATGGCAGCAAGTTTGGGAGCAAGAAGTGACTGGCCGAAGAACTTTTGAATTCTAATCGAAAGTCTCTACTTAGCGTTTAATGACCATCTCGAAGATCGTATGTTTTATAACGGGGCACGGCGCTTTCCCAAGTTACTACTATCGACATGGTATTTATTTCCAATACAGACAACTGCGTATGCGGGGACGAAGGGACCCCGGATGCGTAATGGCAGACCGCACATTGAGTTGAACAGTGTTAAGAGAATTTCGCTTACTGCGCATGCTTGATAGTGTACCTTTGGCGCGGGGAGAAATATTGGCGACTAAGCATCCCTACGCTAGCTTATTCGTGATCTCCATGGCTGCCGAGTGTGTTCGAGTTATGTTCGAGTGATCGTATGTGTGAATGAGTGTCTACTATAAATTAAGCATAAATCTTATTCTGAACTACTTAGTATGCTTATGCACTAATTTTTGCATTTTCTTAATTCATATACTTAATTAGCATTATTACAAAATTAAATAATGTCTGTAATAATTGTAATTGAAACAATTGTATTTGAAATTTCACCTCTCTCATAATAACCACAATTGCCTAGTACATATTCATTAGCAAAGCATACAATTAAGTGCTTCACAGTATTATTAACATTTACTTACATCTTAACATTCCACTTCCAGAAACAACGGTCAAAATTTTTCAGCTGCCATTCACTGTGCCAATGCCTAAAATTAAAATAATGATTCAAGTATTGAAAAATCTTAGATCATAACTTGGTCATACACACAAAATATATTATTATTTTTATACCAATGAAATGATATGTTGTTCAGTGCAGACTGACTGATTTAACAACACGAGAGTGTCAATGGTTGTGAAATCACATCATAATAATAAGAAAATTTATAAAAAATGAAATAAGGGGTTATTTATTTAAATTTTACTAAGAATGATTATCTACTAACTGTATTTCATATATTCATCTCTGGTACACACTTTCCTCAAATTATCTTTGGCTACTATAGTCTGTATAGTCAGCTTGACAGATACAAGCAAATGATGATTGACAGTCATAATTGTTATCTTGCCTTCCTGCTACATGTGCAGTACATGTACATGTTTTCCTATAACTTTCATGATGGCATACAGACTGCAGAAATATACAATTTTATGAAGAACTAATTTGCAATAATATATAGCGCGCATGAAAACAATCTAAACATACTTTGTAATATTTAAGTGCAGTGTTATGTAATCATTGACGAAAAATTACATACATCAAAATATACTTTATTGTTGACTTTAATATTACTTTAAGATTATTAAAAATTATCATCAACTCCTACATGCTGTACAATCATCTGCCTTTTAAAAATAGAACTTGTTACATTTAATATTTCATCAGGTTTTCCTATTGAATAGATATTTGATAATATAACGAATTAAGTAAATTTAGACCAATCAAATTTTATTTTTACCAATTCTTTACAGTTATACCACAATTCATTACATTGCGAGTTCATTACATTATTTTATATCATATTAACTTCAACCAAAACATTTCAGCATATTTTGAGATAAAAGACCCAAGTACCTTGCATCAGTTTTAGCTATGATAAAATTACGCTGTAAATACTAATAGTTTTCTTTTTGAAGTTTCTTGAAAATGATGTTTCTTTTCGAAAGAATTAGAACAGTAAGGAAACAAATCATTCCTTAAAACTTTCTTAATGTTACATTATATAGAAATTTAGGAAATGTTAAAAAAAAGTTAATGAACTGTATATGTGTTAAAAAAGATGATACTGTGACATAATACATAAACATAATTATAAAATAACATATCAAATTTACTGAAATGGGAAAATATATACATACCTGAAAGCAATCTTGCAATAGCATTTGGTTTTAAGCTCTTGCGCTATCCACTGGGGCATTTGTATTTACGCTGACTTCCTTTACCCATTTTTTGCACTCTTCAATCGAATTTATACTTGATCGTATCATTCAGGTTTCCAGTTGTTGGAGCAGTACAGCAAAAAAATCGTATTTTACACAGTAAAACATTATACATTTAGATTACACTCTAGGAAGATTTAAACGACAGATTTGTTTACAATCAGATGGCGGTACTTCTACCATATACCGTATTTATCTTCTTTTCAAATCACGCCAACATAGTAATTACGCCAAATTTTTTTCTGGGCATGCGCAGTATGCGACATTCATTTAAAACTGTTCAACTCAATGTGCGGTCTGCCATTACGCACTCCGGTCTGCCATTACGCATTATCTCTTTCAATGTCCCTTGACGGCGAACTACCACCTGCCACATCCTGCAAACAACCTCACGGCCTTTCGCAAATTCCTGTCTAAGAACAGAGCGGCCATGAATAAAATATGCAAAATTATTCATACAATAGCGGCTTATGGCCAAGACATTTGCCTGCCACAGTAGCACAATGTATTCTACACCTATGTCCTTATATATGTCATCCGGACCTATACAACAACTTCCAGTATTTGTGCCCTACTGCTTTAAGAGTTTCACAATTATGTGTATTGGTGTATTGTGTCTATCTTTGAGTTTACAGTATCTTAGTGTGTTGCATTATGTACATTGACGCATCGTGCGATTACACGATCAGGTCTATTTGTAAATTACTATATTTATGTCTATTTAAAGTTTCAGCTACAGATATTTGCAGGGTCCGGACAGCACCAGAGTAGTCATTGTAAGCCGTCCGGGTGTCCGGCCGTGCTGTCACCTGTCACCTGCTTTAAGAGTCCAATAATTAGCGGAATGACAATAGTTAGCATCTACATGTTATGAATAAGTGTCGCATTCGGTGTACTATGTTTGACTTTTATGCTACTATATATCATGTTATATCTAATATGTGTATATTGCATCGATACTGTATCATGACACTGTTTTGCCAAATCCTCATGTTACAAGTAAGAGCTGCATTCAGTGTTTTGTATTTGACAACTATATTAACATTTATATAATATTCAACCTATTAAGCTAATATTAGTAAATATCCCCATTTGTATTGTGTTACATTTATAGCTATTGTCCTCCTATTTACGATTTCTATACAATATTATAATCGATGTAACTGTAATGTGTATCTGCTTTTAATGTATCTATATTAGGGTATTTGTACATGTGTAATTGCGTACTTGCTTTTGTATTGCAAATTTGCCTTTTTCTTTATTTTTTATTTTTTAATAAGTACCATGCAATGGTAGTAAGTATTAGTGCCAGCATATTGGTAAATATTATGTATTTGCGCATGTATACTTGTGTGTTAGCGATTGTATTGTAATAACTAGCATCAGCGTATCTGTAAATATCGTGTATCTGCTCCAGTCTTGTGCACTTGTAAGTATTGTAAATACCGCATCGGTGTAGCGCACGATTTTTTTTTAAACATATTCAATTGTTCACATATTTAGATATCAAGGGCATGTCTCCCAAATCAGAATGTACTGTTTATGAGCATTATCGTGTTAATGCTGTGTATTAATGAATGCTTAAATGCTATTGTATGTCCACGTGCTCTTTCTTCCCATCTCCTGTAATTACTCACTTTTGTTATTGTCATCCTTTTTCCTGCCTTCTCTCTCTGTTACTCTCCTATGTTTATTTATATTTATATGCATCTATGTACAATCACAGCATTATGTTATTCTATCACAAATGTAAAGCTGAAACCGCTCCAGTATGACACACCTCTATGTCTCAAATCATTATAAACTCCCGGTGGAGCCTTCTATGGCTCCAGGGAGTTGTTGCTTCTAAATAGGGGAGGACGTGGTATACATACCTGCTTACCTATGTTAGACACCAGGCGTCCCCGTCCTCCGTCACCTTTCACCTGTTGAAATATGTGCCTGAAGCGAGAACGACAAAGTGTCTACCAGGCAGGTAGGATATAATTCTGTTAACACTAGCACTTCGAGTACATAACGCGAGATTTTTTATTGTTGGGGTGATGTTTTCTTGCTCATGTAATGGATTAGATGCACTGTCCATCATCTGAGCATTGAAGCAACACTACACCGAAACGACGACTAATGGTATTCGTATGTAACTCCAAAGATTTCCCTGCTGGAAGTGCAGGGCTTTGGCTCAAAAATTCTTTAAGGCGGTCAAATGCCTGCTTCTGCATTAGCCCAAATTCAAATTCTACACTATTACGAAGCATATCACCCAATGGTTTGGCTATTTACGAATAAACAGGTTTTCTAAAATACCCTGTGAGACCTAGGAAGCTTTGCAGTTACTTGACGTACTTAGGTTGAGCAAAATTTTTAGCTTCGAGCGTCTTATTTGGTTATGAACGAATTATACCTTCTTCAATTAAATAACTAAGAAATTTAATTTTTCTTTTTAGGAATTGACATTTTTTAAAATTAATTTCTAGTATATAAGCTGCTTTTAAAACTCGTTTAAGTTTTCCTAATCCCTTTGTGTTGTCACGGGAAGGTATAATAAAATCATCCATGTAAATTATTATTTATTATCCGTTATTAATTCCCTGTATTATCCCTTATTAATTCTCTGAATACATTATAGATAAATCTTAAAAATACACTAGGACTTGAGAATGTAAGCGTTTAAATGACTTGAGAATGTAAGCGGCTACTCAGGAACAGCGAATGTAAGCGTTTTAATACATTAAGACCCGTCAGGTATTTTACCATTAAATTTATGAATTATGTTTTTATAATAATAAAACAAAAATTTGTTTTTTACAAATATAGAAACATAATAAACGAATATACATATAAAAATGAATAAAATTCGAAGTCAGTATGTTTACATTTCAGATCATACAGTCTCTTCTGTATTTCCAATTTTCTGCCTTTTTATCAAGAAGGTATCCAATGTAATTTACGTTTTCTTTTTGCGTTCTATAAGAAGTTGTTGGTAAGTGGATAAGGCATACATACACTGTAAAAAAACAGGTCATTCTTTACAGGCAAAAGTTTTGTAAAGTTACAGAAATCAAAAAGTTACACAAGAATTTCCTGTAATGTGAACAGTTTCAAAGCGATCTGTGGCGACTACAGATGAATTGGATGTAGCATTACAGATAATGTTTCAGAAACCGCGCGGAAGAATCACGTGACTGACTGGAGATCAGCCAATCAGGAGAAAAGTGTTTGAAAGCTAGTCGTAGAAAAAAACATGGCTGAAATCCTGTTAGTTGTATAACGGAGGTAAGTAAGAAAAATTTTACAATTACTGTTTGAAATATTTTTTGTTTATTTTATGCAGATTATCCTTATGCACTTTGCACTGGTATATGTGTTGAGTAAGTATTTTAACGTTTAAGCTTTGCTATTAATTAATATCGGTGTTCGTAATGTCTAATGAGTTGAAAGAGTACAAAATATTTATTCTAAATGCAGATCTAATAGTAGTATTTTGTCATTGTGCATCCGATAAATTACGCCTTAAATTGACCGTATTATTTATAACTAATTATTCCAAAATTTAATCACTATTGTGGTATTTAATTGAAATAGTAAAAATTAATCATTGTTAGCGTTCGTTTGCAATCGTCTGACCAAAGAACGTTTGACATCTTTTTCCCGGCAGGCCTTGCGAGAAAGATTTATGTAAACATTTAGAACTGAATGGTAATGTATATATTATTTGCTTATTAGATTTAGTTTATTCTTTTTCCTACGGTTACCTGATTAATTATACATGGTTTATAACTACTAATATGTATTATACTAATATGTTTATGTACGAGATGTGTTATGAATTAAAATTACAAAAACTTGAACAACACGGCCTTGCGAGAATCTCGTTTATTCTTTAGTGTAATAATATTATTTTTTCAGTGGTATTAATTTCTTACTTACAGTGTCTCACAAAAGTGATGGGACACTTGTGCTTTACAAAAGGAAACTGCAATAAAATAAATTTAAAAAACATGTAAAATTTTTTGTGGGTGTGTTTCATACTTAAATTTAGTAACAATTATTACATAACATACATTTTCTCAAAATATTAAAATATTAATTTAATAAAAATACAATTGTTTAGAGCGGAGCAAAAAATGGCTCACATAAGTGATGGGACACTTACTTTTCCATCAAATATTTATCCAAAAATTTTACTTTTTAAAAGGTTTTAATATTTTGTTGGATTTCCTTTTACTTTTAAAACATGATTTAATCTTCTTGGGATGGATTCGACTATTTTTTTTTTTTTTTTTTTTTTTTTTTTTTTGTGTGATTTCCGGAGTGATTTTACCCCATTCATCTTGAAGCACCGATTTTAATTGTTGTTTTGAAGAAATGGTGTGTTTGCGAATTCTTGATTCCAATTCTTGCCAAATATTCTCTATGGGATTTAAATCTGGAGATTGTGGTGGTGTTTTTATTATTTCAAGACAGTTATACAGCAGCCAGAGTCTAACGTTCAAAGCACTGTGCTTGGGGTCATTGTCCTGGTAAAATTTAAAATCGTTATGAAGGTTCAAATTTCGTGCTGAAGATTTTAAATTTTGATTTAAAATGTCAATATACTTGTACTGATCCATTATACTGTCAATAAAAACAAGATTACCAACTCCAGCGGACGACATACACCCCCATACCATAACTCCTCCTCCACCATGTTTTACTGTTGGCACCAAGTTCTGTTTGCGAAATTCTTCCCTGGGTTTTCTCCAAACCAAGATTCTACCGTCAGAACCAAATATATTAAATTTACTCTCATCAGCAAATATAACTTCATTCCAGTAATCAGAATTCTTATTTATGTTGCATTTTGCGAAAGCCAGTCTGAGTTTTCTATTCTTTTCACTTACGAAGAATTTTTTCCTGGCTGCTCTACCGTGATATCCAGTAGATCAAATTACTCTTCTAATAGTCTCAGAATTAACAATTACTCCATATAATGCTTGTAAATCAGCAGCAACTTTAGGAGCACTCACTGTTGGATTTTTTTTTTTAATATTTCGAACGATAATTCGCTTTATTCCATTGGATAGCTTTGATGGTCGGCCAGGTCTTCTTTTATTCTGAATCATATGATTCTTTTTATATCGTTTAATGATATTGAAAACTGTTGAATGACTGAAGTTAACTGTTTCAGCAGTTTCTCTAATAGATTTTCCACGTTCAATATGCAAATTAATAACTAATTTTCGAATTTCAGGCAAAGTTTCTTTTCGTTTAGCATTTAATATTTTGAGAAAATGTATGTTATGTAATAATTATTACTAAATTTAAGTATGAAACACACCCACAAAAAATTTTACATGTTTTTTAAATTTATTTTATTGCAGTTTCCTTTTGTAAAGCACAAGTGTCCCATCACTTTTTTGAGACACTGTATATTACTTACTTATTTTATATTTCCAAAATGAAGTAATTATATTGATTAAAAATATGTCGCATCATACTTTTCGTAATTAGATGTTACTTAATTATTCCATATATTTTAATATACCAATATCAACAGGCGAATGATGGAAATGACCTAAAATATTTTTTCTAAAAATTCCTTAAACTAGTTATAAACGAAAACTCAAAATGCGTACATTATTTCCAAAAATATCATTTCATTAATATTTTATAAATGACAAAATTTATTTTATTGTGTATATAACTACCATTGCATACTTATAAGTTTTTAAACATTTAATGTAGAATTTATATTTATGTTTATTTTATTTTGCCCAGTTTTAATACAGTTTTGAAGTATGATAGTCTTGTTACTAGGATAGCATAAATCTGCTGATACAAGTTTAATTCATTTCTTGACGAATGTTTCTCTTATTCATATAGTATAAGAGCCCACCAGTAGACGAGCGGTAAAGTCGCTGAACACTGGTAGTTCGGTCCGATTTTCGAATCCCGTGAACTCAAAATATCTGTATTAAAAATTAAATTAATAGTTATTAAAAATTAAGTAAATCTTAAACACCCATTTCCTCGAAAAAATTCCAGAAAGGATTAAGCATGATTTAAATCGCAATAATAAATGAAGGCGTTATCTTTGTTGTTGCGAAGTTACGTTTCCCTAGATTGGCAACAAATTCACTACTGTGCTGTTTGAAATGTAAACAAGCAATGGCAAAATTATTAGGCTTATTAGGCTTAGTCAAAAAAATTATTAAGCTTAGCGGCACTTAAACAACTTTTAAATTGTTGATAATTATAAAAATATTGCATACAGATTTACTAAAGGCATAAAAACCTTAATCGGAAGATAAAAACAACATAATTCAATCATTTTTTAAGCAAAAAATGTACAATTTACAAACATATAAGAGTAAAGAAACTGAGATCACTGAGCCGGGTAACAGAGTGGATATATATATAATTATATTTATATACGTTTGGTGCGGCCGATTGCAACCAAAATACGAGGTGCACATCTAGATGTTATAGCAATCCTATATACAAAATTTCAACGTTCTGAGGCTACTCGTTTTTAAGTTATGCGAGATACGTACGTACGTACGTACATGCGTTCGTACAGACGCCACGAAAAATTCTCTTCAGAATTCATTTTAAAGCAGCTTTATAATTTTTTTGGAGGCAAAGAGTCTTTTATTCTGTCCTTACGTACAGATATCACGCAAAAACATCGTTAAATTGCGTTCGGTAGCGGTCAAAATGGATATTTTCGTTGAAATATGCTGCCTGAATCTTTTCGCGATTACAATGCTTCCTTTTTACTTCGTACAAGGAAGTAAAATATTCATGAATGAACTAGTAACTATCATAATATGATTTAAAAGATACCTAAATTCCAATAAGAATGCTTAGTAATATTAACATTTCAGTATCTGATGATAATAATTTCATTCCTATTTTCCTATACCTTGAGTTTCACCCTTATTATTGTCCACTGCAACCCCCTAGACCTCAAAGCATTTAATGGATCTGGAACTGCAATTTGTGTCGTCCTCTACAGCATGCAAGTTATCACCGTTCAGTTTGTACTACCACGAGCAATGATCTTCAGAATTACCGTATTGCGTTGCATATTCCACCCCACCCAGCTTTAGAACCAGATTCTGAAAATTAAAAAAACTATTTGCATAATTTCCCCCCTTTTTAATGCATTCAGCAAATGAACATTCCAAGATTTTAAAATGGATTTATCGACATAATGATTGTTTCCATCATACTAACAAAGGCAAACTTTTGCACACTAAACACCCCGTTGAACCTTTCTCTTCTAACTGTTGAATATTATGTCAGCCTAATACAAAAAATGACCTATGATAGTGAAAGCAAATACCAATTGCCATTCACTGAGCAATTTTGCCATATCAGTTGCATATTCACCTTCTCTAATTATTTATGTATGATCTGAGGCCTAAGGAGTTGAAAGAACAACAATGAGAATGAGAGAAATTGAAATTATAGAGAAGTAGAAATGAGATAACTTATTAGATGTTGCAGTTATGTGTATTCTTATTGAAATATAGATTTATTTTAAAGAAATAATATTGTGATAGTAGTAGTTTATCCATGATTACTTTTCATTTGTTATATTCCTACCGTGATTGTGTCTTTTGGGAATTATTCACCTAATTTCCCCTCTCAATTTTCGGAAGATAAAATTAGTAAAAATAAGTGGGAATATGGCATCAAGAGCATTAGATATCCCCATTTTCTTGAAGCTGTTCACTATTATTATTTCATCTATGATAGGCCATGCACCCAAAATCCACTAGCAAATCAGTTAGTAAGATGAAAACGACCACTACGCGGACGAAAAATTTAGGGTAACTCGTTTTGTGAGCGCCTTAGAAGACAAACATTACCTAAATCATTAAAACAATTTCATAATCCTGTGCTAAAAGAAAGCTAGCTAGGACGAAAATGTTGTCCAAGTCCCAGTGATTCATTTGGAACAATATGTAATATTGTTTTACAAATTTAAGGTAATAAATATATTTTTCAAATTCTAGAACAGTTCGAGAAATTTATTCAAGTTATGAATTCTGAATATAAGTATAACTAATTAGTTATTTTATGAGGAATGCTGGTTAAATTTAAAAAGTCATTGACTGAGGTAGCTTGTTGTAATGAGACGGTTCACTGTAATCCAGTTTTTTAAAGAATTTAAGCTTTTCTTAATTACTTAAGATATTATAAAGAAATATGATTAAAAGTGTTATATAAGCACATGTTTAAAACATCTATTAAAATAATTTTTATACACTTTTTAAGAGCATAATTATGATTTTAAAAGAAATGCTTTTTTCTTTATTTAGGAGACATGGTTTACATGTGCAAAGAGGGAAAAACCATTCATTTTTTCCAAGAAGTCGAAACGAATTTTTATGAAATGTTATATTGTGTTATTTTTTAATTATTTCTTTTTTCAGGTTTTATGTAAAGTTTATGAATTAAGTAATAAATTACTTTTACTTCTGTATTTTAATTAGCATATTATTTGCTTCATAGTGTTTCACAATAAAATTATAAATTCAATAAACTTTCTTAATTAACATGCTATAATATATATATATATAGGGTATAAAGTTTGTTTTCTGATGTCACATACATATATTTCACAATTTTGTAAGCAAATCTCGAAATTTATAATAACTAGGAATAATTTTTTAATATCACTTTCTAAATGGTAAGTATTAAGCTTAGATTTATTATATATCATGTTTGTAAAAATTTATAGGTAAACTTAAAAATGCATTAAATTTTAAACTAAACTGAAGTATTAATTTTTTAAACAAATTTGTTAAAGGCTTGTATTAAGAATTTTAATGGAAGCCAGGCTTTAAAAATTAACGTGAGTTGGTGAAATTTTATGCTTATTTAAAAAGCATGAGATTAGGTTTTTAATGAAAGACTTCTGTCTGTTAAATCAAAGGAAATTATTTGAAGGTAAGGTAAAAAAAGTTATGCATTTACCACCTATTATTTCAAACAATAGCAGACTGTTGACTAACACTGAGCTGAGTGCAGATAAAAATAAAAAGATTAGTTGGACGTTGTGATTCAAGCATATGAACAAAATTTTGAATTCCTTGTAGTAACAAAATGTAGTTCATTGCTATGTTGAATTCTTTAATTTACTGAAAATGTCATTTTTTAGAAGGAGAGAATATAAAATTTTTGAAACATGAAGAACAGCTGTTCTGAGTTCTTCATAGAAATATTTCACAAAATGTCTTTTACTGTAATAATATGATCATATCAACATGCAACACGTTTACTCATATATGTTAAAGCTAAAGCAACATGTGTCTATTTTAGCTAAAATTACTAAAAAGGAAGTTCTAGAACATATCTTATTAATTGACACTAAAACATGCAAATAAAACATACTGTTTTTTTTTCAGCTGTTTTACAGGGCAACTATAAATTCCAGAAGCCTTTCCATTATTTTATGTTGTAGAGACATTAGGATTTTTTGGAAAAGCCGGAGAGATGAAAAATATGCAACGCCTTCGCCGGGAATCGAACCGTGGACCTCTGGAATACCAGCCTAGTGTGCAGAACCACTACACCAAGAAGGTGGGAGAAATACCTTATAATGTAAAGGATATACATGTGATTTAATAAGGAGTAGCACATCAATTTGAGCTTTTAAATTGTAAATTAATCAAAATGATAATATGAAAGGCCTTTCAATAATATAAGACATAAGTTTCTCTTCATAAAACAAAAGTCCTCTGCAACAGAATAATGCTACTTTTTGAAAAAGAACATTGAATGCTGTTGAAATCACCTGTTTTAAATTAATGCTATTCTGAGGTCAAATTGGCTAATTCAAAAAGCCAAATTATTATGCTTCACTTGCATATATCTGTATGTATATCAAGCAAGGTAGTAATTACAATATTGAATAACCAATTTGGTCTAGAAAACATCTTGCGCAATATGCTGCAAAATAAGTAAAATAGAAATTGTAGTAAGCTCGCCTAAAAGTTACCAGGAGCTTTTCAAGGGAAATTTAATTTGTTTGAACGTCGAATCAAGCTAACCCCATTACGCGTTTCGCCGAAATAGACAATTGAAACTTTTACGCTACAAAAATTTTTTTAAATTTAGACAAAGTGTCTTGGAAAATTTTAATAGTCTCAATTCTCTGTTCCAATTTTCCGACGCGTCCACACAAAATGACACATTAAGGTGTTAAAATATGTAAAAACTATTCCGAAACATCTTAAATCAAAATCAAAATAAAAATAAAAACAAAAATAAATAGCGGTTTGCTATTAGTCCTAAATATACAAAAACATACGGGCAGGGCCTGCTAGCTTAAAGATTAACAATTTTACATATTTTAGAAATCTGTAATGAAAATCTGTAATTAAAAGAAAATAAAAGAAAATTAAGATGATAACCAACAAAGTGGGTCTTGCTAAGATCAAGAAAAAGTAGTAACAAAAGAAATAAAAAACTGACCTGTGGTGATGCAGAGCTCCCCCTCTTAAAACTAGTTGAAAAGTAGTTGTAATTCCCTTCTGTGTACTTCAGTTGTGTGACGTATTTAGGGGGGAGCGAAGTTCTGTGGGCATCAGCCAATACGAAGAGATTGTCCGTTAGCTGCAACTCGTCTCCTATTATCGAAGGGGGTCGGAAAACTCGGAAAAAACGTGAAAAGATTTCAAAATGGCGTCTGACATGTAGTTGGAAGAAAAAAATGTGACTGAAAGTGAAAATGGCTAATTCAGCTAAAACTACGAAACTTGGCCACTAAAGCAAGAGTAAAAGGAAAAAACAGTCATTTGTCGTTCTAAAATTACCGCTGAGATTCAGCGAGCTTACTGAGTAAGCAGTTGAAAGATCTAGGAAAATCTGCCGAGCGAGGCACACAGGCCGACACGCGCTGTTCTAAATCTCTACCTAGCAATATTGTGACATGTCTATGAGTCATATCTGTATGTATATATATATATATATGTACACTGCTAAGAAAAAAATGGGACAGTGCTATATCTCCCGTTCTACTGAGCCGATTGACAAAATTCAAACTGCGTTTTTCATGTCTCGAAAGCGCGACTTAAAATATATATAAGATTTATATATAGCACTATTCTAACATAGGTATTTTGACACAAAATCGGACTTTTTCTGAAATAACATACCAATTTTTTTACATATTTCGATTCTACGACTCAAATTATGCCAGAATACCAAGTTTTGTAAAAATCGTACGACTAGTTTTTAAAATATTAGCTCTCAAAATTTTAGCTCCTCAATGTTAATTGAATTTAGCAAATATTTATTAATATCTCTTTTTTTATTAAACTTTTTTGATTTTTTCTCTCATTTTTCGAAATTTAGGTTCATTCCAAATAAAATTTACCCATTTTTTTGTTTTATTTTTTAAATTTCTATTTTTAAATAATTTTTATAAATTTTTCGAAAAAAATTTTGAATTATAACCTATAAAATTTTTACCATCACCATAAAGTAGGTGTATTTTTAAGCATATCTGCAAAAAATTAGACTTTTTTATTCAAAATTTTCTAAGATATACACGAATTTACATATTTTCGCGTTTTGAAATTTGGCATCTTTTTTTTGAGCGATAATAACGCCAAATGTGGTCTATGGATTTTTGTTACACTGAATTGCCACAGCTATTTTTAACCTTAAATTTCAAGTAAAATTTTACGGATAATTAATTACATAAAATTTTTTCCCTCAATAAGGCGTAATAAATATTTATTAATACTATGAAAAGCTATTTTTTAAAATTATAGATGATATTATTCAATTTTTTAACAATTTTTTTAAATTTCTCTCTTTTTTCCTTTTTTTTTTTTAAAAAAAATAAGAGTACATTTTTCTAAGAGTAAATTTTTACCTTCGGCGTTTTATCGTCTGCTACTTTACTTAGTTTAAATTGAATTGTCTAAAACTGAGAATTTTCGTTTAATGTTTATTTGAATTTTATCAAAATATTTTATGACATTAACTGCATAATTTATTTCTAAACAAACTGTTGCTAATTCAGCTGAAGTGGCTGAAAGAGCGGCTGATACTATCATCCATATTTTTAAAGAACAGTATATTTTTATAGAAACATAAGATTTAGAATAATCATTTTTACGAGTATAAAAGTCAAATTATGATATAAACATACAACCCTCTAGAGTCTGAATTAATGGAAGTTCTTGGTTATGTAGAAATGATCTGCAGCTACTTAATGGCTGGATAAGTCAGCAGGTTTTGTGGACAAGTAAGAATAATTATATAAACGACACCCAGCATTCTGGATTCAATTGACAACGAGGATACGATGTTTATTAAATGAATTTAAGAAGTTTTAAAACATAAAAAATCATTTTTTATCCTAAAATGTATTTTTGTGCGTAGCGTATTTTCATTATATCCTTAAAATTCTAATTTAGAATGTAAATGTCAAGAACTGAATCCTAATCATCAGTAATATAATAAGTAATTATTACGGTTATTAATAAATTCTTCTTATAAAATAATTGCAAATATTTCAAAAAACTTTCTGTCTGAATGCAAATATTTTTCTATGCAAAATTTTTAATTTTATATTAATCAAGATTGCACACGATATTATTTATTTGCACTTCAGTTTTTACCATCAGCTCTAGTAGAAGTTACAAATCAATTATATTTAATTAAGGATTGGATTGGATTATTTAATTATGGCAAAGCACACGAGGGCTATCTGCCTAAAGGGAGGGATGCCTTCGTGGAGGACTTTCTAAGGTAAACTGGCTCGTATACACGTCACACATGGGGAAAACCACGAGAACGCACATGCAGCCAGCCTGTTTGCGGGATTCGAACCTCAGACCGAACTACCAGTGCTCAGCGTCTTTACCGCTCGGCCGCTGGTGGGCTATTTAATTAAGGAATGACCATCTAAATTTAGAAACAGCGTACCGTAACAGCAATTCAATTATTGGCGCCGTATCTTTCATGTTACTCACGATTGGCAAGCTACATGATTTTTAATGAGTATTCGGGTTTGGCTAGTAACTTCACTTGGAAATCGCGCTTAAACTAGGTTAGTTGGTTATTTGAACATAGAAAGAACATGGGAGCTATTTGGTTAAGATGCTTTCATAGAGAACCTTTGTAAAGAGAACCTAAAAAACTACGAAAACCAACCATGCAGCCTGGGTAAGACTTCGCAACAAACAATTAGTATTTAACAATCTTCAAATGCTAGGCAACTGGTGAGGCTCCAATTAAATCTCCAGTTTAATATTTTATTTGTAAATATTTAAAATATTGTTGTATACCTAGACACAAAAAGTAGAATTTAAGTTTTGTTAACTCGGTTAGTAAACTACCAAGCCGTAGTGCAAATGAATATTCAATTTCTTTTGCAATAATTGTATTCACTTAATATTCTTGGTGTGGTGTATTTAATTATGGCAAAGCACACTAGGGCTATCTGCCTAAGAGGAGGGATGCCTTTCGTGGAGGACTTTCTAAGTGAAACTGGCTCGTATACACGTTATACATGGGCAAAACCACGAAAACACCCATGCAGCCAGCCCGTTCGCGGGATTCGAACCTCGGACCGAACTACCAGTGTTCAGCGACTTTACCGCTCGGCCGCTGGTGGGCCTTAACAGTCTTGGAATATGAGCTAAAGAAGGAACGTTCTCGAAAGATTAAAGAAGTTTTTAAATCCAGTGATATAAGGTTTGTCTTACAAGCTCAGGATCAAAACGATTCTGCAATTGCCCCAGTAGTTGACTTGGAAATGGCTGTGAATTAAGCAGATGACTTTTAATCTTACGTTTTCAGTCAGACAACGTATTCCAAATGTTTTGTATTGCATGATAATGTATCTTTTCATTATTCAATAACCAATCGGAGAACCGCTTGTGTTCCGAAAATAAGTATGTGTACTCAATCGTCCTGCATGTTTTTCAAATTTGTCTTCTTGTGATATTTTTCTTTCCCCAAAACTAAAGTTGCCTCTCAAAGGAAAGTTTTTGATATTGAAGAGACAAAAGGAGTATGACATCTATTTTAGAGGCATGTCAAAAAAAGATCTCTACAAGCCTTCTCTTTCATTACATGTTGTGCAGTCAGACAAAAAGTTGCATCAGCGTAAATTCTATAATCTATTTTTATTACACTTTGATTACTTTATTAACATACAGTGAATATATACTAAATCTTTTACTTCAGCTTAAGTAATTCGGAATTGTTGTCGGAACTAGGACTTAGAAGATAAGTCAAATTAAATATTTCAATAACCCAATAAATTCAAGGTCGAATTTCAATATTTTATTTTCGAAGGGAGGGGAAATGTTTTCAGTTTTGGTCCATTATCCTAAGTATATTTGCTTCGATTCTTTATTTTTCCATAAAAGCGAAAAATTTACTTAGTGTATACATATAACGCGTAGCTTCAAATGAAAATTTAATAATATACGGAGTGGTTATAATTAAAGTTCCACATTGAAATGGTCATAAAACGAAAACTACTGGATCAAGTGTTATCAAACCTGGTAATCGTGTAAAGGTGGTCATAGGAATTTATTTTTCGCCAAAAAAAGAAAGTTCCAAACCTCACCACCAGGGGGGAAATGGGGCTGTACGCAATATTTTTAAGCGAAATATGGGTCGGAATCTAACTTAGCCTTTTGTTACACGGGTTTATATGTTGTATACCCTTAAGAAATTTTGAAGTAAGCAAATTACCATTTAAAGGCGTTAAATTCGATAAACGTTGAGTGCGCCATCCGTGTAAGTGAGAAATTCGTCCGTGAAAACCACGAATTAGCGATTAGAAAATGTGAGATCGCAAATCACTCGCACAAGTGCGTACAATCTGGAAATCGTTTTCTTACAGATCGCTAATTTGTAATTTTTGAAGCCTGAATTCGGCCCTAAAACATGAAGATACTGATTCAAAACGCTTTTAATCGATTTGGACCAAAGAAATCCCTCATGTTATCTATCTAGTCCCATTGCATTCTCCTACTGCATTCGACTGCATAGCAGTCATTCCACACCGTTTAGTGTTGAATGACAGCTAGTTTTATAACTGAACCATTTTTTTCTGAAGAGCAGTCGACAGCTGGACCACTGTGATTGCAGCTCACTTAGAGTCAATGTTAAAATGTTTCGTGATACATGAACTGCAGTAACGTCGCATTTTAGATACAGTAAGACCCTGCTTAACGCTGTTTCGTTTAGCGCTGTTTCGGTTTAGCGCTCTTTTATTTCAACCCGGGGATTCCACGAAATCGCTCGCAGCATACGGGGATTCCCCGAAATATTATGCAGCGATAGGTTTCAAATACATATCCGAAAGAGTGTACTTGTATTTCTTGTTTGGTGCGGTATTGTACAGACATATTTTGAAGGGGTAAATGTGGAAGATGTCGAAGAAATAATTCATGAAGCAGCGGCTAGTCTTTCTAATGATGAGCTCAAGGAATTAACTGAACAAGAAGAAAACAAAAGTGTTGACAGCAGTGATTCAGAAGAAGAGCAAAAAGAACTTTCGATGGCGTTCGTAAAAAGGAGTTTGTCTACCATAACTGAAATAATGGATCAATTCATTGAAAATGATCCGAATTTTGACAGGAGCTCAAAAGTAAGGCGTGGTGTTAGAGATGCTCTATCCGTTTATGAAGAACTTTTAAGAGAACAACGCAAAAGAAAAAGGCAAACAACATTAGATGCTTTTGTCACAAAAAGGCAGAACACTGAAAACGCGGAAGGCTAACTAAATATGACTGACTTAGAATTTTATTTGTTTTTTTTTTAAGAATATTCGTTTTGTTATTTATATTTTGTTTTTATTTTTGCAAGAAATAATAATGTGGTATTAATTTGGGCTTTAAGAAATAAATGTTTGGTTTTATTTTTATTAAAAAACATACTTTTTAAATTTAATACCTAACCAATTTCCTAGCCATCTTCCCCTAACCCCAATATTTACATGTAAAGATAGCCTCGTTTAGCGCTGTTTCGCATTACGCTCTACTTTGATGGAACGTAACCCCCGATTTAAGCGGGGTCTTACTGTACTCAGATTTTTATGCAGGTCTGGGCCCCACCTCACGTGTGTCGCACAGTTACTTAGGCAACATTTCACGAATGAACGTCTTATAAGCCAACACTTCCCCTCTTCCCACCAGACCTCAAACTCTGTGAATTTTAGCTGTGGGGTTTTCTCAAAAGCACTTTTTATGGTGATGATCTAAACAATTTGGCAGAAATGAAAAATGTGATACACTGACATGTCCGTAACATTCCTCCTGATATGCTAAGAGCTGCTGTTGAGAATGCAGTAACAGGATTTAACTTGCTTTCGGAAAATGCTGGACGCTACATTGAACATGCTTTGTAACACGTTTCGAAAAATATTAAACACATTTTAAACAGATGTTTTCGTGTCTTATTTCATTTAACAATACTGTATACAGCGCCATTTTTCCCCTGATGGTGAGTTTTTGAACTCTTTTTTTTCCGCCGAAAATATATTCCCATAACCTCCTTTACACGATTCCCAAGTTTGATAACATTTGGTCCGGTAGTTTTTCTTTTATGATCATTTCAAATTGAAACTTTAATTATAACCACCATGTAAATTAAACTTTAAAAGTTTGACAGTTTGGTTCAAGTCCCAGCTTTAAAAATATATATATAAATATAATCTTTTATATTAATCCTCTTAGAAAGAATGTTTTAAGAAGCTAATTTTTCTCTCGCGTTATAGACTGTATAAAAAAACATGATCTTTAGTATGATTTAGATTGTTTCAGCCGATATAAGAATCGGGTTACTCGGTAGTACAGAATAAACCCTGCTGGACTGTTTTATTTCTTTGTCATTTAGCAAAAATCTTTTAATTAAAATATTTTTCCTTTGGACTTCGCTTTAAACTTTATTTATAGCTAAAATGACTAGAAAATGAAAAGCTGTCTTTAGCTGAAACGCAATTCATATAATTGATATTTTAAAAAATTGACAAGAATGCAAAATGTTAGGAAGTCTAACAGTCGAAAAATCTTAATTTTCTTGTGTGAGCACTGAAAATAACTGTAGAAGGAAAGAAGAAAATTAGGGAGAAAAGTAAGCAAACATTTTCAGGGAAATTCGGCTGTCAGACGTACCAAGATGTTCAAAAAGTTGGATGCTTTCGAATATACTTTCAGAATACTTCAAAGAATTTAGGTGTTCAAAGAGAAAACACTTGGACGTGTACACCAGCAAATACCATCAATTGAGCTTGTGTTAACAGAAAAGACAAAACGATATCATTGCAAATTAAAGTGAAGAGCGACTGGTTTTAAACTATATGGTTGTGTAAATTACGTTATAGAACATCATATCGTATCATAAATGGTGAATCCCATGATTTTCTCAGTCGAATTATTTGAAGATTCAGGAGTTTATCCAGTGATGTATGTAGATGTCACCTAAAGATGTTTTTTTTCCCTTCCTGATGAAGCAGCGGCCGAGCGGTAAAGTCGCTGAACACCGGTAGTTCGGTCCGAGGTTCGAATCCCCCGAAAGGGCTGGCTGCATGGGCGTTTTCGTGGTTTACCCCATGTGTAACGTGTATGCGAGCCAGTTTCCCTTAGAAAGTCCTCCAGGAAGGCATCCCTCCCCTTAGGCAGATAGCCGTAGTGTGCGTTGTCATAATAGAATAAACCAAAACCTTTGGATGAAACCAGTCTTTCCTTTCATCTCATACCTTCAAAATGTTTAGCCTCTAAAGACTGATAAAGGCTCTGACGAAATACTTCGTGAAGAACTTTCTAAGGGAAACCAGCTGTCATACGCGGTACACATGAGAAAATCCACGAAAACGCCCATGCAACCAGCCCGTTTACCGGTGTTCGAACCCCGGAGTGAACTACCAGTGTTCAGCAACTTTACCGCTCGGCCGTTTGTGGGCCTTTATGAAATGGAAGGCGATAACTTTATTTAAAATGATTGTCAAAAATACCAAAATGTTTCGAAAAGTTGGATACTTTTCAATATACTTTCAGAATGCTTAAAGAAAAAGAGAAGAAAAATAATTTTTTTCGTAAAATTTAGTATACGTATTTTTTTTTTAATTTAAAACTTTTCAATCTTATGATATTTGATTCTTGCGATTTCAAAAATAAAATATTTGACTAAAATATGAATAACATTTTAAGAAACCAAATGTAGGATAAAATTGTGTAAAGCAATGATAAAACTGTTTAAAGCAGTGTATGCAAGTCATCCTAAGTTAAAATATCGGTTATACATCTCTCTTATTTATATATATTTTTTCTGAACGGAACATTGAAAGGCGTGTAAAACTGCGCTTTACTGTAATTTCTCTTTTAATATAGTATGCAGTTTTCAAACGCATCGTAGTCTGGGTTACAAAGTATTCTTCCGAAAGAAACGCAGTTCAAATAAATAAAATCAAATTCTGGAAAAGTGATATTAATAAATATATTTAAAATGCTCAGTTCGAAGGAATAAATAGAAAATTTTAAAACAATTATCTGAAGAGACAATGCAACACAAACAATTAAAATAAAAGTATAAAAATTTAAAAATGACCTAAAATAATAACTATGACGAAAATATATATATAAAGAAAAGTATTTGAAAAAAATAAATAAATAAACGCTGCACCTTTATTTACGCAGTTCGAATAGGTAAATAGAAATTTTTAAAACAGTTATTCGAAAAAAAAAAAAAAAAAAAAACGTGCAACTTAAACAATTAAAATAAAATTCGAAAAAGAAATAATTACTTAAAATAATAAGTTATAATTAAAAATATAATTTAAAGAATATTATTTGGAAAAAAGGAACGATGGTGACTTTTTTTCCTCTCACGGGAAAGGAAACTAGGTTGCCATATATTAAGAAGTTCGCCAAGTAAAGTATTCTTGGCGCAAACTGACAAAAAAGTGCCAACATAAATTTGTGAATTTCTCCGTAAATTTCGCTCCAAATTTTACAAAATTTCATATATAGGCGTAATTTGAGTCGTAGAATCGAAATTTGTAAACAAATTGGCATGTTATTTCAGAAAAAAATCCGATTTTGTGTCAAAATATTTTTTTAGAATAGTGCTATATATAAATCTAATATATATCCGAAGTCGCGCTTTCGAGACATGAAGAACGCAATTTGAATTTTGTCAATCGGCCCAGTAGATCGTTAGATATAGGACTGTCCCATTTTTTTTTTTTTTTTTTTTTTTTTTTTTTTTTTTTTTTTTTTTTGAGCAGTGTACATACAGATATTCTTTTACTCAAAACATATTGATTGAAGTATATTTCATAATAATAAGCATCATTTTAGACAAAAAAATCTATTATGGTCATATCCTTTAGTATTTCACCTATGAAAAATATATTCTGCATACATAATTACTTAATGGAATATTAGAAGGAAATAATCTGAAATCTTTACAGATACAACGATTGGAATTTTACAGAAGAAAAGTATCTTCTAGTCACATAATAACTTGCTGTAATAATACAAGCAAATAACCTGTAACGGTTACAGATAGATCTGTTGAGATTTTACATGAGAAAAACATGTTCTTTTTACATAATTATTTGCTGTAACATTACACGCAAATAGTCTGTAACCATTATAGATAAATCGTTTGGGATTTTACGTGAGAAAAACATGTTCTTTTTACATAATTATTTGCTGTAATATTACATGCAAATAATCTGTGACCATTACTGATATATCGTTTGGGATTTTACATGAGAAAAATATGTTCATTTTACATAATTATTTGCTGTAATATTACACGCAAATAATCTGTAACCATTACAGGCAAAATTCTTGTAAAGTTACAAAGAATACACCTGTTACTGTTACTCAAATAACCAATGGCATCCCAGTTTCCATGAGTTTTCTTAGTAACCTTACAGATTTTTTTTTTTTTTACAGTGTAACACCCCGTTTTGCCTTTGACCTCCTGTCAAAATTTGGGTCATTTTCAATAAATTGGTCCATAATTTCTGTTATAGTGGTCAAATTGGTTTTTAGAAATGCTGTTGAAAGTTCTGTTTGCTCTTCTTCAGAATCACTATTTTCAATATTTTTTTGTTCGTCTTGGTCCGCTATTTCCTTGAGCTCGTTATTAGAAAGACTTGCTGCTGTTTCTTGCATTATTTCTTCGACATCTTCCATATTTACTTCATCTAAACCGGTTTGTTTCACTAATTCCACTATTTCTTCCATTATTTCATTCATATCGACAGAGTGTCCAGTGTCACCGCCCTTGCTTAGATCTGACCAAATGTTCTTTTACACCCCTTTCAAACATTTTTCTGTTACCTTGTAATATCTAGAGGCCCCAACTTGTTAGCAAACTGTGGTAGTAATTGCTACTAAGTGTGAATTTACACAGATATGTAAGAAGGGTTTAAAGCCCTTTTTATTCATTTTTTAAATAACAAATGCGTTCACTTGATGCTCACAAACTACGCCGACCCGGCGGTTTAACTGAAACAGAACGTAGAACTGAAAAATAATAACTGGATGAATAAATAGCGAGATCACTATACACGAGGCTCTGAGATCTTAAACTAACCTAACCGCGTTCTAAAATTACCGCTGAGATTCAGCGAGCTTACTGAGTAAGCAGTTGAAAGATCTAGTAAAATCTGCCGAGCTAGGCACCCAGGCCGACACGCGCTGTTCTAAATCTCTACCTAGCAATATTCATGTTCGCGGTTCAAGTAGCAGACCTACAATCTCGTTTCCTTCCTATTTAAACTCAACTTAATTCCACTAAATTTGAATATATTGCGCGCTCTACTACAATTTACATACTCTAGCATTGGCAGTTCTAGGGGAAAGTAAAGCTAGACAGGAAAGACAGGACTTAAAATAAATGTTAGTTAAAACAAATATAAATCCTGTAACCTCATTCCAAGAAAGGTTTATGTTATCTACAGCATTCATGAGTTTTCCAAAACTTTCTTATTGATTGTTTCTCGTTCTCGTCTATTTTTTCAAACATCTGTCTAAATGTTCACCGCAGGTAATAAGCCTTAAAATTTGATATTGCACCTTGATCCATTGGTTGGATTAAAGCAGTTGTGTTAGGCGGCAAGAAAACCACTTCGACTGGAATGCATATTATTGAGTGAGATAAATTCGTTGGATAGCTTGGAGCATTATCAATTAAAAATAGTGCTTTTGATTCAAGATTTTTAATTTCGCAAAAGCGTTTAACAGACAGGCAGAAATATTCAGGGAACCAATTCTGGAAAATTTTCATAGTTATCCATGATTTTTTATTAGACTCCCAAATTACAGGTAAAGTTGGTTTGGATATTCCTTTCATCACTTTTGAATTCTTGGATTGGTAAACAAGTAGTGGTTTTAATTTGAAATCTCCGCTTGCATTACCACCCAGTAGAAGTGTTAAGCGATTTTTTACAGCTTTAAATTCTGGTGCACGTTTTTCATCACGGGATAGAAATGTTCGTTTTGGCATTCTTTTCCAAACAAGACCTGTTTCATCAATATTAAAAACCAATTCTGGAGAATAGTTTCCTCGTTCAATTATTGTTTTTAATGTCGCTGGGAATTTAGCCGCCGCTTTCATATTACCACTTGCTGTTTCTCCTGTAATCTGTATGTTATGAAGATTATTTCGATGTTTAAATCTATTAAACCATCCTCGATTTGCAACAAAAGTTTCACTTATGTCACTTTTCTCAACCTGAATGTAATTAAAAATTCTTCTTGCTTTTTCTATTATAATTTTTTCCCAATGGCAGATTGTGAACAGTTACAGTGTAACACAGTCCATTAATATATACAAGGCCAGATATGGTGGTCTTTTTATTATGAAGGCACCTAATAGGTGGGCCACCCTCGCCTCCTATGAAGGGACGGACAGTTACAACCACGCTTTCTCCGGGATTCGATCCCAGGCCTTTCGGTATCGCAGTCAGGCTTCCCTAACCACTACACCGTCTGGGCGGCTTTTCTATTATAATAAATAGATTGGCTTAATGGCATATTGCGTTGAATTTCGTCGTCAATCCATACAGACAGTAGTTTTTCCATTTACTCTATTGTATTATTTCTAGAACGGGTAATTCTATTGCAGAGCTTGTTGCAATTGAAGATGACAGTATTTTTTCTTTATTCTTCAGAATAGTCCTTATTATTAAAGTTGCCAAATTCAATGCAGCACCAGGTTGAGATTGACGTTCACCAGTATCTAATCTTCTAATCACTTGCATTTTAGTTTCTCGTGAAATACTTTTTCTTGTTGTTTTATTTTCGTGTTTTTTATTATCACCCATGATAAAAACCTAAAAATGATAATATTTGTCACTATATAAATCGTTATATTATATAAATTTATACCTACAATAGTGTCAACAGATGTTTAAAAACGATAACACCGCAGGAAACGATATGATAACACATATAACACCGCAGGAAAGAAGAAACACAGATAAAATGCTTCGGATATTGGGAAGTCTAACGCTGCGTGCAATTTCGGGGAATCCCACAATTCAAATAAGAGCGTTAAACCGAAACAGCGTTAAGCGGGGTCTTACTGTACTTTTAATTAAAATTTCAAATTAGTATGCGAGTTTCTTCTATAATGATTGTGATTTTAAATTTTCTAGTTTGTTTATCTTACAAACTTGGGCTAACTTAAGACGTTTGATCTCTAGCAGATAGTTTTCATTAGTTGTTTTAGGCATCCGATCCTCGGCGATCGATTTGAAGATGCCACGAATAAATTCAGCGTTCGTTTTGAAGATATCCGAATTTTCAGTAATATTTCTAATATCAGCTTTTTTTGGCCTTTCTTGAAGCATTCACTCCAATGCTCTCAGCCATTAATTTTAAACCACTCTTGTTTGAGTTACTTATTGTACATTCGTCAGTTGCCAGGCCTTTTTCTTTTCTTGGATGATTATTGAAGTCTTAAGTGGAAGTGTTTTAGATGATTTTTCTTGATCAATTATCATGAAAATTTTATTTCTTTATTGCTACTCCTAGGAATCGCTACGTCTTTAAAGGTAAGATACCGCTTTTTAGGGGTATGTGAGTATTTAGTGATTTACTCCAAACATTTAATACTTATATCTGAAGTTTCACTGTGCGTTCAAGCTTATTGCTATTTACTTTGAAAGCATCTGAGTATGGATATTTTCATCTTTCTTCCTTTGGCTAATATGGTTTCAAACTGTGCATGCGTATCTATACTTGTCTGCTGCTGTGTGCTGAAAAATGTATGAAAATCTACTTTTCTCTGATGTATGTGTTTCTTTGATGCGGTTGTGTCTCATGTATGACCAAGCATGTTGCCTTGTATTCCATCTTTTGGGTCCCCCACTCTTTTTATCTATTTTATTTTTTTAACTTTCTTATTATTATCTTCCTACTTTCCCGTCTTAGCTTAAAGTTAGCTTCCTAACCAGATTTTAAATTGTGATCAAGCTGAAACCCTACATCCCCCCTTTGACGATGACTTTAACTAGCTCAGGCACAAACTTAAAGTTTTCATCCTGACGAGAGGTTTTTTTTAGCTTCGTCTTTTCCTCTGATGAAAAACAAATGTTCAGGAGTGCTCAATTACGGCAACGAAGCATCCCCCACACCCTTTTTTAAAATTTAGATAAAGCTAATATTTTTAACACCTTACCCAACATACTATAAACTTGCAATTTCATGAATAGGTGATAGGTAACATGGACTTCTCCAATATTTGACACATCTTTCATTGCATGTTAGGACACAATCATGATTAGGTTTCTTCACGCTTCTCTTTTATCTTCGCTATCTTGGGCCCCTAGTCTGTACACAGTCGTGATGGAAGAACAGGTCGTTTTTTGCGATCTACTCGACATAGAGCTAGTCTCGTGCCATCGTCTCGTACAGATCGAAGCATAGGAAATTTTTCCATCACCTGAATAGCTGCCGTTTAACTTTCTGACTGTCCTTTTAGAGCTAAATTGAAGACGACCGAGGTCACGGATAGTTTTTGGAAACTCGAGTGTCTCGCGATAAAAATAACGCGTTTGATGCTGACAATTCTACATTTATTGGATTATTTGGACTTACCAAACCTATAGCATGGACTCTTATCGATAAATTAAAGCCATACTTTAACGGAGCAGATAGCGATAACACCTGAATTAAAGGTAAGGGATAATACGCTTGTGTTCATTTCTGTATGATATACGCTTCTGGCTATTGATCTATCAGAGATGAGCAATTCCTTAATTTAATTTCATGTTCTAAATTATAATATACTTGAAAGCCCGGCGGTCATTACGAAATTACCGCTGTTCTAGATATTATAAATTGCAATTAAAATGATTTGTGCAAAGGCGTCTGCTAATTCAAAATGAATTACCCAGGCAGGCGGCGAGGACGCCCCTTTGCTTACTGCCCCACGGGGTTTCCCTCTTCTACTTGCTTAAAGTAGAGTGCAATGAAGGAAACCACTGGTGGTACATTTTTCAAGATCCATCGCTAGCTCAATAAATAAAGGTGATTTAAATAATAAAATTGTTATTCACATTTCAAAGATCTCTTTGTATACAACATTACTTGTGTAGATTTTCCCATCATTTTTAAGCTAGCCTTGCAGAGAACCATGCATTATTTTTAATTTTACGTCCGTTCTTTCACGAACTCTTGAACAGGCAACATAAAGTTGACCGTGTCCAAATGCAGACTCAGGTAAAAAATGCCAACACGCTTAAGCGTTTGGCCCTGAGACTTATTGATCGTCATAGCAAAGGCAAGTTTTACAGGAAATTGTCTACGTCTCAATTGAAATGGCAACCCTGTGCCGTGGCAACATATACCCCATTGGCTAGTACAGTTACGCAAGCGACCAGACACTTAAGCCGCACATATATATATATATGGGGTGAAGTAACATTATTTCCTCCGAAACGGCTGGCTCCCGGGCTTAGCGAAGCATACCGTTCGAACTAAGTGCCATATTCTTTTTTCTCGATTATCTACGGAACGGCTCCGAGTTGAAATTCGAGACGCGTATCCTCGGATTCCAAAAAATTCTCCGAATCCATCGATACCGTTTTCATCTTTGTACGACTTTAATCGGCTGAAATATTAATTAAAAACTGCGGAAACGTTAATTTCCGGGATCATTTTTCCGAGTGGCAACAATAAACTATTGGCGACACACACTTAAGCCGCATATGTATATAAAGATTTCCTTCTACTTTTCTTTTAATTTGTAATGTATAAAAATATAATACATTAACAATAACCATCAATTGTTAAATATTTAAAACTTTTTGATTCAAATTCAATACGAATATTAAACATGCTTACGCGATGCTATATTTCAATAATTTGATTTGTTACATTGTTGCATAACCTTTTAAGACAAAAAAGGATTTTACTCCTAAAATTTCTGTTAACAAAACTAACAAACATGTAACCTTTTAAAAAATTTCCATTTTGCAAAAGATCATACGTGAAATTATGCTTACGTTTTTCACAGATCTGCAGTTTTGGAAAGGCTATTTCTTTTCGAGTTTAAAAAATATCCATTAACTGTTCGCATTTCTTTTTTCTCTGCTCTTTACTAAATGTGCTATTAAGTTTACCGCTTAACAGCTGCGGATTTTTTCGAAAAATTTCACCATATACTCGAACTTGTTGGTAAGTTACAAAGAGGTTAGAATAGCCTCCTTGGTATAGCCTATTCTAACCTCCTTGGTAAATTATTTTTGTTTTGCTACTGCCATCATGGGTGATAAGCACGTGTGAAACAGCATTTTTGGCAACAAACTACCCCCTTACCCTGAGCCTCGAGCAATGTAGAGGTCAGAAAAACTGGTTGCTACCGTCTTTTTCCGAAAATAAGACACTGTCTTGCTTTCTTTTTTGGTCCAAACGCGCTAGGGCTTATTTTCGGGGGAGGGCAAAAATAAAAGTATATTTATATATTTTTATTTAATATTTATTTTACACAGAATACAGAAATTTAAATTTATTCAATTACAGTCATGTCATCTTCTTCTGGAACATCGTCATAAATAAAATTCTGAATTATATTCTGATTTTTTCCAAATCCATTTCCTGTTGAATCATTGGTCCGAATCTCTCATATCTTGCGATATAGCTATCGTTAAATGAATACTTCTTGTCTAAGTAGCCTGTTCGTAGTGCATTGGAAACATCACTATCAGTTATTTTGTCCCAGTTATTTTGTCTAATGGACGACGATGCCTTTCCTGTGAACGTATCTCTCTCGGGGCAAACGGTGAACTGGTTAAGATAAATTCCAAGAATTAATTTGAAACGAACTGTAGAGGTACATAATTAATTTCTCGGAATATTTTATTTCAAACATTTCTCTGAAATACAAGTATTAGGAAAGCTAAACATATTATTACTTAATAAATCAACAGCATTTTTCAACGAATTCTTTTTGTCACATTCTTTTAACTAGGGATTATTTTCGGGGGATGTCTTATTTTACAAAAAGTTTCGAAAATCACGATAGGGCTTATTTTCCAAAAAATTCCGAAAATCACGATAAGGCTTATTTTCAGAAAAAGACGGTATGTGTTAAGTTTAGGCTTATGTATCCTTAGATTGCCAATAGATGGTGGTACTGTTTGTTTGTGAAAAGAAACTGTGATGTCATAATTATGTATATGTATCAGTACGTCTTTGGTGTTCGTCAATAAACATTGTGTGAGATAACGTTCCTCTGTTTATTACTTTGCATTTGATCCAGTTTGATTTATTAGAGACTTACACATGTTTTATTTATGGTGCCTGCAAACCGGGATTATTACGAACCAGAAAATTGACAGACTGAATAGTTCGAAAATGGAGGGCGTTCTTGAAAATTTGAAAAAGAAACGATCGGTTGTATGACAATTAACTACGAAACTGATAACCAATAGATGGTCGAACGAATTTAGCAAATACGAAACGAATTTAGCAAATAATATTCCGCTAAATGAAGAAGTTGAAATAATTGAGGATTTGATGAACAGTTAATTGAAAAAATCAACAAGCTGAAAAGTTTAGATTCAGAAATTGAAACAAAAGTAACTTCGGAGGAGATTGAGAATTAAGTTACCTTATGTCAAGAATACCAGGATAAAATTGTTATACGGAGAGGAAGAATGCAACGATTTTTGAAAAGGAATTCGGAATCTTCTAGAACAGTTCATCAGAACGAAACGGCTAATGTTACACTTCCAGATGAAATGAAAGCAGTGAAGTTGCCACGTCTGCAAATCGGAACTGATTACGGTGATTCGTGTAAATGGTTGGACTTTTGGAACCAGTTCGAAAATACAATTCACAATCATAGTGGATTAAGAAAAACTGAAAAATTTGCGTACCTAAAATCCTTACTTGGCGGTAATGCTTTAGCTGCCATTTCCGGTTTCGCTTTAAGTGACTAGAATTATGATTCCGCAATAGAAGTATTGAAAGAACGTTTTGGAAGACAAGATGTTGTCATCACCAGTCTCGGATCTGGGCGGGAGCAAGCCGGGGTCTCTGCCCCGGGCGGCAACTTCTGAGGGCGGCAAATTCAAGCGTGGCGCTGGATCGTATTTGGAATGTTGTGAAATTTTGATACAACATTAGTAGTTTTAAACCCAGGTTTAAAACCTTTTTTAAGAATATTTATAGTTAATTACTCGGAAACCTTTTAATAGAACAAACAGTTAAAAGTAAGCTAAGTACAGTCGAATACGACTCTAAAGATTAGATCAGAGAGAGGACAATAGAGGGACTCCAGGCGTCACTGACAACGTCAGACGACCCTGCACTTCTGCCAACCCAACATGTAATTTTATTGCAAAAGTACTCCGTAAACTCCTTGGTCTTTTGTCCCTGTAAATGACGTCTGAGTCCCTCTGTTATCCTCTCTTTCTAGGCGGGAATATTCAAACAAGAAACAGAACGATAGCATAGAGGGTCTTGTTTTCATATCGACACCTCTTGCGAAATAAATGGGGAAGCATTGTAAATTGTAATTCTTTCCTAACACCCAATACAAATTAGCCTTGGACCAATGAAATAATTCAAATTAATGTACGTCGAGAATATCCAACATAAATTAAGTAAGGTGTTTTGGTTTTTTGCAGCTAGTCGGCAACATAGGTTTTATAAATGGATTTATTATTCTTATAATTTTTAAAGTTTTTTTTTTAGTTTGGGTTTTTTTTTCTGTTCTCTCATTTTCTTTTAATATGCCTGCTTCCAGTATTCCTCACCATATTAAGTGAGGCGCAACCATTTAGTTAGCTTACGCGTCCGCGACGCGACCGTAAGACTGCTGAGTGTAATTACATCGATTTTTAGTTTTTCTTATTAAGGTAAGTTTTCTTATTAAGGTAGACCAAGGAGTTTATGGAGTACCTTTGCAATAAAATTACATGCTGTATATTATTTAGGGTAAAAGAAATCATGAGAGCGTCTAGAAAGAACTCTCAGGGGCAGAATATAGAAAAAGAGTAAAAGATAGGACCGAACAGAGAAAACAAATTGCAATTAAAATGAAAAAAAAGGCTTCACAGAAAAGCCGAACCGTCAGACCCTGCCGCAACTTCCGATGGTGCCGAGATTCTAAAGGATATTGATATTTCTTGCAATTTGAATGACCAAGATGAAGAATCTTCATGTATCATCGTCAGACTACATTTCAGTAACTGAGAGAGCAACCTTCTTCATCGACCTCAAACGAACATCTAGAGGACATAAAATTAGGAGATAAAGTATGTTCTCATTTAGGTGCGTGTGGGCAAAAGAAAGAAGACTTAAAAACTTTTGATTTGTCGGACCCAGGTAGTTGGCCAATTACAGAAAAAAAATTAACGATCAGCAACGATCTTTCTTAAGCAGTCAAGCTGTATTATTAGCCGAAAATCATCCAGAAAACATAGACCTTAGGTCCATATCTGATATCTTCAACAAATAATTAACAAATAATGAAAAGATTAAAAGACCTTGGCTTATATATTCTAAACTTTAAAATGCAATTTTTTACACCCTGTGAGATTTACCAGAAACATGCCACTGCCGCTACATCAGCATTGTGTACTATAGGATTAATTAACTGAAAAAAAGCTTCAGAAAGGTTAATTGAGCACGAAGCATCTGATATCCACAGAGAGTGCATGATTCGACATTTGAAGTGGAAAATTCGACTACAACAAATGAAACAGTGTCAAGGCATCGATCATGACATTAAGCGACTAATTCACACAGAGGAAGAAAAATGAAGAGAGATCCTACAGGTAGTTATGGATGCTGTATTGTATCTTTCAACAAACTGTCTTTCTTTCCGTGGGTGTGATGAAACCCCTAGCGGTCTGTTCACAAAGTGTCCTCGGCCTAGTCAAGGCAATTTTTTTAATTCAATGACTCTGCTAGCCAAACGTAACTCACTTCTTAAGGTCTTTTTTAGGTGTTCAGTTAGAACACCTAAAAAATATGTGGCTGTTAGAGCACTTCAAACGAATTTACCAGAAGTAGTAAAATCATTGAAAGAAATTAATTATCTTTCTCTTAGTGCAGAATCAAAGTACTAAGCAGGATATCTGCTACATGTTGTAAAAAATTTTGAATTTATTATCAACCAGATAATTTGGGCTAATAGTCTTCGAGAAATCAATCGAATAAATATTGAAATTCAAAAGGAAGATACTGTTCTTGCGCGTTCCGTCGCATCAATGGAATGTCTGACCAAAACTTTGAAAAAAGTGAGAGAACTTCCTATGGCATATTGGATAGAAGAATCTAAAGCATCAGCCGAAAAAATTGAGATTGAACCTATTTTGACAAATAAACGAATTCCAAAGCGCAAAAAGCAATTTGATGAGTTGTACTAGTTCTGGCAATCGAAAATCAAACAGCACATCAAGTTAATTATGATGATGCCATAGATTTATTTGCAGAGCAAAAGGCTCGCAGAGTAAAATTTTAATTCCCTAATATTTTAAGAGCATTAGGCAAGAACTTAAAATTATTAATGAAATAAGAATTATGAAAAGAAGTACAAATACTAACCTTTTCCTTTCAGCAGTAGCTCGTATTGTTGTTAAGTATAGCTAATGAAAGTTAGTTACGTAATTAAGCAGTTCATAGATTGTCCCAACTTATGTTACCTATTGTTTGTAAGTAAAGATTATTTTTATTACGAGTGCATATTTGATTGAACGTTAGGACTTACTTATTTAAGTATGCTATTAAAAAAAGGAATTTGATTATTCATTGCATTAGTGATTGTTACATAAAGGCGTTACAGGGAAATGGAATTTTAAAGTGGCAGGTTAAAGTTGTTATTTTAGAGAATTTGGTGTGTTCATTATTGAATCTATTTCATTCGTGATTTGTAACTTATATATATTTGTTTAAGATATTAATTAGTAATGTGTCAGTTCTATTTTTTGTACTATGCTGAACTGCTTTAGTATTTAGTACTGAATCATTTTCCATTGGTCTGGCCATTGTTACAAATATTGAAAAATTGCGTATTTCAGAGAAAATGTAAATTTGATTATTACAGTACAAAAATAGTTTTTGTGTGAATATGTAAATATTTATTATGTTATCGGGCTTTGTGAGGACGATAGTAGAGTTCTTGAGTAGGCTACATGAAGGCGTTATTGTGAAATGAATTTTTAACGTGCTGGGTTAAAGTTACTGTTAGTAACGAGAAATTGGTATAAAATTATTCAATCCATTGCATTAGTTATTTGTAATTTGCTTATATTTGCTTAAATATATTTTTTATTGCTTAGTAGTGTGTGATTCCCCTTTTCGTACTGTGCTGAACTATTTTAGTATTTAGTATTGAATCGTTTTCTATAAGTATCATTTGTTAGTATGAGTAGGTATTGTTGCAAATATTGATAAAAATCCGTATTTCAGGTAAAATTTAAATTTGATTGTTTCAGTGCACCGGAGAAGAAACTGCATTAGGAGGGTTCGTACGAGTTTTTAATTATGTAACTTTTGGTGAATGGTAAAGTCTGAACACTAGCAGTTCGGTCGGGGGTTAGAATCAAGCGAATTAGCGGGCTGTATGGGGGTTTCCGTCATTTCGCTCATGCATAACTTGCATATGAGCCAATTACTCTTAGAAAGTCCTCAGCGATTTCTTCTCTTAGGCAGGTGCTTTGTCATATGTAAAGAAACTAAACCATTTGTTATGTATATTTCTTTTATAACAAAAATGGCACATAAAGAATTTCTTATTATAAAATGGATTTTACATTTTATCTCAAACTCTACATATTTCTATGTTTATTCAAAGAATTAAAATTTAATAGAGAAACTTTAAGGAGGATGAGTGAGGGCGGCAGTTTTAAATTTTTGCCCCGCCTAGGAAAAATGCTAAATCCGGCGCTGGTCATCACTTCGCATATGAATAAATTATTATCTCTTGAACAAATGGGGAACATTTCAACTGTTAAAGCACTGCATAAACTGTACGATGAATGCGAAGTTTAGAATCTTTAAACGTTACTTCTGGAAGTTATAGAAATATTCCCTGTCCTATCATTTTGCAGAAATTTCCAGAGGAATTAAATTTGGAATTTAATCGAAGTCGAAAAATGGATGCAGGATTTGGTATAAAGGAACTTATAGAATTCTTAAAAAAGAAAGTTAACTGTCGAGAAGCTGCAAGTTTAATGAACTCTGCGAAAACGAATCAGAAACCATACATTCGTCAAAATGAACAACGCATGAAAGCTTATCCGAATTATGAACCGAAAGTTCCGACTGCTTCAGCTTTATCAACAATTGGATACAAATGTATATTTTGTGATAAAGAAGACCATACGAAATATAAATGTACTGAAGTGAACTCTGAAGAGAAACGCAACATTTTGAAACGTACAGGAAAGTGTTTTCTGTGTTTTGGATGTAAACATTTAGCTATAAACTGTAAGAACAGACAACTTTCCTGCAAAAATTTTCAAGGTAAACATCATGAAAGTGTTTGTGTAAATCCCGCATCAGCTGTCTCCAGTGTAAAAAATAAGGAAACCGAAACTTGGGCTGAAATTGTTCAAAATTCATCTGCCCAAACTGGATTTAATATTATGCTTCAAACGGTGTATGCTGTAGCTGAGGGCAGAAATAATAATTGTATTGTGAGATGTCTTCTTGACGGCGGTAGCCAAATCTCTGCAATTCGAGAAGATTTATCAAGAAAATTACAATTACCAGTGAAAGGAGAAACTATTTTAAATCTGTATACCTTCGGTGAACTTTTTTGGCCAGTGCATTAGGCGGGAGCGTCACATTTTTTAAGCTCTCACGTTTCTACTAAATAAAGGCGGAACAATCGATAGTTGAACATCGAATCATGTATCAGTAGTTGCAGAACTTTATCAAGAATACGGAGATGTAAATTTTATGACGATAATATACATCGTTTATAAATAATTAACAATTGATTGAATTTATCACGTCTTACGAGTAACTGACAGCCATACGAAGCATGCCAGCAGTTTTGCATCTATTTCAAGTGCCTCTTCAGTGAAATTCTTTATGAAAGTCATATTCAAATGTGCAGTGATCAACGAAGATCTTGCTGATAAAGGTTTTGTTCCTGTACGGCTCTTAGGATTTTAATTATTCATTTTAATTAAAACTTTACTTAGGCAAGTCTCTGCAGAAAGTATACGACCCCTGTAAAGAACGTTTTCACCCCTCGCCTCTTTTGTGCTTGCATAAGTTGGGGGTCTGTTGAGAATTGTTAAAAATCCCCCCATATTCTCGAACTTGAGAGGATTCAAGTTTCAGCGGAAAGGATAATGGCATTTCCTAGATGTGGAATAACTACCCAAATTTTATTGCTTCTGTTTGGATTATACACATTGAAGGGAGGACTGCAAAAGGTAGACTTTTCTGAATTTAATTACCCCGAAGTATTCAAGTAGTTCAGTTCACAACGTGAATTATTTTATCCTAAATGCAGACTCTAACAACCAACATTCTAACGCAATTATCTAATCCTCAGCGTTATTAAAAACATTTCTGTAATAGTAGGTACTGTTAAAATTCTGCTGACTTATTAATCTAATATTGGATTTATTAAGAGTGCATTAATTTATCTTAACGATTCTTAATTAGTGTGCAATAATTTATCTTATATAATTTTATTTTGCTTATTATAACAACTAATAATATTTTTATTATTTTCATTATTGTTCATATATACTATATATTAATGAATGCATAATATCAATTGGTTTTGAATTTATCGTGATTAACTGTTTACTAATTTGTTTAACCTTTTTTTTACTACAATTTTATTGTCTACCTGTAGTAGTAATTTGCTTATTGTATGTTGCTTATTATATGTATTGTTTGTTGCTATTTGTTATTCCAATTTTGCAATGTTATAATAAGTTGCGGACGGTTTTTCCCCCCCTTTTTATTAGTGTTCATCTTCCTGCCATTAGCGCTAGTTCTTGCAAGCAAACGAAGTGTTCTCACCTAATACCGTAACTTCAGTGCTATATACTGTTCTTACATTTGCTTTGTGTTCCTCCGACTCTCTTCATCGAACTGTGAGCACTCTGTGCTAGGATTAGAACTTTAACAAGTTGGGAGATCCACTGAGTTTTTTTATTTTTAAGCTAATATTACTCTTCATCAAACTAGTGAGCACTCTGTGCTAGGATTAGAAATTTAACAGGTTGAGAGACTCACTTAGTATTTTATTTTTAAGTTAATATTACTATTTCATGTTAAATGGGGTCAAAAGAAACCTCCCCAACTAGATCAATTAGGACTACCAGCTCGAGGTCTGTGAGCCCAGTGAGATTAGACCATCCATCTTCCAGATTAGATAGGATTAACACTTTGACTCTGCACATCAAGTCACTTTTAGCAGAGTACAGAGGCCGTTCTAAACTAAAAATCGCAGACCACGAAGAGGTCTCCAATTATATCACAGAAATCCTGGCTATAGCTTCTAATCAGGAAATCTTAATTGTACGACAGGAGGGACAAATACTTCAACTAGAACGACAACTTAGTGCCAGTCTCTTCTCTCAAGAAAAAGAGTACAGTTTTAAGGTCCCGGAGCTACAAAGAGCACAGTTTTAAGGTCCCGGAGCTACAAGAAAACCATCCTACAGGACAACAAGACCGCCGGAGTTACGCAACTGTGGCCGGTAAGATTCAGAAAAAGAAGCCCCCTTCCATTCAAGCAACAGCCATTCCCAAGCAAAAGCCTTCTGAGCACGTTTTACTTATCAAGGGGAAAGATTCAGAGCGCACACCAGATAGTGTGAAAGCACAAGTTTTAACAACATCAAACCTCATAAGCTTGGCATCAATATACAGCAAGTGAGGGCCACGAGATTTAAAGAACTCTTGATTAGGTGCAAAGAGGCCACACACCTGCACAAACTTAAAAAAGTAATTGAAGAGTCCAGCGTGCTGACAGAGCACTTAGAACTAAGGATTCCCCATCCGTTTAGGAGCTCTCTTATAGTATTTGGGGTACCCTGTGACATAACGGCAGACGAAATAAAAGCAGCATTTGAAGATCTTTTGCCAGAAACGCGGTCGCCAGTTATCTTTCCAAAAAGCCCGAGACCTAGGGACGAAACTATCTGTAATTGGATACTGGAAGTGACAGCAGATTTCAAAGACAGGCTTCTCGACCACAAGCGGGTTTATATTGGATTTACTTCGTGTCCGTTTAGAGAATACGTAAAAATAACCCGCTGCTACAACTGCCAAACCTTTGGCCACCTAAGTAAAAACTGCAGATTCCCACCAGCCTGTACTAAGTGCGGAAAAGGTCATTTAACACAAGAGTGTACGGCAGAAGAGGAAAATTGTGCGAATTGTGTTCAATACGCATAATAGCACAAACTTTGACGCAAGTCATCCGGCAAGTTCTTCCAAATGTCCCGTGTACCGACAGGAACTGCAACGAGGCAGCAAAACACAGCCACAACGGATGTAGGCAGTAACCAATTCCGTCAACAAATCACAGGACTTAGGTTTCTCCAAGCCAACCTGCAGAGAGCTAGATCTGCAACTCTTAACTTCATGTATATTATGACAAAGGAAAATGCGGATTTCACCCTCATACAAGAGCCGTACTTAGCACATAGTCATCTTCCAGGAACTCCACCCACAAGCAAGACGTTTAAGTCAACCTCTCAACAAGCTGTCATAATCTATAATGGTCCGCTATCTCCCCTCCTTACATCTCAGACACAACACTCAGTTACCATTAAGCTAGAGACAACTACGGGACACCTTCAAATTACTAATGTGTACTTTCCACCAAGTGAGGAATTAGATCCACTGTTAATAGAAATGAGCACTGTCGTCAGAAAAGAGAACAACCAAATCTTATTAGCAGGTGATTTCAGTGCTTCAAGTCCCTTATGGGGGGCGCGAGTGGAAAACGTAAGAGGCAAAATGGTTTTGGAATATGCAATGACAAACAGATTAAGCATCATAAACACGTCAGACTCACCGCCCACCTTCCGCACTATAAGGGCGGAAGGTTGGCCGGATTTAACCATGGTTTCATCACAAATAGCAAATCAAATGTCAGAATGGCATGTTATGGACATCTCCTCTCTGAGCGACCATAGAATAATCAGCTATCTAATGGGCGCTCAGTTAACTTATACTCTGAAACAGAGGTTCAAGACAGCTTATGGAGGACATTAGAAGTTCCTTAATCTGCTTCGTCCTTATGTAGATCAATTGATTTTCAACTTCCAAGCAAGCAACACCATAGACGGACTGGATGATGCCTACAGGCATTTAATTGGAACTCTAACAAGTGCAGCAAAACAAGCGTATAAGGAAAAAAAAACACCCAGCCAGAAGAAAGAACTTTCCTGGTGGAATGACAAACTAACGGCAAACAGAAGCAGAGTTCGGGCGCTCAGAAGACTGGCACAGTCAGAAACAGATTCCATACAAAGGGCCCAAAAAATGCAGACGTACAAGAAGGCACTTACGGGATACAAACTACAGATAATAAAGGCCGAATCCGACACCTGGCAGGAACACTGTAGTAGAATACCGGAAATTTTTGGTAAAATACAAAAGATCGCCGCAGGCAAGGTCTTTAGACCGACTCAATTGACTGCGAATGTGGCCCCTGACGCACCAAATACAAGAAATATTCTTTTGGTGATACTGAAAACGGTTTTTCCTTCAGATGATCCCGCCAATGACTCAGAAATGCATACATTAATAAGAACGCAATTTCAGGAAAACTTCTGGTCTTCCAAAAATGGAGACTATCTCCCACTAACAATAGAGGAGGTACATTTAATCATAAATGGCAAGGAAAAAGGCACCGGAGCCGGATGGCCTAGACAATATAATACTCAAGGCATTGCATAATGAGTTTCCAGAGCTGATCCACTCAGTCTGCAAAGCATGCTGGAAAGTAGGACATTTTCCGAAAGATATGAAGCTGGCAGAGATCGCTCTGTTTCACAAAAAGGGGAAAGATCCCTCATATCCGACCTCCTACCGCCCAGTAAGTCTCCTTCCCACAATTAGCAAAGTTCTAGAAAAGATCATTCTAATGAGGCTAAATTATTTCCTGAATAAAAGTTCAGTAATTAATAAAAAACAGTATGACTTTCGTGAAGGAATATCTACGGAACAGGCAGTAGCGGATCTCCTGAAAGTGCTGAAAAAGAACAGAGAGGAAGACAATCACTCAATAGTAATATCTATTGACATAAAGGGAACCTTCGATAATGTCTGGTGGCCTGATGTAACAAAAGAATTAGATTCAATCAACTGCCAAATTCAGATCTTAAAGTTGATAAGGAGCTACCTTGAAGACAGATAAGTTCAAGTAACTGCAAACGATGGAATAATCCAGCATAAACTGGAGAGATGCTGTCCACAGGGTTCCTGTCTAGGGCCAACCCTGTGGAACCTAGTAGCTAATTCAGCGCTCCAAATTTTTTAGATGGAGAGCGGAGTACATCTGCAAGCTTTTGCGGATGATTTCCTTCTAGTAACTTCGAGAAGAAAGAAATAGAGAAAATTGCACAAAATGCACTAAATAGGTTCTTAGAGTGGGCCCAAACACATAAACTTACGATCTCAGCAGAAAATCTATCATGCTATTTATAGGGCAGAAAAGAGTAATGAAAAGAAATCCTACCATTAGACTCAACGGTAGCTCAGTAAAATGCTCTCCAAACATAAAATACCTAGGATTTATCCTCAACAATAATCTCTCTTGGATTCCCCACTTAAAGGAACTCAGGAAAAGATCTATCGCACTCACAAACACAATGCTACGCACAACAGGACTGCAGTGGGGAGCACCACCATGGGCGCTTAAGAGGTGGTACCAAGCAATTACAGAAAGAATTGTTCTGTACGGCGCAGCGATCTGGGGAAATACACTCAACGTAAGCATGCGTAGATTACTCCTGTCCATGCAAAAATTGCAACTCTTGCTCATCTGCAAGGGCTACAGAACTACTTCAATGACAGCTCTGCAGGTTCTGGCAGGAATTCCTCCGCTAGACCTGCAAACGGAAAGGGAGTCGTTAATTGCAAGAGTGTTAAGGCTAGGTGAGGACAGAGTTCTATGGGAACAACACCACTTTGCTGAAGACTTTGAAAAACACAAGCCAGTGACGCAAGGACATCAGGCTGAAACACATCTAAAAAAGTGTATTCTAGGCCATTATGTGACACCAAAAGATAATCACACAGCTATATTTACAGATGGCTCAAAACCCGAGATGGGTACTGGCAGTGCCTTCTGCGTTTTAAAAGGTGATACAGTTGTGTATAAATGGAAAAGAAGACTTGGCAGTAGGAACTCAGTATTCCAAGCTGAGCTGGCAGCACTTAAAGCAGCGATTAATTATGTGAAGAGGAACCCAGCACGTCTCCAAAAATATACCGTATATACCCGCGTATAAGTCGAGATATTTTGGACAAAAATAAGACTTCAAAGTGGGGGGGGGGTCGACTTATACGCGGGGCCATAAAAAATTAAAAGAATCGGAAGTTCAAAAATTTCTTTATATAATGCAGTTGTTTTCTTCCCGCATTCAAATTGGACGACTTATCAAATAAGTCACTTACTTGAAGTAATTTCATGACTTAAATTATGTGACGAACTAATTATAGAGTCCCTCTGAAATTATTATAAAATCATTTAAAAATGTTGTATTAGCAACGAACTAGACGGCACGGAAGATGATACTGTTTTTGAAAGTGAAAATGACGACGAAGGCTCTAGTAGTGATTGTAACAATACAGAGTTCGAGACTGAAAATATGTATGATGACGAGCCAATGACGACAGAAGAGTTCTATGAAATGTTTGGCGAATCTGACCATGAATCGGACGTTGAAGGATTTTGATTTTGTTTATTTACCAAGGTATTTTTTATCGTATATTTACTTTTTTTTCTCAGATGATTTTGAATAAATGTAGTACTTAAAAAATTTTTTTCGAAGTTTCTCGATCGATTTCGGAAGTGGGGGGTCGACTTATACGCGGTATCGACTTATACGCGGGTATATACGGTACGTATAATATAATATTTTGGTGAAATAAGGGTATGGTATTTTTTGCACGTTACTTTTACGAAATTTATACGAATGAAAAAGGCTGAAGTTACTGTTGACTCTTGATCGTTATTTTCCACACGTTATTTTTACGAAAATTATACGAATCCGAATGTACTGAAAAAAACTACCGCCATAATGGTATATTTTATTCGTCACTTTTATGCATATTATACGAATCCGAATGTTCTGAAAGAAACTACTGCCTTTATGGTATATTTCATTCGTCACTTTTACGGATATTATACGAAGTCTAAAAAGATTGAAAAGGAAGTTTATTTATTCAAAATATTTAGTGTATTTCTGGCATTTCACTTTGTTTTCCTTGTCCACGATCATGGAAAAAGGGGCATTCATATATGAGGCTAAAATTTTTCTATGAATTTTAACATGTGAGTTAAATCTTTACGGGCATTTTTGCAAAAAATTATATTTTCTTAATTCAAAGATCTTCAAAATAACTTATTTATTTTCTTATATCAAATTTGTTATTTTTATTCATATCAACACTTACATTAATTTACACAATTTAATTTCTTTTATGAAAATCCTATTACCCATTAAACTGGAATAAGCTGTATATTAAATTTGTGTACTTACTGAGTTTGGTACAATAATCGCCTTATTTTATTTAGCAAATGTGGGCAATTAAATTGGAATAAGACTAGCAAATCTTTCATGTCGAGAAATAGAATAATAAATACAGCAGAAGATACTCGAAAATGTTTAACTTCTTGAACAATAGTTTAATGTAGACCAAAGGATGATTAATTATAATCAAAGATATACTAATACTTTTATTTAATAATAATAATTGTTGCCTCCTACGCGGCAATATAAGTTATGTACCGCGCATTGTTTCTGCGCAACTTCAAAGTTATGTACAGCGCATTGTTTCTGCGCAATTTCAGTTAGGTAAGATTCGAACTCCTAGCGTAGCATACATGTTTTTGATCCCATATGGTCGGGAATTTATCATTTTCGATTTAGATTTTAGTTATGATACAGTCCACGAAATAAAGTTGTCGTTGTTGTTGTAAAGTTGTCTTTAGTATACAGTCTAACCAGCGACCTCAAAACAATAATAATAACTCTACGAAATTGCAAGCTGAATCCTGATATTTTACATATATTTCAGTTCCTTTTAATCTTTGTTATAAAAATCATATGAGGCTAATTTTTTTAAATTTTGTATAATGTGCGGGAAAAATTATATAGCGATTCTAATAATTTTTATATGAGGAAAAAATAAATAAATAATGTAACTAAATAATTATATTATATTGCATATTTTTCCTGAAACAGTTAAAGACATTCTTAATATGGAGATCTACAGAATAAGTACAAGGGTCCAGTTAAATGAACTCAAAATTTACATAGTTAATTTTACGCTAACTTATAAAAATTAACCGGATTTACAATTATACACTGAGCATGCGCATACACAGACATTTCTATTTTTCGTAGAAAAATTGAATTATTACTTTAATACAGAGATGCTGTTGCATAGCGGTATCTTAACTTTAAATTAATAAACCTAAGAATACATCATTGCGAATGGACTGTAAATGAACATTTATTTGGCAGTTTGAACTTTCGAACACAACACAGCACAAAGTAAAACGACAGAGTTACAATTAGCGGTTTTAAGAATGCAAGAACAAAATGCGAGCTGCGCATACAATCTGCGCATTGCGAAATAATATCTCACAGACAGGCAGAGAGCTCTGGTGGCCGAAACATTCCCCCCGGCGTTGAAACATCGTTTCAAACTAAATAGCTTTTACAAAATGAAATTATCATAACAATATTAAATTATGCAAAAATGTATCATTAAAATATTCACAAGAAAACATAATATGAAATTATGCAATGAAACTAAATTGTTCTCAAAACAGATGCAGAGAAGCCTTGATACAATTCAGGAAAGAAGCCTTGATACAATTCAGGAAAGAAGCCTTGATACAATTCAGGAACTTAATTATAGTTAAAGCAAAGTACAATGTTATAATGCTATAGGAAAAAAAACTTAATCATTGATAGGCAAAACACTAAGTTTGTGAATTGGCCTTTTGAAAACTCCATTAGCAGTTTTGATCTTCACGATACGCACAATATTATCTGAACTAGGAAAAACTTCCAGCACTCTTCCTAATTTCCATCGTAGCGGGGGTAAATTGTCTTCCTTTATGGTAACTAAATCATTAACCTTTAAATTAGGTTGCACTTTCAACCATTTTGAACGTCGTTGCAAATTAGAAATGTATTCATTGAACCATCTTTTACAAAAGCTTTGAAACATTTTCTCAACAAGCTTCCAACGTTGCAATATAGGAATTTTTTGATCGTGTAAACTTTCTCCTGGTAAGGCAGTTAGCGGGGTACCAATTAAAAATGGCCTGGCGTAAGTGCAGAAAATTCTAATGGATGTTCAGACAGTGGACACAAAGGTCGCGAAATTAAACAAGCTTCAATTTGAGCTAGCAATGTCGTAAATTCTTCTTGCGTTAGAAGTTGTTCACCTATGGTTCGCTTGAGATGTAACTTTGTAGATTTGACTGCAGCTTCCCATAATCCTCCAAAATATGGCGCTGCGGGAGGATTAAATATCCACTTAATACCTTCAGTAAAGCAATATTTATTAACCAATTCATTTTCATTCAAGGAATTTATTACTCTTTTCAATTCCTTATCTGCAGCAATAAAATTTGTGCCACAATCGCTATGCACTTCTATTGGTTTTCCTCTTCGAGATACAAAGCGCTTCAAAGCGGCAATAAATGATTCTGATGTAAGATTACCTACTAATTCAATATGTATAGCTCTTGTAGGAAAACACACGAATACACAAATGTAGCATTTCATTGGTTTTACTCTTCGTCCTTGCCTGGCCTTCACTTGAAATGGCCCGGCGTAGTCAATTCCAACTTTGGAGAAAACCTTTGACGGAACGACTCTAGACGATGGTAAATCAGACATTATCTGGGTAGATGTTTTAGCTCGTACAGGATGACATTTCACACGTTTCCAAATCTGTTGTCTTACAACTGACCTAGCGTGTATTATCCAATATTCTCTTCTAATTACTGATAGCAATAGCAGGGGGCCAGCATGAAGATGGGATTCATGAAAATGATTCACTATAATCTGTGTTATGTGATGTTTCTTGGGCAACAAAATAGGATATTTTCTGTCCTGCGCGATGTTGGATTGTCTTAATCTTCCTCCAACGCGTATAAGTCTAATCTTATCGATAAAGGGATTCAAAGAAATGATCTTACTATTTGAGGTTAACGGTTGATTCTTTTTCAGAAGATTATATTCATTAAAAAACTCATCCATTTGAACTACTCTAACAATTGCATTTCTAGCGTATTGCAATTCTTCGGTTTTAAGGTAACCCTTAATCCTTGTTGCGCTAGATTTAGCTGAATTATTCGCAAACCGAAAACACCATGCGATGATTCTTTTAAGTTTCAAGAATGATGAAACTTCATTAAGGACTGTAATTTGCGAAGCGACTGTTCCAATTGAACAAGAACTATTTTTCCGTTGTTCCCTTAAAGACTCTTCTGAAAATGGTAAGTTGATAGAGAACGGAATATTATTTGAATTAAGCCACTGAGGACCTGTCAACCACAAGTCATGAGTAGAAAGCTCTGAAGGCAAAAGACCTCTTGATGCGCAATCAGCTGTATTCTCCTTTCCTTTTATGTGATTCCAATGCGATGAAGGTAAGACTGATTTAATTTCTGAAACGCGGTTGGCTACGAAGGTTTGCCAGCGTGTTGGTTCTGATTGTATCCAGGACAAAACTATCATTGAATCACTCCATGCGTAAATATCGTCAACATGAATTTGCAATGAATTCTGCACAGCTTGAACCAAATGCACTAATAGAACTGCAGAGCAGAGTTCTAAACAAGGAATAGAGATTACTTTCAGGGGAGCTACTCGAGTTTTTGATGTTAGTAGCTGCACCGAAATTGAAGAATTATTTGAAGACTTTAAATAAATCCCTGCGGCGTAAGCTTTCTCTGATGCGTCACAGAAACAATGAAGTTCTACATTTGTAGATTTGGGCAATAATACTCTCCTAGGAATATGAATGCATTCAAGATTTGCGATATCTTCACAATAGATTTTCCATCTTTGATTGATTTCATCTGGCAAGGCATAATCCCACGAGATTTGTAATTTCCATATGTCTTGAAGCAAGATTTTTGCTGCAACTATAAAAGGTGCTAACCAACCAAGTGGATCAAAGATTTTCGAAATAGAAGATAAAATTATTCTTTTAGTAGAACACTCTCTGTTTTCGAGATTTCCTAAGTGACAAGTAAACTCGTCTTGCGTTGGATACCACTACAAACCCAATATTTTTATTGATTTAGTATCAACTACTGTACATGAAGAATTTGAGTTCCTAGCACTCAAAGCATTTTCCAAAATCGAGCGAGCATTTGTACACCATTTATGCAATTGCCACCTTTTTGCAAAAGTTCACTCAGTTGTGAAATTAACTCTACTGCGTCCTCTACTGTGTCTGAACCAAATAGGACATCATCAATATAACAATTGTGTAATATTATTTCAGCTGCCTTTGGGAATTTAGTTCCTTCGTAAATTGTTAGTTGTTTGAGTACGCGAGTAGCCAGGTATGAAGCGGAAGTTGTGGCGTACGTAACTGTGCACAACCTGTAAGTTTTAATCGGCTTCGATGGATCATCTCTCCAAAATATTTTTTGGAAATCGTGATCTACATCATGAATTTGAACTTGTCGATACATTTTCAATAAGTCGCTAGTAATGGCTATGGGATAGCATCTAAACCTCAAAAGAATAGTAAATAAGTCGTCTTGAACCTTGGGACCATTCATTAGCGTGTCATTAAGCGATATCCCTGATGTAGTTTTGGCACTAGCATTGAAAACGACGCGTAGTTTTGTGGTAAGACTGGATTCTTTTAGCACGTGATGATGAGGTATATAATAATGAAAATTTACTTTATTTAGATTATCATCGGATAATTCTTCCATGTGTCCAAGTGATAAATATTCGGACATGAAGTCTTTATACTGTTGATATACTTCAGGAGTTTTTATTAATTTTTGTTCTAGACCAAGAAAGTTGCGAAAGGCTGATGGTCTGGAATTACCTAACTCATTTCTTTTAGGCTTGAATAACAATTTTACTGAGTAACGACCATTTTCACTACGCACTGTAACAGCTTTACATATTATTAAAATCTTGTAGTTTAAATAATTTAAATAGTTGAACATTAAGGTATTTGTGAATGGCAATTTTTGAAACCAGACTCGAGTGCCACGTGCGACTCTCGCACGAAGAATGTAATTTATTTTTAAATGTTAGAATATGTTTTCTCTTCTTGCTTGTATGTCGCCATTTTTTTCAGTGTTAAATAAAAGTTATTGCTGTGTTCCATCATTGGAGTTGCTTCATATCGCCAAAGAAGTATTACAGCACGTGATTTTTCACGAAATGATTTTCACACAATCTTTCCTCTTTAGTTAAACGTTTCGATGTGGGAATTTGTTCCAAATCCCAAAATGATTTAACTAATTCCTCCGTGTTTACGTTTAGCGTATTGACTGAAACCTGCTTATGGTTTGGGAATTCAAAATGTGTAGTTCCAGCAATTACCCATCCTAACTTAGAACAACATGCAAATGGAAGATTTTTGCCCCTTTTAATTACCTCGCCATTGATTAAAGTAAGGAATACATTAACTCCAAGCAAAATATCAATTTCTCCCGATTCATGAAATGTAGGATCTGCTAAAGTTAAATCTTCGAAACTTTCATATAAATTCAAAGGTAATGTTACACTTGAATTGTTTCCTGTCATTTTGTCTATTATGTAAGCGGACGTTGAAATTCTGTAATTAGTATTAAAATGAGGTGTAAACAACAACTCAACTTCTCCAGTAGTAGTTGTATTGAAAGTACCTAAGCATGACACTAATATCTTCGAATCCTTTATGCTCAATCCTAAATTGATAGCTGTTTTCCGACGAATGAATGATTTTTCACTACTTGAATCTAGTAAACATCTACAATTTATGAATTCATTTTCTGAGTTTTGAACCTTAGTTAAAGCAGTACACAAAAGTACATGACTACGTTTACCATTATCATGAGCTCCAAAATGTTGATTTTCATAGTTGTTTGCACAAACAGTTGGAGAAACCTCACTCAAGTTGTTTTCTGGTTTAATTTGCGATTTCGGAACAAACACTTGTGCTTCCGGTGAAGGGAATCTAGATGCATTTTTTATTTTGAAATTATTTTCTAAATGCAAAATGCTATGATGATGCTTAAAACAATGCTTGCAGGTATTTGCACTCTTACACATTTTAACTTTATGGACATTAGACAAGCAATTAAAACAGAGTTTATTAGTCTTAACAAACTCTATTCGTTTTTGCACTGGTAAATTTAAAAAATTAGAACACCTGTATTAAAAAATTATCTTCTTTACAAAATAAGCAAGTAGAATTAGTAATCAGAGAAGTAACCCTATTATACACTGGTTTATCTGATTTATACGTTTTACTAATTAAAGGTTTACTGTTCTGTAATGTTCTAGCGTAATTCTTCAAAAATTCTATCAAGTCATTCAACTTTGGTATTTCGTCTTTTTTTAATTTACGCTCCCACCACAACTTCATCGAAACATCAAGTTTTTGCAAAATAATATACAACAACAAAGTATCACTAAAATTATCTATCCTTTGATCTAATATTTCCAATGAGAGAGTTATTTTGTTTACATTATCTACTAAATTTAATATCGAGGATGCAGATTCCGTTTGTATTTGTGAAACGTTAAGAATTCTTTTAATAAAAGCAAATATCTGTTCTCTCTTATTAGAAAATCTCTCTTCTAGTAAATTCCAAGCAATACTGAAATTTTGATCAGCTATGGGAACTGACTGAATAATGCGATAAGCATCATTTTTCAAAGAACTCTTTAAATATTGTAATTTTTGAGCTCCAGATAGATTTGGATTGTTGCGAACACTAGCGTTAAATAAATCTTTAAATGTTATCCATTCAGTTAAATTTCCGTTAAATGTGGGTAAAGATAATTTCGATAACTTTAAACTTTCAGAGGTTGATTCAGGTACGACAGGTTTGTCGCCATTTGCATTTACGACCTTGTAAATCTTTAAATTACGAATAATTTTTAAGTGAACCTCCTCAATTTTCTCTAAAATTGAATGTTCTTCCTCAACGAAAGTGTCTATTTTATCATCATCACAATTTGTATAAATTTCTCTAAAATCTTCCTTAAAGATTTTTACATTTTTCTAGGATTAATTCAGCTTCAGCATTATCTAAGTTATCACAATCTATTCTCTCGATGAATTTCGTTAACTGTGTTTTCAAAATTCCTTTTCGCTTTTTTTTCTATATCTGACATTTTGAAAATATTCTAAATTCTCGATTTTACTAATACTTTAAACACAAAAATAGTAGCAATAACGAAATCTCAAATGCAATTAAAATGCGTTAACTATTTCACTTACCTCGTACACTGTATCCATTGCGTAACTCTTGAGAATTCTAAACCGAAATTGCATTATCACCACCATTACGGACACGTAGAGTTCTTATTCACAAGCGCGGTTTTTCTTCGAAGCTCCGGCGTAGGATGACCAGAGTAATGTAGCGTAGCGGTATCTTAACTTTAAATTAATAAACCTAAGAATACATCACTGCGAGTGGACTGTAAATTAACCTTTATTTGGCAGTTTGAACTTTCGAACACAACACAGTTCAAAGTAAAACGACAGAGTTACAATTAGCGGTTTTAAGAATGCAAGAACAAAATGCGAGCTGCGCATACAATCTGCGCATTGCGAAATACTATCTCACAGACAGGCAGAGAGCTCTGGTGGCCGAAACAGATGCTGTAAATATAAATTTATATAATGCAAAAGTAAGTTTACTTCATATGCTAATTTAGAGGCTTTCTTAATATGCTTAATTATAAAAAAAAAAAAAAAAAAAAAAAAAAAAAAAAAAAAAAAAGTTGCAATTTTTGTTCACTGACCAATGGCAAAGCAGACACTTTCTACTTCCGGTTGTGGCGGGATATTTGTGAAGTATTGGCGTTTGTGACTGAATCCATCGATGTTACTAATTATTTGAAGAAAGTAAGTGAATATTTTATATTTTCAGTGTTTAATACTCGTACTTTCTTCACCTATATAAAATTTCAAAAAAGAGCGTTTGTGTAGGAAATGTGATTTTCCATGTGTTGTTCTTTTGTGTACATGCCTAATGATTCATTTTCAGGATTTGGTACTGTTAAGGACATAGAATGCCAAATCAATAAATTGAAAAAAAATTTGCCTACTGTTTGTATGTGTCTCACATTTTTATAGTTATATTATTTTTACTCAAACGTTTTAATATTTATCTTAAAGCATACTGTAATTAAGCAGTAAATAGCTTTTAATGGAAAAAGAAAGGCAATATTAACATGATTAATTGTTCAGAAATCTGTTCTGGAAATATTATCAGAAGCACTTCCGCAGAGAACCCGGTAAATGTAAACATCGCCAACTTTGGCGATAATAGCTCAAACCTGGTAACCCAGCAGATTGATCCTATTCGCTTGTTCGAAGTTTGCAACCATTACTCTTGCATTCATTTTGTTGAATTATCACTATTGTTGTTCGCATTTGCAGATTTATATTCTTCTTCTCTTATTTATTATTATTTTTTCTGAATTTTTTAACAATGAATAGATAGAAATATTTTCGTAGATAGATGCCGGTTCTTTTCGGGATGAAAGGAAGAAAATACGGCGGGAGGGGTGAATGCTAATTTGTAACACGGCTGTTCACGTTGTGTTCTTAATTATTAACAGCTCTAAGAGCCATGAGTAGAATCATGAGGTTTCCAACCTCTAAAATAATTTGTTTCCGTAGGCCGCAAAAATGTGCATGTGCATTTTAAATAAATAAATAATGCTTTTATTTTTATTATTAGTTATTGTCATCTAAAATTATGAGAATAAATCAATTTTGGTGGCGTAAAATTTTAACAAGATAATGTTAATGCTTTTCTAACAATAACCTTTCAGAGGATGGCAGGTGTGACATAAATAGATGATTAAATTGAAATCAAAAATATTGATTATCTAAGATGACAGAATAGTTTGATGCATCACCATGGTCATCAAAATTAGCAAACCACTGCTGCTGTAAGGAATATATTGTTTTCTGTGTTAACTGGAATTTAAGACAATTTTTTTTCGTTTATCGCGTTTAACCGGTTAATTTCAGTACATTAATACTAATTTATATTTTTAAATGAATATATCACGTTTAACCGGTTAGTTTTACATCTACATGCTTATTATGTGTGAATTTTTACTACCACATGCTTAATGTATTGTTTTGTTTGCTAACTTGAATTTACATGCACTAAAAATCATGTTAACAAAATATCACGTTTACGACAGCAAGTCTGCAAAGAATCTGTTTACGGCTCGGCTCATCGTAATGAACCGCGAGCTTGGCAAGTAAAAATGCAACGGCACCAACGGGTTCTTTCCCTAAGCGCCAACGGGTTCTCTGCGGATGAAAACCCATATTATCTACCTTATGCCAAAAAGTAAAGCACGTAACTTTCATTTATTTATGAAATTCAAAATTTTTTATTTGCTTAGTGTTTTCCCTAAAAATAATTTAATTTCTTATTTTTGAATTTAGTTTTATAAATTTGCTTTAATATATAATCTTTAACTCAAAGATATTGTGCTATTAAAACAGGAAATTTTATGCGATAGAAACACAGGTACTTTGTTCCAAATCATTGTTCATTTTATTTTATATATACTGAATTTTCATGCACTTGTAATTACTGAAATATATCAAGTTTTCTTTTTTAAGTCCTTTCATAAATGCATTTCTTTTTTGTTCGTTTGATTTTGTCGTTTTAAAAGATCTGCCATAGTTAAAGAAAGAAAATAAAGTAAGAATGCTTTACTTTCAGTTTTGAATAAATTTATTACTATTTACTGCAGCCTCAGGTTTTTCTAAAAATAATTTTCGAAGTCAAAACTTGATAGTTATGTCGATTATTAGACTTGCATGAAAAAATTTATTGAAAAGTTAGTATTTGATCTAAAATACCTTAAATTATTTGAATTCTATTTTACTAAATCATGTATTTTGATATAACTAGAAAGTTAAAAAAAATGAAAATTGTAAATGTGCAGAAATGCTTATATAAAACCAAGAAATTGTTTATATTTTTGTTGCTTTTTCCCTTATAAATTAAATGTATATATATATATTACAGTCTGGGGAGTCAGCACCCTGCTGAATTGTAGTAAACGAGATGTCCAATCTACTTGACCATCAAAGACACAGATTTGGATTTTCTATTTCATAGTTATTGAAATCATAATGGTATGTTTGTTTAAATTAGTACAATTTTAAATGTGTTAAAAATAAATTCTGATAAGCTAAGAAATGATTTATTTTCTATTAATTATGAACTGTAAATAATGTAACCAATTTTCTTCATAGGATTTACTAAACATTTTTTTTAAAAAAGGGAGGTAGTCTTATTTATACAATTCTTGCACAGTGAGATACCAAGAAATAAAACATTTCTGGAATTTTCACTCAGTATATCTTGATGTGTAAAATCATGTTGTTCAACGCCATATTACTTTTTCACAGAAAAGTAATTTTATTGATCTAACGTCTGCATAAATCAAACTTTTTTAAGAATGATTACAGTTTCTAAGCTAACTTAAAATTTTCAGATTTAGAAAATATATGTTTAATGTAGCATTAGTTTTCCATGGAATAGAAAAGGTTTTAAATATGTTCAGTTGTTAGAGGGAAATAATATAAATGAGATTGTCCTGATATAGTTTCAGCTGGAAATGAAACTGAATTTTCGGATAGTGAAGATGAAATTCTCTGCATTTAAGAATTCTAATAAAACTGATTAATGTAAATTCTCTGCATTTAAGAATTCTAATAAAACTGATTAATGTAAATCCTATGATTCATGTAGGTATTCTTCTATTATCAGGACCAGATTCAGAAATGTGTGTCTATATGAATGCATTTTTAAATGTAGGTGCTCGTGTGAGCATGTGTATATTCTTTATGTATGTATGTATGTGTATACTCATACACATATATGCTTACATATCTAACAATCTTCTTGCGAGGCATCTTGAAATAATTATTTTCGCGTTAAATGTCAAAACCATTAACTTTCAAGTGCACAAACACGTATATAAAAAACACTGAGTGATCTGACGAGGGGATTCCCTGAGTTGAGGCGGATAGGGAAATGGCGCCACCCATGCCAACAGTCTGGCTCATTGCTCGTTACTCGAGTCAGTGCTCGTATTTTGCTTATACTTTCCTCGTATCTCGAGGTTTCATTGTATATTTCTGAATCCCGTCCTAATAACAGAGGGGTACCTTTGCCAGTATTGCAACAAAGCTAGAATGGATTATTGTGTTAAATATGTGGAAATGCATGCTTAAAGTACTGTTATTTTCTAAAAATATTCTGTATGTCTATTTTTTACAAGAAGAAAAAATAGCTAAAAGTTGTTAATTTATTTATTAGTTCAAAGGGGCTGTCGTGAACATTGTGAGTTTAAGAGAAAATAATGAGCGGTTTGTTAAAATTTAGATCAGATGAAAGATCTTTTAATATATAGCATTTTAATACTATCCAGCACAGTGTAATAAGTTCATTTTACAATACGCAACATCCACAAAAATGATCGTTACAACGCAGTTCGATCATCATCTTTTTAGAACAACAATCTCTTTCGTTGCCATTCCGTAACAGAGAAACTTACCTCTCATGGAGTTTGATAGTGGCGCGACATTCTCCCCACTTTGAGTTTGGGGATACAAACTCAAAACAATAACATAATGATAATACATACATACAATTTTGAGATAACAATAACGTACATAATAATGATAGAAATATTTCAAAATATTAGCATGCAAATTGAAATCAATATTTTAGAGTTCAAACACAGAAAGTTCAAAAGTTTGTTTAAAAGTTCATAAATCCAGTCTTTTAACTGGTTTTATTTTTCGTCCTGAGCGAGACACGCGAACAGTTTCATTAGAGTCAGTATTAAGCTCAGATTTTTCAGCTACCACTTCCGGAACCTTCTGAGGTTCCGATACGACTTGCTCGTAATTTGGTGTCAATTCCAAAGGGTACAGTCGTTGGATTGGTTTTAATATGTTTCCCTTTTCAGTTCGCAGTTTCACAAGTCTGATGATTCTATCTTTTCCTGGAAAGAGCTCCAGTACTCTCCCTAGCAGCCAATGGAGCCTTTTTTTATCATCTGTACCAATTAACACTATGTCACCTACATGTATTTTATCTTCTCTTTTGTTAACTGAAGAACAAAGGAAACCCAGATATCCCTTTTAAACCTTCGTTTTAGATTTTCACGAACCTTTTGAATATGTCTCCATCTCAAAACAATATTAGTCTTTTCAATTTGATCCAAGTCAGGAACATCATTTAATGGAATTTCCTGAAGAAACATTGAGGGGGTCAAGGTCTTCAGATCTTGTTCCTCGGATATGTAAGTTAATGGTCTGCTGTTCATGATAAATTCGCATTCACAGACGAGAGTCTGCAATTCCTCGTAAGACAAACAGGAGCGTCCAAGATTTTTTCTTAAAAGATCTTTCAAAATCCCAATCAAGCGTTCCCAGAAGCCTCCCCACCATGGAGAGGAGGGTAGGTTAAACTTCCAACGAATTTCGTTGACTCTAAATTCACTTTCAATTGTAGTCCAATCTAATTGTTTCAGAGCGTTGTTTAGTCCTGTAAAATTAGTACCATTGTCTGAATACATCACAGAAATTCGTCCTCTTCTGGCTATAAACCTACACATAGCTTGGATGAAGTCATTGGTACTCAGTGAAGGTATTAGCTCAAGATGGACGGCTCTAAATACGGCGCAAGTAAAAAGTACTATCCACACCTTTTGTTTAGATTTAATCAACAGAGGTCCAGCTATATCTACACCTGATACTTGAAACACTGCTGCTATTTCTGTTCGGTCTTTTGGAAGAGGCGGAAAAGGTACCTCAAGATGTTTTACCTTTTGCCTTTTACATGTTAAGCATTCTTTGATAACACTCCGGACAGTTCTTTTCCCTTTCACTATCCAAAATATTTCCCGTAAAATAGTCAGTAGAGTTAATGTCCCAGCATGCTTGTTAGCAATATGTTCTTGGGCTATAAATCTTCTCACTGCCAGGTGTTTCGATGGTAGAATTATTGGAGAAATAAAATCTTTCGATTCTTCCTCATTTATCAATCTGGACTTCAATCGTAAAATTCCTTCTTCATCTTCAAATATTAGAAGACCTTTCAAATTTTTTCGTGTTTCTTCATTAGAGTAACATTCCTTTTGTATTAGTTCCTTACATTTTCTTCAGTCCTTGGCCTTTGGTTGAAAACGCAGTATCCAAGCCATAACCCTAATCATCTTTGAAAGTATAGAGAATCTTCTGGCTAACTGTAACGGAATTGACTCTAGCTCTGTGTTACTAGCAGCGATGACTGACTTTCGTTTCTCTATCTCTACTTCTTTCTCGTTAATATTTACAGCTGACTTTGGCCACTGCTCCTTCGGATTCTTCAACCAGGCTGGCCCTTGCCACCATTTGCGTTTCTGAAGTTGCCTAGGTCCACAACCTCTTGACAAAATGTCTGCTGGATTCTGGTCAGTTGAAATATGGAACCAATCTTCCGAAATTGTCAATTTTCTAATTTCACTTATTCTGTTTGAAATGAATACCGACCACTGTTCTCGACGCGTTATCCACACAAGAACTGTGGAAGAATCTGTCCAAAAGTAAGTCTTGATGTTGGGAAGTTTTAGAGCTTGCTTCACAGAACTAAACAGCCTAGCATCTATGGTAGCAGCCATTAATTCAAGACGTGGTATAGTAATAGTCTTCGTTGGAGTTATTCGTGATTTGGCTTGAAGTAATTGTATAGTCACTGAACCCATACTGGATTCACTTCTTAAGAAAATGCATGCCGCCTAAGCTGTCTTGCTGGCATCGACAAAAGTATGGATACTTAAATTGGATTCCTTCATCACACCTAACCATCTTGTAATTTTTATATTTTTGAAGTATTTCAGTTGTTTTTCCCATTTTAAAAAATTTTTCTTTATTTCATCATTCACTTCATCATCCAATGATTCTTTGCTCTTCCAAGCGGCCTATGGGATCAAGTGGAAACCTATGGGATCAAATGCTCGACTAATTAGTGAAAGTATTTTTCCTTTAGTTACCTTTTCTCTGTCATCAAATTTCAAAGATTCGGTGTCTATTTCTAAAGTATCTAAATCTTTGTCCCAAATCAGTCCTAATACCGGTGATGTTGTACTTTCTGAAAATGCAGGAATGCCAGAACTTTCCCATCCTCTGAGATCAAACATTCCTTCTTTCATCGCATTAGTTGCAGATTCGATGAATATTTCTAGTTCGGCATTATTTTGTACACTAGTTACGCAATTATCGCCATAAAAACTATCTTGTAATTTTTTAAGAAGCTCTTCAGAATATTTTTCTTTCCACGATTCTTTGGATAAATGATGGCCAATAACTGCCATTAGCAAAAATGGACTACAAGTAATATCAAATACCCCACAGGTGTGACGAAATGTCTTCACTCTACCATCATCACCATACCAAAGAAAGCGTAAAAAATCTCGATCTCTTTCATTTAGAGATATCTGTAAAAAAGCTCTTCTGATGTCTGAAATCACACAAATTTCCTGTAAGCGAAATCGTATTAGAATAGAAGGAATAGTTTCAATCAAATTAATTCCAGTCTCTAAGCAATCATTTAGAGATGGCTGATTAGGAAGCTTTGCCGAAGCATCAAAAACGGGTCTAATTTTCATGGAAGATAGTGAGGACGTTTCCTTAATGACTGCACGATGTGGGAGGTAATGAATAACGGGTAAAGACAACTCCTTTTAGGGAACTTCTTCAATAACTCCTTCCTGCAGCCATTCATTAAACACTTCATGATACTTTTCACGATATCCGATTTTTTCCAATTTCTTCGTAGTAGAGTCTTTTCAAAGATAGGTCATAATTGTCAGGTAAGACTGCATGCTCAATCTTCCAAGGCATATCAACCTCGTATCTACCATTTTCTAATTGACGAACTGTTTCTTGAAAATGAACTATAACAGCTCTTCTCGACTCTTCTTCAGTTTTTTGTTCAACAGGATCTCGGATACCCAATAATTCTAAGTCCCACAACGATGAAATAGGCAGGTCTTCTTGAGATAACATAGAAACTATAGTCATATTTACATTGTGCTGATGTTCGGATTGAGGTACTTTACCCATCAAAGTCCAACCCAATTTTGTTTCTATAGCCACTAAACCTGTTCTTAGTTCTTCTCGTTTGCCAGTAAATAACTTCCCTGCAACGTCTGCCTCTAACAGTACTTCAATAGGGCCTGTGTTGTATCTCTCAATAGAATTCTAAAAAGGTAAAAAGAAATCTCTTACCTTTTTTTTCACCCGGGAGCCGAGCTTGTTCCATTCTAATTCTTATTCGATGAAATATCTAAATAATTCCAAGCTTTTTTATAAAGACTGACACTTCTGTATAAATAAAGATATTATATTTAGATACATTTATACATTTTATATACAATTATTAGGTTACATAAAATTACGCGCTCTCCATATAACAGTCATTCAAGTTCGGATTCAGAGTTCTAACTACGTTCTCACGTAGGATTATTCTCGAGTTTTGATGTAATGGTGCTGATAGTTCGGAGTTTAGATGTGGAGGCGCTGATAGTTCGGAGTTTAGATGTAACATCACCTCCCACCATTGAGATCCGACGATGCGGTGGAACTCAATACGCACAGGTCCAGTCGATGAGGAGGCCGAACAACTCGTCCAGCTCTGGTCATCACTCGAGGACTTGATGCAGGTTCTGGAATACTAGCAGCCTGATCAGCCTGACCATTTGCATTGTCATTTCTATCTCGAGGTGCTCTGTCGGGGAACGGAGGGCCAACGGATTCGGAAGTAGAGATCTCCAACGGGAAAAGCCGGGGCACTGGACGAAGCAGAATACCATTTCTTGTCTTGACCCTCGCTAGTCTAACTATTCCGTCTTTACTGGGGAAAAGCTCGACTATCTTGGCTAAAGGCCAATTTATGCGTCGTCTCTGGCTGTCTTCCAATAGAACGACATCGCCTACTTGCAACTTTTGAAATTTTCCCTTCTTTATTGCCTGTTGTCTTAACTGACCAAGATATTCATTACGAAATCTGTTTCGTAGATCATGTCTTATTCTCTGTCGGTATTTTGCTCGGCGGTTTAGTTTTTTGGAATCTACGTAGTCCATATCAGGAACTCCTGATGACGGCAATTCTTGCAGGAACATCATAGGGGTCAGTGGTGATGGATCTTGATTATCCTCTGATACGTATGTGATAGGTCGCGAATTAATCACTTGTTCACAGTCACATAATATAGTATATAATTCTTTATAATTTAAGGACGTTCGACCTAACACTCTTAAATTTTCTTTCACCATTCGCACAAGCCTCTCCCACCAACCTCCCCACCAGGCGGCGGTCGGAGGGTTGAACTTCCATCGTATCCTTTGGATAGAAGCAGCTGAACATATGGCGTTCCAATTAACTTTCTTAAGAACACTGTTAGTCCCTACAAAATTAGTTCCTTGTCGGAATATGTCACATAAGGTCTACCTCTTCTGGCAATGAATCTATGTAAAGATTGGATGAAAGTTTCTGTCGATAGAGAAGTAACTAGTTCGAGGTGAATGGCTCTATAAATGGCACATGTATACAAGACTATCCACGCTTTAGACCTCTCACGGAGATAGAGAGGTCCCGCTAGATCTACACCGACGACTTCAAAAGTCGCCCCTTCTCTGACTCGATCTTCGGGTGGAAATCCTGGCTCGACTTCCACTCTTTGTGAAATAAATCTTTTACATCTTACACATTTTCTGATAATATTCCGAATATTTTTTCTGGATTTTAATATCCAAAAGTTTTCTCTAAGATTTGTCATCAAAGTGCTGACACCAGCATGCTGGAGTTCTAGGTGTTTCTCGTAAATTAGTCTCTTAACAAGAATATGTTTTGAAGGTAAAATGATAGGATTTCGGAAATTTTCATTATCTTGACGCTGTAGGACGTTCGTTTTGGCTCTTAAAATTCCATTTTGGTCTACGATTGGTCTCAGCGCAAGAATAGCGGGATCGTTTATCCCTGTAAATGATTCTTTCTGTACCAATCTACAAAGTTCCTTTTCAGCATTCTCCAATTCATCAACTGAGACATCAGGAGTGAGGTTTTTATCTTTGTTCTTTAAATTGTGATAAAACCTGAAAATCCAAGCGATCATTCTCACGGTTTTTCTATATGAAGAGAAGTATTTGTAGTACCGGTTCAAATTGTCTCCATGATATAGAAGATGTGGGATCAGAATCGTTTTCCTTTTTTCTTTGTTTATAAGTTCCTCATCAGGCTTTTCTTCTACATGGGGCCACTCGTCTTCTGGTAAGTAAAGCCACGATGCCCCCCCCACCATGCCGATTTCTGTAATTGCTCAATAGTACATCCTCTCGATGGGAGATCCGCTGGGTTTAAACTTCCAGGTACATGCCTCCAGTCAGATATTCTGGTAAGCGATCTTATTTCTTGTACTCGATTATGAACAAACGTACCCCATGCTTGATCCCTTCTTATCCACCCCAAAGCTGTAGAAGAATAACTCCAGAACACTGTTCTACAATTCTTAAGTTTCAAATCTGATAGAATTGTTTTGGCAAGCCTGGCACCTATCAGACAGGAAAGAAGTTCAAGCCGTGGAATCGTAAGTTCCTTAATAGGGGCTATTCGACTTCTCGCGCTTACTAAGTGAACCTTTACACCTTCGATGGTTTCAGCTCTTAAAAATGCACATGTGGCATAGGCTCTTTTACTAGCATCCGAAAAAACGTGGAGCTGGGTATCTTCGTTTCCGTAATCAATATTTAACCAACGAGGAATTTCTATCTGAGATAGCAGAGGCAATTGGTTCAACCAAGTCCCAAACTGCTCACTTAGGGTATAAGGATCTTAAGTTTTACTAACGTTTATTTTATTTTAAATCTTTACTATCACTTCTTATTTTCGACTTCCGGCCAGAATTAAAAGCTTTAACTTATTTATGCAAATTTGTCTTGCAAACGCCAAGTACTTAAGTTGTGGCTTTTTGCCAAGCAAGAGAGATGAAGGAGTGATTAGGAGCGGGCCGCTTGCCATTGCAGTTTTACTCGGTTGCAGGTTGCCTTCAAGGCCAGAGGTTTAATCCTCTTGATAATTTTAAACGTATCGTAGTGTTAATAGTTCTCTGTACTACATACGGTCTTTCTGTTAATATACGGCCAATCTTCAAGTAGACACTTGTATATTAATCCAAAGTTAGTTTAGTTAGAATTTAGTTAATATTTTTATATTCTTACGTTCAGACAACAAGTGGTTGGTCTCTGTATTCCGAAGTCCGGAAATCATTGTAAAGAGAGGAAAATAAAGGGTTTCGTATACCCTTCCTGTGTATCTTGTCTACTTCCCACATTTATTGAACATAGCTTTAGTAAGCTCCCTGTTCCGAGTCAGGTCATTTAATGTTCCCCAAGCAAGTAAGGAGGAACACTGAACCTGATAGCGGCGCCCGACGAAGAAGAATAACCATGGCCGAGTTTCAAGAAGAACCTGTGCTGCCTGCAGAAGCGGCTCAGAATACAGAAATGCCAGCTGCCGCCCTGGAAGGATTTGGTTACATCGTCCAGACCATGCGCGCATCGATGAAACCAGAAGCAACATTTAATGGAAACTCACAGTTAACCAGTTTTTTGGAAAACTTGGAGGACCACTTCATGATGTATCCCGTGCATGAGTTCCAGAAAGTCACCTTAGCTACCAGCGCTTTGAGGGGCCTAGCGCCTAATTGGTTCAAATGTATAGGCAGAAGTCTCTTGGGTCAAGTGGGAAGTCCCACCTATACTTACGAAAATTTCAAGACTGCCCTAGTAAAAGCCTTCCCTGTCGTAAGGGATCGTGCAAAATTAGAAACGGAACTTTTCAGCATATACCAGAAACGAATTGAAAATCTCTCAAGCTTTATTTTAAGAAATATTCACGTCTTGAAACTCTTGTATGGAAACCGTCCGGATCCTGAGATAATTCAAGTGATTTTGCCGAGGTTACTTCCCCAAGTACAAGACTTTATTGAATTAAGGAATCCGACTACACTGGAAAAGTTATTTGTGCTAGCAATCCAGTTTGAAAGTAGAAGAACGGCGGACATTGAAAGAAGACGCCAGTATGAACAACGAAACCAATTTGGTGTGCCAAGACCAAAGTCAAGAACACGGCTACGGAAGCAAAGCGAATCAGTGGGCAAGGAAACCCGAGTATCCAAAACAACCGGCGAACGCCGACAGTTCAATAGTAATCCAGGAAAAAGGTCTGAAGGCCAGTGGAAAAAGAAGGAAAGCACGGAAAGGAAAAAACAAGATTTAAACTAAAACGGATTTCTGCTGACGGGAGGGTGCGGAAATCCGAAGGCCAAGAAAACCCCTCTTCCTTCAAGTTAAATACAGTGATGGTGAAAAATTTGATTCTTCCAAAGATTGAAGTGTTGGTGAATAACATCCCAGCCACCGCACTCCTGGATACAGGCGCGCAGTGTTCCTGTGTGGCAGAAGTTTTTTTAGGAAGTATTTTCGGAAATACCGCATATATAATTCGGATAATACGACAGTGTTAGCTGCGCAGGGAGAAAGATGTAAGTGCATAGGTAAATTACAGCTATACGTTCGTATCAAGGACGAACAAGTAAAAATTATGTTTTTTATAGTAAAGAATCTGCAAGCACATATCATCTTAGGAATAGATTTTCTTTCAGAGGCAGAAGCAACACTGGATTTTAACGAAGCGTCCCTTAAGCTGACGATGAAACCAGTTCGAGAAGAGAAAACAGAACCACCAATGTTAAACCTTGACCACCTGCCTAAGGAAGAGCAACAAAAAATACGACAAGTGGTAAGTGAATTTGCTTCGTTATTTAGTGATATTCCAGGATTTACTCAAGTTACTAACCATAGTATCGACACCGGAGATTCACTGCCAGTTCGCCACAAACCATACAGGTATGATAAGAATAAAGAAAAAATTATAGAGTGGCACATTAGAGATATGTTACGTAAAAGGATCATAACGCCCATCTCAAGTATTTATGCTAGCCCTGTTGTTTTATGTAAGAAAAACAATGACTATCCAGTAACACATCCAAAAAGGTGGCGTTCTGCGATTGACTATCGTAAATTAAACTCCATGACTAAATATCCGGTATATCCGTTACCTATTATTGAAGAAATTCTAAGGAACATAACTTCTACCAAATACATGACGACTTTAGACTTAACGACCGGTTATTTTCAAATAGGGGTTAGACCGGAAGACGTGCCTAAGACTGCTTTTATAACCAAGTCTGGCACTTATGCATTCCTGCGTATGCCGTTTGGCTTTTCAGTAGCACCGGCAACATTTCAGCGATGTATGGACATTTCAGCGATGTATGGACTAAGGCCTGTTCTTTCTTGGAAAGTCCACATTTATCTATTTAGATGATATCATTATTTCTAGTGATAATCTGGACCAACATGTAGAGGATTTAAGACAGGTGTTTTCATTATTAAATGAGGCCGGTCTAGAAGTTAATGTCGAAAAGTGCAAATTTCCAGCCCCTGAATTAAGATACTTAGGTTACAAAATATCTCAGAAAGAAATCGAGACAGACGAATCAAAAATAATCGCTGTGCAAAGGTATCCGCCGCCAAATACGGCGAAGAAGCTCTCTTCTTTTCTAGGACTTTGTTCATATTATAGGTCCTTTATAAAATATTTTGCAGCTATCGCTGAGCCATTGTTAAAATTAAAAAGGAAAAAGGCAAGATTCTCGTGGACGGCCGAAGCCAATAGTGCTTTCGAAAAATTAAAGCAAGCATTAACGCAAGCCCCTGCTTTGAAATTTCCTGAAAAGGATGAGAATTTAGAAATTTCAGCGATGCTTCGGATTATGCGGTAGGAGCGGTACTTTCGAAAAATCAGCAGCCCGTGGCATTTTTTAGTCGAACTTTAAATCAAACACAAAGAAATTATTCCGCGACCGAGAGAGAGGCACTTGCAGTTCTGTTAGCAGTGCAAAAGTTCCGAGTCTATTTTGGAAGGGCGCCAATAACAGAGTATTCTGATCATGCGGCGGTAACTAGAATGTACTCAGGGAAAAACTTATCCCCAAGGTTAATAAGATGGGCACTCAAGTTACAAGAGTATAATCTGGTAATCAAGCACACCCCCGGAAAGGAAAATATCGTAGCAGATGCACTATCCAGGATAAAAATAGATGAAGAAGGTAATACTGTAAAGATGGCAATGCTCACAGCATGTACAATAAATTCCCGAGAAACTGTAATAACCGAACTGGGTAAAGATCCTGAATTTAGAAACATTTATGAGTATTTAAAGGATCCTGAAAATTTTAGCCACCAAGATATTGTGGCGATAAGAAATAGGGCGGCCCATTACGAACTAATAGATGGTCTATTATTTTATACAAAAACTACAAATTCCAACAACGAATTTCGACCTGTTATCCCAGCTAGTCTTAGATTAAATATCCTGCAGGAGCTCCATGACAGCCCTTTAGCTTCTCATGCTGGTATTCGAAAAACTATCCAACGTGTACGCGAGGCAGTCTACTTTCCTGAACTGCAAAAGTTAACAAGGGCGTATGTCCAGTCCTGCCCAACATGTCAAGCAGTTAATTATTTTAATTTCCGCCCGGCCGGGTTTCTAAATAGTATTAAATCCGAATTTCCAAATGAAATAATTGGCATCGATTTATTGGGCCCTTTCCCAAAAAGTCAGTTAAATAAAAGTCGCTATCTCCTTGTTATGGTTGATCATTTTAGTAAATGGACCGAAATTGTTTCCTTAAAACGAGCCTCCGCGAAAGTAGTTACTGATTCTATTTTAAATAAATATATTTTAAAATACGGGGCGCCCCTAAAAGTTATATCTGATAATGGTCCTCAATTTGTAAGTAATATATTTGAAGACATGTGCCAAAAACTGGGCATACGTCATTTAAAAATGGTCCCGTATCGGCCGCAATCAAATATAGCGAAACGGGTCAATAGAAATATAGTGAAAATTATCCGTAGTTATGTTAAAAATTTTCATAAAAGCTGGGATAACTATGTCAATGAATTTGCTTTTGCCCTTAGGACCGCAAAACATGATACAACGGGCAAAACTTCTGCTGAGTTATTTTTAGGCAGAAAGATTATAACGCCGTTAGATAAATTATTTTATGTTCAACAAAGAGCCCCAGAATTTAAAATGGGTGATATAGAAAAATCAATTAAAGAAGCAAAAAAAGAACACTGAAGTAGCACAGAGAAAACAAAAACTTTATTACGATATGAAACGACGGGGAGTAACTTATAAAGTAGGAGATGAAGTATTAAAAATTAAGCATTCACTTTCTTCAGCACCAGAAGATAAAACCGCCAAATTTTTTCCACGATTTGAAGGACCATATGTCATAGAAAAAATAACTCAGGCTGTAGTGGTGTTAAAAGCCAGGAATGGTGAAACATGCTCCGCAAACATTGACCAGATAAAACCATTCTCTGACCGTAATAAAATGCAAATATTTAAAGATCTTTTGCAGGATCCGGCACGGCAGGCACAAGCTCCTGAGGTGGAACAACGACAATCACAAGGGTAAGCCATTAGGAGGCAGGAGCAATTGAAAAGAAAGTTTCCCCGTTGGAAAATTGAAGGTAACAAGAAAAAGAAGCCGTTTCACAGACCAGAAAAGAGAGCGCACGAACACCCCCAGAATGAAGAACGGAGAACTACGACGAATGCAAAGAGAGCCAGGAGAAATAACGGCAACTATAACCCGGCTCCCAAACGGAAGATCTACCCATCGGACAGGAGTCTACGCAGCAAATGTCGACGAATTGCGGAAGGAACACCAGCTGCTAAGGCAAAGAAACAAGGAAAATTTGAACAGCCAGCAACGAGATCCAAGCAGGAACGAGAGAGAAGTGTCTCGGTTCCGCCAAGCCCAGCTGCCATCAAACGGCCAAGACCACAGGCAGAGGCGAAAAAGGTCTTCAAGTGTGACCGAACTGGAAGGAAAAGAAAGCTCATAGAGGAAGGACTGAAGGGCGAGCCCGCACAAGAAGGAAGATAAACCAAACGCTAATCTTCGCTACCTTCCAGGACTAGGCAGAAAAAAGAATGTCCGAATATCACAAAGATAAGTAAAACTTTATGTTACTTTACAACCTTAAGTTAATCTTTCATTCTTACCGCAAGTGGCAGAATTCAAGACGTTTTACCTCATGTGAGGTCAACCTTTATCGCCAAAAAGGCGAGAAATGAGTTGTTACCTATTTTGGTATTATGTTTTTCAATTACTCGCGGGTAAAACTAAAATTAATATATAATAGGAATGTGTAAATACTTGAATATTGTAAAAGTTATTGTATAAAATTCTATTTAAAAGATTCTGGCAAGAAAGAAGTTTTAGTCTGAAAGACTTTTGAAATGTAGTATTTCAATGTAGAAGAATTGGCACTTGCTTGGAAAAGAATAGAAGTTAACAATGTACTACTAATGTATGTTTTAAAATGCGTAAAATTAACGGCATGTTAATATGTTCTTATATACAATGTGAACTGTTATTTTAAGCGTTAAGAAATACTGTGATATGTTAAAAGTGAAAGTAATGCCAAAAAATTTTAACTTATTCGTGTGACTGTAAAAAGAGAAAATTATTGTGAATATGTGTTAAAGGTTGAATGAATGTAGTTAGGCTCTCTGACGCTACACTTCAGAGTTAGCCACTTTCAGAATAGTACCTCAGGGTTTAGAGATGAATATAAGGTGTGTTATGAGGTCTTGTTATGTTGAATTTTAACACGTTAGTGTTTTGATTGCAGGCGGTATGTTGAACACTTGTACATAAACACATTCGTGTTTGGTGTTTTCTTTTACAACACATGTCAGAAAGCACGGGGAGAGATAATTAAATAAAGTCATGAATGAAATAAGAATGTTAAGAGAAATATAAATATTCCTGTTACTTGCCATTTAATTGTGTAACATTTCATTAAACTAGTTTTCCTTCCAGATCTCTGGAAGGAACCAGATTTCAACTAACAACTCCTGTTTAGATGCAGTACAGATGAAAAGTAATTGTCCATGAAGTTATAATGTAAAAAACTATTTTTTTTTAATTTCTAGTTTCTAGTGAGAACTGTTTGTAAAAGATTGGCCTCGCGTTAGATTCTAGAGCTAAAAGTTTTCAACAAGGTCGTTTTAGACCTTAGCTTCAAACTAATTAACTCTGGCGGGAAGTACGTAAGGATCTTAAGTTTTACTAACGTTTATTTTATTTTAAATCTTTACTATCACTTCTTATTTTCTACTTCCGGCCAGAATTAAAAGCTTTAAGTTATTTATGCAAATTTGTCTTGCGATCGCCAAGTACTTAAGTTGTGGCTTTTTGCCAAGCAAGAGAGAGGAAGGAGTGATTAGGAGCGGGCCGCTTGCCATTGCAGTTTTACTCGGTTGCTGGTTGCCTTCAAGGCCAGAGGTTTAATCCTCTTGATAATTTTAAACGTATCGTAGTGTTAACAGTTCTCTGTACTACATACGGCCTTTCTGTTAATATACGGCCAATCTTCTCGGAGACCCTTGCTTGTTATTCCAAAGTAAAGTTAGAGTTTAGTTAATATTTTTATATTCTTACGTTCAGACCACAAGTGGTTGGTCTCTGTATTCCGAAGTCCGGAAATCTTTGTAAAGAGAAAAAAATAAAGGGTTTCGTATACCCTTCCTGTGTATCTTGTCTACTTCCCACATTTATTGAACATAGCTTTAGTAAGCTCCCTGTTCCGAGTCAGGTCATTTAATGTTCCCCAAGCAAGTAAGGAGGAACACTGAACCTGATAAGGGGAAGAGGAAGATCTTCATCCCACTTAATCTTCTGGTTCCAGGTTTCTTGCAAAATTAGTTTAGGAATTACAGTTATCGGTGCAGTAAAGCCAATGGGATCAAAATTTTTCTGGGTAATTGACAAAACTTTTCTTTTGGTAATAGGTTCCCTCAAGTTAAATGTTTCTTCGATCTTGCAATTCAAACAATCTTTTTCTAAATCCCATACTAAGCCTAATACTGGGACAACTTTCGTCTTATTCTCTACCTCATCGATCATGTCAATGCGAAAATTTGATCGCCAACATCTCAAATTGAAATGTCCTGAAGCCAAAATTAATCTTGCTTCTTGAATGAAATTTTCGGCTTCATCTACTTGATTTAAGCTAGTTAACGAATTATCGAGGTAAAATGAATCCTTCAAAATATTAGAAGTTTCTACAAACTTTTCTGGGACTATAGTCAAAATGTGACTAAATGTAGCGGCTAGCAGAAACGGACTTGATGCGAGTCCAAAAACAACTCGGTTATGTCTGTAAATTTTAAACTTATGTTGATTATCGAACCATAGAAACCTTAAAAAATCTCTATCCTTTTCTGCTATTTTGATTTGACAAAAGGCCTTTTCGATGTCAGATGACACTCCTATGCGATATTTTCGAAAACGATTCAATATACGTGGAATAATATCTATTAAATTTGATCCTTTACTCAAACAATCATTGAGAGAGGGTGAATTCTTAGAACGTGCAGATGCATTGAAAACAGGCCGTATCTTTGTAGTTTCACTAGACTCTTTTATTACAGGTCTGTGTGACAAGTAGTGCACTCCTTCCTCCTTTTCCTCAGTTACTACCTCAATAATGTCCTTCCCTTCCCACTCATCAAATACTTCTTCGTAATCTTTTCTTCTGCGTGTGTTAATTAGTTTACTTTCGGTTTTGACGAGGTGTCTTTCTGCATTAGTACAATTACTGGATAAGACGGATTTATCTAAAATAAAGGGTAAGGTTACTTCATATCTCCCTGAGCTATCCCGTTTTACACTTTTTAAAAAATGTTTTCGAGTTTCTTCTTCCAAGACACTTTTCGTTTTGTTTTCCTCGCTTGAAATCCCCAAGGTGTCTAAACGCTAAAGATTGGACAAATTTGTATCGGAAACATGTAAGGATAAAGAAAGAACGGACAGGGAACTCGACGTATTCGCATTCTCTTTAATCTTGCCCATTAAAGTCCAGCCTAACTTGGTCTCAAAGGCTACGTAATCCCCCGCAAAATGTTCAATTCTTTCAGTGAACAATTGTGTTGCGGTGTCCGCTCCTAACAGCATATGAATCTCTTCCGGATTTTCTTGAAACAGACAGAGATTTCCATTCGCATGATTGTCGTTGATAAGGATTCCCCTTTTTTCAATTACTTTAATTAACTTTTCGTCTTTGATCTTAGGTAGTGACGAACAAATTTTCCTCTGGTCTAGTGCTTCGATTTTACACCTGTACTTCCCATCTAAACTAGTTAAATCTATTTGAGAACGATTATGATCTTCCGAAACTTCTACACCCCCAAATAACCCATGTTTAATTCTTTCAGTTCTTATCTTTTCTAATTTCAACATTTTAGCAGCATATTGACTTATGTACGTGTTCTGACTTCCGGTGTCTATTAGCAATCTTAAATAACCCTTTAAGGTTTTCCCAGCTACCCCTACGACTAAAGTTTGTAAATAAACTTCAGAACGGTTGCCTTGATTCGAAAGTACTTTATTTTCAACTTCCTGGACAGTTTTGATCGTTCCCTTTTTACTCTCGGAATTAATTCTGTTGCACATAATCGTAGAATGCTTAGAGTGACAATGGGAGCAAAAAATGTTAGAATCACAAAATTTGCTGATGTGACCCTTATTTTGTAAACACCTAAAACAAGCGCCATTTTTGCGTAGTATTTCAACTTTTTCGTCATTCGTTAGTTTCTGGGCAATAGGAAATTTATGGCTTGAATGGGAAAAATCTCCGCAAAAAACGCATGCCTTAATCAATTTTTCTTTAATACCCGTGGACACTAAATCAGAAGCAGAAGAAGCTTTCGTTTCTAATTTATTGCTCTTTCCATCGCTGAAATGACAAGTGTTTATTTTCTGGACTGCATACGCAGACTGACGGCGCCCACTATTCGCTGTCGAATGCTCTGAATTCTTATTTATGACTTCCGCCCTTTCGCGTGAATCTAAACATTGAGCTATAATCAAGCACAGGCTTTTAATATTACAATACGCACTTCCATTACTCATTCTGTTAATCTCAAGCAAAATATCTTGGGGAAGTGATTTCAGAATTATTGGACATAACACACTTGATAAATTCTCGAGAGACTGACCCAAATTTTCTAAACATCTTAATTCGATAGAAATATTATCATAAAATTTTCTAAAGGCTCGAACATCATTCGAGATTTTCAACGGTTTAGTGTTCAAAATGTTATTCATGTGAGTGTAAATGAGTACATCTGTTTTCGCAAATCTTTCTTTTAGAAGATCAATTGCGGAATCGTAATTAGCAGCAGTAATCGGTAATCCTTCGACTGTATTTAAAGCAGAACCACCTAAATGAGCTTTCAAATAATTAAATTTGTCTATTTTATCTAATGAATCATTTTTATGAATGGCAGACTCGAAACTGTTCCAAAAGGTTAGCCAGTTGTTTATATCTCCGTAGAATTTCGTTAAAGCTAACTTAGGTAATTTAATTCGAACAGACTCGTTATGTTTTGGTTCGCTTTGACTGGCAGTACTAAACTGGTTATTTACTACCGTTTCAGTAGATTTGCGTTTTAATTCGTCGATTCTTTTGGAAGTACGGAAACTGCATTTAACGACCTTTTCACGATATTCTTCAGATTTTTGGAATTCAGCATCAAATTCTTCGACTTTAAAAAGAGGTTCTAATTCTGTATCGACACTTTTAAGCGATTCAAAATTATTCTTTAATATATCTAAATTTTCTTCCAAATCATGAATTTTCGGATCAATTTCCGAAAGCTGCGATTCCAAATCTTTAAGCGATTTCGTTACTGATGTACGGAGAGCTGCGCGCTTCTTTTTTAACTTAATTAAGATCTCTTCAGACATGTTCTTAACAGTTCAAAAATTCAAAAATTAATCAAAAATTGTATTCTTAATCTTTATCGTCTAATTTAAATTCTTATTCTTAGCTCGGGCGTCCCGGCATGGATGCCAAAAAATATTGTTGTATCTTTCAATAGAATTCTAAAAAGGTAAAAAGAAATCTCTTACCTTTTCTTTCACCCGGGAGCCGAGCTTGTTCCATTCTAATACTTATTCGATGAAATATCTAAATAATTCCAAGCTTTTTCATAAAGACTGACACTTCTGTATAAATAAAGATATTATATTTAGATACATTTATACATTTTATATACAATTATTAGGTTACATAAAATTACGCGCTCTCCATGTAACAGTCATTCAAGTTCGGATTCAGAGTTCTAACTACGTTCTCACGTAGGATTATTCTCGAGTTTTGATGTAATAGTGCTGATAGTTCGGAGTTTAGATGTGGAGGCGCTGATAGTTCGGAGTTTAGATGTAACAGCCTGGATTCTCTTGGGTATCAGTTAAGCGTATTCCTTTATTTCCTAATTCGCGAATCCAAGAACCGTATCTTATACTTGAAATATCATTAAAAATAACATCATGGTCTACAGCATCTAATTTACATGAATAATTACCATCAACGCTACTCAAATAAATCTTGTAACATTAATGCTTATAAATTTCAGTTTTCGTTCCACCAAATAAAGAGTGACTAAATTCTTCCTCCCATTGCAAGTCAAAACCTATTTCTTCTGCGGTAGACTTTAAAACATAACTTTTTGAGCTTCCCGTATCAATCATTAATCTAACTTTACGCCTTTTATTCTTACCCTCTATGTTTACAACCAGGATCTGAAGTAAAACTTCATTCGTAGCACGCGAATGCAAAGAATCGATTGTTTTCTCTTTTTTCTCATCCTTTTCCTGGTTATGCATTTCACTAGACTTATTACATTCAAGACTAGGACAAAAAAATTTAAAATGTCTTTTTGAACAGATCTGACACTTAACATTTGATCGATATTGGTTACTGTAGTGACCTTTAACCAAGCATATTCTGCATAAACCTTTCTCTTTTACCGCAGATATTTTTTCATCTAACGGAATATAAAACGCCTTTTTACAGTTACGCGTTTCATGATCTTTTAAACAAAACGAACAAGAAGGTATTGCTTCATGATTCATCAAATCCGACGCGGAAGGAATATTTTGGTTAGTTGCCAAGTGCTTACGATCAGACACAGAAAAAATATCCGCTCTGCTTAATTTTATTTTTTCCTCTGACTGAACTTCGCTTTTCAGAAATTCAATTATTGCATCAAGACTCGAAATGTTTCGTTCAGATTCAGTAATTTTTCGTTGTCTTTCAAACGATCGCAATACGTGAATAGGAATAGCACTTTCCACAAGAGGATATAAAATTGTTCTGATCAGTCGTTACACCAAGACTGCTCAGGGCTCTATGTTGTGTTGAAAGTTTGTTATACAAACTACTCAAAGAATCCTGCTTCTTTTTCGCTGCGTTATCCAAAACAAGTTTTATTAACTCTCGAACATAAAAATCAATTAAAAGTTCTTTACGGCCATATCTCTCAGTAAGGCTTTCTATAGCCAAAGGATAATTTTCGTTCGTCACCGGAAAAGATTCTACAATATCTCTAGCTTCTGATTTAATTTTTGTTGACTGTATCAAATAATGGAATTTGTCCGCATTCGTTAAGTTATTATTTTCATGTATGTTTTTAAACTGATTCCAAAACGTAAGCCAATTTTTTAAATCACCTGCGAACTTATAAAGTTCTACTTTCGGTAGGCGTTGGTTCAAAGTTTTACATGTATTTTCATCAGTAACTAATTTCTGACTACTCTCTGACGATGTATTTTGGATTTCGTTTAATTTACTCTTTATATTATCGAGAAATCGTTCCGATTTTAACTGTATCCTAACAGCCTTTTCTCGATAAATCTCTGTTATTTCAAATTCTGTTTCGAATTCTTTATCATCAGTTACAGTATCTAAATAAGCACTGTGCGTCAATTCTAATGTTTCTGCCTTTTTCTTGAACAAATAAAAACACATTTCTGCTTCTTCATAATCAATATTATCATCATTTAAAAGATCATCTAGTCTTTTATATGCTTTAGTAAAAGCTGAACGTTGCGTAGTTTTGTTTCTCTTCATCACTTCCATTTTGTCTTAAGTTTAAAATATTCAGATAAAAATTAGGCAAGAAAAGTATCTTAAACTTCAGTACAACAATAGTCAATAACTTTAAAACGGAAGTATAAGGTAATCAACTTACCCTATCTATTCTTTCATCCGACATGTTTCTAACAAACACGCCCACCCGGGGCCGTCAGAAATGTCGTGAACATTGTGAGTTTAAGAGAAAATAATGAGTGGTTTGTTAAATTTTAGATCAGATGAAAGATCTTTTAATACATAGCATTTTAATACTATTTAGCACAGTGTAACACTCGTATGTTCATTTTACAATACGCAACATCCACAAAAATGATCGTTACAACGCAGTTCGATCATCATCTTTTTTAGAACAACAATCTCTCTCGTTGCCATTCCGTAACAGAGAAACTTACCTCTCATGCAGTTTGATCGTGGCGCGACAGGGCATTTGTCCCTAAAGGACTATTGTTTTTGTTTTGCGTTGGTTCACTATAAATATCCGTTTCACTTTTCAAATTGTTCCCAACAAATGTTAGAGTCCCTAGTCTGGGATTAATACTCTATCTTTGTGCCCTCTGTAACCTACGTTGAGGTTAACCTGTATAACCTACAAGGATTGCCAGTTTGGGCGAGATATCTAGGTAGTCATCATAATACGTACCTTATTTTTTATTATTTTTTAATTAAATTGAAAGTAATAAACTAGTTTTCAAGAATGGAGTTAAACTAGATTTGCATTCAACTCTGGTTTATTGTGTTAATGATGTTTCGCTGTAACAAATATAAATTTTTTGTTTAAGTGTAATAATTTAAAATCTTTTTCTAGAGAATTAAGTACTGCCACTAAGTCGTATTGGATATGTTGCAAGGTAATTTTCTATCCTACATTAATTCAATCTTTATGTCCTGTTTCAGATATAATGGCAGAAATAATGACAATCTGACATTCAAAAAGAAAAATAATAACGTTGAATGTAGTATATTACATGGTTAACTGCGGTTTGGCATCTCATTAATAATCTTACACATATTGAATACGAATAATTTTGACAATTACCGGTATTTTCCATAGTATAAAATTAGGCAAGAAAGCAGCTTTAGTTTAGCACCGATTTTAAATACAACTCTCTTAATTTCGAAGGTGATCCTGCCCACACAGATTCTGTGTAATAGAAGGCTCGCCGAAGGCCCAGCGGTAAAGTCTCTGAACACTGGTAGTTCGGTTCGACGTTCGAATCCCGCGAACGGTCTGGCTGCATGGCCGTTTCCGTGGTCTTTCCCATGGGTAACATGTATACGTGCCAGTTTCCCTTAGAAAGTCCTTCACGAAGGCATTCCTCACCTTAGGCAGATAGCCCTATTGTGCTTTGCAGTAATCAAATAAACCTAAACCAAACCTGTTACAGATGTACTTTTGTTACTAAAATAGTAAAACTTAAAACTAAACTCGATGGCACAAACAGCCCTTAGAGAGCCATGGCTGGCAATGCCGTGATATCTACTTTCTAGACGATGAGCTCTGTGATGTTTGTGCATAAGTGGTCAGCTTGTTGCAGCCCCCCCCCCGGTATTTAGTCTGCAATGGAACTTGGTACTAATTTAATTGACTCACTCAAGGGATGAAAGGCTGTTTCAACCTTGCGCAGCCTGGGAATCAAACGCCGGACCTCTGGTGCTGCTGCGTGATGCACTAGCCACTGTGTTACCGAGCGTCCCTAAAATAGTACATTTATGAAAATTATAAAAAAAATGCAAAATATTCGGGTACCTTTCCGTTTCGCCAGCGCAAATCTTGCCAAGCAGACTTTATTGGCGACAACACACAGTATACACATAAAAAATGTTAGTTCTAAGAAATTTTTATTTTAAAGGCATAAACATTTTAATATCGTTTAAAATTTTGTAAAATGATAATAAATAAAGACAATAAATTTGTAGAAAGACATTAATTTGTATTTGTAAAAAGAGATTAATTTAAAAATTTACTATGCTTTCATGGTACAACATTCTGATTCGCCGTTTTATATCACGTGACACCAAGTGATCTCATCTCATGTTAAACTACGCTAATTCTCTCAGTAATTATCTACATTAATTTCAAGTTAAATCTTAATTTGGAATACAAGTTTAAATGCAAGAATTATTTCATTTCGTATGAATAGCTTACTCAGAAATTATGTAAAACCGCAGTGCTTTACTTCGCTAGTGCATTCTCATTAGAATTGATGAATTTAACCCTTGATTTTGCCTTTTCTATATTTTCGGGTGAGCGTGTGATTGCATCCTAATTGATTTAATTACCGCGAATGGCCTTAGGACATAAAATTGAACTATCTGGTAAAAATTATGTGTAATTGTATCCCAGTATTAAAAGAAACATTCAATCTGATAGAAATAGCTGCGACTTGTTAATGAAATGTAAAAGGTTACCAGCGAGGATATTCTGTTTGGCATCGGTTGTACCATTTTGGGCGACTTTATTGCTTTCAACGGCAAAATGGAAAAGCACCAATATTGGTTTGACAAAGGTAAGGTGTAATTGAATTTAATAAGTTGGAAATATTGTCTGTCTTTCCATGAGTTAAAAAATAATTTCAAATAAAATTTATTTTTTCAGTTTTTCATGTTATTTGTTTAATGTTATTGTAATCTGATTTACCATATTTAGTCACATATTCCATCCCTCTTTGCACTATAGTATATAATTCAAAGGACTTATCAGTTTCAGTAATATTTTTTTTTTACCAGTATACATTTTTACCATAAGTCTGTTTCTAAATCATATCCTGAAAAATTAAGGAGTAAAGTACACAAAGAAGGAAAATATCCAAGTAAATAATGACATTTAGTGTTGTTTATGTGTCTAATATTTGTACTAGATTGTAAAAGTTATAAAATTCTATTAGCTTTTATTCTTTTTTAAATTGAGATGCTTCTTTGCACCCAAATGGTTAAAGCCTTCCAGAATTGGTATTTTATTCTAACTTCTATTCCTAATAAATAATCCAGCTGCATACAGTTTACTCAATTTCTGCCATGTGTAAGATAAACAGTATTAGCTTTTTTTAAATATATCTTTTACAACTATTCCATCAGGTAGATTTCTTTCATATTTTGCCTTAATTGAGTCATCCTGCTAATTAAGAATTTAAAGTTAATATGTTAAGTTTTTGTGTGTATAATTCCTTTTAAGTATGTGCAAGCAAATGCATACATTAACAGTTGCGTAAAATTATGTTTCGAGTATCAAATTCAGAAATTTTTGGGCTGTTTTTCGAAGATTTATTAATGATTTATACTATATTAATATTGGTAAAAAAATGCTGTGGCTTTTATATGAGAGTATACATTTTAAAATAGCTGCATGATATGGTAGAGGTAAAAAGCTTTATGTTTATCATAAATTAATATTACGTCGGAATTTTTCATTTATTTAATAAAGAAAATATTCAAGCCACAATTAAATTTTTTTCACTGGATTATTTGCATGCAAAGTTTGCAGCAAATATTTCCTGCAACAGAAGTGACAATTTTTATTTTCCCAAGACAGGAAATTTATTTAGTGAAAGCAGTAACCCTATTTTGAGATGTTAAATAGGAAGGCAAATTTTTGAAGGAATACTTCATTTAGTCTTGCTATCATTCTACGTGGCTTTTAACTTTTTTTATGGTATTTATAATTTTATTGTTATTCAGCTTTCTGTTTGCTTAGAATGCAGATGAATGTAGACTTAAAATATTTTATATTGCACACTGAGATGCCATTGTTATCATGATTAAAGATTTGTGTTCTGATTCTGGAGGAATTTACTGATAATACTTTTGATTGTGTATTGGTTTCTGGTTTATTGAAATGTGTAAAATAGCCTGTTAATGCATATACGTATGTTTATGAAGTATTCTGTTATATGTATATGGTGTTGTGATTAGTTTTCTGCTTACTCTTTATTTAAGAAAAAGTTATCTGTAAGAAAACGAATATTCTTTACTATATGTAGGAATAAAATTGGAAAGGCTAATGCAATATAATTAATACAAACTTAAGTTTTTTCTCGTGTACTTAAATACAAACATATCCATTAAAGACTTTTTAACCTTGCAGTTCTAAACAAATCTTTAGGTATTTTTTACTTGAAATTATAGGCATTGTGTAAGGTATATAATTGAAGTTTACTGTGTGATAGTATGAACTTAAATTTTTAATTACTGAAATGTAAATTTTTAAATATGAAATACTCAGTACATTTTATATGCATCTTTTAATACTTCAACTATATTTAAAAACTGAAAACATTTGAAGTGTGAAATTATTACAAATTTTCCTTTTTCTTGTTTAGGAGCTGTTCTCATAACATTGGGTGACAAAGAATTCACTTTTACAAAAATCGAGCAGGATATTAAAGACAGAGAAATATAGAACAAATATGGCGAAACTGAATGAAATTTATGTTGAATTTTATTATTGAAAAAAATTATGCTCTTCAGATTTAATGTTAGTTTTTATTGTTTAACAGTAATTGCAGTTTTCGAATACCTGTAAAATAAACCTAATTCTTAAATTAATTTCATGTGTATTTCTTTTGAAAGTATTACAGTTCATAATACTTCAAACAACTTGAAATTTGATACTTGTTAATTTATTTGGGATATGTTCATAATAATTTTATAATTTAAATAACTCATTGTCATCATATAAGCGTAATCTAAAATGCACAGCATTTGACAAAAAATTAATAAAAAATTAGCCAACTTCTAATTGCTTTCTTTTGTACAGTTGCCTCCTTTTAAAACATTTAATACCATAAAGCTATTTGATGAAAAAAATAACTGGTGTGTCCAGCTCAACATGTACATTTATAATGGTGTTATAGAAAAAGTCACATGACATAAATATTTAAAAACTTCAATATTCCTAAACAAATTAACTTTTTAAAATTTTATTCGGTATATAAGATAAAATAAAGAACATATTTAGGTAATTTTGAATTTGCATAATTTTATGGACTTATTTATGAAATTAACAGTTACATTGTAAAAGGGAACTTTTTAAAAATGCCTCGATAAAGCATTTCTTTTGTAGAAGTGAATTTTTAGTACTGATCTAATATATTTATAAGATTTTAAACTGAAAAAGACAACAATAATAGATTACAATACATTGCAAGATTGACTGATAAATGTAAAATTTTTACATATCATAATTATGCGTGTAACTAAAACAGATTTTTAAAACAGAAGTTACTCGATTAACTTACATGCAAATTAATACTATTTTCTTTAACATGTGTTTTATAAACTTAATTTTAATAAATAAATATATATATATTTGTGTATTATCTGAAGATATGAATGCAATATTTGTGACATTAAATATTCATCTTCAAGGAAAATAAGCAAAAAGTAAACTTCGTAACTATTGGAAAAGGTAAGTTTTCTACAATATCCCACCTGGTCTATATTTAACAATTTTAAAATTTAGCACACTCATTCAAATAATCTAAATGTATGATGTTTTCTTTTGCGCTACAGTCGTTTACTGAATTTGGTTATTAACTATATTGTACTTTAGATAGAAATTAATGTAGATATTCCCCGTATTTTACGGTACAAAAACTTATATATTTGATAATAATTGACCTAAATCTTCCCTTTGTTTTCTTTGCATATGCGAATGACTTTGGTAAAAATTTAGTCCAATGTCTTCTCCTCTTTACTGTGTATAAGTCCACATTTTTAGTAAAAAAATTTGCATAAATCTCCAATTACCTTTTTACTGCATTTTTCGTAAAATGTGCTTATTTTAATCTCATATTTTTTATATAAATCTATGCAAAAATGTTCTGCATATTATGATTAAAAGATAAAATGTTAATTTGATATCAAATTTATACATATCCACCTTTTAGGTATGTACAGCAATATGGAATATATATAACTGGAAAATTTAAATGCAAAAAAAATTAATTTCTATTAAAAAATTACGTGAGACTTAAAGGCTGAAAATCACTTTTAATATTTCATTTCAAAGTGCCTACAAAATATGCAATAAATTTTGTAAACCTGAATTCTATGTTTTAAATCAATTAATGCTATCGTTCATTTTCATGGTATAAAAAAAGTGTCCTTCGGAAAAGCAAATAATGTATTTAAAGGGTTATTTAGCAATAATGAATTTAGCAAACAACTGTTCGCTACAGTTGTTTACTAAATTTAAATTTATGAAATGAATTTAGTAAACAAAAATGTAAATGAACGATAGCATTAATTGATTTAAAGCATAGAATTGATGTTTACGAAATTTATTGCATATTTTGTAGTCACTTTGAAATGAAGTGATTTTCGGCTTTTAAGTGTTACGTAATTTTTGAATAGAAATTAATTGTTTTTGCATTTACTAGTGCATTTAAATTTTCCTGTTATATATATTCCATATTGCTGTACATAACTAAAAGGCAGATATGTAAGAATTTGATATAAAAATGACATTTTACCTTTTAATCATAGCATGCAGAAAGTTTTTGCATAGATTTATATAAAAAATATGAGATTAAAGTAAGTACATTTTACGAAAAATGCAGTAAAAAGGTAATTGGAGATTTATGCAAATTTTTTACCAAAAATGTGCATTTATACACAGTAGAGAAGACATCGGATTAAATTTTTACCAGTCATTCGCATATGTAAAGAAAACATAGGGAAGATTTAGGTCAATTACTAAAAGTATACGTTGTAGGGTTTATATTTATTTTAACTAACATTTATTTTAAGTTTAAACTATCTTTCCCGTCAAGCCTTACTTTTCCCTGGAACTGCCAATGCCAGAATATGTAAATTTGAGTAGAACGCGCAAGGATTCAAATTATCACCGGAAGTATTCTGATTTAAATAGAAGGAAACAAGTTCGGTGTGAGAGATTTTCTTACTTAGCGAGCGCGGAGGTAGTTAGCGAGAATTGAAGAACCCCGCGTTGCGGCCTATGTGCTTGGCGGGAAGTAGTGGAAATTGTTCCAGTGAGCTTCAAGTCTGCTGAATTAGCAGCGGTATTGTAAAACGCGGTGAGTTAGTTCTTTTAGAGAGCCTCGTAGTTAGAATCTTGTCTTTATTTTCTTTTCAGGTTATTATTTTTATTTGACTGCCAAGTTGGCACCGTCTGTAAGCGTCAAGAGAACGCAATTGTAATTAATTACGTTGAATAAAAAGGGACTTAAACCCTTCACAAGCTTCTATCTTTTATACGAGTTTTCACAGTCACCTCTTGGTTGCGTGCAAGTTGGAGGCGCGCAACGTTATATTGGCGCCCGAACACTTATCGAACTGAAATGGCCGAAAATTGGATGGAAGCCGCTGGACAACACCAAGAAATGACAACTCAGTTAGAAGGATTTGGATACCTGGTCCAGACTTTGAGAGCATCAATCAAGCCAAATGTCTATTTCGACGGAAAAAATTCGGTGTCCGTATTTTTAGAAGGTATAGAAAACCACTTTCAGCTCTACCCTGTGCCTGAAAGACAAAAAGTTGCCATCGCCACATCAGCACTAAGAGGACAGGCCGCGCTATGGTGGAAAAACATAGGAAAATTTCTACTAGGTGAATTTGGAAGCCCGACGTATACATTTGAAAATTTCAAAAAATCGTTAGTAAAGGCCTTCCCCATAGTGAAAGATCGCGCACGGCTGGAAGCCGAGCTATATAGTTTCTATCAACGGGATACAGCAGAATTGACGGACTTTATTTTACGAAAATCAAGCTAACGGATATGCTGTACGGAAAAAAACCCGATGCGGAGATAATTGAAATAATATTACCAAGATTGTTACCCGCTGTCCAAGACTACTTTGAAATTAGAAAACCAAGCACATTGCAGGAACTTTTCGAATTGGCGGTGAAGTTTCAAAATCGCAGAATAGCGGAAAGAGCGAGAGGGGAAACATATTCTCAAAGTACCCGAAGGAAGGAGGAAACCAGAAATGGAAATCGCTCGTATGGGGGAAAGAACTATCAAGCTAACGCATCGAAATTCGAAGGTCAAGGCCCAAAAAGAAAATTTGAAAATAAGCATCCGCGTACCCAGAAGACACAGATTGAAAGGAAAGCTTTAAACGAGTAGAGGGGCCTGTGAAAGGGAGGGTCCAGACCCCGGAAGTTTTAAAAAAACCCTCAAATAGACATTTAAATACAGTCATCGTAAAAAACTCACAGCTACCAATTATACAAGTCCTGGTTGGCGATGTACCAGTAGAAGCCTTCATCGATACAGGAGCAGAAGGAAATTTCATGAGTGAAAAGTTCTTCAAAAAGAATTTTTATAGGATACGACTATTTAAAACCAGAAATACGGAAATTATAGCGGCGCAAGGAAAAACATGTCACTGCATCGGGAAAGTATCATTAAACGTACAGGTAAAAGAGGAAAATCTCAAAGTATTAATTTTTGTGGTGAAACACCAGCAACACTCTCTTATTTTAGGTATGGACTTTTTAAGGGCCGCGAGGGCCAAATTAAATTTTCAAGATAGTTCCGTGGTGCTGGAGATGGACCAGAGGGTGGTGGAACCTGTGGAGACACCTGAATTGGACCTTAGCCATTTGAATGACCAGGAAAGTAAAGCAATACAGCAAGTGGTGAGTAATTTTTCTCATTTGTTTTCAGAAAAACCAGGAAACTGTCAAATCGTGACTCACAAGATTCAATTAAATGCCGAAAAACCTTGTAGGACTAAACCGTATCGCTATGATAAACAAAAAGACTTAATCATCGAAGAACATATTCAGGAGATGTTAGAGAATAAAATAATAACGCCCATAAATAGTGAGTACGCGAGTCCAGTCGTACTATGTAGGAAAAAGAACGAGTTTCCTCCTTCGGATAAAAGGGCTTGGAGGTTTGCTATCGATTACAGAAAACTAAATAGCATTACTAAATTTCCAGTTTACCCTTTGCCGGTTATAGACGAGATCATTAGACAGATTAAATCGACAAGATATATGTCTACTTTGGACTTAACGTCTGGCTACTATCAAATAGCTATGAGACGCGAAGATATACACAAAACCGCGTTTATAACAAAATCGGGCACTTATGCATTTTTACGCATGCCCTTTGGGTTGTGTGGGGCCCCATCAACTTTCCAGAGAGCTATGGACATTGTTCTAAAGCCTGTCCTAGGAAAATCAACTTTAATTTATCTAGATGATATTATTATAACGAGTAGTACGTTGGAACAACACATTAATGACCTCGAACAAGTTTTTAAATTATTAAAAGAGGCCGGTCTTACAATTAACGCCTCAAAATGCAAGTTCGCAACTAAAGAACTTAAATATCTCGGTTATAAAATTTCGCAAAAGGGTATAGAAACGCAAGATTCAAAAATAAAAGCTATTAAGAATTTCCCACCGCCCAACACCGCCAAGAAACTTTCGTCTTTCCTTGGATTATGTTCTTACTATCGATCTTTCATAAAAGATTTCGCTAATATTGTTGAACCACTCTTAGTAATCAAAAGAAAAAAGAGTAAATTTACGTGGACAGCGGAAGCTAACACAGCTTTTGAAAGATTAAAAGAAGCGCTTATTAATGCCCCTGTTTTAAAATTCCCTGAGGGGGACGAAAACCTGGAAATTGCAGCAGATGCCTCAGACTATGCGGTGGGTGCGGTTCTTATGCAAAATAACCATCCGCTGACATTTTTTAGTAAAACATTGAATCAGACACAAAGGAATTATACAGCTACAGAAAGAGAAACATTAGCCGTATTAATGGCTGTACACAAATTTCGAGTTTATTTCGGCAAATCGCCAGTAACAGTCTTTTCGGATCATGCGGCTGTTGGTAGACTTTACTCGGGAAAAAACCTAACGCCCAGGTTAATAAGATGGGCTTTAAAACTCCAAGAATATAATATCACAATAAAATATAAACCGGGTAAGGAAAACAATGTAGCTGACGCACTTTCTCGTATAAAACTGGACGACGAAGGAAATGAACTTAAATGCGCTGTGTTGACTTCAAAAATTTTAGATTCTAGAGATACGGTTATTACTGAACTGAAAGCTGATCCTGAATTTGGAAATATCTATGCTTATTTGAAAGACCCCGAAAGCTTTGAGCACACAGATATCGATGCGATAAGAAATAGAGCAAAAAACTATGAAATAATAGATAATTTATTATTCTATACGAAAACAACAAACGAAAATCTTGAGTATAAGCCAGTCATCCCAGCCTCGCTTCGATTAAGCATTTTGAGGGAGTTGCACGAAAAAAAAAACAGCGGGCCACCTCGGGGTCAGAAAGACTATAAAATGGGTACGCGAGGCGGTATATTTCCCGCAATTATACAAAATAGTAACGGCGTATGTCAGGTCCTGCAATCAATGTCAGTTAATAAATGATATTAATTACAGCCCGGCCGGGTACTTAAATAGCATTCACGCTACATTTCCGAATGAAATTTTAGGAATAGATCTCCTTGGTCCCTTCCCCCAGAGCGACTTAAATAAAAATCGTTTTCTTTTAGTAATAGTAGATCATTTTTCAAAATGGATAGAAATTGTTCCTCTTAAACGCGCGTCAGCCAAAACAGTCGCAGATGCATTCTTACACAGATACATTTTAAAATACGGTGCACCGATAAAAGTCATTAGCGATAACGGAAAACAATTCATTAGTCAAGTATTTGAAAACATATGCAATGGACTTGGCATACGCCATATCAAAATGGTTCCGTATAGACCACAGGTTAACATAGCAGAAAGAGTTAATAAAAACATAGTAAAAATAATTCGCAGTTACGTGAGCACACATCACAAGCGCTGGGATGGCTACATAAATGAATTAGCTTATGCTTTAAGAACGGTACATCATGATACTACGGGAAAAACTCCAGCAGAATTATTTTTAGGCAGAAAGTTAATTACGCCTTTAGATAAATTATTCTTTGTGCAACAAAGAGAGCAGGAGTTTAAACAACAAGATGTGAAAAAGTTGATTGATCAGGCGCTTAAAACCTCGGATACGGCAAGAAATAGACAAAAGTTATATTATGATAGAAAACGCCGTGAAGCAGATTTTAAAGTTGGGGATAAAGTATTGAAGCGGAAGTTTTCTTTATCAAGTGCCCCAGACAATTTTATGGCAAAGCTAGCTCCAAAGTTTGAAGGCCCCTATGTAATTCAGGAAATCAAAGGGGTAGTATTATATCTTAAGAACGACAGAGGGGAAATCTGTAAAGCAAGTCCCGACAAGGTGAAAAAATACTATAATCCAAATGATTTTGAAATCCTTAAAAGTTTCTTGCAGGACTCAAGTCTAAACGAAATAGAAGGGCCAGAGACTGCAACAACTATTCCACCACCCAAGAAACGGAGAACTGAAGAGAGACCTAGCACTTCTACAACCCGGACGTCGGTATCAAAAAGAAAAAATGATTTTCAAACTCCAGCGTTTAAGAAAAACAAAAATACAGATGAACCGGGTAAAGAAACCGTGGTAAAGACGAAAACACCACCTACAAAGGATGGCAGGAGAAATTACACATCAAGGAGAACGCGCACACGGCCACAGAGTCAGGTGCCAGCAAGGCCGCCGTTCCGGAAACTGAAACGACAACAGGAGGCACAAAAATACGACGAACAGAAGAAATTCAAGAAGGACTCCAGACCGGAGGACGTCAAGACCAGCCGTCCCAGGCAGAAACGCAAAGGCCAACAACCAGACGATTACTCCGTCAAGAGGCCAGCATGTAGAGGACGCAAAAGAAAAAGCAACGGGGACGACACTCGGAGATCAATAAGGAGAAGATTGACATCCATGAAACCTCTAACTTGGGATCAATTTTGCCAAAAACGGATGACGGAGTTTCAAGCATCGAAAACTCAAAGATAAGTTAAAACCTTCTATAATTTTTTTTCTCTTTTGTTCCGAAATGTTATGCATAAGTACGAAGTTCTATGTTTTGACGAAAGTCAATATGTCTAGGTTGAGACTTAGTTTTGTTTTACTTTATTTAACTAAGGCAAAAGTATTATTTTCTTTAAGTGTAAAAGCTAAAAACAAGCATTTTCTGTTGGTCGAAAGACTAATTCTGTTATGTTAAAGCCAAAATTTGGCCGAAGATAAAAATAACTTCGTATTCTTGTATTAATAAGAATTTTACTTTCAGTGCCGCCAGCTTGGCGAAGAATGAGTAAAGTAAAAATTTATTTTCTCTTATTCATTTTATGGTAAATTGTAAAAAGCATATGTATAAAATTTTGTAAATGTATGTAAATACTTGAAGGTTATGTAAAAGTAGAATTTAGTCTAGAAGCATAAAATTGTAGATGCTAAAAGTGAATGCTTAAAAGCAATGAAGTCAAAATTTAAGTATTAAACTGTAAAGTCATGCTTTAGAGCGAAAGCCTGCATGTTTAAAGATGAATGAGGGGGAAGTTAGAATGAATGTGTTCTGTAGGGTTCTCCACCTACATTTGAATTTTTAAGAATATTAAAGTAGCTCATTGAGTTGTAGAATGTCGAGTAAGGTGTGTCTATTTGGTCGTTGAATTCTAACAAATCATGGTGGTTAGGGGAAGTGTTGTAAGACTAAAACACGAATATTCCCGTTTGACACCACACACGGTGGAGAGCCAGGGTAAAGTTAAATTAGTGCTTGAAAAATTGAATGAATGTGAAGTAAGCAATAACTAAGAAAAACGAATCGTTTAAAAACAAAAATTTATTGTGTCAAGAAAGTGTAAATTATAATGTATGTAGAAAGATACTGATACTTATTCCTTCCAGATGCTGGAAGGAAAGACCAAGATTGATTGATGAAGTCCAGGAAAAGTTGCTGTAAGAAGAAAGCTTTGTAACGAGTAACATAATTTTAATATATAATTGTTACATAAGATTTTTTTTTTTGTGTAAACGAGGTTCTCGCCAGTTAGTTCAGAATTAGATAAACTTACAACAGGTCGTTTGTAGGACCTGCTTCCAAGTTTTCCAAATTCTGGCAGCGGCAAATGTAGGGTTTATATTTATTTTAACTAACATTTATTTTAAGTTTAAACTATCTTTCCCGTCAAGCCTTACTTTCCCCTGGAACTGCCAATGCCAGAATATGTAAATTTGAGTAGAACGCGCAAGGATTCAAATTATCACCGGAAGTATTCTGATTTAAATAGAAGGAAACAAGTTCGGTGTGAGAGATTTTCTTACTTAGCGAGCGCGGAGGTAGTTAGCGAGAATTGAAGAACCCCGCGTTGCGGCCTATGTGCTTGGCGGGAAGTAGTGGAAATTGTTCCAGTGAGCTTCAAGTCTGCTGAATTAGCAGCGGTATTGTAAAACGCGGTGAGTTAGTTCTTTTAGAGAGCCTCGTAGTTAGAATCTTGTCTTTATTTTCTTTTCAGGTTATTATTTTTATTTGACTGCCAAGTTGGCACCGTCTGTAAGCGTCAAGAGAACGCAATTGTAATTTATTACGTTGAATAAAAAGGGACTTAAACCCTTCACAAGCTTCTATCTTTTATACGAGTTTTCACAGTCACCTCTTGGTTGCGTGCAAGTTGGAGGCGCGCAACGTTATAACGTAAATCCCAGAAATTTACGTATATTATACGTAAAAGTTGCGAATGAACAGCAGTCTCTCGCGTAATTATACCTAAATTTTACGGAAAAGTTACGTATAGTATAACATAAAAATATACGTAAATATCTAGTAATTGCCACTGGACACTTTTTATGATATTTTTATGTTTAACTTGAAGGTTTTTTATACGAAAGGCCATTCGTAAATTGCACGTATTTTTCTCATGCAATTTACGAATGCATGCTTCTTGGGAACAGACTTACCCAAATTACTATTTACAGTGATTCTGCCCCTAGCCTTGACGCAATCAAAGGTTACAAAAGCAGAAGCCAGTATGTCCAAGAACTTAGAAAAATCCCCGTCAGTCTTCTACCATCGGAAAGGCCATGCCTCACGTGGGCATTAAAGGCAATGAGGAAGCAGACACCCTGGCAAAAGAAGCGGCAAAGGAGGTCTCAAGAACAGAACTGCCATATAAATTACCTAGGTCTCATCTCAAAAAGATCACTCTAAAACAACTGATAGACAGATGGCAAGCCAGATGGGACACAGCAGCTACAGGAAGGAGAACATATATGTTCTTCCCAAAAACAACGCTAGAGTTAAATTGAAATAGTGGTAGTCAAACACAGTTTTATACAGGTCATGGCTCATTCCTGACCTATTTGCAAAATTCAGCCTGAGTGACACAGAAAGATGTCAATGTGGAGATGTGGGGGATCCAGACCACTACGTCTTCCACTGCACAAACACGGCACAGTACCATATAAGAAAGCCAAGTCAAGCTTACTGGTCACAATGGGCGGCAAATATGAGAACAAACAAAACAGCAAATAAAAAGCTACAACCGGTAATCAGCCATTGTCAAAGAACGTGTTCTCTAATACGACGATAAGTGTCCCCAAACGGAAATAATCAAGTGCTTAGCGCTCTGAATCATAAAATGTATAAATCACACTAAATCAATCTGATAAATATGCGGGGCACATACCTCGGACCTCTCAACCCAAGGCTAACTTAGATAATTAGGACTATGGCAACAACCTGCCTATCTTCTTTAAAATGTTTACTTTTGCAATTAATGTACAGGTCTAGGACTCGCAAGACTAGATTGAGCCAGTAAAATCTTCAACAGCAATGAGTTTTCCCTACACTTACTAATCGTGTATTTAAATTACAAGTTTGTGATAAATAGGTTCAAGAAGGGCAAGGTCAACTTATATTATCACCTCAACTTAAGTTTGTGAATGATATTATTATTGGTATGGCAATTTTGCCTTCTTAATTTTAATAAATATTCAACTTTTTATGTAAAATCTCTTCCCTAGTGAATCTCTTCCCATGTTTGAATCTCTTCCCTAGTGATCAGTATTACGTGCTTAATTATGTTTTTTATAAATTATGTGCATGTTCTAAGGTGATAAAAGTAATTATGGAATTAATGTAGGTAAGGTTCTCTTTGTAATTATGTATCAGCATTATGTATTCAAGTGTTTGGAATCAGATATCAGTTTTACTGAGTATGGTACTGCACTTTTCTGTTTCTGTTCACTTTAAAGTACTCAAGTCTGCATTTATTCCTTCTCTGCATGTACTATGAAGGTCAGTTTGTACTTGGCTAGGATTTAGACTACATAGCATTACTTAATGACCAGTTTTTATGTATCATGTTTATCAGTTTTAGTTTTAGTTTTCATGTATTATGTATGCATTTTTAACTGTTATGTATGCAGGCATTAGGGATCAGCTTTCTGTATTTCTGTACTCAGTATCGTGTTAGTTTTTCCCTTTAATATTCAGTTTTGTACTTATGTATGTATTATCCTGTCTGCAAGTACTACGAAAGAAAATGTAGGTGAATGGTTCAATTTCTAAAACAACTATTGTTTAAGTATGCGCAAAGACCTAAATTATGCAGCAATTTGTTATCTTAGTGATAACAGGTACACAATCGTTTAAATGTTCTTACATAAGAGTCAGGCACATGGAAAGTAATCTGCCTTAAATTATGTTTGGGCGCTAGGATTTTTTTTTTAAATAATTATTTAATTTTTTTTTTTTTAGTTTACTATGTGCAATAATTTAATCGGTTACATCTTTTCTCCATGCAGGGCCAACGATTTTACAAAATCCCCATAAATATATGACAGTTGTGTCAGGATTAGCACCCGCATGTAGACATTTAGCAAGTCCAGAAAATCCACGGCAGTTAATTTTTCAGGCAGAGTCCTCCTATCTTTATTTTATGTAACACAAGTTTCTGTCTATTCTAACAGCGATTCTTAACAGTCTTTTGATTGCTTCTTTGCTTAATTTTAAGTAGTTCCTAACAGGATACTCTTTCCCGGTACAACAACATCCAAGCTTATATGTAGACTTTATGAGGCTCTTAGCCGTGTATTCGGCTGCGTTCCCGGAGCAGGGTGAAGCAGAGAGTAGATGGTTTCTGCCAGGAAGATATCACACTGTGAGGTTAAGGCCAGGTCAGTGGTCTTCCTTGGTGGCACTCACTCACTCACTCACCTTCGGTGAAAAGAATGCGAAGCACTGGCGTCGAAAGAAAGTTGAACTTACGCTCCGAAATATTAATGACCCTGAAAAATGCATAAATATCGGAGTCATTGAAGTACCCGTCATAACAAATGCCGATATAGGAGTACCAGATGTAGAAATCAAATCCAACCTCCAAGAATTCGGCATCACTTTAACAGACTGCGGCGGCGCCGATGGAATGAGTCATATTTGTGTTTTAATCGGCGCGGACATTATGTGGAAAATAGCAAGCGAAGAAATAAAAAGGATAAACAGAAATGCCGTAGCGATGAAAACCTTGTTTGGGTGGTGTATACAGGCAAATTTTCTTCTTCAGACTTTCAAATCCATGATGCGTGTTTAAACGTAAGTGTAGAAGAGAAACTTCTAAAATCGTTTGTTTGTAAAATCGTTTGGATATTGTTGAATCGTTTTGGGACATTGAATCTATAGGAGTTAAAAATATTTCTGACGAAGAACAAAATGAAATGGCCTTACAAATATTTAACAACTCGATTACACAAAAAGGATCAGATAAGGAGGAGGAAGCTCTACAAATATATCATGAAGCCAATGATATAATGAAAAAGCATCAATGACTTTGACCAAATGGAATTCTAATTCGGATGCTGTAAAAAACCAGTATAAATCAAGTGACAACTTCGTTAGCTTTAAATTGCCTGACTGTGATTCCGCCTCAAAGATTCTTGGACTTCATTGGGATACAATAAGGATATCTTCTGTTTTAATGCACAAGACGTTATTGATTTCATCCAGTCAAATGACCAAACAAAACGTTGTGTTTTAAAAGCCGCTTCAAAAATCTTCGATCCTGTTGGGTTTCTTGCTCCATATGTTATTCAAGCAATAGTTCTGTTTCAGGATTTATGGCTGAAAGATGTTAATTGGGATGAAATTATACCACTAGAATTGCTTATACCATTTGTACCACAAGTGAAACAAATGGTATAGGCAACTATGTGATCTACCTAATATCCAGATACCTCGGTGGTATTTTCGTGATGTTGATGAAAAGCCTGAAACACTGAAACTATATAGTTTTTGTGATTTATCTCAAAGTGCTTATGGAGCAGCAGTGTACGTGAAATTTCGTAGCTTAAAATATTCTGGAGCAAGTTTAGTGATAGCCAAGTGCAGAGTGGCTCCTCTGAAAAAATTGTCTTTACCAAGACTCGAGCTCATGGCAGCAGTGTTAGGTGCAAAACTTGTAACTACCGTCCGTGTAGATTTTTCTCAAGCTAAGATTCATTTATGGACAGATTCTCTAATTGTGCTTCACTGGATAAAGAACTCACCACGGCGATGGAAAACATTCGCACAAAATCGAGTATCAGAAATTCAGGACAAAACATTTCCGAGTATGTGGCATCATTGTCCTGGCTCAGATAATCCGGCCGATAAAATCACACGTTGTGTTAAAGTGAGTGATGTTGTTGTAGATCAAGTGTGGTGGCATGGACCTCCATGGCTTCATCAAGATGAAATAAATTGGACTTAAGTGAACGAGCATTGAACATAGTAGATAGTGTTGAAGAAAGTGTTGTGACTCAAGTTACTAGCAGTGTTCAACCTTTACAACCTGTGTTAAAAATAGAGAAATTTAGTGATTTAGGTAAACTTTTAAGAGTAACGTCATATGTATTTAGATTCATTAATAATTTAAAGTCACAGAATAGAGTGATTGGTACTGTGACCAAAATTGAAATATGTAATGCTATGTGTTATTGGATTACCTTATTACAAGGTGAGTATTTTTTTGCAGAATTGAATGATGTTAAATGTAAAAAACCATTGCCTCATAATTCCAAATTGTTTGGGTTAAATCCAGTAATGGATGAAAAAGGTTGTCTAAGAGTTGGAAGTAGATTAGTAAAATCATCATTAGATGTCGATGAAATTCAGCCTATAATATTATTTCTCGTTTAATTATTTTGAATTGTCATGTAAAGGTACTTCATAGTGGTGTAAATGAAACTATAGTGCAAGTAAGAGGGAAATTTTTGATTTTAAAAGCTAGACATTTTGTAAAATCTGTGTTACATGATTGTAGATTTTGTAAAAAATATAATGCTAAAGCTGGACACGAGATATCGGCTCCTCTTCCTGCTGACCGAGTGGAGAAAGCTCAACCAATTGAAAGGTAAGTGGCATAGATTTCCCTGACCCTTTGTATTTAAAGGATGGTACAAAAGGTGTATATCTCTTTGTTTACCTGTGCAGTGACTCGAGTCCATTTAGAATTGTTATCAAATTTAAGTACAGAGTGTTTCATTCAAGCCTTACGTAGATAATTTGCACATAGGGGTATTTGTAGAGTTATTTATTCTGATAATGCTAAAACCTTTAAAACTGCTGATCGTGAATTAAAATATTTGTATAAATTATGTAAAGATGAAAAGGTTCTAAATTTCCTTGGGAAAAATGGGTTTGAATGAAAATTTACTGTAGAAGGTGCTCCTTGGTGGGGCGGATTCTGGGAACGTTTGGTAAGATCTGTAAAAACTTGTTTAAAACGTATCTTAGATAAAGCTTCTTTATATCATGAGGTTGGATTTGATGATATCATATATTCTTTCTTTATATTATGAAGAACTGTATACAGTTTTAATGAAGTTGAAGCTGTTATTAATTCTAGACCTATAACCGATGTATACAATGAACCAAATGAACCTGATCCTCTTTCACCATCTCATTTTATAACTGGATCTAGATTGACTGTTTTACTTTCACCTGAATCTAAACTAGAATCTGCAAGATCTCAGTTGATTAAAAGATGGAAGCATAGGCAATTAATATTAGAGCATTTTTGGAAAAGGCTTTATAAAGAATATTTGTTAGAATTAAGATCAGTCATGTTTCAAAAACTCCAAAAAGAATTCTTCCGTGTTTAAAATTAATGATGTTGTACTTGTACGAGAAGATAAAGTGAAACGTTGTAACTGGAAGATAGGTAGAATTAGATCTTGTGAGATTCAGTTGGATAAGGGTGTTGTTAGAAGACCAATTGAAAGACTTTATAATCTTGAAGTTCAGTAAAATTGATGCATCCGTTTACGGATGCTTGGGGAGGGGGGAGTGTTAAGTTTAGGTTTATGTATCCTTAGATTGCCAATAGATGACGGTAGTCTTTGTTTGTGAAAAGAAGCTCTGATGTCATAATTATGTATATGTATCAATACGTCTTTGGTGTTCGTCAATAAAACGTTGTGTGGAATAACGCTCCTCCGTTTAGTACTTAACATTTGATCCAGTCTGACTTACATATATTTTGTTTATTATGTAATAAACGTTATTTCCGCACAGTATTTGAACTTCATTTTCTGCCCGCGGAATTTGAAGGCGCTCTCCCGTTTGCTGTTGAATGGAAAGAGAAGCTCAGCAGGTTTTCCGAAATCAATCTCGACCACGTGTCGAGACTAGACCCCTTGCTTGGGCCCATAATAAGGCCTTTTTTAACCCACTCTTTTACCTGGCTTTGACAATTTGGTATCAAATGCTACGGAATTATTCTTCTCCCAAACAAAATTGCGTTCTTTCTGCTTGTGGAACGGTGTCTGGAACGTAACTTGGGTGTCTAGGCTGACACCTTACCCCAAATCGAACATAGTTGAAAGTTTCGAAAAATAGTAGAAAGTAACTTATTTGAGATACAGTAATCATTTTGTAATTTTAATTTTGAAGAGATAACTGAACCTATGTTATCAAGGTAATTTGAATCAATAGGTCTCAAGTGGTGGACAAATACATACAATACACACAAGATATAAATATACATAAATAAAAGCATAAGAATATAAAATAACATGGCAAAATAAATATAAAAATCAGACTTTCCATGTCATTCATTTGGATTGAGAATGGGCATTGGCCTTTTTTTTTCTTAGTATTATTCTTATAATAGTAATTATAAATTCTGAGTTCAGAGTTACTTATAGTACGTAAACGAATGTGAAACTGTCTGACCACGTGGTAGTAAAAACTTCTCAATGGAATTATGCCTAGTTCCGCATGAATGGCAATGTTTCTAATATAGTCCGGTGCGTTTGTAAATTGCAACAGAGCAACATTCTGGGCAGTTTGCAGTTTTTTTACGTAGTTTTACATGAATACGCCCAGACTGGACAAGCATAACAGAGCATGGAATGCAGAATGGATTTATAAATGAGTAATTTGTTATAGATAGAACCCTGTTTCGGGCAATTAAGGAGTTGAGTTCAGTTTTACGAACCAGAAACTTCTGAATAATAGAATGTATCTGGGGACCATGTGAGAGAATTTGTGAGAGTCACTCACCCCAAGATAAGTGACTTGCTTAGCCCAGGGCAGTGAGGTTCTATAAAACTGCATGATTTGTTCAACTTTTCTCTTCTTAGTGAAGACTATGGCAATTGTTTTTTTCAACGTTGACCTGAATTTTCCATTTCAGTAGCCAGGCCTCTAGCGTATGGTTTGGTTTGATTTGGTTTATTAGATTACGGAAAAGCACACGAGGGCTATCTACCTTAAGGGAAGGATGCCTTCGTGGAGGACCTTTTAAGGTAAACTGGCTCTTATACACGTTACACATCGGAAAAACCACGAAAACACCCATGCAGCCAGCTCGTTCGCGGGATTCGAACCTCGGACCGAACTACCAGTGTTCAGCGACGTTACCGCTGGGCCGCTGGTGGGCCCTCTAGCATATGTATGTTCTGTTTCACGGGGGAATGGTGTATACACCTAGATACCTGGGCGAAGGCCCTATCCCTATTGAACAGAATTAAAAATCTACTAATTATGTGAGCATTAACACAAAGAAAAAATTCTAAATTAAGAAAGAAATGAGCTATATGAAGAGATTTAAGTAAAAAGTTACATAGTAAATTTTGTCACAAATATCTTTAGGGTAAATCGTTATAATATAATAAAAAGGTAATAAAGTTAAGCAAGATATTAACATTAAATTATTAATAACAAGGTAATATGAGATAAGAATTTAAAAGGTGTAGTCGACTAATGGGGGAAGAAACTGGTGCAAGCTTTTTGAGCCGGTGACAAATATCCTGAAAGGGAGACATACAGCAATTGGAAGAATAAACAAGAAATAGGTGTAATTTCTTCGGTGAAAAATTTGAAAGGGGGAAAGTATAAAAATGCAGGTAAATAAAGGATAAGTTTGAGCAATTTGACACTGGTCCTGTCAAACAAAATACAAAATACGATAACAAGATACAAAATATGTGCATATGTGAGAGGATATATATACATAAAACAATACGCACAGTTTCAATACGTAATACAAGTGCTGAATAATAATGCAGGTAACAGTAAGAAAACATCAATTGAAGATGTTGTATGACTAAGGTTTACCTCTCCTTCGCACCTAAACTTGCTTTTTCGCTCTGCATGAAAAGAAGATAGGGCAAAAAGACTTAGCGGTTGCAAAACAAGACATCTGTGATTTGTAAGTTTTTCAGTTTAAGTTAGCTTTGAAGTAAAGGTGGTATTTGCTGGTTTATTGCTTAAGCAAATTGGTGGACGCTGTCAGATCTTGGCAAGAGTTCACGATCACTTTGAAAAGAATAATATTCTAATACCCCAGCAGCTCCTTGTTTTAGAAATGTTCTGCTGGAGATTGCTTTTTCTCTCCATCGTTTCAAAACAATTTAAGGCTTTAGTTGGGTAATTTTTGTTGGGTTTACCATGTGCTTCAGCCCGAGAGGGAAAATTTTGTGGTGAACTGTTGTTGAACAGTTGTATATTAAATGAAATTGGATATAAATATGGGTATCCTCTTCCACTAACAAGGCGTTTATCTTGGTAATATTTTGCGGAAAATTGGGCTCAAATTTATTTTTATTAGTTTATCATCATTCGTACAGCTTTCATTTTTCTACTTGATTTACGTAGTTAATGTTTGATTAAACATAAACAACGGACGTGTAAAACTTGTTTGGTAAATATGTACGGTGTTTCCTCTTGAAATTGAATTTTTCATGCTAATCAGATTTCATTTGAATCCCCAAAAGAAATAATATATGTGAATAAAAACTATCCTACTTGTGTGCATTTGAATGATGTGTTAAAGATGCATATGCACATTCATATTGTGGAGGAAGGTTATGGCTGTGCAGTTCCAAATTTTCTTGCAAGTGAAAATTAGAGAGACATACTTGCAGAAACTTAACAGAACTGACGTAGACAGCAACATGATATCACAAAAGTCTCCTTTGCAAACATAATTACTAATTCGTGTTGAGAATAAACCTCACATATGTAATGTGTGTAATAAGTCATTTAAACAAAAAACAACATTTAACATCACATATCCTTATTCACACGGGAGAGAAGCCTTATACACTCATGTCCATAAATTAAGGATAATTCGGAGTCAGGCGGAAATCGAACTCTAAAATAAATATATCACCTGTAAAATCCCTACACACATCTTCAAGACTCATATGCAAATTTCAGGAAGTAACCAGATGACACCGATGGTACGTGACAATGACGAGAGTGTAAGATAGTAATATATAAGGAATACAGGCAAAGAAGTAGAATTGTTCGCAGGCGCTTTATAAGCATTTCAGTGCAATAACCGAATAGTTATAACACAAAGGACGCATTTAGAGGATTTTCCACGTGGTAGAATTATCGGCCGTCTGGAATGTGGGCGTACCCAACTGGAAGTATCAGACGAATTTGGAATTGCCCACAGTGTCATCTCCAGGCTTTGGCAACGGTTCGAGGATGATGGTAATATGAGTAGACGTTACAGCACAGGTCTCCCCAGAGTTACAACGCCGAATGAGGACCGGTATTTGGCAGTTACTGCCTAAAGAAACAGGCGGAGCGCAGCCTCAGACCTGTCTCGTCAGCTCTCTTCAGCCACTGGTAGAACAATTTCAAGGAAGACCGTGTACAGACGCTTAGGGCAGATTGGTATATATGCTCGTAGACCTGTCAGATGCGTTTTATTTACTGCAACTCACTGTCGCCTGCGGTTATCCTGGAGTAGAGAGCATGCATTGTGGACACCGCCACAGTGGGCTTGTGTGATGTTTTCCGACGAGTCCAGGTTTAGCTTGCAGTCTGATTCTCGCCGGGCTTTCATAGGGAGAGCTCCAGGTAGCCGTTACCACCAAGAAAACATCACTGAACGACACCGTTACGGTGGTTCAGGAGTGCTCGTTTGGGGTGGAATTATTCTGGGTTCCAGAACTGACCTGCATGTTCAAATTGGAACCATGACAAGCCAAATCTATTGGGACTTCATTCTGGAACAACATGTACGTTTGTTTCGGGGCGCCATGGGCGCACAATTTGTGTTTATGGATGACAACGCCCGTCCTCACCGTGCAAACATCGTAAGCGAATGCCTTCAATCGGAGGATATCGCACGTATGGACTGGCCAGCATTCTCACCGGACTTGAATCCAGTAGAGCACGTGTGGGACATGCTTGGCCGACGAGTTGCAGCCCGTCAACCTCCTCCTACATGTCTACCGGAACTTCGGAGAGCATTGCTTTTTGAGTGGTGTAATATACCCCAAGATCAGATCGATAATTTGATACTCAGCATGCCTAGGCTTTGTACGGACTGTATTGTATCGTCTGGGAGGCATACAATGTATTAACAATCATACCAACCGTATAATATTGGTTTTTTTGTAAATAGGAATTTTTGTATTTTGCTCCAGGGAGAACAAATCGCTAATTTTCTTAATAATATCAAACAAGTAGCATCTTTTTTTGCTCTTTACCTTTTGTTTAATAAATAAGCTTTACAAATAAGTCAAATTTGTTTTGATTCTAACTCTTCCTTTGCCTGATTTTGCATTATCCTTAATTTATGGACATGAGTGTATATATGATATATGTAACAAGCTGTTCATACGAAAACAGCGATTAGTGATACATACGAGGAATCATACAGGAGAGAGACCTCACATATGCGAAAGATGTAACAAATCATACACTCAGAAGTATGATTTAGTTAGACATATGCGCATACACACTGGAGAGAATGCTCATGTATGCAATGTATGCAGTAAGTCATTCATAAGATGATATGATTTTTTTTCAGCATGTGCGTACCCATACAGGAGAGGAACCGCATGCATGCGATGTATGTAGCAAGTCATTCTTACGACGGCAGCATTTAGTAGACCATATGCGTATTCACAGTGGAGAAAACCTCATATATGTGACATATGTAGCAAATCATTTACATGTAGTCACGATTTAAAGATACATGCACGTGTCCACACAGAAGAGGATCCTTATACATGTGATGTATGTCATAAGCCTGTATGATTCTCGCTAGGTAAATCTCGGTTACTGTAGAAAGTGACAAATCTTAAGAACTAGTTAGCGAATAATCGCTTAAGTTCGTGTAACGAGAAACAAGAAGGAAGGGTAACTAACCCTTTATTATTCCAATAAGATTTAACAAAATTTCGTCTTGGAGTGTACAATAAAAGCCGACACTTGGGCTTGAACTTAAGAGACTAAGAAATAAACTAAAACTAAGATTAACTAAAGAAATATAGCCGAAGCTATGAAGATTCTAAACGAGTTGCCCCTTAACTCTATTTGACCACGAAGCTTATTAAGGACCTGAGTACGGCCGAGCGTAATAACAGCTTCGAGAGAGAAAGTATCCAAAAGGCAGACGCGCGCAAATCAGAAACTCTAATTCTCTCTAACTCTGCAAGTAGACTTCGCGGTTTAAATACCGCTCCTCCTCATTAAGTATTCAGAATGATTCCAAAACTACGTTCTGGCTGGAAGTAGTATGTTGAAGTTAACAATTTGACAGGAAAGGAACTTTAACATAAAATTTAACTGTTAATAAAATTCACATAATTCTTACAAGCCATTCAAATATAAATGTAATTTAGTGACACATCTGCGTAAGCACGCACAGGAGAAACTTAACAGGTGTGATGTATAAAATTAGTCATTAAAAAAAAGTATTTTTTATTTTTAAAGAGCAAAATCTCATGTGCACAATATCTGAAATAAATCTTTGCATGAGAGGAAGATACATTGAATGATGTTCATATCTTGAAAAGACGGAAAGTTCATTTTTGGAATGTATAGTAAGCAATTTTTAAAGAAGATGTCATTGTATATATGTGGTGCAGCAAGTGTTGTGTTGTTGAAGATTAAAAAAAACTAGTGTTTCATATTGGGCTTTGTTTCTGGACCATAAATGGAATACTGCATGAAATTTGCATGGTTTTTGCTATAAGTTTTTTTTGCAAGTCTTCCGTTAGATAAATAAACTGGATGTACAGTGTTACAATCTCAGTAAAATTTAAATATTTAATATGTATAAAATATCGAGTACAGTAAGGTGAGTTTTGAAAGAGCATGTAAATAATCATAGAATGTAAATTTATATATCTCATGTGATTTATAAAAAAAAAATCAACATTGCATATATGTGCAAAATATACACACATAATATGAAACATTATTTATTCAGAATTCTTAACTGAAAGTTTATTATTATTTTTCAATTTCCCCCCTTAAAGCTCAGATATTTTGTTTATATGATATACGTATGTATGAAGTCATTTATGGCTATAGATCTCAGTTGTATAGTGTCCTTCCGTGCATGAAATCTTTATTTTATTTATTACTTTATTTATGTTTTTGCCAAATGTGCAATTATATATTTGGTACCTCATATATATGAAAACTGAAAATATGTAACTGGTACTTAACGTATTATCGCAACCATCTTGGCACAATTTGGTGGTATTTGCACCTTCTTTTTTAGAAAGAATCTCAAACTATCGATGTGTAATTGGTACTTAACACACTATCACAACCATCTTGGCGCAATTTGGTGATTTTTTACGGATGAAAATGTAAAAGTTACTTACTGTGTGCAAGTTGTAGTTTTTACTCTGGGGAAGTGCAGAATCACCCACTGCTTTGCGTGTTTTTAAGAATTGCACATACTCGGTATCCATGTATACACTTAAAAAAATATTTCACTTAAAAAAACCCAGAATTGCACAAAAATGGCACTGCACACTCCCTTGTCTTTATCTATGTACACATCGACCTATTTTCACTTAAAAAGTAAAATAAAATTGACAAAAATCCAATTGTTTTTACCCTTGTAAAAAGCTCCAAACAAATAAGTGGGCTATTCTGCACTTTACCGTTTGCTCCTCCTTTTTTAGAAAGATTCTCAAACTATCGATATTTACAGTAAGTTTGGTAAACAATATCAACATAGGAGAAGAAAACATACTTTAGCAATTTAAAATACAAATTTGAATTATTAAATAAGGATTATGGGGGATTCTCAGATAACCGGCACTTGACGAGGTTCCTGAAATCGCGTTCGCCAACTTGGGCGATATGCACCAAACAATGAGAAGAGTATTTAGGTTGCTAGCCCAGATTTTAACCAAGATAAGAAAAAGGTGGTGTGGTGTATTTAATTATGGCAAAGCACACTAGGGCTATCTGCCTAAGGGGAGGGATGCCTTCGTGGAGGACTTTCTAAGGGAAACTGGCTCGTATACACGTTACACATGGGGAAAACCACTAAAACACCCAAGCAGCCAGCCCGTTTGCGGGATTCGAACCTCGGACCGAACTACCAGTGTTCAGCGACTTTACCGCTCGGCCGCTAGTGGGCCGATAAGAAAAAGGAAAGGGATATTTTGTTTCGATATGACTGATACTTCGCGTTCGGTATCCTGACTTTGCAGATAAATCTTTGTGCTGATGATCACTTGACTTTGTCAGTAGATGTTTTGCATTCGCTGTTTAATTATTTTCTACATAAATTAATTACACTTGTAATTAGAATAAGATTATTTTATTTTTATACAAGAAAATTACAAAATATGCTCCTTTTCCGTACTTTATGGCTCACATTATCCCATGTGTATTTACAGATAATTAATTTCTAAATAAATTAATTACACTTCTAATCAGAATAAAATGATTTTATTTTTATTAGAATAAAATATGCTCTTTTTCTAACTTATTGCTCGTATTTCAGATCTAATATATATATATATATATATATATATATATATATATTAATTTATGAAAGTCATTTGTTTAATCTAACCAAATGCCTTTTTTCTTATTATGCCCATGTATAAATACGATTAGGATTATTTAGAATATCAAAAGCTCTCCCGGGCTATTTTCTTAAGGAGAGGGAAGTCTGTTAGCCATGGCTTGACTTTGAGGCGAACTACCAGTGTGCAACAGTTTTACCCTTCAGTCGCTGAAAGACATCCTATATCATAAAAGCAGTTTTTAAGCCCCTCATAATTAAATTTATATTCAAATATGATTATTAAAAATACAATACAATGATAATCAGACTTTGAAATGCTAATAAGTTAGTATAAAATATTAAACAAACATCATTCTGCTGTTTTTCTACGTCAAGCATACGTCACTAATTTCTTTATATAGTATGGATTTTGTGGATTAAAAATTGGTATATCAGTAAAAAATTTAAACCATTAGCCAAAACATGAGCTTTTTTTTTTATTTTTTCACAAAAAATGAATAAATGTTAATTAAATTTCTATCTTCAAATCGTTGAATAAGATTTACATTTATACTTTTCTGACGTGTTCCAAATAATGTAATGAAAAGCACTGTGAAGTTGCATGAAATCACTTAAATTTATATTTAAGTTAATTTATTGATGTTAACTTCATAAAAAAAAGTTATTTCCTTTTCGCTGTTTTAAGATGTTCACTACCAAAGGTCATGTGATGCATGAATTGACACATGCCGAAATCCTATCTGTATTCAGGTTGTTCACTTTACCTTAAAAGTCTTCCATGAAGGCATCCCTTCCCACAGGCAGACAGCCCCTGACTTGCTTTGCCTAATCAATTAACCTAATCTAACATAACCTATATGCATTTTTATGCTTTTAAATTATGTTCTGTTGACTTAGTATTTAAATATAGATATAACAGATTACTTATAATAGTAAATAAATTTACATGAGTGTACCCATAGTTGTCCTTGTGCCAACTATGAAGTAACTTGGCAGTAGAATAAACAATTCTCACCTGTTATATGCATTCACGCAAAATCCTGCATATGGCAAGAATAACAGTACACACACACACACACACACACACACACACAAAAAAAAAAAAAAAAATAAAAAACATAATTTTTTATATATAATCCAAAAGCCACATAACAGGAACAGCATGACAGGCTGTTCTTCGACGTCATTTCCAAAATACTACTTTATTTTGTAATTTTTTTTAACATTTACATTAGTAGGTAAAACGGCTTTCCTACGGAAAATACATGTTTTTCATCCACTATAAGTAAGTCTCAAATTTTCATCGTAAGTACATGCACTGGAATCTTGGTAATATAATCAAGGAAACTACTCTTATTGTATAAAACTTTTTACGTTATGTTCACGATTCACGATTCTGTTTTATTCACGAGTTGGGAGAGCATCAATTTAATCAAGAATATACTAATAATCAAGAGTCAATATACCATTTTCACGTAAAGCAAGGATGTCAAACTCATAGGTACACTTGGGCCAAACAAACAAGGTTTAACTTTAGGCGGGCCGAAAAAAAAAAAAAAAAAAAAAAAATCAATATTCATAGAAACGTAGCGAATAATACAATAATAAACATATATATATATATATATATTTATATAGAAAAGAACAAGAAAAATTTAATGTTTACGTCCTGATACTTGACATCTCTTCTCTGCTATTATCTTTCTATTTCGGGAGAAATTTTGTTTGCAGTGATAACTTTCAACGCTGACCCAAGGTGAGCATCATTAATACGGTTTCTGATAGGAGACTTATTACCTTTCATGACTGAAAATAACTGCTCGCACCGATAAGTGCTACCAAACATGGAAATAATTTCATATGCGAATTTTCGAGTATTTTCAAACCTGGCTGGTAAATATTTGTAAAATTGAGGCACGCCCACTTCAATGAATTTTGCTTTCACATTTGAGTTGCATTGAATCTCGATCACCTCCATTTGCATATGGCTGGGTACTGAGTCAATACTTATTGAGAAAAATCGAAGAAAACAAAAAAAATTTGTCTTCGAGGGAACTAAAATCATTAAACCTCGTTTCAAATTCAGTTGTTAAATTTGAAATTTTTTCTGCGTATTTTTGATACGAACAAGTATCACCTAAACTTGATGATTTGTTCGTGCTGCACGTCGGGAAGTGCGTCAAATCTTCATTTTTAAGTTGTTTTGCCCAAAGAACTAGTTGACATTTGAATGCTTTAATTATATCAAACATGTTTGTAATGATATGATCTTTTCCTTGTAACGATAAATTTAAATCGGTTAAGTGTTTGGTTATATCAACCAAGAAAGATAAATCTTGTATACATATTGGATCGTAAAACAAATTTACGTCTTGATTTTTCGTTTTTAAAAACTGACATATTTCTTCTTTCAAATCCCAGAATTGTTTGAGAATCTTGGAGCAAGATAACCAACGTACCTCGGTATAGTAGGACAAACCCGAATATTCACTAACTCACTTAAGAAAGCAATGAACTGACGCTGATTTAAACCTCGAGATCTTATAAAATTTATAAATTTTTTTATATATGACAAAACATTCTCCATATTTATTACTTTCGCGGATAGAACTTCTTAATGTATAATACAATGCATATGATGAATGCTTGAACCGTGAATTTCACTAAGGTTTTTTCTTAGTAATGCTACGAAGCCCTTGTTTTTCCCGGTCATTGATGGAGCGCCATCTGTAGCTACAGAATTTAATTTTGCCAAAGGTAGATTGTATTTCTGCAGAAGTTCAAAAACACAAGTAAATATATCTTCTCCTGTGGTAGTACCAGGCATCGGTATTAGTTCCAGTAATTCCTCAAAAATGTTAAAATTCTTGTCACAAGAACGAAGAAACACTGCTAATTGAGCTTTGCCACTAATGTCTGTGCTCTCGTCACAGGCAATGGAGAAACTTTCGAAACTAGATGATTTTGCTTTGATCTGATCACTTAAATTCGCGGCTAAATCAGTAACTCTTTCCGCAACTGTATTTCGAGACAATGAAATTGATTGAAAAGCCTTCACATTTTCAAGACAAACAATTTCTCCAGCTTTCATTAGGCATTCCTTGATGAAATCACCGTCTGTAAAAGGCTTCGAATGTTTAGCTATCAACTCGGACAAGGCGTAGCTTGCATGTATAGCCGCTTCACTTTCTTGCAATACTTTACTAAACATGGACTGTTGCTTTTTCACTCCTAACTTGAGCTCTTTCAAATTTTCTTCTTTCATTAATCCTTCGTAATTGTTATATTTCGATTTGTGTTGTTCGTAATGACGTTTAATATTATATAACTTTGGTACATTAATAGTATTATTACATATCAAGCAGATTATTTTATCTTTTATTTCACAGCAAAAATATTCTAATTCCCATTTTACTTGGAATATTCTATGTTCGTCAGCGATTTTTCGTTTAATTTTACTACCACTTGGTTTTGATATAGACATACTGAATACAAGGAGCTGGAATAAACACGGTTAACGTTAAAAAGTTAGCAAAAATTTATTCTTTCCACAAGAGATAAATCAAAATGCTGAAATATTTCTTCAAAAATATTCTAACAATATCACAAAATGTCAAACGTTTAGCAAAAATCAATTCAAAACAGAGAAACTAATTCTATCTCACAGCGAAATCGCTACAAATCAATCACAGCATTAAGTAAACAAACAGTTCGCTAGAACTACAGCTACTACTGAGATGAGTTGTTTGTTCTCGGCTTTTATAAGCTTTATAATTAATTTCTCGAATATACTGGAAACATCTATAAATATCTGGATTTTTGTGGATGGCAACAGCAATTACGAGATATTTATTTATTTATTAGGTATTAAATGCACGCGCTGCTCTATTTTTAACCTTCCAACGGAGCTGTCTTTTCAAAAATCGTCTGCGTTGCTAAGGCAACATGAAGCAAATCTAATTACAATTCTAAATAAAAAAAACTAAATAAATAAATAACTATGAAATCCTTTACAATATGAATTAAGTAATAATTAATAATAAAGCAAAGTGCATGCACATGCATGCACCAATATATCGTACAAAACTATGATTGGAAAACTGAGACCATGAGTTCGGCCACATTCGGCTATCGGGGGATGCGTACAAGTTCTGAGTGCACGTGTCCCCCAAAAGCCGAAGGTAGCTGAACGCAAGCTACTCACACGCATTTGTAATTTAAGTAGTGTGTGTGTCAGCTCGCTGTGAGTAATCTAACAACACTGAATAAATTATCGTTAATTACTCAGCAGTAAACATTTCATTTTTTTCTTCGTCGATATGTTATTTTATTATTATATATTATTATTTGCCGATATATTGGCCGGGCCGCAAAAATATTTGTTGTGGGCCGCATGCGGCCCGCAGGCCGCGAGTTTGACATCCTTGACGTAAAGACTCAACTTGAAAATAAGAACTTCCAGTTGCAACGCAGAAATATTTAATGAAGAGCTTATGTACATTATTTACATTATTAAAACACAAAATTTTCATATAATATAAATTTCCCCATCATAGGGCCAAGATTAGTTTATCAAGAAAAATTATTATAATTGTTAATTACCGCTATGCGGCCAAGAACAGATCATTTCAAGCGTCAAACTCAAACTAAAAGAATTATTACTTTCTTTCTCTGCCGCCAGTCACGTGACCTAGTCGTAGACAGATGACAAATAATAAAAGAAAAATTGCTCCATCAGAGGGAAAAAGAAATAATTTCAACAAACTCCCTCCCGATGAACAATAGGTTCATCACAAATTTAACTAACCATTACAATATTACCATAACAATAAGAAACAAATAAAAATTACTTACATATACAGGTCACATTATATCAATAATTTTTTAATACCAAGAAAAGTTTTTCTGAAACTATAGAAAAAACAAAACATTTAAATTAACATTTCTTAGATCACCAGAAATCATTAAACCAAGGAAAATAATAAAATGAATAAATGAAAACATTAAGAAAGAATATTTTGTTTTGTCTATCATCAATTTGTCAGTCATTCAATCTATTTTTTGACCAGTCACTGATTATTGCAATTACTGATATCATCAATTTCTAAATTGTACAATAGCTTCACTGGACGTTTGATTAGCGAATTACCAGTTTTCACTTCACACGATCTGATCATTCCATCTCTACCAATAAAGGTTTTGGTTATTCCTAATTTCCACCAGTTTCTAGGTAAGTTTTCATCATGAACAAGCACTATATCATTTACTTTGAATGCTGATGGTTTCTTTTGACCGGTTATAATGAGCAGATCTCAAGCACAGGAGATATTCTTTTTTCCATCTGTTCCAAAAGTGATTTATTAGATTCTCTCGTGTACGGAAACGTTTTAACATTACTTCTCTGGAACCTGGTAAATTCAAGTCATTCCTCCTTACAGCTGACAAACTCAAGAGTCGTTCGCCAATCAACAGGTGGGCTGGAGTAAGTGCGGAGGGCTCTTTAAGATCAGAAAAGACATATGTTAATGGACGCGAGATTATCATCGCTTCTATTTCAAGCAAAAGCGTTTCTAATTCACTTTGAGTCAAAGATGATTTCCCAATGTGCTTTCTTAAACTAGTTTTTACACTGCGAACTAAATGTTCATAAAACCCGCCCCACCAGGCAGCACGTTAGTAGATAGAAAATGGGGGTTCTGCGGCAGGAGGGTCAGAGGGTCAGGGGGCGTGGTCAATGACGTCACACAGAGGGTGGGGTCAAAGGTAACGTCATCACACTAGGAGGCGTGGTCACGAGTGGAGTTGAGTTGTTGGTAGACTGCTGGTTGAGTTGTAGACCTCCTGCTTTTCATTTAAAGTTAGTTTTTTAAAAATTGGCAACGGGAAATATTTTCTGCATCTTAATTTTGATGAAATGGCGATGCTGCCCTCTCTTGACGAAAAAGTGAATTATATGTTTTAGAAATATGTTTTTAAGTCTAGTGTTAAATTATTCAATGCGCGACTCTGAAAACAATGTAAAAGAAACAAATATAAAAAAGACTTTCCTTTAATGATAGTTCATCATGTCATGAAAATGAAACTACAAGATAATTTGTTTTTGTTACTCAATTTTATTCTGATACTTTTATCCTTTCTAGTTTTCCATGAAACTTTAACTTATTTCTTAGGTTTTCTGTTCATAATAACATATTCATTTACTGTCATATTTTTTTTAATACTTAACGTTTCTAATTTGTAATATTTTATTTAATTTCCACATACTATTTTTTTTTTCATACCTTTCATAAATTTCAGCATACCCTGATTTTTAACTTATATGTTATATTTCACAAACGTTCCCGCACATGCTGTTTATTTGTTACACTACTTAATTTTAGATGCAATTTCACACTTTTTTTAACGTTATAATATTCAATATATTCTGAATTTTAACTTCATTTACTTTTTTTAAACCATTCTAGTATTCTATACACACTTTAACTTAGTGGTTTTAAATTCTATTTAAAAAGAAACGTTTATTTTTCGTGATCTTAGTTCTTTTACTAAATTTCCTACAGAACTTCTAATTTCTTTCACATGTTCAACAATATTTTCCTTATATTACCGAATATTTTTTTAAAAACTTAAGTCTATAACTCTTAATTGCTTTTTTTACGTTCACGATTTCCCTTCTGTGTTTATATTTCTTAATTCTAGTTTAACTTATTTATTAAAATGTTTTTATTTCCGTCTCATCACTCGTAATTCCAACATTTTATCCCTTTTTATTAATTTTGACGATATAAATTGTTTTCATTTACTCCATATTCAAACATTTCCTTTCAATTTTTAAAATACTTGTTTTATTCTCCGATCATAATAGATCATCTACAGGTTTTACTCAGAAATTTCCATTCACAACTTTACATTTTAATACCATTTATATCTAAATGCATTTCTTTCTCATATAGTTTTATGGTCTTCAAAGTTTCTAACATCATGTTTAGTTTTAAATCCCGATTACCTTTAAGTGTGTTGATAATTTTCATTTCTAATTTTACAACCACGTTCAGTGTTTCATCCACACATACCAAAATATTTCTTACATTTTCTGATATTTAGTCTATGTCATATTTCAGTACTTCAAATGAATTTACACTGCTCACACTATTATTTTTTCCTGTTTTAGAGACACTGACTATACTATTTTTACTATTTTTCCTGCACTAATTGCATCTATGTCAGCACTCATGATAAACTAGCAATTGTTTTGCATCACATGCATAAAGAAATTCTTAAAACCAACTTTTTCAATATCGTACTCAAATTACTGTTTTCCAGATGGGAATTACCAGTATTCTTTGGTTTTACTCTATTACATCTTTTTAAATTTTAACATCTTACTTTTAATTCTAACATACATCTTTTGATCAGTTTTTTCTTTTAATGATAGCCTTACCTTATTTGTTCAAATTAATTCTTTAATTCACCTTCTTTACTACCTTTCAGTACCTTCATAATTCACTATGCAAACGCAATGTCTTTCACTGACATTCTGTTTAATAATACCACAAGTTTCCTTAATTGACAAAAAGCGAATTATTTCTCATTTCAAAATAGAACTACTATATTTTTGCACAAACATTACCTTTATCCATTCAAGCCACCCCTTAACCTGTAACTGACGTAGCGATAGGAAAGGAGATTCTTATCATATGCTCTTTCGACATTTGAAGTTTCTAGAACTTCTTTGACAAGTATATCAATACCATCAGAAAATATACTTAACACTTTTACCTAGTTTAAAGGCAACATACTGTTATAAGAATGGTTTTAGTCAAATTTATAACACAAATAAACGCATTTTGTGTTAAATAGGCATAAACATTTAGATTCAGAATATTTCTTTTTAATCCGATGTAAGACTTGAATTTCATTCATGATACGGATTGTCTCTTGATTTTCTTTTTGTTTACCTTACACTAATAGAAAATTTTTATTTTACAACTTCAGCTTTCAATGAAATAGAAATAAAAACTACGATACACCTGCTGTTTTTAAGAAAAGGAACTTTGATATATTTCTGGAAATGTAAATGCTTTTAGAGTTTTCTTTCAATAACGTTGATTTTCATTACTTTACTAACTTCAATAATTCTCTTATTAGCTAATATGAATGAAAGAAGATTGTCAAAAATGTGACACAGTATAATTCTTACGAACATACGTACCTTTACCAGCATACAGATATTACCGATTGAAATGAAGAAAGATATAGATATTTTACTCCAATCTACATTAAATTAAAAAAAAAAATATTTAAACTTTCATACATTCCAAAGAATAAACGAAAACTCAATAGATATTGTCATGTTTGTATATATGAGATAAAAGTTTTATGAATGGTATTTAAAGTAATGCTTAGAACTTCATAAAAGCGAACATTCACTATGTTAATACACATATCATCAGTTATTTACATTAATCAATGTAATATTAATCATTACATGTACTATATGCATATATATTTAAAGTTTAATTGTCTTACAATTGAATAATTAACTATTGAGAGAAAGAGGTTCATATCTTACACTATTTAATTCACATGGAACAAATTTTTCCATCAACCACATTGAACCACGTTTATTAAATTCGCCAAAGCTCTTTTATTTCTGCATTTTCACACTCACGACACATTTTAAATGTAACTATTGATTACCATTTCAAACACCGATATCATAACTCAGTGTAAAACTACATCATAACTCATTTTTTCCCTACTAACTACAATTTTATATATTCAAGAAGTACATCCTAGACATGATCATTTATGTTCTAGCAAATCGATTCAATTGCGAACATACTATTAAGACTTGCGATTTTAGAAGACTTGCATGTATTAACGATGTCAACGTTTCTTCGTTTTTGTAAGATTCGTATCAAACCATGTCGCATTCGAATGTGGTGTAAGAGATCACTTTTTCTTTTAAACACTTGTAAACAATGGATGCAATTTATAAGAAGAGAAGTATCATGCTGTTTCAAAACATCATCATCAGCATATTTCTGTTTCTTTTGACACCGGCAGCATTGAAAAAAAAAAAAAAAAAAAAAGGTTCGTGAGATTTTCTTCAAATTCTGTTTTACTTGAAAAAATGTCCGAACATTCAATACGATGTAAAGATTCATATTGTTTTAAATTCTTATGCTCACTAAATATTTTTTATCACGATTTACTCTTAAAAGTAACTTTATAAGTTTTCATATCCTTTTTACATGAAAAGAACTTGTGATTATTCACTACAAAATTCTAAGATGAGAAGCTTCGCGACTTTTCAAACTACAAACTTAAATTTCTTAGGACATACACTACATCTGATGTTTCTTTCATGAGATTTCAAATATCTGTTCAGATTACTCGTATTCAAGAAACCTCGCAAATATATCACATAAGTTCAGCGAATAATCGCTTCATAAACTCTTAAATTTTCAACACGAGTGAATCACTTGAAGCATATACTACACTGTAAACATACAATACTTAAAAAAATTGTTATAAAAAATAAAAATACATTCATTTCACCAAGAAGCTTTTCTATTTAAATACATTTATTTATTTCCAAAGAACAAGTTTCTGTATTATACATAAAATATACTTAGAATTTTCTTTCATTAGTTAATATCAAATTAACAACAATATCCATTTACTGATATTTGATATACATGTTTGCTTTAAAATTAAAACTAAAATTTCAATATATTTCTATTAAAAAAACATAAGGAAAAAAAAATACTCATGACATCAACCAAAGACAGAAATTTAAATAGAATAGCTGTACTTATATTAGTGCATTTTTATAATCTTCATAACATTTTGATTCAAAAAACCTATTGCAAAATAAATGAAACATTTTTTTCTGCCTTAAAGAATCTCTTATATTTTTAAAATTAATACTTAAAAATATATCTTCACCAATATATTTAATTCTATCCTCAACATACTAATTCTAGGCCTAGAATTAGTATCACATTCCGAAACATAAAAATTTCGAAAATTAAAAAACGACGCTTGGAAGATAATGAGGATGAACTTCCAGAGGATGACTGGTTTGCCCACTATATGAAGTCTGTTCCTGAAAATATCTTCATGCCGAATAATCGAGAACAGAAAAAAGAAAGTTCGAAGTTGATTGCACAGTGGACTCTTGGTTGGGAATATTTTGTGTCCATAAATCAGTTTGAAAACAGAATGAACATTCATCTACGTGAATGTGTGGAACAAAATAAAATATTATACCCTACTACACGCGGTGTTGTTATAACTCCTGCAACATGGCAAGAATTTTCCTCAAAAATATATGAATTTAACCTTGTCTATACGACTGCCAGCATCATTTGCAATAATGAGTTGGTAGTTTTCAACAAAGAAGGTGAGTGTATTTTTCAACAAGTTTTTAAACAAGATGAAAATTCTTTTAAACTAAAACCTACATACCTAAAAGTAAACTGTGATATTTTAAAAAAATTGAAAGAAATTATTCCTGATGTATCTAATACTTTATATAAAAGTATTTTTGAAATTATTTTACCGTTGCAAATCAAATGTAAAATCAATTGTTCGGATATGGTAAGTGATGATGATGAACTTTTTAAAGAACTCATAAACTCTATCAAAACTGAATTAAATTCAGTGATAAAAAAGCTATATAAATGCGAAGGTTGCATAGTAAATCATCCTTCACAAACAAGACATGATTGCATTATAATAAGTGTTGAGGATAGAATTAAATATATTGGTGAAGATATATTTTTATGTATTAATTTTAAAAATATAAGAGATTCTTTAAGGCAGAAAAAAATGTTTCATTTATTTTGCAATAGGTTTTTTGAATCAAAATGTTATGAAGATTATAAAAATGCACTAATATAAGTACAGCTATTCTATTTAAATTTCTGTCTTTGGTTGATGTTATGAGTATTTTTTTTTCCTTATGTTTTTTTAATAGAAATATATTGAAATTTTAGTTTTAATTTTAAAGCAAACATGTATATCAAATATCAGTAAATGGATATTGTTGTTAATTTGATATTAACTAATGAAAGAAAATTCTAAGTATATTTTATGTATAATACAGAAACTTGTTCTTTGGAAATAAATAAATGTATTTAAATAGAAAAGCTTCTTGGTGAAATGAATGTATTTTTATTTTTTATAACAATTTTTTTAAGTATTGTATGTTTACAGTGTAGTATATGCTTCAAGTGATTCACTCGTGTTGAAAATTTAAGAGTTTATGAAGCGATTATTCGCTGAACTTATGTGATATATTTGCGAGGTTTCTTGAATACGAGTAATCTGAACAGATATTTGAAATCTCATGAAAGAAACATCAGATGTAGTGTATGTCCTAAGAAATTTAAGTTTGTAGTTTGAAAAGTCGCGAAGCTTCTCATCTTAGAATTTTGTAGTGAATAATCACAAGTTCTTTTCATGTAAAAAGGATATGAAAACTTATAAAGTTACTTTTAAGAGTAAATCGTGATAAAAAATATTTAGTGAGCATAAGAATTTAAAACAATATGAATCTTTACATCGTATTGAATGTTCGGACATTTTTTCAAGTAAAACAGAATTTGAAGAAAATCTCACGAACCTTTTTTTTTTTTTTCAATGCTGCCGGTGTCAAAAGAAACAGAAATATGCTGATGATGATGTTTTGAAACAGCATGATACTTCTCTTCTTATAAATTGCATCCATTGTTTACAAGTGTTTAAAAGAAAAAGTGATCTCTTACACCACATTCGAATGCGACATGGTTTGATACGAATCTTACAAAAACGAAGAAACGTTGACATCGTTAATACATGCAAGTCTTCTAAAATCGCAAGTCTTAATAGTATGTTCGCAATTGAATCGATTTGCTAGAACATAAATGATCATGTCTAGGATGTACTTCTTGAATATATAAAATTGTAGTTAGTAGGGAAAAAATGAGTTATGATGTAGTTTTACACTGAGTTATGATATCGGTGTTTGAAATGGTAATCAATAGTTACATTTAAAATGTGTCGTGAGTGTGAAAATGCAGAAATAAAAGAGCTTTGGCGAATTTAATAAACGTGGTTCAATGTGGTTGATGGAAAAATTTGTTCCATGTGAATTAAATAGTGTAAGATATGAACCTCTTTCTCTCAATAGTTAATTATTCAATTGTAAGACAATTAAACTTTAAATATATATGCATATAGTACATGTAATGATTAATATTACATTGATTAATGTAAATAACTGATGATATGTGTATTAACATAGTGAATGTTCGCTTTTATGAAGTTCTAAGCATTACTTTAAATACCATTCATAAAACTTTTATCTCATATATACAAACATGACAATATCTATTGAGTTTTCGTTTATTCTTTGGAATGTATGAAAGTTTAAATATTTTTTTTTTTAATTTAATGTAGATTGGAGTAAAATATCTATATCTTTCTTCATTTCAATCGGTAATATCTGTATGCTGGTAAAGGTACGTATGTTCGTAAGAATTATACTGTGTCACATTTTTGACAATCTTCTTTCATTCATATTAGCTAATAAGAGAATTATTGAAGTTAGTAAAGTAATGAAAATCAACGTTATTGAAAGAAAACTCTAAAAGCATTTACATTTCCAGAAATATATCAAAGTTCCTTTTCTTAAAAACAGCAGGTGTATCGTAGTTTTTATTTCTATTTCATTGAAAGCTGAAGTTGTAAAATAAAAATTTTCTATTAGTGTAAGGTAAACAAAAAGAAAATCAAGAGACAATCCGTATCATGAATGAAATTCAAGTCTTACATCGGATTAAAAAGAAATATTCTGAATCTAAATGTTTATGCCTATTTAACACAAAATGCGTTTATTTGTGTTATAAATTTGACTAAAACCATTCTTATAACAGTATGTTGCCTTTAAACTAGGTAAAAGTGTTAAGTATATTTTCTGATGGTATTGATATACTTGTCAAAGAAGTTCTAGAAACTTCAAATGTCGAAAGAGCATATGATAAGAATCTCCTTTCCTATCGCTACGTCAGTTACAGGTTAAGGGGTGGCTTGAATGGATAAAGGTAATGTTTGTGCAAAAATATAGTAGTTCTATTTTGAAATGAGAAATAATTCGCTTTTTGTCAATTAAGGAAACTTGTGGTATTATTAAACAGAATGTCAGTGAAAGACATTGCGTTTGCATAGTGAATTATGAAGGTACTGAAAGGTAGTAAAGAAGGTGAATTAAAGAATTAATTTGAACAAATAAGGTAAGGCTATCATTAAAAGAAAAAACTGATCAAAAGATGTATGTTAGAATTAAAAGTAAGATGTTAAAATTTAAAAAGATGTAATAGAGTAAAACCAAAGAATACTGGTAATTCCCATCTGGAAAACAGTAATTTGAGTACGATATTGAAAAAGTTGGTTTTAAGAATTTCTTTATGCATGTGATGCAAAACAATTGCTAGTTTATCATGAGTGCTGACATAGATGCAATTAGTGCAGGAAAAATAGTAAAAATAGTATAGTCAGTGTCTCTAAAACAGGAAAAAATAATAGTGTGAGCAGTGTAAATTCATTTGAAGTACTGAAATATGACATAGACTAAATATCAGAAAATGTAAGAAATATTTTGGTATGTGTGGATGAAACACTGAACGTGGTTGTAAAATTAGAAATGAAAATTATCAACACACTTAAAGGTAATCGGGATTTAAAACTAAACATGATGTTAGAAACTTTGAAGACCATAAAACTATATGAGAAAGAAATGCATTTAGATATAAATGGTATTAAAATGTAAAGTTGTGAATGGAAATTTCTGAGTAAAACCTGTAGATGATCTATTATGATCGGAGAATAAAACAAGTATTTTAAAAATTGAAAGGAAATGTTTGAATATGGAGTAAATGAAAACAATTTATATCGTCAAAATTAATAAAAAGGGATAAAATGTTGGAATTACGAGTGATGAGACGGAAATAAAAACATTTTAATAAATAAGTTAAACTAGAATTAAGAAATATAAACACAGAAGGGAAATCGTGAACGTAAAAAAAGCAATTAAGAGTTATAGACTTAAGTTTTTAAAAAAATATTCGGTAATATAAGGAAAATATTGTTGAACATGTGAAAGAAATTAGAAGTTCTGTAGGAAATTTAGTAAAAGAACTAAGATCACGAAAAATAAACGTTTCTTTTTAAATAGAATTTAAAACCACTAAGTTAAAGTGTGTATAGAATACTAGAATGGTTTAAAAAAAGTAAATGAAGTTAAAATTCAGAATATATTGAATATTATAACGTTAAAAAAAGTGTGAAATTGCATCTAAAATTAAGTAGTGTAACAAATAAACAGCATGTGCGGGAACGTTTGTGAAATATAACATATAAGTTAAAAATCAGGGTATGCTGAAATTTATGAAAGGTATGAAAAAAAAATAGTATGTGGAAATTAAATAAAATATTACAAATTAGAAACGTTAAGTATTAAAAAAAATATGACAGTAAATGAATATGTTATTATGAACAGAAAACCTAAGAAATAAGTTAAAGTTTCATGGAAAACTAGAAAGGATAAAAGTATCAGAATAAAATTGAGTAACAAAAACAAATTATCTTGTAGTTTCATTTTCATGACATGATGAACTATCATTAAAGGAAAGTCTTTTTTATATTTGTTTCTTTTACATTGTTTTCAGAGTCGCGCATTGAATAATTTAACACTAGACTTAAAAACATATTTCTAAAACATATAATTCACTTTTTCGTCAAGAGAGGGCAGCATCGCCATTTCATCAAAATTAAGATGCAGAAAATATTTCCCGTTGCCAATTTTTAAAAAACTAACTTTAAATGAAAAGCAGGAGGTCTACAACTCAACCAGCAGTCCACCAACAACTCAACTCCACTCGTGACCACGCCTCCTAGTGTGATGACGTTACCTTTGACCCCACCCTCTGTGTGACGTCATTGACCACGCCCCCTGACCCTCTGACCCTCCTGCCGCAGAACCCCCATTTTCTATCTACTCACGTTCCACAATGTATTTCCATGCGATTCCATGCGAAGCATAAAATTTTTTAACTTCAGGGTGGTTAATCACTTTTCACATTTGCTTTAATTCATGTTCGGCTCTTTTAAATGTTCTAGCATTGTCCGAGTACACAGTGGAACACAAACCTCTTTGGGATACGAACCTGCGGAACGCAAGTAAAAATTCTTCAGTGCTCATGCCTTTTACGAGCTCCAGATGAATAGCTCTTGTAGTGGCGCAAGTAAATAATAAAATGTAGTATTTGTTGTCATTTTCTTTTACACACAAAAGACCTGCAAAATCGAGTCCACAAATTGCGAAAGGCGGAGATTCATTAACTCTATCCGCTGGAAGAGGTGCAGTGACTTGTTGTCCAGGACGTACGTTATATTTTTTGCATATTATGCATTTACTCAGGATTGATTTGACATATTGTTTTCCTCTTAAAAGCCAGAATTTTTCACGTATATGCACTAGAGTATTCGATACTCCCGCATGATAAACCTTTTCATGAGCGTCTCGTACTACAATACTAATTCACTTTCATTCATTTATGTTTTGAAGGGATTACTATTGGATGCTTGTTATTAAATAGTAGATTTGACTTTTGTAACCGACCTCGTACCAAAAGTAGACCTTCGTCTGATAATATGGGATTTAATTCGAACAATTTTGAATCCTTTGGAATATGCTTGTTTTGTCTTAGGGAACTTCAGGAAGAATCTGGAATATGCTTCTTTGTATAACTTCAGGGAAACTATCTTCTTGAGCTTGTTTTAACCAAAATGTTTCAGATTTACTGATTTCCTCTGCTGAAATTTCCGCAAAATTTCTATTTTCCCTTTTTACTTTTAAATTTGATATAAATCTGAAAATCCAAGCAGTCACACGATACAGTTTTTTCAAAGAACTAAATTTCGTCAAATTCATGAGTGGAACTTTTTCAGTTTTGTCTGTTTTGATCAAACACGCTAGGATAGCTTCCGATTTTCGAGATTCTTCTCATACATCATGTTATTTTGACGTTGATAATTTGGGTTTTGGCTATTGACTTTCAGGTAACGAAAGAAATGCAGGGCCGTGCCACCATTTCGCAGAATTCATCAGCTCTTTTGCAGAACAACCCTTTGTTATTAGATCTGCAGGGTTGAGTTTTCTTTCGCAATGTCTCCATGAACAAGGATCTGAAATTTCATGTATTTCTGAAATTCTATTAGCAATGAAAGGGTTCCATCTTTTAGCTGTACTTTTAATCCAATGTAGAACAATTTCCGAATCTGACCATAAAATGACATTTGAAATATGTAGAATATTTTTTAAGTAGTTGGTTACCCTAGCACCCACCAGTGCTCCCATCAATTCAAGGCGGGGAAGCGTTAACTTCTTTAATGGTGCAACACGTGATTTTGACAAAACAAATTTAGTTTCAAATTTATCTTCATCAGTTCTGTATCTCAAGCATGCGACTGAGCCATACGCATTCGGATTAGGCCTACCAGCGGCCGAGCGGTAAAGTCGCTGAACACTGGTAGTTCGGTCCGAGTTTCGAATCCCGCGAACGGGCTGGCTGCATGGGCGTTTTCGTGGTTTTCCCCATGTGTAACGTGTATACGAGCCAGTTTTCCTTAGAAAGTCCTCGACGAAGGCATCCCTCCCCTTAGGCAGATAGCTCTCGAGGCTTTGCCATAATCACACACACACACACACATTCGGATTAGCGTCACTAAAAATGTGTAACTGAACAGTGTCCCTGTCCAAATTTGGTCCATGAAAATAATATCTAGGAATTTTCAACATTTTAAGTTCTTTTATTTCAGAAAGCCATATTTTCCAGTCGTTTTCAAGTTCTCCAGAAAAGACCTCATCCCAAGCTACCCCTTCAAGCCATAGCTGTTGCAATAAACATTTAATTCGAATTACAAAGGGTGCAATAAATCCAGATGGGTCAAAAATTTTGGCTGCTATTTTTAATACATTACATTTGGTACAGTCAGTGTTTATAGAGAACAGTAAGGGTGCTAATTCTAGTCCTAAGACATCTTCATCATTATTCCATATTAAACCTAGTACTTTTAAGGATGTACATGGAGTGTCTCTATTGAGAGAGATTAACTTTTCCTCAAGCCATTTCTGTTTAAGCTCTAGGGAATTGGTTTCGAATGTTCTTAGATTTAGACCTCCTTCAGCAAGAATTTTAACAGATTCATTTGATAGATTAAGCGCTTCTTCAACAGTTGTCGCTCCAGAAAATAGGTCATCCACGTAAAGATTTGAGTTAAGCATTGCAAAAGTTTTAAAGTTAGAATTCTTGTACTTATCAATGTGATGTTTTATTGTGCAGGCAAGGATGAAAGGACTACAAGTTACACCAAAGGTTGCTCTTGTCATTTTGTAAGAAATTACATTTTTTTCTATCAAGGTTTTTAAAATAAAGAAATCTCAGATAATCTCTGTCTTCTTCTGCGATTGATATTTGAAGGAATGCCTTTTAGATATCTGCCGAAAAGGCAATCCTATTTTCGCGGAATTTCAAAATAACGTCCAAAATATTTGGATTTAGATTTGGCCCTGGGTGAAGACAGTCATTGAGAGAAAGAGCATTATTTGATTTTGAAGAAGCATCGTAAGCGATGCGTACCTTTGTTGTTGTTTTGTCGTCTCTAATTACAGGATGGTGAGGCATATAATAAGAATTAAGTGTCGAGCTGTTTTCAGGGCATACCTCTACAATTCCTAAATGTGCTTGTTCCCTGAGAATATTGTTGTATTCCTCAAATAACATTTCATTACACTTAAATTTATTTTCTAGACCAGCGAATCTTCTTTTAGCCACTTCAAAATTAATTCTCAATAAATCGCGAGATTTGTTCCATAGTAATGTTGCCTCATAACGACCATTTTTTTTATTTCAAATTATTTTGAAAGTCATTTATAATTTCTAAATCAGTAGAATTCTTTTCGTTATTCTCAACAATACCCATGACTTCTAAATCCCAAAATTTCTTCAGCTCATTATTTTCACTCTCAACTAATACACTACAACAATTTATTTTTCTATTTTTTGATTCTATCTGCCCCTGAATAGTATGTCCGAAAATAGTTTCTGCAAGGTATAAATGTTTTCCAATTTTTCCTACAATACCTAATTGAATTTGCCACAAAAAGTCTGACCCTAGTAAAATAGTTATTTCACGTTCATGCCCTGTATCAGCAGCATTAAATCCTCTCATTTTCAAGCGTTGAATCAAACCTGTGTCTGGAATTTTGACTGTAGCGCCAGTTATTTTTTCAACTACCAAGGCTTCAATATTTATGGTATTGCTTGATTGCGAAACATTTTGTAATTCAAGAGAAACTACGTCAAATGATGATTCTCGTGGTTTTCGTCCGCCAAATGAATATATTAATAAATTTTCTTTTCTAATAGGCTTTAAATTCAGTTTTCTTACTAAATTTTCTTTTATAAAGCATTTTTCTGAACCACTATCACACAAAACCCTTGCATGGATTCTGTTTTCACCACCAGAGATACATACAGTACAAGTTTGGAGTAATGTAGAAATAGTTTTATTTTTCTGTTCAGAAACGCAAGATACTAAGGTTGTGGATTTATCTGTGTTAATATTTTCAGGACTTTCATGTTTTTCTGATTTGTTACAGAACAGCTCATTGTGAAATTTATTACCACATTTCGAACATGGGGTTAATTTACTTTTACAGTTAGGAGACAGGTGTGATTTTAAGAAACACTTGTAACCCTTCTTTAACTTAAAACGTTTGTCTTGGTCTGTATACCTTTTACAACCCAAACTTGTATGATTTGAAGAGTCACAAAATATTTTTATAGAAGTGTTCAAGGCAGCAGCCGAAGGAAAACTTTTCTTAGAAGAAAAGTTCTGATTATATTTTTGTTTGGAATTAAAATTAGTGTAATTGTCATGTATTTTATTACTAGAAGAATTATTTACTAATAATGTGGTCTCACGAGCACGTAAATCGTCTCTCATAAATTCCAACAGATCATTGATCTTATATTCATTTTCTGTATTCTTTTTCTTATGAAATTCTAGAACCATGTTTTCTGGTAACAATTTTAACAGTATAGGCAAAAGTAGATGCCCATATGAACCTGTTATTACCCCCATTGACTTAAGATTTCTGATATGTATTTCACATTTATCATACAGATTTCTCAATCCCTTTATATTATTTGATGATTTTACTGGCTCTAAGTTCAAAATTTTATTTATATCACAATTTATGATTGTATCCCGCTTACCATATCTTTCGTTTAACAATTTTAGGCATTCGTCATAATTTTCATCAGTTAGATCAAACCCTGATACGACATTATATGCAGTACCTGTCAAAAAAGATTTCAGGTATTGAAATTTACTTATTTTTGACAAAGAATCATTGTTATCCACAGCATTCTTGAAACAGTTAATAAATTCTAAATAAGTGTTGGGATCACCAGAAAACTTTTCAATATTTAATTTCAGGGCCCACCAGCGGCCGAGCGGTAAAGTCGCTGAACACTGGTAGTTCGGTCCGAGGTTCGAATCCCGCGAACGGGCTGGCTGCATGGGCGTTTTCGTGGTTTTCCCCATGTGTAACGTGTATACGAGCCAGTTTCCCTTAGAAAGTCCTCCACGAAAGGCATCCCTCCCCTTAGGCAGATAGCCCTTGTGTGCTTTGCCATAATTAAGTACACCAATATTTAATTTCGGCAACTTAACTACCGCAACAAATTTATTTTCGATTACAGGAGTTACAGGTACATTTTGAACTATGTTAACTTCAGTATCTGCTTTACATTTTCTTAACCTATTCTTAATTTTGGATTTCATACTCAAAATTTTATGAGAGTATTCTTCAACAGATTTTAATTTTTTTTCATATTCAGCTTTATCTTCCATCAATTTATCTATCTCTTTATCAATTTCATTTAAAGAATTTTCTTTTTGTGACAAAATATCCTGACAGTCTAACAAGGAATCTGTGTCAGTTCTTTCAATCGCTGCTACCAGCAAATCTTCTGCTTTATTTATTTGTTTAATGATTGCAGATCTGATAGCAGCTCTTTTAGACTTTAATTTGTCTATATTTTCCATATTTCAAGTAATGGAATATAACTTTATAAAATTCAACAAATAATTGAAATAAACATTAAAGTACAGTATTTCAATACTTCAAAAACTTCTTTAGAAACAATATATTTAAATTCCACAAATTTTCTTCGATTAAGATCAATTATTTTTTTCGAGCATCAACGAAGTATTATTCCTTCAGGTAATATTTCAATAAATCAACATAAATATTCAATATTTTTATTTAAATCAATCATTATTTTTCAAGGTTGAATACTTCAAGAATGAAAAGAAAATGGCTTACCTGATATTTTCAGGTTTCCTTCCATTACTCCAGCATAGGACATATCAAGAAATATATTCAGTTTCGATTTCGTAATATCTAAAGGTCCCTGGTTCGTTCCCGGGTTTCGGCACCAAAAAATATATAAAACTTTTTATGTTATGTTCACGATTCACGATTCTATTTTATTCACGAGTTGGGAGAGCATCAATTTAATCAAGAATATAGTAATAATCAAGAGTCAATATACCATTTTCATGTAAAGACTCAACTTGAAAATAAGAACTTCCAGTTGAAACGCAGAAATATTTAAGGAAGACCTTATGTACATTATTTATATTATTAAAACACAAAATTTTCATATAATATAAATTTCCCCATCATAGAGCCAAGATTAGTTTATCAAGAACAATTATTATAATTGTTGATTACCTCTATGCGGCCAAGAACAGATCATTTCAAGCGTCAAACTCAAACTAAAAGAGTTATTACATTCTTTCTCTTCCGCCAGTCACGTGACCTAGTCGGCGACAGACGATAAATAATAAATTTAAAATTACTCCATCGGAGAGAAAAAGAAATAATTTCAACACTTATATGCGCCCTCAGGGCGCCAAAATTCCACACCGCCATATTACTACCTAAATGTTTTGTCTACATTTCCAATTTTAAGCCAAAATGTCTCCAAAAACGCAGTTTTTGCCCATGCAAAAACCACGTTTTGAAGACACAATTTAAGCTAAAAATCCGAAACAAAAACAAAAAATTTAGATAGCAAAAACGTAAAGTTTCTAACCAAAAATATTTGACAAGAATCCATGCACACAGAGATATGTTTTAACTTAAAAAAAATCTACGAATTGCACATTCTAGGCAGCGAAGGAATCTACGAACTACGCACACTTCGCTTCAATAAATTAACATAGTAACAGCAATAAATTTCAACAACTTTGTATCAGGAACAAGCGACAACACAACTCTTAAGTTTACTCTAGTATCCCGACCACGGAGTATGATAAAGGAGGTGAAACTGCCTATAAAAACACGAGTCCTAAAATGTCGCGTTCACTAGATGGCGCTGCTGTTCCATCTTAGCAGTTCCAAACGTAAACATTTATGGAGTAGGTAGACGGCTAAGCTTACTAGCGCATGAAAAAAATTTTATGTTTTTAATGTGATGGATTGCGTTATTATCAACGTTATAATATTCTGCTCACTAATGATTGTATTTTATTCCTCAAATTATAAAATTAATTTACAGCTTTCATGCTGTAGTAATTTTTATGAATGATTAATTTGAAGATATTTTTCAGTCCCTCCCCCTTAAAAAAATAATCATATTACTAGTAATAATACTTGGTGTGTATATGTTAAGTTTAATTAGAATAGGGTCTTCGCGTCTCTCATTTTGTAAAATGCTTAGATACACAGCTTAATATAAACTGTGGTGAGATTTTAATCAAGCTTATAGAAATTTTTGCTTCAGTCAGTAAATTTCCTTTACTATCATAATGAGTTATTCTTTTTTATGAATCAGATGTCAGTTTTGATTTTGATATTTTTATCATTTTCTGTTAAAAATTTCCATATCTTTGTTATTTGAGAAGTATGTTTCAAATTGATTTCAGAAGATTTTAAAATAGAATTCGGATTTAAATTCAGTTAAGTATTCTGAACACTTGGTTATGCTGAACTGTATATTATTTATAATTAAATATAAAGAGTAAAAAATATTGAAACTAATTCAGTCTATCTTTAATTTTGTCCTGCTTGAACAAACTTCTAACCAATAAATGCAGTATTTTAACTAAAAATATAATGCAGATCTTTTTTATTTTAAAAGTACATGTGCTCTTTTCCTCCAAAGGAGAGAAATTCTGTCTCATTCAATAGAATAAAAGATGAATTTCTTATGTTTAGGAAAATTTTATCACAGTTATAAAGAGGTAATATGTTCTCGCTGTTAAGTTTCAAATTGGTAGATGTAGCTTTTTTGAATTAAATGTTGTGCATGTGTTATCTTTTACTGGAAAAGATCCCTTTTTTTTTATTTTCATTTATTGAACTGATTATTTACTAATAGAGTCTAATTACATTTGTTGCAAAACTATCAGTTTGATATCAGAATACCTAATGTGTGCTTGCTGCGGTATTTAAAAAATATCATTACCTATGTAAAACTAAAGTCTGTTTTCTCTTGCAGTAATTATTTACTTTTTTATTCTCAATTTAATATATCTTTTTCAACGATTAAAGTCTCGCAGTGAAAGAAACAAGTTTAATTAAATAACAAAAATTTAATAAAAATGTAACAGTAATTATATAAATAATCCTGAAACAATCTTAACAGTATTGTTTTAGCTATAGGATGCTAGAGTGATTCGTTCAATTTGTGTTCAATTTACAAGCACCTTGTTCTTTCTCACCAGCAGTTGAGCAGCAAAAGTCACCAAACACTGCCAGTTTGGTCCTGGGTTCGAATCACGGCAACAGGCTAGCTGCATGGGCGAATGTGTACATGTCTATATAATTTTATAATAATTTGAATTCATATCGAAAACTATTTAAAAAACCCATCTAATTGCAATTTACTCTATATTGAACTGTTGGGAAGGAAATGTTTTCAATTTTTCAAGATTCATATCAGCATGCTGAAAACAATAGACATTTAAATAATGTGTCTTCAAGATCTTTAATTAACATATTATTGTAAGTAAAATGTGGAGTATTAGCCAGATGCAGTATTCGCCAGTAAAATATTGTCGCCATATGAAATCCCTTATCTGTTTTTAGATGACGGTAATAATTCCAAGGACATAAAATTAGTTTGACCTTATCAAATATTCACCCCTTTTCGAGGGCAGAAGGAAAAATTAATTATGTGCATAATAAAAATTCCGGTATCATGGTGCCAGCCTCATATAAAATCAAGACAATCACTGTGGAGCTAAGTCTGAAATACAAATTACGAGGGGTGATCCAAAAAAAAAAGCTTACAAGGCAAATGAAAAAATATTTATTAACAATAGAAACAAGATACAAATGGAAATCAAGAGACACATCTGGCCTTCACTTTTCCACATAGTCGCGAAACCTGTTTAGGCATCTGTCAGAAAGTTCGACCAACTTGTTTATCCCGTCTTGGGAGTAATCAGGACCCTGCTCATTGAGCCATTTCTCGGCAGCTGTTTCCACTGCATCGTCTGAGGTGAACCGTGTTCCGGATAAGTATCGCTTCAACGCCGGAAAAATGAAATAGTCACTTGGAGCCAAATCGGTGCTGTATGGGGGGTGAATCCAGACTTCCCACTTGAACCTTTGCAGTAATTCCTGAGTCTGGTGAGCTATATGGGGCCTGGCATTGTCATGCAGAAGAATGACGCCTTTGCTCAGTAATCCAGGCCGTTTGCGTCTGATGGTTTTACGCAATTTCGTTAAGGTGGCACAATAACGATCTGTCTTAATGGTATGGCCCCGCTCCAAATACTCGATTAGGATAACACCAGTCGGAACCCAGAAAACGGTTGCCATCACTTTACCGGCAGAGGGTGTGACCTTAAACTTCTTCCTCGTCGTTGATCCAGCGTGTTTCCACTCCACCGTGGCTCTTTTAGACGTGGGGATGAAGTGAGAAGCCATGTTTCAACACCGGTAACGATGCGATCAATGCCGTCTGAATAGTATCGCTGAAGAAATGTGAGACTGCACATCATTCGAGTGACCTTATGCTCCGGGGACAACGCACGTGGAACCCAGCGGGTACAAACTTTGGAATATCACAACTCCTCGGTTACGATACGCTGAACGTTACCATAACTCAGGTCCAATTCTGACGCAATCTCACGCACGGTTACTCGTCGATCCCTTTGGATGATTTCTTCAACACGTGCCGTGTTGATATCCGTCCTTGAAGAACTTGGACGGCTGCTCGCTTCCATATTGCGGTTTTCCACATGCTCCCTGCCCGCTTGATAAGAACGACACCATTTCGCTACCTGTTGTCTACTCATTGCTTTGTCCCCGTATATCTCAACGATTTGTCTGTGAATTTCAGATGCGGCCACATTCTTGGCCCATAAGAATCGAATTACGGCTCGCACCTCTATGCGAGACCACTTTTCTAGACGTCGTGCCATTACTGTCGCTCTTAAGTGTCTGCGTACTGACGCTACTTACTCGTAGAACCGCTGTAGGACAACTAGCGCCATCTGTCAACCACTCTGGATGGAAGTATTCGCTCCACAATTATTACGTTTCAAATGCTTCTGCTTGTAACTTTTTTTTTTTTTTGATCAACCTACGTACATTTTAAATTGGAAGATTTATCATTTAGGTATTACCAAAACCATGCTGTTTTGTATTAGCTCAGAAATACTTGGCGACAGAGCAGAATCTTGGCTAATAGCTCATGTGCCATCAGAATTGGCGCTGAAATATATTCTGTGAGAAACTTGATTTTTGTTGTACATTCGAAGTTACGATTCATATGTTACCCTGTAAGGTGAAACCTAGCGCCAGAGAGTCGCTATGGAAAATAAATGTATTGAAAGTTTGAGTGTGTTATTTTCTGTAATCTGTGTGGTGTTATTTTATTGTGATATATAGCTATCGACGGGAGATATAATAATTCACATGCTATCTACGCAGAAACAAATTTCTAACATTAGAACATAGAACCACTTATTTAAATATTCCATAATTCAATACAAAAAATATATTTATATAAACTCAGTCTTCACATAAGCCACTTTTTATGCAAAATACATATAAGTGCATGATATAAATGTGGTACGTAAAATTTTCTAATATACCGTATTGCAAGTACACAGTACAGAATTTTAATTGAAGTATTTCTATGATAAAGCAAAATGCAATTTTTGTACAGCCCCAGTTTCACTTAATTAGATAAATCACATACAGGATGAAGAAACAATACAAACCATTATAATCACATCATACCAAGAAATGCTGAAATCAAACATTATGCACTTTTATATGTTAGGCACAATGTTGATGAATCTCGAAATGATATTTAAGGGTGATCAAGCCTTAAACTAATGATTATGTTCACACAATCGAGAAATCAACAAAAGACACATAACAATAAATTTCAAACAATATTAATTAAACATATTGCATAACTTGTAATAATGTTCTATGATAGTACAAAAAAATGAATGAAAGAAATAAGTGTACTGTCTATTTCTACGATCATATTGATGTATAACGAGAAGTGGGAGATGGATGTTGAACCTAGTGGGAGAATCTTTTAGAAGCCAAACGAAGGCAATTGATGGCTGAGAAAAAATCATTATCAAATGCACAAATAACATAATTTACATCATTTACTTTAGAAGAAATAACACAAAAAGTTTTCGAAAACCTATGCTGGAATGTAACCTTAGACTTCACATACGCTATATCATTAACAATGAATGATCTTAATAAGCATTTTTCATTTGACAAGTATTCAGTTCTATTTGCTTTATTCCAATATCCCATAGGCATGCTCATAACTTAGTTTTAGCTGTGTTAAAAGATCACACAAATGATGTGATTTATCCAACTGAATGGCCTTGGATCAGGATTAAACATATTAAAAGGTAGCGATAAATGTCTTCCAAAATGCAGAATATTAGGAGAATAACCAGTTGAAGGATGAACAGTACCATTGTAAATATTTTGATGGATAAGCAATGCATTTTCAAATGGAAACCTTTCTTATGAAGTATAAGCAAAGAGCTCTTGATGCAGGCATTACCACGTTCATTTTGTGCATTATACTCAGGTCTCTGAGGAATACAGTGTGATAATTTAATATCCAAGGATTTGGTAATCGATTCAAACACCAGTCAAGTGTATTGTGTGCCTAAATCAATTAAGATAATTTCTGGTCTTCCAGGTATATATATTGTAATAAATGTACTGTAACAGTTTCAGCAGTGAGAATTTTGAGAAGTCATAAAAGAAGATGTTCGAAAAATGATCTAGACTAGTGAGATTATGTCCACAATTTCGTACAAGACCACCAATATATATGGAAATAAGTCATTTGGATATTTACGTATTCTGATAGCTTTGAATGGAGTCTGTTTAGGAGTGAAAGATTTGTATTTGTTACATAAATGATACGGGAGGACAAAATTATTTGTGTCATTATACATACCCTTCGAAAAGAATCTTTCGATAAGATTTCATACGTTTTCTGAACTCCAAGATGGGATATATGAGAACTTTCTCATATTCACAGGATTTCAATGCTAGTGGGACAATAACTAATTCAGCATTATTTCATTTATTCAAAAAAAAACATAAGAAGCTTATTGAATTATTTATGAAGAAATTATGTACTTTTGCTGAATTAAGCTAGGAAGGATTTTTCAAAATGTTGGTAATTGCTGATTCACCTGGATCTAAAGTGAATTTTCGTTTCTAATAAGCATTGCAGTCTAATGATATAGTATGACAATAATTCCAAGGACATAAATTTCATGTGACCTCATCAGATATTCACCACATTTCAGGGAGGGGGAAGAAGGAAGAAAAATTAATATGTGGATAAATAAAAATTCTAGTATCACGGTGCCAGCCTCATATAAAATAATGATCATTATGGAACTAACAGTCTGGAAAGAGCTTGAGTATAACCAGTACCTCCTACATACAAAGCCAAGGCTCTAGGGTTGCTTGAACGCTCTGACGTCACGAAAGTCGTCTTTCCACTTTGTCAACACCTGCCTCGTGCTCTGGTAGCATAGTGAACCGACTGTTGTTTGAAAGTGAATTAGAATATTTTACATTTGCGAATTATTTTATTTTTTTTACTATGCCACACAAATGCTGTGTTTCAACATGCAAAGGAAACTACAAGAACGGCCCGAAGGTGGCCGTATTTAGTTTTTCTTGCGTATGAAAAGCTAAAAAAGAAATGGATGTGTAACTGCAAACGACAAGATGGATTCCAGCCAACCAAACATTCAAAGGTAAACATGCATTCCATGTTTAAATTAGAAAATTCCTGAAAGATTAATGCTATTGAAACATAAGTGACTTGAAAATGTTAAACAAAAAATTCCGACTGCAAGGGAAATAATATACTAAAATTCTCTCGCATTCAACCAAAGCAAATAAAACGAACTTTTATATTATCGTTTCATTACTTTCCATACAAGCATGGTTATGTATTTATTTAATAGGCTGAAATTCCTTTTATACACATTATAAATGAGAATTATAAACTTTTAATTAATTTATATTTCCCCAGGACCATCGAGACTTTTTAACATGTACATTGGTCTGTGATTCATTAATCTTGCAGGAATTTTCATTTATGTAATACAGAGCTTATGTTGAATTTTAAAGTAATTATAAAATAAATCCTTTTCTCAATAAGTATTCAATATAAAATCCACCTATCTTATAATGTTCATATAATTTTGATTTATTAGATAAGCATACAAAATGTATCAATATTAAAGACGTTAATTTAAAATTGTTTTAGATTTAAATATCTAACTGTTTGGTATATTATTAATTGCTCTGATTTAGATTAAGTCCCATTATACCTTTTATATATTTTTTCTTTTTACAGTTGAATGTATGCAATACCCTATTATATTTTAGGAGCATTTGAGAATGCATTTTGCTCATAGATCATGTAAACAGGAAATTAATGCTAACGATGCAATGTTCTAAATTTTACTAATTGAAAAAAACCGTTAAAAAATTAAGAATTATAAGTAAAAGAAAAACATATAAATTGAATCGTCTGCGTAAAGTACTAGTGTAGTGAGGGGGTTGTGAGGGATGTCGTTCGTATAAATTGAAAATAAAGTGGGTGAAAGTAAGCTTCCCTGTAGCAAGCAGCAAGGGTTGCTTTACTAGTAGAGTGGGTATTGTTATAACGAACGACAAAGTGTCTATCGTAAAGATAGGAATTGATGATGTTTATGACGTAATCTGGAAAACCCAGAGTGATTAGTTTGTAACTGAGGCCCTGTAACCATACACAATTAAAAGCTTTCGATATATCGAGGAAGAGAACTCCGGTGATTAACTTTTTCTGAAATCCATCAGCGATCAACTCCTTAACTCTGTATAGCTGATGTGTGGTGGAGTGTTTCCGTCTAAATCCATACTGCTCTTGAATTAAGATTTTATTTTCCTGCAGAAAATCATGAATTCTTGCCAGGATAACAGCTTCTGCAATCTTGCTTAAAGTCGATAAGAGACTTATCGGTTTGTATGAGGCAGCGCAGGTTGGATCTTTACCCGGCTTCAAGATCGGGGCGATAATAGCTGTCTTCCAATTGGTCGGGAAGTGCTGTACTTTGATCATAATATTGATGATTTTCGTGAACTTGCAGAGCATCTTGGGTCCCATTTCTTTTATCATTTTATTGCTTATTTATCCAATCCTGGACTTTCACGATTTTTTCTCTTCTCGATATAACTACTAACTTCTGAAGGGATAATTAAGGGTGTGTTGTTTGTGTGTGTTCTTGATTGGAATTGTGTGTTGAGGGAGAAACTAAGTGTTCTGTTTGTGGGTGAGAGATGTTGTGTGTGCGAAATTGAGAAGCATAGTTTTCTGCAATAGACTCAGCTTTCTCAAAATCAGTGTATGCGATCCCGTTGGGGCCGTTAATGGGGGGAATATTGGTATTGTGTCTCTTAAATTTAGAAAGCGCATTCCAGATCGAATTATCATCCGCTGAAAGCGATACTAAATGTCTGGCCCAGTCGAGTTGTGCATGTTTTTTTAATAAAGTCCTGACTTGTTGATTTAGCTGGTTCAGTAATGTTTTATCAGAAGGACATCTGAATTTTTGCCACTGTTTGCGTGCATGGTTCCTTCTTCTAATCAGTTCTCTTATGTCACTGTATTTATACCTCTTATCCTCTCTTGCAATCTTGCTGTTTTTGAGTAATGCATCATGCAACTCTTCAGTGAATTCTTCTGTTGCCGTTTAAAGTGGATTGAATGGCTGTATCCTTTTTCAAATTATTGCCACCAAATATTATCGCTTTGTATTATTCTTAAAGAAATTTAATAACGAAGCATCTACATGTAGCAACACTGTTTGAAATAAAATATTTTCCTCTCCAACACACGAGATTATTGCCATTTGGGAATGTAAGATTTTTATCTTTTAGTATCGAATATTTTCTGATTTTCTGAATTGAATTTTATATGGCCTAAATGCAAAGAACGTGATATTTAATAAAGTTTATAATAGAAACAGGAAAAGAAAATTTAACATTGATATGATGAAAAAGAAAAGAGTGAAAAAATAGAAAAATGTATGCTAACATTTAACACTACATCGGGAATTCTAAACATATCCTGCTGTTAAGCTTTTAAAAAATTTCTGGTTGTGTTGTTGAACTGTATGTGGTGCAAATGCAAAGAAAACTACGCTTAATAATAATGCTAAAAAAAAAAGAAAAAAATGTTAGTAGAAGTGAGCGCAAGAGCAGACTGGTAGACTGCGAGGTCAGCGAGAGTGTAAAAAACCCTGATAAACTCTTGCTTGGGTCCACCTGCAGCTGAGTGGCAAAGTTGCTGAACACTGATCATACAGTTCGGGGTTTTTCCCAAATGTAGACAAGCCAAATTCCTTTAAAGTGTCCTCCAAGAAGGCATCCCTTCTCTTAGGCAGATAGCCCTTGAGTGCTTTTCCATGATTAAATAAAATAAAACCCTTTTGGGTGACCGTCAAAATTTGTATTCTTCCAGATTTTTTTTTTTTTTTTTAGTCGGTAATCTTTAGCGTACACATTATACGCTTAGATTAGATAAGATTAGACTTATAAGGTCTATGCATGTGTTTAAAAGGATGGCAAAATGCTTATCATTTTGTAATTTTTTTAACTTTAATGCGTGTTTATTTATTTATTATTTTTTTGCATTGAAAGGTGTGTGAACTTCACTTCAAACAACATGATGTTCTGAGACAAACTGAATTCTTTGATGAAAAAACTGGAAAGAAGGTAATTGTACCACTTTCATATCCTCGTTTAAAAAATGGAGCAATTCCAAGTCTGTTTCCTGATGCTCCGAGTCATGTTAGCTCCAATGTTTCATCAAGGGAATCACCAGAGCTTAAAAGACTTAAAGAGAAAGAGATGCACTTGAAAAAGCAGTACGTAGCAGTACTTTCGTCTTAAGGGAATAACAGCGATAAGTGGCTTCATGTGGCAACCATGCTGTCTGTAGATAAGGACGACTTTAGTGACGTAGTGTCAGCCGTGCCGTGGCTTTGTATGTAGGAGGTACTGGTATAACCCCATTTCTTCGCCAACGGTAAATATCGCCAAAACTCTCGCCAATCTGTAACACTGTGGTCTGGCAAACTAATGTAAGTAGCAGAATTGAATTTTCACATCGTTAAACACTCTGCTTTTATTTTTATTATTATTAGATTTCCAGTGTTATTAAAATGGCAAGCAGATAATAAGATTTGATAACTGTAGCATTTTACTGTAAGACTAGCATTTTATCAATGTTTAAAACAGGTATTTTGAAATTTTTATGTGTTAAAAAAAATTTGTTGAAAATTTAGATATTTCTTAATTTTTTTTATGAAATGTATTTCAGTTTTTTTTTTTTTTTTTTTTTTTTTTTTGAAGAGGAAGATGGAATTCCAATCAACTTATTTACATTTTTGGAATCATTTTTTTTTTCAATTTCTGGATTTGAAAGTATGGGAGAAATTATTCAATGACTAACAAATTATTTGATTCAAATCCTTCAAATTATTTAACCTTATGCAATAACCATTCTTGAGAGTGAAATTTCCATTAAATTTAATTCACTTAAATTTTTATACTCCCTAATTTTATGACAAATTTTCTGATGTGGCAAAATTATTTTTGAAGAGCATCCAATAAATTTCAGTATATTTTATCCTTGAGAAAGCACACATATGCACACCAAAAAAGACCACTTACCTTGATTTCCATCATAAAATTATTTCCTGAATGTAAATTTAGAAAACATATAATCATACATGTTAAAAATTTATTGATAAGGTCTTCACAGTGCTAACATATACACAAATACAAATACTTATTAATGAAACTTTTGAATAAGAAAGCAAAAGTCACCATTCAATTTCACGAAAAATTTCTAAAAATTTTCTGACTATGTCCAATTCTTTTGCTGCACGTCACAATTCCTGTTATATTGGGGTAGCTATGTTTTAATGTGCCGCCATGTACCTTCAATTTTATTTGTGTGTGCTCCTCGAGAAATTCCACGTCTCTATTTTTCTAGCAGCACAGAATCCTGTAAAAAATATTTCATTAAGTATATATAAATATCAGAATTCAGTTACATACAAAATAAAAATATACTTGTTGCATGTAATTTTTTTACATTGATGCAAATTTAATTTGAATATTGTAATGTCAAATTAAAATTTAACCGCTGCATGTAACACTTGAACAGTTCTACAAATTCAAATTTAAATTTAAAATCCTTGTGCATAATGGTTCTCACTCTGCACTGTAACAAGATTTAAATCTTAATTTTTAATAGCCATTCATTCATGTGATCAGGTGGCATGATTTCATATTCATAACTTATTTAATATGCTGAATTTATCTCACAGAAAATCCATTTTTCATTACACTTATCTGCTGCTATGTTTTCGCTCAATCATGTAGCATTGTCTTCTTTTTCCATTTATTATAAAAACCTATTTCAAACTGAAAAGAAGGGGGGAATGAGTTTATCTTCTTTTCTGTGAATGAAATAGAAGGGCAAATACTCTATCATTCTTGTATAATTTCAGAAATTTATTTAACTTTGAAATCTAATGATTGCATACTTTCATGGACGAAATGCAGATGCACATAAGTTATGTGCAATATTTAACTAATTTCCAATTTATAACTTTTTTATAAGCATACAATAAATATTCTCTTATTTACTAACAATCCAGAGGTTCTGAAAAGTTATATAAATTCGTATATATAATCAGGCATAATATAAATGTTGCTCACCTTTGGAACTCTAAATATATCTGGTTTCTTGATTGCCAAGCTTTTATTCAGTCTAATAATTCCATAATTACTGTTGCATCCAGGGACGAAACAGTTACCATTCTTTGACTTTTTCATAATGAAAATTGATATCAAATCAATATTTTCGCTATTACTGTCTATGCAAGTACTACGAAAAGACGAAAGGCTAGTGATTGCAGCGCTCTCTCTAAATAATGCGACAATAAGTGGACCATTTTTGGGAAAAGTGGTAATACCAGTTTCCCCTCCTTCTTTATACTCCGTGATCCCGACTGTAGCATGCAGTAATAAACGGTTACGTTGCTTGCTCTTAATATGCATTTTAGTTATTTATTTCTACTTTATTAATTGCTTTTTGTTTTAGCTCCTATCGATTTAGCGATAACCTCAACAAGTTATGGGCTCAGCGTGTTTTATTTATTTGTACTTTATTAATTGCTTTTTGTTTTAGCTCATATCGATTATCGATAACCTCAACAGGTTATGGGCTCAGCGTGTTTTAAATCTGCGTGACTTTAATAACTGCTAAAATTTTTTGAAAAGCGAAGTGAACCGCGTGATAGGCCTAACAGCGAGACGCTATGAATTTGAAAGTACAAATCGACAAACTAGAAGGTGCGGAAAATTGGAGCAAGTGGAAGTGGCAAATGAAAATGCACTTTGAACAATGCGATCTCACGTCAATTATTGATAGAAATAAAATTTGTCCGGTCGCTGTAAACGGTGATGTTAGTCCGGATGAGCACGTGAAGATAGTGGCTGAATGGCGGCGTGATAATGCTAAGGCAGCCACGCTTATTGCAACGCTTCAGTAGCCGATTTAGTGATGACGTAATCGAATGCAAAGGACATTTGGGACAAATTAATTAGTGTTTTTGACCAAAGCAGTATTCAGAGACTTAATTTATTGATGACACAATTTTTTCAAGTCGGTAGATATCCTAATGACAATGTTGCTACACATGCAGCTAAAGTTGAAAGAATCTGCACGGATATGAACGGTGAATTAAATCGTATTGGATCAAGTAATATCCCAGAAGAATTATTGCATGTTAAAATATTGCTTACTGTGGGTCCAGAATTCCAAGAATTCAGCAATGTTTGGAAGTCTCAAGACTCTAATAAACGAACAACCAAGAATCTTGTTGAAAAATTGTGTACAATTGAACAACGTGTTAAATCTAATGCTGCTGTGGATTATGGTGCATTTGCAGCTCGTATGGCTGGTTTTAAGCAAAAAAAACCGTGAAAAATGGTGAAAGACTTCCTGAAAGTACTCCTGTAGGTAATAAATCTAGTAATTTCAAGGAAAAGAACTGTTTTAAGTGTGGTTCGAATACACATCTTTGTAAGGACTGCCCTAAGAGAAAGTCAAATGTCTCAAAGCATAATAAAGGTGCATTTGCCACTAGTGCAAACTGTACACACCCTGATGTTTGGGTCTGTGATTCTGTTCTGGTGCTTCACACCACATGACTGCTAACAAACAGTACGAACATTTTCCTGTGCCCATTGAGGTATCACTTGCTAATAATAAAAAGATCTGTGCATATGGATCTGGCAGAATAAACATTGAAGTTTTTACTCAAGGTAAATGGTATAATGCTCACATGGAAAATGTCCGGTATGTCTCTGATGTGAAATGGCATCTGTTCTCTGTACAACAGGCTACCAAGCACGTAGTTGAAGTAAAAATGACTGAAGGGTATGCTAAATTTTTTCGTAATGAAGAACTTGTTGCAGTTGAATCCTGGAGAGATGGCACATACATTATGTCTATGAGGTTTGTTATCCCAGCAAGTCCAGCTGAGATAAGTATTGCTACAGAGACTAAATCTTTGCAACTATGGCATGAACGCCTTGGTCACCGAAATAAGCGGCACGTTCGAAAACTGCTAACTGATATGGGCATAAGTCATGCAGTGACAAGTGAATTTTGTGATGGATGTGCTCTTGGAAAAGCTCATCGAAAACCCTTCAAGTCACGTCCCTATAAAGCGATGTCAACTGGTAAAATCATTAATGCTGATGACAATGGCCCGATGTCTGTGGGCTCCTTTAGTGGTGCAAGATATTATGTTTGTTTTAAAGATGACTATAGCAAATATCGTAAAATCTTCTTTTTGAAAAGAAAAGTGATGTTAGTTGTTGCCTACTTACGTTTCTCAATGAAGCCACTAATCTTGGCCATGTTGTGAAAAGTTTCCGTTGTGATGAAGGAGGAGAATTTGACTGTGGTGAAGTTCAAAAGATACTTGCTGAAAAAGGTATAGCACTAAATCTCAGTGTACCAGACTCACCAAAGCAAAATGGCGCAGCAGAGGGAAAACCGAACAATTGTTGAACTGGCTCGTTCTATGCTTGCAACAAGTGCGTTGCCTCGGCCACTTTGGGCCAACGCATGTGATACCGCAGTGTATCTGCTAAATCATACTGGTTTATCCTCAGATGAAAGCAAAAGTCCTCATGAGCTTTGAACTGGTGAGACAAAAACTAAATTTGACCACCTGAAAGTATTTGGAACCGAATGCTATGCACATATACCAAAGATCTTCTGACGTAAGTTTGAAGACGTAAGTTTGTGGTCATTTTGTGGGTATGTAAACAAGAAAGTTGGTTATAAAATCTATCTGTTCTCTCAGAAGAAAATCATAAAATCTCGAGATGTTGACTTCAAACCAGAACGTTTGTGCACCACTTTTGTGACAGTGGAGGTGGAGGAAGACTTAAATGAAAGGTATGAAGAGACTGGGAGTGAAGAACGTAATCTATCCAAAGAACAAGAGTCTGTTAGAAAATCTGGAAGAAACCGAAGCTGTCCTGCATGGATGAAATCCGGAGAATATCTGATGGCAAACATAGCTACAGTAGAAGAATTTGAAAACAGTGAAATTCCATCCACATATTCTGAAGCTCTTTCGTCAAATGAAAGTGACCTATGGCTAGAAGCCATGAAAGAAGAAATAAAAGCCCTTCATGAAAATGAAACATTGGAACTTGCTGAGAGACCCAAAGGTTCCAAAGTTATCAACTATCGATGGGTGCTGAGGAAGAAATTAAATCCAGATGGTACTATCCAGATGGTACCACACAAAGCTCGTCTTGTAGCCAAGGGTTATGCCCAAAAAGCAGGCTTTGATTACGACGAGACATTCAGCCCTGTTGCAAGATATGACACTGTGAGAGCTGTTCTTGCCGTGGCGGCAAAAGAAAATTTGTACTTGTAGCAGTTTGATGTAAAGACTGCATTCTTATATGGAACCCTTAAGGAGGAAGTGTTCATGACACAACCAGAAGGCTTCAATGTTAATAGTGGAAGAGTTTGTAAATTGCATAAAAATTTATATTGACTCAAACAAGCACCCCGTTGCTGGAATCAGTGTTTTGTGAATTTTATGAAAGACCAGGAACTGGAAGTTAGTGCAGCTGATCCCAGCTTGTTTATTAGGCACAGAACTGACAAGAAGTTGCTATCTCAAGGAGTTTATGAGTCAATTTGGTCATTCTTTTCAGATGACAAGGAATTCATTGAACCAGTTTCTAGGTATGAACAATACAATATTGAATGATGGTTCAATTTTTGTGAATCAGTGTGCCTATTTCAAAACGTTCTCTCAAAATTTCATATGAACTCCGCCGATCCAGTGTCAACTCCAAGTGACGAAGCTTTGTTTTTGATGACACAGAAAACAAACTGATAGGGAAAGAAGTCCCTTATCGCCAGGCGGTTGGCAGTCTGGTGTACCTTGCAACTGCTACAAGACCTGATTTAGCTTATGCTATAAGCACTGTTTCTGAAAATCTTGAAAATCCCAGGACCTCAGATTGGTGTGCTGTAAACAAATCTTTAAGTATCTAAGAGGAATTGTAGACTTTGGCTTGTTATATCAAGCAAAGTGTCATCCCAGTGAGCTTGAAGTGTACAGCGATGCTGATTATGCAGGTGATTTAAAAACAAGGCGCTCAAAAACTGGAATGTTCTCTAAATTTTCATGTGGAACCCTCTCGTGGATGAGCCAAAAGCAGAAGAGTGTGTTGTTATCTACTACAGAGGCTGAATATGTTGCTGCGAGTGAGAGTGCTAAAGAACTAATTTGGCTGAAACATCTGCTCAGTGACATAACAAATCTCGAAACTCCTTCTCTTCTGGTGTAAATTGCTAGTGCTGTGAAACTTGCCAAGAATCCTGAATACCATAAACGGTCCAAGCACATAGATGCCCGTTATCACTTTGTGCCAGAAAAATTCATTGATGGTGAACTGTTTATCAAGCATGTTCCTGGTAAAATGCAATTAGCAGGCATCATGACTAAACCATTGCCTAGTGTTAGGTTCAAAGAACTGTGTACCTTGGACTGTTTTCATTTAATAGTCTTGTTAATGAATGTTAATTTAATGTTAAATAAGTTGTGGCTTGTCGAGGAAGTATTGTAGTAACAACTCAACTTTGTACCAGACAAGCAACAACTCAACTCCTATGTTTACTCTAGTATCCCGACTGTAGCATGCAGTAATAAACGGTTACGTTGCTTGCTCTTAACCATGCTATCAGGGAATTCCAAGCTGAAATTCCTCAAATCGAGAACTGGTGCCGACGATGGAAAGTGGCGATCAATGCCAGTAAATCACACATTCTGGTAATCAGACAAAAGAAAAGAGGTACTCCAATCACGGAAAAACTACTTCTCTTCAACGAGCCTGTGCCGCTTGTAAAGCAAGCAAAATACTTAGGTTCTAAATGACAAACTGACTTGAACTGACCACGTGAACTACGTGCGGAAAAAGGCGTTATGTGCTATTAACATGCTTTTCCCAATCATAGGAAAAATTACAGACTGGAACTGAATAAGAAAAAACTTATTTATACTTTAACTATTAGGCCCATCCTAACTTACGCCTCACCAGCCTGGGCTGCGGTTACGAATAAGGATATCGGTAAACTGCAAATTGTACAATCTAAATTTCTCCATCTGATGACTAATGCACACTATTACGTGCGTAACGATCAGCTGCATAAAGACCTCAAATTGGACTTTCTAGACAAATATCTCAAGCGAACTAATGAACGCTTTTTCACGAAAGCCCTTGAGTGCGAAACTCTGAGCTATTTCGGTACCTTCCATTGAACTGTTATACGAAGATCGAATGCTAAGGCCCTTTGCAGCTCATATGATTGATACAAATTTTCCTACCTAATTTACGAACATTAAAATGCTATCGGGACTTGTATATAGTGTAAATAATGTACATAATTTATCTTATCCGTCTTATTTTTCATATTATATTACTGTTTATAAAAAATGCTGTATAATATCCTCACCACAAATCAGGAGACATTATCAACACAGGACAGCAAATCAAGACTCCTCCAGACCAATGAATTGAAACTTCAACACCCACGTGGCAATGGTCATGCCCCTTACCTTACCCTCAGCACTCCTTCAACAACGGTAGCAGTCAGTCACAAAATTCAAGTTCACCAGTCCGACAGCCTTTTCTGACCTTCTGTTATTAGAATTTTCACTAGCTTAAATTTCGTAAGTTAATTATTAGTTTTCTCGTTCCAAAATTTTACTTAAATACTTTAACGTTTCTTTACTTAATGCTCTTTACAAATTATTTTCTGAATAGTTAAATCATGTTAGTTCAAGACTTGTGACCAGGTTATTTTTTGTCACTTTTCGCAATAGCTTAACATGTTCTACATAGGGTAGGGCCTTTGGCCCAGGTACCCCGGGTGTTCCGAAGCACTGCTCTACTGGAGGTGAGTCAAAAAATGCTATAGCCAGGCGTCGAACGACACTACTTCAGAGACCCGGATCACGTCATTTGCAAGTTCGCATGATAATTCCGGCATATCAGCGGAGCTAGGAACTAGGACTCCAGTGGGACGGTGCTTCTGAATACCTGGTACTTGTGCCAAAGGCACTACCCCATGTAGAAATGTTAGACATTTCAAATGCTAGGTTTCAAAATTAGCCAAAAAAGATGCATGTAAGATTTCTTTTATTATTATTATATTAAAAGTTAATATATGAAAAGATATGTTCACTGATTTTAAGGAAAAAAACCAAATAATTGATCGTGTATTATTCGAATGGGAAAAGCTGCGAAGAGCCGCCGAGCTAGTGAGAGTGAGCTAAAATAAAGTGAATTAGGTAGTACGAATCAATTGGCATTCTGAATCCTTAAGAATAACGGTTGAAAATAACACACTTTATACAAATTAAAAACAACATAAATATTAGGCAGTAAAGAATAGTTAACAGGTGGAGATTGGAATGACATGCAGGTACCACAAAATGTGACCAACAGATGAACAGGATGCTTAATAGTGCAAAATAGTAAGGTAAGTAACATCAACAGTAAAAGTAATTAATTGTTGTGCATAACACCAAAGATATCTTCAAATATTGAGAAAGCAATAAACATTTTATCTAACGAATTATTTGCAGCTTTAATTTCTGGGATTTTTTAGGTAATTTTTGCTAATACTTCACGGAGGGAAATACCCTCAAACATTTTACCTAACTCCTCGAGGAGCTTAATGATTTCAAGAAATGCACTGAAGTTAGAATCATCAGTCTTGCTGGTATTAGGATCATTAGTGCTCGTGGCATGGCTAGAACATGTATTACTAGTATGCAGGTTTTTTACAGCATCAGAATATGTTTTGTTTTTAACAACTTGAGTGGTTTTCTTAACGTGATTATTACTAGGACTGAGAGGCAATGCGGATTTCAAGTCGGCGGATTTTCGGTATTTCACTGTATTACTATATGAAACATAAGCATTTGCTTATACTATTTTTTCGCAGATTTCAACAGACGATTGATTGTATAATAAAACCTTTGCTCAGACTCACTGCTTAAGATGCACAAAGCATCTCATTTTATCACTGAAAAGGCAGAAGTAATTTACTTTGATAGTTGCTACATATATACTGTGGTCTGGTTAAAATTAATGTACTTTATTATATATCCACGTATTTTTACAATTCTCATTTTACAGTGGAAAAATAAAGTAAATCAGGATAAATCTCAACAGAATTTTCAATTTAGAAGTCTATACTATGTTTAAAGTTGTTTTCACTTTGAATTTCACTATAAGTCGGGCTTAATATGCATAAATAAATTAAGTACAAAGTTTCATGATATTAATGTTTGTAAAAAATTTTTAATTAGTTCAAAGTTGCTCTGAGACCTACCACCTGAAGATCATAAAAACAATTTAGAAATGTAAACATCCCTTCATTTCATTCGCATGTTAGGTAAACAAACGTTTGACTTCAACTACGAAATGTAAACAGAATTACTGATTCATTTTGAATTGCAGGATTAGTTCTTCATCAAGGGATAGTCACCAAACTATCCCTTGATGAAGAACTAAATTATTTCACCCAACATTATTAATCAAGCAGTTAAAAATTTCTCATCTCAACACACCAAAAGGCACACTCTTGTTTTAGGAGATTATAAAAATTCTGTTGTCATTCCCATCTTTCCATCAATTAGATATAAAATTGCACGTATTTTGCCGAAATTTAACTTTCGGGTCGTTTATTCTCCCATCAATGAAATTCCGAGTTCCATACTCAAGGACCCCATTCCGGATATGAATTCCTGGGGTATTTACAGGATCCATTGCTAATGTGGTTTAATTTCCATATGCCAAACTAAGACAGCCTTAAAATTTCGCGTTAAAGAACATGAGGCATATGTTAGAAAAAAGGAAACACAGAAGTCTTCTGTTGCCCAACATTTATTGTTGGTCAGAAAATCACACTTTCAATTTTTCTGCTGCCAAAATTATTCAAAACCATCTTCCATTGGTAAACTAGATTTTCTAGAGGCATTTCACATTAAAAAAAAATATTTCTGTTCTAGTTAACGACCCTAATTCCAATCCACGTTTAAAAAAATTATGTTTTAGTTCTGGTTTCATCAACAGATGGCGCCACTAGCTTATCTCCTGTCCAGGCGTTCTTATGTTATCTCATTCATTTGCGCTTTTGCAGCTGAGAATGATGGTTCGGTAAAACCATCAAAACTAGTCCTGTGAAAATTTGAAAATATAACTCTGATTTTTGTTGTTTGACCTCTAAATTAATATTTGTTCGGCGTGTTATTGTATCTTAACATACACCTTGTTTGGTTTTAATTTCTGAGTATGGCCACTACAGTGAATTTTGGTATTTTAAATATCCCGTGGAATTATTATCTGTCAATGTATCTGGTAAACAAAGAACATCTAGAAATGTTTATTTATTTATTTATTGTGCTGAAATTAGATGTCAAATCATTGGAAAGGTTTGAGCATTCAATACTTTTACATATATATATATATCCATTACATTGCTTTTTCTGTTTTCTTTAAAACATTTTTTGTTCTTTTTCCTTCATTTCATTTCATTTTTTGTTCATGTTCAGTTTGAGCAGTTATGTTTTTCTCATGCCTATCAGTCAATAGTGATTTTTCCATACGATGCTCATTACTCTTTATGTTTGTTTTGAACTTTAGGAAATAATTGGGCACATTTTGGCATTGGGTAGACTCAGTGGAAGGATGCTTGAACACCAGGGTACCTACGATGCCTTAACCCTTGTAAAACAAATTAAAAGTTACAAATTCATACTGCAAAGTAACTAGATCAAAAGTCCGAAATACTAAAAGTAGAAGATAGAAAGAGTCCGAAACAATTCGAATCTTGCTGTGAAGCTACAAACAAATCCATACTGAGACGAACACTTACACAGGTAAACGAAAGTTGGGAGAAGTGGGAATGTTTAATTCTTACTTTCTGTGAATTATATAAGTATTATGGCAACTTGAAATCCTGCTTGTAACTTTTCAGCTGTAGGCTTTGCTTCCCTTATCTTGCTGATATGATGTATAGTTTTCCATAAGAACTCGTGGATCTTTTCATCTAGTAGCCAAGTGAAAGTGTCATTTGAATCATCTGGGCAGGAGGAGAAAGAGATTGATTTTCCCCTTCAGTTTTTCACTGTAGAAGGGCCTTCTTTTAACCTTCCTGGGAGTTTCTTAGCTTTTAACAAGGTCTGTAAATTCTTTCATCTCAGGAAACTGGAGCAGTAGGCTTTTTCAAAGTTCTCCTCTCAAACTTCCTTTTGTAGGTGCTACATGCATGATAGCTGCTCACGTGCTCCTCACCACAGAAGATGCAGCAAGGTTTCTCCTCGGGTTTTTTAGTGCATAGTCCACTTCTATGTCCTCGTTCACATTTACAGCAACTACAGATCTGTTACATAGGTTCTGGGTGCATCTGAAGCACAGAGTTGTTTTTTTCCTCGGGGGGGGATAAAGTAATTTTCAACACGCACATTAACAATAAATATGTTATTTAACTGGAAGATTGTTTTACCATCTCCATTTCTCCCCAGTTTGCAAAAAAATACAGTCAAAAGTCTTTAATACGGACCTTTAAGGCACAAACTTTCTGCGCATGCGAAAACACATTATGCGTTTACGCATGCGCATATGCATAATATGCGCTTGCGCGTTTAATGTATAACGGACGGTATAAGCTAAAATTATCTAATTATCTATTTCAGTTAATGTTGCAGATTGCATTGTTCCTTAATATTCGAATTAGATCCGGCTTATTGTTTTTTGCAGACTGTTAGAGCAATTTTATAAAAGTAAGCTTGAACTTTCGATTATGTCAAATAGAATGTCCGATTCTGTAGCCGCCAAAGGATCAACAAAGCGAAAGCATGTTTCGATGTCTATTAAACAAAAAGTGAAATTGCTGCAAAAAATGGATAAAGGCATGAAGAAAGTGACAGAGAGGTGATTTGTTTCTTTAACCATTCCGAAATCTGTTTATCAATTTCACGCTGCTCTGCGGGGGGGGGAGACGTCGCGGCGTACAATGAACTGGAAGTTGATCTGTCAGCACTATCCTCATCTTCAGGGCAGATGTTTTTATTTTATTCGGCTTATAATTCCTTACTAAATGTAGTGTTTCATCTCGATGTACTCCGATATAATTTAAATCAATTTCCTCGTCATTATAAATATCACGAATACTCATAAAATAGTTTTCTGGTTGCAATTTTCTAATCTCGACTATGCGTAATGTATGATTTACGCATGCGCGCGTTGAAAGAAATGTTTAATAAAGTAAACAAATAAATAATAAGCTTTTTTTTTGTAAATTTTGATGCCCTTTAAATCACAATTGCTCTTTATTTCATAAATTACGATTTCATATTTTTAATTGTATAGATTCTGCATGCCATTTTACTAGATTTAAAGTGATGATCTATAATCCGGAATCGCCGAAGGTCCCGACGAGTCCGGATTAAAGACTTTTGACTGTATAGGGAGTTTCTCCACAGTTCCAGTTCCAGATCTCGTAAATTGTTTTACCTCGACGTGGGGGAAATTCCTTTTTTTTTTTTTTTTTTTTTTTGAAATCCTGGAAGATAGTTGCAGTAATCGATGCAGGTAAATTCTTCAGAACCCCTCCAATATGTTTTTCAGTTTTCAGCTGGCAGGCTGGTTACTTAGTAATGAAACAAGATGTTTCTGTCGTTTTAGACTTTGACCATCTCTCGAAAGTCTGTCAGTTTTTACTTGCACGTAAATGGATTGGTTTTCACATTTGCTTCTAAGTGTTCATTGCATATTTCTCGGAAAAATTCATTAATTCTGAGCCCTCCGTTGAGTTTTGATGGAGCGCAGTCGATGGTGATTTTCCATCAGGTCATCTAAGCTTTGGAAATGGTTTTGCTGAGCAATCTCCATCGACTCGCTATTTTCAGGCACTTTAGCGGAGAGCTTCCATTTACCTCCATTCTTGTTGGGCACAGCCACATCTTCCGTACGGGTGTTTTCTGCATATATCCCACTTCTGTCTTATTAGGCTAAATTGAGTTGTATAGGGTCTGCAGCAGTTTATCCACTCCAAATTTCTGTATCAAGTCCGAGATTTTAGCCCAGTTATCATTAGCCTCTGTCAAAGCATTCTTGTCAAAGTCATGGATAGTTTTCTTAGGTTTGCTACACTGTTCTGATTTCCTTTTAACCTGCAGGAATTTCAAATCTTCACTTCTGGTACTGAGGAGTTCATGGACAGAACTTCCTTACAGGAATTTTAAACAAGGGATAAAACAAATGTCAGTAAATTTAGTAATTTCTGCATCATTTATATTATTTTTCTTAAAGTAGTTTTTTTTTAACATTTGTTTAATATGAGAATTTTGTGTTTAGCTGCTTTTATTATAATATGAATAGACTGGTTCATAATTAAAAAACATTAAAGAGATGAAATAATTATTTAAAATTCAAGTGACTGTTTAATTTATAGAACACATGCACAATAATGATTTAAAATTGAATTGGTATGAACGAGTGAAATGTTCAAACTGCCCCATATGTTTCAGTTCACAACTGACCCACTTAAGCATTATTTGCAAAATTTAAGCATTTTTAAGAGATAGTAGAACATGTTTTTTATAAATTTATGTTATGAATATTATTTTCCCACATAGTTCCCAATTGTCTGGTTTAAAAGATATAACTTTATTTTCAATTCGAGTTGACTTACTGAGACCACAGTCCTCTTGAAAAATAAAAAAATTACCATTGCTTAAAACTAGAATGTCTGGTAAATTTGGCTTAAAGATTTTTGCTTTGGTTTGGTATTGTTGTTCTAGATACTAAAACTACCATTTTTTTAATAAATTTTGTGAGATATTGAATTGTGATGCAGTGAGCTGAAATGTATACTAATCCTTCTTTCCTAATAATTTATGCATATTTATATCAAGAAATATTTTACCATATATTTAAATGTATATCAAAAGTGATTTCCTTCAAGTTGTTTGTACAGAAGTACTACATAAAGAAACAAGTTTTTCATGTGGAAGAAAAGCTGTTATATATGTAGCAGAAAAATATTTACATGTAATGTAAAAATTACATTTTAAAAATGTGTTTGCACAAGGGAAAAACTACCGTAATTTCCGGAAGAAACGCCGCGGCGTTTACGTGTTTAAAACTTAAATTTTCAGCGGGTGCGACGTTTCTACCCATGCGGCGTTTAGGTGCACTAAAAATAAAATATTTCCTACGATGGTCACTGTACATAGTTTGGATGGCCTTGTCATTGTGCATAGACTGGTGCTGTTCCCACACAAAAGACCACTCAGTTGCTTTTTGCGAACGTTATTTTGTTTACCCTTCTTTCCCTTGAACGGACATACATGCCTTATTCACCCTAAACGAGATCTCAGATCAATAACATTCTTCCCTCTTTCAAATCAACATTCTCATCAGTTTGAATAGTCTCTCTTCTCTGCTATTCGATGAATCTTCCAGGACCCATCCTCTCCCCACCTCTGCCTTTTCTGCAATTTTTTTCAAAGGCGGACACGACTCCACCTGCCTTGCAATAACGAACTCTGACGTATTTCCCCTTCAGCATGAATGGATTTTTCTTGGCATTCTGCCAAATACAGATCCCATCAGTTTGGGTACAAGTACTCGTTGAATAGTTTTTAAGTAAGAAGGGAGCGGAAAATTTTTGAAAATGTCTCTAAACGGCACAGAAGCTATACATTTCTTACCTTTAATTTATTTTTGAGTTATGGTTTCATTTCATGCATTTTTCTTAACTGGTATGTCATATATCAGGACTTAGGTTGAGTTTTTGCATCTATACGGCCCACGACGATGTCATGCGCAATTTAATCTATTGCGGCGTTTCTGTGTAATTTTAATTTTTTTCCCGCCATTTTTCTCGAGTGCGGCGTTTACGCTGATGCGGCCTTTCTTCCGGAAATTACGGTATATGTTATCTTGCAAATCACTTTCACTTCAGGTTAATATTGAAATTGATACATGAAAGCAACTTGATATATATGTAAGATAAAAAAATATACAAAAGATAAATTATAATTTAAATTAGCAATAGCCCCTTAATGCTTAATTTGGCATTTCCTAAAAATTGTAATCTTTCTCTGCACTGAGTCATTTTGAGCCTAATCCACGGCATATGACTGACATAACAATGATGATGTAAATGGAACTAAAACAGCCAATAATAATTTTACAGCAGTATTGGTTGTCCAATTAAAATGCATTGAGAAACAAAACTAACTCAATCTGAATTAAGATTTCATCCTGAACACAATGCACTTGCTTTCTACACTTCAGCCTAGTTGGACTGCTGCTCTCTTCTTACTGTAAAGCTATAAAAAATGTAAGCATTTTGAAATAAGTAGCGTGCCAAGTTGTTTGTGGCTGCAACATATTTACAAAAATAGAATTGATTTAATCTGCTCAGCTGTCAGTTTTCTATTTTTTATGAATCAACATTGCAGTCTTTTCCATTATATATATATATACAGGGTGCCCATAAGTCTGTAAATATTTTCAAAATTCATATAAATTGAAGGAATTGATAGAACTGAACATGGTTTGCAAAAAAGTTATTCCCATGAAGGAAGATTTTTCAGTTTAAAAAAAAAAGGTAAAATTTTCATCGATAGATGCTGCTGCATAGATGCAGTAACAAATATGTAAATTGGAGTCCTATAAATTGCAGGTTTTACGATTAACATTTCTCATTTCTGATTTTTCCTTGTACTTGCCTGTACATAAAGTTTCAATTGCGATGAATAAAGCATTATTATTCAAGTTGTTTTACCTCAACCAAGAATTGCCGACTGAAGCTTTACGAAGATTTCAGACACAAAATTGATGGACGAAAGGTTCAAGTCCAATCACTCTTTCACACTTGCCGGACTGACTTCTTTGGTATGATGTTTCAAAGAAATGGGAAGTTTGTGTCATTACCTTCGCAATGGTGCATGTGATGGTTTCACCAGGCATATAAGCAATGAGTTGATGCACTGACATGAGCAACTGTGACTGGGTGGTGGACTCTATGGGTTGCTTACTGGGCTGCCTTGAATTTCATCACATACACTAAAGTGCTCTTTAGATCCTTGAAATTTACCATTCACAGGGCTTTCTCTGTCTCAGAATCCCGGATGCCATCAATGAAAAACAGTAAGGACAAGATTTCCCTTCTTTCTGATTGGCAGTCCAAAAAAGGCCAGATGAGACAGCCTTTCAACATCTGTGGTGAGCTCCAGGAGTTTTTAAGTGGGCAAGATTTTAACTGAAGCCTTTATAGTCTTTTAAACACTTCTCATCAAGGCACAGCTCTAGAGAAAGCTTCCAAATCTAGCCTCTGCTTTTCAGGCAGAGTTTGAAGGATATTTGTTGCATCTGCTCTCAGAGAAGCAGCCAGATGATAGGCTTTAGCTTCGGAATCCCATCCATTTGCATTTGCCACTATAGAGAACTGAGTGTTGTACACTTACAAGGATGTTTATGTGGATAGTTTTAGAGAGGGTCAGCATGTTACATGTATGGATTTAAAGGTGTCAGAATATTGGTCAGATGTCATTATGGATGGCTTCAAACTGTCAATTTCCTTGATGACAGCAGCAGAAACTCTTGTCAGTTTATTGTTCAACAGTAGAAAATCTTTCAATTTGTTGTTGAACAGCAGACGCTCTTTTTGAATTTCTCCAGCTTTATCTTCAACTGTATCTATTCTGTTTTCCATAACCTCGAATTTGTTTCTATTATGGAAGCAATTTCCTTTTCGATTTCATCTTGACCTGCTTCAATCTTTTGACCCATTTCATCTTTTCTTTAATGGATTCTTGGACTGTTTTCATCTCTTCTTTTATGGAACTTTCCATCTTCTTTTGAAATGCAACAAATCCTGTCACCAGTTGTCTTAGTTGCTCATACATCACTCTTGTCTGTGTGCTCATGAGTTCGTAATGGATTAAATGCACACGGAATTGATGATGTTTGATAGAATTTATTTTACCAAAAGAAACACTTTACAGTCCTGAAACTTTCCATACAGCTGTTTTCAATATAACAAAGCACAATTACTAGTTACACTTCAAACTACTAAGAACGTTAAACACAATGCAATGCAAAGCAAAGCTAAAAACTTTCATGGATATCTCCAAATTCAGTTCTGGATTAACAACTGACAGCAGATGCTCTCTCCAGTCATATAGTTTTCACACGGCTGCCAAAAAATCTCTATCAGGAATCTCTATCAATCAGGATAAAAATGGCTTTAATCGGCGAATTAAAAAATCACATTCGTGCCGCCATATTTTTTCCTTGGGGTAAGTGTCTCATAGCACTTCAAAAGCTCGTTAACGTTTGATGAATTTTACAGGCGGCTCCTTATATCACACACTTCGAGATTAAAATGCCTACTTTAAACGAGCGCATTTGAGAGGAAAGGATTTCAAAAACTCATTAGCGGAAGATGAAGTTTGAATCCTCTCTTTTGCATATTTAGCGGACCGGGAGTGGGCAAGCTGCTCCTAATCCCCGAATCATCTATCTAATTTTCCCTGAAAAAGTTCCGGTGTCTTGCATATTCTAGGACTTTTCATGTTGCATTATACAAAAGATACTGCAATTTCACATATAATTTCGCCAAAACTACTTACATATATACAAAATTGTAACAATGTTTTTATTTCAATCAGTACTGTTAGATATCAATCAAATTAACTGAAATCAATAAGTAACTTGGAAATTACTAGCAATTCTTCAGGGTTTTTGTTTGAGCCAAGTCCAGCTGAATGACATTCTCCATTTTATTATTCATATTGTTTTCATTGCCTTTTAGATAATGCCATCTTCCGTTCTGTTCATAGCATTGCTCAGCAAAAATTACAGTCTAATTTAAAATTAACAGAATAACCTTTTTTTTTTTTTTTTTTTTTTTTTTTTTTCCTGGGTATCTATCACTATACAGCAGAAATATAGAATCATATTTTACTCATGAATGGAAAAAGAATCTTATGACTGCTTGAGAAGAATTACAACAATTGAGAAACAAGGTAAAATTTGTCACATTAATGCAAATGCAGTTATTCACACTTTTGGTGATATATATATATCTAGAGTCACAAGGCAATTTTCAATTCATCTTCTACATGAGTTTTCAATTTTGGCTAAATTTTCATTAAAAAAATTATATTTCTCTGTTTATATTGAAAATACATTACACTTAACCCAGCAATTAAAGTATTAATTTGTTACATACTATTAGTATACTATTTGTTACATACTATTGGTATGTAACAAATTATTATTATCTAATAAATATACTTGCATTTTATTAGAAGATACCAGAAAGTAGATGCAAACTTCTGCAGAATTTTAAATTTCAGTAAAAGTTAAGAAACACACATCATCAATTTTTTTTAATAATCTTTATTTTAAAAAAAGTAATGAATAATAATGAATTATAACAATTGCTGTATAATTGAAACAATAATGTTTTCAGCTAAAACAAATATTGGAAAACTTCTCCATTATAAAATAATCAAAGAGTAAACAAAGATAACATTTTACCCCTTCTTGAAGCGTAAATGGTAATGAAAGTTTGTCATTCCCACTTGAAAGATTACCATATTAAATTAGAACTTTACTCTAACTCTTCCAAAACTTTCATTAAAGCTTCCAACTTGGAGATATTGAAACTCGCTTTATTCAAATCAATGTCTTTGTTTTGTAAATGTGAACTATCCATGTCCATTTCTTCTTGATCTTTACTGTCCATATTTTTGTCACACAGAACAACAGATAAGGCTTTTTGGAAGGCTTGTATAATGACCTATTTGTGCAAAATTTATATATCAGCAGGATATTAACATCAAAGGGATAAATAATATTCATAATGCAACTAACATTAATTAATAGATAATGATATAGTTTTCAGATAACCATTAACTGCAAACCAGTGATTAATACAGTGACTGCATGCCTGAATTAAAATCACTCAACCAAACACGAATCAGTATATTTTACATTTTTGGCACCCAACGTGGGGCACGAACAATTTTTTTTTGATTTAGAATGTGGTATTTTTCGTGTTACTGAAAATTATTCCTTTGCACTGAACATGGCAGGATTAACGTTCAGAATACTTGTGAATGTGTTTTACCAGGAAAGTGAGTTACTAAATTAGGAATTAACCATTTGAAGCCTGCACCAGGTAAGAGAATACAAGGCAGACGATATTATTAAATTGAAATCTGCTAGAAAAATCACGAGACAAGTTATTTCTAAAATAATAAATGTTGTAGAACCTGAAATTAAAAAAGAAATTTGGGATAAGAATATGGTAGAAGAAAATGTGTTTTTTCTTACTTCTAAACAGTCTGCGTTGAAAGAAATTAATGAAAAAATATTGGATTGTTCTAAAGGGGGATGAGTCTGAAATTGAGATAGAATGTAATACTGTGTTAGAGTATGATGAAAAAATAAGTTTATGTATTTTTAGGGCTAAAAAGAAACTTAATTTAAATTCTCAGATAGTGAGCATTGAAAGTGAATCGCCTGGTAACCATACTGCTGCCATAGAGATCGAAAACAAAACTAACGTTCGGTTACCTAAAATTTCAATTCCTAAATATTATGGTGATCCTAGTTTATTTTTGGAATTTTATAATTCCTTTGTAAATGCTATTGGTAATAATAATGAGTTAACAAAGGTTGAGAAGTTTACCTATCTTAAATCCTTATTCGCAGGACCTGCTTTAAGTGCAGTATCCGGGTTTGCACTATCTAATGAAAATTATGACGCTTCTATAAATTTAATTATAGAAAGATTTGGTAATATCTTTGCACATGAATTAACTCTTGAGTCTTGAACTGGTTAGAAGTTCGTCCAATGTGAAAGCACTAAGAACACTAAACGATTCCTGTGAAATCAATATAAGAAGCTTAAATTCATTAGGTATTGTGTTGGAAGCTTACGGAACCCTTTTAGGACCTGTTATTTTAAAGCTTTTACCAGACGATATGAATCTGGAGTTTAACAGAAAAAGAAACTCTAAACTGCAATATAGCCTAACAGAACTTCTCGAATTCATTAGATTGGAAGTTGAGAGTCGGGAAGCTTCTCATTTAATAATAAACTCAAAGAAAAGAGACATAAATTACGGTGTTAAGCAGAATAAAAATAATTACTTAAAAGGGGAAAGTGTTCCTACTGCTTTGGCGTTAGCTACAGTGACTAAGCCGTATTGTTTCTATTGTAATCAAAATACACATTATGTAGGAAAATGTGAGAAAACAAATGAGCAAAAAAGAGCGATATTAAAATACCATGGACGTTGTTACAGATGTTTTAAGAGAGGCCATGTATCTTCCAGATGTAAAATTAAACTTCAACCTCGTGAGTTGTGTAATGGTTTAAATCATAATAAGCTATTTTGTAAAAATATTCTTCCTAAAGTGGAAGCAGTTTCAGATGTTAAACAGAAAGTAGTAACAGTATCAGATTCTAAGCAGAACGTAGTTGCATCCCTGTCATTTAACTCTAGGACTGTTTCTGAAACTGCTGATAAAAAGGTGTATATTTACAAACTTGCACTGTTTACGCTTCAGATACAGATAATACTAGAAGCCAAATAGTAAAAATCTTAATTGATGGTGGATCACAGAGGTCATTTATTAGATCTGATTTGGCTAAAGAACTAAAATTAAGGACTTTAAGGAAAGAAAGGTTATATATTTATTCATTTGGGTATAGCCAAGGTAGACTAATAGAATATAATGTTGTTCAAATTACCCTGAAAAGTATGCATTGCCCTAATGACTCAATCACTATTGAAGCTCTTGTTACAGATACAATTTCTGAAGCGATCATAAAAATTCCCTCCAAAAACATTTTAGAAATATTAAAATCAGAAAATCTAAAATTAGCTGATAATGGTGAAGCAGCTGAAATAAAAATATTGTTAGGATATGATTCATGTTGGGAAGTGCAAACAGGCGAAAAGAAAAGAGTAACTAATAAATTATTTGCAGTGTCTTCTATATTTGGTTGGTACTTGGTTGGATCTTTAGAAGATGATCAGTCTAGTGCCTGTATTTTTACAACTGGTGCTTCTCATTGCTTAAAGGAAGATAATAATTCAGTTAATGACTGTTTGCGAAGGTTTTGGACTCTGGACCATTTGGGTTTAGAGGAGAACGAGAATCCTGACGATAAATCAGTCATTGAGAAATTTGAAAAAGAATTGCATTTTACTAATGGTAGATATGTAGCTCATTTGTTATGGAAATCGCATCATGCAAACTTGGGTAATAATTTTGAAACTGCTGAGCGACGTCTAGTATCTTTGGTTAATAAACTAAAAAGTGATGAATGGCTTAGGGCGAATGATAGCATAATAAACGAACAGTTAAAAAATGAAATAATGGAAGAGTGCGAAATTGAAAGTTGTGATAGTAGTAAAATGTATTACATGCCACATTCTCCAGTTGTAAGAAAAATGTATCAAAAACTAAAGTCTGTATCGTGTTTGACGCATCTTCGAAGAGTAATGGGATATCTCTAAACAATTGTTTGATACCTGGCCCAAATTTGAATCCTTCTGTTTTGGACTTGATATTGTGGTTCAGACAATACAAACATGCGTTCTCAGCAGACATTGAAAAGGCCTTTCTCCAGATTGGAATCTCTGAAATTGATACAGATGTATTACGGTTTTTATATTTTGATAATAATTACAATTTGAAACATTATAGAATGACTCGCGTTTCTTTCGGTGTATCATGTAGCCCTTTCATTCTGGCGTGCACTATAAAAAAGCATATAAAAAAATATAGTTAGAAAATCCAGATATTTTTGAGATGTTGAACTGTTCGATCTACGTAGATGATGTTTTCTATGGTGCAGATTCTGTGGAACAGGCTTTTAAGTTAAGTACTGGAGCCTATTGCGTGCTTAAAGATGCCGGAATGAATTTGCGCCAGTTTAATACAAATTCCGAGAAACTAAAGAAACTTTGAGACGATTGTGGAATAATTAAATCAGAAAATGAACTAAATAGTTCTTTAAAAGTATTAGGGCTTCACTGGTGTACGAGTAAGGATGTAATTTCCTTGAACATAGACAACTTGTGCGAAACATTAAATAGTTGTAGAAAAACCACAAAAAGAAATATATTAAAGGTGACTGCTACTATTTTCGATCCAGTAGGTTTCTTGGCGCCATTTGTATTACGTGCAAAATTGATAATGCAAAACCTTTGGCAGTTGGGTTTAGAATTTGACGATGAAGTTCCAACTGAATGTAAGCAGTTGTGGTCCGAGTGAAATTGAAAAGTTAAAGAAATTAAAGATTTCTTGAGAATATTTCCCTGGAAAATTGAATCAAAATAGGGATATCAAACTACATTTATTTTGTGATGCATCTATTAAAGCGTATGGTTCAGTTGCATATTTTAGGTCAGTTGAAGAGGGACAGGTAGCATTCATTATGGCAAAATCTAGAATTGCGCCAATAAAACAAAAACTCACACTTCCAAGGTTAGAGTTGCTAGGAGCATTAACATTGGCAAGACTTGCTAAAAACTTAAAAGGGCTGTTTTCAATTCATGAAGAAAATATTTATCTGTGTACTGACAGTATGATAGTGGTTCACTGGATTCATAGTGCTCCTGAACGATGGAAAATGTTTGTAAAAAATCGAGTATCTGAAATACAATCATTAACTTGCCCAAATAACTGGAGACATTGTAATGGGAAGTCCAATCCAGCGGACATTTTATCTCGAGGATGTTCAGCTGAATATTTGTTGTCTTCAAGATTATGGCAGTCTCGGCCATACTGGTTAGTTGAACAGTGAGTGCTTGGCCTAGTAAATGTATCGTGACAACGGAGTTTTCTGATGCTGAATTAGAGCGGAAAAAGTGTATAAATGATATGACAATACTACTGTCTATTGCAGAAAAATCTACTTCTCTGTTGAATCTTGAAGTAAATTAATTAGAGCTATTAGAGTTACTGCATGGATATTTAGGTTTATTCACAATCTGAAAAATCAAACTGACAAGAGAACTGGACCCTTGATAGGAGAAGAACTTTTTACCGCTGAATTATATTTGATAAAAGAAGTTCAATATGAACATTTTTCTGATGAAATTAAAAGCTTAAAGTCTGGACAGTTGATTTCAAAAAGCTCAAACATTTACGAACTAAATCCTTTTCTAAATGAGGAAAGAGTTTTGTTAGTAGGAGGAAGACTACAAAACTATAATTATTCCTTCAAAACCTCATTTTACAGATCTTCTAGTATGTGATGCACATGAACAAGTTCTTCATACAGGTGTAGCTAGTACTCTCATGTTCCTCCATGAAAAGTACTAGATAATTAGATCCAGACAAAATGTGAAACGTGTTATAAGAAACTGTGTACTGTGTCAGCGTTATAAATCCCGACCAATGCAACAAGTCGTAGCACCATTATCTCCATCTAGAGTTAGAGTGTTAAGAGTATTAATATTGTATGATAGTATATTTTTTATTGAAAATGTAATCGTAATGCTACTAATGTTGTATCTATTTTTTAATTGCTATTTCAAGTATTGTACATTTAATATTTAAAGAAATGTATATATTAGAAAATTTTAAGGTTGTAGAAATGTATAAGTGTATTTAAAGTTTTAATTTAATTCTGGAAAAAAAAAAGACAGGTTTCTTGTAATAATTCTAGTACTTTAGTTGAATTATGATAATCTTGATTTTGAAATCATTTGTTTAATATTATCTTGAGTTATATAAATTCTTGATTTAAATCCTGATGCTTGAATAGGAATGTTATAACAATAATTTTTGATGAAATTATTTGAAAATTTACTTGATATTCTTGAAACATATGGTAAGTTTTACATGTTCTTGATATTTATGTGACATTTCTTTATTACAAAAACTTGAATTTGTATTGAAATGCATAATGAGTCTTGAAAATGTTCACGTAACACTGATAATCTTGATTGTTCTGAACTACAGTTCAGCCAGGCCCAGTGTGTAAGAAATTTTATGTGGAAATATATTTTAATCACCAAAGAGGGCGTAAATCTTTCATGATGTATATATACTTCTTGTTCTTGGATCTGTCACCGCCAGTTGAAGGTGTGTTAGACGTGAATAAACTTGCCAGTTTAGAAACCCGAGTCGCAGTGAAAATACTGAAATTTGTATATACAATAATTAGCCTGTATGGTTTATTTAGTATTTAAACAGTATGATTATTCTGTACAGTGTGACAATTAAACGCCTTCAACTCATTCAACAGTCTCTTTTATTAAAATGCAGCACATTTACAGTGCAAGATTGTAAAAAATTTTAGAAAAATACAGTACAAGAAGTCCCCCCCCCTTTTTTGAGAAAAAACAGTATACTGAAAAAATTCACTGGCAGCAATATCATATTAAATTTTCTTGAATAAAGCATCATTTTAAGTGGATAATGATTCATTTTAGTAATGATATAATTTACAAGTTCAATATCAAACAAAACTCAACATATTCTTTAACATATTGATGGAAGTGCAATTTTGTATTCAATTGTATTTAATTAACATAAATAATTACAGCATTGGACAATGCTTGGAACATTAACTTAGTGAGCATATGTTTTCTCATTATCCTTTTATTTTGATGACCAGTGCACATTTCAAAGAAGTGAAGTGAATTATGGTATTTATTGTTTTCATTTCTTCCTCTTTGAACTGTCATTCTGGTAGCATAGGACGGAATGTTTCATACATGGGTCCAAGCTACATATCAGTATTACAATATAATTTCCAAATCTTATTTTGCTACAAATTCCTGTTAGTTTATTATTATATTTTCATTTTGAGTCTGCTAGAAGTTTGTAGTAAAAATATGAAGGCATGAATGCACAGAGATGACGCCAAGCTTCAAGAGACTTATAGTAAAACTTACAATACTGAAAGTCTCTTCAAGCTTGTCATTTAAATACTGTACTTTCCAGTATTTGAAATAACTTTCTGTAAGTGTCATGAAAATATTTTATGTTACAAAATCAAAGTTCTACTTTGATTTGGAAAATTGTTTTCAATTTTTTTTTGTTTAAATTGTTTTCAACTGAGGTAAAATTCAGTTAAAAAGCAGAAAAGAACATAAGATTTTTATTGCGAAGAAGTAGTTTTTTAAGGCAGTGCATTCACACTGAAATCAATAAATAACATTTGTTTATTATCATACCTGCCAACCTCTAAAGATAAAAATTCAGAAGATTTCTCCAAAATTCAAAAGAACACGAAGAATTAATATCATACTTTGATATTAAAAAAATAACAATTTATACAAATAGAAAAAAGAAAATTGTACTTACATTAGTAAATCTCAATTACGTAGTAACTAAAAAATTTATTAGGAAACATAAAACAAGAACTTAATGTTACACAAAAAAATTATTGCAATAAATTTAGAGTGCATTTTTTGGCTTTAGCCAAAAATTCTTTGGAAAATTTCCTGTCATAACAATTAGTTTCCTCATAACATTTAGCAATTAATATGTTTTCTAGAGTTTTTGGTGAAATTGAAGAACGAAACATAGTTTTGTTTTTCTTCACAACACTGAAGACTCTCTCGTACTCAGCATTACTGTGTGGAATTACGAGAATAGCACATAAAACTCTTGCTAGTCTATCATATTTTGGTCTTCCATCAGCTCTTTTTATTCTTTTTAAGGTACCAACGAGAACATCAAGTCTATCTTCTCCAGAAATGGCAAAGTCTTCAAACTGTGCAGCAGAAAATTGGTTCTGTAGTTCATCTAAAGCATCATTATGGCATTCATTTTCTTTAATTGTTAACAAATATGGAAATTTATCAATAAAAAAAAACGAATCTTTTCAAAAGATGAATTTTCAATTTGTTTCAAATTTGCCACTTCAGCATTTAAAGGACGTTAAGTTGTTTCAACTCATTAATTACCAAGGACGCAATATTTTTCCCCATAGCGTCTCCATTTAACAATGGAAGACGCAAAAGATGAGTTTTCATTTCATTAGAAACATCACAGAAATATGTGACAACGATGGGGTAAAGCTTCCAATCGCTGTCGTTGCTGCCATTGATTGACACCGAAAATGCTGAATTCTGGAGTGCAGCCATCGTTTTACTTTGTGCATCGCAAGCAATTTCGTTCACAATAGAAGAAGTTTTCGGGCGAGCACAAGCATATTTCTGAGCAATCTTGGAGTCGGGAAACATCTGTCTGAAAAGTTGACCGGCGTGATCGGCAGCGCTTAGCGGCACGTTGTGTTCGATGAGGAATGCAGTAAACAAACACTTTGCCAAAATGACATCGGCATCCGAATTCGAAAAAAAATCATCCACTTTCTTTGACGTTGTCGAAGCCAAAGCATTAACTTCATGCTTTATAGACTTAACATGCTTCACAGTGTCGCTTCTTCCACCGTGACTTATTATGAAGTCACACACGCACACGTTGCAAAATGCAGTTATTTCCTTTGAAGGATTCTTTAATTGTTGGAAATTCGGCTTTGTAGGCAGGCCGAAAATATTGAGAATACGTTTTTTTTTAACTCATTTCGTAACAACGACGTATTAAGAAAATTCGTAGCACATGGATTGGATTGGATTATTGTAATTTAGCACAAAACTTGTCAAGGTTATCTGCGCCAGACAAATGGTAACAATGGAATTAGTCATTTGTAAAAACTTCCAGCTTAGGTAAAAAGAGACAGATTACAATCTATGATAAAAGCTGATATCTTTTAAAAAAGAGGTTAAAGTCTATTATAAAAGCCAATATCTTTTAAAAACAGAAACAAATTATGATGATGTGTTTTTCCAATTAAATTTCCTAAGTCCAGTTCTGAACAATTAAAATGTTTTTGGCGAAAATAATTAAAACTCTGCCATTCCACCAAGATGTGATGGACTGTCAGATCTGCATTGCAGTTTGGGCAGCTGGGATTCTCTTCTCCCTTCAGAAGATACTCATGGGTCAGGCAACAATGGCCAATTCTCAGTCGAGTCAAGAGGACATCCTTCTATTAGGCATACATGGCCAGTATCCAATGGTGGGTTTTACATTTCTCAGCTTGTTATATACTTTGTCATCCCACTGCTTCTGCCATTTGCTGAGAATTTTGCTTTTGACAAACCCTTTGATGTCTGCTAGTGGAATCTGAAGACTGTACATTGTGGTTGCAGTTTTAGCTGCAATATCCGCCAATTCATCCCCTTAATGGCAACGTGTCCAGGGATCCACGAATAAAGAATCTGTATCCCCGAATTTTTAAAGAATGATTCAACTTCAGGATTCTGGTTGCAACTGGGTGAGTACATTGAGCGTGATTTTCCAATGACATTAAGGCACTCATGGAATCTGTGTAGATAATAAACTTTATGTACTTTTGTTTTGAAAGGTAAGTCAAAGCCAGATGGATTGCAGTAAGCTCAGAATTAAGCACAGAGCAAACTGTGTGTAATCGAACCCCTACTATTGTTTTCTCTGTGACGAAAGTGGCACCAACATGATCCTGGGATTTTGATCCATCTGTATATAGAGGGATATATTTCCTATATTTGTTTCTATGTTAAAAAAAAATCTGCTTGTAGATGATTTCGTTAGTTTGTGATTTACTCCAGTGTTGAAAAGTATCCAGAGAATGGATTCTCCAATCCTCCCAGGAAGGAATTCCAAAAAAAATCCTCCACCTGTATATCTATATTAGACAAATTATACTCCTCCACCAAAGCACTCATCCACAAGCCGAAAGAAGGAACACATGATGGTTGTGCCTGATATAAACGGGAGTATTGGTCATTAAGCAATTTTGACCGCATAGAATTTTCCGTTTGTGATAAGACTTTGAAATAATGCTTAAAACAAAGATTTTCACTTCTTAACCGCAGGGAGGTCTCGTTAATTTCCACATATAAGCTTTCCACTGGAGAAGTTCCAAAGGCGCCAGTGCATATCCGAAGTGCTTGGTGATGTATTGGATCAAGTTTGGCTAATACTGAAGGCCTTGCCGACCCATAAATGATTGATCCATAATCTAGTTTCGAATGAATGAAAGCTCTATATATAAGAAGCATTGAGCTTCGATCAGCACCCCAAGAAGTATTTGACAGTACTTTCAGAATATTCAGAGTTTTTAAACATTTCTTTTTTAGATATGTAATATGGGGGAGGAACGTAAGCTTATGGTCAAATATCATTCCTAGGAATTTTATTTCCTTTTCTACAGGAATCAGCACATCTTGCAGATAAAGTTCGAGGTCAGGGTGAGGAATTTTCTTTCGACAGAAATGTACACACACAGTCTTTTGAGTAGAGAATCTAAAACCATTTTTCTGCGACCATTTAACAATTCTATTGAGAGATGTCTGCAGTTTACACTCAATGTCTTTCAGGTCTTCTCCCTGGCAATTGACTTGCAGGTCATCGACGTAGAGCATACCCTGGACTGCTGGAGGCAGTTGTTTTAAAATAGAGTTAATTTTTATACTAAATAATGTAACACTTAATATACTTCCTTGCGGAACGCCCTCTTCTTGATGGAACATGTCAGAAAGTGTATCGCCTATCTTCACATGAAACTTCCAATCCTGTAGGAAATGTTTGATGAATATCGGCATGTTTCCTCGTAAACCATTGCTATATAGGTCACGAAGGATTCCGTATCTCCAGGTGGTATCATAGGCTTTCTCTATATCAAAGAAAATGGAAACATAATGATTTCTTCTAACGAACGCTTTACGGATACCTCTTTCTAAGAGTAGGATATTATCGACAGTTGCTCTTCCTTTTCTAAAACCGTTCTGATAAGGGGAGATACAATTATTTGTCTCTAAATAATAGACCAGATGAGTGTTGACCATCTTTTCAAAGAGTTTGCAGAGGCAGCTAGTTAGAGCGATGGGGCGGTAATTTGACGGATTAGTAGGGTCTTTTCCCGGTTTAACAATGGGGATGACAAAAGCTGTTTTCCAGGCATTTGGAAAGACTTGTTCCTTCCATACTCTATTAAAGAGAAAGAGGATGGCTGCAATGACTTGGAAGGAAGATGTTTCAGCATAGGATAGGCAATATCATCTGGACCAGGACATGAATTTTTTTGTCTGCACCAGAGCTCTTTTCAGTTCAAGCACAGTAAAATCCTGATTATATGGTTCAGTATTGGGAGATTTGAAATTAATTAGTTGTTTTTCAATTCATTTTTTTCGGAAAGAAATTCAAGAGGGTAGTTACTGATAGTATTTGTTTATAAAGCATAATTTTAAGTTTTAATATTTTGGCAACATTGATATTAAATTGTAAAAAGAATGAGTTAAAAATGTATCTGGAAGAGAGAGTTTTTGATTATTATGGTTTGGTAGAATGTGGTAAGATTTTTTATGTCTGTTTTCTTTAATAAAGTTTTCTTTTTGTATATTGCCATAATGTATTTTTGTTAGAAGTGGATGATTCTTTTGAGAATGTTATATATATGCCAATCTTAAATAACCAACATTTGGTAGCCGAGTGTGGTTGCCCCCTCTGTTAATAAACTTTCAGATAGAACATTGATGTTGTTTAGGCTTAACAAAATAGCCAATTTCTCTAAGAGATAAATTAGACTTGTATTATAATTAGTGAATATAAATTAGAAAATATGGCATATAATATGATAAATTTGAGTCATATAGAAAAATTAAGTGACGATAATTATCTTATTTGGGCCAACAGAGTTGAAAGTGAATTAAGAAGTTTAAAGATATGGAGAAGTGTGATAGAAGCTGATGAATCACCAAAACCATATAAAAAGGATGATGTTAATTTTGAAAATGAAATAAAACCTTGGGAAATATGGGATGATAATAACGCGATAGCAAGAAATATAATGAATCAAACTATGACAGCTCCACAAGCGTTAAAATATGCGAATGAAAAGAACGCAAAGAAGTTATGGGAGAAAATCAAAAATGAAATGGCGGCAAGAACAGAAGATATTCAAATCAAATGCAGAATAGAATTAGCTCAACTGAAAATGAGTCAAAATGAATCAGTAGATGATTATATGAATAGAGCTGTTATTCTGAAAAGTAAAAGTATTCAAGTTGGAGATGAAATAAGAGATAAAGAATTAATTTACTTCATACTAGAAGGACTTAGAAAGGAATTTGAATTTGATGTTAAAATTATTAAAAGCAAAAAAGTGAAAGATCTAGCTTCAATCAGACAAGCTTTAAAAGAAACAGAAGGAAAAAATAAACAAAGAGGAAAAGAAATAGAAGTAAGTTCTAAGGCAAAAGAAAACTGGATAAAATCGAAATATGAAAGAAGATGCTTTAATAAAAGAATGTCGAAATAATAATAATAGTATAAAGTGCTTTTGCTGTGGAAAATTCAGCCACAAATCAACTGAATGTAAAATGAAAACTAAACAAGAACACCGACAGCAGAGTAACAAATAAAACTTATAGAATGTCAAGCAAGGAAAGAGAATATGAATCAGCTACATGCTTATTTGAAGTATCTAAGAAAATAGAAAGCTCATATCTTAATCAAGATATAAATGATGGAAAGAATAAAATAAATAAACAAGAGAATAGAAAAATTAAATGGATTATTGATTTAGGAGCTACATCTCACATGGCAACTAATAAAGAAATATTTAATAATTTTAAAGATGAAGAATGACAAATAATGATGGCTGAAAAAGGGGCCATAATTAAATCAGTTGGTATTGGTAACATTAAAATGCAAACTGATAGAAATAAGAACATCTTGAGAGTAGAAAATGTTCTACAAGTACAGAATTTAAGTGAAAATCTGCTGTCAGTATCAAAAATTGTAGATCATGATTTAAAAGTAATTTTTACCAAAAATAAAGCAGAAGTGATCAATAAACAGGGAAACATTCTATATATAGCTAACAGAAATGGAAATAAATTTGAAGTTGAAGGAAATAATGTTGAAGAAGCTAAAATTAGTTATGTTAATGATGTACTATGGCATCAGAGACTAGGTCATATAAATTATCAAAGGCTTATAGAAATGAAAAAACACTCATTGGTCGTTGGATTAGAAAATGTAAAAATTTCTGAAAACAATTGTGAACCTTGTACATTAGGTAAAATAACACGAACATCTTATAAAAGTGTGAAATTTAAGCAATCTGAAGATATTTTAGAATTATGGCACATAGATTTAGCTGGACCAATTAAGAAATCAATAGATGGAAGTTGTTATTTTTTAACAGTGGTAGATGATTACAGTAATTTCATATTTGTGATAACAATTGAGAAGAAGAGTGAAACTTCAGAAGCTCTAATCAAACTTATCATTCAAGAAGAAAGACAAACAGGAAAGAAACTAAAAAGAATTCGTAGTGATAATGGTAGTGAGTTTTTAGCTAAAAATATAAAAGAATTTTTTGAAAAAATGGGAATTAAACATGAACTTACAACCCCTTATACTCCGGAAAGTAATAGAAAAGCTGAACATTTTAATCGCACTATAATTGAATCTGCTAGAACTATGTTAATTGATGCAGAATTACCAATAAAATTTTGGTCTGAAAGTAGCTGTACATGTGAATAACAGGAGTCACAAAAATGATAAAAAGTTTACACCATATGAACTATATAAAGGACACAAGCCTAACATTACTTATCTTAAAAGATTTGGATGTGAAGCATATGTTCATATAAGACGAGAAAAACGTAGAAAGATGGATCTAAAAGCTAAAAAAGGAATTATGATAGGCTATATAGCATGAAGAGAAAAGCATTCAAAATTTATATCCCTGAACTAAATAAAATTCAAGAAGTGAGAGATGTAAAATTTGATGAACAGAAACTTGGATCACCTTTACTAAAAGAAAATTATTTAAATTTTGATAAAAATCAAATATTAGAAGAACTTATTATTTTTTATAAGGAACAAACTAATGGAAATGTAAATAATTCAGAAATAACTAACAGATACTATAGAGAAGATAATACGACAGATGAAGAAGCTGAGAAAATTTTGCCATCCAATAGTGATGATGAACACGATGATAACAATTCATTGGAAAAGCCAACCGAGTATCCGCAAATAAATGAAGAACCTGGAAATGATAATCATGGAAATCCTGTACAGAAAAGACCAGCATGAATTATGAAGCCCCCAGAAAAATTAAAAGATTATGTAGTATACAATACAAATGAAGGATTACCTAAGATGTATGATGAAGCTATAGAATCTGCTGAAAGTGAATTTTGGCTACAAGCAATGACAGAAGAATTGAGTTCAATGGAGGCTAATGAAGTCTGGGAATTAGTTGAAAGACCCACCGATAAGAAAGTTATTAAAAACCGCTGGATATTCTCAAAAAGGGATGAAAAGGGTAATTTAGAAACAATTTACAAAGCAAGACTAGTAGCAACCGGATTTAATCAAAGAAAAGGAATTGATTATGAAGATGGATTTAGCCCAGTAATTAGACTTGCAACCTTTAGAACATTACTATCGATTGCAGTTTACAAAAACTACAAAATAAGATTTTTCAACGTAAAAACTGCATATTTAAATGGGTACTTGGATAAACCAATTTACATGGAACAACCACCTGGCTTTATATCAGATCCGAACAAAGTATATCTTGTAAACAAAAGTATATATGGATTACCACAATCAGGAAAATGCTGGTATGATGAATTATGTAAAGTTCTTAAAGAAAAGAATTTAACTAGACTAAAGTCAGATCCGTGTGTTTATATTTATAAAGATAAGATCAAATATTTTATCATAGCAGTATATGTGGATGACTTAATGCTGATTGGAAATTCAAATTCTGAGATAAATGACATCATCTCTCAACTATCTAAATCGTTCACATTACGAGAAGTCACTCAAACACAAAAATTTTTAGGAATAGACATCCGGCAAGAATCTGGAAAACTTATACTCAGTCAAGAAAACTATATAACTAAAATCTTAAAAACTTTGAAATGGATGAATGTAAACCTATCAAGACTCCAGGAATATTGGGTGAAAATCTTGATGACATAGCATCTTCACCACCTGTGTCGAAGACAAAATATCAAGAAGCATTAGGTTCATTGATGTACTTAGCAACAGGCACAAGGCCAGACTTAGCTTTTGCAGTAAGTAATTTGTCAAGATATAATCAAGATCTCAGAGAGAAACACTGGAAAGCTGTAAAGAGGATATTTAGATATATTAAAGGAACACAAAATACTTGTTTAGTGTATACTTCAGACAATGGGAAATTAAATGCTACATCAGATGCAAGTTGGTGTACCACTGAAGATGGAAAATCATTTGCAGGTTATTTCATTAAATTAGGCAAAAATTTCATAAATTGGAAGTGCAACAAACAAAGAATAGTTGCTCTATCTACAATGGAAGCTGAACTTTTAGCATTCTGCGAATGTGCATGTGAAGTTAAATGGTACATCTTTTTACTTGAAGAATTGGGTCAAGATGATCTAATTGACAAACCAATAGGAATTAAAACAGACTGTCAAGCATTAGTAGATTGGATTAAAAAACCAAAACAAAGTAGCAGTTCAAGGCACATTAATAAAAAATATTTCTTCGTTAAGGATGAACATGAAATGAATCAAATCATTCCTCAGTTTGTGTGTTCACAAAATCAAGAAGCGGATATTTTAACAAAGTATCTACCTAGGGTGAAATTAAAAGATGAACTATTAAAGTATGGACATGACTGACTGATTAAAATTATATCTTTAAATACAAATAAGGGGGGAATTGATAGTATTTGTTTATAAAGCATAATTTTAAGTTTTAATATTTTGGCAACATTGATATTAAATTGTAAAAAGAATGAGTTAAAAATGTATCTGGAAGAGAGTTTTTGATTATTATGGTTTGGTAGAATGTGGTAAGATTTTTTATGCCTGATTTTCTTTAATATTCTTTTTGTATATTGCCATAATGTATTTTTGTTAGAAGTGGATGATTCTTTTGAGAATGTTATATATATGTCAATCTTAAATAACCAACAGTTACTACTGTGTGAGACGGCTGAGAACCTCTGTCCAATAGCGTTGGCAATTCCTTCCCTACTAGCAACTGCTTCACCACTTGTCTTTAAAATGGAAAGTGTGTGCTCTTTGTAGATACCGGACGCTTTCCGGACTCTCTCCCAAACCTTCTTACTCGAAGTTGAAGAGCTAATCGAAGATACATACGAGATCCAAGAATTCTTCTGAATTTTCTTTCGCACCTGCCGAGCTTTTGCTTTAGCCCTTTTGAATATTATGAGATTTGATTCTGAAGGATATCGCCGAAAAATGCTCCAAGCTTTCCTTTGTTTTCTGATGGCATCCTGGCATTTAGGATTCTACCAGGGCTTTGGGTATTTTGGCTGTTTTACCGTATTGTTTTTGGTATACATATATCAGCTGCTTGAATAATTTTATCTGTAATGATCTTCACAGCCTAATCAATGTGCACATTCTTTACTATTTCTTCAGTGAAAAGAGCATAATGTATGAAAGAGTCCCAGTCGGCTTTGTCCAACAAAAAGCGTGGTGTTCTAGATATAAGAATACTCCTATTTCCTGTAATACTTAAGATAATAGGAAAATGATCGCTATTATAGAGATAATTCTCGACATTAAAGAAACAAAATGGCAAAAGCTGTGGAGAAACAATAGCAAGGTGAATGGAAGGTCCTTGTTGGCTAATGAAAATAAGTGCTTTCTGCATTGTTAAGGATACAGAGACAGTGGTCGTGAAGTAGCTGTTCAATTTGCTTCCCACGTGGGTTTGTGTCTTTACTACCCCACAAGGGATTGTGTCCATTGAAATCACCAACTAGAATAAACGGAGCTGGTAGTTGGGCAATTAGATCCTCTAAATCTCTTAAATTAATGTTCTCATTAGGCGGGATGTAAATACTCCAAACAGTAGTAGTCAGTGTTCGAATGCTCAACCGTACTGCAACTGCTTGGAGAGGAGTATCCAAAGGGAGAGCACTCGAAGGGCAATTAATTGAGGTAAGTAGACAGACAATACCACTTGCGCGTTCACTGAATGTCTTATCCTTTCTTATCATCGAGTATCTACGTAGCTTAATTACCAGGTTTGAGGAATGTCTCTTGTATCGCTATACAAATAGGTCGATATTTATTAATAAGTTGCTTAATGCCATCAATACCCTGATAAAAGCCCCGGCAGTTCCATGAAATGAGAGTAGCCATTAGGAATGTTTATTGCTTCAATGCTGTTTCTTTGTTTCGTGAGGTAGAACATTTTTCGAGAGATCTCTGCCTCCATCTGTTTCCATCTCAGATTCGATAAAGTCCGAAAAGATCCCTTTAATAGAGCTTCGGCTTGAGCTTCTCTTTTCCGAGCTTTTGATTTTCTTTTTTGAACTCTCTGTTTCTTGTGTTTTTATTTCTCGACTTTCTATTGTCTGTTTGGAAGGAGGTAGAAGAAAAACTTTTTCTTTGTCATTTGTTTTTGGTTCAGGTGTCTTCTTCTGTGTGCTATGCAATGTGTGTGTGTGTGTGTATTTAATTATGGCAAAGCACACTAGGGCTATCTGCCTAAGAGGAGGGATGCCTTTCGTGGAGGACTTTCTAAGGGAAACTGGCACGTATACACGTTACACATGGGGAAAACCACGAAAACACCCATGCAGCCAGCCCGTTCGCGGGATTCGAACCTCGGACCGAACTACCAGTGTTCAGCGACTTTACCGCTCGGCCGCTGGTGGGCCCCGGTGCTATGCAATGTTTGTGTACTTATTGACCAATATGATTTAGTGGCTTGTGCATAGGAGACATTTGCTTTTGACTGACCCATGCTAAAAAGTTTCTTAGCTTCAGGATAGGAGATTTTTCTTGTAGTCTTAATATGCTGTATTTTTTTCTCTTCTTTCCACTTAGGGCAGTTTCGTGAGTATGCTGGATGATCGGCATGACAGTTTGCACATTTTGGATCAGCTACACATTCCTGACTTTAGTGACCACCTGCAGAACAGCGAGCACATGCCAGGTTTCCCCGGCATACGGCCTTCGCATGGCCAAACCGTTGACACTTGAAGCAGCGCAGTGGGTTCGGCACGTAAGGTTTGATGGGGCAATTCAGGTAACCTGCCTTAATGGCTTTCGGTAGCTCTGGAGATGAAAAAGTCAGAATAAGATGTTTTGTGTTGACGAGTTGCCTGTCTCTACGGACTTTTATTCGGCAGACCCCACACACATTTTGCTCAGCGAGTTCTTTTGAAAGTTCATCCTCAGAGACTGATATCAAGTCTATTTCCGAAATGACACCTCTTGACGTGTTCAAAGACTTATGTGGGGATACAGTAATAGAACGTTCCTTCATTTTGGTGATTTTTAGGAGAGAGGAAGATTGTGCATCAGATGTAGTCTCGATGAGCAGAGATCCTGAACGGAGCTTTTTTATGTGTTTTGGCTCGCCTGCTGAGGCCACAATATGCTTATGGATGAAGAATGGTGATAAATTTTTAGCTGACCAGTAATAACTAAGAACTTTGGACATTTGCTTGTGCTAACTAAGGTCGAAGTGCAAATTCTTTTAGCAGCTCCAGAATTTTCCGTATCCATATGGTTAGGAGAAGAAGTTAAAGTTTTCAAATTGAAAAGAGAGAAAGTTTCGGGCCCGACCGCCCTACCCACCATGGAGCCCAACAAGGGAACACAGATCCCTGTGTTAGGGCTAGCCGGGCCGATACGCAAACTGAAGCCCCACAGTCGGGTTTCCCGAAAGCGGAGACTTCCGAGAGCTTATCCCCTAGCCACTGACCAATAGGACTAGTGACCAGCCGATTGACACTAGCGGGGACAGCTAAGTGCCTCCCGTTTTAAGTAGAAGCAGAGGCCAAAGCAGTGTGTTGGGGACAGTATCTCGCCCCTCAACTGCCAGGATCCTCCTTTCCCACCCTACGGGTCACCATGCACGGCAAACGCATAGGCGGTATTCTCACCATGGTGAAACAGAAACCAGAGTAGTAGCTGCATCTCACAGTGAGCCCCAACTTCCTGTAGAGGAAACCACAAGGGAGAGAAATAGGAGAGAGAGAGTTAGATAAGAGGAGAGGAAAGAAAGAGCTAGATAAGAGGAGAGGTCACTGGGGCCCCGGGAGTGTGACACCCGATCACCAAGACGGCAATCCCCTGAGGGTTCTTCACCTGCCATGCTTTAGCTGGGCATGTTGGAACGGCCTTCACGCCTAGGGTGGCCCTACCAGGAGCTATGCTCCCGACGTACTTCGCCCATTCGTAGCACGTGGAGGGAAAAAAAAAAAAAAAAACAGAATGTGACAATCTACGCTAAAAAAATAATCTGCCACCCACAAAGAAAAGAGTGGGAGAAAGAAGTTCACCGCATTGGATTGGCTGGTTAAGCCGCGAGTTGGGAGAAACCGCAGGTTACTGGATTCGAAGTAGTCGGTAGTTGGCGGTAAAACACGATGCAATTGGCGAAAAATTCTAAAATTTCGACAAAAATCACTAAAAACACTTGAAAAAAAAAATCGTAAAAAATGGATTACGATCGTAAAATCGTAAAGACAAACACATTTTCGTAAAAATTTAGAAAAATTCGTAAAAGTTGGCAGGTATGTATTATACATAATATTTTCCAAGCTTAATATTTGGATTGTTTCTGTTTTATGTCTTCCACCCCATTAAAATGATAAACTGAGGTTCCAATGAGTAATGTTTTCAATAGATTAATAAGTATTTCATTATTTGTTCAACTACAGAACCAGAAACGGGGGAAAATTTCCTGACATTTAAATCACTTTCGCCTGTTTTTTAATTTACTTCATTATCACAATTTATTTGATTCTATAAAAATTGAAACTAATTATTACTTCTCCTTCAGGAACAGATGAAAATTTGCTTGCAATTTCTTCAAGAGAAATATGAGTTTCATCCAACTCCTTCAATGTTTGCTCTGCTTTCTAAAATTAATTAAAAACAATTTTACCATAATTAACTACATATCATTAAGGGAAAATTTACAATTTAAACAACTTCAAGTCTTTTTTAATAAAATATATGAAACAATTACCTACTTCACAATATAAATGCATTATTAATTTAAAGGAAAAAATTACATTTTTTAAAACAAATCTCTTCCCTATCAATGTAAAAAATTAGAAAGCAGTAAAAATCTTTTTAAATGACCCAAAATACTTTAGGAAAATAAAACTTATGGAAAATTAAATAAACTAAAAAAATAAATAAAATTAAATTAAATGATATAAAACTTAAATCATATAAAACTTAAATCATATTACCCAACTAATTAACAACAAAGTACTTTGTGAGGAAATACTTTTCTCTTAAAAAATGCAAAAAAGATATAAAAATCTAAATACAACAGAGGTGCCCACAAGCAAGCTTAAAATTAACCAAGAATATGAAATCTCATGTCATTTTGCAAAATAAACGCTATTTTTCCATTTTGAATTCAACAATCAATTTTGAATAAACAAGTTATCCACCAGATTTACATAACCCAATGAAAGATAGTCTAAAGATATTGTCTTTCATATGTTAAGTTACTTATAAGGAAAACTAATTCATTTTATCAGCAGTAAAATATAGGATGAAATAACTACAATTTAACTATTTTAACTACTTTGTGAAAAGATACCTATTTCTGATGAAACAAAGTTTAAAGATGAAGTACAGCATGGTCCAAGATAAACCCAAAGCAAGTGAAGAATGCATGAAGGCAATATTACATAAGTAAATGAGAGACAAGTTCAATGTGCATAACAGCTTGCTATGTAGCATTTGATGTGTTATTGTTTGTTGTGATGTTGAATAGACTAATGCTTTTTGAGTTCTCCATTCCCATATCCATTTTGATTTATCTTGGGCCACCCTGTACTCTTTACATATCCAAACACTAAGCCATCTGCAAACGACTAATAAAAATATTATAATCAAACAAGGTCTTTGTTTTTAAGGGATTAAAAGTTAGTTTCTGAAAATACTATTGAAATGCATAATCAGTTATGCACATAAATAATTCTTAATTTTATTTTAACATATACAGTCAAAAGTCGTTAATTCGGACACCCATAATCCAGAATGATCTATAATCCGGACCTCAAAGCTAAATACTTTCTGCGCACGCGCCGCGTTGACACATGCGCACAGGCGTTTACGCATGCGCGTAAGACTTTTTACGACTGCGCATATGCGTGTGCGCAAATGCAGAATACGTTTTCGCGGGCGCGTTTTATGCATAAGTATAAGCTAAAATTATCTAATTATCTATATCAGTTAATGTTGATGGTTGCGTTGTTCCTTAATTTTCGAACTGGATCCGGCTTATTATTTTTTGCAGACTGTAAGAGCAATACTATAAAAGTAAACTTGAACTTTCGATTATGTCAAATAGAATTTCCGATTCTGGAGCTCCCAAAGAATCATACAAAACAAAAGTATGTTTCGATGTCCATCAAACAAAAAGTGGAATTGCTGCAAAAAATGGATAAAGACATGAAGAATGTGACAGAGAGGTGAGTGAAAACGAAAAAATTTCGATTCACAAGTTAGTCGGTATTCTCGGCACAGCAATTAACGGGACTTTGTAACTGAACAAGAAATTATGTCTGTTTATAGAATTAAAGAGAAAGTATTATCACATAAAACGAAGCAACTTAAACAACTTACATTGAAAGAAATGTTTAATAAAGTAAACAAATAAATATTAAGCTTTTTTTTTTTTTTTTTGTAAATTTTGATACCCTTTAGATCATAATTGTTCTTTATTTCATAAATTATGGTTTCATATTTTTAATTTTAGAATTTCTGCATGCCATCTTACAAGATTTAAACTGATGATCTATAATCCGGAATCGCCGAAGTCCCGACGAGTCCGGATTAACAACTTTTGACTGTATATATATTAAGATACAATAACATGCCAAACAAATATTAATTTAGAAGTCAAACAACAAAAATCAGCGTAATATTTTCAAATTTTCACAGGACTAGTTTCGATGGTTTTACTGAACCATCATCCTCAGCTGCAAAAGCGCATATGAACGAGATAAGATATAATGATTAGATAAGATAAGAAAGCCTGGACAGGAGATAAGCTACAAATGCCATCTGTTGATGAAACCAGAACTAAAACGTAATTTCTTTGAAGGCTGAGTGTGTGTGCATGCTAGATAAAATACTACTTACTCATACCAAATCATTTTATGCTGCATTATTTCAAAATTAATCAATAATTCTTACATAATGAGAATGATGCAAGTATTTACATAATGCTTCAGCCAATTAGAATATCGAAATTTGCAAACTGAAACTTTTAGCAACCAATCAGAATAAAGTCAAACCAAAACTCACAGGGTTCATAGCCACATTTTAGTTAAAAAAAATAATCACCTATAAGCACTTTTCAAGCACATTTTAAGAAAAAAAATAAGCACCTGTCTAATTACATTATACACAACTGCATAACCTTAAAAATTAGACTCGTAATTTAAAATATGAGAAATGCAGTATTTATTAAAAGAGAATAAGGATTACCTCAACCATGGATAATAATTACTCTTTTTTAAATTTTAAATAACAGTTCAATATACAGAACTAGTTTGCAATGAGAGAAAAAAAAAACTATGCAGAACTAAACTATATTACAAGAGTTAATGATGAAATTTCAGTTCAAAATAGAGGAAATAAATAATGATAAGGCATATTTATTCTATTCGCTTGGAACTTAATAATAAATACACTTTATTTTCCCACTCATATTGATATTTAACTAATTTAAATCTAAATTCTGAACATTTTCTAAATTTTCGTCGTATATCAGTTTTCCTTTAACAGATATTGCAAGAAAAGTAATTTAAGTAAAAAAGAGGAACATTTCTGAAATCAGAAGACAGAAATTTGCTTCATGCAGTCATCTTTAACAGTAAAAGGTTAACTAACCCACAAACTTGGAAATTGGCGAATATTCGGACAGTCGAGCATAACTTGAAGGAGCGGAGGGGGCGGGGGGTAGACTGTAGCCGCTCTTTAGATTTTTCTGCTAAACCAACGGAACAAACCAACAAAACAAACAAAAACAAACCAACGGAACAGAAAAATATTCTGCTTTGCAAGCACAGTAAAACTCTTTTAAGTGTTCATAAACAAATCTCGGACCGAACTTCAAAATTAATCATCTCTGCAAAATATTGCAAACGTTATTGCGCAATACGTGCGCCGTAATTCTTCCCTACATGATATTACGCAATCAGATTCAACAGCTGCCGGTATTGGGAGAATAAAGAACTAAATAAAGGAAAAGAAAGAGACTTACCAATCTGGGGTGTTTTTCATTCTAATTTTCAACAGACTGAGTGAAATTTCCGGAATAGAATAATTCTTCGCTTGGGTTGGTAGACCGCAAAACTTTTAGTCCTATTGAATCCAGATTGGAAAGTGACCCCCCCCCAAAAAATGTCCGTTGCTTGTTTTGCAGCGAACTGTAACAGTTTCAATATTCGAGATTTTTTGGAGAAAGGGGAGAACCTCCTAATCTTCGTACTGTATAATGTATTGGCCAAAAAAAATGAAATTATTTTGACTATTCGATTACTTTCCCTTTATTTAAGCCATTCCGAATATTATTCCTTAGAAAGCTAATCTGTGTTAAAACACAACCACTTTTGGAAGTTTACTATATTTCAGCAGTTACTGCAACTATGTTATTAAAAACATTCATACATATGCTCATAATATAAGCATAACGATCATAATAAACACGAATATGAACTGACCAAGCAGAACGAAAATGCAAATTTTTAAGATCTTGATAAAAATTCAAACGTGTGTAGTATTTGGGTGCGAGGAAAAGAATGCCGAATTTAGCGGAATTTTCTACTGCTTTCACAATTCTTTGACCAATAGAACGACGGGCACCTGTCTGTACTCTTCGTGCACACTAAAGGTTATGTTAATGCAGAGAAAGGGGGAAAAGCTATTTTTGGGAGTATGACTCACCATCTGACATTCCATATTAGGAAGAAAAGTTGTTTATTTAGTTTCGGCTTTGGTACGGGGGAAAATTGCGCGTTAATTAAAAAAAAAAATAAATAAATAAAATAAGCAAAAAATAAGCACTAAAAACAAAAAAATAAGGGCTTTAAATAAAAAGTAAGCACCTATAAGGGCCTTTATATTTTATTTTCAAATATAAGGACTTATAAGCACTTATAAGGACCACTACGAACCCTGACTCAGTTTTACCAAATCGACACCCTATGATCTGGGCATTCCCCTCCTTTCTATAGCATGCTTCAAAAATGTGAGAAGTACTTTGTTAAAAAGATAGGCACACACCTGAAACATGCTGAATTAGCCACGACTGCAACTATCTTCTTATGAACAGTTTTCCTGATTAGCATTTATGTCATCACCAAAATTGATTTTATTACATACATATGTGTGTGTGATGTTTCAGTGTAGATGATGACTCAAGGCTTCGAATTAAACAGATAAATAGATAAAAGGATGACACTTTGAAGACAGACACATCATTTGAACACATAGTTAACATATCATCACGGGTGCAGTATGCACCCACACAATTTTGAAAACTTGCATTCTCCCACAATGGAAGCAAAGCGAACATATACAAGTAGCAGTGAGAGGAATAGAGAAAATAAAAAGGGTCTGATGCAACAGAAAAACAGCAATATTTATAGACAACATTTCTTTAATCTGATTGGCTGAGAGTTTACTGCATTGCAGGATAATTACATAAACTCAAAGCGAATTAATTTTTCAGATGATGCATTTTAGATTTATACGTTGGTATTTTTAAGATAAGAAGGGACATAGCCAAATTAAAATGAGTAAATTTCAGTTTCATATTTTTTTTATTTCACATAGATCCCCTTCAAAGAGAAAAAAAGCTTAGCAACAGAAAAGCCTTTATTGAAAAATTATTAGAGTTAGCAAAACAAGAGAATTTTGATCTAAATTTTGAATACAACATTTTTGGTCAATGAATACAAATTTCAGATTTTACTGAAAATTTTAGAAGAATGAAATGTTTTCAAGTCCAGTTTTAAAAGTTTGTAAGAAATAATTAGAAACATTCACTGTTCTTAAAAATCTTTGCTGGAATATAATAATGTAATTTCAACAGTCGCCGTCTTGAAAGTCTTCTTGTAGAAACTATTGTATTCAATGTAAAACCAAAATATTTTCTTATTGTAAAGCAATGTAAAATTAACTTCATAAATTAATAACATAGAAAACTAACATTCCCATACAATACGATAGTAAAATAACTTAAATGGGCAGGTCCTCAAAAAGCATATCAGTGCAGAAACTTGCTGATGGCTGTGGGATGCTTAAATTTTCATTCCTTATGCAATGTAAGTGGCTTTTAACATTGTAAAAATAGATCAAAGTTATTAACTACAATGTATGGCCATAAAATTCTTCAAATTACAGAACTAAAATTTCAAAAACTCTACACAAAAACGATCATCACGTGACATCACAGTTATTCAGAAGGAAAGAATTGCATAATCTCATAACTGCTGAAAGGTTAAAGGGCATTGAATGAATCTTTTTTTTTTTTTTTTCAGGGAAACTATTATATTATTTCAAGAAAATTTTGATTTTCTCTTGCAATAATAGAGAAATCTAATGCAATCTTAACTTGTTCCTTCGAGACTTGAAGAATACAACTTTAATTTTGTTGGCTGACTAGAACAAGAAGTACAATACTACCTTCCTAATTTTCTTTTCTTTTTTGGTACAGTTTAAATTAGTAAAGAATATGAACCAAAAATAAAACCAAAAACATACCTTAATAACTGTTTCAGGAAATTTTGCTAGCCTTGCGACATGAATACCAAAACTTTCATCAGAGCATCCTAAAAAAAGGACAGTATAACCAATAGCATCTAAATAAACCAACAGCTGTAAAGTATCTAACAGATACTTTATTTCAACAGTTACTACTTTAAAAATTCAACAGTTATACTTTTAAAAGACTATTCAAAAAGCCTTCTGATAATAAATATATAATAAAATATACATATAAATTATAATTTGGAAATTATAAGGACAACTAATTAAATGCCTTAATAATGCAAATCTTCTAACTCGTTCAAGACCATAAACTAATCTTTTAAAAAATGTTATTTTTAAATTATCACTAAACAGTAACTGAAATCAATTTCAAGTTTATAAAAAATTATTGTGGAGAAAAGAATTCAGTAAAACAAGATATATAAAGAACTTTGCTTTAACTCATACGCTAATTTTTACCAAAGGCCTCAATCTGATAAAAACATTGAAAAATTCTCTTTAGTAACAGAAAGACAAAATATTTTTTAAATCTAAGTACCTTGTTAATTCATTAATTTATTTGTCATTGTCATCTCTGTGTAAGATGATGTTTCTGCTTTAAATTATTGTAGTTGCATAGTGTACACATTTGGACTTTGCCACATAGAAAATTTAAAATATGAAAGGTTATTTATGAAACAATAAAGCATTTATAATCTTAACAAAAAATGGAAAGGAAAAATGTTAATTTTTGTTTTGCTTCATTAATGTAACAGTGTAATGTAATGTAGACTGAACCCCCCCCCCCCCCCCGAAAAAAAAAAAAAAAAAACTTCTCATTAACCATATAAGAGGTGAAAATAAAAATGTGATTTTCTAGCCAGCAAGTGCTTCAAGCCAAAACAACATGCAGCATGATTGAATATTATTGCAAATAATGCTGTTTTCTGCACCCACACAAAAAAACACAGTTAATAGGAACAATAGTATTCATTCTCCCACTGTGTGCGAAAAAAGAAAAAAAAAAAATTTTTTTTTTAAAGTTTCATGGAAGTTTAGATAATAAATCATTCCAGTTACTGGACATCTGGATCACACACTTTACACTGTATAAATATATGCACTTACTTAATCAACTTCTGCATGGCCGTGAGTTATCAGGAAACCAGTTCTCACACGGGCAACACCTGGATGAACTTACAAGAGAACAAAATTATCTTGAAATTATCAAGCAGATTGCCTCCCAACAAACAACAGTGTTACCAGACTGAACTTCTGGTTACAATATGAGCAGTCACATAGATAACCAGAAAAGAATAGATACTATTTCTAAAAACATACTTGGTATAGTCTGCACTATTTGAATGATTCTGCACAGCATCCCATATTGCACTAAATCTTCGATAACCTGGATCAAAGCTTATTTCAGAATCCTTGGCAATGAAACAACTGATTACCTTGCTAAAAGCATTATTTGGATTCATTCACTGCAGATTACCAAATATCCTCTCAAAAAAAAGCTATAGTTTTGAAAGACAATAGACAAGCAAAATAGAATGATTTTGAGACAAGAGAATCAGCATACCTGTATTTACTGAAGATGTACTTACAGATGGAGGACAAAATAATACGATCACCTGTGAAATAATGGAAAATCT